>NC_090923.1:823684538-824966728 GCF_040938575.1 Ambystoma mexicanum | reverse complement strand
GGGGCTGGGCGGGAGGGGGACAGACACACGGGGCATGAGCGGGGAGGGGGGAGGGGGAGAGACACACAGGGCATGAGCGGCGGTGTGGGGGGAGGGGGAGAGACACACGGGGCATGAGCGGGGGTGGGGGGAGGGGGAGAGACACACGGGGCATGAGCGGGGGGTGGGCAGGACGGGGAGAGACACACGGGGCATGAGCGGGGGTGGGGGGAGGGAGAGAGACACACGGGGCATGAGCGGGGGGTGGGCGGAGGGGGAGAGACACATGGCGCATGAGCAGGGCGTGGGCGGGAGGGGGAGAGACACACGGGGCATGGGCGGGGGGTGGGCGGGAGGGGCAGAGACACACGGGGCGTGAGCGGGGGTGGGGGGAGCGAGAGAGACACACGGGGCATGAGCGGGGGGTGGGGGGAGAGAGAGAGACACACGGGACATGAGCAGGGGTGGGGGGGAGGGAGAGAGACACACGGGGCATGAGCGGGGGGTGGGCGGGAGGGGGAGAGACACACGGGGCATGAGCGGGGTGGGGTGGAGTGAGAGAGACACACGGGGCATGAGCGGGGGGTGGGGGGAGGGAGAGAGACACACGGGGCATGAGCGAGGGGTAGGTGGGAGGGGGAGAGACACATGGGGCATGAACGGGGGTGGGGGGAGGGGGAGAGACACACGGGGCATGAGCGGGGGTGGGGGGGAGGGAGAGAGACACACGGGCATGAGCGGGGGATGGGTGGGAGGGGGAGAGACACACGGGGCATGAGCGGGGGTGGGGGGAGGGAGAGAGACACACGGGGCATGAGCAGGGCGTGGGGGGAGAGAGAGAGACACACGGGACATGAGCAGGGGTGGGGGGGAGGGAGAGAGACACACGGGGCATGAGCGGGGGGTGGGCGGGAGGGGGAGAGACACACGGGGCATGAGCGGGGTGGGGTGGAGTGAGAGAGACACACGGGGCATGAGCGGGGGGTGGGGGGAGGGAGAGAGACACACGGGGCATGAGCGAGGGGTAGGTGGGAGGGGGAGAGACACATGGGGCATGAACGGGGGTGGGGGGAGGGGGAGAGACACACGGGGCATGAGCGGGGGTGGGGGGGAGGGAGAGAGACACACGGGCATGAGCGGGGGATGGGTGGGAGGGGGAGAGACACACGGGGCATGAGCGGGGGTGGGGGGAGGGAGAGAGACACACGGGGCATGAGCAGGGCGTGGGCGGGAGGGGAGAGACACACGGGGAATGAGCGGGGGTGGGGGGAGGGAGAGAGAGACACACGGGGCATGAGCGGGGGTGGGCGGGATGGGGACAGACACACGGGGCATGAGCGGGGGTGGGGGGAGGGGGAGAGACAACAGGGCATGAGCGGCGGTGGGGGGAGAGAGACACACGGGGCATGAGGGGGGTGTGGGGGGAGGGGGAGAGACACACGGGGCATGAACGGGGGTGGGGGGGAGGGAGAGAGACACACGGGGCATGAGCGGGGGGTGGGCGGGAGGGGGAGAGACACATGGGGCATGAGCAGGGCGTGGGCGGGAGGGGGAGAGACACACGGGGCATGAGCGGGGGTGGGGGGAGAGGGAGAGAGACACACAGGGCATGAGCGGGGTTGAGTTGGAGTGGGACAGACACACGGGGCATGAGCAGGGGTTGGAGGGTGGGGGCCGGAGAGACACACGGGGCATGAGCGGGGGGCAGGCAGGAATGGTAGAGACACACGGGGCAGAGCGGGGGTGGGGGGGAGGAAGAGAGACACACGGGGCATGAGCGGGAGGGGGAGAGACACACGGGTTATGAGCAGGGGGTGGGCGGGAGGGGGAGAGACACACGGGGCATGAGCGGGGGTGGGGGGGAGGGAGAGAGACACACCGAGCATGAGCGGGGTGTGGGCGGGAGGGGGACAGACACAAGGGGCATGAGCGGGGGTGGGGTGGAGGGAGAGAGACACACGGGGCATGAGCGGGGGTGGGAGACAGACACACGGGGCATGAGCGGGGGGTGAGCGGGAGGGGGAGAGACACACGGGGCATGAGCGGGGGTGGGGTGGAGTGAAAGAGACACACGGGGCATGAGCGGGGGTTGGGCGGTAGGGGGAGAGACACACGGGGCATGAGCGGGGGTGGGGGGAGAGAGAGAGACACGGGGCATGAACGGGGGTGGGGGGAGGGAGAGAGACACACGGGGCATGAGCGGGGGCGGGGGGGATTCCGATAGACACACAGGGCATGGGCGCGTGGGGGAGAGACACACGGGGCATGAGCGGGGTGGGGGGAGGGAGAGAGACACACGGGGCATGAGCGGGGGGTGGGCGGGAGGGGGAGAGACACACGGTGCATGAGTGGGGGGTGGGCGGCAGGGGGAGAGACACACGGAGCATGAGCTGGGGTGGGGGGGAGGGAGAGAGACACGGGGCATGAGCGGGGGGTGGGCGGGAGGGGGAGAGACACACGGGGCATGAGCAGGGGTGGGGGGGAGGGGGCCGGAGAGACACACGGGGCGTGAGCGGGGGTGGGGGGAGGGAGAGAGACACACGGGCATGAGCGGGGGATGGGCGGGAGGGCGGAGAGACACACGGGGCATGAGCGGGGGTGGGGGGGAGGGAGAGAGACACACGGGGCATGAGCGGGGGGTGGGCGGGAGGGGCAGAGACACACGGGGCGTGAGCTGGGGTGGGGGGAGGGAGAGAGAAACACGGGGCATGAGCGGGGGGTGGGGGGGAGGGAGAGAGACACACGGGACCTGAGCGGGGGTGGGGTGGGGGGGAGGGAGAGAGACACACGGGGCATGAGCGGGGGGTGGGCGGGAGGGGGAGAGACACACGGGGCATGAGCGGGGGTGGGGTGGAGTGAGAGAGACACACGGGGCATGAGCGGGGGGTGGGGGGAGGGAGAGAGACACACGGGGCATGAGCGAGGGGTAGGTGGGAGGGGGAGAGACACATAGGGCATGAACGGGGGTGGCGGGAGGGGGAGAGACACACGGGGCATGAGCGGGGGTGGGGGGAGGGAGAGAGACACACGGGCATGAGCGGGGGATGGGCGGGAGGGGGAGAGACACACGGGTCATGAGCGGGGGTGGGGGGGAGGGAGAGAGACACACGGGGCATGAGCGGGGGGTGGGGGGAGGGAGAGAGACACACGGGGCATGAGCGAGGGGTAGGTGGGAGGGGGAGAGACACATGGGGCATGAACGGGGGTGGGGGGAGGGGGAGAGACACACGGGGCATGAGCGGGGGTGGGGGGGAGGGAGAGAGACACACGGGCATGAGCGGGGGATAGGTGGGAGGGGGAGAGACACACGGGGCATGAGCGGGGGTGGGGGGAGGGAGAGAGACACACGGGGCATGAGCGGGGGGTGGGCAGGAGGGGGAGAGACACACGGGGCTTTAGCAGGGCGTGGGCGGGAGGGGGAGAGACACACGGGGCATGAGCGGGGGTGGGGGGAGGGAGAGAGAGACACACGGGGCATGAGCAGGGGCTGGGCGGGAGGGGGACAGACACACGGGGCATGAGCGGGGGAGGGGGGAGGGGGAGAGACACACAGGGCATGAGCGGCGGTGTGGGGGGAGGGGGAGAGACACACGGGGCATGAGCGGGGGGAGGGGGAGAGACACACGGGGCATGAGCGGGGGGTAGGCAGGACGGGGAGAGACACACGGGGCATGAGCGGGGGTGGGGGGAGGGAGAGAGACACACGGGGCATGAGCGGGGGGTGGGCGGAGGGGGAGAGACACATGGGGCATGAGCAGGGCGTGGGCGGGAGGGGGAGAGACACACGGGGCATGAGCGGGGGGTGGGCGGGAGGGGCAGAGACACACGGGGCGGGGGTGGGGGGAGCGAGAGAGACACACGGGGCATGAGCGGGGTGTGGGGGGAGAGAGAGAGACACACGGGACATGAGCAGGGGTGGGGGGGAGGGAGAGAGACACACGGGGCATGAGCGGGGGGTGGGCGGGAGGGGGAGAGACACACGGGGCATGAGCGGGGTGGGGTGGAATGAGAGAGACACACGGGGCATGAGCGGGGGGTGGGGGGAGGGAGAGAGACACACGGGGCATGAGCGAGGGGTAGGTGGGAGGGGGAGAGACACATGGGGCATGAACGGGGGTGGGGGGAGGGGGAGAGACACACGGGGCATGAGCGGGGGTGGGGGGAGGGAGAGAGACACACGGGCATGAGCGGGGGATGGGTGGGAGGGGGAGAGACACACGGGGCATGAGCGGGGGTGGGGGGAGGGAGAGAGACACACGGGGCATGAGCAGGGCGTGGGCGGGAGGGGGAGAGACACACGGGGAATGAGCGGGGGTGTGGGGAGGGAGAGAGAGACACATGGGGCATGAGCGGGGGGTGGGCGGGATGGGGACAGACACACGGGGCATGAGCGGGGGTGGGGGGAGGGGGAGAGACAACAGGGCATGAGCGGCGGTGGGGGGAGAGAGACACACGGGGCATGAGGGGGGTGTGGGGGGAGGGGGAGAGACACACGGGGCATGAGGGGGGTGTGGGGGGAGGGGGAGAGACACACGGGGCATGAGCCGGGGTGGGGGGGAGGGAGAGAGACACACGGGGCATGAGCGGGGGGTGGGCGGGAGGGGGAGAGACACATGGGGCATGAGCAGGGCGTGGGCGGGAGGGGGAGAGACACACGGGGCATGAGCGGGGGTGGGGGAGAGGGAGAGAGACACACAGGGCATGAGCGGGGTTGAGTTGGAGTGGGACAGACACACGGGGCATGAGCAGGGGTTGGAGGGTGGGGGCCGGAGAGACACACGGGGCATGAGCGGGGGCAGGCAGGAATGGTAGAGACACACGGGGCAGAGCGGGGGTGGGGGGGAGGAAGAGAGACACACGGGGCATGAGCGGGAGGGGGAGAGACACACGGGTTATGAGCAGGGGGTGGGCGGGAGGGGGAGAGACACACGGGGCATGAGCGGGGGTGGGGGGGAGGGAGAGAGACACACCGAGCATGAGCGGGGTGTGGGCGGGAGGGGGACAGACACAAGGGGCATGAGCGGGGGTGGGGTGGAGGGAGAGAGACACACGGGGCATGAGCGGGGGAGGGAGAGAGACACACGGGGCATGAGCGGGGGGTGAGCGGGAGGGGGAGAGACACACGGGGCATGAGCGGGGGTGGGGTGGAGTGAAAGAGACACACGGGGCATGAGCGGGGGGTGGGCGGTAGGGGGAGAGACACACGGGGCATGAGCGGGGGTGGGGGGAGGGAGAAAGACACGGGGCATGAACGGGGGGTGGGGGGAGGGAGAGAGACACACGGGGCATGAGCGGGGGCGGGGGGGATTCCGATAGACACACAGGGCATGGGCGCGTGGGGGAGAGACACACGGGGCATGAGCCGGGGTGGGGGGAGGGAGAGAGACACACGGGGCATGAGCGGGGGGTGGGCGGGAGGGAGAGAGACACACGGGGCATGAGCGGGGGGTGGGCGGGAGGGGGAGAGACACATGGGGCATGAGCAGGGCGTGGGCGGGAGGGGGAGAGACACACGGGGCATGAGCGGGGGTGGGGGAGAGGGAGAGAGACACACAGGGCATGAGCGGGGTTGAGTTGGAGTGGGACAGACACACGGGGCATGAGCAGGGGTTGGAGGGTGGGGGCCGGAGAGACACACGGGGCATGAGCGGGGGCAGGCAGGAATGGTAGAGACACACGGGGCAGAGCGGGGGTGGGGGGGAGGAAGAGAGACACACGGGGCATGAGCGGGAGGGGGAGAGACACACGGGTTATGAGCAGGGGGTGGGCGGGAGGGGGAGAGACACACGGGGCATGAGCGGGGGTGGGGGGGAGGGAGAGAGACACACCGAGCATGAGCGGGGTGTGGGCGGGAGGGGGACAGACACAAGGGGCATGAGCGGGGGTGGGGTGGAGGGAGAGAGACACACGGGGCATGAGCGGGGGAGGGAGAGAGACACACGGGGCATGAGCGGGGGGTGAGCGGGAGGGGGAGAGACACACGGGGCATGAGCGGGGGTGGGGTGGAGTGAAAGAGACACACGGGGCATGAGCGGGGGGTGGGCGGTAGGGGGAGAGACACACGGGGCATGAGCGGGGGTGGGGGGAGGGAGAAAGACACGGGGCATGAACGGGGGGTGGGGGGAGGGAGAGAGACACACGGGGCATGAGCGGGGGCGGGGGGGATTCCGATAGACACACAGGGCATGGGCGCGTGGGGGAGAGACACACGGGGCATGAGCGGGGGTGGGGGGGAGGGAGAGAGACACACGGGGCATGAGCGGGGGTGGGCGGGAGGGGGAGAGACACACGGTGCATGAGTGGGGGGTGGGCGGCAGGGGGAGAGACACACGGAGCATGAGCTGGGGTGGGGGGGAGGGAGAGAGACACGGGGCATGAGCGGGGGGTGGGCGGGAGGGGGAGAGACACACGGGGCATGAGCAGGGGTGGGGGGGAGGGGGCCGGAGAGACACACGGGGCGTGAGCGGGGGTGGGGGAGGGAGAGAGACACACGGGCATGAGCGGGGGATGGGCGGGAGGGGGGAGAGACACACGGGGCGTGAGCGGGGGTGGGGGGAGGGAGAGAGACACACGGGGCATGAGCGGGGGGTGGGCGGGAGGGGCAGAGACACACGGGGCGTGAGCTGGGGTGGGGGGAGGGAGAGAGAAACACGGGGCATGAGCGGGGGGTGGGGGGGAGGGAGAGAGACACACGGGACCTGAGCGGGGGTGGGGGGAGGGAGAGAGGCACACGGGGCATGAGCGGGGGGTGGGCGGGAGGGGGAGAGACACACGGGGCATGAGCGGGGGTGGGGTGGAGTGAGAGAGACACACGGGGCATGAGCGGGGGGTGGGGGGAGGGAGAGAGACACACGGGGCATGAGCGAGGGGTAGGTGGGAGGGGGAGAGACACATAGGGCATGAACGGGGGTGGGGGGAGGGGGAGAGACACACGGGGCATGAGCGGGGGTGGGGGGGAGGGAGAGAGACACACGGGCATGAGCGGGGGATGGGTGGGAGGGGGAGAGACACACGGGGCATGAGCGGGGGTGGGGGGAGGGAGAGAGACACACGGGGCATGAGCGGGGGTGGGCAGGAGGGGGAGAGACACACGGGGCATTAGCAGGGCGTGGGCGGGAGGGGGAGAGACACACGGGGCGTGAGCGGGGGTGGGGGGAGGGAGAGAGAGACACACGGAGCATGAGCGGGGGGTGGGCGGGAGGGGGACAGACACACGGGGCATGAGCGGGGGTGGGGGGAGGGGGAGAGACACAAAGGGCATGAGCGGCGGTGTGGGGGGAGGGGGAGAGACACACGGGGCATGAGCGGGCGTGGGGGGAGGGGGAGAAACACACGGGGCATGAGCGGGGGGTAGGCAGGACGGGGAGAGACACACGGGGTATGAGCGGGGGTGGGGGGGAGGGAGAGAGACACACGGGGCATGAGCGGGGGGTGGGCCGGTGGGGTAGAGACAAATGGGGCATGAGCAGGGCGTGGGCGGGAGGGGGAGAGACACACGGGGCATGAGCGGGGGTGGGGGAGAGGGAGAGAGACACACAGGGCATGAGCGGGGTTGAGTTGGAGTGGGACAGACACACGGGGCATGAGCGGGGGTTGGGGGGTGGGGGCCGGAGAGACACACGGGGCATGAGCGGGGGCAGGCAGGACTGGTAGAGACACACGGGGCATGAGCGGGGGTGGGGGGGAGGTAGAGAGACACACGGGGCATGAGCGGGGGTGGGGGGGAGGGAGAGAGACACACCGGGCATGAGCGGGGTGTGGGCAGGAGGGGGACAGACACACGGGCATGAGCGGGGGTGGGGTGGAGGGAGAGAGACAAACGGGGCATGAGCGGGGAAGGGAGAGAGACACACGGGGCATGAGCGGGGGGTGAGCGGGAGGGGGAGAGACACACGGGGCATGAGCGAGGGTGGGGGGGAGGGAGAGAGACACACCAGGCATGAGCGGGGGTGGGCGGGAGGGGGACAGACACACGGGGCATGAGCGGGGGTGGGGGGGAGGGAGAGAGACACACGGGGCATGAGCGGGGGAGGGAGAGAGACACACGGGGCATGAGCGGGTGGTGGGCGAGAGGGGGAGAGACACACGGGGCATGAGCGGGGGTGGGGTGGAGGGAGAGAGACACACGGGGCATGAACGGGGGATGGGGGGAGGGAGAGAGACACACGGGGCATGAGCGGGGGGTGGGCGGGAGGGGGAGAGACACACGGGGCATGAGCGGGGGTGGAGGGAGAGAGACACACGGGGCATGAACGGGGGATGGGGGGAGGGAGAGAGACACACGGGGCATGAGCGGGGGCGGGGGGGAGGGAGAGAGACACACAGGGCATGGGCGCGTGGGGGAGAGACACACGGGGCATGAGTGGGGGCAGGCAGGACTGGGAGAGACACACGGGGCATGAGCGGGGGTGGGGGGAGGGAGAGAGACACACAGGGCATGAGCGGGGGTGGGGGGGAGGGAGAGAGACACACAGGGCATGAGCGGCGGTGGGGGTAGAGAGACACACGGGGCATGAGGGAGGGTGTGGGGTGAGGGAGAGAGACACACGGGGCATGAGCGAGGGGTAGGTGGGAGGGGGAGAGATACATGGGGCATGAACGGGGGTGGGGGGAGGGGGAGAGACACACGGGGCATGAGCGGGGGTGGGGGGAGGGAGAGAGACACACGGGCATGAGCGGGGGATGGGTGGGAGGGGGAGAGACACACGGGGCATGAGCGGGGGTGGGGGGAGGGAGAGAGACACACGGGGCATGAGCGGGGGGTGGGCAGGAGGGGGAGAGACACACGGGGCATTAGCAGGGCGTGGGCGGGAGGGGGAGAGACACACGGGGCGTGAGCGGGGGTGGGGGGAGGGAGAGAGAGACACACGGGGCATGAGCGGGGGGTGGGCGGGAGGGGGACAGACACACGGGGCATGAGCGGGGGTGGGGGGAGGGGGAGAGACACACAGGGCATGAGCGGCGGTGTGGGGGGAGGGGGAGAGACACACGGGGCATGAGCGGGGGTGGGGGGAGGGGGAGAGACACACGGGGCATGAGCGGGGGGTAGGCAGGACGGGGAGAGACACACGGGGCATGAGCGGGGGTGGGGGGGAGGGAGAGAGACACATGGGGCATGAGCGGGGGGTGGGCCGGAGGGGGAGAGACACATGGGGCATGAGCAGGGCGTGGGCGGGAGGGGGAGAGACACACGGGGCATGAGCGGGGGTGGGGGAGAGGGAGAGAGACACACAGGGCATGAGCGGGGTTGAGTTGGAGTGGGACAGACACACGGGGCATGAGCGGGGGTTGGGGGGTGGGGGCCGGAGAGACACACGGGGCATGAACGGGGGCAGGCAGGACTGGTAGAGACACACGGGGCATGAGCGGGGTGGGGGGGAGGTAGAGAGACACACGGGGCATGAGCGGGAGGGGGAGAGACACACGGGGCATGAGCAGGGGGTGGGCGGGAGGGGGAGAGACACACGGGGCATGAGCGGGGGTGGGGGGGAGGGAGAGAGACACACCGGGCATGAGCGGGGTGTGGGCGGGAGGGGGACAGACACACGGGCATGAGCGGGGGTGGGGTGGAGGGAGAGAGACAAACGGGCCATGAGCGGGGAAGGGAGAGAGACACACGGGGCATGAGCGGGGGGTGAGCGGGAGGGGGTGAGACACACGGGGCATGAGCGGGGGTGGGGGGGAGGGAGAGAGACACACCATGGCATGAGCGGGGGTGGGCGGGAGGGGGACAGACACACGGGGCATGAGCGGGGGTGGGGGGGAGGGAGAGAGACACACGGGGCATGAGCGGGGGAGGGAGAAAGACACACGGGGCATGAGCGGGAGGTGGGCGAGAGGGGGAGAGACACACGGGGCATGAGCGGGGGTGGGGTGGAGGGAGAGAGACACACGGGGCATGAACGGGGGATGGGGGAGGGAGAGAGACACATGGGGCATGAGCGGGGGGTGGGCGGGAGGGGGAGAGACACACGGGGCATGAGCGGGGTTGGGGTGGAGGGAGAGAGACACACGGGGAATGAACGGGGGATGGGGGGAGGGAGAGAGACACACGGGGCATGAGCGGGGGCGGGGGGGAGGGAGAGAGACACACAGGGCATGGGCGCGTGGGGGAGAGACACACGGGGCATGAGCGGGGGCAGGCAGGACTGGGAGAGACACACGGGGCATGAGCAGGGGTGGGGGGAGGGAGAGAGACACACAGGGCATGAGCGGGGGTGGGGGGGGGGAGAGACACACAGGGCATGAGCGGCGGTGGGGGGAGAGAGACACACGGGGCATGAGGGAGGGTGTGGGGTGAGGGAGAGAGACACACGGGGCATGAGCGAGGGGTAGGTGGGAGGGGGAGAGACACATGGGGCATGAACGGGGGTGGGGGGAGGGGGAGAGACACACGGGGCATGAGCGGGGGTGGGGGGGAGGGAGAGAGACACACGGGCATGAGCGGGGGATGGGGAGAGACACACGGGGCATGAGCGGGGGTGGGGGGAGGGGGAGAGACACACGGGGCATGAGCGGGGGTGGGGGGAGGGAGAGAGACACACGGGGCATGAGCGGGGGGTGGGCGGGAGCGGGACAGACACACAGGGCATGAGTGGGGGTGGGGGGGTGGGGGGTTGGGGGGGAGGGAGACACACGGGGCATGAGCGGGGGGTAGGCAGGACGGGGAGCGACACACGGGGCATGAGCGGGGGTGGGGGGAGGGAGAGAGACACACGGGGCATGAGCGGGGGGTGGGCGGGAGAGACACACTGGGCATGAGCAGGGGGTGGGCGGGAGGGGGAGAGACACACGGGGCATGAGCGGGGGTTGGGGAGAGGGAGAGAGACACACGGGGCATGAGCGGGGGGTGGGCGGGAGGGGGAAAGACACACGGGGCATGAGTGGGGGAGGGGGGACGGAGAGAGACACACAGGGCATGAGCAGGGGGTGGGCGGGAGGGGGGAGACACACGGGGCTTGAGCGGGGGTGGGGGGGAGGGAGAGAGACACACGGGGCATGAGCGGGGGTGGGGGGAGGGAGAAAGATACACGGGGCATGAGCGGGGGTTGGGCGGGAGGGTGAGAGACACACGGGGCATGAGCGGGGGCAGGCAGGACTGGGAGAGACACACGGGGCATGAGCAGGGGTGGGGGGAGGGAGAGAGACACACAGGGCATGAGCGGGGGTGGGGGGGGGAGAGACACACAGGGCATGAGCGGCGGTGGGGGGAGAGAGACACACGGGGCATGAGGGAGGGTGTGGGGTGAGGGAGAGAGACACACGGGGCATGAGCGAGGGGTAGGTGGGAGGGGGAGAGACACATGGGGCATGAACGGGGGTGGGGGAGGGGGAGAGACACACGGGGCATGAGCGGGGGTGGGGGGGAGGGAGAGAGACACACGGGCATGAGCGGGGGATGGGGAGAGACACACGGGGCATGAGCGGGGGTGGGGGGAGGGAGAGAGACACACGGGGCATGAGCGGGGGGTGGGCAGGAGGGGGAGAGACACACGGGGCATTAGCAGGGTGTGGGCGGGAGGGGGAGAGACACACGGGGCATGAGCGGGGGTGGGGGGAGGGAGAGAGACACACGGGGCATGAGCGGGGGGTGGGCGGGAGCGGGACAGACACACAGGGCATGAGTGGGGGTGGGGGGGGAGGGAGACACACGGGGCATGAGCGGGGGGTAGGCAGGACGGGGAGCGACACACGGGGCATGAGCGGGGGTGGGGGGAGGGAGAGAGACACACGGGGCATGAGCGGGGGGTGGGCGGGAGAGACACACTGGGCATGAGCAGGGGGTGGGCGGGAGGGGGAGAGACACACGGGGCATGAGCGGGGGTTGGGGAGAGGGAGAGAGACACACGGGGCATGAGCGGGGGGTGGGCGGGAGGGGGAAAGACACACGGGGCATGAGTGGGGGAGGGGGGACGGAGAGAGACACACAGGGCATGAGCAGGGGGTGGGCGGGAGGGGGGAGACACACGGGGCTTGAGCGGGGGTGGGGGGGAGGGAGAGAGACACACGGGGCATGAGCGGGGGTGGGGGGAGGGAGAAAGATACACGGGGCATGAGCGGGGGTTGGGCGGGAGGGTGAGAGACACACGGGGCATGAGCGGGGGCAGGCAGGACTGGGAGAGACACACGGGGCATGAGCAGGGGTGGGGGGAGGGAGAGAGACACACAGGGCATGAGCGGGGGTGGGGGGGGGAGAGACACACAGGGCATGAGCGGCGGTGGGGGGAGAGAGACACACGGGGCATGAGGGAGGGTGTGGGGTGAGGGAGAGAGACACACGGGGCATGAGCGAGGGGTAGGTGGGAGGGGGAGAGACACATGGGGCATGAACGGGGGTGGGGGAGGGGGAGAGACACACGGGGCATGAGCGGGGGTGGGGGGGAGGGAGAGAGACACACGGGCATGAGCGGGGGATGGGGAGAGACACACGGGGCATGAGCGGGGGTGGGGGGAGGGAGAGAGACACACGGGGCATGAGCGGGGGGTGGGCAGGAGGGGGAGAGACACACGGGGCATTAGCAGGGCGTGGGCGGGAGGGGGAGAGACACACGGGGCATGAGCGGGGGTGGGGGGAGGGAGAGAGACACACGGGGCATGAGCGGGGGGTGGGCGGGAGCGGGACAGACACACAGGGCATGAGTGGGGGTGGGGGGGTGGGGGGTGGGGGGGGAGGGAGACACACGGGGCATGAGCGGGGGGTAGGCAGGACGGGGAGCGACACACGGGGCATGAGCGGGGGTGGGGGGAGGGAGAGAGACACACGGGGCATGAGCGGGGGTGGGCGGGAGAGACACACTGGGCATGAGCAGGGGGTGGGCGGGAGGGGGAGAGACACACGGGGCATGAGCGGGGGTTGGGGAGAGGGAGAGAGACACACGGGGCATGAGCGGGGGGTGGGCGGGAGGGGGAAAGACACACGGGGCATGAGTGGGGGAGGGGGGACGGAGAGAGACACACAGGGCATGAGCAGGGGGTGGGCGGGAGGGGGGAGACACACGGGGCTTGAGCGGGGGTGGGGGGGAGGGAGAGAGACACACGGGGCATGAGCGGGGGTGGGGGGAGGGAGAAAGATACACGGGGCATGAGCGGGGGTTGGGCGGGAGGGTGAGAGACACACGGGGCATGAGCAGGGGTGGGGGGAGGGAGAGAGACACACGGGGCATGAGCAGGGGTGGGGGGAGGGAGAGAGACACACGGGGCATGAGCGGGGGTGGGGAGGAGGTAGAGAGACACACGGGGCATGAGCGGGGGTGGGGGGAGGGAGAGAGACACACGGGGCATGAGCGGGGGTGGGGGGAGGGAGGAAGACACACGGGGCATGAGCGGGGGTGGGGAGGAGGTAGAGAGACACACGGGGCATGAGCGGGGGGTGGGCGGGAAGGGGAGAGACACACGGGGCATGAGCGGGGGTGGGGGGAGGGAGAGAGACACGGGGCATGAACGGAGTGTGGGGGGAGGGAGAGAGACACACGGGGCATGAGCGGGGGCGGGGGGGAGGCCGATAGACACACAGGGCATGGGCGCGTGGGGGAGAGACACACGGGGCATGAGCGGGGGTGGGGGGAGGGAGAGAGACACACGGGGCATGAGCGGGGGGTGGGCGGGAGGGGGAGAGACACACGGTGCATGAGTGGGGGGTGGGCGGCAGGGGGAGAGACACACGGAGCATGAGCTGGGGTGGGGGGGAGGGAGAGAGACACGGGGCATGAGCGGGGGGTGGGGGGAGGGAGAGAGACACACAGGCATGAGCGGGGGATGGCCGGGAGGGGGAGAGACACACGGGGCATGAGCGGGGGTGGGGGGGAGGGAGAGAGACACACGGGGCATGAGCGGGGGGTGGGCGGGAGGGGCGGAGACACACGGGGCATGAGCGGGGGTGGGGGGAGGGAGAGAGACACACGGGGCATGAGCGGGGGGTGGGGGGAGAGAGAGAGACACACGGGACATGAGCAGGGGTGGGGGGGAGGGAGAGAGACACACGGGGCATGAGCGGGGGGTGGGCGGGAGGGGGAGAGACACACGGGGCATGAGCGGGGGTGGGGTGGAGTGAGAGAGATACACGGGGCATGAGCGGGGGGTGGGGGGAGGGAGAGAGACACACGGGGCATGAGCGAGGGGTAGGTGGGAGGGGGAGAGACACATGGGGCATGAACGGGGGTGGGGGGAGGGGGAGAGACACACGGGGCATGAGCGGGGGTGGGAGGGAGGGGGAGAGACACACGGGGCATGAGCGGGGTGGGGGGAGGGAGAGAGACACACGGGGCATGAGCAGGGCGTGGGCGGGAGGGGGAGAGACACACGGGGAATGAGCGGGGGTGGGGGGAGGGAGAGAGAGACACACGGGGCATGAGCGGGGGGTGGGCGGGAGGGGGACAGACACACGGGGCATGAGCGGGGGTGGGGGAAGGGGGAGAGACAACAGGGCATGAGCGGCGGTGGGGGGAGAGAGACACACGGGGCATGAGGGGGGTGTGGGGGGAGGGGGAGAGACACACGGGGCATGAGGGGGGTGTGGGGGGAGGGGGAGAGACACACGGGGCATGAGCGGGGGTGGGGGGGAGCGCGAGAGACACAATGGGCATGAGCGGGGGGTGGGCGGGAGGGGGAGAGACACATGGGGCATGAGCAGGGCGTGACCGGGAGGGAGAGAGACACACGGGGCATGAGCGGGGGTGGGGGAGAGGGAGAGAGACACACAGGGCATGAGCGGGGTTGAGTTGGAGTGGGACAGACACACGGGGCATGAGCGGGTGTTGGGGGGTGCGGGCCGGAGAGACACACGGGGCATGAGCGGGGGCAGGCAGGAATGGTAGAGACACACGGGGCATGAGCGGGGGTGGGGGGGAGGAAGAGAGACACACGGGGCATGAGCGGGAGGGGGAGAGACACACGGGGCATGAGCAGGGGGTGGGCAGGAGGGGGAGAGACACACGGGGCATTAGCGGGGGTGGGGGGGAGGGAGAGAGACACACCGGGCATGAGCGGGGTGTGGGCGGGAGGGGGACAGACACAAGGGGCATGAGCGGGGGTGGGGTGGAGGGAGAGAGACACATGGGGCATGAGCGGGGGAGGGAGAGAGACACACGGGGCATGAGCGGGGGGTGAGCGGGAGGGGGAGAGACACACGGGGCATGAGCGGGGGTGGGGTGGAGTGAAAGAGACACACGGGGCATGAGCGGGGGGTGGGCGGTAGGGGGAGAGACACACGGGGCATGAGCGGGGGTGGGGGGAGGGAGAGAGACACGGGGCATGAACGGGGGGTGGGGGGAGGGAGAGAGACACACGGGCATGAGCGGGGGCGGGGGGGAGGCCGATAGACACACAGGGCATGGGCGCGTGGGGGAGAGACACACGGGGCATGAGCGGGGGTGGGGGGAGGGAGAGAGACACACGGGGCATGAGCGGGGGGTGGGCGGGAGGGGGAGAGACACACGGTGCATGAGTGGGGGGTGGGCGGCAGGGGGAGAGACACACGGAGCATGAGCTGGGGTGGGGGGGAGGGAGAGAGACACGGGGCATGAGCGGGGGGTGGGCGGGAGGGGGAGAGACACACGGGGCATGAGCAGGGGTGGGGGGGAGGGGGAGAGACACACGGGGCGTGAGCGGGGGTGGGGGGAGGGAGAGAGACACACGGGCATGAGCGGGGGATGGGCGAGAGGGGGGAGAGACACACGGGGCGTGAGCGGGGGTGGGGGGAGGGAGAGAGACACACGGGGCATGAGCGGGGGGTGGGCGGGAGGGGCAGAGACACACGGGGCGTGAGCGGGGGTGGGGGGAGGGAGAGAGAAACACGGGGCATGAGCGGGGGGTGGGGGGGAGGGAGAGAGACACACGGGACCTGAGCAGGGGTGGGGGGGAGGGAGAGAGACACACGGGGCATGAGCGGGGGGTGGGCGGGAGGGGGAGAGACACACGGGGCATGAGCGGGGGTGGGGTGGAGTGAGAGAGACACACGGGGCATGAGCGGGGGGTGGGGGGAGGGAGAGAGACACACGGGGCATGAGCGAGGGGTAGGTGGGAGGGGGAGAGACACATGGGGCATGAACGGGGGTGGGGGGAGGGGGAGAGACACACGAGGCATGAGCGGGGGTGGGGGGGAGGGAGAGAGACACACGGGCATGAGCGGGGGATGGGTGGGAGGGGGAGAGACACACGGGGCATGAGCGGGGGTGGGGGGAGGGAGAGAGACACACGGGGCATGAGCGGGGGGTGGGCAGGAGGGGGAGAGACACACGGGGCATTAGCAGGGCGTGGGCGGGAGGGGGAGAGACACACGGGGCATGAGCGGGGGTGGGGGGAGGGAGAGAGAGACACACGGGGCATGAGCGGGGGGTGGGCGGGAGGGGGACAGACACACGGGGCATGAGCGGTGGTGGGGGGAGGGGGAGAGACACACAGGGCATGAGCGGCGGTGTGGGGGGAGGGGGAGAGACACACGAGGCATGAGCGGGGGTGGGGGGAGGAGGAGAGACACACGGGGCATGAGCGGGGGGTAGGCAGGATGGGGAGAGACACACGGGGCATGAGCGGGGGTGGGGGGGAGGGAGAGAGACACACGGGGCATGAGCGGGGGGTGGGCGGGAGGGGGAGAGACACATGGGGCATGAGCAGGGCGTGGGCGGGAGGGGGAGAGACACACGGGGCATGAGCAGGGGTGGGGGAGAGGGAGAGAGACACACAGGGCATGAGCGGGGTTGAGTTGGAGTGGGACAGACACACGGGGCATGAGCGGGGGTTGGGGGGTGGGGGCCGGAGAGACACACGGGGCATGAGCGGGGGCAGGCAGGACTGGTAGAGACACACGGGGCATGAGCGGGGGTGGGGGGAGGAAGAGAGACACACGGGGCATGAGTGGCAGGGGGAGAGACACACGGGGCATGAGCAGGGGGTGGGCGGGAGGGGGAGAGACACACGGGGCATGAGCGGGGGTGGGGGGGAGGGAGAGAGACACACCGGGCATGAGCGGGGTGTGGGCGGGAGGGGGACAGACACACGGGCATGAGCGGGGGTGGGGTGGAGGGAGAGAGACAAACGGGCATGAGCGGGGGAGGGAGAGAGACACACTGGGCATGAGCGGGGGGTGAGCGGGAGGGGGAGAGACACACGGGGCATGAGCGGGGGTGGGGGGAGGGAGAGAGACACACCAGGCATGAGCGGGGGTGGGCGGGAGGGGGACAGACACGCGGGGGTGGGGGGGAGGGAGAGAGACACACGGGGCATGAGCGGGGGAGGGAGAGAGACACACGGGGCATGAGCGGGGGGTGGGCGGGAGGGGGAGAGACACACGGGGCATGAGCGGGGGTGGGGTGGAGGGAGAGAGACACACGGGGCATGAACGGGGGATGGGGGAGGGAGAGAGACACACGGGGCATGAGCGGGGGGTGGGCGGGAGGGGGAGAGACACACGGGGCATGAGCGGGGGTGGGGTGGAGGGAGAGAGACACACGGGGCATGAACGGGGGATGGGGGGAGGGAGAGAGACACACGGGGCATGAGCGGGGGCGGGGGGGAGGGAGAGAGACACACAGGGCGTGGGCGCGTGGGGGAGAGACACACGGGGCATGAGCGGGGGCAGGCAGGACTGGGAGAGACACACGGGGCATGAGCGGGGGTGGGGGGGAGGAAGAGAGACACACGGGGCATGAGCGGGGGGTGGGCGGGAGGGGGAGAGACACACGGGGCATGAGCAGGGGGTGGGCGGGAGGGGGAGAGACACACGGGGCATGAGCGGGGGTGGGGGGGAGGGAGAGAGACACACCGGGCATGAGCGGGGTGTGGGCGGGAGGGGGACAGACACACGGGGCATGAGCAGGGGTGGGTTGGAGGGAGAGAGACACACGGGGCATGAGCGGGGGAGGGAGAGAGACACACGGGGCATGAGCGGGGGGTGAGCGGGAGGGGGAGAGACACACGGGGCATGAGCGGGGGTGGGCGGGAGGTCGAGAGACACACCAGGCATGAGCGGGGGGTGGGCGGGAGGGGGACAGACACACGGGGCATGAGCGGAGGTGGGGGGGAGGGAGAGAGACACACGGGGCATGAGCGGGGAGGGAGAGAGACACACGGGGCATGAGCGGGGGTGAGAGGGAGGGGGAGAGACACACGGGGCATGAGCGAGGGTGGGGGGAGGGAGAGAGACACACGGGGCATGAGCAGGGGTGAGGGGAGGGAGAGAGACACACGGGGCATGAGCAGTGGTGGGGGGAGGGAGACAAACGGGGCATGAGCGGGGGGGGAGGGGGAGAGACACACGGGGCATGAGCGGGGGTGGGGTGGAGGGAGAGAGACACACGGGGCATGAACGGGGGATGGGGGGAGGGAGAGAGACACACGGGGCATGAGCGGGGGCAGGGGGAGGCAGAGAGACACACAGGGCATGGGCGCGTGGGGGAGAGACACACGGGGCATGAGCGGGGGTGGGGGGAGGGAGAGAGACACATGGGGCATGAGCGGGGGGTGGGCGGGAGGGGGAGAGACACACGGTGCATGAGCGGGGGGTGGGCGGGAGGGGGAGAGACACACAGAGCATGAGCTGGGGTGGGGGGAAGTAGAGAGACACGGGGCATGAGCGGGGGGTGGGCGGGAGGGGGAGAGACACACGGGGCATGAGCAGGGGTGGGGGGGAGGGGGAGAGACACACGGGGCATGAGCGGGGGTGGGGGGAGGGAGAGAGACACACGGGCATGAGCGGGGGATGGGCGTGAGGGGGAGAGACACACGGGCGTGAGCGGGGGTGGGGGGGAGGGAGAGAGACACATGGGGCATGAGCGGGGGGTGGGCAGGAGGGGGAGAGACACACGGGGCATGAGCGGGGGTGGGGGGAGGGAGAGAGACACATGGGGCATGAGCGGGGGGTAGGGAGGAGGGAGAGAGACACACGGGACATGAGCGGGGTGGGGGGGAGGGAGAGAGACACACGGGGCATGAGCGGGGGGTGGATAGGAGGGGGAGAGACACACGGGGCATGAGCGGGGGTGGGGGGAGGGAGAGAGACACACAGGGCATGAGCGGCGGTGGGGGGAGAGAGACACACGGGGCATGAGGGAGGGTGTGGGGGGAGGGGGAGAGACACACGGGGCATGAGCGGGGGTTGGGGGAGGGAGAGAGACACACAGGGCATGAGCGGGGGTGGGGGGAGGGAGAGAGACACACA
The DNA here is from genome assembly GCF_040938575.1 of Ambystoma mexicanum. Lineage (NCBI taxonomy): Eukaryota > Metazoa > Chordata > Amphibia > Caudata > Ambystomatidae > Ambystoma > Ambystoma mexicanum. The sequence goes on along the minus strand of NC_090923.1, from coordinate 824,947,596 downwards.
GGGCATGAGCGGCGGTGGGGGGAGAGAGACACACGGGGCATGAGGGAGGGTGTGGGGGGAGGGGGAGAGACACACGGGGCATGAGCGGGGGTGGCGGGGAGGGAGAGAGACACACGGGGCATGAGCGGGGGGTGGGCGGGAGGGGGAGAGACACATGGGGTATGAGCAGGGCGGGAGGGGGAGAGACACACGGGGCATGAGCGGGGGTGGGGGGGAGGGAGAGAGACACACAGGGCATGAGCGGGGTTGAGATGGAGTGGGACAGACACACGGGGCATGAGCGGGTGTTCTGGGGTGGGGGCCGGAGAGACACACGGGGCATGGGCGGGGGTAGGCAGGACTGGGAGAGACACACGGGGCATGAGCGGGGGTGGGGGGGAGGGAGAGAGACACACGGGGCATGAGCGGGGGGTGGGCGGGAGGGGGAGAGACACACGGGGCGTGAGCAGGGGGTGGGCGGGAGGGGGAGAGACACACGGGGCATGAGCGGGGGTGGGGGGGAGGGAGAGAGACACACTGGGCATGAGCGGGGGGTGGGCGGGAAGGGGACAGACACACGGGGCATGAGCGGGGGTGGGGGGGGGGGAGAGAGACACACGGGGCATGAGCGGGGGAGGGAGAGAGACACACGGGGCATGAGCGGGGGGTGAGCGGGAGGGGGAGAGACACACGGGGCATGAGCGGGGGTGGGGGGGAGTTAGAGAGACACACGGGGCATGAGCTGGGGTGGGTGGAGGGAGAGAGATACACGGGGCATGAGCGGGGGTGGGGGGGAGGGAGAGAGACACACGGGGCATGAACGGGGGTTGGGGGGAGGGAGAGAGACACACGGGGCATGAGCGGGGGCGGGGGGAGGGAGAGAGACACACAGGGCATGGGCGCGTGGGGGAGAGACACACGGGGCATGAGCGGGGGTGGGGGGAGTGAGAGAGACACATGGGGCATGACGGGGGTGGGTGGTTCGGGGGAGAGACACACGGGGCATGAGCGGGGGTTCGGGGAGGGAGAGAGACACACGGGGCATGAACGGGGGGTGGGGGGAGGGAGAGAGACACACGGGGCATGAGCTGGGGCGGGGTGGAGGGAGAGAGACACACAGGGCATGGGCGCGTGGGGGAGAGACACACTGGGCATGAGCGGGGGGTGGGCGGGAGGGAGAGAGACACACGGAGCATGAGCTGGTGTGGGGGGGAGGGAGAGAGACACGGGGCATGAGCGGGGGTGGGGGGGAGGGAGAGAGACACGGGGCATGAGCAGGGGTGGGCGGGAGGGGGAGAGACACATGGGGCAGGGGTGGGGAGGAGGGGGACAGACACACGGGGCATGAGCGGGGGAGGGAGAGAGACACACAGGGCATGAGCGGGGGGGGAGGGGGAGAGACACACGGGGCATGAGCGGGGGGTGGGGGGGAGGGAGAGAGACACACGGGACATGAGCGGGGTGGGGGGAGGGAGAGAGACATACGGGGCATGAGTGGGGGGTGGGCGGGAGGGGGAGAGACACACGGGGCTTGAGCGGGGTGGGGGGAGGGAGAGAGACACACGGAGCATGAGCGGGGGTGGGGGGGAGGGAGAGAGACCCACGGGCCATGAGCGAGGGGTAGGTGGGAGGGGGAGAGACACATGGGGCATGAGCAGGGGTGGGGGGGAGGGGGAGAGACACACGGGGCATGAGCGGGGGTGGGGGGGAGGGAGAGAGACACACGGGCATGAGCGGGGGATGGGCGGGAGGGGGAGAGACACACGGGGCATGAGCGGGGGTGGGGGGGAGGGAGAGAGACACACGGGGCATGAGCGGGGGTGGGGGGGAGGGAGAGAGACACGGGGCATGAGCGGCGGGTGGGCGGGAGGGGGAGAGACACACGGGGCATGAGCGGGGGTGGGGGGAGGGAGAGAGACACACGGGGCATGAGCGGGGGTGGGGGGAGGGGGAGAGACACACGGGGCATGAGCGGGGGTGGGGGGAGGGAGAGAGACACACAGGGCATGAGCGGCGGTGGGGGGAGAGAGACACGCGGGGCATGAGGGGGGTGTGGGGGGGAGGGGGAGAGACACACGGGGCATGAGCGGGGGTGGGGGGGGAGAGACACACGGGGCATGAGCGGGGGTAGGCAGGACGGGGAGAGACACACGGGGCATGAGCGGGGGTGGGGGGGAGGAAGAGAGACACACGGGGTATGAGCGGGGGGTGGGCGGGAGGGGGAGAGACACACGGGGCATGAGCAGGGCGTGGGCGGGAGGTGGAGAGACACACGGGGCATGAGCGGGGGTGGGGGGGAGGGAGAGAGACACACAGGGCATGAGCGGGGTTGAGTTGGAGTGGGACAGACACACAGGGCATGAGCGGGGGTTGGGGGGGTGGGGGCTGGAGAGGCACACGGGGCATGAGCCGGGGTAGGCAGGACTGGGAGAGACACACAGGGCATGAGCGGGGGTGGGGGGGAAGGGAGAGAGACACACGGGGCATGAGCGGGGGGTGGGCGGGAGGGGGAGAGACACATGGGGCATGAGCAGGGGGTGGGCGGGAGGGGGAGAGACACTCGGGGCATGAGCGTGGGTGGGGGGGAGGGAGAGAGACACACCGGGCATGAGCGGGGGGTGGGCGGGAGGGGGACAGACACACGGGGCATGAGCGGGGGTGGGGGGAGGGAGAGAGACACACAGGGCATGAGCGGGGGAGGGAGAGAGACACACGGGGCATGAGCGGGGGGTGAGCGGGTGGGGGAGAGACACACGAGGCATGAGCGGGGGTGGGGGGGAGGGAGAGAGACACACGGGGCATGAGCGGAGGGTGGGGGGAGGGAGAGAGACATACGGGGCATGAGCGGGCGTGGGGGGAGGGAGAGAGACACACGGGGCGTGAGCGGGGGGTGGTCGGGAGGGGGAGAGACACACGCGGCATGAGCAGGGCGTGGGCGGGAGGGGGAGAGACACACGGGGCATGAGCGGGGGTGGGGGGAGGGAGAGAGACACACGGGGCATGAGCGGGGGTGGGCGGGAGGGGGACAGACACAAGGGGCATGAGCGGGGGTGGGGGGGAGAGACACAAGGGGCATGAGCGGGGGTAGGCAGGACTGGGAGAGACACACGGGGCATGAGCGGGGGTGGTGGGGAGGGAGAGAGACACACGGGGCATGAGCGGGGGCTGGGCGGGAGGGGGAGAGACACACGGGGCATGAGCAGGGGGTGGGCGGGAGGGGGAGAGAAAAACGGGGCATGAGCGGGGGTGGGGGGAGGGAGAGAGACACACCGGGCATGAGCGGGGGGTGGGCGGGAGGGGGACAGACACACGGGGCATGAGTGGGGGTGGGGGGGAGGGAGAGAGACACACGGGGCATGAGTGGGGGAGGGAGAGAGACACACGGGGCATGAGCGGGGGTGAGCGGGAGGGGGAGAGACACACGGGGCATGAGCGGGGGTGGGGGGGAGGGAGAGAGACACACGGGGCATGAGCGGGGTGTGGGGGGGAGGGAGAGAGACACATGGGGCATGAGCGGGGGTGGGGGGAGGGAGAGAGACACACGGGGCATGAGCGGGGGGTGGGCGGGAGGGGGAGAGACACACGGGGCATGAGCGGGGGTGGGGTGGAGTGAAAGAGACACACGGGGCATGAGCGGGGGTGGGGGGAGGGAGAGAGACACACGGGGCATGAGCGGGGGTGGGGGGGAGAGAGACACACGGGGCATGAGCGGGGGGCGGGGGGAGGGGGAGAGACACACGGGGCATGAGCGGGGGTGGGGGGGAGGGAGAGAGACACACGGGGCATGAGCAGGGGTGGGGGGAGGGAGAGAGACACACGGGGCATGAGCGGGGGGTGGGGGGGAGGGGGAGAGACACACGGGGCATGAGCGGTGGTGGGGGGGAGGGGGAGAGACACACGGGGCGTGAGCGGTGGTGGGGGGGAGGGAGACACATGGGGCATGAGCGGGGGGTGGGCGGGAGGGGGAGAGACAAACGGGGCATATGCGGGGGTGGGGGGAGAGAGAGAGACACACGGGGCATGAGCGGGGGGTGGGGGGGAGGGAGAGAGACACATGGGGCATGAGCGGGGGTGGGGAGGAGGGAGAGAGACACACGGGGCATGGGCGCGTGGGGGAGAGACACACAGGGCATGAGCGGGGGTGGGGGGGAGAGAGACACACGGGGCATGAGCAGGGGCTGGGCGGGAGGGGGAGAGACACACGAGGCATGAGCGGGGGGAGGGCGGGAGGGGGAGAGACACACGGAGCATGAGCTGGGGTGGGGGGGAGGGAGAGAGACGCACGGGGCATGAGCGGGGGGTGGGGGGAGGGAGAGAGACACACGGGGCATGAGCAGGGGGTGGGGGGGAAGGAGAGAGACACACAGCGTTTGTGTGCAGGCGGCAGATCCCGCTCCTCGGCCCTCCGCTGGCTATCGTGTGCCGATGGCATGAGTGGGGGGCTGGAGGCACAGGGAGACACGGAGCATGAGTGAGGGTGGGGGGGACAAGAAGGACACACGGGGCATGAGCGGGGGTGGGAGGAACAGGAGACAGACATGGGCGGGGGCGGACTTACTGTGCAGGCGGCAGATCCCGCTCCTGCTGACAAAGCCTCTCATGCGAGGAACAAAGATGGCGGGCATCTCTGAAGCCAGACGCACTGCACACTTTCACTGCATCCAATGAGAGAGCACATCAGATGTCCGCGACATCACGCAAGCTGCTTGCCAATCACCGTCCTGTCCGCGGAGCGAACAGGGAAGTGTGTCCGCGAAGAGTTCACAGATATCATTAATTTTTGTCACTTACATTTTTGTCATTTTTTTTAAAACTACTGGACGGATTTACACCAAATAAAGCAAAGCACGCTTTCGGGACCAAGCCGCCGCTCCTGCCGGAAATTTGGTGTAAATCCGTCCAGCGGTTTGGGCTGTAGGCGTGAGCAAAGTTTTTTCCCATTATGTCTATGGGAAAAAACAAAAGTTTTGAGACCCCCCTATAAGTTTTCCCCCCCTGGACGAATCCTCACCAAACTTTGCAAACAAATTCAGAGTGGGCCGTATACTTTTTTGGCAAAGTTTGGTGAGGATTCGTCCAGGGGGAGCGAAGTTATAAGCCGTCCAAAAAGTGCTCTTTTTATGGAAACACCAACTTAACCATAACTACATGGCCACTACCATGGCCATGTAATATATATATATATATATATATACACCTGACTCGGAATGATTTGTAAGTGTCCTTTTCTCTGTGTGCTCATTGAGGACTTTCAGTCACCCTCACCCCTCCTGAGACTTAGCCTTGACTGCAGCCAAGCTACCTTGATTGATCTGGCTTGTCCAGAAAGTTACCCTGTTCCAAGAAACTAGGCTGGCCTTCTGAACCTCTTGCCACCAGGTCAGAGTTCAGAAATCCGTCTTAACAAATTGGTGTACAGTGTGGGATAGGACTGAAGGTATCCAATGTTGCACACTAGTGAAGGCATTTCAAGTTATTCCTACCCAGGACACATAGTGACCTTGTAGTGATAACTGTAAAGGCCATAGACCTATCTAATATAATGGAAACAAGTACCTTTATAACCTTGATTGCTTCTAGATCAGAAACATTGAGAAAGATGTGTACTGAGAGGGGTTTACCTGCTCAAGGTACAAAATTGGAAATGATTCAGATAATCATGGAATGGCAAGAGTCGCAACTCAGTGCCATAGCCTCAGATGAGAGTGCAGATGGGCTGCTGCCACTGGCAGACTGACAGTTCTGTCGCTGCCCTCATGCATGGTGCCCATGAGGATCTGGATGATGTAATGTCCAATGTTTCCTCTGCAAGTGCTGATGCTGAAGCCATGCTGGAATTCAAGAAGCAAGAGCTGCTGTTTAGGCAGAAGGAGCTTGAATTTCACATGGCTAAGCTCAAGATAGAGCAGGCAGAAAAACAGAAGGAGAGGGATCACCAGTTGGAATTGGCCAAGCTTCAAAGTTCCAATGGATCCAAAGGATCTGGACATGGGTCTGGGTCCTCCTCTCTTCCAAGATTTCCTAAAGATCTGCTCAGTGTGTATGATGAGAAGAATGACATTATGGACTGGTTGAATGCATATGAGTATGCATGTGAAGTTCAAGAGGTTGTAAATGCTGTTAAGATTGCATGGTTGCTCAGCAGACTACCCCATTCTGGCTGCAGTGCTATTATGGAAATGTCAAAAGCTGAAAGAGTAGATTTGGCAATGTTGAAGCAAACTTTCATCTTAAAGTTTGGGAAGACTCGTGCCCAATACTTGAAGAGGTTTAGAGAGCACAAAAAGAAAGAAGGAAGAACTTGTCATATGTGACTGACTCCTTAAAGAACTTGACTGGCTGGGTTGAAGGATGTAAGGTCTCCACCTTTGAGGATATGATATGTCTTGTCATGCTTGAACATATTTGTGCATCTTGTTCCCCTGAGCGGAAGCAGCATTTGGCAGATTCAAAGGAGTTAGATCCCAAGAAGCTGGCCATTGCAGCAGATTTGTGGGTGTCACATAGAGTGTCCCATAAGGACAAGACTCATCCTGGTAAGCAGGAGGAGGGGAAAAGTCTAAAGATAAGGAGGGTGGGAGATCTGATAAAACTTCCTCCCAAAACAGCCACAAAAAGAAATGTAAGGGTAAGTCACAAGAGAACACACAGGGTACTGGAGGTTATCCTCCAAAACAGAACTCTGGTTACACTAAGTCTCCCTATATCCCAAGACCCAGTGGATCCTGTGTGGCTTGTGGAGCAAGTGACCATGTGAAGGGGGACCCCAGATGTAAGGTCAAAACCTTGGGGGTCCACTATGCTAATCTGGCCTTCTCCTCCTATGAGGAAGAAGAGATTACAGGGGTATCCTTCTCCTCAGACTCCTTCCCCGGTGGGATAGATTCTGCTGTAGTTTTAGTTTCCCTTGGTTCCTGGGAGCCTAAAGTCTCAGAGGCTTATGCTAGGATTCCTGCTAATACCAAGCACTACTTTAAGGACAGTGGGCCTCATTCCGAGTAGGGCGGTAAGGGATACCGGGCACCGGTACGGAGACCGGTGCCGGTAATCCCTTACCGCCCTGCTACGAGGTCCCTTAGCGGGTCTCTCCTTTAATGCCTGGTCTGACCAGGCGTTATGGGCGGGACCCGTTAAGGGACTTCAGAGCTAATAACGGTACCACAATTTGCGGTACCGTTATTAGCGCCTTCCCCATTCCCATTGAGCCCTATGGGGGATCAAATGGGAATGGGGAATGGCTTTTTCAATGGGGATTTACCGGTCCCGCAAAGGTCAGACTACACCGGTAAATCCCCATTGAACCATACCGGTGCCGGTACCGTTATTGGAGGCAGTCATGGCGCAAATAGCACCATGACTACCTCCAATCTCGGAATGAGGCCCAGTGTGCTGATTAATGGAGTAGGCAATCCTGCTCTTAGGGATAGTGGGTGCAGCAGAACTGTGGTGGATTCTACCTTGGTAGACCCAGAGGAAGTTGCCAGAGCTCCTCTGTCCTTCACTAAATTGTGTGATGGCCCACCTCTCAAGTTCCCAGTTATGCCTGCAAATCTTACTATAAATGGTACAGTGGTCAGGATTCCAGTGAGCATTCAGAGAGATGTCCCAGGAAAGGTCTTGCTGGGGAATGATCTCAGAGCTTTAGGGCTTGTGGGAGACACCGCAGAAAGACCCTGCACAAGGTCACAAACAAGGGCTGCCTTGGCCAAGTCCAATGCTCAGCCCAAGCCAAAGGGGAAACCCAAGGCTAAAGGAGTCAGAAAAGGTAACAGAGGGGAAGGAAAACATTCCCCAAACTCACCTACCACTGAGGTGGAGGTAGCTGGTCAAACACCTGAACCTGATGAGGAAGGTGTTGCCTGAAATTCTCCACCCCCATGATCATCCTGAACTACAAAGTTTGTTAGTAGAAGGTTGTCCTGACAGGGTTGAGTTCAGTAAGGGCCAATGTGAGTGCCCATCTCTGGAAGGCCTAAGGAGACAGGCCTGCTCCCTGCTTAAAGGTGAGCCTCCTGGGAAGCGTAGGATTTATTGGGAAGGTGTGCTCCTCTACAGTGAGCCTACAGCATTTACAGAAGGAGACCATAGGAGGTTGGTGATTTCCCTTGCTGTAAGACCCTTCCTCTTGCAGTTGGCGCATGAAGTGCCCTTTGCTGGTCACCTTGGCATCAAGAGAACCAAGCAAAGGTTATCCATGCATTTCTACTGGCCCACGTTGGGGGTGTAAGTAGAAAGTCACTGCAGGAGTTGTGCCACATGCCACTTATCTGGAAACATTGTTGGTCTCCTTGACCCCCAAACATCCTCAGGCAATAGGTTTATCCTGGTGCTGGTTGACCATGCCACCAGGTATGACAAAGCCATCCAATTGAAGACTGTGACTGCCAAGTCAGTTGCAAAAGCTTTATTTGGCATATTTACTAGGGTTGGCTTCCCTAAAGAAGTTGTGTCTGATAGGGGCAGCAACTTTATGTCAAAGTATATGCAGGGCATGTGGAAAGAATGTGGGGCCACCTGTAAGTTTTCATTCGCATACCACCCACAAACAAATGGTCTAGTTGAAAGGTTTAACAGGACCTTAAAAACATGATTGGGTCTCTGGAAGAACCCCAAAGAATAAAATGGCATCTTCTGTTACCATGCTTACTGTTTACCTACAGAGAGGTACCACAGGAGGGTGTTGGCTTCAGCCCCTTCGAGCTTCTGTTTGGTAACCCTGTAAGGGATTCCTACTCCCCCAGTCACTACCAATGTAGTAGACTATGTGCTAGGGCTCAGAAAAAGGATGGTACTCCTGGTGGGTCTGGCTAGTGAAAAAGTGAAGGCAGGACAAGCCATGGTGAAACATTGGTATGACCAGAAGGCTGCCTTCATCAATTTCACACCTGGTCAGCAAGTCCTGATCATGAATCCTATAAGGCTTAGAGCTTTACAGTACAAGTGGTCAGGCCCTCACACGGTGGTGGAGTCACTGGGTGAGGTCAACTATTTAGTGGAGCTTGGAAGGGCTTGTCAGGCTCCAAAAGTGTTCCAAGTGAATAGACTGAAGGCTTTCATCCCAAGAGTTGAAATCGCTGCACTACTGCTGGCTTCAGATGTTGAGGAGGAGGAGTCAGAACCTCTTCCTGACCTGTTCCAGGGCAGTCCTTCAGACAGCTACATTGGCCCCTCCAAGTGGCCCCTCACCTGACTTCTGATCAGCAGGCTGAGGTGAGAAGTTTGCTGAGGCAATTTTCCCCCTTGTTCTCACAGTCACAAGGTTTGATAACTTGGTGCAAATATGACATTGAAACAGGAGATTGTTTCCCTACCAAACATAGGGGATACAGGATGTCAGACAAAGTAAGGTCTTACATTAAGACAGAGGTCAACAAAATGTGGATCTTGGGGTGATTGAACCCTCTAGTAGTCCTTGGCCCAGCCATGTGGTTTTGGTGCCAAAGGCAGCTACCTCTGAGTTGAGGTTCTGTGTGGATTACAGGGCTCTGAATACTGTCACCAAGACAGATGCATACCCCTGGCCTCCTAGAACAGACGAGCTGGTGGATAATTTGGGTGCTTCCAAAAACCTCAGCACATTTGACCTCACTGCAGGCTATTGGCAATTTTCTCAACACCAGAGGGTCTTTACCAGTCCAGGGTAATGCCTTTCGTCTTGAAGAATGCCCCTGACACTTTCCAGAGGCTTGTGAATCATGTCCTTAATGGGTTGGTTGAATTCTGTCTTGCATATCTGGATGATATAGCAGTTTTCAGTGCCACCTGGGAGGATCATGTGAAACGCCTTAGGATTGTGTTGCAGGCTCGTCACAAGGCCCACTTGACCATAAAGGCCAGTAAGTGCCCGATTGGACAAGGTTCAGTGCTCTACCCTGGACATGAAGTAGGTAGAGGGAGGATACAGCCTCTTTCCAGTAAAGTACAAGCAGTACAAGACTGGCCTACCCCCACTACACAGATCCAAGTGAGAGCCTTTTTAGGATTCACTGAGTATTACAGAAACTTCATGGCAGACTATGGCACCATAGCTGCCCCTCTGACTGCTCTCACCACTCCTAAGAAACCAAAGAAGGTAACTTGGTCTGAAGAATGTGGGAATGCCTTCAGTTGCTTAAAATGCTCCTTGTGCCAGGCCCCTGTTCTTAGGGTCCCTGATTACCAAAGACCTTTTATTGTGCAAACCGATGCCTCTGACACTGGGATAGGAGCTGTACTATCACAAGTAGATGAGAAGGGTCAGGAACTCCCTTTTGGCTTCATTAGTCTCTAGCTTAAGGACAGAGAGCACAGATGGTCCACAGTAGAGAAAGAATGTTTTTCTGTTGTGTGGGCCATAAGGAAGCTGAGGCCCTACCTCTGTGGGACCCAATTCGCTGTGCAAACTGACCATAAACCCTTAAAGGGGCTAATGAACATGAAGGGAGAGAATCCAAAGTTGCTCAGGTGATCCATATGTCTGCATGGCTTTGACTTCACTATTGAGCATAGGCCAGGTGTCCAACATAGCAATGCTGATGGGTTGTCCAGAATGTTTAACCGACCTGAACATGAGACTCATCCAGGGGTTTATTAATTCCCCCTGTCCTTGGTGTTAGGAAAGATTTCCATTTCATGTGTAATTTTCCCTCCAGTTGTGAACCCCCCAACTTTTTGCTTTGTTTAAACACCATAGTCTGACTTTACCAGAGGAGCCCAGCCTTCTGATGCACTCCCATCAGCATTATGCTCACTTCTTATGGGGAAACTGACATGCCCTTAAAGACAGAGAAATTTGGGATGAGGTCGTGGTTGAAGATTCTTTGGACCCATCTCAATTTGTTGGCCACTTTTATTATCTAGTGTGGCGATATTGATTTCACATTCTTTCTATAAATCTATCTGATGAATTATATGTCAGGATTTTTTATAGATTTTTGATTTTATATTCATTGTTGGGTTGTATGAGTGAATTGATGAGTGATGGATGTTTGTGGACGAATGGTTGCACGTTTGAATAAAATGAATTGTATTTTATAGATGTGTTCTTAAAAGCTCTTTTCCTGCTATGTAATTTTTCGCAGTAAGTGCAGATTAAATCATGATTCAAGTCATATTAAAGAAGTGTCAGGTCTAATAAATTCCTTTGATACCCATTTTCAAATTGTATCCATTGGATGTTCCTTTCCGCAATCAATTGTTACTTTAAAACCCTAATCCAGAGCGTGGGGTTCCCTGTGTCTTTCAGAAAAACATGCCCTTAAAGACAGTCAGTACTGGGAGACTTTGTTTCCCTTGGTCCTTGTCAGTGTTGCAACTTTTCTGCAACATGTAACAAGCATACACTTGGGTCTATAGTCCTTTACAAAGGCTCTAGATACTCTCGACAGATTTCTTAGGCGTGCAGATGTGCCTTGGACAGGGCTGGTTGCAGCTTATCATTTCGTATATTTTTAACCCTTTCCTGCCAGGTAAACCACGATTACCACGTTTGGCACGAATAGGTGGCCTGGCTCCAAAATGGCCATGCCACGAGGTTCTTTGACCTGTCCTTTGGCCATCTTGCCCCTTCACCTTCGCCAGGTCGAGCCGATCCGGGTCAGTCCTTATTTGGGCATGCATTCTACCCTGAAACCCCAAGCTTTTGCGGGCTTCTGCATCCCTTGTGTGTGTGGCTCCAGGCTGTGGGCTGGACCGTCTGGTTCCAATACACGTCATGTGTGCCAGAGAGTCTGATGTGCTGTGAATGCCTGGGACCACTGTGGTCCGTGATTGGTCTACATTTGGTATGCCTGTATGTGAGCAGATCTCCCATTGGGTCCTCTTTGTTTTGGAGCAAAGGAGATTTTAGATAAGAGAAGGCTCCAAACACCCATACCATGTCGATCTCTGGCATTCTCACTGAACGAAGGATATGATCCAAGTATCCTGAAACTAAGAAGCCTAGCCGAGGAACCGCTGGTGACGCACTGGAAGGTTTGGCACCCTGAGCCCGCTGTCATCCCATGGCACCAGTCTGCATCTAGTCGTCCTAGAAGGTCTGCGAAAGCGCTTCGACCCATTCGAATAGTGAGACCAACTATCCTCGGCATCTTCATCAAACCCTGCAAGTAAGCCTCTTTGGAAGTGTCCCTGGGCCAACCAGTGGGCTGACCCGCTTGTGCAGGAGTTTTGACCCAATGTGCCGCTGTTTCGAGGGGGCCCTTGAAACTTGGTACATCGCAAGCTCTTTGTTTAACGGCAGTTTCACATCGAATTTAATACACTTGGCATTCCCAGGTCTGGAGTAAAGTGAGTGTGCCCGAACCAGAGTATATGCGGTTACTGTGTCGCCCAGCCGTGGTGACAAACTTTGCAGGTGCACTGCTTTTGTGCCCCTCTTGCTCCTGGAGCCTGCTGCAGTGAAACTGGCCTGATCCATCCACAAGGATCAGAGAAATCGCCACTGTCCTGTTTGTGAGTCATCGCTGTATCTTCGTCTCTGAAAGTCGCAGAGCCGCTAAATTGCCGCACTTGAACCTGCAACCAAAGTGTACTCGACTGCCGAAGTTTGGTCCAGAGTGCTCCATGGGTCGGTGAGTAATCGCAACCCTAACCGGTGGCCCCTAGCACCTCCATCCATTTTTACGCACAAGTGGCCCGTGAGGGCCCCTCTCCTTTCCCCTGCTAGTGCAAACTAGCAAACTTTTCCCAACTCTTGGAATCGACTGCCCTCAAGTGGAGGCCCTCGTCGAATAGTGGGAACCTATTCTTCATCACCTCACCCACCTTCCTGAGCTGCTACAGACCCTTGAAGAGACCCCGTTTTTGCCCATCTGCATTTCCACGTGCGCCAGCATTGCAAGTACATTTGAGCAATAGGCTCCACTCTTCTTAGGGATTGGACTGCCTCATAGTTAGGAGTGTGTTCGATGCAGGAGGGACTAAAGACTACTTGCACTTCCTGCTTCCTCCCCCTTTTAGGTTATGGACCCATTTCGTGCATTCACCCTTTAGACACCATTGGTCTTGTATATATGTATTTAGATAGGATCATGTTGGCTTAAAAGTATTACTGTGATTTGATTTATGCCTTGAAATAAATGCAATTGTATTTTTAATATATATACACCTGACTCGGAGTGATTTGTAAGTGTCCTTTACTCTGTGTGTTCATTGAGGTCTTTCAGTCACCCTCGCCCGACTTGAGGCCTAATCTTGACCGCCGCCAAGCTACCTTGATTGGTCTGGCTTGTCCAGAAGGTTACCCTGTTCCAAGAAACTAGGCTGGCCTTCTGAACCTCTGCCCACCAGGTCAGAGTTCAGAAATCCGTCTTAACACATGTTACCTGTTTTATCGATATATTGGTTCTCTGGCTGAGGGAACCGAGGCCGCAGTTGTAATGTGAATGAACTGTCTGTTGTTCTATCTGCTCATTGTCTACGACTGACTGCAATTGTTGGAAGATTTGAAGGTTTGAAACTGAATAAAAAGATTTAACAAACATTTTGGGAACTGTGGAGCAGATTCCTACTTGAATCTCAGGAAGGGAAATTCACCCAGATTATGAGGAGAGACTGCCATTATATTGTGAACTTGACTGTTATTTTTTTGTTGTCTTTGAACTGCTACACATTACCTTGTTGAGTTACTGCATGTAAAAGTGCGAAGGACAGAGTTCTTTTGTTACAGTGTTTTCTTTAGTTTATTTTAGTCAAAATCATTGTCAGGGTAAGGATAGTGAGGCGTTTATCCAACCGTTTCAGTTAATAAAATGGCATCTTTTGAAAAACCTTCTCAAAGTTGTCCGCCTCAACATTTCTGACCCCTCACATATGGTGTTAGAAGTGGGATGTAACTCACTTCATCCAAACTGGGGATTTAATATGTATATGGAAGATTCTGATCAGACAGAAGTTGAGTCAGAGGAAGTTTGGTGTGGTCATAACCCCCCACCCCTTCTTAACTCATATACCTCCTCTATCAGTCCTGGTTCTACTACCGCTATCACCAGGGAGGACATTAATTTGGATTCCCTTCCCATTAGAGGAGCTGGGATACTGAGAGACATTTCTAGTAATCAGTGGCCTCTTAAGATGAATGTGGGTCTAAATTTCATTAAACTCTCAGGACAAGCTATTACTCCAAAAAGGCAACCAGTAGAAGGGAATATCTACCACCTATTCTTTCCCCAGGACTATATTATTCCTGGAAAGGAAAAGCTTCTGGTTTCTTTAATGTTAGACATAGAATTTGCTGTGTACATATCTGCCTACATTATGCCGGATCAAGGACCTAGATTCAAAGTGTATCCTCTATTCCAGAGTGGTAAGGAATTGAAGTTCATGATCCTAAAACTCTCAACAACTCCTCATGAGAAGCCTAGAGAAGATAGAGTTGGAAGGCGAAAATATGATGTTGATTGGCAATCTTGGAATCAGAAGAAGATAAAATACTTAAGTACCCATTATAGGCCAAAACAAATCCCTTCTGAGTATGAGGCTAATGGAGCTAAGTGTGAGTCGGTTAAACAGGAAGGAAAGAACGAAAATATATTATATTGTTTTGAAAAGGATCCAACAACAAGGGAAGAACATTCTTGTCCCCACCTTGAACCCTTGAACAAACAACAATCAAATGAATCATGGGGTTCAGAGGTTGGCAAGGATCTTAATAGAAGACCTAGATTCCAACAGTCCTGTTATGATAAAACAAACGTTAGCAGGGATTCTCTACCAGTTAACACTAAATCATTTTCATCTACTGATTATTACAAAGTATTATCCCCATATCTAAATACATCTCAGAGTTCAGTAGCCTAATCTCTTAAGGATAATAATTCCCGAGAATTTAGAGACCCAGGTTTTTATGAAAGCCATGTTCCCAATAAATTGGGTTGTTTGCGATATGGACATTTTGAACATCCTGTATATAGAAATACTTCACAACTTCCTTGTGTCTTGCGGGATGAGTGGAGTGATGAAAATTGTGAGATTTCTGAAGGTACAGTGCCCACACATTTCCCCAGAATTGATTATGAAGCAAACCTGATGTAATGTTTTGTACTGGAGAAAGGAATAGTTATTGGGTCCTTGTAGTACTGCAAGGAGCAGAGGTTCTGCGGTACAAGCTAATATTCTTCCATCGTATTGGGAAAGTCAAGATAAAAAGACTATAGGTTGTGTTCATGGACAGGCAGAAGTACACCCCTTGACTAAAATCGATATTACCATTCTGGGAAAATCCATATCTGTCTTAGTGGCAGTAATACCTAATCTTCCTACCCCAATGATCTTGGGTAGTGAAATTTCACATTTGGATGAATGGGGGTTTCTGTGACCAACAACCTGAGAAAATATATTCCTCATACTATCCTCAAAATTCGTGGGTGCCAGAAGAGATATTTTCAGAGGACCCAGTCTGGGACTGGGAAGCAGGTAAACCCACTATGAATGCGGGGAGGCTAATGGTGGAGAGGAGAGAAAGGAACCTGAACCGGAAGTTCAGGTCTTTAGGGGATGAATCCTGCAGAGTCCTCACAGGAACCCTGCCTAATGTCTCCTCCCAGGTGGCCAGGGAAAGACAGACGCTTTCTTATCCTGACCTTGGGGGTGGTGTTCTGCGGGAGGTTCACTAGGAAGGAGAAAGGGGCCAGGGGAATATGAGGACTCCGTTGGGTGAGACACAGTATTTGTCTTCTTCTAGGGAAGACAGTTCCTCAATGCCAAAGTATTTAATGGATTGTTGTCAGACAATCTTTCTGTTCCCCAAGTTAAACATCTTAATATGGGTGAAAACATTCATAAACCCTTAGCCATTGGGACAAATGTAAACCCTTCTAAAACCATGGAGACCTATAGAGCTAGAAGCTCCCCTAACTCCCAAAGGTACAGTGAAAAGGAGTTTGTGTGAATAATAACACCTTAAACTCTAAAAACCTTTATTTTTCGATAGAATCAAGTCTTGTGGTTGATCCTTATGATATTCCTGTAGAGAATATTAGCAGGAGCAGAAACGAGCTTGAGATCAAAAAAGAAAACTGTAAAAACGAATTTTTGCATTAGGGACTTCAAGTCCCATAATTTCCAAAGTACTGGGACGAAGAAGATGACTGAAGAGGAACAAAACTGCAAAGTGCAGCTTGTTAATGGGAATAAACCCCACACCTGAGGTAGTCTGGGAGGCTTAAAAGGCCCCCTCAGGTTGAGGCCATTTGTGAGAAGAAGGAGCAGAGCAGCAGTCGTAGGTGGAGGTGTTGGGAACTTTCCACGTTGGAGCAGAAGCAGATACTGAAGGAGGACCACTGTCGAGCAGAGAGCAGTAGCTAGTCCTGAGAGGGCATTTGCCCCAGAAGCCTTAATTGCAGAGGTTGCGCAGCGGGAAACATGGGAGAGGGACGCTTGCACCCTGGAGACCTGTTTTGCAGAGGCTGCGCAGCAGAAAGCGAAAGTTTGGAAAGCTTTCCTTTCTCCAAGTTTATCTCTGGTGGCATGTGAGCACCAAAGGGCCTCTGGAGCAAGGAAGCGCTATGTTCAAAAGGCGCGGGCGGCTGCAGACTAAAACCAGCAGATTGGCGGATCACGAAGAGCCGCTGAAGCAAAGGACCTGTGTCCTTCTTCGTCTATGTTGCTATCAAAGTCCGGTAGATGTGCCATAACCTGGTCAAATACCGGATGGATAGATGGGTTGTTGATAGTAGCTATCAAACAAATAATGGAAGTGTGAAAGACACAGAAAAAGCCACAGGCGGATGATTGGATTTGTGAGTTATAGGTTTTGTCGAACTATGAGAAGATTTTAGTTACAAAATGAGGTATGGTTGAGGATTATATTGAGAAATGGACATCATTCAATGATTTATATGGGTTGTCTGAATGTCCAGATTTATGAATGTATGGTATGGGAAGTGGGGTTATGTAGTTAAGCAGATAGTGAGTGTATGATTGTATGTTAGTGTGTGTGTGTTGTGTTTGTGGGGAGCATTTTGAGACTAATATGGCTCATCTTGCTTATATCTTTGTTTTTATTGTATTAATATTTGATCTTTTAAGTGATTGCTTGTACTATTTATGAAAATGTAAAATAAACATACAAAATAAATAGAAATAAAAAAACCGAAGAAACTTTTGAACCTTTAAAAACAAAACACAAAGATCGTAATACCGGATTGCTCCATGACTGCTCTCGTGCTCGAGGCAGGGCAGGTGTTGTCATATTGGAAAGCAATTGCGTATTTGGTAACATAAGACAGAAGGCAATTTTGAATACCGAACTGGCAGAAAACAGAGAGAACATTTTTTATATAAGATCAAATTACTGTGACTTTAAGAATGCGAGTTTAGTTAAAACCCAGCAACAAGATTGGGCAATACTTCTAGAACCTAATGCAAACAGCCATTACTCAAGGCAAAAGAAAGTAAAGGCAAGGCAATTTAAAACCAACAAATATTGCCAAAGTCAGAAGATGGCACGTGAAAGTCCCAAAGGTTGAAAGTCCATTACAAAACCTGGTATAAACCCACATTGCCAAAGCCAAGGAAGAAGCAGAGTAAAACCATATAATTTTCAGAGTTTGTTAATAAATAAGTGGGGAAACAAAAGTGGCAAGAAGGCTGCCCTTCTGGTTAAGGCTGTTCAGAAGGAGAGGAGCATAACTTAGAGAGGTTTTGGAAATCATAAAGAGGTACTAAAGACCACCAATGTGAATCTTGCCTATTCTGAATAATTGGTTAATGTTGTAAAGCAAGAAGCACTACAAAGTCGTTCTAAGCTGATCTTAGCCATAGAGGCACATGTTGTTTGTAAAATACTGTTTGGACAGGGGAGTATAACCGAACAGCGACCATTGAAGTAGTAGGCCTGGCATGGGATTAAACCAGGTATTATTGAAGTAGTAGGCTTGGCATGGGAGTAAACCACATGTTATTGTAGTAGTAGGCCTGGCATGGAAGTAAACCAGGTGGAAGTTGATGAAGTGCTGTGAAGTGGTGTGAACAAATTATTCTGGCAAACTATTCATTGCTGAAACAAGAACGGTATAAGATTGCTGCAGAAGTGCTCTATATCTTTAGAACTAAAACTGTTGTTGCAGAAGCATCCTTACAAAGAATTGTGTTGGAACCTTTGTTATCAAGCTGGAGTCACAAAGACTTTGTTGGATCTTTTTGTTAGCAAGTTTAAGTCACAAAGAACCGTGTTTGTACTTTTGGTTACAAAACCGGATTTCCTTATTTATTTTTGGGAACTGTGGAGAAGAATCCTATTTGAATCTGGGGAAGGGAAATTCACCCAGGATATGAGGAGAGACTGACAATATATTGTGAATTTAACTGTTCTCTTTTTGTTGCTGTTGAACTGCCCCACATTACCTTGCTGAGTTACGGTATGTATAAATGTGAGGGACAGAGACCTTTTGCTAAAGTGTTTTCTTTAGTTTATTTAGGGCAGGGAAATCCTCGTCAGGCTAGGGATAGTGACGAGGTTATCCTTTTGAGTTAATAAAATGTCATCTTTTGACAATTCTTCACAAAGTTGTCCGCCTCACATTTCTGACCCCTCAAAATAGGCTTCTTGACATAGGTAGGTACCTACATGACAGAGTGTGCAGACACTGGTCCGGGCATGTATACGATGGGTAGGCCATGAAGGCACAGGGTTCATAACCTAGGTACAAAATAAGAGGGCACGTGTAGCGGCACAGGGCAGAGCACAAGGAGAACAAGTCTGTGCATAGGGTAGGTCAGGCATGCCATGAGGGTATAGGCGTCATGACATAGGTACAAAATAAAGGGGAAGAGTGTGGAGGTACAGGACCTGGCATGGCAGTATATGCTTTGTGACATCGATACAACATAAGGGGGCAGAGTGTGGGGGCATGGGGCCATGGGCTTCATGACATATGTACAACATAAGAGGGCACAGTGTGGAGGCTCAGGACCGGGTATCGCGCCATAGACTTCATGACAAAGGTACAACATTAGGAGCAGAGTGTGGAGGCACAGGACCCGGCATGGGGCCAGAGACTTCACCGGGCATGCGGCCATAGACTTCATGACTTAGGCCCTCATTACAAGCATTGCGGATTGCCATACTACAGTGATGCCAGTAGGGGCCATGGATCCCCCGGGAAAGCCTGACCTGCCCTGGAGCTCAGGCCCCGACCGGCATTGTTGTCACGGAAGCACCGGCACCATTAGCTTGTGATATCATGGTGGCACTGGGATATCAGGCGGTGGTAAGAGTGTTACAGGGCTAGCACCAGCGGGTTACCACCAACCTTGTAATGAGGCCCATAGTCTCCCTAGTCTCCATCTGGGATGATCTCAAAAGAACCTCAGACTCAAAAGGTTGTGCCGTACTTATCCTCTGATCTCTCGGCGGCCTTCACCACCATTGACCACCACACCATTGCAGACACACTCCACTCGCTCCTCATCAGGGATACAACATTGAAGTGGATATCCTCCTTCCTCACCAAAAGATCGCAAATTACTCACGTCCCTCTTTTCTCCTCGACTCCGCGCCCTGCCACCAACAGAGTACCACAGGACATCTCCCTACAACCCCTGCTCTTTAACCTCTACCTGAGCCCCCTCCCTGCTCTCATCCATTCACATGGCCTGACCTGCACAACTACGCAGATGACACCCAGATTATCTTCAAGATCCGTAAAGACACCTCTGCCCCCCTGACCTCACCCCATGCCTCACAGAAATCGACCACTGGATGACGGCTAACCACCATCTTCTCAACCCTCAAAAAACAGAAAACACGATCTGTGGGAAGGTGCCCTCTTCCCCATCCCACCCCTGGGCCGTCATCCCTAGGCCCTCCACACCCTACCTCCAGCACACTAAAGAACCTTGGATGCACCATGGGAACATCACATCACATCAACTCTGTATCTAAATAATGCTATCTGCATCTACGCATTCTCCAACGCATCTTCCCCTACCTCTCCTACCCTCACAGAGTTGCCGCAATTACGCCTAGACTATGCTTACTCCCGATAGCTGGGCGCCCCTGCATCTCAACTCAGAAAACTCCAATGGGTCCAAAACACTGCAGCCAGACTCCTCCAAGCCCTAGGCCATAGAGAGCACATCACACCCGCCCTCTGTGTCCTTCACTGGCATCCTGTCGGGCGACGGTCCACCTTCAAAGCTATGTGCATCACTCACCGTGCTCTGCACAAGACAGGCCCAAATATCTACAACACAAGCTCACCCCCTACAGAAACCTGAGATCAGGCACCGCTCTCCTCCTTGTCATCCCCTCTACCATATCGACCAGAAAAGGGGGATCTTCCTTTTCCATCCAAGCACGTACAATATGGAACTCCATCCATTTTAACATCTGCCGCATAGAGGATCACCTCGCCTTTCTGAAGGCACTCAAGACCTGCCTGTTCCCCCCTGCGTCTTGACAGACTTAATCTGCCTCCTGGGAATTTCACGCCTAGGCAGCTAAGTTGGGGCATTGATGAGTCCCTCAAAGAATGTAATGAGCACGCACCGAAATTACTCTTGTAGACCCGCAAGACAGAACCAGCGCCCCGTTAATGAAACAAGAAATAAGGAATGAGTTTGTATCATAATCCATCCCGATGGAAGATAGCCCTAAAGGCATGGCCACTGACCAGCACACATCTGAAGTCATCCGCTACTTGAAGACACATCGCACAACACCTCTGCCACTAGAATGCTAAATCCCACAATAACATTCTGTCTATCTGTAAACATAATCTTCCTCCTTGATGGGAATATGTGCTATACAAATGTCATATTACATTACAATATATACAGCCGCACCAGAACATAACTAACTAGAAACAGATTAACAGCCGCACCCACCATGTGTCAAGCTACCAAAAACAAATTAACCATCCATCATTAATCCAAACCAGACAACAAAATAGGGCAAACTGGACACGAATACACAAAATATTCACTTACAAATGCAATACAGATGTAACATTTGTTGTGGTTTATTATGTGGTCACACTCAACTCAGGGCGTTCCTTCCTCCCTCAAGCAAAATGGCACAAGTTCACTTTGGTGTGGCCTCCAACCCGTCTCGCACCCAACCCCAACAAATAACCTGTGTCACCAATGGACTAGGAACCAGGCCGGTCTGTAGTAAGAATATATATTTATACATTTATTGAATCAAGATTTTACAAACAGACTGACATCAGCCACCAATGCTGTGGCAACAGCCAAAATCACAACTATGACTCGGTTATATAAAACAACACAGCTGAAATTTTGAAACATGCAATAACAACTTACACCACTTTTGATTTCACTTTAACCAATGAAAACATATGCAATACAATACCAAGTCCACAGAAATTACTTAATTTGAAACACCACTTTTCTCCCAGCAACCTCCACCCTCCAGGCCACAATTAAATATGACCCCTTTGATTGAAAGGCAAGGTGCAAGGAGTGTGAGCACAATGGAAAAATCGTTTTGCTGCTGATTTAAAAAGGCGCTGTTTGGGAAAAGAATTCAACAGGAAAAATCGTTTTGGGCTTGTTATTAAAAAGACAAGGTTGGGAAAAAGGAACTCAAATGAAAATTGTTTTTCAACACACTTGAAAATAAAAGGCAGGACTTGATAACTTGGGGTCAGAGAAAAATGGGAACCAAAAGGGAAGTTTTGTTTTTTATAATTACAGACAGATGACTTCAATACTTTGTAATTTGTAAGATATGCGCCCAGATGCCCCTGGGCCGGGTGCGCAATATAAATAAACCAAATACAAATTCTTATTTAAAAGGAATGGGACATTTTGTTTTACACCCTCCACACTGACTTTAAAGGTGGTGTTTTGTGGATTACTTCCTTTTTGGGATTATGGATACCCACCCCCTTTCTATGTGGAAGTCAAGGATTTCAGAAACAGTCAACCAAGTCTTTATGGGCTATACCAGCTATAACACACTGAGCATGAGCTTTGTTAGTTTCAAATTCTAATAACACTCATCCCGTGATTTTCTACATGGAAATTAATGTATTTACTTTAATCAAATGTGCTAAGGGTCTACAAAGTTTACCCCTCTCCCCACACTTTAATGGAAAGGTCTAAGGATGGCTGCTCCCAACACAATGCAATTTGAACATAGAGGGTGGTTTTCTATGGGGAAATAAGTTTGAATGAGATTTAATGATTTGTGCGAAGGGCCTATCCAGTTTCCCCCTATTCTACCCACTAATGGAATGGGATAAGTCAGGTAGCTACCCCCACAATTGATGGCGTTTGGGTGGGTCTACTTACATGGGAGGCTGTGGTAAGGGAAAACAGCAGGGCTCCTCTGATGACAGCACCGGTCTGGTCAAGGTCTCTCAGTCAAGGATTTCCTCCTGCACCCACACTCCTTCTGCTCCTCTGGTTTGGGTCCCAGCTAGCCTCTTTATTTCCCAGCCACTGGGCCTCATTACGGGTCTGGCGGTAACCGTGCCGGTGCTACCAGCAGGGTGCCGCCGGACCTGTATTTATTTACTGGCGCCTGACTGCCCGGTGCCACTGGGAGATTACAACCCTGGCAGACCGGAAAGTCAGGCGCCAGCAAATTGTAACACTCCATTCCCATAGAGTCCTACTGGACTCTATGGGAATGGGGACCACAGTGTTAACAGTGCTGGTGCTTCCTTGATGGGTCTGCCTACCGTGGCTGCTGTGCCCGGCAGGGTCAAACCGCGTAATAGCGTATGCAAAGATGCTCTGTATAACATGCTTTGGATAAAAGCGCTGTGCAAATAACAAGGTGTTAGGAATGTGCTCTCAATGTGTAGGAAAAACCTATTTAAATAAGTGTTTTACTTCTGTGCATGTCATTTTAAGGATCTACGTGATCCGACCGCTGCTGATTTTCCCGGGCCGGAAAGTTTGCATGAGAAATGTGCGAACCACCAAAGGTTCCCACATTTCCCATGCAAACACACGTACACAACCCCTACATACCCATACCCATACCCATACCCCCACCCACGACACACCCCCACCCACACCCCCAACATAAACATACCCTACTTAACTTTTTTTTCATGCTGAGTCCCTGCAGTGCCAGTTCCCTTTAACTTCCGTGATGGGGAACCAGTGCCGTAGGATCCTTTTCTTTTCTTTTTTTTGTTGTTTTTTACGGGGGCTGCAGGGGTTTCCCCCACAACCCTGCTGTTGCGGGGAACACCCCCACAGCCCCTGTTTTTTTTTCTTTTTTTCGGGTGTGCTGCAGGTGTGTCCCCCGCAACACCCCACTCACTATACCACACAGTATAGTGAACAAGGTGTTCTTTTTTCGGGTGTGCTGCAAGGGTGTCCCCCGCAACACCCCACTCACTGTACCACACAGTATAGTGATCAGGGTGTTGCGGGGGACACCCCCGCAGTCCCCACAGTCTTTTTTTTATACTTACCTATACTGCTACCACCAAAGTTTCAAACGGTTGGTGTTCGAACCTTTGGTGGTAGCATTTCTAGGACTTTTTGTCCATGCAAACTTTTGGATGCGGTCCGTTCGTACAATTCCCATTTTATAGGTATGGAATTTCCTAGTCTTAAGCAATATTCAAATTATGAAGAACTGTGTTTACAGGCAGGTAACCTTTTCCCCTGTGATTTCACTTCCTGTGATGTCATCAAATGTAAATTAAGGGCCCCTGCACTTACTTTGCTGCACTTGGCCGCGAAAATCTTCGGACTGGCCCTGACTGTGAATGTACCTACCAAGATGGTGTGGGTTCTTCAACTACCTCCCAACAACCTATGATATTCGTAGGTTTACTCTCTCCTTCCTTCCCGGGTGTGCTCCCTGGAATCTCAGGGTTGTCTGTCTGAAAAGACCAATTACGGACTTAATCGCCATTGCGTTTCCCCCGAGGGAGTTACAAAAGGGAATGTAGTGGTTTGGAAAGTTGGCTGGAATTTTGTCTCCAACGGCTTGGATGTTTCAAAGCATTCAGGGTTGGAAATGGTGTTTGCCTTGCCTGGGAAGGATGGTGTAGAGACTGTGGCCTCATGGTTTCCTGTCCCTATTGGAAATAAGGTTTCCCTAGATTTGGGGGAATTGAGAGGGACCATACTTTCTAATGAGGACTTTCTCTCTATCAGGGGAACAGAAAACGTTTTCTGGCATCGTCTCACCACTGGGAGTTTTCTTAGGAGTTACTGCCATCTCTCCTTCTATAGTTTTGGTCATAAGAAGGTTCCCATAGGGTCTCATATATCAGGTATCCCACCAACTCCCCCTTTTAGCCTGAATCAGACTGTATTGAGATTCAGGAGAATAAAATTCATCTCATCTCCAGAGATTAGGAGGGGTAGTACTCTTATTTTTCTCACACAGCCTTCTCTCAAGGGGCATGATATATACAACTGAGTTGTTGTTGATATCTATCCTGAGCTCAAAGCATATGCCAATTTTGTCCCTACTGGGAACCCCATACTCGTGGGGGAAAAACATTTATAAGTATTCCCCTCCAAGGTAAAATAGCTTGTGAAGAAAAGGGGGAAAACCTGATTCCAATCTTTTGGCCCAGATGGCAAATGGGCTCTTGAGCTAGTGTTATGGGACCCAGTCCACTGGAAGAAAAAATTATGTGGGGAGCTTTTGCCACAGGTATAGAATGTGAGGCTGGAACTAGTCTTGGTCAATTTGGAAAATCTCAGGGTCCCCTAGTTGGTGTCAACTAGGCCAGATCCCACTTCTCTGACACCATACATGAAGGTGCAGAATTGAGGCTCAGACACACTGGTGGCATGTTTTTGGGCTGAAACCTTTATTATTCAAGAATGAATTGGAAAAATGCCTATCTATCCCTAAAACCAGGAGGGGTTTCCCTACCTCAAAGAAAACTAAGGGAATTGTCAGAATGTCCAAAACTATAAAGTCTGTCACTGTCGTGTCTCAAATGCCTACCTCTGTCCCTAACAATAATAACTTAAACCACTGTGCAAGGATTATCTCTTCCCAAAGTAAATTGTTCTTTGTAGATCCAACCAACAGAAAAGGTCCCAGCCTCTTTATAATCCAAACTGGTTAAAATAAAGAAATGTTCACAAATGTAGGACTCCAAGACTAGGGTCATAATCCTTTCCCCTAGATTCCTTCTTATACGATGTTCTCTCCCTCTGGGTAGGGTAATTCACAAGAATAGGCTTCTTAGATTTCTACTGTTTTATCCCAACCACTTGGCACACTCCTTCTACCAGGTGTAGGATTCCTTTTCACTAGTTGCTCTTCTCTCATTTTGGGTGAGGTCCCAGACTCTCAGTACTCAGAACAGTTTGGTTCACTCTCCTGCCAAACCTTTGTCCTCTCATGGAATGTCCCTTTTTGGGTGCGAGTCCCTGATATTATTCAGAACTGCTTGGTTTACTTTCCTTCCAAGCAATTATCCTTTCATGAACTTCTCATGTGGGTGTGGGTCCCAGATTCAACATTCAAAAGTGGCTTGGTTTACGCTCTTGCCAAGCACTTGTCCTCTCATGGACTCTCTCTCTGTGGGTGCGGGTCCCAGATTTGCAGTATTCTGAATAGCTGTTTCTGTTAAGGTGCGAGTCCCAGACTCGTAATATTCAGCGCTGCTTGGTCTACTCTCCTGCCAAGCAATTGTCCTCTTGTGGACTTTCTCTCTTTGGGTTCGGGTCCCAGACTAACAATATTCTGAAGGTCTTTGTTTCGGTTTCTCATATGGGTGCGGGTCCCAGACTTGCAACTTTCTGAATGGCTCTGTTCTCATATGGGTGCACTTCATTCCCAGGGTCACATAACCTCTTATTCCAGATTCCACCTTCACCCCCGTGCTTCCCCAGACCTCCACCACCTCTTGGGTAACCTGCATATTTGTTTGCTTCTTCCTTGCAGGTACCAGCGTTTCCAGAGCAGCTGCTATGTCTCTCGAGGCTCTAGCGTTCATTACTCTATCGCAGTCTGCAGCTGCTCTATGGATGTCTGCTCTCCCCGGCGGGGCACCCTGCTTCTCAGACACTTTGCCAGTGCATGGGATGCACAGAGGTTTTACTGGGTAGCAACCCAAGTAGTCTTTCCTTCCTGGACTACGTTCGGGTTCTCTTCCTCTGCTCATGGCTTCCCCTCTGCTGGATCTCATCTGCTCGGCCAGTACACGGCTTGCCGGATTCCTCCTTGGAGGAAAGCTCTGTCTCTCTGTCTCAGCTGAGCTCTGTTTAAACTCCCTCGCTGAATAGTAGAATTGCTTTGGGCCAATGAAATACTGTGAGAAGCTAGAGTGTTCACTCTGCTTCTCCAATGTGATCCTTGGACTCCTGGTCATCTTCTTCTTCTCAGTACTCGAAATAGAGCCATATGAAACATAGTTGGTATTCTCTTAAGGTTTTGCTCTTGTCAGGTATATTAGTTTTCCCAGTACTTAAAATAGAGCCATATGCAGAATACTTTGCATTCTCTGATGTGTTGGTCTTGTCTAATATATTAGGTTAGCTAAGTTCACAATAGAACATATTGGCCCTATCAAAAGAAGGGGAAGGAGGATTTAACATTGGAGAAGGGTATAGGTGTAATGATTTGAGTAAATACAGCTTTCTCTGGGTATGATTGTCCTCAATCCCATAAGGAGCTTCCTCACCCATGTGATCCTGCCCTGGTTCACTACCCCCAGGGGGACTATTGTACTGTGGACATACTCCGCTACCCCATGGGAAAGGTCTCCCCCTAGTGAAGAAGGGACGCCATCCTCAGCTCTGTCACACCCTGTTCTATAAAATGTCTTACACCCAGGAGGGTATAAAACCACGTTTTAGCTCACTGCACCCTTCACAGAGGAGAAATATCCATTTGCATATCAGTATGTTCCCACCCACAAGGGCGGTCCAGCACCAAAATGCCAGGCAATCCTCTGAACAAGAGTACCATTAACAACCCTGCACATGTGTTTCAGCCTTCTTAAGCCTCCTCAGTGAGGTGAAGCTGAGCCTCTCTAAGGCACATTGAGTAAGGGGTCAACTTATCGTGGGGAATGTTAGTATATAGTGATTCAATATCATAGTTTACTATCAGTTGTTTTAAAGGATCAAAAGGGCATCCTTCAACTAGAATGATGACATGCCAAGTGTCTTTCAGATACATAGGTGTGTTCATAGCCAGTGGTTTGATTAAAAAAATTAACATACTTAGTGGTTCTAAAATGGAACTGCAGTTGGACCCAATAGGACACCCTTGTGGATTTTCTGCGTCATTATGAATTTTTCGGGAGGATGTAAAAAAGGGTATTTCTTCTTCTGAGGTGTTCCTGAAGTCACTCTTTTTGAGAAAAAATCATTTTTCTCGCCCTTGTTCTTACAATTGCGAGATAAGGATTTTAATAGCATTAGTAGGATATGTAGTAAGGTTATGGTAATAACCAAGGATGGCCAATAACCAATATACTACAGTATCATATTTTTCCACATCCAAGACCACAACTCCTGCCCCTTTGTTAGCAGGTTTTATGACAATAGATGTGTCATTCATAAGGGAAATATGGCTTGAAATTCAGAACTTTTTGGGTTAGGTCGAGAACCCCTAAATATCATACTCATAATAGCATCCTCTTCACACAGTATGACTTTCTCAAAACGTATCACTTCTGGTGGCATATCGGAAGTGTTAGGGATAAAGGTCATTCTTGGACAAAGGCCAGTGGTGTCGTTGTCATAAGAAAAACTGGCGTTGGAAAATAAATGTTTTTTTTGTTAAATAATTTGTATTAAGATTTTGTAGTAAAATAAGTTGGCGATTATGCAGGTTAGTTTGACCAGAGAATTAAATTGATATAATGTATTACATCAAGTTTATGAATATATGAATGACAAACTATAACGATGAATTAATTAACATAAAATTATTGAAAGGAAGTAATTGATACAAAACATGATAAAAGCATGTAATAAGACTCACAAGGAAAGACATACAAAACAAGCGAAAAGACAAAGGAGGGAGCGGGGTGAGTATATGGGATCTAAGTAAAATGATTGTTTTAAATATAAATAAGTTGTAAAAACTTCCCATTTGCTAAATAATTTAGCAAGGTTTCCATTATAGAAGGCATGCATTTTTTCAATTCTATGGAAAGAACAAATAGAGTTCCACCATAAATCGTAAGATAATATTTTTTCAGATTTCCAATTTGAAGCAATGAGATGAATTCCTATATATATGAATAAATTCAACAAGCTAAGGGAAGGTAATGAATTCATATATGGATTAACTAAAACACCAATAATTAGGTTACATTAAGTTAATTATTGTTGAAAAATAAATATATGTTGCAAACATTCCTATATTTACATATTTTCTCCCAAAAGGAAAACATGTACTTACATTTATAAATAGAGTGTATAAAATCCGCATTCAGGGATTGAAATGGCCACCAAGTATTGGAGGCTCTATTAGAAATGTTGAAAATGTTCATTGGAGTTAAATAAGCTCTAAAAATTAGATTGTGAGAGATTAGCCGCTATCAAAGTTGTGAAGTTTTGTTTCCATATTTTCCCCATACGTCTGGGGAGAGATGATAGTTCCAATCTAGTTGCATTGTTTAATAATATCAGAATTAAGAAGGTTGGTTTTTATCAATAGATTGATTAAGAATTGACTATAATGTAGCTGCTTTAGTGGAAGGCGAGTGTATCCATACATCTAAAAATGTAGAGGGTATTATTTGAGAACTAATAGGTAAAGATTTGGTTATGAGGTTAAGAAGAGGGATATAGAATTGAACATCAGATTCAATAAGGTTGAAACAAGCGCGTAATTGTGCAAATAAGATATCAAAGTAGTTATCAAATAAGCGATTAACTTGAAATATACCGGTGGAGTACCATCTTTGCAGCAAGGCAGCTTTTAGTTTTAGAGGCAATCATTTGATAAACCAGAAGAACGTATTATAAAACAACACCTCAATGTGTGATGAATCTAAAAAAATGATTCCAAGCAGTCTTGAAAGAATGTAAGAAGGGGTTCTTTTTTCATTCCTGGCCAAGAAGTAGTTTGAAGAAAATGGATGGCTTAATTAAGTTGGTTTCTAATTTGACCCTTGTGGGGGCATTCAAAAAATATGATTCATCAATTATTAAAGAAAATAGCAATTTGACATAATAAGATGGCTTTATGGTAAGTGGGGAAATCCGGAAACTTTACTTCACCATTGTCTTTGGCAAATTTAAGTTTATTTAATGCAATTTTAGGAGTCTTATTATTCCGAAGAAATGTAGAAAGTAATCTATCACGTTTTTTAAAAAACGATGTGGGGAAAGACACCGGAATCATAGAAAGGTAATATAGAACAATAGGACTCAAAGTCATTTAATAGAGTCTAGGCCACCACACTGGGTTAGGAATAATTGAGGCCATTGATTAATTAATGTATTGACTTTATTAATAATTATATTCTCATTTAGGGAAATCGTGGATGAAAACTCTTTAGCAAGAAGCAATTGATGGACAAAGTACACCATTTCATACCAAATAAAGGAATATCATTAGCTGAGCATGAGCTGGGGATTGGTAACATTTTGGATTGATCAAAAGTAATTTATATCCTGAAACTTTAGAAAACTCATTTAAAATATTCATCAGAATAGGAATAGATGAATAGGGTTTGTATAAAAAAAGAAAGATATCGCATGAAAATGTTATGGAAGTATTATTTATGGGTATTCTACAAATATTTTCATTTAGTCCAATATTTTGAAAGAGCGGTTCAATTGATACAATAAAAACATGGGAGATCAAAGACATCCTTGTGTGTCTTGTGCAAAAGGAAAGGATTGAGAAAAAGTATTATTAATAAAATGTTGAGTGGAAGGTGAAGAGTATAAAAGTTTAACAAATTTGGAAAAGGTCGGACTGAACTGAAGTCATGCCATTTTAGGGATTCAATTAGGAAGGGCCAAGTAATGGAAGTAATAATATATTTTCTTTCAAGTTTGCCGCTTGTTTGGAACCACCAAAATATATGGCTTTAATGCTCACTAAGGAGCAACAGGCCTTATCTTAGCTCATTTGATTACATTTTTTTTGTTTAGCTAACAGAAGCTTAAACACATTTTCTGTGGAATGATTAAAGTAAGAAGTTTCAAGTAATTTGATTGAGCGAAGCAAATAATTGGAGGAAAAGAACGTTTTTAACCGAACTTTGCGGAAGGAATTGTTTGACCTCAGTGGTCTGTAGCATTCTGCTGGTAGATTCTATTATTATACTTGACATCTTTTTCTAAGAAAAATGGCCCATGCATCTCTCCCGGAGAGAAGGTATTGAAGCCATTTGTGATGAAAGGATAATATTTTTTTTTAATCTTCCAAAATCACATATTGTGATTCATCAATTAGCTAAAAGTTTGTATTAGCTTTTGATTGCACTTTCTGGGAGTATGTGCACTTATCTTTATCAAATTGTTTGTCAACTTTTGTGTTTTGTCCCTTTATTCTGTGGAAAATATTTCCCTGATCATGCATTTGTTACTATACTGTTTTGATTTACTTTTTTTGTTCTGGAATGCTATTGTGTGTATATGTATTTATGGGAGATTTGGTTCTCTACAGTGTTCTTATGTTAATTTAGTTCTAGCACCGTAGGTTTCGATTTTCTGTCATGCTGTCTGTATTATGAATGTGTTCCTATATTTATTATTATTAAATGGTTTTCTGGAATTGTGTGCTTTATATTTTTCACATTGACACTATTTTTCAGAATATGCTTGTTCATTACCGAGTTGCCTGTGGGCTATGGGATGCCTGCCATTCTGGTTATATCACCACACCATAAACACAACAGCAACAAAATGACAGTCCTCCCAGACCTAAACATCAACCCTCACACCCACCTAAAGAGACCTTTTCCCTAGCCTATGAAGCCACTACAAATAACGAAGACAGCAGCAATTAAAAACACTGATCCCACCCCACAAAACGTCCAACTAATTACTCTTCCTCTTGAATTCTGAGGTTCATAATCTCTTGATACAGAGCCCATAAATCATGATCCAGTTCCCATAGAATTTCGAAAATCTTTTTCAAGCCAGACATGTAAACCCTTCCAACCAAACTGCTGTTATAGATCCTGCATTCCGCATCAACTCCCTGTATTTAAACAGGTTCTCCCTCTTCCCTTTTACCACCATACCTCTTACCGCTGATATTATGCTTCGCCTCCCCCAGTGACCTGCGTATTTCTGTGCAGTCATCTTGGCCAGATTTATGCCACACATCGCCGCCTACTTCCATCTCCCCTGCCACCAACCACCAGGTTTTACACTCCTGGCCATTGTGTCCTTGGCCACGGATGATGCGCACGCTCCACCACCGGACCACGTCATCATTGTGGTGAAGCTCCCGAAGGTAGAAGAGCACTCTGCGCTTACTCCGTTCCTGCGGACACTTCCCCACACCAGCTCTTTCACAGCCTGGCTCTCATTCCGCTGCCGGCATGTGTGATGCTCTCAGCAGCAGCCTCCAACGGCTCTCAAGTCTGGGAGCTGTCTAACACTGTCAGACTTCCTGATCCCAAGCATTCCTATCGGGGTCCTTTGCCAGCAGGATGGGTTCTCCGACTGTGCTTCAGTGCAGGCCCCCCACAGCCATCACTCCTTGGCTCGCCAACTGCACTTTAATTGCTGGCACGAGCAGCCACCATTCTTAAGGCATCTGCGCAGCTGCCAGATGGGTTGCTGGGAGGTCTTTTGGTTGTAGCCCCGGATAGAAGCTCAGGGCCTACAACCAAAAGACTAACTAGCCCAGAGTCCCAACACTCCCGACATTAGAGTAGCCCCCAATCTTTTAGAAACCTATCAACAACCCTGGCAGCTGCCCTCCTGCGTGCGTGTGGGTGGATTCTTGGGGATCAGTAGCTGTCTCTTTGGCTGCTCCCACCACTGCGCCCACTACCGCAGCATTCGGTAACTTCTCACTGAAAATCAACTTGTCTCAAAAATGTAATGATGTGAGTACCTGGGTAACAGAGAACGGCAGATCCAGGACTTGATTTATCAGTAGGTTTATGGCTGGTTTCAAAAACATAAGGTAAATACATATGACAGACCACTGGTCACCCACACCATGCCAGTCCAATACTTCCTCTCCAACTATCACTCCTAGAACCGCAAGCGCACCGGGGTTCCACACTGACTTCACAGCCACACACATATCCATGACATCACCACCAATGCATAAGATCACTACATCCACACTATTTTCTTCACTGAATTGCCTGATTTATTCGTGCAGTAAAACCTATTATGAATATTCCTCAATGTATATTTTCCACTACCAAAAACAATCTTCTGGACTTCAAATTCTATGTTTCAGTGAGTCATTCTCCATTTTCCTCTCACCATTGCTTGTGTGTCACAGTAATAGTTTTTTGCACTTTAGCAGTCCTTTCTTTGCACCTGCCAGAGACCAGTCTCTCCCATTTCGGTAATCATGTAATCTGAGTACGTAATAGATACCAGTACCCCCACTCATTCTGTGATGTGCTGATGGATCAGTGCCATCTCGTGACGGCCAGCGGAGCATCACACACTAACCCTCACATCACCACTGCCTGCCTAACAATTAAAATGAGGAAAGAAATATTGGTCACTGTATAAGCGCTGATGACGCTTCTCACAGTGTAAGCCCTCTCAGGCTCACCGCCCGTAGCATGGATCGTGCCCAATGACAGAGAGCTTAGACAGTATGACTAGCTCCAACCTTTATTCTTTTACAACTGAGGAATCCACGTCCTCAAGCTCACTTCCCCTTTTCCACCCCACACCCCAACTGGATCCCTCCCACACAATGAGGCCAACAGGCCCTATGTAACAATGTGACACATCTCACCCTCTTGAACACTGAGGTGGGTTCAGTCCATTTCCTCAATCAGTCTCGTAGGCTTTCTTTTTTACCCTAACCGAGCGTCCTGCCGTCTGACTCTCCGGACTTGTCCCCAGGGTTCTTCTGCTCAGTCCCATTCTTCCTCCAATGTCTCAGCATCACCCACATATAAATCCTCGGACTCCCAGGGAGAATCTTCTACTTCACATCTTCTGAATGATTCCCCCCGGAATTTCTTGAAATGAGACATGTTTCAAGTGATGGACCACCCCTCACCATCACCTGCTGTGACCATCGTACCATTCCAATGTGTGACCATGGGGGCCTTAGGTGCAAATGTGGATTTCCTTTGCTTTGTTTCACTAACACACAATCTCCCACTTCCAGGGATGTGTTCTTGGTGCCTCTCCGAGCATCGGCCGCCTCCTTCATCGTCTGTTTAGCGGCAGAGTCTTGTGACCGGATTATGTGATCTTCGGGACAGGGCCCTTCTACCCCTGGGTTGTGCGGGTGCGCGTCCTGATGCAGAGCTCGAAAATTTGATCTGCCGGGCACTCACCTGTCAAACAGTGCAGAGTGTGCCTGTACTCCCTCAGGAACTGATATGGGCCCTGTTCAAATGGTTTGCCCGTGCCATGGGCCACCTGTAGGGTCCTCTTGACACTGGGCATGAAATATTCAGTTATGCCATTGGGCTGCGGCCAAAGGGGTGTTATCTTCTGGTGGTTGAAACCCATGTGGTTTGCGGAATCCGATTTAATGACCTTCGCGATTCCATATGCGGTGAGAATGCAGTCTAGGGCAGGGATGATAGGGGTGGGAGCAGTGGAGGATATGATTTGCACCTACGGAATCTCGAGTGCTCGTCAATCACTGCCAACACATAGGAACACCTCTTGTGCGCCCAAAGAAGTCAACGGTAAACTCTTCCCAGACCCCATTGGGTAGACTAGGATATTACAGGCACCAGCAACAGCGGTAGGTTTCCATTCCATGGAGTCTGATAGGACTGCATATAATGGGAACCACTGAAGCACTGGCACTGTTGTTAACGGTGCTGGTGCTTCAGTGATTTTTCAGCTGTTAGGGGCCTGAACTCCAGACAGGTCGGGTTTGCTGGTAGTTCACTGCCCCTACTGGCAAACTCAGAGTAATCTGGTCTGGAAAAAATGGCAGAGCCGGTAGAACCAGACATTTTACCAGCATTTCTTCTGGACCGGATTACTCGTAATGACCCCATAGCCTCTTTCTTACTATGGAGCAACTTCTGAAAGGTTCTTCTATACCTACTGTGCTCCACAAGTAATGTAATCCTGATTCTTGAGCTGGTCGCATTGACCCTGTTCTATGAGGATCACCTATGTTGGTGATCTTTTCAAAGGTGGATCCTCCTTCTCCAAAACATATATATACCTGAGGGATAGGTTTTTGAGAAAGGGGCAACTGCATGTCATCATTATTTGGGATTTCTAGTTTGGGACTGGCTTTCCTAGACTTTAGGGTCCACTCCACGATTGGGATGAAGTCGGGCATTTGACATTGTCGGTTCCCATTTCATTTCCCAGGCTATGGGTGTTCTCCTCATTTCCCCATAGGTACGATGCTGTTGTGTTGGTTGTCTGCGTAGTTGGTGTAGTGGCACTTCTGGCATTGGCATTCAGCGCTTGTCGAATATAGGTAAACGCGCATCTCTGTAACATGTTTCAGACCTGCAGTAGGTCTCTAATCCTCAATGCAGTGACTTGGCATCAGCATATTCCCTGCTGCAGACACATGGAGCACGCAGTCCCTGCTGTATCGCTTTCTCTCTTTTGTTTTGTGTGGTTGGTATATAGCATCATGTACCATGAGCCATTTCATCAGTGGGTATCCTCTGTCATCTGTGAGGAGAAGATAAAGATGGGACTACTTCACAGCAAACCCAGGGTCTGTTTGTGGGTGAGTACCTGTCATTCGAGCCAGCAGGTGGGGTGAGAGGTAGCTATGCTCAGGTGCACACGTGTCTTTGCACTTTGACTTATTACGCGATTCTCGTATTCATCCTTTTGCCTGCACCTTTATTTTGAACTTCTTTCCAATACACCAGCATCATGCCATGAACCAGGTAAGCATTTGGAGTTGGCACTGAACCATAGCTATGCATCAAAGATCAGCTGTATGTTGAGATTGGTGTACCATATCAGGTGTAGTAGGCAAATGTTCCAGTGAGAGGTTGTTGATGTTAAACTATGTGGAAACAGTGGTACTGATGACCATGGGGAACTTGGCAATAGTACAGAGGACCTCCTTAGTAGCTTCTATTTTCTCATGGGTGTGTGCAAAGTTACCTCTTGGGCCATGTGTGGCTTTCATTTGATGAGGAGGGTTGGGATACTCCCAAATTGTCAGCTGTGCAGTGAGCAATTTCTTCTCTGCTGACATGGCATATGGGTTTTCTTGTTTGGGTGGAATGTCTGATATCATGTGCAGGACGTTTTGTACAATGTAATAATAGAGCTGGTATCACTGTATGAAGTCCATGTCGGTCTTGTGTCACAGTGTTCTGTGCTTGTGCAACATTTTGTGCCTGTGTGCCCTATCCTCCCTAGTGCTAGCACTGTCACAAGTGCTTCAGCAAGCCGCTGCATCGGATCCATCTATTCCAGCTTGTGAGACTGTATATATGTTCTGAGAGGTCGTATGTTGGTGTTAGCAGCGCAGTGGTTGGGTGGTGTGATGTAGCTCATATTGCATCCATTCCGTTTTGGTTAAGAAGAGACTGCCCCATTGGTAGTGCTGCTGATTCATACTTACAGATAATCTTCATTACTCCTACTCATCCTTGTCATAGTACTTTACTTATTGAAGGTGGACTGCCTTCCGACATAACCCTTTCACGGCCGACATCCAGTGGAAGCTGTGGAGTATTACAGTTGTTGTTTTCGAAACTCGAAAAGGGACGTAGACAGGGCGTGCCAGTAATACTATCCCTAGTGTGACGTCCACTGTACCCATGGTCCTTCACGCATCGAGGTCCCTCAGATAGTTTTGTTTCTGACATGAGGTTGCATGAAGTGCAGCGTGAGTACAGATGTTCTAAAGCAGATAAGCTGCAGATAAAGATCATATAAACATCTATGCACCTTCTCCAAGGGGAGGAAGGGTGGGTACATGTGAATCTAAGCATATACAAGCATCAGAAATACGATTACGGTGAGTAATGTATCCCTTCTAAGGCTTGTGTAATCTGCTTAGATCACATGCTATGCATAGATTAGTGAGCAGTGTTAGGAGAAGGTAGTGGGTTGTGAGAAGGTCCAGCGGCAAAAATATGTTTGGTCCGACCTGGGTATCTGCTTTAGAGTGCGTGTCAATGCAGTAGTGCTGAGTGAAAGTGTGTACTGAGCTCCTGTAGCTGCTTTGCAAATGGCATCCAGCGGGACATTTGCGATAAAGGCCAAAGTGCTTCTGTACCCCCTGTGGAGTGAGCTTTTGGTGTGAAAGGCAGTGTTTTTCTTGATAAAGAGTAACAGAGTTGTATGCATCTGACTATTTATTTGGAGATGGCATTTTTCTTCTCTGCCTGCTGCTACGGAGACAAACAGTTGGTCTGTCTTTCTGAGCGGTCTGTTCTTGTTTACATAGTAAAGGACCGCCAGCCTTACATCTAGTGTATGGAATTTATTCTCTAAGCTTGTTGGGTTCTGAAAGAAGGCCAGTAGCTCAATGGATTGGTTTACGTGAAATTTGGAAATAAACTGGTGTGTTCTCAAAACCAATTTATCCTTGTGGATGACAAAGAATGGGTCTTGCACTGACAATACTTGAAGTTCACTGACTCTTCTTGTGGAGGTTATAGCCACCAAGAAAGTGGTCTTGTGAGGTGTTTGAGACTTGACTTATGCATAGGCTCAAAGGGGGTTCCCATGAGCTTTGCAAGTACTACATTGAGATCCCAGCCTGGCGGTGGGTTTGAAATAGAAGGGTGGAGACTTTTTACTCCCTCCATAAATGCCTTAATGAGGGGATCTTTCCACCATGATACTTTATTGTGAGAGGTGGTGAATGCTGATAAAGCCGCCAAGTGAACCTTTATAGAGTTAAAGACTAACCCTGAGTCTAGCAAGTGGAGCATGTAATCAAGAATGTGGGATGGAGTACATTCTATGGGGTTTATTTGTTTAGACTGGCACCAAATTACAAATCTCCTCTACTTGTCTTGGTTTATGTGCCTTCTTGAGGATATCCATACACCTTTGTGGTAGATTAAAATGTCCAAATTCTGTGACCTCAGGAGCCTCAGGAGCCACGCTGCCAAGTTAATTGAATGAAGTTGAGGGTGTAATGTTGTTCCCCCGTGCTGTGATAGCAAATTGGTCTGGCACAGGAGTTTGATGGGATCGCACATCGCCAGTTTTGTTCATTAGTGAAGTTAGGGAGAAAAGCGTCAGCAAATTTCCCTGACCAACTCATCAATAGGGCGTTCCCTTTGGAGTCTGGTTGGGGAAACCTGGATGCAAAGTCTGGGCATTGCTTGTTTCCTTTTGTAGCAACCAACTCTAGCGTGGGGTAACCCCACTGTGAGAAAATGTGATCTATGACGCTTGTGTCGCGTCACCATTCGTGATCTTCTGGTAGAGGATCTCTGCTTATTGAGTCAGCTAGGGTGTTGAGTTCCCCTGGAACATGTTGGGAAGTCAGGAACATCCCCCGTCTTACTGCCCATTTCTATATTTCCTGTGCTAGCCTGGACAGATTTGGAGAATGTGTGCCCCCCTGCTTGTTGATACAGATCATTGCAGTGGTGCTGTCTGTTAGGATCTGTACCGACTGATTTGTCAGCTGCGCTTCGAATGCTTGGAGCGCTTTGAATACTGCTAGAAGTTCTAGCAGGTTGATATGGTTCTGTGCAGTGTTGTGAGTCCACAGACCATGTGCTGTGAGATGAAGGTGATGTGCCCCCCACCCGGAGAGTGATGTGTCTGTTGTAACTACCGCTTGCACCGCGGGATCGTTGAAGGGTTTCCCTTCAACAGATTCTCCTCTGTCCACCATCGAAGGGCTTGTACTAACGTTGGCAAAACGACCACTAGATCATCCCATTGACTGCTTGCCTGAGACCACTGTTTCGCCAACCACTCCTGCATTGGGCGAATACGTAATTGTGCGTGTGGGACCAGGTAAATGCAAGATGCCATCATGCTGAGGAAACGCATTGCTTTGCGTACGCTTATCTGGTGACCGGCTTGATACTGAGGTATTTGCAGCAGTAGTTTCTGGATTCTTTCCTTTGATGGAAAGACTAGCCCTTCTTCTGTTTTTATGACAGCTCCTAAGAACTTTTTGGTCTTATTTGGTGCAAGGCTTGACTTTTTTCTCGTATATTGTGAAAACCATTTAGAAAAGAAGGTTTATAGTTCTTTGTGTATTTTGCCTGCAAATTTGGGGTGACTCCCCTGTGATCAGCCAGTCATACAGGCAGGGGAACACTGGGATTGCCTCCCTGCGCAGGTGCGCTGCCACCACCGACAGTATTTGGTGAATACCCTTTGAGCAGATGCTTTTCCGAGGGTAGCACTTTGAATTGGTAGTGCTGGTTTTCTATCTTGAAATGCAAGAATCTTCTGTGCGCTGGGAACATTGAAATATGAAAATAGGCATCTTTCATATCCAAGGTTGCCATGTAGTCCCCTCGCTTTAGCAGTGGGGTTACATCCTGTAGCGTTGTCATGCAGAATTTTTGTGGCTTGACATAGGTGTTTGCAGGGCGCAGATCTAATACTGGGCGCATTATTAGATCTTTTTTTGGCACAAGGAAGTACGTTGAATAGATACCCTTGTTTACATGGTTCGTCGGGCCGATTTTGATGATGTCCTTTAACAGCAGCGCTGCAACCTCTTCCAGAAGCATGCGCTGCTCCTCCTTTGTGGTGGATCGTTGACGTGGGGGATGGTTGGAAGGTCGCTGCAGTAACTCTATGCAATAACCGCCCACCACGGTTGAAAGCACCCACTTGTCCGAGGTGATTCCCTGCCATGCGTGGGTGAAGTGTTTTATACATCCTCCTACTGGAGAGGCATGGAGGGGACCTGAAGCCTGTGGTCATTCCTTTGGAGGAGTTGCTCCATGTCTGGAAGAGAAGGATCTCCCCCGGCCGTGAGATCTTTGCTGGCCCCTTTGGAAACGTTGAGAGGCTTGTCCCTGATTGGAACCCCAGGATGATCCATGATTCTCGGCGTTTCCGGAACCCCTATTAGAATGTTGTCCCCTGAAGTGATGAAAATTGTTTACGCCTCTTTGGGCTGATGGTTTGTTGGTTAGTCATACTCTTCCTTAGCACTCTTTAACGCATCCTCAACCGCTTTGCCGAACAGGACATTAGGTTCGATTGGCATATTGAGGAGAATTGTCTGCGTCTCTAATTTAAAGCCTGGTTGGCAAAGCCATGCATGGCGCTTTATAAGGGTACCTTCTGCGATGATTCTACCAGCATTATCTGCCGCATCTAAATTATTTTTTAAGCTGCAGTTAGACACCGCCTTTCCTTCCGCTACTGCGAGGGAGGTTGGGACTTTAGAGACTGTGGGACTGAGGCCATTAAAGTTGCAATCTCCTCCCACTTGTGGCAGTTGTAACTTGCCAGCAAAGTGATGTTGTTGGCAATACATGTTTGATATGCCGCTGGGGTGGCCACTTTTCTTTCCAGAGTGTAAATCTTCTTACTCTCTTTATCGAGGGGTGCTTCCGATGAAGCGAGAGGCGTTCATGCCCTTTTCCTGGTTGTGGTAAATACCAGAGAGTCTGGCTTTAATTGACTACTGATGTAGAGGGGGTCAGTTGGAGCAGGGCAGAACATTTTAAGGGCTGTATTCTTCTCTGTACAGACTGCAATATGGGTATCAATTGGGTTACAGCTTTTTTTGTCCCACAATATGTCCTTGACAAAATCGTTGTCGAACTGCATCTCCTGAGTTTGGATCTGGAAATGATCTGCTGCCTTTAGAAGCATGTCGTTAAATTGAAGCTGGTTATCCACCGGTGAGTCTGCCACTGGAGGGTTTATGTGATCTGGAGAAGGTAATATGTAAATGTCTTCTTCTTCTACATCATCGTAGTAATGATCTACTTCCTCTGGGGTTTCTTGGTCTTCAGAATCTGAATTATTGGGGTCATAGAGAGCAAATTGGTTTGCGTCCTGCTGAGAGGTGTCTTGTAGGGTGTCTGGATGTGCCCTTTTTGCTGGGGGTTGTGATGATGTGGCGCCACCAGTTGGTGGCGTGGTTTGGCCATTTTGGATTGCCTGAGGATTTTTATTGAAAAAATCGGCCATAAAGGACATGCGTCTCATCACTCTATCAATATCGTCAGCAGACCAGTGAGAGAAAGTTGGAATAGTTACAGGAGTGGGGGGTTGGTCAGGAGCAGGCTGCTTCTTGTGTTTCATGGTTGCAGACATAGAAACCTCCCCCTGGGAAATACTCTCTTTCTTTTTATGTGAAGTACTCTCTTTCTCCCCATGGGAATGATGGCTCTTTGAAGTGTGTTTTTTGAAGTTCTCCCTTTCAGAAGTGTCTCATGGACATGTTTTTGTACCAGATGAGTCAATTTCAAAGTCTGCTGGTGTTTTGCCGATTTCAACGTTAATGAAGGTTGACGAATGTCGGCGGATGGGAGAGCCGGAGCCGCGTCTCTCGGCGCTTGGTCCTCGGCGGTTGTATTGGACACGGCGTCCAAGTCGAATTTATCTTTTGACTTTTGGGGCATGTCCTGAGGTGAGCGTGATCATGAATGCCCAGAGGACAGGGAACTAGTGTACCTTCCCTGTGACGCCGTGTGCGGCCGTGCAGACAGTGTTTCCATCGACAATCGGCCCTGGGTTGTGTGCTTGGTGTGGAGTGATTTGTCTGTGCTGATGTGGGATACCGGAAGTTCCCTTTCGCCTTTGTCGTCTGAGAAGACGCCGATGCTGCCGTCGCTGGCAGCTCCCTCCACGTCCATGGCGGCCTCAGCCTGCTTGGCATGATGGGCCCAACGTTTGTTTTTTCAGTCCTTTAGGGTCTTGGGGCCTCATTACGACCCAGGCGGTCCGGAAATAACAGTGGCGGTAAACCCGCCGCCACCGTTGTTTCCGGACCGCCTGAGTCCGACCCCTGCAGGCGGGAGGTGATGTTCCCGCCAGGTCTGACCTGGCGGGTTTAACACCTCCCGCATGCAGGCGAACGAGGAAACACCGGCAGAATTACGAGATGCTGCCGGTGTTTCTATGATCCCCATTTCCATCGAGTCCCATAGGACTCAATGGGAATGGGGATTTACACCATTCCGCCTCCGTGATTCCCGGAAAACTGGGGTTGTAATGCCCCGGTAATTCCGGGAATCACGGAGGCGGAATGGTAATACGAGTCCAGCGTTAACCAGGCGGTTTTACCGCCTCGGTTAACACCGGACTCGTAATGAGGCCCTTGGTCTTGAAAAGCTGACAGTTTTACAGTGACCCTCGTCGTGATCCCTCGGAAGACAGAGGTTGCACACCGAGTGCTTGTCCTTGCAGGGAAATTTCTTATTACAGTTGGGGCAAAATTTAAAGGTTGTATTTTCCATGACTAATTGGAAAAGCAGCTTGGCGATAATAAATGGGGAAATGAGAAATATGCATTCTCTTAGTAGCCTAAGATATGACCACCACCACTATCCCTACTGTCTGAGCCAAGGCCCGGAGCGGCCTTCCAAGGTCGAAGGAGTGTCGATGAATCAAGTTCTGCGTCCGATGACATTTGTTCTTGAAACCGTTGTCGAAGATGATCATCGAAGAAAAGCAATATAAAGGACAGAAAGAGTACTAGCTCTAACTAGTTGTTAATCAATGGCGTTAGCCAAAAAGGAACACAGCATTTTAGCGTCCGACAATGATGGCGGAAAAAAACAATCTGAGGGACCTTGACGCGTGAAGGACCATGGGTACAGTGGACGTCACACTACGGTTAGTATTACAGGCAGGCCCTGTCGACGTCCCTTTTCGAGTTTCGAAAACAACTGTAATACTCCACAGCTACCACTAGATGTTGGCCTATGCATAACATGTGATCTAAGCAGATTCCACAAGTCTCAGAAATATATATATATATATATATATATATATATATATATATATATATATATATATATATATATATATATATATATATATATATCAGTAAAAAAACTTTGTTAACGGGACGTTATGGTTAAGTTGCGCAACTAAAAACCTATGAAATTCAGTGAAAAAACTTTGTTAAAGGGAAGTTATGGTTCCAAGTACAACCGAAAAACCCCTGAAATTCGCCAGTTATGGTAAGCTAAGCAACCATAACTGCGCCACAATCGTGCACTGCTAAGCCTACCACCCAGGACATCAAAGATGACATCACAAATGTCATTGATGACATCACTGATGACATCACATGTCTGACTCCCCCTTTTTTCCTTTCCTGACATATCTAGGCCACATGATTTTCTTCACTAACAGTCAGGAACTAAATATTGTAAATTACAATATTCGTAGACTTATCCTTCAAGTATGTTCTTAGAATAATTCCCTTATAGTCCAGTCATATCATTTGAAACATATACATAGGGGAAGACACAACCTTGAAAGACAGCAATCCTTTTTGTGCATTAAAATTATCAGTAGATTTATCAGCACTTTCTGATACTTTTGATGTTTTTTTATTACTGTACTTTCCCTGTATATGCTCATATTTTTATATGTTGTACTCACACTATTTTCCTTAGGGTCCAGACACATCATGTGATATATATAGATAGGGTAAGTAACAGCTTTGAAACAGAGCAATCATTTCTCTGCATAAAGGTAATCAGTTAGGTTATGAACACTTTCTGCTACTATTGCTGTTTCTTTTTCTTACTTCAATTCCCTTGTATATATTCATATTTGTAACTGGTGTTGTCTCTTTGTGATTTGTCTATAATAATGCAATTATGTAGTAAGTGGGTTTTATTACCTACCTATCACAAAAGTTAATAATAGAATGCTATTTATATCAATGCATGGCTTAACGCACTGATTAGCACTTGATATTTATTCCAATAATCTTTGACACTTTTTTTATTAACATTACACTAAGAATCCCTTGTACAGGCTTTTCATGAAAGGTAAATGCACATGTGATGTCATCAATGACATTTGTGATGTCATCTTTGATGTCCTGGGTGTTAGGCTTAGCAGTGCACTGTGGTGGCGCGAGTTATGGTTGCTTAGTTTACCATAACTGGCGAATTTCAGGGGTTTTTCGGTTTTACTTGGAACCATAACGTCCCTTTAACAACGTTTTTTCACTGAATTTCATAGGTTTTTAGTTGCGCAACTTAACCATAACGTCCCGTTAATAAAGTTTTTTTACTGAATTTCGTAGGTTTTTAGTAGCGCAAGTTAACCATAAACTCCCTTTAACAAACTTTTTTCATTAGCATGCAGACAATATACAAAGATGGAGTGTAAAAAGCAATTTCTCAGGGATGGCTTTACACAGAATGTTGCAAAGTAAGAATTTATGCTCGTTCACAGTGAAGGTCAGCTGCTTCCATTTTTTGCTCGCGGGCCGGAGTGGCCCACGACTCGCACTATAAGGTTCTATTGTTTTTTGACCTTGACAGACAGGGATCGTGCCAAAAGACTTCTTTTGAAGGAGGGGTGCAAAAACGTAACAGACGATAAGGATGAAATTTCTGAA
Organism: Ambystoma mexicanum; assembly: GCF_040938575.1. Taxonomy (NCBI): domain Eukaryota; kingdom Metazoa; phylum Chordata; class Amphibia; order Caudata; family Ambystomatidae; genus Ambystoma; species Ambystoma mexicanum. The sequence continues at coordinate 824,904,113 of NC_090923.1, read as the reverse complement.
ACTAAACCGCTTTTATATATCATATCACAATGAGAAAGATCGTTGGCACAGACGGAGTCGTATTTAGGGACTGCATTACGCGTAGACAATGGAAAATGCCAATATAATGCAAGTAACCCTTTAGATTATTTTATACCGGAATATAATAACAATAGCATGGCGTTAAAGCCCGGTTAAGTTGTACTTGTTCGTTCAATGTGGCATATTGTTTTGTACCATGAACTATCACTGCCGAAGTGGTCCCCTGACGCTCAGACGGCTTTGAAAAAGGCAGAGGAGAGAGGGTGGGTTAGTGGGAATAAGTTAACATACTCTGTTGCACTATCCTCGCTAGCAAATAGTTTCACGCCCTAATAAATAAAATTAATATTTTTAATGAAGATCGGCTCGTGACACTAATTTATGTTTTTAAAACAGGTACATCCTTCCCTACTGTCAATGCCACGATTTTCAGACCCCGGCCGACGGATTTTTTAACTGCCAGGTGCAGCTACTTCTAAACAACTTCATGGCCCTCACCATTTTATGGGACAATCGCCAAGGACCAATATGCCCTTACGCGGTACTAGCGGCTAGAAGCAACATACCAACCATTATGGTGGTCTAATGCCTCGTTGTTGGAACAGCCTTCCGATTATCAGTGTGACCATAGTGCTTCTTTTATCATAAACCAACACCCTGTGTACCACAAAGGAACAGCGCATGACTCAAGATGAACTTTTGCGGATCGACAGCAAAGACAAATGCAAATCGCTGAATATTCTCTAAACATTTGATGTCAAATAAAAGTACTTTACGAAATGTACAATCTTGCTGTTTGCTTTCAAATCACAGTTTCATATTCCGAATTGTGGCGCGCTGTGTTGTGAGATGATCTGTGTTGTTTTCCGGGTTCTGTGTTAAGTCGCGTAGGACTGGAGACGACTGGGCCTTACACGGTACTAGCGGCTAGAAGCAACATACCAACCATTATGGTGTTCTAATGCCTCGTTGTTGGAACAGCCTTCCCATTATCAGTGCGACCATAGTGCTTCTTTTATCATAAACCAACACCCTGTGTACCGCAAAGGAACAGCGCGTGCCTCAAGATGAACTTTTGCAGATCGACATCAAAGACAAATTCAAATTGCTGAATATTCTCTAAACATTTGCTGTCAAATAAAAGTACTTTACGAAATGTACAATCTTGCTGTTTGCTTTTAAATCACAGTTTCATATTCCGAATTGTGGCGCGCTGTGTTGTGAGATGATCTGTGTTGTTTTCCGGGTTTTGTATTACAGAAGGGGAAAGACCATATGCAAATCAGGCTTGGCCCCACCCCAAAAGAGGCAGTCCAGCCCGAACTGCTAGGTCACATCCCTTCTGCATGAGACCACAAGCATCCCCAAACATGTTTCGCCCTTGTTGGGGCTCATCAGTGAGGAGTAGCTTGGGTCTCTAGGCCCAGCAGGCACGTGACCCACGTCTGGGCATACCCGTCCCACTCGGGGTGACAAAGCAAAAACAAAGAGGTGATGGCTGGAAGGTTTAGAATGAATCTTAAACACTGGCGTTTCTCTGGGCAACCCTCCAGACCACCGTTCTTCGTCTGCCAAGCCATTACAGAAGGGGAAAGACCATATGCAAATCAGGCTTGGCCCCACCCCAAAGGGGGCAGTCCAGCCCGAACTGCTAGGTCACATCCCTTCTGCACGAGACCACAAGCATCCCCAAACATGTTTCGCCCTTGTTGGGGCTCATCAGTGAGGAGTAGCTTGGGTCTCTAGGCCCAGCAGTGGGTCCCGAGTCTGCCGGCCTAGAGACCCAAGCTACTCCTCACTGATGACGCCCAACAAGGCTAAAACATGTATGGGGATGCTTGTGGTCTCGTGCAGAAGGAATGTGACTTAGCAGTTCAGGCTGGACTGCCCCTTTTGGGGTAGGACCAAGCCTGATTTGCATATGGTTTTTCCCCTTCTGTAATGGCTTGGCAGGCTGAAAAACGATGGTCTGGAGGGTGGCCCAAAGCTTTGCCCTTGTTTATGGTTAATTCAAAACCTTCCAGCCATCACCTTTTTGTTTTGTTAAAATGTGTTAAAGGGATATTATGGTTAAGTTCCACTAATAAAAACCTATGAAATTCTGGGAAAATACTTTGTTAAAGGGACGTTATGGTTACAAGTAAAAGCGAAAACCTCCAGAAATTCACCTGTTATGGTAAGGTAAGCAACCATAACTCGTGCCACCACCGTGCTCTGCTAACACTAACACCCAGGACATCAAAGATGACATCACAAATGTCCAAAACGTCCCTTTAACAAAGGTTTTTCACTGAATTTAAATAAGTTTTTATTAATGCAACTTAACAATAACGTCTCCTTAAAAAAAGTGTTTTCACTAAATTTCATAGGTTTTTATTGGTTGCACCCCAATTAGCTACAACCTCCTAATATTATACTTACCCCTAATATAGCCGCATTTTTTACTGTTGTACAAAGTTTTAACTTAAACTATAGCATTCCCCACCTCCTAGCAACATTTTTAACACTTTTTGCAACTTTTTCCACTGTTTTTATGTTCACCCATGTTCGCGAACGTCTGACGTCACCCCTGACTTTCCGGACAGCGTCACCTGAACTTGCGTACGGCATGATTAACTGTTTCCGAAAGCGTCCACAATTCGTGAATGGGTCTGTGCTTCGCAAACAGTTTGAAACTGCATTCCATTTGATCTGGGAAGTTTTAAACAGAAAATGTACCCTTGCACAGCTCCTACACCTATTTTTACAGATTATCTATTTGCAATCTAGGACACAGCACATGCTTGGAAGAATATTAGCAGAACTCCTATTTATCTTCAAAAATGCCATCAGTAATTGCCATCCCTCCTCCCCATGAGCCGCCACCACGACTACCATCAGCTGAAGGACCTAGACAACGGAAGAAGCACAATAATTTAGAAAACAATCAAGATGACCAGGAATATCAGGTAGAGGAAATGCCTACCTCTAGCACCCAGAGAGAATCATGGGTGTGGCAGTTCTTTACCACCATTGGAGGTGTACCAAAGGCTAAAGCTACCAAGGGAAAATGCACTGTGTGCAACGTTGTACTCAGTCGCGGACAACCTGGGCAGTACTCCTACGGGACCACCTTCATGCGCCGCCACACCAAATTCAACCACTGCGATACTCTGAGAAAGGCTGTTCCCTTCTCAGGAAGTAGTAGGTTCTCTTCCTGTACCTCATCTTCCTCAACCAATACTGCCACGACACAGGCTACTCTTGTGGGGCACAAGATCCCACCAGCTACATTCCAAGCTATAAAAGAGGCTGTTGATCCATATCTTTCATAACAACTGTACTCTGTATATACTGCAACACACCACTCTGTAGGGGGAGCAGTTTCGAGGTGCTTTCGAGGCTGCAATCAAAGAGCACGAGAAGCACTGCCCCCTACCTTAGCCTTAAATTTAATACACGCCCAACATCTTCCCCTGTTCACCTGCCATCCATAGCTGTCCTTGCTGCCCTTTCCCTTACTTCCCTCCCCACCTTATTTCCTGGCCTCTCCTACGAAAAAATCAAATTAACACTGGAAATGAGAAAAGAGAAAGACATCAGGTGAGCAAGAGGGAGGAAATAGATATGTAATTTCCACAATGATATGATAAAACCCTGGGGCACTATGCAGTTACACAGTGAGGTGGTGGAGTACAACCATCCCATTTGTAGCAGGGAAGGGCGGTTAGTCAGGAAAACAGTTGAGCCAGTCCAGTGACCGGTCCATGATGCTAAAGGTATCATGTAACCATTTAATAAGGATACAATGGTTCACTGTGTGAAAGGTGGACGAGACATCAAGGAGCACTCTCCTCAATTGTACTACAATCATAAATACCATATACACTATTGAGACAGACATTGTTAGCCAAACGCAATGCCTCAATGGTGTGCACACAATCGGGGATAAAAAACAAACAGAGCAAATTAGTTCATGGTTTGTTTGAAGAAAGCTGTGTGTCATTAACGTAACACTGAAAATGAGAAAACAAGAAACACATCAGTGCATGAAGGAGGGTCGGCCTGATTACAAGTTCAGCGGTAGCCTTGCCGGTAACACCGGCAGGCTGCCGCCAAACTTAGATTTTATTCCGGCCCCTGGCAATGTCCTCATTGCCAGGGGCCGGAATCCATTACTTCCCATTCCCATTTGAGCCCCTTAGGGCTGAATGGGAATGGGGAGGTCGGATGCACCAGCACCATTCAGTATGGTGCCGGTGCATCCGACATGCTGTGCTCGCAGGTGCCGCTCTGCCCGCCAGGTCCGACCTGGAGGGCAGAAAGGCACCCGCAAGCACAACTTGTAGTTTGCCGGTACCGTAGTTCCCGGACCAACAAACTTGTAATGATGCCCAGTGAGGTGGTGGAGTACAAACAATCCAGTTGCAGCTGGGAAGGGTGGTTAGTGAGGAAAACAGATCAGCCAATCCAGTGCCCGGTCGATGATGATAAAGGTATCATGTAACCGTTTAATGAGGATACAACGGTTCATCGTATGAAAGGTGGACAAGACATCAAGGAGCACTATCCTCAATTGTAGTACAATCAAAAATACTATATCCACTTTAATTATATAATTCCACCATATTACAAATACTGTATACCCCCCTGCATTACCTATAATTACTATACACATATTAATATACTATGGGCCTCATTACAAGTCCGGCGGTAACCATGCCGGAAATTCCGGCAAGTTACTGCCGGACTCGTATTACCATTCCACCTCCGTGATTGCCGGAATCACCGGGGCATTACAACCCCGGTGACCTGGTAATTCCAGAGGCGGAATTCTGTTAATCCCCATTCCCATGGAGTCCGATGGGACTCCATGGGAATGGGGAAGTGGAAACACCGGCACCATGCTCTAATGGTGCTGGTGTTTCCATATCCACCTGCAGGCGGGTGGTGTTAAACCCACCAGGTCAGACCTGGCGGGAATGACACCTCCCGCCTGCAGGACTCTTAATCAGCCGGTCCGGAAAGAACGGTGGTGGCGGATTTACCACCACTGTTCTTGCCGGACCGGCTGACTTGTAATGAGGCCCTATGTGTTGCCAGTGGCCAGATATTTCGTGGCATGGGCAGATTTTTGGTGGCATGGCCTTTGGCCATGACCCCAAGAATCTGGCAACTGGCCACAACCACCGCAATATAATTAAACCATATAACAAGTACGTACAATACACCTTCAAATAACAAAACTCGGCCTGAACCCCCTGCAATTGAAATGATGTCTGCGGACACTAAAATTAACCGCGGACTCGGCAGCATCTGCAAAACCTTTTTTTCACCTATAAAACAGCTCCATATCATCTATATTCCACTCCTCTACCCTTTCCATGCCCTCTTTCAGCCATCAAATAACCATGTGTTTTCCAAACTGTTCGTTCACATTGCTGTCCGCGGACTACCACGGTGTCCATGGACAGGGCAGTACCTGCACCCACTTTTTCACCTACAACAGCTCCATGTCAGCTTTATTCCACCCCATCCTTTCCAACCCCTCTTTCGACCCCCAAATAACCCCAAATGTGTTTTCCAGACATTTTCCCCACCACAAGATCCAACGTGGCGACCATTTAGAAAAATATGCCGCACCTCGCGCTTTCACCATCCAATCAGTAGGCATGTTCGATGTCTGCGGACATCGCGCCAGCCTCTGATTGGTCCAGAGTGTGAGAAAGCTGAAGGTGCCTCACTTGCTAGTACCCAGAGATCTGTCATCTAGGTTGCCACGACACGTCCTTTGCTATTGGATCCAGTTCCTGGGGGTGGACCAGTGCAGAAGGATCACCTGGATGAGAGGTCTTCAGGTAGTGGAAGTGGGATGCTGAAGGGTGAGATGTGGAATCCCCTTCCTTGTGACACCTTTTCCCCATCCTACCCCGGACGATACTTTGAAGCTCTACCCCCCCTTTTCTGACAATGACACTTTCATACACCATGACAGACAACGGACTAACACCGGAGCCGTTTACCTGGAATGTTCCAGCACAAAGGCCAGGCAGAGACAGGCAATGGAGTGTAACCACACACACCTGACGGCTCTTTACCTTCACCACAGGGATAAAAGGCAGAGCAAGAGAGCACACTACAAGCAAGGCCAACTAGACGAGGAGGCAGCCATTCCAGGACGGCAGTTCAAACGGAGAAGAAAAGTGGTGAGACCAGAGTGGACGACAAGGAGGGAAGTGCCCTTGCCCTTATGAACCCAGCCGCACGAAGTCTCTGTGAAAGGATTTATTTATTTATTGTGTAATAGTCCTAAAAAAGACTTTTCACAAACATAATGAAAGCAATACAATTTGTAAAAATTGATAACTAAAATGCATTCTCAGAGGAATATAAATCGATCTGTTATTGTCCATTCTTAAGAAAATGAGGACCAAAAACAAAACAAAACAGAAAACAATAAAAACAAAACAAGAGTAGAGTACAAATAAAATCAGCATATAACAAACAAAATACCCAAAAATAAAATAAAAAGATAAAATACCACTACGCAACCTACATTCATTGATCGTTACACTTCCAGTTCAACCAGTTAATCCAACTAGGTTTAGATCTTTCAACAAGTTCACTACTTCTAATGTCAGTAATGTTTCATTACCTGAGTTTAGCCTTTCCCAGAAACAATCAGTTCCTAACCACCACTCTTTATGTATGAAGCATGATAACCTGCTCACCCTCTTCTCAAATGTCTCCATGCAGCTATTCAGCAGATGCCTCAGGGTCTGTGGGGTAGAGTCCTTGCATAGAGGGTAGCTATTGTTCGCCAGCTCCTCTTTCCGTCTAATGAAGAGTATTTTGCGGTTGGGTAAAAGATTTAGACGAAATCTCAAGAAATGCAACCTAGCGACCGGGTCTGGGGATCTCTTCAAATATGCAGGTAACCAAGCTCATGGTTTATCCAGACATGAGAGTGAGGGGGAAACACTGGAGGAGCGCATATCTGCTATCGTTCTTATCCAGTCTGCCCTTCTTATGCACTCTCTGACTTTCTCAGGATTCTCAATCACGAGTGCCTCTGTGCACTCCCAGGATATAATAATTTCAACGGCCAGAGACTTCAAATTATTAAGGAAGTGATTTGATTTGCCCTGGATGTAAAGCGGAACGTCCTCATACAAAGATACCTTGGGAAGGATCATATCAATCGATAGAGGGAGATCCATTTCCATTCCAACCATGCTTTCATGGACTGGAGGCCTCGTTCGTATCTTAAACTGGCAATTGGTACACAGTTTTGAAGATGTAATACATTCTTCCACAGACAACCTTCCAATCTAGCCCAATCTATGTTGTGTGACTGGGGATTAGACTGTAGGCCAAAAAGCAGTACAAGAATGACTTTCCTGATATAATATTTTATAACCGGTTGGAGAAAGAATTAGCAAAATCTCTTAGCCAATTTCTTCATTTGGGCACTCAATTGAAGGATTTTACTATCCAAGATGGATGTGAGGTGCATTTTTGTGAGGTAGGTACGAACCACAGAGCCTAAATACTTTACTTCAGAAGCAATCATGATGGCTTGTTCGTCACCAGGAGAAGTGCTTAGTGGTTTTGAGCGGTCTCTTGAAGATAACAATTTTTGACTTGAGAGGGTTAATTCTCAAGTCATTAGATTTTGCATACTTTCCAAGAGCATTCAAGAGTCACTGCAGGCCAATGTGGATATAGTCCAATAGGACTATGTCATAGTCAATCCAATTTAATTTGATTTTACCAATCTTGGGACTTGCCAATGCCGACTTTTACAACCACTTAGCGATGTATGTCAAGTACAGAATGAAAAGGAAAGGAGTGACAATACACCCCTGTCGTACCCCCCCTCTCTGTTTGGATATCGCCTGACAGATTCCCTGTTTTGTCAAGTTTTATTTGGTGGGTAGAGTCCTTGTGCATTTCCACTAGTATGGCCAGGCGATTTTCCGAGAGGCCCCAGCTCCTTAATTTACACCATAAACGATCCCTACTGACTGTGTTGAATGCCTGGGACAGATCTATCCAGGCACTGAATGGGAGAGTACCTTTACTAAAGGTCTTGCTACAGGCTACACTTAACACCAGGCCATTCAACATGGTCGAGAGACCCCTATGAAAGACGATTTGATGTTTAAACAAAATGCCCCTAGATAGTGCCCAGTTCTCCAGCTCCTTCAAGACTAAACCGGCAAAGATTTTGCCATCTGTGTCCAGCAGTGAAATCAGACGATAATTAGAGGGATCTAGATGATCCCTCTTTTTATAGATTGGAATAATGAAGGCCCTCCTCCATGTCTGAGGGAGGAGCCTGCTAGACACTATTTGCCCAAAGGGTGATGCCAATCAGCGAGACCAAAGAGAAGGATCAGATTTAAGGATCTGGTTACTTAGTCTGCTTGGGCAGGCAGCACAGGAGACTGATGATTTTTTTAATAAATCACATATTTTTCCTTGCGATATGTCAAGCTCCCATGGTACACTCTCTAAAGTTGGTGCTTTTGCAGAGCTCACTGCCCCATAAAGTTTACGAAAATGGTTCACCCAAACCATTTCCTGTATGACCCCTGTCTGAGAATTGCACTGTCCAGCATCAGTGGGCTTGATTATTGACCAGAAATTGCGAGAATTTTTCTCAGCCAGTGCTTGCAACATTATTCCCCCGTCCTGTTGCAGACACAAATGCATATTTGAGTGAGACCAATTTCTATTGTAATTTCTTAGATTTTTGACTTCCCTCAAATAATCAGGCACAAGTGTTCTATTGGACTTCAGCTTCCTAAGAGCTTTTCTCAACTCACTTTTTTTGATCCAGGTTTTTTTAATCGAATTGGTGGGCATGTTTAATGATGACTTGTGGCTGGACCCAGCCGGAGAATTAACAACCCATAGGAACTCTACAAATGTATTTGGTTTACAGATTTTTTGTAAGTCATGCTTGTTCATCTCGAGGGACATATCAAAAGAAGCCTCAAAAATATGATTATCACTAGAAACACCGCAATTCACCGAAAATTGCATGCATTTTTCAAACAAATCCCCAGAAAGGAAAAGATAGTCGATTGTGGAACTAAAATCATCTCTCTTCGATGTCACAGAAGGCGGGACATCCCCCTCAATATTCCCATTAGACATAAATAAATTCCACACTGACATAAAAGTGCACCAACACCTCCCATTTATTGACAGTTCCTTAATAGTGGAGCCCCCCGACCCTGGTAGTTTGAGGCACCTTGAATTTAGCTCCCCCATGACAATAAGACTAGAAGGGCAAAAACAAACTGATGTATTCAATAGTATGTCTGAAAGGGACTGCAGGAAATCAGTGATCAAAGAACAGAAGGGGTTCCAGTAGATGTTTACCACTATCCAAATTCTATGGGAAGTACCTGACCCCATTTCCAATTTCACCACTAGGACCTTTTGTAGAATCGGATAGCATCGCTGAGACCCCAAACAGAAGTTATACAGGCTATCAAAAGCCCTCCAGATGGTCTTCCTACCCCCACTCCAGTAGCCAACTGATGATAAACTGAGAACCCATCCACCTTGAAGCTTGTTTTCAACCAGGTTTCTGGGAAAATAACTAGGTCAAATGATTAAAAATATATTCTCTCTTCACTTTGTTACTGAAAGAGCTGGAACCCCTTGTATTCCACCCTAATAATTTAGTGGCAAGCCCAGCTAGAGCAATTCCTCACAGAGACCCATTTTCCTGAATATCTGGGTTAGGATTTCTGGCATTAAAGCCAAGAAATTTGAATTTACATCTGGCTTCAATGCTTCAGATCCCTTTCTGGTATGTTCTCTGCCAGTAGTATCTTTGGTGGTGTGATCCTCTATGAGATCAACTCTTCCACTCAATATAAAGGTGGGTTTGATATCAACCCAATGAAGCATGTCAGGAGAGACTTTGTATCCTAGGGCCATCAATTACTTACTGCCATCCAGAATTACACTTACACCCAACCTTGATTTCACGCTAATTTCGACAATGTCAGTGCATTTGGTGTGTGGAAACCGAATGTAGTCCAAATCAGCCATAGTTAAGTAGTACAAATCAGGTACTAAATATAGACGGGAACGCACTCCTATTTAATGGTTTTCATCAAATTCTTTCCTCTGTCACACATTGCATAAACAGTTTGGGCGCTGGTCTATGTTGAGGGCGGTGTCCAGTCATTTGGTCGACTGAAAACTGGTCGAATGACATTTGGTCGCCGCAATTTGGTCGAAAACCAAATGGTCGAATTTTTTATTTTATTTATATATTTATTTTTCGGGTTTTCGTTTTGTAAAAAAAGGGGGTTTTAGAGAAAAAAAGGGGGTTGGGGGGGGGACCCCCCAAAAAAATTTAAAAAAAGGGTTAAAATAAAAAAAATAAAAAATTCGACCATTTGGCTTTCGACCAAATTGGTTCGACCATTTGTCTGGTCGACCAATTTTTTTCGACCAAATGTCTGGTAACCATTGAGGGCCCCAAGGCCTTCTTTATAGATCATAGGTGAGCTCAGTAGGCTTATTGGCAGTGCAGTTGCACTTAGTGCGACCTTGCTTGGATACTAAATCGAGGTCATGCGAGAGAGCGGGAGTCTTAGACCTTTCTTGATCTTCATCTGTTGGCCTGTTGTTCAAATGCACAAGGTCTGCAAGGCCCATTCTCAAGTTGGCTGATGTTGCCCACACGGGTAGCGTCTACCAGTTCTTTTGAATCTTGAACCAGAGTGTCAGAGGTGATCTGTGCCACCTTTGTCGGTTTAATCCCCCCTTTCCCTCTTAGAAAAATTGGGGCAATTTTCCTTGGTTTGCATGGTGTATCTGTTTGGATCCCAACAGTAATTGCCGTAATCTCTGGTTCTGGCTCCTTCTGTCCTGATTTCACTTGCTTCTTTGTCCTTTTCTTCCCCCCTTCTCTGAATTTTCCTCAGCACCAGCACATTAACTTCCCTTGCCCTTTAAGGTAGAGCCTTTTTCACTGGACTGAGCTGATTTTATTTTGCGAATGAAATACGTTACTTCAGATTTCCTGGTTTTGTTATTACTTTGGTGTTTAGATTTCTTTCCCCCCTTGTCTTCTAGCTGAGTGTTTCCCCCGTTGAATCCTTCTGATGTCTTTTCCACTTTTTCTTCGTCTTCCTGTTTGGTTTATATGTTTCTATCAAATCTTGCTTGGTGGACACGTTTGGGTAAACTTGTGGGATTTCCTTATGAACATCTTCTGCAGGTTGGGCCACGCGAACAAATTCCTCCAGTGTTGATACTGAAAATGGTGTACCGTCAAAAGGCTTCACATGATCTTCCTGAGGAGGACAATTACTGTCCAGTGTGCCCCTATTGAGGCAGGAACATGAGTCCCCCTGGGGTTTGACCCTCAGTATCTCATTCAATGAGGACAGATTAGCGTTCACTCCCTCCCATTGCCCCTGCAAAATGCACAGTTTCTCTGAATGTAGCTTGTTCTCGGTTTGAATCTGTGACAAGTACTCCCCAAGTTTTAGGTTTATTGCTGACCTTAAACCCACCAGAGTACTTACATTCTCATCCATGTCTTTGGTCATTTCTAGAGAATCCCTGTGTGTTGCTGAACTTCGCTCCTGAATGCTTTGAAGACTTTTACCAAAGAGGTGAGAACGAAGTTCAAAGCAGATAGATTTGGAGTAGAATGCACAGTTGCATTAGCCCCCTGGGTGTCCTTAGTGGGATTTATTTGTTGACTTGAGCATGGGATTGCATTTAATTCAAAGGGGGAATCCACTTGGGCATTGTAGTCTGGACTACTTTCCCTCTCTCTACTCTGTGAGTATGACTCAGATCGATGTGCAATGTCTGCATTGTTTCCCTCCCTTCGAAGCCTGGAGCATTTGCTGGCTTCAGTTTGTGGGACATCATTCACACTGCGAGACCGTCTTAGAAATAATTCCGATATGGTGTTCTTAAGTGTTGAAGCTCTGACGGTATATTCAATGTTAATTTCTAGAGCCTTAGTCAGGTCCAGATGGATGGGGGTTTGCAACTGTCGCGACAGCCGTGCCATTCACCCCCATGGCCCTCATTCTTGAGCCTGTAGGGATCTGGTCATCCACAGCAAAAAGCGGTAGCAGTCCAACTGCTGTGATTTAAATATTGATTTGGGCGAGTTTGCTGGTTTTTCCCTTTTCCCGGCCAAATAGTATAATCCAATTAAGGAGCGTGTAAATCGTCTCCTAGCACCCGTTTCTCAGATTATACATGCGGGTCACTTATGAGTTCTTTCAAATGGCAAGGGGATTTGATATTTCAATTTTTTATAAATAATGCAGTAGGAAGAATATAGCAGCCCCTCTCAACACTGTAGGAAACAACTCAAAAGGTTAAAACAAAAGACTATATAATTCCCTGCGTGCAGCTCTTAAGGCAGAAATAGCCCGCAGTCGCTGCGAATAGCAGGGGAAGTGTCACAGTGACCAAGCACGATAAGAATAAGAAGTTACTTTATTCCATGGCCGGTTGAATTGAACATTTAAAGAAGGACCTACTAGGAGCCCAAAGAAAAGCAGGCGCAGTATACGCAGTGTGAATCACCACGCTGTATGCAGACTCGCCTCAATGATGGACTGAATGGGCACTGTTTATAATGTCTGCACTGAGTTTCCTCTCACTTTATGTGGTTCACTCTTAATGCAGATCTCACCTACAGTTTTCGCCGTGCTTGCGGGTGATTCCTGGTGGACGTCCTTACTTCCTCTATGTGTGGGCGGGGGCCGACACCCCGGCTCCACAGAACCACAGCAACACACTCTGCCCCGCACTCCACCACGCTCCGCTTGCTGGCAAGGGTTTTAACCCTTGTGCTTCTCCTCCAAACAATGTCAGAAAGTAAAGAAAGACTTCAGCAGTGTTTCCAAGCTGCAAAACAATTAGGGGCTCACAGCTACACACTCTGCCCAGCACTCCGAAAGAAATTGTAAGACCGGGAACGACAGCTGCCGTGTGGTGTAAAAGATGTCAGCGGTGCACAAGACCGTCCCGCACTGATAGCCAAGGCGGGGAGACGTGCCTGCTATCGTTTTATCATCCTTGCCTCCGGAGACATGAAACGCCAAGGAGTTCAACACAGCCGGTGAGTTGGAGGGAGCTGAAAGTAAGCTGGACCATGTTGAGTTGAAGGTTGCAATCGGCAACATATTGTGAATGCAAGGACTGGTGAACAAAGGATTGTATATGTTTCAACTTTGGAGAAACCCAGTGAAGGGCCAGCTGCAGAGTGGTCAGGCGATGCAGGAGGGTTCATTCGAATGACTCTGGCTGGCCCCTTTGTTGAAACTACAAATACCAGGAGGCCCTAGTAGAGGCCGACGTGAGGTGTCAGAGTGGTCCTACAGGGGTCATATCAAATCCCTTGTACAATTGAAAGTCTCTGACGCGTTGCCAAGAGAAAGCTAAGGAAAGGGAATCCCCCGCTTTCTGATGAGATTGTGAACATTGTGTTAGAATGGCTATGGGAACCTGATGGAGGGATGCCAAAGGGAAAGCAAACAAGAGTGAATCTCATACTGTTAAAAAGCAAGTTGAACTGTGTATCTGGCAAATGTGAACCCTGGCTGAGGGATGCCTGCAAATCGGGGTAAAGCATAAAACAACTGAGAACATAGTTTTGACAAGAGTGAACCCGGCAGAAGAATGTCTGCAGTGAATTATTGTTGAACTAGGGCATAGTGAACCCCACCGAGGGAGGCCATGACTGAGAGAAGGATCGAAGCCCGGCAGAGGGGGATCCTAAGGTGAAGGGTAATTACCCAATGTGGAAGATTTATTGAAGGAGTGTTCTGGGGAAGAGGAAATCGCTGACGGGCCCATAGGTCAGCGCTCACCCTCCAGAACTTGTAAGACAAGATAGCTGCACCATGTGAGGACAGGGCGTGTAGGATTCACTTACTCCAACATGACTCAATAATGAGGACTCAGTAAGTTTCAAAGGGAAGTCCGTTTAATGACAAGTACATCAAACAGAGAAACAATTGGAAATCAGCAGCATTGCGATCACCTGTTTCGCTCCAACTTCCTCGAACCTCAGTCGAACAGCAATTCTTATAGGCAAAAATCATCATCACTGACGTCTAATTCTATAAAAAATCAACATGCAATATAATTGGTTAGGAAAGGTAACTTACGTATAGGTGTTATATCTGTATATGATAATAGGGCATGCGGATTGGATAACTCTTATCGGGTGGGCGTCTACACCCATCCCTCTACATCACGCGTGATAGACGTCACTACAACCACGATGTTCTATTGGTTACAATATCTATAGGACTCCAGATAACTTGGTCCATTGTCATTGGGCAGGTTACACCCCTAGACATACATTTCCACTTTTAATTAGCAGCATGCAGAATGGACACCCATGTGCCTGCTGTCCCAAGTTTCACCCTGCCTCCCTTCCATCAATCAGCGGTTTGGGGCCATGTGTCAATTAGTTGGCTAAGGATGGCCCCGAAACTGTAGTCTCTTATCAGGAAAAGTTATGGCATCCTCAGGTCCTGGATGACATCAGGCGATGGTACTTCTTCGCACCTGGTCGGTCACTTGTTAGTTCAACATGAATCTGCCTCAGTTTCCAGCTTTTAGTGCATTTAATTCTGTGTCAGCCTAGCCCCTTATCCTAATGGGGATATGTCAGTACTCTCACAGGTGTCTCTCCCCGAGTGGATTTGACTTGTGGAACATTTAGGCTTTCCATGCCCTGAAGATGGATTGTTTTCCAATCCGAAACGCGTTAGCCATATAAGAACATCTATTGAAGCCTATTTGGACGTATGTTTGCAAAGAAGTCATTTGAAGAAGTTATGTTGTGGCTTTACAAATTGTAATTGTCTCATTTGGAAATGGAGCAAGAAGCCATATCAATTATATGGACCTTTAAACTGTGAATCATTTAATGCACAGTATTGCTGGTAATTACTTTGTTGGGTATAAATACGAGCCCTAGGAGTTAATAGGGGCACATTGCGAAGTGTGCTTTCTTTTTGGTTGAGAATGAACAGAAATTGTTTTTTGTGAATGAACAGAAATTTCTTTGAAAATATTATTATTTGAAGTCTACTTTTTTAAATTTCCTTTTCAATTAAAATCCCTGTTGGAACTACGTTCTCTGAATATTTGTGTATAGACCTTGAAAATCTGTCTTATATAAATGTAAAGTGGGGGCTTTGACGTGGTGCGAAGTTCCAGAACAACATATTGTTAACGTCATTGTGGGTTTGGGGGGACCCTTTTGGAGTGCATTCTTGGGGGTTACTGTACGGTGCCGTATGGTCTTGTTTTCCCCCCCTTATCTTGACCTTCATGAGGCAGGCTAGTATGCTCTGAAGTTTGAGTCTTGTTAGCTGACGCTCTCCTCCCTTTCTCTGGGTGACCTTGATTTCCTAGGCATGAGCCGCTCTTTGTTGAGTTTCGATTCTGCTCCTTCTCTTGCCTTGGCTGTGTTTCGAAACTTGGCCTGTCAGGCCTCTGGTCGCCTGGGTACATTTCTGCTTTTACAAAATGGAGTCGCACTTGTATAATGTGCCTTATTGAGGTAGATATATGGTTGGCGCTTGCTGCTCTATCTTCTACTAAGCATTGCAAGCAGTATCGATTTCTTAGCATCTTGCGTTTCAAGCCTATTTTGCACACGTTTAACAGGTCGGTTGCTACCATCTTGTCACGTAGCACTGTTTCCTCACGTTTTACCCTTGTCTCTTCTCTGTGTCTATTACCTTTATTTAGTAGTTACTCGCACTGGCGTGCTTGTCTTCGATAGCCGCTTTTGTTAATTCACGAGTCTGTTCAGGCTCTTAAGTCATTTCCACTGGCCTTCCATTAAGGCTTTTGGGGTGTCTTTGTGCACCGTATGTAGGTACTCTTCGTTCCGTATCAGCGGCTAGTATGGCTGTCTGATAGGGTATCGTGCTGCCCAGGGTTGTCTGGTTATGGGTTCTTCAACAGGTATGGATCTTCTGATGTATACTGGGCAGAGTCCCAGTGCAGCTCTTTGTAGGTTCATTTGCTCTTCATACATCACATACCTTTGCGAGTACGCTCCTGGTACCTCGAAATGAGGGGAAGAGGTGCAGGCCATGTCTGGGACCTCCTCTACAGGAGCTTTTTGTTTGTTTCGGCAATTCAGGTCCTCTGATGCAAGAGACTGCGTGTAAAAGAGACTTGGCCACAGAAGGCCCTGATATTTGGAAACAAACTGTAAACTTGTGCTGGTGAGGCCCAGGAATGTGCTTGCTCAGAAGGCCCGCCTTGACCTGTGCTAAAAATGTGGGGAAAGGAGACCCCAGCAATACCATCCTGACTTATCATTTTATGAACACTTCTTTCTTTTCTTGTGAACATTATCCTGCACTATTTTGTAACTTAGCGGTAAGGATTGGAAAAAGGTTTTTCTTGGTATAGGCCCTTTTTTTATTTAACAAGACGCCACTAGGACTGCCTTATTGTCATTTGATGGTCGTAGCTTGCTCCTATCTTCGATTTAGGTTTAGATTAGCCGTTTTTCTCACCCATTTATACAGTTTAATAAACATCCTTGAACTGTGATCACTTGTGCCTGTCTTTACTGTTGCCACCATGAGTTCCTTGCAAGAGGCGTCCACGGAAGCTGAATCAGGAAGTGAGTCTGCGGACCGGACCCAGATATCACTAATTTATTTTGACCTACTTTTTGGCTGTTTTGAAAACAAAAAACTGGACAGATTTACAAACAATTTACAAAAGCACACGTTTGGGACCAGGTCGCCGCTCCTGGCACAAATTTGGTGAACATCCCCAGCAGTTTGGGCTGTAGGCGTGAGCAAAAATATTTTTTTCCATTTCATCTTTGAGGATTTTCATACATTTTCACTCCCTATAACTTTGCCCCCCCTTGACAAACCTGTATCACATTTCGCAGAATCGTTCCGAG
This sequence comes from Ambystoma mexicanum, assembly GCF_040938575.1. Taxonomy (NCBI): domain Eukaryota; kingdom Metazoa; phylum Chordata; class Amphibia; order Caudata; family Ambystomatidae; genus Ambystoma; species Ambystoma mexicanum. The sequence continues at coordinate 824,887,150 of NC_090923.1, read as the reverse complement.
GGGGTCATATACTTTTATTTTTGCAAAGTTTGGTGAGGGTCCATCCGAAAGGGCGGAGGGCTAAGTTATAAGCTGCCCAAAAAGTGTTCTTCATATGAGATATGCAACTTAACCATAGGTACAGCGCCACTACCGCAGGCACTGTAATACATATATATAAATATATATTTATAAAACATGTCCCATAATCCTCCTGTCTATACCAAGGGAACCAGGACAATCTTAACACCGGGGAGGAGGGTGTCAGTACTGTGACGAGTAAGAGTAGGACTGGGATTAATGAAGATTACAGTTAAGCAATCAGGGCATTAATTGTGATGACTTAACGGCCGAATATGCATAAATCGGTGAATGATGACAATGCAGACGCATACCTAACCTTGATGAAATGCCCTATGATCATGATAGTTGCAATGTATTCCCCTCATGAAGTTGTAATGGTTGTCTGAAAATCAATACATCTTTTTTTTTTTATAAAGTAATCAGAAAGGGTAGCGTGAATGAATTCCCTCAAAGAGACAAACCGGTTATGGGCTATGGATAGGAACATATCCAGGCTGCTCAACAGGACTATTTAAGGTTCCTTTCCCTGGACAGGCCAAGCCCCAGGATTGCCAGATAATCACAGAAGTCCTAGGAAAACCAGGGAAAAGACATCCCCAGACCCACGTCTTAATTCAAGGCGCCCCAAGGGACACACTACTCAGATAGGGGCTCAGTACTGCCTTCAGAATAAAAGGACAACAACCAAAACTCAATTCCCAGAGCCAGATGATCAGGAAGTGCCCTCCAGAAAAGACCCGCTTTATCTGATATTACCCAAACAACTACTCGCCTGCGGCATTCCAAGCAGGGGTCCTTCCAACTATTGGAATGAAGGAACGAAGGGGCTTCCAAAAAGGTTGTCAGGGTCCCGTGTGTCCCAATCAAGGGAACAATTTATTTATTGGATATTTTTAAGGCACCTATACAACAAATGGTGTTTCAAGGTGCCACAAGACAAACAATGGGGGGCTGGACAAGGGAGAAAGATACAATAACGGTCCTACTAGGCCTTCTGATATTCTGATTGTGTGAGGGAGGGGAGCGGGGGCAAGTGCTGGTCTGGGCAATATGCAAAGGGCTAGAGTAGGAAGTGGATGCAGGGTAAAGAGGAGAAGGCACAAGTGCTAAGGAGAGTCCAGGAAGGCAAGTGCCAGGGATTGCGGGGGTTGAGGGACCACATGCTAAGTGCAAGGAGGGGGGTGGACTAGGAAGGGGGTGCCTGGTGCCCAGAGGCCCTTCCGTTTCGCTTATTTGGGGGCTTTGATTAACCCCCACAATCTGTGTATAAACCATCAAGAATTGACTTACCCTCCAGAACTCATGAAAATGTCTTCCCAGACTTAACTTACATGTTATCAAGAGCTAACTTGTCTTCAAACACTTCTAAAGACACTAACACAGATTCAACATCAAGAATGGACTTCCATTCCCATAACTGCAAGAGTACTGGGACGAGGAATAGGAGCCAATTAATGCAGAGCGGAAAAGACAAAGGGCCTCATTACGGGTCAGGCGGTCCAGAATTAACAGTGGCGGTAAACCCGCCGCCACTGTTAATTCTGGACTGCCCGATCCCGAGTCCTGCAGGCATGAGGTGATCTTCCTGCCAGGTCTGACCTGGCGGGTTGAACACCTCCTGCCTGCAGGTGGACGTGGAAACACCAGCACCATCACAAGATGGTGCCGGTGTTTCCACTTCTCCATTCCCATTGAGTCCTATGGGACTCAATGGGAATGGGGATTAACACCATTCCGCCTCCGTGACTCCCGGGACACCGTGGCTGTAATGCCCTGGTAATTCCGGGAATCACGGAGGCGGAATGGTAATACGAGTCCGGCGGTAACCAGGTGGTTTTACCGCCGCAGTTACCGCCGGACTCGTAATGAGGCCCAAAGAATGCAGGTTGCACTCTAGTTGCTGTGAGTACAGTCTTGTCACCGGGAGATTTAAATGCCAGCGGTCGCTGACCAGGGTGCGCTGCTGCAAGGAGAAGGTTGCTACTATCGGGGGACACCAATAGACTGTGGAGTTGCAGAGGTTGTCGTGGAACCATCAGGCTAAAGAAGACAGAGGTGAGAAGCTGACTGCGGGACCAGACATGCTGCAAAATGGCCAGAAACAAGCACAGGGCTCCAGAGCATTTACAGGTGCGGAGCGGCGGTGTTGTCCTTACCGAAGCCGAACGGAATGCAGAAGAGCCCAGCAGGAGCCACGTGGAGTGTACCGGCTAAGGAATGAGGGCAGAGAATCAGAGAGAGAAGCTGAACAACCGCCTCCGGCTGATCGCAGGAAGAAAAAAGAACGCCAGCAAGACCCTAACGGGAAGCAGGGACACTGGGGCATAACAGCAGATGTGCCAGAGGAAAATACATGTGAAACATGTGAATGAAAGATTTGAGAGAGTAGGAAATACTGAACCCTTTATGAAAAAAAGTCTTTAGGTTTTGCAAGTGTATGCAATACACATTGAAGAAAATCCTTGGCAGCATAGTTTACCAGAAAGGAAAGGTATTGTGTTAGATAAAGCAGATTCAAGAGGATATTACATTTAAATGTATGTGTAGAGCACACGTGGAAAAGAGTGTTTACAATTGAAGGTGTGTGGAGAGCACACAGGATAGAAAAGCCTTGGCAGGTTAGTATACCAGGCAATTGCAAGTGTGTTAACAAAAGCCCTGGTAGGAGGAGAGTATACCAGGCAATTACAAGAGTGTAAACAAAGTCCTGGCAGCATAGTAAACCAGGCAATAACAAGTGTGCTAAAGAATGCCCTGGCAAGAGAGTATACCAGGCAAGTGAAGAGTGTTTACATGGGAAGATCCTGGTAGAGAAATACAGCAGGCAAAGACAAATTGAACAGTGTGCAATAAGTATATCAGCAGAAGGTGTCCTAAGAAACACTTGTGTACAGGTGCGTTATAAATGACATATCATATCATAAGAAGGATATATCAGGACCTGCAGTAGGTTGTGTGAAACCAAGGAAATAAGATAGGATTAAATTAATATGTTTAGTTAAATTGGCTAAGGATTACACAGTTTTGCCCCCCACCAAATGTAAAGGGAAAGGATTTAAGGCAAGCAGACTCCCCTACCTTTTGGTTTCAAATGGCGCTATTCTACTTAAATTTAAAACCTCTGGTTAAAGTGCAGGAAAACCAGCTGCATTACAGGACCCTCTTGGAGGACAGGGCAGGGGTCTGGTCACTCCACTATCAAGAATGGTTCCAATCTCTTCACCATAGGACCCAGTCAGCTTTTAGGCCTCCCCAGCAATATAGAACTCCACCCAGATGCAATCTCAGCAATCTCCTTTGGTGTTTCCTTGTGGCTGTCCAATAGTAAGTTTCATCAGCTCTTTCCCTTCCTCATAGTGCATTCACTTTATATACCAGCGATACACCATCAAGATTTTAATACTGAGCAGTTCCCTGTAAGAGTTCCCACAATGAAGATAGGCCAGTTACCCTTCTCTCACCTCCCAAATCAAGCCTCTCTCTATGTATTGGTTTAAGAGTCTGGAGCAGACATGTGGCAATTACCATTTGCAATCCCCCTTTGTTTTGATGTCATGTTTTGGCAAAACTCTACTTATGTGTCAAAAATGTTGTGATTTACTAGTAACTGCCATGCATAAATATATTCCGCTTCAGCTAATCATGGGCAATTAAATGTTGGACAGCCGTTTGGCAATTTTCAGCCATTTTTTACAAAAAGCATAATTGTTAGGAACATGCAATTTATTCCCCACATTCCTAATGTTACCCTCCACCAGTTTGCCAACTCTCAAATTCAGAACATGTTTTGAGTATCCAGAAACACCTTTTAGCTGGTCATTACAATTCCCTAAGTTGCAGGTGGAGGAATTTTATATCAACAGATTCGCCTGGAAATTATCTAAAAGATCAAACATGTAATCAGTGCAACTTGTGGTTTCTGGGAAAATGCAACAATTGTGACAGTCCATTGACATGAAGGAAATCTTCATGTGTGCATAAATGAGGTTCCCTTACTCCAGGCCATTTGTCACACTGGGCCAGGCTGTGGCCAGATTTTTTATTAGTCCCTTTGTTGTTTGAAGTTGGTTGTTTGAAGTTGGTGGCTGCAGATTGTAAATGGGGATGCATTTGCTACACAGAGATCTCCCACTGCAGATGAGCTGGACCGGCCCTGTGATGTCACAAGGCCTGTCCTCTTATCTGAAGGAGATCATCATTCAGATCTGTAAGGCTTCTATTTCTTGTATTTCTTTAAAAGTGTCAGCTTCACTTGAATGTAGCCCCTGTTTTTACACCTCCCTTCTACATTTCGGTCATGCGCCAGCCAGGGCCGATTGTCCTGCAGAGACAGCAAGTCTAGAGAAAGTTTGTTTTCAACACCCTTCAGGCAGGACACATTATATTGCAGTTGTAAACAGTTGGGATGGACAAACCAGGCTGGCAGTGGGTGAAACCACTTATGAATTTTGTCCATTGTCCTGGGCTGAAATGAGTTCACATGCTACATTTTCTAACATCAGCATTTATTCTTTGACACACAGTGTGTTTTGTGCTGAAAGTACAGAGTTGTTTTTTTTGGTCATTAACAAAATACACTTTTAATAAGTTGCTTTTCATTTTTCTGCTAAAAAATGGGTCTAAATTGTCACAGTGCACCCCCTTTTGATGGGTGACAGTTTCAGTGAAAGAATTGCTGTGTTTATTTCTCAGCCTGCAATATGATGTGCTTTTGCAATCTGCACTTGGATTACATTTTTGTTTTAGCTTTCTCTGGATTTCCCTTGTAGAAAGACACCTGCATAGTCTGCCTAAATAGGCCCAAGTTTTCAGCTTGCAGGTTTCTGAATGTTGGCAGCTCAGTTTCCACGTGGGCTTTCAGTTCTGTTGGTTTGGGGCCTTTGATTACACCCCACACACTTTTGCAAATGTATTACACTGCCCTTTACCAAGGGGGTGCACGTAAGTTCTGATTATAAACCTTGCTCTGTATATCCAAGCCTGCAATTAAATGAAGAAAAGAATGGTCAAGTTTCTTTTAGGTTTCATAAAACCTAAATGAAACTTCAACATTTGTGGTAAATGTTGTATGCGCTCACATTTTTCCCAAACACAGTAAGGGGATTGAGGCATAGAGAGATAAGATGATGTGCATAAGATCACACAATTTCGGTAATGGTTGGAAGCCAAGATTGGTCTCCAAATTCCATATCTTCTTCTAAAGTTAGAAAGAGGGTGAGATGGGCAGGAGGATTTTGAAGGGAGGAGCAGCAAAGAAGGCGGATGCAAGGAGGTGGATGTCCTTTGCTGAAAAAACTGCCTGTGGAAGAGACACCAAAGGAGGGAATTTTCCAGCAAACATAACAAAACAGAGACTTTTTTGCTGTACTTCAAGAAAAGTTCCTAGGTGCTGTGGGGAACAAAATAATGAAACACATTGGGCCTCATTACGACCCTGGCGGAAATCGAAAAACGATGGCGGAAATGCAATACCGCCATCGAATAGCGCTCGGTGCGACTATGACCCGTCACCGCAAAGTACGATGCCATTAGCGACACCGTAGTGAACGCCAACGCTAACTGCACCAAGTACGCGCGCGCGCCATGCCAAACCGTAAATACCACCATGGCGCAACGGTACGCGAATTCCGACCCTAGCGGACATGTACCTAACGCCATCAAGCACGGCGGAAAGTACCATTCCGCCATGGTGAGAAGTACGGCATCGCGAATCAACCGTAAACGGCCCCACTGAGTGCCTGTACACCGCTCCCTGCCCACAAAGTACAACTCCCCGTAGGTGCAATGAAGTCACAATGCAACCAGTGAAATGTACAAGTCACCCATGCATGCCAACGAACAAAAGAATCACAAGAGGGGCCAATGGGAGCTGCAGGGCACAGATGGCACGAATACAGAAGCCATTCCAATGGACATGACCACAGTCCCCCACCAAGAAACGCACGCAAACACAGGCACCTGTGACCAGCAATATTCCGAAAATCACATCATTCCACCAGTCCACCTGGCTGACCGGCATCTGTTACACAAAACCCAATCCCCCGCCCCTGAGCATGACAACATTCAAACAGTCATATTGGCAGCCCCCATCCCTGACCTCACTGGGCTCCGTAGGCAAACGCGCCCAGCACAGTACCACGCAACTAAACTCCGAAGCTGGAACCCAATGCAGATCTCCTCACAATACATCGCTCCCCAAATAGGAATATGCCACATCACTTGCAAAGAAGAACGCTACACGGCCCATATCAGAACAGAAATTTAATGCACAACAAAATCACCAAGCCCATACAGCCATTAGGCCATGAACTCCAAAACACATTTCACCATTGTGGGCTGCATCCGCAAGAAACAACCAGCTACTTCTTGTGTGACGCCCTGTTCCATCATGGTACACAGAGCCACATTCACGTACGAAAAGGCAACATGGAAGCGCACAGAACCGCAGGGCCGTCCCAATGGGGAGGCACTAGTCCAGCTGAAAGGCCGAAATGTTGCTCCGAGCCACTAGTACTGCGTAAGGGCATGTGGCCCATTGGCGATCGTCCCATAAGATCGTAATGCTGCTCCACTGATTAACACGAAGCAGCAGGTGTCGGGAGTAAAAGCCATCTGCAGGAGTGGCATACAGATGGCAGTGGCAAAAGGGGAGGAGATACCTGTCAACCAAAAGAAAAGAAAAAGAACAGAATGGCCATCAGAACTACATTCGAACAACTCACTTCAATGATCACACTAAATCCACAGCCATATGCATGCCAGCCCACTCCAAAGGATCATCACCACCCCAAAACCACTTGCGACTCATAACCATCTATATCGAGGTGTAAACACCATCACAAACGAGTGTACCTGTGCATGCGTCTGTGAAAACAGAATCCATCTGATGGGAATGTTAACGTGCATGGACACAAGTGTCTGAAGGCGCGTCGAGACAGGGAGGGCTCAACAAGGCCAGATAGACGATGGTCCCACTATGGCAGCCCTGCATCACATAGCGCAGGGGAGGCGGACAGATTCCAAGAAGCCCTGTACATGGCAAACTCTGTATCAAATCATCTGCCCATGCATCCATTCATCATTCCCTCATCCCGGTATAAAAACGCCTGAATATTTACTCACATAACATTAGAAATATCCATTGAGTCTGTGCGTTATGCAGCCTGCAAAATCCACAGTGCCCCAGCCCGTAATTCCAGTATTGTGAAGTAACATGTATTTGGGAACGTCCGGCCTCATCGCCCACGTCGCTATTGCGCATCCCAAACTATTCATATCAATCATTGCATCCTCGCCATGGCCCCTGTCTCAAGGACATTGAACAATAGAACGTTATATTTGCAGTCAGACCTGTGGGCATCTCCTCGCCGCTAGCTGAAAACCGAAAGCGCCGCCCTTCGAATTCCTCATTTGCAACATCACGTCGAAAAGGCATCTGTTTGAAATCACAAATTAATCCATCTAGTGCGGCTGTGTGTGAAAATGGCAACTGCCTTCACCCACAAATGGGACGCCCCGCCCGTCGGTGCAACTCGGTACAGTGATGCATGAGGGCCCACCGTTACTCGAGTACTACGTTCCACTGACCCTTCACAAGTCTGTTCGCAACTGCAAAGATTGTATGTGAAACAATGGGACCATAGCCGAATGTACATATCAACCAATGTTACACGGCCATCGGGTACAAATACATGATTGCAATAGCAAGATGCCATTACTCGAATTGCAGCGTTGTGTGCGGGACGTGCTCGGCCAAAGGGGAGAGCAGCTTGCACAGGTGGAATGAATCACCACAGGTGGAGGCCATACAACCTGAAAACACATAAATTGCACACCCAGTCTCCTCCCACAACCACACCCACTCCGAAATGCTACCGGCAGGACTCGCGATGTTGGCCCTGGGGGACCTGATAGCACTGCAAGTACTCCAACTCCAAGAAGAAGACGAACACCAACTACAACCGGCCGCACGGAGGAGACGCAGGAGGAGGAGGAGGCCAAGGCAGGGCCAGCAAGGGCCGCCAGCACAGCCACTACCACCACGCAGGCAGCCCGCAATCCCACGCCTCCGAGCACATCCGTTCAACCTCACTGATGAGCAGATCCACACCCTCTACCGTTTGGACCAGGACACCATAGCCGCCATTGTGGACATGACACAGGCTGACCTTGTCAGCATGATAGATAGCCCAACCGCCATCCCACCCCTACTGAAGGTGGTGTCTGTACTCCACTTCCTGGCCACAGGCACCTACCAGCACACAGTCGGACAGTTGCATGGCATTTCTCAGCCACTGTTCTCACGGACACTATTGCAAGTGCTCGATGCCCTCCTGCAGCACGCAGACGACTACATCTCTCTACCACGCTCGGAGCAGGAAATTACCAACACAAAAGTGGGATTCCATGCACTTGCCCGCATACCGGGTTGCATTGGTGCCATCGACTGCACCCATGTGGAATTGGTCGTCCCACATGCCATGGAGGCCCAGTACCGCAACCGAAAACAATTTCATTCCCTGAATGTACAAATGGTGTGTGACTCCAACAGGATCATTACACATTGTTGTGCCCGATTCCCTGGATCAACCCATGATTCTATGGTCTTGAGGAACTCTACAATACCACGCTACATGGAGCGACACGCAGGGAACAGATCCTGGCTACTCGGTGAGTCTCATTTCATGCATGATGATGTGGGGTATGTGATTCGGCAATGACCTGGCAGGAAGGGGGGGGGGTGTGCGTACGTAGCAATGGCATTCCACATCATACGTTTATCGTCCACATACAGGTGATGCTGGATATCCACTGAAGAGATGGCTCCTCACACCAGTCCGGAACCCACGGGACCAGCATGAGGAGGACTACAACCATGCCCACTCACGTACCCGTGTAGTCATTGAACAGGCATTCGGCCTACTGAAGACTCGTTTCCGCTGCCTCAGCAGGTCTGGCGGGGCACTCCTGTACCGCCATGAGAAGGTTGCAAAGATGGTCATGGCATGTGTCATGCTCCACAACATGTGCGTACGTAGAAATGTGCCCATGCCCCCTGACGCAGAACTGCAAGCACCTGAAGATGGTCATGATGAGGGTGGGGATGTGGCAGCACCTCAAGGAGTCTGCGAGGCACCGGAGGGCCGTGACATTCGTCAGCATCTCATTGATGCATGCTTCTAGCACTCACGCCTGGTGGCTGATACATGGACACGGTACTCGTGGCACTGTGTGTGTCTGGTACATGCACAATATGGACTGTACGCCTATGATGGCCTAGTACACAAAGATCATTGTCCACACATCTCATTGGTTGATCGTGCATTGTTTATGGCATATGTGATATCATGTTGAACACCCTATCGACCCGCCACCCAAGTGAGCCCAAAACACCCCCTCCACCCTCCTACCTCCCCCCCGAACACCAGTGTCCAAAGATGCTCATTGTCAGTGGGCAGTCGCTATTGCAAGCCCCCTCTGCGGGTATCAGGGGCACCCCTGCCTGTGGAGCGCAGGTTCCTCCCAGATCTACATTGGGGGCTGCCCTGGACGGAACTTGCAACGGATGATGTCTCTGCCTGCTCACGTCCATGCATGTCCCTAAGGGTTTGTGAGAGCTCAGTGAGCACACGGCGCACTGCGGCAAGTTCGGCACATACGTCTTTGGACGTCGCATGCAGTTCCCCCCTCAGGCTCTCGGTGCTTCTCTCCATTTGGACTCTCAGGCTCTCGGTGCTACTCTCCATTTGTACTCTCAGGCTCTCGGTGCTACTCTCCATTTGTGCCCTTAGTGTCTCTGTACTTCTCTCCATTTCTGCCCTCAGTGTCTCAGTTGATGTTTCTATGTCTGCCTTAGTGCCCCCACATTCATCGGCATGGTCCTTGAGGAGCGTGGCCAGTTGCTGCTGTTGCACGATTAACTGGTCGAGGGACTGTTGCCTCTGCTGGGCCATGGCCATTTGCGGTGGTGTCACAGAGGGGCTGGTGACCTCATGTTGCCTTGCCACAGGGCTTGTGGGGGATGGCCAGTCGTCTTCTTGTGGGTGCCCCTGCGTGGTATCCTCATGTTGTACGGGATGGGACAGACAGGGGGATTGGGACAGGTCATGGATGGATCTGACTTCGACATCCCCGTCTTCTGTGTCGGAGCATGCTGCCATCAATGGGGTGTCACCTATGGTGCTGCTGCCACCAGAGGCAGTGCCTTCTGTGGCATCCATTGGGGGGACCTGTGGTGGTGGTGTTGTGGGCATGCTGGCTGCTGGGGTGCCTGTTGATGTTCCCTCCTCTGTGCTGCCACCTGATTTGTGCTGCTGCCGTGTCTTGATGCGTGCAGCTGAGGTGGAGGGTCTTTGGCCGTTGGTCTTGGCCCTCTTTGCAGGTGTGCTGGTAGGGGTGTCCTGATGCTCGTCGTTTGGATCGGACCCTGTGGTGGAATAAAGGAGGGCGAGGGTTATTAATGGGTCTGTGGGAATTGGAATGGCATTGTATCACATGCATTGGGGTGGTACCTGAGGGTGATTTGGGTCGGGGCCTTGGAGGTGCTTTCATTTGTGTGTGGAGTGAGGGTGCAGTTGTTTGGCAGCCTGCAGTTAGGGTGTGCCTGCTGCACGTGTAGTGGGTGTTTTAGGGGTTTTTAATTATTTATGTATTTATTGTGAGTTTTAAAGTGCGCTATCAGGCCAATGTGTGTGGACGTTCTCCTGGACATGTGTTCCTGTTGCACTATGGGGACACATGGTACTTCACATGATTGGAAATTGTGGATTTAGCATTGTTTTATTTGGGGCACCTACCTGATTCTTCGGATGTCTGCACTCCTTTCTCCATCCCTCTGACTCCCTCTATGCTCTCCATTCCAATGGTGGAGGCACAGATTTCTTCCCAGGGGGTCAACTTGATGGGTGATTCAGGACCTCCCCCGGTGGCTGTGGCAATGTTGCGGTTGGCAGAAAGTATGCTACGGACGCGTATCCGCAGGTCGTCCCATCGCTTTCTGCATTGCTGTGGGTTGCGGGGTGCGGTCCCCACCGCACTTACCCGCTGTGCCACCAGAGCCCATATGGCCTTCTTGTTCGCAAGTGCCGTCCTGGTCATTTGCGTGGAGAAGACGACGGCAGCATTCTCCTGGAGGGTCTCTGTTAGCACGGTGAGTTCCTCACGGGAGAAGTGGACCTGCCGCTTGCGGTCGCACGCTTTCTTCGCTACTTTTCCCATTTTTCTTGGTTTCGCTAGGGTGGATGACGGGTTGGGGTGTGTTTCAGGGTAGTGTTTTTAGTGGTTGTGTGGATTTTGTGGTTTTATAGGTGTACGGCGGGATGTTTCCCGTTCCGGGCCCATGTTTTTACTTCCGTTTCCGTATATTTACGGTCACCGTACTTTCCGGTTGGCGCTCACTGCGGTGTCCGCTAAGATGGGTGGCGGTATTGCACCTAGGGCACCGTACGGCGGCGGTGTGGGCCGTTTTGGGGTCATTTCCGCCATCGCGGACTTTGCACTTCCGCCATGCCGTGGTGCTCGTGCCCGATGGGTCGGAATGGGCCGCACTTTGCTCCATCGTGCAATGGCGGAAACGCTATTTACGCTGTGGCGGTCCGGTCAGTCACTTTCCGCCAGGGTCGTAATGAGGGCCATTATGTTTAAAACATGCTTAACATAAATAGCCAACATAAAGAAAGACTCGTGTGGCACCTTAAAAGCAATTACAATAACAAAGCTTTGCTATCGTGCTTAATCCCGGAGAACAGCCTCTAAGCGCGGACCGTGAATCAAACCTGCGCTGCTCTGCGTTGCCTCACTTCCAGCACCGAAGTAGACCCCTCTCTGTGATCGTGATTGTTCATCAGCAGCCACGGGGCAGGCACCGGCGTGCAGACAATGGGCGCCTGTAAGCAGTGGTCGAAGTGTGAGGGAAGAAGTAGTGGAACTGTGAACTTTGGAGGGAAAAGTATGTAAGTTGCCAATGGTGACTGGTGAATTTTTTTAAAACCGCTTAAGTGCTAAGGGCATCTATGTTCATCCTGAATCCCCATAAGGAATCATTGTAGACTCCGCCCACTCCAGCACTTAAGTTATTGGTTGTGCGTAAGTATTTGGCACGAATATGGCAGAGCGACCGAGCATAGTGATAGAGCCTGAATCAGCCATGTTGCTTTCAGGGAGTCCTCCTCCCACCAGGGTTCATTTTTTAAATAATTGGTTAAAAGGGTGCATTTTACAACATATTTTCTGTGACAAATTGGTAAAAAGCCACATAGTTTACAATCCGCTTTGTAGGGAAAGTCATGAAAAAATCCATTAGATGCCAAGTCACCAACAGCGCACAGGATTCCTTTCCAACACATTTTCATGATGCCTTTTTCCAGTATAAGGCCATATTCTGCAAATGAAAAACATGCTGACTGTGCCCATACCGGCAATGCTGGCGACACCAATATAATACAGCAGTCACACATAAGAACATACTTATGTTTGCTTTTACTATAATGCAGTAATACTCCATAGGGGAGCATGTCTACGCTGGCTCTCCGGTATCCACTTGTAAGAACATACTCCCGTTTGCTTTTCCCTGAAAGCCAGTGAACAATGCTGTACACAGTAAGAACATGTATCCAGACTTGCTGCGGCTATATGGGCAGTCATACTTGTGGAGTTAGTTGCGCCATGCCAGGCCTGCTTTAAATGAACGTGTCCTACCGTACTGCTCAGAAATCGAGAAAACTGCTTAACCTATGGCTATACAGCCCCATCCACCAAGATCCGGGATGGGGCGTGTTAATCGCTTCTTAATAGTGCGGACATTCATTTTTAATGTGGAATGTCTTGCAGCCTCGCCCTTGAAAAAGACGGGCAACTTCTTTTGGCATTACCAGCTGTAAACCTTCCGAGAGGTGGATTGTTACTGGGCGAGTCATAACTGTATGCAGCATATACTGTTCACACCGCTCACATACAGTCCCAAGAAGGAGTGCGCGCTTTAAATTGGGTGTTACAGAAAAGCAAGTCTGCTCCTGTGTCAGCTAAGGTTTTATGAAGAAAACTCAGTGAGAAAAATGTGATGAGCTAAACCCTACTGTTAAAAGGTCTAGTGCTTCAAAGCACTAGAGGAGTTAAAAAGCGCTTGTGTTAATTTCTCTGATTTCTACCCTCGCTTCCTTTCTTACCCTCCCATTTACTGATTCCTTCTTATTAACTTAATTCTCATGCCAGTTTTGCATTTTTTTTACATGTCCCCTTTCCTGTTCATCCCATCCTCGATTCTTCCTTCTTCGCGAGCTCCTCTGCTCCTCCCCTGTTACCTTTTTCCATTTCACATGCCCTGCTTCTCCTCTGCCTCATTCCTTCCACTTTCTTGCACTGTTAGTCCTTCTTCCCCACTTCTCCCTTTCAGTGTCTCAACTCTGACCCTTCACCTTTGTGCTCGTTTTTCTGGGCCTTCTACCTCACTATTACGGATTCTCTACTTCTTATTTCCAGACGTCCCTCTCCCCCGCCATAAACATGTCTCATCTACAATTCTTATATTTGCTCGACCCGCCCTGTTTCCTCGCTTGACTAGTCCACTCCTAACAACGCTTCTGTTTATTTGCATTCCTTTTCCCACTTGCCCGCCCCCCACTCTCTGCTCTGCCTTTACCCCTCACACTGGCATGCATGGCCTGTCTGCATTCTGCAGTATCATTTTTATGCTCTTTTGTTATCAGTGTGGTTAATAATGCCATCCGTCACCTTTGTTACGCACTCGAGGTGTGTCACGTGATGTCATTATGACATTTATTATTCGTGCCGGGATACGTTTTTTATTTGCTTTATGTCATCTGAATGGGTGCTGTCAATAACGTGTGAGTTGCTAAATGTGCTGTGCAAATGTCCTGTTCGGCATGCTTTGAATGTACGGCCATGCAGCTCACTGTGCTGCTCAGAAGTTCAGTGCCCTCACGTTGTGTATGCATGCTGTGTCCCACAGTACTGTAGATACTTTCTCTTAGGTGTGCGCACGTGGTATTTGTATTTATTTGTGACTTATATAGAGCTTTACGCCAAAGCGCTGAACAGAGGACACACTTAACAGTACAATAAAATGTGTGGTTAAAACCTACAATAAGGTATTCATGGTTGTCGTTCTAAGTGAAGAAGAAAGGTCATAAGGATAAATAAAGAGTAACAGGCAATAGAAGGGAGAGATAGGGGAAGAGCATTCCAGTGAGAAGGAGCTACAAAGTAAAAGAGCAAAATCATGATTGGGCGCAGGAGGGACGCGGAACTGACAATAGAAATTGAGACTGAGAACAAAGAGTACATGCAGGAGAATAAAAAGAAACAGGAAAGTAAAGATAAGAGGGTGCAAGGCCAGAGAGAGATTTAAAGGCAAGATAGAGAAAGTTACATTTCAGACAAGAGTGAAATGAAAGCCAGCCAAAAGCAGACAATGGCGGAGAAATTGAGTCATGAGGGGGAAGAAGGCAGAGGAGATTAGTAGAAGCATTGAAAACTGACTTTCAAGGGGCCAACGAGAGATAGGGAGTGCAAAGAGTGTGGCAGAGCCATAGAAAAACCGTGAAAAGATAAGTGAAGAAATCATAAGCTTGGTGGCATCAAACGTAAGAAAAGGGCGAGATTTGCAAATGTTAAAATAGATGATAGCGACAAACTCGTGAAGTAACAGAGATGTGATGAGAAAAGGATAAATCAGTATCAAGATAAAGACCAAGATTACGAGCAGAAGATCAAATAGGTAGTTGTGAAGGAGGTAATGAGATAAAAGAGGGAGTAGAAGGAGAAGGAATAGTATTAGTTGGAAAAAAGAGAACTGCAGTTTCAGTAGCATTTAGGATGAGAAAACGACGGGACATCCATGATTTAATAGCTAAAAGATAAGAGGTAAGATTATTATGAATAGAAGATGAAAAGGAAGAAAAAGACAGAAAAAGCTGGGTATCATCTGCATAGAACTGATGGGATATTCCAAAAGACGAGATGATAGCAGCAAGAGGAGATGTGTAGAGAGAGAAAAGAAAAGGTCCTAAACAGAACTTTGAGGAATGCTGTGAAGAAGAGCTAGTGGCTCAAAACTGGACACAGCTTAAGATACCGAATACTTTTGATGAAATAAATATGAACGAACCCAAGATAAAACAGAACCATAGGACCCAAAAGAAGAAAGAGAAGATAGGAGAAGAATATGATCCACAGTGTCAAAAGTCGCTGGTAAATCCAATAGAATCAAAAGAGAAGAGTGTGTTGTAATGTGCCTTGGAGAGTAGCAGTGTGTGTGATGTCATCAGCTGGTGGAATGTTTGTGTCAGAGTGTTCTGCTGGGTAACGGTTAATGAGAGAGAAAGCTGAGAGCTGAGAAGATGGGTGTGGAGGTGAGCCCGGTGTTTCCCTTGTGAAGTTGTGTCTTCAGTGTCCCCTACCATCCCCGTGTTTATCTGATGGAGTAGAGGACCAGGACAATAAATCACTGTAACTTACCTTTGGTCTCCCGGACATCCACTTTGTTACACTGGCGACGAGGATGGGATGGTAGGTGCATTGTCTCTCATCGGCGCTGCTGGGGGGGTGCCGCACTTGTGGAACACCGCCCCCGTGAGGTCCCCCCACACCCAGGCGGGTCTGTGTTCAGTTGGCCCGTCCAGTCGCATGTTGGTCCGGTTGAGGCTCGTGCCATGGGCGCCTCGCATTGCAGTGGAGGCAGCGTTGGGCCTTTGGCCAGATGGAGTCACGGAGGCCGATCTGCATGATGGCGGTGCTGCGGGGCCGGTGCTCTGGCTGGCGCACCCTAGCCAGGTGGATTTGAGGGCGGCCTCCAACGTACGCCAATAGTGTCGGGCGCGGGAGCTGCAGAGGAGTATGGAGCCAGCCGTTTTATGTCTCCCTGGGCGACCCTCCCACATTGCACCTTGCGGCGGCATGGAGCGGAGCGGAGTGAGACTGGGTTCGGCAGAGCTGCACAGGGAAGTTTGCCCCACAGCTGGCCCCCCTTCCGGGTTGCGATTGGAGCAGGTAGCTCCTTCCAACTGGACCCCTTCCGTGTTGTGGTGGTGGGTCTAGTCTCTTTTGTGGCATCGGGTGCGTATCGGTGCCGGAGACATTGCAGAGAGCATTTTTGCTGTCTCCCTTGGTACCCTGAGGAGTGACCATTGTTATTCCTGCGTTTCAAGCCTTCTTCTCGGGGGATGTCAGTGTCTATTAACGCACCGGAGACAGAGCCTAGAATCGGAGCAGGTGCTGGCTGGTTGCCAGCTCACCATCACAGTCAGTCAAGCATTTTTGGTGTATTTCCTTGCAACTTTTGCTGATTTCGTGTCTGGGCACGACATTTCTGGATCCTGCCTGGTTTTGAGCATGGCCATGGGACTTTCTGTCAGTTTAGTGTATTGGGCCTTGTGAGTGGTATTGGTGCAGTTACATGTAGTGGCCCATGTTTTTGGTAGGTACCTAGCACCCTTGTTTAAGTCCCGGGAGGGGGGTTGTATCTCTAAGCATTGAAGGCTTTTGTTCGTTTTCCTGTGGTGTTCAGTGTTGTGGCCTTCCGTTGTAGTGTAGGGTGTGGTTGTATATGGGAATGGAGTTTTCGCCCCTTTCCATTTCCCAAGGCAAGGGTGGGGGACGAGGGGGTGCTGTGCTATTTACGGACGGTTGTAGTTCAGTCCAATTTCTTTGAACAATCCAAGTGGTGGAATTTTTCGTTCCAGGAGGACCGTATCTGCAGGAGATATAGTTTTAAGTTTTACTCGTGGACTGAGTAACGTGAACATGGGTTTCTTTGGTGTGGTTTCTTGGTGTGGAGCTCTGATCTTCATGCAGCCCTGACTTTGTTCGTGCCCAGCATTCCATGACGGATGCCATGTGCAGTTTTGGGTGACATTGGTACTGTCTGCACCTAATTTCTTCCCATGTATATGAAATGTTTTCAGCTTTTTACATGTGGTTTTTATTATGTCTCCACACTATTTTCCATGTATTGCCCATGTATGCAATGTTATCAGCATGTCATATTGTTGCATGCTGAGTGTTAGCAGTGTTCGTAGTGTGAGTGTGGTGTATAGGTGCATGTATAGTAGTTTGGGCACGTGTGGTCGCGTGTTTAAGACTGCATTAAGTTCTTAGTGCCTGGCACTAGCAGTGCCAGGGTAGGTCACTATGTGTGTGAGAGTGCGTGTTGAGCTGTTTGATTGTGGGAGTTGTTGTTTTTCCACAGTGCCCGGTTTTGTTACTGGGGTAGGTCACCGTGTGCATGGTCACGGGTTGGGTTTGATTGCCCATGTGTGTGTGTAGAGTGCTTGGTGTGCCTGTTCTCATTCTGTTGTTCTGTTTAGGTAGTGCCTGGTCAATAGCCGGGGTAGGTCACTATGTTTGTGGTGTATCTCAGGGCAGTGTTTATCTGTGGTTCCGTAGTTCCTGGTTTGTCCCCATGGTAGGTTGCTATGGTGGTTTGGTCTCAGTAGTTCATTGTTCCTGGGTGTTGTGGTTGGAGTTGGTGTGGTGGTTATGGTCATAGTGCCTGGTGGGTTATCAGGGTAGGTCACTATTGGTGTTGTTCTCAGGGAAGTTGTTCTGCTGTTTTATGTTTCATAGCAGTTGCTTTAATCCCAGTCTGGTCGCTATGCCTGATATGTATTTGAATTTTCAAGTTGTCCGTAGTGTTTGGTCTAAGGGTCGAGGCAGGTCACTATGGGTTAGGGTTTTTAACTTTGCCAGTGTTTTCATAGTACCCGGTTTCATCTGGTGTAGGTTACAATGTTGGATCTAAGGTTGCCAGTTTACCTCCTGATTCCGAGTTTGGTAAATCAGGTTGTCTTTCTGGTGTGTTTAGAATTGGTGTAACGTTAGAAAGAGGAAATGGCCAACGGTTTTGTGGTAGTGGAGTAGTATTGTGGAGCAGTATTGTGGGAGTGGTTCTTCCTTGTACTGAAGTCAGGGTTGTGCTGTGTGGGTCCCCCGGTTGCTGTTGGGCATTTGTTGTTGCTCCGTTTAAGGGGCGGTTGGTTTGTGCTCAGAGGGGCAGCTCTGATACTCCGGGAGGGCAGACCGGAGTTAAGTGTTAAGTGTTAAGTGCGTAGGAGGGCAAGTTTGGTTAGGTAGTTGTGTTAGTGTTATCTAACAATAGTGTGGCTACGGGTGGCAGCCCTAGGTTCTGAGGGGCAGCTCAGGACAGGCGTAAGTGCACAGTTTATTGTTTTTAGTCCTCAAGGGTGAGAATCGAGGGACTTGGTGAGTTGTGTTGAGGGTTGTGGCATATTGTTGTCTTGGAGTTAGTGTGCCGTTGACATTTTCTATGCTGTCCGGTTTGGCCTGTGAATGGTTTCCTTTTGTGTGGTCCCTATTAGTTGAAGTTGCCAGGGGTTCTGGGCATAGGCAGCCGCTGTGTGCGGAATTTCTGGTACCATGTTGTGTTTGGAGGATTAGGGTTTGGTGCTGGTCGCGTTACCTTAGTCATTCTTTTGTGTTTCCCTAAGGAGGGAGAGGTGTTGTTAAGTGGCTTGGAGAGTAGCAGTGTGTGTGATGTCATCAGCTGGTGGAATGTTTGTGTCAGAGTGTTCTGTTGGGTGACGGTTAGTGAGAGAGAAAGCTGAGAGCTGAGAAGATGGGTGTGGGGGTGAGCCCGGTGTTTCCCTTGTGAAGTTGTGTCTTCAGTGTCCCCTACCATCCATGTGTTTATCTGATGGAGTACACGACCAGGACAATAAATCACCGTAACTTACCTTTGGTCTCCAAGCCATCCACTTTGTTACAGAGTGTTTAGAGTAATGAGCAGAAAGCAGGGAATCACAAACAGGAAGGAGAGCAGTTTCAGTGGAGTGGAGAGGATGATAGCCAGACTGGGGACCAAAGAAGAATAGTTTTCAGTGACAAAAGTAGAAACCTGGGAATGGTCAAGACGCCATAGACCATAGAGTAGTGGTAAACTTGTGAAATGAATGTACCTTGAACGTCTGTTAGTCTTTTGATTACTTTTGTAGCAGTGCCGTTGGAGCTGAGGGAGCTGTGGCATCCGCTGCGGGGTCTCACAAATAAAGATACTTATATTCTTATACATTGGAGTGGCGGTGGATTATTACATAGTGGCACACAGTCATTTGTCACACACTGATGCAACTACCAGGTTACCCACTTTAAAATCCATGTTTGCGTCTTTTCTCGTTAGTGTTTGGAAAGAAAAAAAACAGATACATTTCTTTCAAAAGCATCCAGCCACCGGCCAAGGAAAAAGTGCTATGAAATGATTTTTAAAAAGTGCAGCGGGTTGCCTGTTTTTCAGCTGCCATTAAAAGACTTTGTGGACTGGAGGCAGTGCTTTTACCCATAGTCACCCACACAGGCCACTTCATAAAATGGTGGTGCTGGTACTGAGGGGGCGGACATATATGAACACAGGCTTCAATTCTGGAGCTGCTGGGCAAATAGAAACATCTCAGGGAGAAGGTTCGGTGGCATCTAACCAGGACGGAAGTCCTATAGAAAGAGTGGTTGGGGGGGGGGCTCTGACGTACGATTTGGGAAGTGATATCACATGAAGTGGTCATATCCTAAGGTGAAATATTAAATTTCAGTCAATTAGTCTTCCACACTTGAAGAAAGTACAGAGGACGAATAGGCATTTGCCAAAAAAGCAATTTCCATAACATTTCTGTCTAAGTATAAAAGGTGTGCCCGTTTATACTTAAGAATCTGTAACAAATAACAAGAATAGCTGAATGTAAATATGAGACATTGCACAGCTACATGGTGAGAGTGATTTATTTCGTTGTGGCTTGTGGGGCAAAGTGGCAGGCGTCACAGCCGCATGACCTGGGCTCAAATCACAGTCTCGCCATTGTTTATTTCAAGTGACTGCATGGAGCACATTTATGTTTAATTCCTTGGAAGTATAAAGGGCAGATAGCATCTGCCCTCCGAAAAAGATGGGTGGTTGCCGTCCACTCGCATGTTCCCTCAACATGTGTCCTGCATCTAGCTACTAATCATACCTGCCTACATTTGCTAAAGAAAAACCCTGAGGATGACATCATCAGACGCCCACCTGTGTTCCCCCCGAGACTCCACCCACCCGCCCCACCCATATTTAAAAAAAAAAAACAAAAATCAACGTCAAATGATGCCAATCTGAGCGAGAGTTACGCTCATCTGGCCATATCTCGATGTGATTGGCTACTATCGTCTGTTTGTAGCCAATCACATCGAAGTGTGGTCAGAGGTGCTGGAAGAGCCGAAAATCCCACAGGCTAGACAGGTATGCTACTAATATGCATTTCTTGGAGGTCTACTAGTCTGGAAGCAGCTATTGCTGGAAACAGAGGAATGGAGTCAGACTTCTGCTCCAAAGGGGCACTTCATAAATCAGTTGGCCCAGAAGGTCAGCTCGGATTTCTTACACTACCTCGAAAAAATGCCTCAATCTTCAAGGACAGGCAAACTATTACCATGCTGAACAAACTTACCTGCTAAGGAGTAGAAGTGGGAGAGCCAAGTGGGGCTCGAGCCATATCGGGTCAAGATGTTCCTTGGGGCTGCCTGCACCCACAGTTCAAGCCAATGGGCCCTCTGAACCGAGCTGAGAGCAGCCTGGCACCTGATCTGCAAGTGAGTGAGTACTCGCACACCTTTCCTCCCACCTCACCCTATCACTCCTGCCAGTAGAAGGCAGGCAGCACTTCTTTTAAAATGCAGTGCTCAGCCGCTGTGCTTACCTTCTTGTCTTCTGCGTGAACAGGGGCCCTGCGTGGCCTTTAGCACCTCGTGGATGTTGCCTTTCTTTGGGGGATTAAGATTAAAAAGCAGGAATTGTCTGGGGTGCAAGGTAAAGCAGGAACTATACTCAGCAAACAGGAGAACGCTAGGGAAAACTGAAAGGTAAAATACAGCACCATGTTAAAATCCCGTAGCTTCTCATTTTTTACAAACATGTTCAAGCATATGCAAAGTACATATTTCAATATGTTAAACCACAACTATGTATTGCACGCGCATAATATATACAGTATATAGAATGAATATTCCTATTTTCAAAGCCACATTTTTCACAGATTGTAATTTATTTTGAGATTGCCCTATTTTAATTGGAAGTAAGTCCACAGTGAACCATTTTTAAATGGCATTGCATTTACTTTCCTCAGGCTCTGATTGTGGGCAGGCATCTGCGTCCAGTCACATGTTTTGGAATGACGAAAGCTAAACGATGTGCATGACCCGCACAAAAGATTTACAGTTGGTGGGACTGCTGCATGGGCCTCGGTCGGAATCTCGGCCTTCGTTACTTTGGGCACCCATACACAGGGTTTTCTAAACATGATGTTTGTACTGTATCACACACCTCGTTTAGTGATGAACCCAGGATGCTATCCCTGTCTGGGATGTTGCCACTTTTCCGCACGTGTTTTCAGCACCAGGTCTAGTTTGTACAAATGCGTGTGTGTGATTGGCAACACATTGTATTTCTGGTGTTACGCTGGCATTTTCCTGGCGGCCTGTGTTTGGCCCTTAGAACCAGGGCAGACCACCTGACTCAGCCGTAGCCCCGCCCTCTCCCCACAGCTCTACTACGCAGGTGCCTTCGTATCTTGCTTGATCCGCTTGCAGCTCGCTTCCTCAATCACAGCCCAGGAGAATGGCAGCTAACGCAACCGGTGCTGTGGCTGCTTGGGCTAACGCCCGCCTGCGCAATGAGGGCACGTGCTATTGGAGCGCAAACGACACCCGGTGTACAGGCACCCCCCCCCCTCCGCATATCCGTGACCTCACATAGTTCGAAGTACAGTACTTATTTCACACGTCTTCCTATACGTTTATTTTAAAAAGAAACTGTGAAAAATAAATGTATAGGAATGGTAAAACTTAACAAATAAAAGTAGGGGAGCTACACTCCCACTACTTCCTCTCACTTCGATCACTGTCTGTTGAGTGAAGTGAAATGCGGAGCTTTGCAGGACAAATAGCAGGACAGATGTATGAAAAATGGCACTCAGAAGTGACCTGTCATGGAAGGATTTGAAGTAGCTCCAGTCCACTTAAAGCCCTGCATACCCGATGTCATGAGCTCAGATGGCCCGCTCAGTTTGGGACTCAGGGAAATGGCCCAAAATGTCGCCCTCACAATTGCAACGGATGAAATGCCAGATGTTTTTTTTTAAAACACCCCCTTTACACCACATATATATGTGGGGGTATGGGATAGTACAGTAATATGCGGTGGCTGCGGGGGTCTCCACCGAATATCTTTGTAATGCAAAGGGGGTTTAATTAAAAGTCTGCATTTTCGGCAATCGCAATTATGTGTGGTTGCAGTGATCACATAGATCTGGGCCCAGGAGTCTGTGAACCACAGGTAGCAGAACTGAGGGAAGGATGGAACTTAGGCCTCTGCTGCTGCTTTCTAAGGGGCAGCTTCAGCCAGCAATACGTCACAGTGGAAGCCTAGTTTTCGCTTCAACCGCTTTACATGGGTAGCCACCTCACATACAGCAATAAGGAGATTCCAGTGGCAGTGAGGGGTGGGATACAAGAGCCCCCGCTTTCCAGAAGCAGGGAAATGCCAGGAAATGCAGAGTGAGTGTGTAAAGTAGTTCATTCCGGTTGGGATGCAAGGGCCAGTGTATTCTGTTTTCATTCTTAATTAGGCAGCCCAACTACCAGGCACGTCTTGTAATTGTACAAATGTCCACAGTGACTCACTCACTGGCATGTTGATGGAGTGGTACAAAGGAGAAACACCGGATGAGGGCATAAAAACATTCAATTAAAATAAGCACAAACATTTGCCACTCGCACTCTCTGCAACCACCCACATTCCTCTGCCCAACCCCTTCAAGCAGGTATTTCTCTATGCAACAATGACCCTCCTCAAATGTCTCCTTTCTTACATGCATATTCAAGGCTGCACCTTTATCCGCTAACCAGCCCAAACTAGATTACTCTGTTTTTTTTTTACTCCCCACCTCACACTGAAGGCGGGCACTCTAAACACACGTGATTTCCAATAGATCAAAATAATGGACGCACCCCATTAGGGAATGAGGCTATGGGGGTCATTCCGAGGTTGGAGGTAAGGGAAAAAAGATGCCGGTAAAGGATTACCGGTATCCCTTACCGCTACTGGCTATTCTGACCAACCAGACCGCAATTTACGGCACCGTAAAGTACGATGCCGTAAAGAGCGGTCTAGTGTCGCTCGCGCAACACACCATGCCAATATTAGCGGCATGGCGTAAACCGGAGCTGATCACAAGTAAGGCGCACATGCAAATAACAGCCTCCTGAAGCCCGAAAAGTACATTACCGGCATGGAGTACATACAGGCATCTCAGAGAAGGTGTTAAGAACCCTGAGCAGTGGTTCCAAGAGCCACAGGTGCACACAATCAGCACAGGTGGAGGCAATGGAGTCTGGCACAGCAGAAAAGGAGCACACCCACACACCACACCCCCTCCCACACCAAGATGATACCAATAGTAGTAGCATCACTTGAGCTGGAGGCTGTGCTTGCAAGGCAGCAACAACAATCAGAACAACCACAGCCCCCACCACAGAGGACACACAGGAGGAGAAGGAGGGTGAGACAGGCCCAGCATGCACCATGCCACAGGCACCTACCAGCACACAGTGGGGCACATGCATGGCATATCACAACCATTAATTTCATGGGTACTGAACCAAGTGCTGGATGCCCACCTCAAGCACACAAGGGACTACAAATCCCTACCATGGACTCCCCAGGAGATATTCGATACTAAAGTTGGTTTCCATGCACTGGCAGGCATGCCAAATTGTATAGGTGCCCTTGACTGCACCCACGTGGAGTTGGTGGTCCCGCATGCCATGGAAGTGGCGTATCGCAACCGCAAGCAATACCACTCCATCAACGTGCAGATGGTATGCAACGCCGGCAAGATCATCACATATTGCTGGGCCCGATATCCAGGATGAACTCATGACTCAATGGTCCTGCGGAACTCCACGCTACCACGCTATATGGAGCGACATGCTGGACGACATGCCTGGCTGCTTGGTGAGTTGCCTGAGTGGGCCATGGCAGTGCATCGGGGTCATGAGGTGGGTGCCTGCATACTCAACCTGGGTGGAAATGTTGACGCCAGTGCACGATGTGCACCTCACCGAACACTGTGCCACAGAGCTAGTGAAACGGCACATGACTACCGAATCCTACAGTGATGAACTAAGGCCCACACCTAACACTACATGACTAACAGGTGACCAGGCCACATCCCACAACACATGCACCACTCATCGGTGACCCTCACACACCGTAAGGGCATCTAGCAATATGCACTGCATATGCACTATGTCGCTGCCTCCAGCATATCACCACACCAGAGAGTCATCCTTGGGAGTGCACTGAACTGAGGCCAGCAGGGATACCACACCGCATCACTGGTACTGCACACCCATAGGAGTGCTGGAAGTCACCATAGTACGGATCAGTGCAGAATGACGAATATGCTACTGACTGCAGCCAATACTCCCTACTACCGCATCTCACAGAACACAGCACTTCAAGGATCTTACCCCAAGACTGCTGCATGCATATACAATGCATGTCCTACAAGATGTGAGTGCCATAGACCATAGACCATCTCGAAGATGCAACCCCCTCTATCATTCCATTGCACAGGACACATAGCAGGGCCAGGAATGGGGTCAATACATCCATGAACATGTGCGTATGGGCAGAAATCACCTGCTGCCATGTAAGACTAGTTCATGTAAGAATGGTTGTCCACCATGAATGTACAAACACTTACCTTCATTCCCTTCTCATGCAGGTGATGGTGGCTGTCCCTTCACAGCGTGGCTCAGGACCCCTGTCTGAAACCCACAGAACAGACACGAGGAGGCCTACAATCGTGCCCATACCCATGCACGTGTGGTGATTAAGCAGGCATTTGGCCTGTTGAAGGCACGATTTTGTTGCCTCAGCCGGTCGGGTGGGGAACCCATCTACAGCCATGAGAAGGTGTCCAAGACCCCCATGGCATGTGTAATGCTGCACAATATGTGCATCCCTTGGAACGTGCCCCTGTCCCCTGACATGGGACTGCTACCACCGGATGATGATGAAGGGTAGGAGGAAGAAGGAGCAGGACAGCACAGGAGCCGATGCACAGGAGGGACATGCCGTGTGGCAAGCATTGATTGGACAATATAACTGGCACACAAGTCAGCAGAGGGTGTCATGACATGAGGACATAGGGCACTGGGTGTGGGGTTATATGTTCACCATGCACTGTCAGATATCAGAAGACACATGCGCAATGATGAATGTCCACACTGGTTTACCTTTGCAACACAAACAGTGTATTGAAATTGTAAAAGCCAAAGTGAATAACAAACCCTCCACCACCCTATCCTCTCCCCCTCCCCCCAACTCCCCCACACAACCTCACACCCCTTCCCCCCAACTCGCCCACACACCAACCCCCCCCAACTCCCGCACACACCCTCACCCCCTCCCCCCAAACTCCCCAACACTAGTCCCATGGTGTCCATGTAGACCACATGTGGCTTGTAGGTAAGTTACTCCGCGCTCCCGGGGCCCGGGTGAGCCATGTCCCGGCGGCGCTGGGAACGGAGTGACCGACGCAGTGGACTCGTCCGGTTCGAGTTACTGGTCGACGGGGTGTCCTCATGCTCAGCCTGTTGAGAAGGACGTGCAGCCTCCAGGGCATCAGCAATGCGTCCGAGGACATCACATAGACGGTTGGTGCTGTCCGTCACCACCTGCCGCATTGCCCTTAATTCCTCCCGCCACTCCTCCCTGGCCTGCTGATTGTCCTGCATCAGCTCGGTGATGAGGGCGGTGAGCTGCGCTGCACATCAGCCGATGGTGTGTCGTCCCAGCAGGGGATTGGGCTGCCATGACCTGCCAGGGCTTCGACTGGGGGACTGGGCACAGGATTGGCTTGTTCCTGTGCTGGTCCACGGGCACATTGGCCAGGTGTGTCTGGCTCGCCCGAGTCGCTGCATGAGACCTGTGGGTAGGTGCTGGCCTCTGTGGTGTGGACCACTGAATATGTGCCCTCCTCTGCCGCTCCACAGGTGGAAAAGGGGCTGCCTACGAATTCCAGGGGGGCCGTGGCTGCCACCTCCCCAGCGACGCTTGACTCCTCGGACCTTGGGGTTGACAATGTTCCTGGTGCCAATGCAGGGAGGGGTGGGGGTGGTGCACCTGCCATGGGCCTTGCAGGAGCCGGTGTTGCGCTTCCAGGTGTGCTCTTCCTGGCTGGGATGCGGCGGACCCTGCCTTTGCCCCTGAAGGTGTTGGGACATCTGGTCTCGTGGTCCTCGCTGTCATGCTCACTGCCTGTGGGGGTAGAAGAGAGGGACGGCATGAGTGATGATTTGAGACCCAACTTTCATACATGGCTAAATTCACATATTCGGTCATTTGGGGGTTATGGGCATTTGGGTATGCAACAGCACTAAATTCAATTTATGGGTGGGATATGCATGCAGGTGTCAGTGTCACTCATCTTGGCCGGGTACTGTGCTGTCTGACTAGCACACTGTCCACAACAGCTGCACAGTGTGCCTCATGGCATGTGCCTCTTCGTGCAGTATGTGTAATGTGCGTTAAGCCCTTGCACTTGGAGCTTGCTTGGGTCGCAGTTGCTTTGGCATGAATTTAATGGGGAGTGGGGACACCATGCCGTGGATCCTTGGCCGAGCCTTTCAAGTGTATATCATGGCATTGGCATTGGCAGTGTTGACTTTGGACACTCACCTCCATAAGCGGACGACGGTGCCCCACACTCTTTGTTGACGACCCCTTCTATTGATTCTTGGCCGATCAAGCCGGCACACATCTCCTCCCATGGCATCAGTTTCATGGGGGAACTTGGGCCCCCTCCGGTCTCCTGGGCCTGGCTGCGGTTTGCTGAGAGGATACTCTGCACCCTCAGCCGCAGGTCGTCCCACCGCTTGCGGCAGTCCTTGGAGGTGCGCGGGGTGCTGCCGACTGCGCTCACCCTCTGGGCCACTAGTGTCCAGATGTTTTTATTCCTGAGCACCGGCTCTCTCTGCAGGTCTTCGCTGAAGATGATGTCGGCATGCTCCTCAAGGATGTCCACCATGATCTGCAATTCATCGGGGCTGAAGCTCTTTGCGGAGCCGGTCTGCTGTCTTCTTGGGTGCTTTTGGCATTCCTGCTGCTTCTGATGGCTTTTTCCAAGGTTCAAAAAGGTCCCAGGGGTCCGATGGTGTTTTTAAAGATGGCCGCCGCGCTCCTTCCCGTTCCTGTGCGATGACGATATTTCCGGTTCCGCTATTTAGCGGTGGCTGTAATTTATGACCACCGTTATTTACAGGCATCGCTGTTACCGCTTTACTCTATGGCGGTAGTGTTATGTACGGTGCGCTTTATGCCGGTAAGGGCTTTTTCGGGCCCTTTTGCGGCATGACGCTAGGTACTTTACCAGCATGGCGCAAAGCTCGTGCCCGCAAGTCGTAATAGGCCGCTTTTAGCAGTCTACTACCAGATCGGACACGTTATTTGCTCCATGCCGGTAAAGCCCGGTACTTACCTCCAAAAATCGGAATGACCCCATATGAGATGAATTTGAAGGAGAAACAAAACTTTATGTAAAGTCAAAATTGTAAGCAAAGAACTCTGCTGCCCGAGAGTGCTCTACCAAACAACACACGGGCAGCACATTAAAAAGACACAGCTTCATTGATGACGGTGGATATAATAAGGTACAAATTCTAGCATCGGATTGGGGGAGGCCTATGGCACCGTTGATACTATAAGGGGGGCAGGATGCTAATTGGTCGTCGCTCCCAGTCGCTCCTGGCACACGAGGGTCCGCCCGGCTCATCTCCAAGGTGTGAAGGTCAGGTCGAGTGTGAAGTACAACTATCTAACTAATCTACTCAACAGGAACTGATAATACGAAAATAATGACCCACATAAAATCTTTCGTGAATAGAGGAGGTTAAGTCTAATGAGCTAATATATTGGCATTCCAACCTTTTCATTCAAGGTTCTCTTTGATCCCGTTATCCCAGCACCCAGGTGCCAACCCCAGAGGATTGACTTGCCATCTGCCTCGCTTGAATTCTCCTGATATAGGTAGACATGTGTTGCTGTTAAGAGGATATACTGCAGTTTTAGGATTAGGCCTGTGGTGGGTGTTCTGGAATGGCCAACATGAGGTGGTCTGTTGGATCTCAGCATGAAAGAGGGTGAGGGGCTGAGGACTGGTGGGACTTGGCCTGGTGGGGTGGGGGTTGAAGGGCATGGGCAGTTTAGTGGAGATGTTTGGGCGCTTGTGTTAGTGGCTGGCTATGATCTCATGCTCTGCAGAGAGAGCATAATCGGGGGAAGTGAGGCAGGACAATTGCAACAATAAATGATTGGACTTCTGTGAGACCAAGACTCGCACTGAGCTGGCGAAACAGGTAGGTGGTGGGGGTCCGGACTCTCTGTGCTAAGTGAGGCGCTGGGAATGGGGAGAGCTGGGTATTGCAGAGGGATGATTTCTGGGCCTAGTAAAAAGATGGCGCCTGCTCTAATACAAAATGGCGTTCATTAGTAGGCTGTGTTTTAGGTGTTGCAGGTACATTTCTATGTTACATCATGCAATTAGGTACCGTGGTGGTGGGGCCTTTCCCCCCTTAGCTTACATGTGCTTTAGATACAGTGTGAATGGTAAGGGGTGGTGGGATTGGACCACCTCGTCCCCAACATTCCCCCTTTTGTTACTCCTAAAGTAACAAATACCCTCCCTCAGTGAGTCTATGTTCTTCAGCCTTCTTTACTGCTTCATCCCAGACACGGGTGCCTTTTTTGGGCATCCATGCCCTACACACGCTTCCCAGACTTTCCCCACGCTGTGCATATTCTTCAGGAGTGCATGTCATATAAATACATCCCCCATCTTCGTCCAGGTCCACCCACACTTCCTTATAGTTTTCAAGATCTTGGGGTCGTTTAATGGTGGTGTGATAATAGTTATCTACCACGTCTCCTGTGTTGTATATTGCCACCATGCAGTATTTGTGCTCATTTGTTTCGCCTGTCTGCACTTGGGTTTCCTTGGTATCATGGGGCACTTCTTTGTTTACATTTCTGTTGCCGATTGTCACCATCATCATCGCACTACTATGTACTGCCTTTGCGAAGCACCTGAGGCCTAACTGGCAGACACAAAAATCAGCAAAAGGAACACAATGATGGGCCCCACCATCTTTACGATTGTTCCAAGCCAGGAGGGTACCCAGCTGAAGGCCATGCCGAACCAGTCGTTGCTCTGCATTCCTCCTTCTTTCCTCATTTTTACTCCCAGTTCATGCACTGCGGCAATGACATTTGATAATGTTCCATTTTCAGCATCGGATGAAGGTGCGAATGTGCAACATGAACTCCCAATTTTCTTGCAAACACCTCCTTCCATAGTGGTTAGAAGGTTGAGCACATATGTATTCTGCATCATCATGAGTCGGTGTGCTCGGAGTTCCACCTTGATGACGTTGAATCCTTCTTCATTATCATTCGCCAATTGCATAAGCTCCCAGTGCATAATTTGAAGCCATTTGGCATTTTCTCTTGTCTGTATGCTGGGGATAAGTGATACAAAGAAAGTTTCTGCTGAGCTAAAAAGTTTGTATTCGTTCGGTATCTGTGCCAGGAGATCAGAAGAGTCTCGAGATAGGGGGCGCTGTTGCACGCAACGAAAATGGCTGCCTAGGTACAGAGCTCAGTCCCGAATAACATCCATGGTTAAAATATCCTGATTCGGAGCACCCCGCGGACTATTGAAAGGAGCAGAAAGCACAACCAACGACCCTTACAATAAGCAGAAGAAATCCTGGGCGAAACGCTAAGGTGGAAAGAAACTACGGCGAGGAGAACTTCGAGCGGTAGGGGGAGGAGGCGTGAGCCGCATCCCAGTACCGGGCGAGACCAGGAGTGAAGATTTAACAAGGGGGGTCCTGGGAGTCCCTCTGCCAGACATTAGTCCTGGTTACGAGGGACTTACCCAGAGTCTTTAGCTCACTATCTTTCACAGAGAAGAAATATCCCAAACATATCAGTCTTTGTCCTGCCCTGGGGCAGTCCAGCACCGAAATGCGAGGCAATTCTCCTCTGAACAAGAGTACCAACAGAAACCCCAGACACGTGTTTCGGTCTGGTTGGACCTCATCAGTAGGGTGGATCTGTGCCTCTCTAAGAATAGTGAGCAAGGGGTCCACGTCTGGATTCCCCTAGTAACTTAGGGTGAGACCCAAAGTTACTTAAATATGCAGATTTAACAAGGGGGGTCCTGGGAGTCCCTCTGCCAGACATTAGTCCTGGTTACGAGGGACTTACCCAGAGTCTTTAGCTCACTATCTTTCACAGAGAAGAAATATCCCAAACATATCAGTCTTTGTCCTGCCCTGGGGCAGTCCAGCACCGAAATGCGAGGCAATTCTCCTCTGAACAAGAGTACCAACAGAAACCCCAGACACGTGTTTCGGTCTGGTTGGACCTCATCAGTAGGGTGGATCTGTGCCTCTCTAAGAATAGTGAGCAAGGGGTCCACGTCTGGATTCCCCTAGTAACTTAGGGTGAGACCCAAAGTTACATAAATATGCAGATTTAACAAGGGGGGTCCTGGGAGTCCCTCTGCCAGACATTAGTCCTGGTTACGAGGGACTTACCCAGAGTCTTTAGCTCACTATCTTTCACAGAGAAGAAATATCCCAAACATATCAGTCTTTGTCCTGCCCTGGGGCAGTCCAGCACCGAAATGCGAGGCAAGGAGTGAGCCGCTGACATTCTAGCCGGCTGATCGTAGAGAGCTGGAGAGGCCTAGAGCGACGAGTCGCTGAGGCCCGGTCACAACTCCTTGGAGGCGAAGAAGACCAGTTCGGTGGGATCGCCACGCATTTCTCCTGCAGCGGACGAAGTGGAAGGCTGAAGCGATCGAGGAGAGAGGCACCGGAATGAAAACACACGATACATAGTCGGACAGCACCTGAGCTGCCCATGCCGAGGCCACAACGGAGGTGGCTGAAGAGGGGCCGGAGACAGCGTTACCTGATCCTGAAGTGTGGCGACCTCTAGCAGGAACCGGGAAGAAGTCGCAGTGAGGTAGGAGCGCTGGGCCCGCGCATGACATCGGGCTGGCTGCCCGTCTCCACCTGAGGCCTAGTGGAGTAGCGGAGAACACAGGGACCCCCGAGCGCCCCGTGGTGGGTGCAGTCGGCAATCCTAAAGCCAGACAAATACAGCGACCGAACGAAGGCCCGCACGCCAGTGAGGGTGGGAGAAATAATGGATTAGGAGCACAGGGCTGCAGCCCACCAATGACCCAGAGGGGATCTGCCATGCAATAAGCAGCGAACGGCGGCAGCGCCTGAAGCCTAGTTTCTTCATAGACATTCCAAATACCCGAGCAAGTGAACATTAGAAGCTGAATGAACAATTACTATATTACGTGGGAGAGCACAACCCATCCATGCTAAATAGCAGAAGCTGGTGCTGACACCGGTCCTATATCCCCTGGGCAAAGCAATGAAGGTGAAGGGAAAAGACTGTTGAAAACCAAGGATCCTGCCTCTGGAGAACCTACACAACTGCTCAGGGCACGAGCAGCCCAAACGCAGCACAAATAAACATCAAAATAAGCAAAGGTATTGTTACTTGAAGATTGATGTACACTAGGATTGGTGCAATCACACAGCACAATACATAGGAGAACACAGCCCCACTGGTGGCGGAACACGTGAATCTGAAAACAGAGCAAAAAAACGCCACACTAAGTGGGAAAACGAAACACAAAAACCCACAAACAGAAGAAGCTCGCACCAACTTGGAAAGTGTAACATATGGACAAAAATACAGTAAAGAAAGTGTCACGGCAGGTGGAGGAAGAATCCAAACACCTCATAGCAACACACTGAAATACAGAGAATATCTGTTTAACACAACAACACAGAAGACTGCCAAACCCACACGTGCGAACCTAAGAGTTTGATCCTACGTAAGTGGAGGAAACAAAAGGGATAAGCATTGCAAGCGACAGGGAATATGACACTCGCTGGCCACTAAGAAGCAGCCCCGCTGCGGACACAAAACGCACTCAAAGGTGCACGGTTCGATCCCGTCTGAAGGACGATACCCCTATATAACTAAAGGCGGCTCTTTGAAAAATTCCAAATCAGCCTTGAGAGGAGAATTCAAAGACTAGAAACTCTGGATAAGCTACCACACTTTATAAACAAGACTGGTGTGAAAACACGCCAAATCCAATGAAGATTCCAGATCCGCAAATTTAAAGGGATCACACAAAAAGATCACAAACACCCGAGAAGATGTCGAAAGGGGCAGGAGCTAGAAAGAAAGGTCCAATGGACTCATTTACTAACAGCCAAACTGCAGACCCGGCTCCAGGTACGCCGACCACTTGTAACATCCGGAATGAGGCGGACAGCGATGACAGAGTTAACAAACTAACCACCATAGTCCAAAACGGATTCCTTGCGATAAACGTGAAATTAGACGATATAGTATCAACCATCGGATCACTAAAGGCAAGAGTAGACAAAGAAAGCTCCAGAATCACGGAAGCGGAAGGCAGAATTAGCAGCAACGAGGATACTATTGCTAACCTCGAACGGGATATAATACAACTGAAAAATGATTTCATCAAAATACAAACTAAATGTGAGGACCTCAAATCTCATTCTAGGAGAAACAACATAAGGATTTTTGGGGTTTCTGAAATATTTGGTAAAGGAGCAATGGAACAACAAGTTGAATCTCTCCTGAAGACACTTTTCGGACCCGAGGCTCTCTCCGAACATTTCCTCGTGGAAAGAGCACACCGCACACTTGCCCCAATGACGAAACCCAGAGCACCACCCCGGACATGATAGCACGACTCCTCAATTACAGAGACAGAGATGCAATACTCAGGAAGGCTCGGGAACAAGGAACGCTGCACTACGAGGAGAACCGCATACATATACCCAGACTTTGCAGCAGGAGTCCAGACCAACCGACGATCCTACGAACCAGTGAAGAGGCTGCTAAGGGCGCGGCAGATCCAATGTGCATTGATATTCCCAGCTAAAATGAGAATTCAGCATGGGGGAAGAGCGCACTTCTATGAAACTCCAGCAGCGGCCATGGCCTACGTGGAAGCTCATATACCCCTACCCCCGGAAGGCCGTGGTCCGGATCAAAACGGCAAGGTGTTCGCCAAGGTGCTGGCGAACAGGCTATTACCAAACATGCCGACCCTGATCCATCCCGATCAGAATGGATTCATCCCCACAAGATCCACAGCTTTGAACCTACGTAGGCTGTTCGCAATAATGGCACAGATAAATCCAGAAGCGCATGCTGTGGCGATATCCCTTAACGTTGATAAGTCATTTAACTCGGTGTCCTGGGTATATCTTCTTGAGGTGCTCGGAAGATTTGGAATGGGCCCCAATTTCATCAAATATGTTAAATTACTGTATACAAAAACGGGGGCAAGAGTTCTCACGAACAATACAATCTCTGATCTATTCACGCTGGGTAGGGGTACCAGACAGGGCTGCCCATTCTCACCAATATTATTTGCACTAACCATCAAACCTGTGGCCATAATGGTCAGACTAAAACATGGAGATAATCGAATACGAATGTCAGGCCCGCCCCAGTCGATTTCGCTATATGCGGATGATACTCTATTGTATGTCCGGGACCCTGACACCAACCTTGCACCACTAATGCAAGATATATATAAATTTGCCGACTACTCAGGATACAAAATAAATATTCCCACTGATGCCACACACCATAGGTCCGACGATAACGGAGAACCTAAAATGGGCAGCCGGACACATACGCTACTTAGGTATAATGATATCCCGAGACAGGCAGACACTGTATACGGATAACAATGAACAAATTATACAAACACTCAACGTGAAGTTTTAGACATGGGCTAAGTTGCCAATATCCTTGAATGGTCGAGTCGCAATCCTTAAAATGGTGGTTCTCCCCAAATTGCTCTACTTGTATGTAAACATACCAATATGGCCGGGGAGAACCTTTGAAAAAATAGGAGCAATGGCAGTGACATTTGTGTGGGACGGGAAGACCCCTAGAATGAAATGGGAAAAGCTCACCGAACCTTAAGGTACGGGAGGACTTGCAGCACCAGATTTCAAATTATACTATTTAGTGGCACAAGCGCAATTTGTTAAACACTGGTATGACCTAGAAGACCGCTCACCCCATACATGGCTTGAGAAGTTTGCCGCATCTCCCATAGACCTCCGTTTCATTATGTTTGATCTTCCATACAAAGATTCCTGTCCCTATGACCCAGTGGGGACCACTGTACGTGCATGGATAACATTGTACAAAAAACTGAAAATATAAACCCCATATGACCCAGATGTCCCACTGTGGAAATACCCCAGTATACCACCCATGCTGGATAAAACAATACAAAGACACTGGGACCCGAACAGGGAAGTTCGAATGCGTGATATGTTCCCGAATGGGAAATTTGTGACCAAGGAGGAATTTGGTGGGGCAATAGGATGGGACCACTTAAAACACTTGAGTATCACAGGATGAAATTGGCATTTAAAGCGCGTTGGCCACTTTTTCCAGATGAACCACTCTCACATCCATGCATACAGGCGACCACGTCAGGTACGGGACTGGGAGTCTCCAAACTATATTCATTAGTACAAACAAATATCCCCACAATAAATAATACCAAAACTAAATGGGAAGAAGCCCTAAATACAAGCATCCCAGAAGAAAAATGGATCAAATATTGCATGCTTACAAAGGCGGTGTCACTGAATGCAGGCCTTCAACTGGTTCAGTTCAAGATCCTAAATAGGCTCCATTATACCCCAGCCAAGATGACTAAATTCTCTACAGGTCACTCGGGGGAATGCCCTAAATGTAAGGTAGCCCAGGCAGGGTCATATCATATGTATTGGGAATGCACCCTAATTACCACATTTTGGAAAGATGTAGCGGAAATATTGGAAGAGATCACACAGATCCCAGCGACCCTGTCTCTGCAAAAATACCTATTCGGAGACATAGGAAAACAGGCTGAAAAGACCAGGAGATTGTTCAATGTCTCCTGTGCAGTAGCCAAAAGATGTATACTGAAATGTTGGACAAACCCATTCCCACCCAGGATTGCACACTTTCTCCGTGATTTGACTTACGTAAATGAATGCGAGGAACAATATACGCTGACTGTGACACCAAGCAACCTCCCAAAGGACATATGGGCCCCATTCAGGATGTACCTATGCGAAATGGCCTCAGATGAGGAAACTGCTGTGTGATTGAAATATAATTGACGTGACATGTATTGAATGATATGCGTAATATATGTACTGTGTTATGCAATGTGCAATAAGTTGAATCTGTTTTGACCATCAATAAAAAAGAGTTTGAAAAAAAAGAAGACTCTCGAGATATATAGTTAGAGGCGTGCTTCTTTTGCGATATTTGATGATGTGGCTCTTGTTCAGGAAATATTTGGTAGATGGGGTTGCGCCTCGGTTGGTTGAAGTGTCTTTGATCATTCTTGTGGCACCTCTCCCCCCTTGATGTGTTCTTTAGGTTGCACCAGCAGTGCGGAGTGGAGTGTTGCAAGCGAACAATAACCCCTCCATGATGGCGGGAGGTGTAAGGACGCCTGTTTGCCGCACACCCAGTAAT
This sequence comes from Ambystoma mexicanum, assembly GCF_040938575.1. Taxonomy (NCBI): domain Eukaryota; kingdom Metazoa; phylum Chordata; class Amphibia; order Caudata; family Ambystomatidae; genus Ambystoma; species Ambystoma mexicanum. The sequence continues at coordinate 824,851,389 of NC_090923.1, read as the reverse complement.
AGTCCATGAGGGCAGCCATTGCTTTCCGGAGATCAGGAATGACGAGGGTTCTGTTGCAGTGTGTGTTATAACCCATAGGCACCTTTCCTTCGCCATAGAAACACAGTTCATAACTCTCTTCTTGATGGATCTTGATTGGTTTCTCAAGAGCTGTGAGCCATGTTAGCTTTGTGATGTGGTCCGTCCATATTTGTGCACAGGTTCTGTCCATCCATTCTAGCCACATAACGCCTCTGCTTTGCACATGTAGGTTGACTCAAATTGTTTGTTTTCTGCACAATTTGTGAGAAAAGGTTCCTTAAAGCAGTTTGGACCCTGTGACCCTTCTTTGCAGAGTTTTTCATTTGGCGGGAGGAGTTTCAATTTCACTGTGTGTGCCTGGAAGGAGTTCTTTATTCTACAAAGTGCGAGATGAAGGCGACATTGGGCTTCTATCAGGGGAGCTTCTTGTGGAAAAAAAATGTTTGGTGTTCCAGACTGCTGCTGTTGGTTGTTCTTTTCCCAGTTGCACCCATATCAGAATACCAGCTATTAGATTGCCCAGGGTGATGTAGGTCCTTAACTGTGTCTAACCCCAACCCATGGTATGCATCATATCTGTGTTGACGTGTCTGCCTCTTTTGCCTTTTACTAGGCAAAAGAGATTGTGGTGTTTTTGTAAACTTTCTACACATTTTATCATTAGTACTTTGTAGTCCTCGAGCGGTTATAGTCTGTTCACTATACATTGGAAAAATATTATAATTTACATTTTCATTAGTGCTAGCAGCAGTGGTTTGTCTGTACATGGTAGGGTGAGAAGGGGACACACATTTCCTAATAGAGGCTGGAGTCTGGAGCACACTATTCTTTCTACTGAACGATGAGGTAGGCATTATAGTAGGCTGTGAGGTAAATTGTGTCTCTGTAAACATAATGGGGGTTGACTGTACAACATGTTTTACATTTGATACACTCTCAGTTTTATTTTGTACAAATCCTCCATAGTGTGCGATCGCTCTTGTTACATTCTTGTGCAGGGTAGTGAGGTTTGAGAACGCTTTGTCATCCCATGTCAGATTTACCCCCTGGCCCCTTCTTTTAGATGGGCACCCCAGATAAAAGATGCACTCCAGTAAATTCCCAGACCCAACATTACTAAGTAAATATGATTGCTACTAAGTTGATGTCACAGTCGTAGCTATATGCTCTAGTCGCACTTATTCTATTCCTACTGCTATCTAGCTCAGTATTTTCGGTTGCAAGTGGCATTGTCTCCACCATTGTAGCACCTACAGAGGGGGATATAACGGGATGGTTATTAATAAAGTTTTGAAACGGAATAAGCTATGAGCGAAGAGGAGAGAAATAAAGCATGCAAGGGAGACAACAAGAAAGAAAGAAACACTTCACATTTTAAAATATACAATACTTTGTCATAATATATTTATGTCCGAGTCATGTCTATATTTACATCAGCTTTCACTCTTATTTGTTATACTCAGAAACCTTTTTAAGGTACTGCCACCTCTCTGTCACTCCTTTGTGATGTTTCTAGTGCTATGCTGTCGTGGAATTTTCTAACATCAGAGAGGTGGATCCAGTACCTCAATCCCTTTACCTTTACAGCCAAGGGGGTGCAATAGATGACCTTGTAGGGTCCGTGGAACCTTGGGGAGTTCCACTTTCTCATAAAACTCTGGACATACACTAATTCTCAAGGCATTAGAGGTTGCATGGGGCTGTCTGCTGCTACAGCGGTTGTATCTGTTTCGTTTTCCCTTGTAAATGGGGGTGCAATTTGTTTGGCAATGCATCTCACCACTCTAGAGAGCTGGGTAAGGTACTCTTTCAACTCATCTACTAGTACTGCAGCTGTTCTGTGTGCGTTGGACATTCTCCTTATTGGTGATATGGGCATTTGCATTCGCCGTCCAGTTACTATTTCGTGGGGGGACAGGTGGTGGTCTTTGCTAGGCTGGGTGCACAGCTGAAAGAGGGCCAACGGCAAGCAATATACCCAGTTCTTTTTGAGGGAGTACCATAGTTTTGATAATCTACTCTTCAGAAGGCTGTTGAGTTTCTCAACCAGTCCATTCGCTTGTGGGTGGTAAATTGAGCACATTTTATGTTTTATACCTAATAATGTTGTTACTTCTTTGAAGAGGTCATTTACAAGTGTGTTCCGTTGTTGGATCTTATGACATCACATATTCTTCAATGCGGGAACACTTCTCGTACAAGAAATGTAGCTGCGCACTTTGCATCAGGGTAGACACCGGGCCCTGCTTCCACCCATCGTGAAAAGAGACAGACCACCATGATCAAATAACATGCCCCATTGCATCTCTCTCCCGTGTCTGCACAATCAATGTGCAGTTCACAGAATGGTCCAATGGGGCAGGGCAAAGTTCCTCTCAACGTTCTAAGTGTCGTTCCTGAGTTAAACACTTGACATGTTGTACATTCTATCATCATTTTATTCAGGTGTTCCTGAACATTTGGGATAAACCAATCCTCCTGGAGATCGGCCGCTATATACTGTTTGGAAGTATGTGCCGGCAAGTGTAACTGTTCAAATGCCACGCCTAATGATTCTACGGACATCACTACCTTTCCTGTGATGTTCTGTCACCACAGCAAATCAGTGGGGGTTTGGGGGCACCCTGTTTAATCCACAACTCCTGCTCTGTGGGTGGGGACCTTTTCTGGAGTTCAATTATTTGGGCGATGGGTTATGAGTTGAATCCTTCCTGTTTATCTTCTTTCTGCTTGCTTGCTTATCATTATGCACTCTGTGGCCGTTGGGATGGGCACATACGCTACCTCTTTAGCTGCTGCATCTGCTGCAGCATTTCCTAAAGATAGTTCGTCATTGTTGTGGGTATGTGCTTGGCCCTTCACTATTGGTACTACAGAGGGTTCTGTCAGCGCCTCTATTAACTTGTTCAAAAGCTCTGCATGTTGTACTGGGGACCCATCTGCTCTTCTGTACCCCCTTATTCTTCATCGGGACAGTCCGGCATGCACTGTGGTGGTTACATATGCCGAATCAGAGTATATTGTACAGCGCACCCCTTTGCAGCATGGAGTGCTTCAATCAGTGCCACTAACTCTGCGGCTTGGGTGGAATGATGCATGGGCAACCGTTTCTTTACTAGGACCACATATTACCCTTCTTCCAGTCTCACTACTGCCGCTCCCACATGCCTTTCTCCTGTTTGTGGGCATATTGATGCTGATCCATCTACAAAGTACACTTCCCCTTCCACTAATGCATTTTCTTACGCTTTTGGGATGTCATCGCTTTCACCCTCGTATGTGGCACAATCATGTTCTTGCATATCTTTACTTGTACATGGCTCCATCAAGAATGTGGCGGGGTTCACTGTTTTGCAGCATACTACATGAATATTGGGGCTTGAAAGAATCATTTCATATGCTGAGGTTCTTTGGGTCGTTAGGGTGGGCTTTGACATTTCTAATATTGCAGACAGTGAGTGTTCAACAAACAAAGTGACAGAACATCCCATAACAATTGTTGAGCTCTTTTCAACAGCAAAGGTAGCGGCTGCAAGGGCTTGTTGGCACACGCAGTGGCCTTGCATTACTGAATCGAGATTGCCGCTATAGTATGCCAATGGTTTGTTACCCAGGGATGTTTTTTGTGTCAAACTGCTGTCCTGCGTGTTCCATTGGAGTGTGAGTGAGTGGTCCATTGGAGACTGAGAACAGGTACAATTCCCTGTCATAGTCAGGTGTGGCCAAAACGGGGGCTGTGCCGAACAATTCTTTCAGGCTCTCAAATGCCTGTTGCATCTCTGGTGTCCATGTTATGTGTGTCTTATCTTTCTGTGCTTCTTTTAGACCTTGCAAAAGGGGCCGTGTGTAAGCTGCATAGTGAAGTATCCGGGCCCTGCAGTAATTGCATATTCTGAGGAACTTCTGCATATTCTTAACTGTGTGGGGTTTGGCTGGAGGCACACGCTGTTGTCGGCTTGTCGGGTACTATTTGTTTACCACCGTTTGAAATCAATTGGCCCAAGTATAGGACCTCAGTCAGACAGTACTGCAACTTCTTTTTTTCCACTTTATACCCCTTTTGGGATAATAACTAGAGCGATGCAATAGAGTCTCTACGACAATTTTCTTCATTCTCACTGCAGACGTGGAGGTCGTCTATACGCTGCATGATTGCACTCGGGAGGTGAGTCTTCATGCAATATCCTATTGAATATACATGGGCTCTTGCAGTAGCCTTAAGGCAACCAGCGGTTTTCGTATCTCCTCCCACCCAGTGTGAGGGCTGTGAGATATTGTGAGTCAGGGTCAAGTGGTACCTAAAAGAATGCGTTCTTGAGGTCCACCACAGTAAAATGAGTGGCTTGTTTTGGAATGCTGCACAAAATAGAAGTGGTGTTATGGACAAGAGGGAACTCTTTTTGCACCCTGTCATTGAATGGGCGAATGTCTTGGACCATACGCCACATACCCCCTGTCGCTGCTGTATTGCATGGAGATGTTGCGGGACAATTATACCATGCTGGAGCAACGCACATATTGTTTGTTGCATCCCTTCCTCCTCCTCTCAAGACAATGGTGCCGACCCTTAACGCCTGATTCCGAGGTCCCTTTGCGCCGTGGTGAGTTTAACGCCTGCTTTTTGCAGGCGTTAAAATCCATGGCGCTAAGGGACCATGGTGCTAATTACGCCACCGTAATTTACGGTGGTGTAATTAGCGCCTTCCTCACTCCCATTATGCCCTATGGGGCAAAAATGGGAATGGGGAAGGGTAAAATGGGAAATGAGGATTTACCGCCCCACTCACCTTGGAATGGGGCGGTAAATCTGCCATCCACCATGGTGTAAACATAGTTTACACCATGGTGGTAAGGGTACGATGCAGGCGGTAACTTACCGCCTGGGTCGTAATGAGGCCCAATGGGTATTGCTTCACCCTGGGTAAAAGTGCTCCCAGTTTTAGGGTAATTTTCACTGGTGTTACATCCCTTAGCAATTCCACATCATGGGGTTTGTGGTCCACAGGTGAGGGGGCACTTGTTGCATGTCTTTGTCATAGTAGGGGTGTGGTGCACTGACAATGGCCACGAGGGGGCTTGGCACTTTTCGGTATTGTACCATTACTTCACTAGGGATACTTATTTCCAAAATAATCTCCCTTTCGTTGTCATCATCAGCGAACAACTAATCAGACAATTCACGTAATGGTATGTTTGGATCAATGCACAGTACTGTGCGCCACTGGCATCCATGAATGTCCAATCCTATTACCACTATTCCCTTGGCAGATACTTGTACTCCCTGTAAGTCTAATGATAATATTGTGCCAGAAACAATCTCAGGTGCTGCTACTGGTTGGAACACAAAGTCTGAGGGCACTCTCCATTCTTGTCTAGTCAATTCAGGCACAGGCTGGGCCAAAACCCTGATCCCGTAAACAAACATGTCAGGATCCACTGGTATCCCTCTTACCTTAAGTTCATTAGCCAAAGAATGTATCAACAACATTGCTCTAAGGGGGCACATACCAGGAGTGGAACAAACAATTCTTCTATCAGTAAATGATATTGTCAAATTTAGTTTACTGAGCAGATCTTGACCTAGTAAGTTGACAGGTGAGCTTTCATAATTCAGTAGGGGAGCTCGTACTGTTTTTCCCCCTACCTTAACATCCAAATCTTCAGTAAAAAGAACCATTACTACAGCCCCAGCGAACCCTTGCGTTTCGAGATCTTTGTCAGATAACGGAAAATCACCTTCACGTATACATGATTTCTCTTCCCCGAGTCCACCATAAAGATGAACTGTTTATTTCCTATCTCTGCCCCCACCAGTGGTTCCTCATCTGGACTTAAGGTAGTAGATAGGACTGGACACGCAACTGCTCTCTGTGGGGTGTCCTAATCTGGGTGGGTGTCTGTGCTGGGGCAGGAGAAAACATTTTTGCGGAGCATACACGCTCCCTAATATGGTGCTGGTGCCCCATTTGGGGTAGTGGCAAAGGGTTGTTATGCTGATGGGCCATTTGGTTAGGGTGATTTGGCTGCAATTGCATGAGATGTGGGGGTGTCGGAGGGTGCTATAACATGGTACTGGTCTACTGTTTGGGTGGTCATCTTGTTCGTAACTTCCATAGGGAAGGCTGTATAGGCTGCCCGGGTGGGGTAGCCCACATTGCTGTTGATTATGTTGTCCCTGATTGTACGGATAATTTTCCCCTTGTCTGCTGTGGCATGCCAATGAGAAATGGCCCCACCTCCCACATGACCAACACTGTCCGGGTCCTCCCTCCTAGGTCCTTGTCCTCTGTATCCCCCTCCTCTCTGTCCCTGAAACCCACCTCGTCCTCTCACAGGTCTTCCTTGCCAATGGGGTCCCATACATTGTTGCTCTCCATCCACTGCTCCTGCCCGTTGTCTGTCCACATTGCAGCCATTCTAACTTGTGTAGCCACAGAGATGCCTCCCTCCTCCCCTGTCGGCTCTGAGGGCAGCACTGCTGTTACTACAGCAACCATCACCAGTTTTGTCTGTACTAGTTTCGCTCTTCAGCTAATCTTCACTGCATTGTTTCTTTCTCTCTTTCTTTGTTCCTCCTATGGTGCAAGGGCTTTCTGTACTTCCTTTGGGTGTCCAGTTTTAATTTGAAAGTAAAATAGGGCAGTAGACTGGTCCCACGTGGTGCCCGTTTCTGCCCTCCACATCTCCTGCACCCGAAGAAGGAACTGCTCAGCTATAGTGCACTGCATTATTGAATGTAAATCGGGGGTATTTGGGAAGTTTCTTCGCAGGGCATCCCACACCTTTGCTATTACATTGTTGAACAACACCCCATCATAAGTGTCATTGTTTGTGGTCACCCCTGGAAACCCTCCTTTCACCCACACTGAGTCTGCTTGATCACCCACTGAGGATACCAGGAGACTTTTGATATCACCAATGGCCAAAGACACACCTGCCATGTTTTCTTCAAATGTGTAAATCCATAAGTGGGGGGAGGGATTTAAGGAGGTTGTTTTTATTCCTCTGTGCCCAAGGTACATACTGGGGTCGTCCTGCTCCTTTGTGAATGAGGGGCATTTGGAGTTTTGATTTTACCTTTCCATTGCTAACCTTTGTTCCCTTCTTTTTCGCTAGAGCTATTCTTCCCATCCTATTTTGGAGCCTTCCTTCCCACCCTTCGCTCTCTGTTGGGGATGCCCATTGCACTTGCTGTATTCCTCCCACAGCCCCCTCCGCTACTTGGTCAAAGTTGCTCTAGTATTCTTCACCCCGTATTGATGCCACTATGTCGTACCCCACACTATCTACTTCCCCCTCCCTCTCCAGTCAGACTGCTTTTAAGGGTGCGCTGTCTACTCAGAAAAGGAAGTCCCCTGATTTCCAGTCATCCTCGGGTAGAAAAGAGGAACTTTTTAGAGGTGGCTGCCCTATCCCTGATGTTTGTGTTGCTTCACATATTGCTCTCAGACGAGTTAATTCCGTTCTGGTGGACGTCAATGCTATTTCAAGATCTTGAGTACTTGGCCCTGTCAGGGCCAGGGTGGTGGCTAATGGATCGTAAGGCGGTGGTGGGGAAGTGCTAGGTGTCGTTGGTGCACTACCTCCAGGTACATAGACTGGGTCTGCGTATCCCTCCGCTGGCCTCGTAAGCAAATAATATATCTTTTTGGGTTCTTCTTCCCCCTTTTCTTTCTCCCCTTCCTCACCTTTCATTACCTCAGGGGACCCCGATCCCATCTCCCTCTTATTCATGGCCAGCGCTTCCTCAAACATCCTCCACAAATCCAACACCTCACGTCTGTTCTGTAGTTGTTTTCCCTTATATTTTGCCATTAAATATGTGGATAGGTGTTCTAACGTTCCCTTATCAAAGGAGCCCTCTTCTGACCAGGCATGAGATAGTCCTTCCCCCTTCGTCTCCTTTACCCATTGATCATGACATTTTTTGATCCCCTCACTATAGAGTGGGAGATACTTACAAATATGTGACAGTGGGGTATCCATTCCCCTGTTTTCTGGTAACACTTCCTTAGTCCCTTATAGGGTCTTCTTCACCTTTCCCTTCCCGGTGCTACCCTCTGCTTTTCTTTTCTAAAGTATTCAATGATATTTTAAAACCTCTGTCTTCTCAATCACAATGCACAATATTCTTTACACATAAAAACATTGAATGTTTTTAAAGACCCACAGAGAGGAACTGAACACAATGGCAAAAAGACATTTGTTGAACACACGGAACGAATAAACAAAAATACATATACCCACAAATGCTTCACCCTGCCGTTCTTCTTTTACAGCATATTCACTATCACACTTACTAAAACACTCACATCTCCTCTGCCCCTCCTGGGCCTACCTCCACGTAATATGAAAACAAAAATAACACACTAATACAACAAATACAACAACCACTACTTATTCCCGAGCCCCCTAATTATATGGGGCACCTACTTTTTTCTCTCCATTATTTATCCTCTGCACTGGTCGGGACAGTGCACCTAGGCACCGCCCTCCATCCCCTTTCGGAGCTAGGTTCCTATATCACCTCTGTATTTTCACCTTACTTCTCTTCATATAAAAAACTAATGGCCATGAAAAAGAAAAAGCACTTCAACTTCAAACAATCCACCTTCTCATTCATACATACTCCTTGCGTGTTCCCTTCAATCATTCCGCTCTGAATTCCCCACACTCCCCTACATCTGTCATTCATTGGAATTTATAGTCATGTGCCCATGTTCTTCCAAGAGCCTCCCTTCACGGTCTATCCACAATGCCTGGGCCTCTACCTTGGGGCTGCACCCGGTTCAGCCGAGCAGCAGAGTATTCACAAAGCCGGGACCCACAAGAACCTTTCTTCTGCGTATGCGATTTTTGGGGATTGGTCAGCTGCAGGTGGGGACGCCCCTGCCGAAGAAGCCCTGGATCTTGCCACAAGTACGGGTGTCTCGAGGAATATCACGCAAAGGGGTCACCAAATGAAGGCGGGTACCCTAAACACATGTAATTTCCAATAGACCAAAATAATGGAGGCATCCCATTAGGGAATGAGACTATGAGATGAATTGCAAGGAGAAACAAAACTTTATATAAAGTAAAAATTGCAAGCAAAGAACTCTGCTGCCCGAAAGCACTCTGCCAAACAATACACGGGTAGCACATTAAAAAGACACGCAGCGTCATTGATGACGATAAGGTCCAAATTCTAGCATCGGATTGGGGGGAGGCCTATGGCACAGTTAATACTAAAAGGGAGGCAGGATGCTAATTGGTCATCGCTCCCAGTCGCTACTGGCACACGTGGGTCTGCTGTGCTCATCTCCACGGTGTGAAGCTCAGGTCGGGTGTGAAGTACAAATATCTAAACTAAACAACAGGAACTGATAATATGAAAATAATGACCCACATAAATTCTTTCATGAATAGAGGAGGTTAGGTCTAATGACCTAATATATTGGCATTCCAACCTTTTCACTCAAGGTTCTCAATTTGATCCCTTTATCCCAGCACCCAGGTGCCCACCCCAGCGGATTGACCTGCCACCTGCCTCGCTTTTATTATCCTGATATAGGTAGACATGTGTTGCTGTTAGGAGGATATACTGCGGTTTTAGGATTAGGCCTGTGGTGGGGGTTCTGGAATGGCCAAGGTGAGGTGGTATTAGGCCTGTGCTGGGTGTTCTGGAATGGCCAACGTGAGGTGGTCTGTTGGGTCCCAGCATGAAAGTGGGTGAGGGGCTAAAGACTGGTGGGACTTGGCCTGGTGGGGTGGGGGTTGAAAGGGCATGGGCAGTTTAGTGGAGATGGATGGGCGCTTGTGTTGGAGGCTGGCTATGATCTCACGCTCTGCAGAGAGCATAATCTGGGGAATTGATGCAGGACCAATGCAACAATAAATGATTGGACTTCCGTGAGAACAAGGCTTGCACAGAGATGGAGAGGCAGGGAGGTGGGGGGGGGTTGGGCTTTCTGTGCTGTGTGAGGGGCTGGGAATGGGGAGAGCTGGATTTTGCAGAGGGATGATTTCTGGGCCTAGTTAAAAGATGGCACCTGCTCTATTACAAAATGGCGTTCATTAGTAGGCTCTGGGTTAGGTGTTGCAGATACATTTTTATGTTGCATCATGCGATCAGGTACTGTGGTGGTTGGGCCTCTCCCTGCTTATCTTACATGTGGTTTAGATACAGTGGGAATGGTGAGGGGGGTGGGATTGGACCACCTTGTCCCCAACAACACTCAGGGACCCCAATCTCTACACAACTTGTTAGTTCCCTGTCATTTCTGTGCCCCCTCCCGCTCCTTCACACTTCTTGCTTTCCACCACTGGAATTCCCTACTCCCTGATATGTACAACATAGCCACTGTACTGGCCATCCAGACTGCTCTGAAAAAGTACTTCCTATCCAGTCAGGGGGGCACCTGAGACATACAATGGCATCGTCCCTCCTCGCTACTCTCCAACACCTCCTATGGCTCACGATTGCAATTCCTTGTTACTGATGTGTACACTAGTAGTGTGTTGTCAGTCTGTGCTGTCCCCAGACCATTTTACCACCTGTATCGTCCCTGGTCATGATACACCAACTTCCTTTAAACCATGGTTACAATAGTTCTGGACGATCAGTCAAGTATAACACAAGCGAAGCTGTTCAGGCAATGAATACAGCGAGGCACACTATTACACCGACTAACAAAGGTCCACACAGAGATATTTTAACACATGTATTTCTTCTATTACAGCAACATGATGTTCAGGAAGCCTTTGAAATCGGTCTATAACACATCAACTCTAAGGTAGCAGTTCTCTGCAGAGTAAGCTCAGGCGACCTCCTGCTGACCAAACAATGTCATCATAGGAGATGCAGGGGAGTTGAGGGGCCTAGCCTGCACGTCCTGAAAGGCTTAACCCAAGTTGTGCTTTGTAATAGCTGTTAATGGACTGTGACGGTTACTGGGTGACTCCTTTCAAGTGTTCTCACCTCTCCACCATCAGGGCCAGCAAGGGCGGAGGCAAGCAAAGATCTGGGATGGCATATGGTTTAAGACATCCCACTTTGTTGCAACACATGGGCTGCAGCTTCGGCTGGTTACCAGTGCATTTGGTCTGCAGTGTTTCTGCCTCTTCATGCCAAGTCTGTGCAGGGATGAGCAGCAAGGATCAGAAGGAGCAACAGATTCTTGAGCTGTGGACTCTGTGCCCACAGGGGCAAAAGAAGAGTGCACCTTGAATTGAACTTTCTCTGGTCAATAAGGCAGTCCTGTGTCAACCGGGGCTGCCAGGCTGTTATATTATTATATCTTGAAGGCCAAGGGGGACCCTGATGCGTCTTCTTGAGGTAAGTATCTTGATTGTAGGGTGTTAGGTAGATAGGCAGACGAGCCTGGTGGGAGCAGAGGTACCGGGCATCCTCACCCAGCATAGATGGTCAGCAACTGTGCCAAACTGTAAGATCTGGAACCTTGACATAGAACACTGACAGAGGTCGCCACACAGTTGCCACTCACCCAGGGTTCCATTCAGGAGACATGAACCATGACATGATACAACACAGAGCTTCACCATCAGGAAGGGTCAGGTCAAGAAGACTGCAGGTCTGATAGAGCTTTGTTACTATCCGTCTTTGGGTGGCTTCTTTATTCTCTGTGGCACATTCCTACAGTTGGCAAGGTATGAGGACAGATCTTTGGATTCTTTACGAATCTGGGAGCCCAGCGGGTGTCTCAGCTCCCAATTGCAGTTTTTCATCCATCCAACTTTTGGTGGCCACCCAATCAGTGCGTGAAAGCCATGTTCAAACTTTCACAGAACTCTTCCTGTGCTTTCACTCTGGTGCGGCTTTGAGGCTGGATCCAGAAGCCATTCGTGCATTCTAGCATATCTGGTTCCTGCCACTGCAGCCCTCACTCGCCAATAAAGACAGTGGCTAAGGTCATCTATGGCAACATCTGTATCCCAATAACTCCTGTATAACACAGCAGCTGGCTGTCAGAGTTCACTTAGGGTTTGCGGCAGGGAAACCACTGGGGAACAGAAGGCTGTACTCCTCTGTAACTCGGAAAGGCTGCCACCAACCAATGTGGCCCACACAGCCATCTGTGCAACAGACATGCAGAGGAAACAAGGAACCTTTCAGGCATCCTAAGCATGCAGGTTTTAAGATTGTGGAAGTCCAGGGTGAATTCGTGTCCCCAATGCCGCGTTTCATTAATATTCACCAGGGGAAAGTCAATAAGCCAATCCGTGAAACTCGTGGACAACATTCACCTCATGCCAAATGTACCGTTTGGGACTTTTGGTCTCATAATGCAATAGTAGCACTGTCATGTGCCAAGTACTCACATGGAATGGATAGGTACTCACTCAGTATGTCAAGTGTTTCCATTATGTGTTCAAGAACATATGCCGCATGGTGCCATGATATGCTAATTCATTTGCACCTAATATTTGGCATTATCTACCCTGGTACTCACCTCAAATGCCTGTTGAGAGAATATGGACAGGCACTTCGAACATATGTCGAGGTAGTCCCCTCAAATGTTATACACTGCAATGACATGCCAGCGAATAGCCACATAAACACAGATGCTCTCACCTACGCACATTCACTTAGACATGCCCGCGCATATACTAATACACATGCAGGCACTAACAAGGACACATAAAAAACAAAAATGCGCGCACAAACAAAAGAAGGCACCGTCATGATAAAGGGGACCTCATGAACGTTGTTTTGGCTTTTTCAATCTCCATGATTTCACTTCATTTGAATTTTTTTTAAACATCACAACAAAAGGAAGCCCAGGGAGAAGTGGTGATTCCTAAACTCAGCGTGGAAACTTGGATGTTTGTTACTCTTGAACACGGTGCCCCTGATGATGGATCTCAGATCCGAAATCCATTGGATATCACAATCTGTCCACCTGTGAAGAACATGGATCTGGAAGATTGTCATTAAAGACTGTGCTTTCGTATCCCATCATGTTGTATGGTGATCCATAATGATTGTATCTCAGTTATTTGTCTACTGATCAGTGGCTTCTGTCACAGAGGTGTGCCATGGGGTTTGCCAGTGGCACAGGGGTTCTGTGGTATTTTGATTATTGTATTATCTTTGTTGTGCAACACAAGTGTTCTGGGAGAAATCGAACACAATCTTGGTAATAACAGCATTTATTAGCTGGAGATTTGAATTTTAAGTGTCTATCGTTGGATGGGAGTACTTCGCCTCTTGCCCCAAGTGGTGATGGGACATCGAAAGTTGGGTCTTTGGTGAATCTCATGGATAATAGAGGTTTGTTTATGTTAAATGGCTCAATACCGGGTGATATGCTGGCAAAACCAACCTTGCACAGAGAATCGCAACAGGCGATACTAGATTGTTTCGGTTTCAGAAAATATATTGGAGTTAATAAAAGAACTACTGAGGGTTTATAATAGTGTTATTAGTGACCATAACTTGCTGCTTGCCAAGTGGAGGGTGACGGGAATAATGAACGCTCAAGACTCATTCCCGCTGCAGTTGATGGTGAATGGAGGGAGAAATATGGTTGTTTGGAAAGAAGCAGAGGTTGAGAAATTGAATACCTTCATGTTATCTAAATTCATGGTTGACAGGGAACAAACCATTAACCCCCATTGAGGATTATACTCAGATCATAAATCTATTTGCTCCAGAGGGGATCAAAAGATTAAACCTTATCATTAACATAGGCATACATTTGATCCCGTAGAGCAGTAAAGTAAAAGGAGCTTGAGAGCAGGAATAAGAAAGTTAAAGGGTTTATAAAGAGGGAGCTACTTTAAGGAAGTCAACAAATTGAAGTTAGAATACCAACATTGGGGACGGGGCTACAAGACAGTTTTGGCGCAAGAAAACTCTGAAGTAATGTTAAAAACATTGGCGTCTAAACGTACATCGGATTCATGGAGGCTAATTAAACTTGTTAAAAATCCACATCCAATGCAGCAGCTAAATCCAGTGTCAGAAGAGGCCTGGATGGAATATTTTTCCAAGACGCTTGGTCAAACCCACATGTTGGAATTGACTATGAACAAATGGGAGGGTATCGACTGGCCTGTGGAATTTGACCAATAACTAATAGAGGGATTTATGAAGTGATGTAGTGCCTCTAGGGAACGTGGCCTGGACGGCCCTTCGAATTATATACAGAAGGCTCACACAAAGGTATGGGCAAAGGTGCTTTGCACTATATTTATTCAAATAAGGCAAGATGGATTTGTTCTGAGCTCGTGGAAGAGAGTCACAGTCATGCCAGTATTCAAGAAGGGCGATAGGGCAATCAACTTTGGGATTCCTCCTATCGTCCTTCTTGATGACCCTGGTAAGATAATTAGCATTGCTGGTGTTGCAGAAGCTTCAAGAGTGGACAGAAGGGGCTTTTAATTTGGACCTGCACCAAGCTAGCTTTGTAAAGGGTAATGCCACCATTTTACATTGTTTTATTTTAGAAAAGTGCTCTGATTAAGGTGGATCGAGTTTGTATGGCCTTCGTAGACTTTGAAGGGGCATTCAATAGTGTTGATAGAGGCATCCTGTGTCACAAGCCTATGAGCTGGGGTTGCCCTTCAGGATTGTTGAATGTCATAATGCAAATATATAGTGAAACGTTGTTGCAACTAAGGATCAATCAGCTGGGGAAAAAGACCAAAAGCATCCCCACTAATATAGGACTAAAGCAGGGGTGTGTCCATGCTCCTGATTTGTTTAATCTATTTATTTCAGATTTGGGAAATAGCCTGTCAGAGACAAGGGTTTACCCGCCATGCGTGCATATAATGCCAGCCAATACAATGGCTGTTATATGCAGATGAGCTAGTCCTTCTGAACCAGACACCAACAGGATTGCTGAGGTCACTTAAATGCCTTACAAGACTATGCTCAGAAAAAATATTTTAATGGCTAACACCGCCAAAACTAATGAGATGGTGTTTAAATCTGCTTGATATAAAAGTGGGTATGCTTGTTCATGGAGCTTGGATCATGTTCCCTTGCTGGTTGTGAAATCATTTCGTTATTTAGGCTTTAATTTCAGTGGTGATGTTGGAGAAACTGAAAATGTGCAAGAACTTCGAAGGAAGGCAAAAGCACTGGCAATTTAGGGATTGGTCTTTATTAAAGAAGTATGAAAGATTCTTGATATTGCCCACGATACACTTTTATAAAATGAAGGTTATACCAAGTCTGACCTATAGCGGGGACGTAGCCTTAAATAGTCAATCTTTGATATGGAATATCTGAGAAGGCATATCTTGGAAGAAGGTCCTAGGTTTACCTAGATGCAGACCGACACAAATCCTACGCTTTGAGTTGGACTGGCAATCAGAAAACGTTATATCCAGTATTAAGAGAGGCCATGAGAACAGAAGTTGATACTCTGCTTCTGAAGTGGGAACGCACATGTTTGGACTACATGGAGGAGACAGGGATAAAAAAAGATCTCCTTTTGAATAATACAGACTGCGAAAAAGAAAGTCTGGACATGGGATTGGAGTAATATGAGAAATCAGTGTATAACATAGAGTCTCCTTTGTAATTTTCTGTGAGAAAATAAAGCCCTGATTCAGTTGCCAAATCATTTATGGAAATTCCTCAAAGACAGCTGTTTTTAAGTCTGTGTTTGATTTGTATCCTACTGAAGATGTATTGGGGAGGCGAGCAAAGAAAGAGGTAAATGCATGTGGGTGCAGATTTTGTACAGAGACAGCCATGATAGAGACTTTGAGGCATCTGTTAGTAGATTGTAAAAAAATAGAACAATTGAGAAAACGAATGTTCGGTAGAATAGTAGATCAATATACAGTTATGGACAAAGGATTGGTTTAAATTGCATTTTATTGACAAACAAGTGAATATTGTCTTGGCAGTGACATTAAGATATTTAAGATATTAAACCCTGGAAAACATAGAATGTATATGGTCAGATCATGAAAGACCTCATTGATTTTATTGATGTATATAAGAGAGAAGCAATTTATAAATGTTTTTATGTGTTTCTTCTATAAGGTTTGGAGATTTTATTATTGGATTTGAAATTGAAAATGATGATAATTGAATGTACATGCATATTGATAATGACATTAATTTATGTGTGAAAGGTTTTATTATTGAACTATGACACACTAAATAAATCTTTTTTTAAACAAACATTTATTATATTTCAAAATATCTAGTGCTGTCAAGAGCAACTGACATGAAGGTAGGGGGCATCACTCAGGCAGGAACAAGACCTTCCTGTCCACACAACCTCCCCAAGAAAGAAGTATACTGGGGTTGATTGAGTGAACTAAAACATCAAGGAGAGGGGTACTACAGGTGCCTCGCTAGGAAGCTGCAAGAAAAAAAACCAATCAGTATGGTTCCACAACAGGCCTCTCTACCGCCCCCTGAACAGAACAGACCCAGCATAGGTGTCGAGAGCGGATGAGTGTCGAGAGCGGATGAGTGTCGAGAGCGGATGAGTGTCGAGAGCGGATGAGTGTCGAGAGCGGATGAGTGTCAAGAGCGGATGAGTGTCGAGAGCGGATGAGTGTCGAGAGCGGATGAGTGTCGAGAAAAGATGAATGAGGAGGGCGGATGAGTGCGGAAGATGAGAGAGCTGAATAGGAGACCGAATGAATATAGATGAGTGTGGATGAGCATGGAGGAGGAGCGCTGCTGGCGGACGAGTGTGGAGCGCGGATGAGTGTGGAGGTTGGTTGAGTGTAAAGAGCGGACGAATATGAAGAGCAAATGAATGTGGAAGACAGATGAATGTGGAGAGCACATGAGTGTAGAGAGAGGTTGAGTGTAGAGAGAGGTTGAGTGTAGAGAGGGGAGGAGCGTGGAGAGCTGAAGAGCGTCCAGAACAGAGGAGCGTGGAGAGCAGAGGACCGTGGAGAGCGGAGGACCATGGTGAGCGGAGGACCATGGTGAGCGGAGGACCGTGGAGAGCGGAGTAGCGTGGAGAGCGAAGGAGCGTGGAGAGCGAAGGAGCGTGGGGAGTGGCTGAGTGTGGGAGCGGCCGAGTGTGGGGAGCGGCCGAGTGTGAAGAGCGGCCGAGTGTGGAGAGCGGCCGAGTGTGGAGAGCGGCTGAGTGTGGAGAGCGGCTGAGTGTGGAGAGCGGATGAGTGTGCGGAGAGCGGCCGGGTGTGCGAAGAGCGGCCGAGTGTGCGGAGAGCGGCCGAGTGTGCGGAGAGCGGCCGAGTAGCGAACGAGTGTGTGGAGAGCGAACGAGTGCGTGGAGAGCGAACGAGGGTGCGGAGAGCGAACGAGTGCGTGGAGAGCGAACGAGGGTGTGGAGAGCGAACGAGGGTGTGGAGAGCGAACAAGGGTGCGGAGAGCAAACGAGGGTATGGAGAGCGAACGAGGGTATGGAGAGCGAACGAGTGTGTGGAGAGCGGACAAGTGTGTGGAGAGCGAACAAGTGTGTGGAGAGCGAACGAACGTGTGGAGAGCGAACGAACGTGTGGAGAGTGAATGAGTGTGTGGAGAGCGAACGAGTGTATGGAGCGAACAAGCGTGTGGAGCGGATGATCGCATGGAACAAATGAGTGTATGGGTGAATAGTGCATAGAGCGGATGAGAAACAAAACACATAGAACGGACCTGACTGCTCAGAATTGCGTGACGTGCATGTTTTGTTTTGGAATGCAAGGAACCTTTGAAAGAGCATACTGCATATCACACCCCACGCTTACTCTCTCCTTACACCACCATTCAACTAGAACACAGAGATACTATGACACCATTCGGTATAACTGTTCTCATATCAACATCTGCCGCTCACCCCCCATCACTCTAAGTAAACATGGCTGGACTCACACCCCCAGCCAGGTCGTTCTCCTCAGGCCTAACGCCGCCACACTCGGTCTGGATAATTCCAGCCAGACCGAACACATACCCCTGATCTCTCAACCACCACACCTACCGCTAAGAAGCAGCTACCACATGAATTCTGCACCAGCTGCACACATACCGGTGCACACACGCACCTTTGGACTCTCTCTAATCTCTCCACTGACCCGAACTTCGGTTCCCAAGGGCGTTCAACCTACCAGCACCTTCAGACCATACTAATGGTATATAAGGCGCTATATAAATGCAAAATAACAATAACAATAACATACCGGTGGAAAGGACAATCCCCAAACTGCGAGAGCCCCCTGGGGCACTGATGAGCAGGAGTGTTAGAAGTAGCATTCTCGGAGGAGGATAGTGTCAATTTTAACAGTTTTTAACTTTGGGATCCGCGTCCTTGGCTCTTTCTGATGCCATCTCTGTGCTTCCCCTCCCCGCTCCCTCTTCCTGAATTCGCCTCCCCTCCCGCCTTCCGACTCTCGTACCGCACTCTGATTGGTCCTGAGGACCTTCTAACCAAGGCATTACTGACCTCCCCAAGGCAGTCCTCTGCCTGTGCAGCCCTGCGACTAAGGGCCCAAGACAAAGAGCGGCTCCAAGGAGGCGGCTCCAGACCGTATATGTAGGTATCCGCAGGAGAAGCAAGAAGCCAGTAGCCTGCCGTCAACCAGCACCAACCAAAAAGTAAGTGTGGCAAGGGTGGGGACTGAAGCAATTACTTCACGCCAGAAAGCCCTACCACTCTTATTTAGAAAACTTAAAAGATTTACTGTGTTACATCATACAGTCACATATGAAGGTCCAAAGATTATTCGCACCCTAATAGCATCACTATATTGAACCTTGCAGCCAGACTGTGCTCCCATCATCGAGTGTGCCTAATAGCGTCACTGTGTGAAAGTTGAACTTAGAAAGTGTTCCCATCCCATCATCACTGAGTGTGCCTAATAGCGTCACTGTGTTAAAGTTGAATTTAGAAAGTGTTCCCATCATCATTTATTGTGCCTAATAGCGTCACTGTGGTAAAGTTGAACTTAAAAAGTGTTCCCATCATCATTGAGTGTGCCTAATAGCGCCACTATGTTAAAGTTGAATTTAGAAAGTGTGCCTAAAAGCATCACTATGTTAAAACTGAATCTAGAAGTTATTCCCAACATCATTGAGTATGCCCTAATTGCATCACTGTGGTAAAGTTGAATTTAGAAAGTGTCCCCATCATCATTGAGGGCCTCATTACAAGGTTGGCGGTAAGGCAGAAACGATGCCGGTATGGTAATACCATGTATTCTGACCTGCAAACTTGGTATTAGCAGCATAGGCACGTACACGCGCTCCTTCGGGGAGCAAATATCGGCATTCCGGTAATAGGGGGTCATCCCAACCCACGCGGACATGCAAATACCGGCATTGCGAAGCCGGTAATCACGGGCTGCATGATGCCGGCCATACAGGCATTGCGGACCACCCGCAAACAGAAATCAGGATACAAGGCAACTGCCACAGGTGCACACAATCCCCACAGGTGGAGTCAATGGAGGTTGGGCCAGTATAAAATGAGCACACCCACACACCACACCCCTTCCAACACCAAAATGCTACCACTAGCTGTTGCAATCATGGCGCTGGAGGACATGCCCATACTGCTACAACTACAGCAACAACAGCAACAACAACAACAACAACTACAGCAGCAACAACAACAACTACATCAGCAACAACAACAACTACAGCAGCAACAACAGGCAGCACAGAGGATATGCAGGAGGAGAAGGAGGGTGAGACAGGCCCAGCAATTACCACCAGCGCAGGCAGCAGTGCCTCGTAGGCAACCACCAATCCCTCGCACCAGACCCAGCCCTTTTATCCTAACGCCTGCGCAGATCCACACCCTGTACCGGTTGGACCGTGACACCATCACCACCATTGTGGACATGATACAGAAAGACATTGCCAGCCTCATTGAAATACGCACTGCCATCCCCCTGCTACTAAAGGTGGTGTCTGTGCTCCACTTCCTGGCCACAGTCACCTACCAACACACAGTGGGCAGCTTCATGGCATTTCACAGCCACTATTTTCACCCATATTGAAACAAGTGCTGGATGCCCTCATGAAGCACGCAAGCACCCACATATCCCTACCACGGACTGGCCAGGAGATAGCCAACACCAAAGCACTGGCAGGCATGCCCAATTGTGTTGGTGCCCTCGACAGCACCCATGTGGAATTGGTAGTCCCCCATGCCATAGAGGCGGCGTACCGCAATCGCAAGCAATACCACTCCATCAATGTGCAAATGGTATGTGACTCCAGCAAGATCATCACACATTGCTGCGCCCGATTTCCTGGATCAACACATGATGCCATGGTACTGCACAACTCCACGCTACCCCGTCACATGGAGCGACATGCTGGACCACGTGCCTGGCTGCTTGGTGAGTTGCACAACTGTCCCATGGCAGTGCTTTGGGGTACTGATGTGTAGGGATGCATAAGGGGGTGGGCATACTCCACCTGGGTGGGAAAGAGGGGGCATACTCCACCTGGGTTGGAAAGGGGAGGCATATGCCACCTGGGTGGGAAAGGGGGGCATACTCCACCTGGGTGGCAATTGCCGGTGATTGGAGAATGCATGCAGAGCTAAACATTCCTGACCTGAACCGGCCAAATGGAACATGACACATCACTGGGCTACATTTCACAAATTATGCATATCGATGACAACAAGTAAGAGGCACAACCAGGCGACCATGGTGATGGCAAGCAATGCATGAATGAACAGGATGGCAACTGTGGCAATGTGGTCAGTGTGACTATGCACAGTGAAGAATGAACAGCATGCATTGGAGGCTAAACATTGTTGCACTACCACAGCACATCTGCCTCAGCATGCATGATTACACCCTGCATCATCTATTGAACTCCATCCAGACTATCACACCTCATGACAGTATAGATTGCATCTAGGTGACACATTTGCATGCATACAGGGACATGTGCATGCCCACACCAAATAGCTGCTGCCATGACTGTGCTCCCTGAAGGTGGCAGTTCAGAGTGACACAGACACAGACCTATTTGTATCTGCTTGCAGGTGATGGAGGATATCCCTTGAGGCCGTGGCTACTTACCCCTGTGCGGAACCCGCAGAACAGCCAAGAAGAGGAGTACAATCGTGTGCACACCGTACCCGTGTTGTGATTGAGCAGACCTTTGGCCTGTTGAAGGCGCGGTTCCGCTGCCTCAGCAGGTCTGGTGGGGCACTCCTATATAGGCCTCAGAAGGTGGCGAAGATCACCATGGCCTGTGTCATGCTGTACAACATGTGCGTCCGGAGAAATGTACCACTGCCACCTGACATTGACATGCATGCCCCGGGTGAGGATGATGAGGATGGAAACGGTGGTGAAGTAGCCTCCCTGCTAGTACATGATGCATGGGATTGCCATGCTGTACGCCAAGCACAGAATCACAAATACTCCTGACCCACAGGGACTATGAAAGACATGTGTCAGTCAGACGCTGGGCCAATGTGGACATGCACACAGGGAATGTTGGGAGTTGGGCACTGAACACCGTAACACATTAAATGGATGCACACGGAAATAACAATGTCCAGCCATGGATTTTTCTTATCACAACGTGTGTATTATTTACAACAGCAAAAATGTGCCCTCTTCCCCCTCCCTAACCCCCCAACAAACTCCCAGACCCCCAACAAACTCCCAGACCCCCTGAACAAACACCAATACCCCAATAGACTCCACAAGATGCACCCCTTCACCCCCAACCTTGTGTCCCACTCCCATTGTCCCCCCACACTACTTCTGGGACTTCTTCCTGTCCAGAGGTGGCATTTCAGTGTGCCTTGCACTCCTACGTGTCTGGCGCACTGGGCTGGTGGGGACAGATGAAGCTGGTGTGGAGGTAGTAGGTGAGTCGCTGGCAGGTTCCACACCTCCTGCAAGCCGTGGCCGTTGCATATGAAGCAGCATTGAAGTCAGCACCTGTGTCACCGCCCCCAGGCAGTCCCTCATTAGCCGAGCCGATGCATTAACAGCGGCTGTGTTGGCTTTGATGGCCGCTGTGGTCCCCGCAATTGCTGTGGCAATACCCCGCCTGGTTTGCTCCCCGTCCGCTATGTACTGGCGGAAAAGGTCTAACATGGCCTCCTGTTGGGCCTCCACCATCGACAATCGTGTCTCCAGGGTTTTGGAGGGGGCTGGAGTGATGGGTTGCACAGTCACGTGGATGGCATTTTTGGGACTGTACTCCTCAGAGGTGGGTAGGTCACAGTCACAGAGGCAGGGATCAGCTTCACTGCAGGTGGGTGACTGCAGGTGTCGGGGCGAGGGCGTGGGCATGGGGCTCGGGGTGGCCGGGCATGTCACCTCAGTGTCTCCCTCAGGCTCCACACTGGCATCAGGTTCTTCCCCAGTGGAGGTGGGTGCTTCCAGGGACTCCCCTTGGACAGGTGTGGGTGTGGCCTGCTGGGTCAGCAGTGTGTCAGGAACACTGGCAGCAGGTGTTGCTGGCTGTGTCCCAGCTTTCACAGGCACACTGGCAGTGGCTGTGGCCTGCTTGCCTCCAGCGGAGGTGGTGGTTGCCCTCTGCTTAGGGTGTGAGGTGGATGCTCTTGCGGTGGTCTCCTGGGTTGCTTCTTCCTCATCGGTGCCTGGGGGGGGGGTAGAAGAGATGCAGGGCATCAGTGATGGTGTGACATGGCAGAGGCATAAATGGTGCTGTTCATTATTCATTTGATCATGCATTCATGTCTTACAGGTGTGTCACGCAGGGTATTCAGAGGGGGTATGTTAGCATTCACTGCATGGCAGGTGGCATGCCGAGGATTTTGGGTTTGTATGATGTATCACATGGGCAAGGTCCAGGTGTGTTGGCTGTGTGTTGGTTATGGGATTGGCACTCAGCATGCATTTCAGTGTGGCAGCGTTTTGTTAGGCGGAAACCTGTGCAGTTCCCTCTGGGACCACTGCAAAAGATTTAGGACTACAGGTGTTTGGCAGTAAACCCACTTGGTAGCAGTCTGTACCACACAGATTCACTTGGTAGCTGTGGCTGAGCAGTCAGACTTCTCTCAAGAAGAGTTAAGCAGTATGTGGAGTATACAATATAGGACAATTCTTCACAGCAAGACAAGCAAACACGCAACAAGGCTTCAGTGTAAAGATATAAAGGTATTTATTTATAACGGAACATCTATGGAAAACACTATGGCACTATCACGGCAAACAATTCAATTACAATTACTCTACGAAGAAGAATCGATCAAACCCCCTAACAATATTTCGACAAGTCTTGGTTCTACCGGCATCACTTATTTGCAGACAGAGGTGTATGCCTCAAACTAGATGGCACTCTGATATCAGTTAGGATGGGAGAGAAAAAATAGTAGGTTACGAAATCAACAAAGTTCAATACTTTACAGGAAAAATGCAAGGCAAGAAGACAAGAACCACAATAGATCATAAAGTTCAGAGGCCAGGCCCACTCGGAGAGAGGCAAGGCGATTTGTCCCAAAAAGTCTCTTTGTGGAAATGCGTTCGAGCCTGTGTAGCAAATTGTTATTGGAAGATTGAACCAGTTCAGAAGAATGCGTGAGAAAAAGCTTGGAGGCGACCCAACGGAAAGGAGAGGATTAAGACACCTCACTCTATCCGATCAAAAGGGAAGCCAGGCGGACACGGTACCTTGTTTGTGGAGGGCAGCTCCGGCGGGGGCAGTTGTTCCTGGTGGTGGATGCACGTCGGGTCTTTGCCAAGAGTAGAGGTGATCTCGTAGTTGAAGAAACGTGAAGTCCGGTGCACCACCAGGGAAGAGACCAGCCGCGGAGTGCTCCGTCACAAGGCACCACCTTTTGGTCCCGGTACAGGGGTAGTGGCTATCCGGTTGCCGAGGTGCTCTGCACGGGCAATTCGACCACTGCGTCCTGAGGCGAAGAAAAAGCAAAGGGGACTGGTTGTTCCCACCAGTCAGGGGAAGAGACTCTCCGGCAGGGATATCTCCTCTGTTGTCGGGAAGTGGTGAGTCGGTTCCGCAGGGCTCCACCGGAGGTGTCGTCGTGCAGGTCGGCTCAGCGTTACCCTCGTCGGATTCTTAGGTCCTGTGGCGACTTCTGAAGATCCAGTCCCAAAAGCCCTGCTTTTATGCAGAAAACCCCCATTCATTCAGCCTAGCTGTCAATCAATACATGCTAAGTGGTGAGCGGGGAGGCTCACCACTTGGGCCAATCACACCAGAGTGCGACCGGAGTTGGCAAGGCAACTCGGTCCAGGGTGCCTAAAACCCCTCCCACACCCCTGTGGTAACCCAGACAGAATGGCACCACTTTGGAGGGTCTCTGTACAGAAGCCCGCCAAAAATGGAACAAAGGGCTCGACCTTTGGTTTAGGAGTCACAGAGACGAACACATACGCCATTTTAAAAAGCCGAGTTCTGGCAGAAAATACCATCTGATAGACTTATTTAAGATAAGTAGACCGGAGGTATGTTAGAGATTAACGAGAAACAGTATCAATCTCTAACAATGGGAAGAATCCCATAGGGTTATATTCGGGGTCGAACATAACAAGTAGTTTCCACTGCCACCAGCCAAAACTTGACGAGGGGGGACGGGACAGTGCCCCCTCGAATAACAGATCCTGGAGTAATCGAATTACCCCTACTAGTACGTCCACAATAAGATGGTTTGTACTAGTTCTGTTAGTAAATTTAGGTCTAGTAAAGCCAATGGTGACTTTACATGCCCGGGGAGACAGTAGTCAGTCCCCGGGTATGGAGTCTATGAGGGAGGTCCGCTAGGACGCCCCAGTGTTACGGCACGGAGGGTGCGGTGTAACACAAATAGCAAAACATATGAGACCCTATGGAGTAAAAGACCCCATAGCCCATAGAACACATTGGCATTCAAAGGAATTATACACACTCATGTCCAAGAGTGGGAGAAAAAGAGCCTCACTCTTGGCAGGATGGAAAAAAACAAACTCCAGAATTCCAGCAAAGCTGCTGGGGGACTCACTAGGTTAGGAAATTCAGCCTAAACAGAGAATTCTCCCTAACACGTTTGGCCCGCCATCTGGACTTGGATATGGTCATGTGGGTGTTGGGACATGCATTGCCTTGCCTAGACTCTCTACCACTTCACGTGTGCTACGTCATGGTCTCCCCTACAGGGATCTGCAGGGTCACTCACCTCCTTCTGCGTTTGATGCCGCACCCGTCTCCATCTCGCATAATCCCTCGATGGACTCAGGACTGATGAATCTGCTAGCCGTCTCCTCCAGGGCATCAATTTAGTCAGGGGGTGGGCACCCCCGCCTGTGGCCATGGCCTCCCTCTGATTGCTGGCCATGATATTGCGTACCCTCAACCGGAGGTCATCCCACCGCTTTCTGCAGTCCATCACACTACGCGGAGTGGTACCTACGGCTGATACCTTGCGGGCTACATCTTGCCAGATTTGCCTCTTTTGTTGCTGCACCTCCCGCTTCTTGTCGTGAGATTGGATTATGTCTGCATGTGCAGCTAGAGTGTCCGCTAACATGGTCAGCTCTGCGTCTGAGTAACGCTGTTTCCGCAGCCGGGGGGTGGTCTTCCTAGTAGCCTTTGACATTCTCTATGGATTTCCACTGTGCTCTCCAAGTATCGACTGGTGGTTATGGAGGATGGCAATGGATTGTGTTTTTAAAGATGGCCGCCGGCCCATTTCCAGTTCCTGCGCGATGACGTTATTTCCGGGTCCAGTTTTGCGTACCTGGTATTAGCATGGTGGTATTACCGGGCCGGTATTTAGGGGTTGCTCCTAGGCGGTGCCGGTATCGGCGGGTCCCGCGATGCCGCTATTGGGGGTTTGGAGGGCTTTTAGCGGCATGCCGGTATTTCCATTACCGGCATGGGGGTTCGCGCGTGCTCGCGGACTCATAACCACCCGCTATTAGCGGGTTCATACGAGCACGGACCTGCTCTTACCGGCATGCCGGTAATGAACCAGTTTTTACCGGGCTGCTCGTAATGAGGCCCAGAGTGTGCCTAATAGCGTCACTGTGTTAAAGTTGAATTTAGAAAGTGTTCCTAATAGCATCACTGTGTTAAACTGAATCTAGAAGGTATTCCCAACATCATTGAGTATGCTCTAATAGCGTCACTGTCGTAAAGTTGAACTTAGAAAGTGTGCCTAATAGTGTCATTGCGTTAAAATCTGATTTTAGAAAGTGTGCCCAACAACAATGAGCAAGGGATATCATTGAGTGGGCCCAACTATTTCACTGTGTTGAGTATCACATCTAGATCGTGTACCCAAATAGCACTGAGTGTACCCAACTGTTTCAACTGTGTTGAGTCTCACTTCTAGGTAGTGCGCCCAAATGTCACTGAATGTACCCCAATTGTTCCACAGTGCCGTGCTTCACAGCTTGATAGTTGCCCAAATAGCATTAAGTGTAGAAGGTATTCCAAACATCACTGAGTGTGCCCTAATAGCATCACTGGGCCTCTTTACGAGTCACCCGGTATGGAAAAAACGGTGGCGGTAAACCCGCCGCCACCGTTGTTTCCATACCGGGTGATCTCGAGTCCTGCAGACGGAGGTGTCATTCCCGTCAGGTCTGACCTGGCGGGCTTAACACCACCCGCCTGCAGGCGGACGTGGAAATACCGGCACCATCACGAGATGTTGTCGGTGTTTCCACTTCCTCATTCCCATTGAGTCCTCTGGGACTCAATGGGAATGGGGATTTACCGAATTCCGCCTCCTGAATTCCCGGGTCACCGGGGTCGTAATGCCCCGGTAATTCCGGGAATCACGGAGGCGGAATGGTAATACGAGTCCGGCGGTAACCTGCTGGAATTTCAGGCACGGTTACGCCGGACTCGTAATGAGGCCCACTCTGTCTAAGTTGAATTTAGAAGGTATTCCCAGCATCATTGAGCATCATTGAGTATGCCCTAATAGCGTAGAGTGTAGAAGGTATTCCAAACATCACAGAGTATGCCCTAAAAACGTCACAGTGTCTAAGTTGAATTTAGAGGGTATTCCCAGCATCGTTGAGTGTGCCTAATAGCGTCACTGTGTTAAAGTTGAACTTAGAAAGTATGCCAAATAGCGTCACTGTGTTAAAATCTGATTTTAGGAAGTGTGCCCAACAACATTGAGCAAGGGATATCATTGAGTGTACCCCAACTATTTCACTGTGCCGAGCTTAACATCTAGACCGTGCACCCAAATAACATTGAGTGTACCCAATCTGTTTCCACCGTGTTGAGCCTCACCTATCACCGAAGGTACCCCAATTGTTTCACTGTGTCGAGACATCTTGACAGTGTGCCCAAATATCATTGAGTGAGCCCTAATTGTCTAACTTTGTTGAGTTTCGAAGCTACCTAATACCTGTATCGCCTATACATGCCATGTACCAATATCCCCTTAGGTATCTGTATCCCATATATACTACTATCCATCCTGTTGTTATATATATATATGCATGTCGCTATGTTCGTCCCCTCAGTTCTGCTCACTGAAATCCACCATATCACACCACTATGCTTACTCTCATTCAACTAGAACACAGCTATACCATGATCATTCGGCCTAGCTGTTCTGATACGAACACGACCCCACGAACACCTCATCACCCTAATAAAACACACTAGCTGAGCACATTACGGCTAGCTTAGGCGTTTCTCAGGCCTAACGCAGTCAGAACCCATTCTAGGTGTCCACCCACCAGACTGAACACATCCAACTGATTTCATCAGCACCACACCTATCGCTAGAAAGCAGCTATCATCTAACAACCACACAAGCTGCACACATATCCGGTGCACCAACGCACCATACCACACTCTTTCTCTCTACTGACTTGAACTACAGTTCCTGAGGGCGTTCAACCTACCAGCGCTTTGAGATCATACCAATGATACATAAGGCGCTATATAAATGCCAAGTAACATAACATAGTGGAGGAGATCAAGCAGTGATCCCAGTGAAAGGATGTTTCAGTCATCCTGGGGGCTTGCCAAAGTATCTGATCTACAAAAGCCAAGGAAAATCCAAAGTTCAATGTCCAAGGAAGCACCAGTCCAACTGTTCCCAAAAAAACAATGGCAATCCTAGGTCATCCAAAAAGCAGTCCAAACTTAGTCAGAAAACCAGGCGCAGATATTATCTAGGAGGCGGCAATCCAGAGGGAAATCCAAAAAAGTGTTGGTAAAAACACCCAAGCAGAATATCACAAAAAGAATAAAGCCAGATGTTTCTCAAGCTGGTCTAACATTGATGAATTCGGCGGTGAAGAAAGCAGCATCCTAAATGCCGCACAACACTGGTGTTGTTTAATATCCAGCACCTCCTTGGCAGACTGCAGGAGTTGGTGTTCTGCAATTTTCGAGACACATCCACCTGGTAGATATGCACTCGGGGCTAACAGGTGGGCGTGTCTCGCAACCAGGTGGCTTTGGCATGACTAGAAATCAGTATTGGGGGGCAAACAAGGAGGCACAAATCCAATAAAGGGGCAGGGTGGTGGCACATCAAATAAGGGGCAACAAACTAACAGGTTTAAGTATACTTATATTTTACCAAGGTGGCTCAAACAAAATGTGACATTAAGCATGTTCAGAATAGGTATAAGACAATACAAGTTTTGCACCAAGTTAATTTACATCCTACAAATGTAACTCAAATTCAACAATTTCAAAAATGCCATATGCAATCAGCAAGTGGTTGCATTACTTTAACTCAAGCAGATATCACTCAAAGCACAGCTTCAAATAATGTGTAATTTGAGGTGGCATTTAGAAGAAGAGCCATTGTATCCAACTCAGCTTTAAATAATAGCCAGTCAAAAAGAGTCAGTTTAACAAAAGAGATATCACTCATGTCTCAGTTTTAAATGGTAGTCATGGTCAATCTGTTCAACAGATGAAATATCAAATATAGGTGCCGAGTACTGGGGGAAGGAGGCAACTGCACTGTTGGTTCTTTAGCAATGGTTGCAGGAATCTCACTTTGCCCCCATAGAACTGTTTACAGGTTTCAATTTCTGGCTGTACATCCTAGTGGCAGCTGGTGAATTTTTTAATTGGAGGGGTGTAAACATTTCCCTCAAATATGCCAGAGTGACAATGAGTAGTTAGGAAGCCTGACTCAATCAAGAACGGTTGTGGGTGGAGGGTTCCCCCCCCCCTGGAAGAGATTTTTTTAAATAATGGCTTAAAATAGGGCATTTTACTGCACACTTTTATTGAATAATTGGGTAAAATACCCAAAAAGTTTGCAATTTGTTTTTTTAGGATAACTCATGAATAAATCCAATAGTTGCAAGTTAACAACAGTTTACAGGAGCATTTCCCCAGCACATTTTCAGGATGCATTTGCCCACAATATATGCCAGTATAAAAACGTTTTCATGCTGGCTGTGCCCATACATTTCCATGGTCACTGCACCACTATATGCCAGAATTCCCATATAAGAACATTTTTATGTGTGCTTAGTGCATAATACCGGTAATTATACTATAAGAAAACATGTCCATGCTTGTTCTGCCAATATATGGCAGTAGCCCCACGTAAGAACATACTCTAGTTGACTTTACCATTAAAAATGCCATGACACATTATGAAAACATTTCCAAACTGCCTGCTTTGTTTATCAAAGATGCCCAATACAAAATATCATACCACAGTAAGAAATTACTAGACTGGCTGCACCAAAATGTCCGCCTAGCTACGTAATAGCACTTATCATGCTTGGTTTATCAAAGATGCCCAATACAAAATATCATGGCACAGTAAAATATGGCTAGATTAACTGCACCAAAATGACAGTCTAGCTACATAATAACATATATCAAGCTTGCTTTATCGAAAATGCACCAAACAAAATGGCATGCTACAATAAGAAATGGCTAGTCTGGCTGCACCAAAATGCCAGTCTAGCCATGCAATAATACGTATCATGCTTGCTTTATCACAGATGCCCAGTAAAAAAGTCATGCCCTCCACTTGAGCCTCCCAGCACTGAACACGCACACAATGTGATTACTTGGGCATGCAAAGGTGTTGGGGGGCTGAAGGAGCAGGCATGTTATTTTTTTACCAAGCATCGATCATAAATCACCAGTAATAAAATACCATAGCCTCCCCCCTAGGCCCCTAGCACCTCACAGAGGGGAGCTGAATATGGCCAGTGGGAGTGGTGTTGTGGAACAACACCCCACCCGCCAACATAAGCTCCCCAGCACAAACCCAGGCACCCACACATTCACACAATATTCACACATAAAATGCACTTTCTCATTCACACGTACACCCATCATCATACACTCACTTATTACACACAACACAAGCATACATACACATATTTAAATTAACTTACCTTCTTCCCTGGTCCTGAAGTGTCCTCCCAGTGCTCTATCTCCTGCATAGCACAAACAGGAGCCAGGAAGCAAAGAGCACTTCCTGGTTCCTGCCCATGCACACTGGAGTGCTGATGACGAAGCCCCATGCTCTGTGTGCATGTGAGGGAGGCGCAGGAGCACCACCTCACACATATAAACATGCAGTTCCCCAGCCAGCATCCCAAATGGGCCATACAAGGTTTGGGAAGCAACCCACCCATGGCTTTGCATGGCCCATTGGATATGTGTGGCTGGCGAACAGAACTGTCAAAAATAAACCCCTTTTCCTTTTGAGAGTTCAAGCTCCTCGTCGGCTCCTCCATAATGGGTGAGGGTGCTCCTGGCCTTTGCCCATTGTGGACGAGCCGCCACTGGTACATCTCAATGAATCTATGCACGGGGTCAGTGTCGCAGGAGATGAAATACTGTTGACTTTGAAGTGGTGTACCTGAACTACACTTTTGGTAATGCAGCGATTTTTAGCACATTAAAGGCTCCATAGACACACCGTTTAGTAGTAGGCTACCAGGGTAGCTCATTAGCTCGAGAGACTGTTGCTTAGATGCTATACATTTAAAACTGGCTTACATTTTATGACTTTTTGCAATTCCTTATAAAAAACAAGTGCTGTAAAATGTATTTGTCCGGGGGATGGGTTGCGCT
This sequence comes from Ambystoma mexicanum, assembly GCF_040938575.1. Taxonomy (NCBI): domain Eukaryota; kingdom Metazoa; phylum Chordata; class Amphibia; order Caudata; family Ambystomatidae; genus Ambystoma; species Ambystoma mexicanum. The sequence continues at coordinate 824,820,452 of NC_090923.1, read as the reverse complement.
GGTCGCTTGTTTATATTCAATGTGGGTGAATGTCTGCCCCCATAGTGAAAATCAAAAGTTAGCACCCATGAACCCACAGTTTAATAAAGATTGCCCATGCTTACAGCTCAGGAAGTCTTCATTCTACTAAAGACGAGGAGGCAAGCATTATGCTTATTCTTTCTTTAATACTGCCATATCAGCATTTTAAAACATCGAACTTTAACATCACATTTACGGGGTAATTCATGGAATTTTGCACAAAAGTGTCGCACGCGGCTGGCGCACAGCGTGCCCGTGCGAATGTTTGCGCCAGCCGCGTGCGCTAAAATCGATTTCCGCGCACAGCGTATTCAGGGATTTTCGCATCCAAAACCAGCCGTGGCGCAGCGTGGCGCAGCGACCCTGAAGCAGCGCCAGTTACGCCCCCAAGAACGCCCTCGCGCAAGGAAAAGCCTTCAAAATCCCCAAATAATCGCAAAGGGCTGCACTAACCCTGGACCAGTTCACAGGGCTGGCAAACAGCAAACGCCAAGCGGGGAACATGTATTTCAGTGGTTCGCGGGAAGTTCCACACGTGATTGTCCTGTATATGTGTATTTCAGGGGTGCGTGGGAAGTATCACACACAAAAGCAGCAGGGTACGTGTATCTCAGGGGTGCGCGGGAAGTATCACACGCGATTCCATCAGGGTACGTGTATTCCAGGGGTGCGCGGGAAGTATCACACGCAAAAACAGCAGGGTACGTGTATTCCAGGGGTGCACGGGAAGTATCACACGCAAAAGCAGCAGGGTACGTGTATTCCAGGGGTGCACGGTAAGTATCACACGCAAAAGCAACAGGGTACGTGTATTTCAGGGGTGCGCGGGAAGTATCACACGCAAAATCAGCAGGGTACGTGTATTTCAGAGGTGCGCGGGAAGTATCACACGCAATTCCATCAGGGTACGTGTATTCCAGGGGTGCGCGGGAAGTATCACACGCAAAAGCAGCAGGGTACGTGTATTTCAGGGGTGCGCAGGAAGTATCACACGCAATTGCATCAGGGTACGTGTATTACAGGGGTGCGCGGGGAGCACCACACGTGAATTGCACGTGTGGGTCCTCCCAGGTGTTCCCTCTACACCCTCCACGGCCCCTGCAGGTGGCCCACACCACAGGGGCCTACCCTGCACATGTCCTGCAGGCACCCCATCCACCATGGCCATGCCCCCCAGCCAACCCACATGTCACCTTGCACTACTGCCCACCAACGCATGTCCCCCGGCACCCCCAGCCACCAGGAGCAGCCTCCACCAGGCCCCCACCCATGTCTCCCATCACCCCCACCCCCCAGCCACCAGGGGCAGCCTCCACCAGGCCCCCACTCATGTCTCCCATCACCCCCACCCCCCAGCCACCAGGGGCAGCCTCCACCAGGCCCTCACTCATGTCCCCTATCACCCCACCCCCAGCAGTGCAGGGGCAGACTCCACCAGGCCCCCACTCATGTCTCCCACCACCCCCACCCCCCAGCCACCAGGGGCACCCTCCACCAGGCCCCCACTCGTGTCCCCTATCACCCCCAGCCCCCAGCAGTGCAGGGGCAGCCTCCACCAGGCCCCCACTCATGTCCTCTATCACCCCCACCCCCCAGCCACCAGGGACAGCCTCCACCAGGCCCCCACTCATGTCCCCTATCACCCCCACCCCCCAGCAGTGCAGGGGCAGCCTCCACCAGGCCCCCACTCATGTCTCCCACCACCCCCACCCCCCAGCCACCAGGGGCAGCCTCCACCAGGCCCCCACTCATGTCCCCTATCACCCCCAACCCCCGGCAGTGCAGGGGCAGCCTCCACCAGGCCCCCACTCATGTCTCCCACCACCCCCACCCCCCAGCCACCAGGGGCAGCCTCCACCAGGCCCCCACTCATGTCCCCTATCACCCCCACCCCCCAGCAGTGCAGGGGCAGCCTCCACCAGCCCCCCACTCATGTATCTTATCACCCCCACCCCCCAGCAGTGCAGGGGCAGCCTCCACCAGGCCCCCACTCATGTCTCCCACCACCCCCACCCCCAGCCACCAGGGGCAGCCTCCACCAGGCCCCCACTCATGTCCCCTATCACCCCCACCCCCAGCAGTGCAGGGGCAGTCTCCACCAGGCCCCCACTCATGTCAGCCAACACCCCCACCCCCCTGCCACCAGGGGCAGCCTCCACCAGGCCCCCACTTATGTCCCCTATCACCCCCACCCCCCAGCAGTGCAGGGGCAGCCTCCACCAGGCCCCCACTCATGTCCCCTATCACCCCCACCCCCCAGCAGTGCAGGGGCAGCCTCCACCAGGCCCCCACTCATGTCCCCTATCACCCCCACCCCCCAGCCACCATGGGCAGCCTCCACCAGGCCCCCACTCATGTCCCCTATCACCCCCACCCCCCAGCAGTGCAGGGGCAGCCTCCACCCGGCCCCCACTCATGTCTCCCACCACCCCCACCCCCCAGCCACCAGGGGCAGCCTCCACCAGGCCCCCACTCATGTCCAACTCATGTTTCCCATCACCCCCACCCCCCAGCAGTGCAGGCGCAGCCTCCACCAGGCCCCCACTCATGTCTCCCATCACCCCCACCCCAGCAGTGCAGGGGCAGCCTCCACCAGGCCCCCACTCATGTCTCCCACCACCCCCACCCCCCAGCCACCAGGGGCAGCCTCCACCAGGCCCCCACTCATGTCCAACTCATGTATGTCTCCCATCACCCCCACCCCCCAGCAGTGCAGGGGCAGCCTCCACCAGGTCCCCACTCATGTCTCCCACCACCCCCACCCCCCAGCAGTGCAGGGGCAGCCTCCACCAGGACCCCACTCATGTCCCCTATCACCCCCACTCCCCAGCCACCAGGGGCAGCCTCCACCAGGCCCCCACTCATGTCCCCTATCACCCCCACCCCCCAGCAGTGCAGGGGCAGCCTCCACCAGGCCCCCACTCATGTCTCCCACCACCCCCACCCCCCAGCCACCAGGGGCAGCCTCCACCAGGCCCCCACTCATGTCCCCTATCACCCCCACCCCCAGCAGTGCAGGGGCAGCCTCCACCATGCTCCCACTCATGTCTCCCATCACCCCCACACCCTAGCAGTGCAGGGGCAGCCTCCACCAGGCCCCCACTCATGTCTCCCAACACACCCGCCTCCCAGCAGTGCAGGGGCAGCCTCCACCAGGCCCCCACTCATGTCTCCCACCACCCCCACCCCCCAGCCACCAGGGGCAGCATCCACCAGGCACCCACTCATGTCCAACTCATGTCTCCCATCACCCCCACCCCCCAGCAGTGCAGGGGCAGCCTCCACCAGGCCTCCACCCATGTCTCCCATCACCCCCACCCCCCAGCCACCAGGGGCAGCCTCCACCAAGCCCCCACTCATGTCTTCCATCACCCCCACCCCCCAGCCTCCAGGGGCAGCCTCCACCAGGCCCCCACTCATGTCCCCTATCACCCCCACCCCCCAGCAGTGCAGGGGCAGCCTCCACCAGGCCCCCACTCATGTCTCCCACCACCCCCACCCCCCAGCCACCAGGGGCAGCCTCCACCAGGCCCCCACTCATGTCTCCCATCACACCCACCCCCTAGCAGTGCAGGGGCAGCCTCCACCATGCCCCCACTCATGTCTCCCACCACCCCCACCCCCCAGCCACCAGGGGCAGCCTCCACCAGGCCACCACTCATGTCCAACTCATGTCGCCCATCACCCCCACCACCCAGCAGTGCAGGGGCAGCCTCCACCAGGCCCCCACTCATGTCTCCCACCACCCCCACCCCCCAGCCACCAGGGGCAGCCTCCACCAGGCCCCCACTCATGTCTCCCACAACCCCCACCCCCCAGCCACCAGGGGCAGCCTCCACCAGGCCCCCACTCATGTCCAACTCATGTCTCCCTGCACCCCCACCCCCCAGCAGTGCAGGGGCAGCCTCCACCAGGCCCCCACTCATGTCTCCCATCACCCCCACCCCCCAGCAGTGCAGGGGCAGCCTCCACCAGGCCCCCACTCATGTCTCCCACCACCCCCACCCCCCAGCCACCAGGGGCAGCCTCCACCAGGCCCCCACTCATGTCCCCTATCACCCCCACCCCCCAGCAGTGCAGGGGCAGCCTCCACCAGGCCCCCACTCATGTCTCCCACCACCCCCACCCCCCAGCCACCAGGGGCAGCCTCCACCAGGCCCCCACTCATGTCCAACTCATGTCTCCCTGCACCCCCCCGCCCCCCAGCAGTGCAGGGGCAGCCTCCACCAGGCCCCCACTCATGTCTCCCATTACCCCCATGCCCCAGCAGTGCAGGGGCAGCCTCCACCAGGCCCCCACTCATGTCTCCCACCACCCCCACCCCCCACCCACCAAGGGCAGCCTCCACCAGGCCCCCACTCATGTCCCCTATCACACCCACCCCCCAGCAGTGCAGGGGCAGCCTCCACCAGGCCCCCACTCATGTCTCCCATCACCCCCACCCCCCAGCAGTGCAGGGGCAGCCTCCACCAGGCCCCCACTCATGTCTCCCATCACACCCACCCCCCAGCAGTGCAGGGGCAGCCTCCACCAGGCCACCACAATCTAGATCCCTGGCCCTTATGGTCAGCCTCCAAATGCCAAACACCCACCCGAGTATTGCATCCACCCACTTAGAAATGGCAAAAACATGATAGAACCACAATTGCAAGTTTGCAAATGAACACATGTCCCTCACATACACCCAATGGGGATATGCATGAAACCAATGAGATGAAACTACACATTGAACTTTGAAGAAAAAATATGTATTAAACGCAACATAAATAGAATCAAAAATAAAGAAACAATAATTGACATTTTTTAAAAATAAACCAGCAGGTACGTGAAATAATGCAAAACCACAAATCATAATGCAAACGAAAGGTGTCCAAAGTCACAGTCCACAAAAGTTCATCCAATGGAAAATTAAAATCGAAAACCATTGCTCCATGGTGAAATCATTAAAAAAATGAAAATCCAAAAGTCAACTATATACAGATAAACAATCCAGGGTCCATGATCCCAACCGAAGAAATGAAACCTATCTAATAACACTACCTAAAAAAATAAACTATATACAAAAATGTGGGCCATTGTCCAAAAGGTCCAAAAAAAAATGCTAAACCAAAGGAAACCTAACACTAACTACAGAACTATTTACAAGGGCAGCGGGCTAGTCCGACGGCTCACTTCGGGATGTTCCGGGCCAGGGCATCATCGAACTCCTGCTCAATGTCACGGAGGCACTCCTCCTCCATGGCCCCGAGGGTCCGCAGGGCCGTCCACATGTTCCCCCCAAACTCCCTGCGGATTGCCTCGAGGCACTCGCCACGCCTCAGGGCCCTCCGCATGCAGTTCTCTGCCCTGACCATCGTGAGCCGTGCCTCTTCCGCCCGCTGCCGCTCTGCATCTATGGCGTGGCCCAACCGCTGCCACACGGAAGACACTTCCCGTCCTGGGTCCTCCTGCCCTCCGGCCGATGCCTGCCCCTCCGATGTCAAAGGCCCCGAGCCATCATGGCTCCCACCACGTTGCTGCTGCTGCGCCTCTGCCCGTGCACTGCCTCCTGCTGCCTGCACATCCTCCGCTGGCTGGGGTTCAGTCATTGATGTGGCCACCTCTGCTGGACGTCCGACTCCCGACTGTGGCAGGGATGCCTCCTCCACCAGCCTGGCCGCACCGTCTGAGGCAGCTCCACAGGGCACCCAGGTGACTGATGGGTGGGAAGATGGCACGGAGGACAACTGGCGCATAGGGGGTTCAGTTCAGGAGGGGGTCTGAGCAAGCCCCATCAAACGGAGGAATCCTGCCTGAGTGACCTGTCCCAGTAGGCTGACGCGGTCAACGAGCCATTCGAGATGACGTGCAGTCTCCTCATGAAAAGACTGCAGGTCACCTTGCATGGCCCATTGACGCAACGCCACACCAGTCAGGACAGGCTCAACCCGAACCCGGATAGCCACGTCCGCAGGCAGAGGAAGGCCAGTTGTCGTGAGCTCATCCCCTGCCTGAAAACGGGTCTGGACGTAGGCATCCCTGCTGGTGCAAGATGATGCAGTGACAGGATCAGGGACAGGATTGCACACAGGCACCTCCGCGGCGACCTGTGCTGCCTCCTGTCCCTGGTCCTGCACTGCACCACTAGCACCAGTGTAATCCCCACCTCCAGACCCCGTCTCTGTTGCTTGCACGGCCTCCTCCTCAACCAAACCCCCCACCAACCTGGATGACTCTGTGCCATCTTCCCCCGTTGGGCCCTGTGGGGTCCCAGATGCCCCTTCTGCTGCCGAGGAGTCCAACTCCGACCTCCGCCTCTTGGACCTCCCCCCGGCAGCTGCGGCCTGGGACGCGGCACCGGACTACTCACTCCCCGACGAGATCACAACCTGGGAGGGGAGCCCGGCCTTGCGTCTCCGGCTGGCGGTGCAATCCCCGCCGCTGTGCTCCACAGCACCTTCTCCGCCCTCTTCATCAGTTGACGCTGCAGACAGGGAGAAATGAAACACAGGCATCAGGGCACTGTACAATGGACACATACACACATAACAGTTGCACATGAGTGGCATTGGCAAACCTCAGACATGGCATCACAATCGGCAACACACATGTCATTTCAACTTGCACACATGAGCCATACCACGGCCACATCGCAACTGCCAGCACCATCGATACACATACAACAGCATGAGCAGGCAAAGGTGAGCCAGACATCACATGCAATACAGGGAGTGCACTACACATGCACGCACACCACCAAACTTGCATGCATGTGTACACCTCAACCAACTGTCGCAGTGTTCCGATGGGCATCCATGTCACATCTGCCAATCAGGCTTCCACATCCCGCTGTCACATGCATCCATGTTGCATCACTGTTGCACCCTTGTCAAATACACACACATGCACATGTACACAGTGCTGATACATGCTGCTGAAAACAACATACATGCGTGACATCACGACCATGCCCACTTACATACACATTCATCCAAACATGTGTGCCCACGCAACTGCATTTGGCATGCAAGCCTACACACACAAGCACCATCCCTGTCTCACACATGACAGCCCTCGCATGTGTTAGCTGCACGACCCTGTACACCCCCACCCATACTCGGCCCCATACAAACATATGTGCAACCGGCACACTACTGGCACATCACCACACGCACAGCTTACAATCATGATGCATGTACACTTACCGCTCGACTCCAGACGGGTCTGCCTCTCAAGGACCTGGACGTGGAGCGCTGGGGATATGCGTTCCAGGACCCTCATCTGATCTTCCGACAAGTGGCCCCGGTGCCCCTTAGCATCCGCTGCCTTCAGGAGGCGCCGGGCCTTGTTCAGGGTCCTGGACCTGAAGTCCTCCCAGCGCTTCTTGACATGTTGGAAGTCGCGGACTGCCACCCCCTCCGCGTTGATGGCAGTCACGATGTCCGTCCAGATCCGAGTCCGTCCTTCCTTGTCGGCGCATACACTTCCGTAGAGGGCATCATACTGCCCCAGGACTGGCTCCACCAGGACACCAACTTCCCTGGCACTGAAGCTGGTGCCCCTCTGCCTCTCTGGCCGGGGGTTGTCAGTGGTGCCAGATGTTGCAGTGCCCGACATGACAACCCCAGAGGCAGGAGTGGGTGGGCAACTGGGTCCTGGGGCTGGGCTGTGGAGCGATGGAATCCCAGTCGGGAGTCTTCGGTTCCAGCAGGGGTGGTCACAGCAACAGCACCCCTGGCTGATGTGCAGGCAGCAAATGGCAGGGCACGTGGGCAGCAGGCAGCAGCAGATGGCAGGTGGGAGCGTGCTCGGGGCTCTGGGGGGCAGTAATTCAGCCTTGTGGGCAGGAGCGTGGTCTTCCGTGTGCTTACGCGTGGCCAGCTTGATACGGAGTGATTTTGCACGTGAAAATCCTGCACGTCTGCTATAAATCGAGGAAAGGCCCTTAGCGCGTATGCACGTCAGCACGCATATGCGATTTCATTGGACCAAAGGCCCTTAGCGCGTAAGCGCGTCTGTGACGTGACGCGCGCGGGTGTTTCCCTCATTACACGTGATGACAGAGCACACGTGGATTTCCACCAATCGCGTGTGAAACTTCCTGCGCACCCCAGAAATACACGTACCCAGGCCAATCGCGTGTACGCTCACTTCCCTCCGATTACACGCGATGACACTCGGACATGCAGTTTTACCACGTGTGCTCGCATATGCGATTTCATTGGCCCAAAGGCCACCATGCGCAGCTGTGACATCACGCGCATGGCCGTAGAGAATGGCGCGTGTAAAAAAAGAGATACACGTCCGAGTGTCAAAGCGCGTAATTAGTGGAAATGGCCTCATCGCGTATGCGCGTCTGTGACGTGTGTATAAAAGGTACGTGTAGAACGCCATTTCCTTGTATGTGCTTTTCGTGGAGAGCGAGTGGGTGAAATCTGTACTTCTTGTCGGTTCACATGCGATTTACTTCACGGCGTTTCCAGTTCGTACTTCCTGTTACCTCTGACAGCTTTTTCTCTTTTCCTCTTTTTCCTGGGCCTGTTTCCTCAAACAGCGTTCCCTTCTATTGTTGTCCTGTCTCCTCAGACAGCGTACAATTCTTCTTTTGGCAGGGGTGTTGCCAACGCGCACACGTGCATATTTTTCACGCTTTTGTTCCTGGCAGACGGTGAGTCGCGCACGTATTTAACATCTGTGCTTGCCCCGTATGTCGCGTACCCCTTCAGAAGTCATTCTAGGCTGCGTGTGACACGCATATGTTCATTCTTGTGTTTCTGGGTGCCACAGCGTAGTGCAGGTTTATTTTTCCACGCACGTGGTCTAGGAGGGGTTGCGTGCACCTTACTTCCCTTTTTTGGGGTGTCTGTGCGTTGCGTGACCCGTCATCTTTCCCCAGGGGTGACATACAGCCTTGCTAGAGCACTAGGCTACGATTACCATCTGGTACCCAACCCCTTTGACCCCCAATTGCCCAGGACAATAGTTCACATCGACTCCCATATGCACAATAACATCAGTGCCATGGCTGGGAGGCGAACAAGCCGTAAGGGTGGCAAAGGTGGCCGAGCCCCAAGTGGTGGCCGTGGTTGATCCGGTAGGGGACGTGGCCGTGACTTGCAGGGTGCCCCTAGCCCCCCATGTGTGGAGGAGCAGTCAGGGACACCCATGCCCCCCCCCGGTTGAGGTTAACGTGGCTGACACCATCCATGCTCAGCCCTTGTTGGACCAGCCCACTGTGGAACCAGACCTGGCACAGGGTGACTCCATGGCTGAATTCCAGGTCAGCAGGTCTAGGCCACGTGCGCCGGTGAACGTTGGTGTCATCAGGCCACGTGGATCAGGGGCAGCAAGGTCATCTGCTGCCCCGCGTAGGCAGGCTGGGGAGGCTGCAGGGGCAGCTGCGGCTCCATCCACCCCACCTCTCACACACCCAGCCAGGACAGTGTCGGTCCAAGTCCATCATGCTGACATTCCCCCTGACACCATCACACTTGCGCTAATGCCTGCACCAACTCCCATGCTGAGTGTGCAATCCCATACTCCTAGTACAGAGTCCACCGGGGCTCCTGCCCCTAGTGTCCAGAGCGGCGTAGGACACTCAGGATCCCCACCACCTTCCAAGCGGAAGAGGAAGAGTGCTCGTCCAGTAGAGGCTGATGCCCCAGACACGGCTACACAGTCCGGCCCGTCAAGGAAGCCCAGCTTCAATGAGGCCAAACTGAATGCACTTGTAGAGTATGTGTCCGCAAATGACCGCGAAATGGTGATTGTTGCAGGATCCAAGACCACACCTGCACAACGTCAGGCACACTGGCAGACCATTGCGGACATCATAAGTGCCCTTGGAATCGTGAGGCGCACAACTACTGAATGCTACAAGCGCTGTAATGACCTGAAGCGCAGGGCAAAGAATAAGCTGGCCTCAAGTCATGCCGCAACTCTAGTGACTGGAGGTGGGTCTCCAGCAGACGACATAGAACTCACTCCACATGAGCAGGTTGCTGGGACCTACGTCACGGAGGAACAGATCCAAGGCGTGGGAGAACTGGCAGATTACGAGGCATTGTCCGGTGAGTGCACATGCATGTGTGTGTCATCCATGTGCATGTTGTGTGTGGGAGGGCTTCTGTTTGGGTGCCAGGTGAGGGTGTGTGTGCCTGAGTGGTTTGGGTCACCCATGTGCCTCTTCCTATACATTCTGCGCACCAGCATTTGGGTATAGCAGCATCCCTTCTGCCAACATTAGACATCCAGCCCAACACCACGCCAGTTGCCCTTGGAGTGTCATCTTGCCACAACATTGTTGCTTATTTACCTCTGTTTATTCAGGCAGATTGTTTGCATACCACCACTTTTACTCGGGATTTCTCAGTCCTATTGTCACATGTCTGACATGGCTATGGTACAGTGGACTGGCTTAGTTTCCTGGACATGATTTGTTTAGACATGTCCCTGTGCTATAGGACCATTTTGGACTGGCAGCTGCAGGTTAAACATTTGAACCATTTCAATGAAAAAATCAATTACATTAGCAAACTGGACTGAATGAACAATTGGTGACCTCCTCTCCCTCTTCACTTCATGGCTAGGGTACATGCCATCTGTGTGATGGCATGTGTATTTGACCTGCCAATCACTGGCCAATGTGTGATGCCACTGCTAGGCAGCATGCAGCAAATGGCCCTCATTACAACCTTGGCCGAGGACCATGGTGCTATTAGCACCATGGTCCATGCCGCTAAGGTTGCAATTCCGCCATGGTGGATGGCGGAATTACCGCCCCATTCCAAGGTGAGTGGGGCGGTAATTCCCCATTCACCAATGGCCCCTTCCCCATTCCCATTTTTGCCCCATAGGGCATAATGGGAATGGGGAAAGGCGATAATTACGGCACCGTAAATTACGGTGAATTATCGCCAAGGTCCCTTTGCGGCATGGCTTTTAACGGCTGCAAAAAGCAGCCGTTAAAAGCCATCCCGCAAAGGGAACCTTGTAATCAGGCGTTAAGGGTCGGCGCCGTTTACGGCACCGTAAACCCCTTAACGCCTGAGTCGGAATGAGGGCCAATGTGTTCATCTTCCATCTTGGTGTCATCAATGTGTGCCATCTGCCTCCCCTTCACACGCAGTGACGGTGCATGCATGGGAGGGTTTTAGTCATGTGGGACATGTGTCAATCAAGTACTGTTTCTGTAGCCTCTCAGCCCTAATTGTGTGCCATAGTGCTAATGCCTGTTTCCATTTGTTTTCTTTTATGTCTTTGCAGGGGATGACGCACTTGATACTGCTGGGGTTGTGGAGATGGTGCAGACCCAGGAGGGGTCTGAGGGCCGACCGACCACCAGTGAGGGACGTGGTGTGGTGGTGGGTGAGAACCCACAACTGCTGCAGGTCGTGATCTCAAGGGGTGTCTCTGGATGCACCTCCCCCGAGCTGTATTCAGGTGTCGATTCGGATGATGAGACCTATGTGCCGTCGCAGGTGAGTGTTCCTGGGAGGGATTCTGTTCTGTCCGACCCACCTGCACCATGGTTAGAACCCTCAATGGGGATGTCAGTGTTGGCAGGTACGCCTTTGGTGGTTACGGATGCAGGGTCACACTCCGCGACATCTGATCCTGTTCCTGGGCCAGCAGATCAGAGGGGGAATGCAGTCCTGCAGCCTCAGGCAGTGCCGGCACAGCAAGGCGCAGTTCGCCTTGCCCCAGACAGGTGTGGTGCCCGCCGACGTGGTGGCCGTCAGCCACCTGGCAATACTGCATGGGAGCAATCCATATACGGTATGGCAACCCAACAGGCAGCATCATCAGAGATGATGGCTCAGGCCATGGATAGGGTGGCCACTTTCATTGTCCCCCCCGAAAGGCTGATGGAGCGACTACAGCAGGCAACCGACTCCATCTGCCAGTCACACAGGAAGGACATGTTGGCGTCCGACAGGGACAGGCGGGCGGCACTGGCGACTCTGCAGGAAGCCATTTCCATAGAGTCCCAGGGCCACAGGGAAGCCCTGAGGGTGGAACTCCTTCACCTCAGGATGACTCTTGTTGAGCTTGAGGCTTCAACAAACAGAAGGACAGAACAGCAGCTGGAGCGTCTCACACTTACGCTCTCAGCTGAGATGCAGGCAACTAGGGCGGAGGTCCGGGCATCCCGTGAGTTGTTGCATGGGGACCTACGCACACTTATCCTCCAGAACGAGACCTACCACACCTGCATGCTTGCAGCCATGGAGGAACAGACTAGGGCTTTGCGTGGGCTGCCTCCCATAGTGCCACCACCTCCTGATGCAGCTGCAGAGGGTGAGGAGAGCGACAGCAGTGATACTCCCACAATAGGGTAGCCGTGTAGGTCATGAGCCCATGGAGGTGTTTTTTTTTTGGCAAGATCCACACAGGTGGGTTTTGGTGTGCACCCTGTCCTCGGACCTCCTGGGTGGTGGGTGGCCTCCCCCACCCCCCCGGGCCCATTAATGGCCATTTTTGATTTTGTTTTTTTTTTTTTTGGGACAGTGTGTTGCCTTGTGTGGCTCCCGTGGGCATACGCTGCATTGTGGCTGGGCGCATGCAGGCTTGTCATGAATTTGGTTCAGATGCTTGGATTTTTGTGACACACACCCCTCCTGCTTCCCGTTTCCATGGGCTTGCAAAGGGTGTGCCCAAGTGACATTGACGTACATGGTGACATTGGACTCCCATGAGCTGTGTGGGCAGTCTGTAGTCAATACTGTGTATACATTCATAGTGCATATTGTTGTTGTATTGTACACTGCATGGTGTATTGATATGTGCCTCTGCATCCATCTCATCCTCCTAATTTGCAGGTCCATTCCTCATGTCTTCACAATGCGGTCCACCTTGGAACTGGAGTCCATGTTGTAAGCAGTGCACCTACACTCTTGCGTGGCGCTAACACTGTATACTTGGAAGTGTTCGGAGGGCTGGCATCTTCAGGTAGTGTGGCTAGCACATTTTTAAGTCTGTATTGTCATGTTTAAGGTAGGTTGGAGGTTGTGTAGGTGATTGGTATTCCTGGTAAGTATTTGGTAATGTGTGTTGTAGGTCCTGCATTACTGTGAGCATTTCATGCGTGGACATGTTTCCATTAGGGACACTGTAGCTGGTGACACTTGGGGCATGTTGTGGGGATTAATTTGTTTCCTCTCACATTGCATGACATGCCATGGTGTGTTGTGTGGCTGTGCCGGGGAGGGGTTGGGTGACATGGCACTGTTTTCATGTAGTATTTTTGGGTATTCATTTCTGCAGCATGGAAGTGTCTTTTGATGACACTGCATTGGTGGTGTTTGTGTAGGTAGGGATGCACACATTGTGACACTTCCACATGAACAATCTCAGGCTGCTATGGTTCTGACAGTTGACTGTCCCTTTGTTCGTCTTAATTGTCAGGTCGAGTCATCATTGCTTATCAGATGGTATGTGCCAGGGCTGTGTGCACTCCACTGGGGTGTGATTTCTATGTGAAGTAATTAGCCACCAGCTGCGTACGGGCTGCCTCACCCCGTGCCCTCTCCCCTCCCATGCGCAGCGGGCGTGCATGTGGTTGGGGATGTGGGGGCACCACCATGTCCACAGCCAGGCCCCGGCGTGTTGCAACATTGTGCAGGACACATGCTGCCACTATGATCCTGCAGACTACTGGGGGCGCATATAACAGCTGCCCGCCAGAACGGTCAAGGGAGCGAAAGCGTGACTTGAGCACTCCGAATGTGCGCTCCACTATGCCCCGGGTTGCAATATGGGCTGTGTTGTATCTTCCCTCTGGAGGCGTGATGGGGTTCCGAATTGGCATCATCATGTGGGTGCTCAGAGGGTAGGCACTGTCCCCCGGTGAAGAGGTGATGGGTATCATTAGTGGGGTAGTGACATAACTCTGCATCTGACATGCATGCATGTGCAGTGGCATTCATACTCACCAAGCAGCCATGTATCGCCATGCCGCCCAGCTTCTAGGTCCCGGTTTAGGGTAGACATTCGGTAAATGAAGCTCTCGTGGGTGGACCCTGGATAGTTGGCATATACTGAGGTGATGATTCCCTTGGCATTACATACTACCTGCACGTTTATGGAATGCCAGTGCTTGCGGTTCCTATAGATGTGCTCAGATGCCCTGGGGGGACGTAGTGCCACATGGGTGCAGTCAATGGCACCTAGTACTTTTGGGAATTGTGCCACACCGTAGAAATTGAGGGTGGCAGCCTGCCTTTCTGCAGGTGTCCTGGGCAGGTATATGTGCCTACGGACTGATGGGCATGCAGTGATGATGTTCAAGACCTGGTGTAGGCAGCGTGACTGCGTGGCCTGTGACACCCCACCCACTATGGCACTTGTCCGCTAAAATGATCCTGTGGCCAAGAAGTGCAGTACATTGAGGACCTTCTCCAGGGGGCTGAGTGCTTGGGAACAGAGGGTGGGTGATGTGAGGTTATCCTCCCACTCACTGACCAGGTCCAGTATTATGTGTGGTGGAAACCTGTACCTCCCATACACCTGGTCATCAGGCATCCCAAAAAGGCTGGTTCTGGGAGTGAAAATTCTGGCCCTCACTATCCTCCTCCTCCTTCTTTGGTAACCCACGGCCACTGCTGCTAGGAATGGTATATTCATCCTGGCGTCTGAGCCTGTTTGTTGTTTGCGTGCACTTTTATGCTGCGCGGGTCGACGTACGCCTGCTTCATGCTGGCGTACGTGTTTCAGAATTGCACCATTTATTTTTCGGCACGTAGTAGGCGAACGTTTGAATCTTCCCGCCCACCCCAGGAATACACGTAGCACGCTCTCCCAGGCCCAATCGCGAGTAAATATTCCCGCCCACCCCTGGAATACACGTACCCCACTCTCACAGGCCCAGTCACGTGTAGAACTTCCCGCGCACCCTGAAGTACACGTACCAAGGCCAATCGCGTGTGGTACTTCCCGCGCACCCCGAAGTACACGTACCCAGGCCAATCGCGTGTGGAACTTCCCGCGCACCCCGTAGTACACGTACCCAGGCCAATCGCGTGTGGAACTTCCTGCGCACCCCGTAGTACACGTAAACAGGCCAATCGGGTGGGGAACTTCCCGCACACCCCGAAGTACACGTACCCAGGCCAATCGCATGTGGAACTTCCCGCGCACCCCGAAGTACACGTACCCAGGCCAATCGCGTGTGGAACTTCCCGCGCACCCCGTAGTACACGTACCCAGGCCAATCGCGTGTGGAACTTCCCGCGCACCCCGAAGTACACGTACCCAGGCCAATCGCGTGTGGAATTTCCCACGCACCCCGAAGTACACGTACCCAGGCAAATCGCACGGCTGGGGGGTGGGGGTGATAAGGGACATGAGTGGGGGCCTGGTGGAGGCTGCCCCTGGTGGCTGGGGGGTGGGGGTACAGGGGGACATGAGTGGGGGCCTGGTGGAGGGTGCCCCTGTACTGCTTGGGGGTGGTGGGAGACATGACTGGGGGCCTGGTGGAGGCTTCCCCTGGTGGCTGGGGGGTGGGGGTGCAGGGAGACATGAGTGGGGGCCTAGTGGAGGCTGCCCCTGGTGGCTGGGGGGTGGGGGTAAAGGGGGACATGAGTGGGGGCCTGGTGGAGGCTGCCCCTGGTGGCTGGGGGGTGGGGGTGCAGGGAGACATGAGTGGGGGCCTGGGGAGGCTGCCCCTGGTGGCTGGGGGGTGGGGGTGCAGGGGGACATGAGTGGGGGCCAGGTGGAGGGTGCCCCTGCACTGCTGGGGGGTGGGGGTGGTGGGAGACATGAGTGGGGGCCTAGTGGAGGCTGCCCCTGGTGGCTGGGGGGTGGGGGTAAAGGGGGACATGAGTGGGGGCCTGGTGGAGGCTGCCCCTGGTGGCTGGGGGGTGGGGGTGCAGGGGGACATGAGTGGGGGCCTGGTGGAGGGTGCCTCTGCACTGCTGGGGGGTGGGGGTGGTGGGAGACATGAGTGGGGGCCTGGTGGAGGCTGCCCCTGCACTGCTGGGGGGTGGGGGTGATGGGAGACATGAGTGGGGGCCTGGTGGAGGCTGCCCCTGCACTGCCGGGCGTGGGGGTGATGGGAGACATGAGTGGGGGCCTGGTGGAGGCTGCCCCTGGTGGCTGGGGGGTGGGGGTGCAGAGAGACATGAGTGGGGGTCTGGTGGAGGCTGCCCCTGGTGGCTGGGGGGTGGGGGTGCAGGGGGACATGAGTGGGGGCCAGGTGGAGGGTGCCCCTGCACTGCTGGGGGGTGGGGGTGGTGGGAGACATGAGTGGGGGCCTGGTGGAGGCTGCCCCTGCACTGATGGGGGGTGGGGGTGATGGGAGACATGACTGGGGGCCTGGTGGAAGCTGCCCCTGCACTGCTGGGGGTGGGGGGAGACATGAGTGGGGGCCTGGTGGAGGCTGCCCCTGGTGGCTGGAGTGTGGGGGTGCAGGGAGACATGAGTGGGGGCCTGGTGGAGGCTGCCCCTGGTGGCTGGGGGGTGGGGGTACAGGGGGACATGAGTGGGGGCCTGGTGGAGGCTGCCCCTGGTGGCTGGGGGGTGGGGGTGCAGGGGGACATGAGTGGGGGCTTGGTGGAGGGTGCCCCTGCACTGCTGGGGGGTGGGGGTGGTGGGAGACATGAGTGGGGGCCTGGTGGAGGCTGCCCCTGCACTGCTGGGGGTGGGGGTGATGGGAGACATGAGTGGGGCCTGGTGGAGGCTGCCCCTGGTGGCTGGGGGGTGGGGGTGCAGGGAGACATGAGTGGGGGCCTGGTGGAGGCTGCCCCTGGTGGCTGGGGGGTGGGGGTGCAGGGGGACATGAGTGGGGGCCTGGTGGAGGCTGCCCCTGGTGGCTGGGGGGTGGGGGTGCAGGGGGACATGAGTGGGGGCCTGGTGGAGGGTGCCCCTGCACTGCTGGGGGGTGGGGGTGATG
This sequence comes from Ambystoma mexicanum, assembly GCF_040938575.1. Classification (NCBI taxonomy): domain Eukaryota; kingdom Metazoa; phylum Chordata; class Amphibia; order Caudata; family Ambystomatidae; genus Ambystoma; species Ambystoma mexicanum. Next base: position 824,803,561 of record NC_090923.1, on the reverse strand, counting down.
GGAGACATGAGTGGGGGCCTAGTGGAGGCTGCCCCTGCACTGCTGGGGGGTGGGGGTGGTGGGAGACATGAGTGGGGGCCTGGTGGAGGCTGCCCCTGCACTGCTGGGGGGTGGGGGTGATGGGAGACATGAGTGGGGGCCTGGTGGAGGCTGCCCCTGGTGGCTGGGGGTGGGGGTGGTGGGAGACATGAGTGGGGGCCTGACGGAGGCTGCCCCCGGTGGCTGGGGGGTGGGGGTGGTGGGAGACATGAGTGGGGGCCTGGTGGAGGCTGCCCCTGCACTGATGGGGGGTGGGGGTGATGGGAGACATGAGTGGGGGCCTGGTGGAGGCTGCCCCTGCACTGCTGGGGGTGGGGGGAGACATGAGTGGGGGCCTGGTGGAGGCTGCCCCTGGTGGCTGGAGTGTGGGGGTGCAGGGAGACATGAGTGGGGGCCTGGTGGAGGCTGCCCCTGGTGGCTGGGGGGTGGGGGTGCAGGGGGACATGAGTGGGGGCCTGGTGGAGGCTGCCCCTGGTGGCTGGGGGGTGGGGGTGCAGGGGGACATGAGTGGGGGCTTGGTGGAGGGTGCCCCTGCACTGCTGGGGGGTGGGGGTGGTGGGAGACATGAGTGGGGGCCTGGTGGAGGCTGCCCCTGCACTGCTGGGGGTGGGGGTGATGGGAGACATGAGTGGGGGCCTGGTGGAGGCTGCCCCTGGTGGCTGGGGGGTGGGGGTGCAGGGAGACATGAGTGGGGGCCTGGTGGAGGCTGCCCCTGGTGGCTGGGGGGTGGGGGTGCAGGGGGACATGAGTGGGGGCCTGGTGGAGGCTGCCCCTGGTGGCTGGGGGGTGGGGGTTCAGGGGGACATGAGTGGGGGCCTGGTGGAGGGTGCCCCTGCACTGCTGGGGGGTGGGAGACATGAGTGGGGGAGTGGTGGAGGCTGCCCCTGCACTGCTGGCGGGTGGGGGTGATGGGAGACATGAGTGGGGGCCTAGTGGAGGCTGCCCCTGCACTGTTGGGGGGTGGGGGTGGTGGGAGACATGAGTGGGGGCCTGGTGGAGGCTGCCCCTGCACTGCTGGGGGGTGGGGGTGATGGGAGACATGAGTGGGGGCCTGGTGGAGGCTGCCCCTGGTGGCTGGGGGGTGGGGGTGGTGGGAGACATGAGTGGGGGCCTGGTGGAGGCTACCCCTGCATTGCTGGGGGGTGGGGTGGTGGGAGACATGAGTGGGGGCCTGGTGGAGGCTGCCCCTGCACTGCTAGGGGGTGGGGGTGGTGGTAGACATGGATGGGGGCCTGGTGGAGGCTGCCCCTGGTGGCTGGGGGGTGGGGGTGCAGGGAGACATGAGTGGGGGCCTGGTGGAGGCTGCCCCTGCACTGCTGGGGGTGGGGGTGGTGGAGACATGAGTGGGGGCCTGGTGGAGGCTGCCCCTGGTGGCTGGGTGGTGGGGGTGCAGGGAGACATGAGTGGGGGCCTGGTGGAGGCTGCCCCTGCACTGCTGGAGGTGGGGGTGGTGGAGACATGAGTGGGGGCCTGGTGGAGGCTGCCCCTGGTGGCTGTGGGTTGGCGGTGGTGGGAGACATGAGTGGGGGTCTGGTGGAGGGTGCCCCTGGTGGCTGGGGGGTGGGGGTGCAGGGGGACATGTGTGGGGGCCTGGTGGAGACTGCCCCTGCACTGCTGGGGTGTGGGGGTGGTGGGAGACATGAGTGGGTGCCTGGTGGAGGTTGCCCCTGCACTGCTGGGGGTGGGGTGGTGGGAGACATGAGTGGGGGCCTGGTGGAGGCTGCCCCTGCACTGCTGGGGGGTGGGGGTGATGGGAGACATGAGTGGGGGCCTGGTGGAGGCTGCCCCTGCACTGCTGGGGGGTGGGGGTGGTGGGAGACATGAGTGGGGGCCTGGTGGAGGCTGCCCCTGGTGGCTGGGGGGTGGGGGTGGTGGGAGACATGAGTGGGGGCCTGGTGGAGGCTGCCCCTGCACTGCTGGGGGGTGGCGGTGATAGGGGACATGAGTGGGGGCCTGGTGGAGGCTGCCCCTGCACTGCTGGGGGTCGGGGGTGATGGGAGACATGAGTGGGGGCCTGGTGGAGGCTGCCCCTTCACTGCTGGGTGGTCAGTCGGCAGGGAGAAATGAGTTGGACATGAGTGGGGGCCTGGTGGAGGCTGCCCCTGGTGGCTGGGGGTGGTGGGAGACATGAGTGGGGGCCTGGTGGAGGCTGCACCTGCACTGCTGGGGGTGTGGGGGAGACATGAGTGGGGGCCTGGTGGAGGCTGCCCCTGGTGGCTGGAGTGTGGGGGTGCAGGGAGACATGAGTGGGGGCCTGGTGGAGGCAGCCCCTGGTGGCTGGGGGGTGGGGGTACAGGGGGACATGAGTGGGGGCCTGGTGGAGGCTGCCCCTGGTGGCTGGGGGGTGGGGGTGCAGGGGGACATGAGTGGGGGCCTGGTGGAGGGTGCCCCTGCACTGATGGGGGGTGGGGGTGGTGGGAGACATGAGTGGGGGCCTGGTGGAGGCTGCCCCTGCACTGCTGGGGGTGGGGGTGATGGGAGACATGAGTGGGGGCCTGGTGGAGGTTGCCCCTGGTGGCTGGGGGGTGGGGGTGCAGGGAGACATGAGTGGGGGCCTGGTGGAGGCTGCCCCTGGTGGCTGGGGGGTGGGGGTGCAGGGGGACATGAGTGGGGGCCTGGTGGAGGCTGCCCCTGGTGGTTGGGGGGTGGGGGTGCAGGGGGACATGAGTGGGGGCCTGGTGGAGGGTGTCCCTGCACTGCTGGGGGGTGGGAGACATGAGTGGGGGAGTAGTGGAGGCTGCCCCTGCACTGCTGGGGGGTGGGGGTGATGGGAGACATGAGTGGGGGCCTAGTGGAGGCTGCCCCTGCACTGCTGGGGTGTGGGGGTGGTGGGAGACATGAGTGGGGGCCTGGTGGAGGCTGCCCCTGCACTGCTGGGGGTGGGGGTGGTGGAGACATGAGTGGGGGCCTGGTGGAGGCTGCCCCTGGTGGCTGTGGGGTGGCGGTGGTGGGAGACATGAGTGGGGGTCTGGTGGAGGGTGCCCCTGGTGGCTGGGGGGTGGGGGTGCAGGGGGACATGTGTGGGGGCCTGGTGGAGGCTGCCCCTGCACTGCTGGGGTGTGGGGGTGGTGGGAGACATGAGTGGGTGCCTGGTGGTGGCTGCCCCTGCTCTGCTGGGGGTGGGGTGGTGGGAGACATGAGTGGGGGCCTGGTGGAGGCTGCCCCTGCACTGCTGGGGGTGGGGGTGATGGGAGACATGAGTGGGGGCCTGGTGGAGGCTGCCCCTGCACTGCTGGGGGGTGGGGGTGGTGGGAGACATGAGTGGGGGCCTGGTGGAGGCTGCCTCTGGTGGCTGGGGTGTGGGGGTGGTGGGAGACATGAGTGGGGGCCTGGTGGAGGCTGCCCCTGCACTGCTGGGGGGTGGCGGTGATAGGGGACATGAGTGGGGGCCTGGTGGAGGCTGCCCCTGGTGGCTGGGGGTGGTGGGAGACATGAGTGGGGGCCTGGTGGAGGCTGCCCCTTCACTGCTGGGGGGTGAGGGGGCAGGGAGAAATGAGTTGGACATGAGTGGGGGCCTGGTGGAGGCTGCCCCTGGTGGCTGGGGGTGGTGGGAGACATGAGTGGGGGCCTGGTGGAGGCTGCCCCTGCACTGCTGGGGGTGGGAGACATGAGTGGGGGCCTGGTGGTGGCTGCCCCTGCACTGCAGGGGGGTGGGGGTGGTGGTAGACATGGGAGGGGGCCTCGTGGAGGCTGCCCCTGGTGGCTGGGGGGTGGGGGTAGAGGGAGACATGAGTGGGGGCCTGGTGGAGGCTGCCCCTGCACTGCTGGGGGGTGGGGGTGGTGGGAGACATGAGTGGGGGCCTGGTGGAGGCTGCCCCTGGTGGCTGGGGGTGGGGGTGGTGGGAGACATGAGTGGGGGTCTTGTGGAGGGTGCCCCTGGTGGCTGGGGGGTGGGGGTGCAGGAGGACATGTGTGGGGGTCTGGTGGAGGCTGCCCCTGCACTGCTGGGGGGTGGGGGTGGTGGGAGACATGAGTGGGGGCCTGGTGGAGGCTGCCCCTGCACTGCTGGGGGGTGGGGGTGGTGGGAGACATGAATGGGGGCCTGGTGGAGGCTGCCCCTGCACTGCTGGGGGGTGGGGGTGATGGGAGACATGAGTGGGGGCCTGGTGGAGACTGCCCCTGCACTGCTGGGGGGTTTGGGTGGTGGGAGACATGAGTGGGGGCCTGGTGGAGGCTGCCCCTGGTGGCTGGGGGGTGGGGGTGGTGGGAGACATGAGTGGGGGCCTGGTGGAGGCTGCCCCTGCACTGCTGGGGCGTGGGGGTGATAGGGGACATGAGTGGGGGCCTGGTGGAGGCTGCCCCTGGTGACTGGGGGGTGGGGGTGGTGGGAGACATGAGTGGGGGCCTGGTGGAGGCTGCCCCTACACTGCTGGGGGGTGGGGATGATGGGAGACATGAGTGGGGGCTGGTGGAGGCTGCCCCTGCACTGCTGGGGGTTGGGGGTGCAGGGAGACATGAGTTGGACATGAGTGGGGGCCTGGTGGAGGCTGCCCCTGGTGGCTGGGGGGTGGGGTGGTGGGAGACATGAGTGGGGGCCTTGTGGAGGGTGCCCCTGCACTGCTGGGGGGTGGGGGTGGTGGGAGACATGAGTGGGGGCCTGGTGGAGGCTGCCCCTGCACTGCTGGGGGGTGGGGGTGATGGGAGACATGAGTGGGGGCCTGGTGGAGGCTGCGCCTGCACTGCTGGGGGGTGGGGGTGGTGGGAGACATGAGTGGGGGCCTGGTGGAGGCTGCCCCTGCACTGCTGGGGGGTGGGGGTGATGGGAGTCATGAGTGGGGGCCTGCTGGAGGCTGCCCCTGCACTGCTGGAGGGTGGGGGTGGTGGGAGACATGAGTGGGGGCCTGGTGGAGGCTGCCCCTGGTGGCTGGGGGGTGGGGGTAGTGGGAAACATGAGTGGGGGCCTGGCGGAGGCTGCCCCCAGTGGCTGGGGGTGGGGGCCTGGTGGAGGCTGCCCCTGCACTGCTGGGGGGTGGGGGTGATGGGAGACATGAGTGGGGGCCTGGTGGAGGCTGCCCCTGCACTGCTGGGGGGTGGGGTGCAGGGAGACATGAGATGGACATGAGTGGGGGCCTGGTGGAGGCTGCCCCTGGTGGCTGGGGGTGGGGGCGGTGGGAGACATGAGTGAGGGCCTGGTGGAGGCTGCCCCTGCACTGCTGGGGGTGGGGGTGGTGGGAGACATGAGTGGGGGCCTGGTGGAGGCTGCCCCTGCACTGCTGGAGGGTGGGGTGGTGGTAGACATGGATGGGGGCCTGGTGGAGGCTGCCCCTGGTGGCTGGAGGGTGGGGGTGCAGGGAGACATGAGTGGGGGCCTGGTGGAGGCTGCCCTTGCACTGCTGGGGGTGGGGGTGGTGGGAGACATGAGTGGGGGCCTGGTGGAGGGTGCCCCTGCACTACTGGGGGGTGGGGTGGTGGGAGACATGAGTGGGGGCCTGGTGGAGGCTGCCCCTGCACTGCTGGGGGGTGGGGGTGATGGGAGACATGAGTGGGGGCCTGGTGGAGGCTGCCCCTGCACTGCTGGGGGGTGGGGGTGGTGGGAGACATGAGTGGGGGCCTGGTGGAGGCTGCCCCTGCACTGCTGGGGGGTGGGGGTGATGGGAGACATGAGTGGGGGCCTGGTGGAGGCTGCCCCTGCACTGCTGGGGGTGGGGGTGGTGGGAGACATGTGTGGGGGCCTGGTGGAGGCTGCCCCTGGTGGCTGGGGGTGGGGGTGGTGGAAGACATGAGTGGGGGCCTGGCGGAGGCTGCCCCGGTGGCTGGGGGGTTGGGGTGGTGGGAGAAATGAGTGGGGGCCTGGTGGAGGCTGCCCCTGGTGGCTGTGTGGTGGCGGTGGTGGGAGACATGAGTGGGGGTCTGGTGGAGGGTGCCCCTGGTGGCTGGGGGGTGGGGGTGCAGGGGGACATGTGTGGGGGCCTGGTGGAGGCTGCCCCTGCACTGCTGGCGGGTGGGGGTGGTGGGAGACATGAGTGGGGGCCTGGTGGAGGCTGCCCCTGGTGGCTGGGGGGTGGGGGTGGCGGGAGACATGAGTGGGGGCCTGGTGGAGGCTGCCCCTGCACTGCTGGGGGGTGGGTGTGATGGGAGACATGAGTGGGGGCCTGGTGGAGGCTGCCCCTGCACTGCTGGGGGGTGGGGGTGGTGGGAGACATGAGTGGGGGCCTGGTGGAGGCCGCCCCTGGTGGCTGGGGGGTGGGGGTGGTGGGAGACATGAGTGGGGGCCTGGTGGAGGCTGCCTCTGCACTGCTGGGGGGTGGTGGTGATAGGGGATATGAGTGGGGGCCTGGTGGAGGCTGCCCCTGGTGGCTGGGGGGTGGGGGTGGTGGGAGACATGAGTGGGGGCCTGGTGGAGGCTGCCCCGGCACTGCTGGGGGTCGGGGGTGATGGGAGACATGAGTGGGGGCCTGGTGGAGGCTGCCCCTTCACTGCTGGGGGGTGAGGGGGCAGGGAGACATGAGTTGGACATGAGTGGGGGCCTGGTGAAGGCTGCCCCTGGTGGCTGGGGGGTGGGGGTGGTGGGAGACATGAGTGGGGGCCTGGTGGAGGCTGCCCCTGCACTGCTGGGGGTGGGGGTGGTGGGAGACATGAGTGGGGGCCTGGTGGAGGCTGCCCCTGCACTGCTGGGGGGTGGGGGTGGTGGTAGACATGGGTGGGGGCCTGGTGGAGGCTGCCCCTGGTGGCTGGGGGGTGGGGTGCAGGGAGACATGAGTGGGGGCCTGGTGGAGGCTGCCCCTGCACTTCTGGGGGTTGGGGGTGGTGGGAGACATGAGTGGGGGCCTGGTGGAGGCTGCCCCTGGTGGCTGGGGGGTGGGGGTGGTGGGAGACATGAGTGGGGGTCTTGTGGAGGGTGGCCCTGGTGGCTGGGGGGTGGGGGTGCAGGAGGACATGTGTGGGGGCCTGGTGGAGGCTGTCCCTGCACTGCTGGGGGTGGGGGTGGTGGGAGACATGAGTGGGGGCCTGGTGGAGGCTGCCCCTGCACTGCTGGGGGGTGGGGGTGGTGGGAGACATGAGTGGGGGCCTGGTGGAGGCTGCCCCTGCACTGCTGGGGGGTGGGGGTGATGGGAGACATGAGTGGGGGCCTGGTGGAGGCTGCCCCTGCACTGCTGGGGGTTGGGGGTGGTGGGAGACATGAGTGGGGGCCTGGTGGAGGCTGCCCCTGCACTGCTGGGGGTGGGGGGAGACATGAGTGGGGGCCTGGTGGAGGCTGCCCCTGGTGGCTGGAGTGTGGGGGTGCAGGGAGACATGAGTGGGGGCCTGGTGGAGGCTGCCCCTGGTGGCTGGGGGGTGGGGGTGCAGGGGGACATGAGTGGGGGCCTGGTGGAGGCTGCCCCTGGTGGCTGGGGGGTGGGGGTGCAGGGGGACATGAGTGGGGGCCTGGTGGAGGGTGCCCCTGCACTGCTGGGGGGTGGGGGTGGTGGGAGACATGAGTGGGGGCCTGGTGGAGGCTGCCCCTGCACTGCTGGGGGTGGGGGTGATGGGAGACATGAGTGGGGCCCTGGTGGAGGCTGCCCCTGGTGGCTGGAGGGTGGGGGTGCAGGGAGACATGAGTGGGGGCCTGGTGGAGGCTGCCCCTGGTGGCTGGGGGTGGGGGTACAGGGGGACATGAGTGGGGTCCTGGTGGAGGCTGCCCCTGGTGGCTGGGGGGTGGGGGTGCAGGGGGACATGAGTGGGGGCCTGGTGGAGGGTGCCCCTGCACTGCTGGGGGGTGGGAGACATGAGTGGGGGAGTGGTGGAGGCTGCCCCTGCACTGCTGGGGGGTGGGGGTGGTGGGAGACATGAGTGGGGGCCTGCTGGAGGCTGCCCCTGCACTGCTGGGGGGTGGGGGTGGTGGGAGACATGAGTGGGGGCCTGCTGGAGGCTGCCCCTGCACTGCTGGGGGGTGGGGGTGATGGGAGACATGATTGGGGGCCTGGTGGAGGCTGCCCCTGGTGGCTGGGGGGTGGGGGTGGTTGGAGACATGAGTGGGGGCCTGACGGAGGCTGCCCCCGGTGGCAGGGGGTGGGGGTGGTGGGAGACATGAGTGGGGGCCTGGTGGAGGCTGCCCCTGCACTGATGGGGGATGGGGGTGATGGGAGACATGAGTGGGGGCCTGGTGGAGGCTGCCCCTGCACTGCTGGGGGGTGGGGGTGCAGGGAGACATGAGTTGGACATGAGTGGGGGCCTGGTGGAGGCTGCCCCTGGTGGCTGGGGGGTGGGGGTGGTGGGAGACATGAGTGGGGGCCTGGTGGAGGCTACCCCTGCATTGCTGGGGGGTGGGGGTGGTGGGAGACATGAGTGGGGGCCTGGTGGAGGCTGCCCCTGCACTGCTAGGGGGTGGGGGTGGTAGTAGACATGGATGGGGGCCTGGTGGAGGCTGCCCCTGGTGGCTGGGGGGTGGGGGTGCAGGGAGACATGAGTGGGGGCCTGGTGGAGGCTGCCCCTGCACTGCTGGGGGTGGGGGTGGTGGAGACATGAGTGGGGGCCTGGTGGAGGCTGCCCCTGGTGGCTGTGGGGTGGCGGTGGTGAGACACATGAGTGGGGGTCTGGTGGAGGGTGCCCCTGGTGGCTGGGGGGTGGGGGTGCAGGGGGACATGTGTGGGGGCCTGGTGGAGGCTGCCCCTGCACTGCTGGGGTGTGGGGGTGGTGGGAGACATGAGTGGGTGCCTGGTGGTGGCTGCCCCTGCACTGCTGGGGGTGGGGTGGTGGGAGACATGAGTGGGGGCCTGGTGGAGGCTGCCCCTGCACTGCTGGGGGGTGGGGGTGATGGGAGACATGAGTGGGGGCCTGGTGGAGGCTGCCCCTGCACTGCTGGGGGGTGGGGGTGGTGGGAGACATGAGTGGGGGTCTGGTGGAGGCTGCCCCTGGTGGCTTGGGGGTGGGGGTGGTGGGAGACATGAGTGGGGGCCTGGTGGAGGCTGCCCCTGCACTGCTGGGGGGTGGCGGTGATAGGGGATATGAGTGGGGGCCTGGTGGAGGCTGCCCCTGGTGGCTGGGGGGTGGTGGGAGACATGAGTGGGGGCCTGGTGGAGGCTGCCCCTGCACTGCTGGGGGTCAGGGGTGATGGGAGACATGAGTGGGGGCCTGGTGGAGGCTGCCCCTTCACTGCTGGGGGGTGAGGGGGCAGGGAGAAATGAGTTGGACATGAGTGGGGGCCTGGTGGAGGCTGCCCCTGGTGGCTGGGGGTGGTGGGAGACATGAGTGGGGGCCTGGTGGAGGCTGCCCCTGCACTGCTGGGGGTGGGAGACATGAGTGGGGGCCTGGTGGTGGCTGCCCCTGCACTGCTGGGGGGTGGGGGTGGTGGTAGACATGGGAGGGGGCCTCGTGGAGGCTGCCCCTGGTGGCTGGGGGGTGGGGGTGCAGGGAGACATGAGTGGGGGCCTGGTGGAGGCTGCCCCTGCACTGCTGGGGGGTGGGGGTGGTGGGAGACATGAGTGGGGGCCTGGTGGAGGCTGCCCCTGGTGGCTGGGGGTGGGGGTGGTGGGAGACATGAGTGGGGGTCTTGTGGAGGGTGCCCCTGGTGGCTGGGGGGTGGGGGTGCAGGAGGACATGTGTGGGGGCCTGGTGGAGGCTGCCCCTGCACTGCTGGGGGGTGGGGGTGGTGGGAGACATGAGTGGGGGCCTGATGGAGGCTGCCCCTGCACTGCTGGGGGGTGGGGGTGGTGGGAGACATGAGTGGGGGCCTGGTGGAGGCTGCCCCTGCACTGCTGGGGGGTGGGGGTGATGGGAGACATGAGTGGGGGCCTGGTGGAGGCTGCCCCTGCACTGCTGGGGGGTTGGGGTGGTGGGAGACATGAGTGGGGGCCTGGTGGAGGCTGCCCCTGGTGGCTGGGGGGTGGGGGTGGTGGGAGACATGAGTGGGGGCCTGGTGGAGGCTGCCCCTACACTGCTGGGGGGTGGGGATGATGGGAGACATGAGTGGGGGCTGGTGGAGGCTGCCTCTGCACTGCTGGGGGTTGGGGGTGCAGGGAGACATGAGTTGGACATGAGTGGGGGCCTGGTGGAGGCTGTCCCTGGTGGCTGGGGGGTGGGGTGGTGGGAGACATGAGTGGGGGCCTGGTGGAGGGTGCCCCTGCACTGCTGGGGGGTGGGGGTGGTGGGAGACATGAGTGGGGGCCTGGTGGAGGCTGCCCCTGCACTGCTAGGGGGTGGGGGTGATGGTAGACATGGATGGGGGCCTGGTGGAGGCTGCCCCTGGTGGCTGGGGGGTGGGGGTGCAGGGAGACATGAGTGGGGGCCTGGTGGAGGCTGCCCCTGCACTGCTGGGGGTGGGGATGGTGGAGACATGAGTGGGGGCCTGGTGGAGGCTGCCCCTGGTGGCTGTGGGGTGGCGGTGGTGGGACACATGAGTGGGGGTCTGGTGGAGGGTGCCCCTGGTGGCTGGGGGGTGGGGGTGCAGGGGGACATGTGTGGGGGCCTGGTGGAGGCTGCCCCTGCACTGCTGGGGTGTGGGGGTGGTGGGAGACATGAGTGGGTGCCTGGTGGTGGCTGCCCCTGCACTGCTGGGGGTGGGGTGGTGGGAGACATGAGTGGGGGCCTGGTGGAGGCTGCCCCTGCACTGCTGGGGGGTGGGGGTGATGGGAGACATGAGTGGGGGCCTGGTGGAGGCTGCCCCTGCACTGCTGGGGGGTGGGGGTGGTGGGAGACATGAGTGGGGGCCTGGTGGAGGCTGCCCCTGGTGGCTTGGGGGTGGGGGTGGTGGGAGACATGAGTGGGGGCATGGTGGAGGCTGCCCCTGCACTGCTGGGGGGTGGCGGTGATAGGGGATATGAGTGGGGGCCTGGTGGAGGCTGCCCCTGGTGGCTGGGGGGTGGTGGGAGACATGAGTGGGGGCCTGGTGGAGGCTGCCCCTGCACTGCTGGGGGTCAGGGGTGATGGGAGACATGAGTGGGGGCCTGGTGGAGGCTGCCCCTTCACTGCTGGGGGGTGAGGGGGCAGGGAGAAATGAGTTGGACATGAGTGGGGGCCTGGTGGAGGCTGCCCCTGGTGGCTGGGGGTGGTGGGAGACATGAGTGGGGGCCTGGTGGAGGCTGCCCCTGCACTGCTGGGGGTGGGAGACATGAGTGGGGGCCTGGTGGTGGCTGCCCCTGCACTGCTGGGGGGTGGGGGTGGTGGTAGACATGGGAGGGGGCCTCGTGGAGGCTGCCCCTGGTGGCTGGGGGGTGGGGGTGCAGGGAGACATGAGTGGGGGCCTGGTGGAGGCTGCCCCTGCACTGCTGGGGGGTGGGGGTGGTGGGAAACATGAGTGGGGGCCTGGTGGAGGCTGCCCCTGGTGGCTGGGGGTGGTGGGAGACATGAGTGGGGATCTTGTGGAGGGTGCCCCTGGTGGCTGGGGGGTGGGGGTGCAGGAGGACATGTGTGGGGGCCTGGTGGAGGCTGCCCCTGCACTGCTGGGGGGTGGGGGTGGTGGGAGACATGAGTGGGGGCCTGGTGGAGGCTGCCCCTGCACTGCTGGGGGGTGGGGGTGGTGGGAGACATGAGTGGGGGCCTGGTGGAGGCTGCCCCTGCACTGCTGGGGGGTGGGGGTGATGGGAGACATGAGTGGGGGCCTGGTGGAGGCTGCCCCTGCACTGCTGGGGGGTTGGGGTGGTGGGAGACATGAGTGGGGGCCTGGTGGAGGCTGCCCCTGGTGGCTGGGGGGTGGGGGTGGTGGGAGACATGAGTGGGGGCCTGGTGGAGGCTGCCCCTACACTGCTGGGGGGTGGGGATGATGGGAGACATGAGTGGGGGCTGGTGGAGGCTGCCTCTGCACTGCTGGGGGTTGGGGATGCAGGGAGACATGAGTTGGACATGAGTGGGGGCCTGGTGGAGGCTGCCCCTGGTGGCTGGGGGGTCGGGTGGTGGGAGACATGAGTGGGGGCCTGGTGGAGGGTGCCCCTGCACTGCTGGGGGGTGGGGGTGGTGGGAGACATGAGTGGGGGCCTGGTGGAGGCTGCCCCTGCACTGCTGGGGGGTGGGGGTGATGGGAGACATGAGTGGGGGCCTGGTGGAGGCTGCGCCTGCACTGCTGGGGGGTGGGGGTGGTGGGAGACATGAGTGGGGGCCTGTTGGAGGCTGCCCCTGCACTGCTGGGGGGTGGGGGTGATGGGAGTCATGAGTGGGGGCCTGCTGGAGGCTGCCCCTGCACTGCTGGGGGGTGGGGGTGGTGGGAGACATGAGTGGGGGCCTGGTGGTGGCTGCCCCTGGTGGCTGGGGGGTGGGGGTAGTGGGAGACATGAGTGGGGGCCTGGCGGATGCTGCCCCCGGTGGCTGGGGGTGGGGGTGGTGGGAGACATGAGTGGGGGCCTGGTGGAGGCTGCCCCTGCACTGCTGGGGGTGGGGGTGATGGGAGACATGAGTGGGGGCCTGGTGGAGGCTGCCCCTGCACTGCTGGGGGGTGGGGGTGCAGGGAGACATGAGATGGACATGAGTGGGGGCCTGGTGGAGGCTGCCCCTGGTGGCTGGGGGTGGGGGTGGTGGGAGACATGAGTGGGGGCCTGGTGGAGGCTGCCCCTGCACTGCTGGAGGGTGGGGGTGGTGGGAGACATGAGTGGGGGCCTGGTGGAGGCTGCCCCTGCACTGCTGGAGGGTGGGGGTGGTGGTAGACATGGATGGGGGCCTGGTGGAGGCTGCCCCTGGTGGCTGGAGGGTGGGGGTGCAGGGAGACATGAGTGGGGGCCTGGTGGAGGCTGCCCCTGCACTGCTGGGGGTGGGGGTGGTGGGAGACATAAGTGGGGGCCTGGTGGAGGGTGCCCCTGCACTGCTGGGGGGTGGGGTGGTGGGAGACATGAGTGGGGGCCTGGTGGAGGCTGCCCCTGCACTGCTGGGGGGTGAGGGTGATGGGAGACATGAGTGGGGGCCTGGTGGAGGCTGCCCCTGCACTGCTGGGGGGTGGGGGTGGTGGGAGACATGAGTGGGGGCCTGGTGGAGGCTGCCCCTGCACTGCGGGGGGTGGGGGTGATGGGAGACATGAGTGGGGGCCTGGTGGAGGCTGCCCCTGCACTGCTGGGGGTGGGGGTGGTGGGAGACATGTGTGGGGGCCTGGTGGAGGCTGCCCCTGGTGGCTGGGGGTGGGGGTGGTGGAAGGCATGAGTGGGGGCCTGGCGGAGGCTGCCCCCGGTGGCTGGTGGGTGGGGGTGGTGGGAGACATGAGTGGGGGCCTGGTGGAGGCTGCCCCTGGTGGCTGTGGGGTGGCGGTGGTGGGAGACATGAGTGGGGGTCTGGTGGAGGGTGCCCCTGGTGGCTGGGGGGTGGGGGTGCAGGGGGACATGTGTGGGGGCCTGGTGGAGGCTGCCCCTGCACTGCTGGCGGGTGGGGGTGGTGGGAGACATGAGTGGGGGCCTGGTGGAGGCTGCCCCTGGTGGCTGGGGGGTGGGGGTGGCGGGAGACATGAGTGGGGGCCTGGTGGAGGCTGCCCCTGCACTGCTGGGGGGTGGGGGTGGTGGGAGACATGAGTGGGGGCCTGGTGGAGGCTGCCCCTGGTGGCTTGGGGGTGGGGGTGGTGGGAGACAAGAGTGGGGGCCTGGTGGAGGCTGCCCCTGCACTGCTGGGGGGTGGCGGTGATAGGGGATATGAGTGGGGGCCTGGTGGAGGCTGCCCCTGGTGGCTGGGGGGTGGTGGGAAACTTGAGTGGGGGCCTGGTGGAGGCTGCCCCTGCACTGCTGGGGGTCAGGGGTGATGGGAGACATGAGTGGGGGCCTGGTGGAGGCTGCCCCTTCACTGCTGGGGGGTGAGGGGGCAGGGAGAAATGAGTTGGACATGAGTGGGGGCCTGGTGGAGGCTGCCCCTGGTGGCTGGGGGTGGTGGGAGACATGAGTGGGGGCCTGGTGGAGGCTGCCCCTGCACTGCTGGGGGTGGGAGACATGAGTGGGGGCCTGGTGGTGGCTGCCCCTGCACTGCTGGGGGTTGGGGGTGGTGGTAGACATGGGAGGGGGCCTCGTGGAGGCTGCCCCTGGTGGCTGGGGGGTGGGGGTGCAGGGAGACATGAGTGGGGGCCTGGTGGAGGCTGCCCCTGCACTGCTGGGGGGTGGGGGTGGTGGGAAACATGAGTGGGGGCCTGGTGGAGGCTGCCCCTGGTGGCTGGGGGTGGTGGGAGACATGAGTGGGGATCTTGTGGAGGGTGCCCCTGGTGGCTGGGGGGTGGGGGTGCAGGAGGACATGTGTGGGGGCCTGGTGGAGGCTGCCCCTGCACTGCTGGGGGGTGGGGGTGGTGGGAGACATGAGTGGGGGCCTGGTGGAGGCTGCCCCTGCACTGCTGGGGGGTGGGGGTGATGGGAGACATGAGTGGGGGCCTGGTGGAGGCTGCCCCTGCACTGCTGGGGGGTTGGGGTGGTGGGAGACATGAGTGGGGGCCTGGTGGAGGCTGCCCCTGGTGGCTGGGGGGTGGGGGTGGTGGGAGACATGAGTGGGGGCCTGGTGGAGGCTGCCCCTGCACTGCTGGGGGGTGGGGGTGGTGGGAGACATGAGTGGGGGTCTGGTGGAGGCTGCCCCTGGTGGCTTGGGGGTGGGGGTGGTGGGAGACATGAGTGGGGGCCTGGTGGAGGCTGCCCCTGCACTGCTGGGGGGTGGCGGTGATAGGGGATATGAGTGGGGGCCTGGTGGAGGCTGCCCCTGGTGGCTGGGGGGTGGTGGGAGACATGAGTGGGGGCCTGGTGGAGGCTGCCCCTGCACTGCTGGGGGTCAGGGGTGATGGGAGACATGAGTGGGGGCCTGGTGGAGGCTGCCCCTTCACTGCTGGGGGGTGAGGGGGCAGGGAGAAATGAGTTGGACATGAGTGGGGGCCTGGTGGAGGCTGCCCCTGGTGGCTGGGGGTGGTGGGAGACATGAGTGGGGGCCTGGTGGAGGCTGCCCCTGCACTGCTGGGGGTGGGAGACATGAGTGGGGGCCTGGTGGTGGCTGCCCCTGCACTGCTGGGGGGTGGGGGTGGTGGTAGACATGGGAGGGGGCCTCGTGGAGGCTGCCCCTGGTGGCTGGGGGGTGGGGGTGCAGGGAGACATGAGTGGGGGCCTGGTGGAGGCTGCCCCTGCACTGCTGGGGGGTGGGGGTGGTGGGAGACATGAGTGGGGGCCTGGTGGAGGCTGCCCCTGGTGGCTGGGGGTGGGGGTGGTGGGAGACATGAGTGGGGGTCTTGTGGAGGGTGCCCCTGGTGGCTGGGGGGTGGGGGTGCAGGAGGACATGTGTGGGGGCCTGGTGGAGGCTGCCCCTGCACTGCTGGGGGGTGGGGGTGGTGGGAGACATGAGTGGGGGCCTGATGGAGGCTGCCCCTGCACTGCTGGGGGGTGGGGGTGGTGGGAGACATGAGTGGGGGCCTGGTGGAGGCTGCCCCTGCACTGCTGGGGGGTGGGGGTGATGGGAGACATGAGTGGGGGCCTGGTGGAGGCTGCCCCTGCACTGCTGGGGGGTTGGGGTGGTGGGAGACATGAGTGGGGGCCTGGTGGAGGCTGCCCCTGGTGGCTGGGGGGTGGGGGTGGTGGGAGACATGAGTGGGGGCCTGGTGGAGGCTGCCCCTACACTGCTGGGGGGTGGGGATGATGGGAGACATGAGTGGGGGCTGGTGGAGGCTGCCTCTGCACTGCTGGGGGTTGGGGGTGCAGGGAGACATGAGTTGGACATGAGTGGGGGCCTGGTGGAGGCTGCCCCTGGTGGCTGGGGGGTGGGGTGGTGGGAGACATGAGTGGGGGCCTGGTGGAGGGTGCCCCTGCACTGCTGGGGGGTGGGGGTGGTGGGAGACATGAGTGGGGGCCTGGTGGAGGCTGCCCCTGCACTGCTAGGGGGTGGGGGTGATGGTAGACATGGATGGGGGCCTGGTGGAGGCTGCCCCTGGTGGCTGGGGGGTGGGGGTGCAGGGAGACATGAGCGGGGGCCTGGTGGAGGCTGCCCCTGCACTGCTGGGGGTGGGGATGGTGGAGACATGAGTGGGGGCCTGGTGGAGGCTGCCCCTGGTGGCTGTGGGGTGGCGGTGGTGGGACACATGAGTGGGGGTCTGGTGGAGGGTGCCCCTGGTGGCTGGGGGTTGGGGGTGCAGGGGGACATGTGTGGGGGCCTGGTGGAGGCTGCCCCTGCACTGCTGGGGTGTGGGGGTGGTGGGAGACATGAGTGGGTGCCTGGTGGTGGCTGCCCCTGCACTGCTGGGGGTGGGGTGGTGGGAGACATGAGTGGGGGCCTGGTGGAGGCTGCCCCTGCACTGCTGGGGGGTGGGGGTGATGGGAGACATGAGTGGGGGCCTGGTGGAGGCTGCCCCTGCACTGCTGGGGGGTGGGGGTGGTGGGAGACATGAGTGGGGGCCTGGTGGAGGCTGCCCCTGGTGGCTGGGGGGTGGGGGTGGTGGGAGACATGAGTGGGGGCCTGGTGGAGGCTGCCCCTACACTGCTGGGGGGTGGGGATGATGGGAGACATGAGTGGGGGCTGGTGGAGGCTGCCTCTGCACTGCTGGGGGTTGGGGGTGCAGGGAGACATGAGTTGGACATGAGTGGGGGCCTGGTGGAGGCTGCCCCTGGTGGCTGGGGGGTGGGGTGGTGGGAGACATGAGTGGGGGCCTGGTGGAGGGTGCCCCTGCACTGCTGGGGGGTGGGGGTGGTGGGAGACATGAGTGGGGGCCTGGTGGAGGCTGCCCCTGCACTGCTAGGGGGTGGGGGTGATGGTAGACATGGATGGGGGCCTGGTGGAGGCTGCCCCTGGTGGCTGGGGGGTGGGGGTGCAGGGAGACATGAGCGGGGGCCTGGTGGAGGCTGCCCCTGCACTGCTGGGGGTGGGGATGGTGGAGACATGAGTGGGGGCCTGGTGGAGGCTGCCCCTGGTGGCTGTGGGGTGGCGGTGGTGGGACACATGAGTGGGGGTCTGGTGGAGGGTGCCCCTGGTGGCTGGGGGGTGGGGGTGCAGGGGGACATGTGTGGGGGCCTGGTGGAGGCTGCCCCTGCACTGCTGGGGTGTGGGGGTGGTGGGAGACATGAGTGGGTGCCTGGTGGTGGCTGCCCCTGCACTGCTGGGGGTGGGGTGGTGGGAGACATGAGTGGGGGCCTGGTGGAGGCTGCCCCTGCACTGCTGGGGGGTGGGGGTGATGGGAGACATGAGTGGGGGCCTGGTGGAGGCTGCCCCTGCACTGCTGGGGGGTGGGGGTGGTGGGAGACATGAGTGGGGGCCTGGTGGAGGCTGCCCCTGGTGGCTTGGGGGTGGGGGTGGTGGGAGACATGAGTGGGGGCCTGGTGGAGGCTGCCCCTGCACTGCTGGGGGGTGGCGGTGATAGGGGATATGAGTGGGGGCCTGGTGGAGGCTGCCCCTGGTGGCTGGGGGGTGGTGGGAGACATGAGTGGGGGCCTGGTGGAGGCTGCCCCTGCACTGCTGGGGGTCAGGGGTGATGGGAGACATGAGTGGGGGCCTGGTGGAGGCTGCCCCTTCACTGCTGGGGGGTGAGGGGGCAGGGAGAAATGAGTTGGACATGAGTGGGGGCCTGGTGGAGGCTGCCCCTGGTGGCTGGGGGTGGTGGGAGACATGAGTGGGGGCCTGGTGGAGGCTGCCCCTGCACTGCTGGGGGTGGGAGACATGAGTGGGGGCCTGGTGGTGGCTGCCCCTGCACTGCTGGGGGGTGGGGGTGGTGGTAGACATGGGAGGGGGCCTCGTGGAGGCTGCCCCTGGTGGCTGGGGGGTGGGGGTGCAGGGAGACATGAGTGGGGGCCTGGTGGAGGCTGCCCCTGCACTGCTGGGGGGTGGGGGTGGTGGGAAACATGAGTGGGGGCCTGGTGGAGGCTGCCCCTGGTGGCTGGGGGTGGTGGGAGACATGAGTGGGGATCTTGTGGAGGGTGCCCCTGGTGGCTGGGGGGTGGGGGTGCAGGAGGACATGTGTGGGGGCCTGGTGGAGGCTGCCCCTGCACTGCTGGGGGGTGGGGGTGGTGGGAGACATGAGTGGGGGCCTGGTGGAGGCTGCCCCTGCACTGCTGGGGGGTGGGGGTGGTGGGAGACATGAGTGGGGGCCTGGTGGAGGCTGCCCCTGCACTGCTGGGGGGTGGGGGTGATGGGAGACATGAGTGGGGGCCTGGTGGAGGCTGCCCCTGCACTGCTGGGGGGTTGGGGTGGTGGGAGACATGAGTGGGGGCCTGGTGGAGGCTGCCCCTGGTGGCTGGGGGGTGGGGGTGGTGGGAGACATGAGTGGGGGCCTGGTGGAGGCTGCCCCTACACTACTGGGGGGTGGGGATGATGGGAGACATGAGTTGGACATGAGTGGGGGCCTGGTGGAGGCTGCCCCTGGTGGCTGGGGGGTCGGGTGGTGGGAGACATGAGTGGGGGCCTGGTGGAGGGTGCCCCTGCACTGCTGGGGGGTGGGGGTGGTGGGAGACATGAGTGGGGGCCTGGTGGAGGCTGCCCCTGCACTGCTGGGGGGTGGGGGTGATGGGAGACATGAGTGGGGGCCTGGTGGAGGCTGCGCCTGCACTGCTGGGGGGTGGGGGTGGTGGGAGACATGAGTGGGGGCCTGTTGGAGGCTGCCCCTGCACTGCTGGGGGGTGGGGGTGATGGGAGTCATGAGTGGGGGCCTGCTGGAGGCTGCCCCTGCACTGCTGGGGGGTGGGGGTGGTGGGAGACATGAGTGGGGGCCTGGTGGTGGCTGCCCCTGGTGGCTGGGGGGTGGGGGTAGTGGGAGACATGAGTGGGGGCCTGGCGGATGCTGCCCCCGGTGGCTGGGGGTGGGGGTGGTGGGAGACATGAGTGGGGGCCTGGTGGAGGCTGCCCCTGCACTGCTGGGGGTGGGGGTGATGGGAGACATGAGTGGGGGCCTGGTGGAGGCTGCCCCTGCACTGCTGGGGGGTGGGGGTGCAGGGAGACATGAGATGGACATGAGTGGGGGCCTGGTGGAGGCTGCCCCTGGTGGCTGGGGGTGGGGGTGGTGGGAGACATGAGTGGGGGCCTGGTGGAGGCTGCCCCTGCACTGCTGGAGGGTGGGGGTGGTGGGAGACATGAGTGGGGGCCTGGTGGAGGCTGCCCCTGCACTGCTGGAGGGTGGGGGTGGTGGTAGACATGGATGGGGGCCTGGTGGAGGCTGCCCCTGGTGGCTGGAGGGTGGGGGTGCAGGGAGACATGAGTGGGGGCCTGGTGGAGGCTGCCCCTGCACTGCTGGGGGTGGGGGTGGTGGGAGACATAAGTGGGGGCCTGGTGGAGGGTGCCCCTGCACTGCTGGGGGGTGGGGTGGTGGGAGACATGAGTGGGGGCCTGGTGGAGGCTGCCCCTGCACTGATGGGGGGTGAGGGTGATGGGAGACATGAGTGGGGGCCTGGTGGAGGCTGCCCCTGCACTGCTGGGGGGTGGGGGTGGTGGGAGACATGAGTGGGGGCCTGGTGGAGGCTGCCCCTGCACTGCGGGGGGTGGGGGTGATGGGAGACATGAGTGGGGGCCTGGTGGAGGCTGCCCCTGCACTGCTGGGGGTGGGGGTGGTGGGAGACATGTGTGGGGGCCTGGTGGAGGCTGCCCCTGGTGGCTGGGGGTGGGGGTGGTGGAAGGCATGAGTGGGGGCCTGGCGGAGGCTGCCCCCGGTGGCTGGGGGGTGGGGGTGGTGGGAGACATGAGTGGGGGCCTGGTGGAGGCTGCCCCTGGTGGCTGTGGGGTGGCGGTGGTGGGAGACATGAGTGGGGGTCTGGTGGAGGGTGCCCCTGGTGGCTGGGGGGTGGGGGTGCAGGGGGACATGTGTGGGGGCCTGGTGGAGGCTGCCCCTGCACTGCTGGCGGGTGGGGGTGGTGGGAGACATGAGTGGGGGCCTGGTGGAGGCTGCCCCTGGTGGCTGGGGGGTGGGGGTGGCGGGAGACATGAGTGGGGGCCTGGTGGAGGCTGCCCCTGCACTGCTGGGGGTGGGGGGTGGTGGGAGACATGAGTGGGGGCCTGGTGGAGGCTGCCCCTGGTGGCTTGGGGGTGGGGGTGGTGGGAGACATGAGTGGGGGCTGGTGGAGGCTGCCCCTGCACTGCTGGGGGGTGGCGGTGATAGGGGATATGAGTGGGGGCCTGGTGGAGGCTGCCCCTGGTGGCTTGGGGGTGGTGGGAGACATGAGTGGGGGCCTGGTGGAGGCTGCCCCTGCACTGCTGGGGGTCAGGGGTGATGGGAGACATGAGTGGGGGCCTGGTGGAGGCTGCCCCTTCACTGCTGGGGGGTGAGGGGGCAGGGAGAAATGAGTTGGACATGAGTGGGGGCCTGGTGGAGGCTGCCCCTGGTGGCTGGGGGTGGTGGGAGACATGAGTTGGGGCCTGGTGGAGGCTGCCCCTGCACTGCTGGGGGTGGGAGACATGAGTGGGGGCCTGGTGGTGGCTGCCCCTGCACTGCTGGGGGTTGGGGGTGGTGGTAGACATGGGAGGGGGCCTCGTGGAGGCTGCCCCTGGTGGCTGGGGGGTGGGGGTGCAGGGAGACATGAGTGGGGGCCTGGTGGAGGCTGCCCCTGCACTGCTGGGGGGTGGGGGTGGTGGCAAACATGAGTGGGGGCCTGGTGGAGGCTGCCCCTGGTGGCTGGGGGTGGTGGGAGACATGAGTGGGGATCTTGTGGAGGGTGCCCCTGGTGGCTGGGGGGTGGGGGTGCAGGAGGACATGTGTGGGGGCCTGGTGGAGGCTGCCCCTGCACTGCTGGGGGGTGGGGGTGGTGGGAGACATGAGTGGGGGCCTGGTGGAGGCTGCCCCTGCACTGCTGGGGGGTGGGGGTGGTGGGAGACATGAGTGGGGGCCTGGTGGAGGCTGCCCCTGCACTGCTGGGGGGTGGGGGTGATGGGAGACATGAGTGGGGGCCTGGTGGAGGCTGCCCCTGCACTGCTGGGGGGTTGGGGTGGTGGGAGACATGAGTGGGGGCCTGGTGGAGGCTGCCCCTGGTGGCTGGGGGGTGGGGGTGGTGGGAGACATGAGTGGGGGCCTGGTGGAGGCTGCCCCTACACTGCTGGGGGGTGGGGATGATGGGAGACATGAGTGGGGGCTGGTGGAGGCTGCCTCTGCACTGCTGGTGGTTGGGGATGCAGGGAGACATGAGTTGGACATGAGTGGGGGCCTGGTGGAGGCTGCCCCTGGTGGCTGGGGGGTCGGTTGGTGGGAGACATGAGTGGGGGCCTGGTGGAGGGTGCCCCTGCACTGCTGGGGGGTGGGGGTGGTGAGAGACATGAGTGGGGGCCTGGTGGAGGCTGCCCCTGCACTGCTGGGGGGTGGGGGTGATGGGAGACATGAGTGGGGGCCTGGTGGAGGCTGTGCCTGCACTGCTGAGGGGTGGGGGTGATGGGAGACATGGGTGGGGGCCTGGTGGAGGCTGCCCCTGCACTGCTGGGGGGTGGGGGTGATGGGAGTCATGAGTGGGGGCCTGCTGGAGGCTGCCCCTGCACTGCTGGGGGGTGGGGGTGGTGGGAGACATGAGTGGGGGCCTGGTGGTGGCTGCCCCTGGTGGCTGGGGGGTGGGGGTAGTGGGAGACATGAGTGGGGGCCTGGCGGATGCTGCCCCCGGTGGCTGGGGGTGGGGGTGGTGGGAGACATGAGTGGGGGCCTGGTGGAGGCTGCCCCTGCACTGCTGGGGGTGGGGGTGATGGGAGACATGAGTGGGGGCCTGGTGGAGGCTGCCCCTGCACTGCTGGGGGGTGGGGGTGCAGGGAGACATGAGATGGACATGAGTGGGGGCCTGGTGGAGGCTGCCCCTGGTGGCTGGGGGTGGGGGTGGTGGGAGACATGAGTGGGGGCCTGGTGGAGGCTGCCCCTGCACTGCTGGAGGGTGGGGGTGGTGGGAGACATGAGTGGGGGCCTGGTGGAGGCTGCCCCTGCACTGCTGGAGGGTGGGGGTGGTGGTAGACATGGATGGGGGCCTGGTGGAGGCTGCCCCTGGTGGCTGGAGGGTGGGGGTGCAGGGAGACATGAGTGGGGGCCTGGTGGAGGCTGCCCCTGCACTGCTGGGGGTGGGGGTGGTGGGAGACATGAGTGGGGGCCTGGTGGAGGGTGCCCCTGCACTGCTGGGGGGTGGGGTGGTGGGAGACATGAGTGGGGGCCTGGTGGAGGCTGCCCCTGCACTGCTGGGGGGTGGGGGTGATGGGAGACATGAGTGGGGGCCTGGTGGAGGCTGCCCCTGCACTGCTGGGGGGTGGGGGTGGTGGGAGACATGAGTGGGGGCCTGGTGGAGGCTGCCCCTGCACTGCGGGGGGGTGGGGGTGATGGGAGACATGAGTGGGGGCCTGGTGGAGGCTGCCCCTGCACTGCTGGGGGGTGGGGGTGGTGGGAGACATGTGTGGGGGCCTGGTGGAGGCTGCCCCTGGTGGCTGGGGGTGGGGGTGGTGGAAGGCATGAGTGGGGGCCTGGCGGAGGCTGCCCCCGGTGGCTGGGGGGTGGGGGTGGTGGGAGACATGAGTGGGGGCCTGGTGGAGGCTGCCCCTGGTGGCTGTGGGGTGGCGGTGGTGGGAGACATGAGTGGGGGTCTGGTGGAGGATGCCCCTGGTGGCTGGGGGTGGGGGTGCAGGGGGACATGTGTGGGGGCCTGGTGGAGGCTGCCCCTGCACTGCTGGCGGGTGGGGGTGGTGGGAGACATGAGTGGGGGCCTGGTGGAGGCTGCCCCTGGTGGCTGGGGGGTGGGGGTGGCGGGAGACATGAGTGGGGGCCTGGTGGAGGCTGCCCCTGCACTGCTGGGGGGTGGGGGTGATGGGAGATATGAGTGGGGGCCTGGTGGAGGCTGCCCCTGCACTGCTGGGGGGTGGGGGTGGTGGGAGACATGAGTGGGGGCCTGGTGGAGGCTGCCCCTGGTGGCTGGGGGGTGGGGGTGGTGGGAGACATGAGTGGGGGACTGGTGGAGGCTGCCCCTGCACTGCTGGGGGGGGCGGTGATAGGGGATATGAGTGGGGGCCTGGTGGAGGCTGCCCCTGGTGGCTGGGGGGTGGGGGTGGTGGGAGACATGAGTGGGGGCCTGGTGGAGGCTGCCCCGGCACTGCTGGGGGTCGGGGGTGATGGGAGACATGAGTGGGGGCCTGGTGGAGGCTGCCCCTTCACTGCTGGGGGGTGAGGGGGCAGGGAGACATGAGTTGGACATGAGTGGGGGCCTGGTGGAGGCTGCCCCTGGTGGCTGGGGGGTGGGGGTGGTGGGAGACATGAGTGGGGGCCTGGTGGAGGCTGCCCATGCACTGCTGGGGGTGGGGGTGGTGGGAGACATGAGTGGGGGCCTGGTGGAGTCTGCCCCTGCACTGCTGGGGGGTGGGGGTGGTGGTAGACATGGGTGGGGGCCTGGTGGAGGCTGCCCCTGGTGGCTGGGGGGTGGGGGTGCAGGGAGACATGAGTGGGGGCCTGGTGGAGGCTGCACCTGCACTGCTGGGGGTTGGGGGTGGTGGGAGACATGAGTGGGGGCCTGGTGGAGGCTGCCCCCGGTGGCTGGGGGGTGGGGGTGGTGGGAGACATGAGTGGGGGTCTTGTGGAGGGTGCCCCTGGTGGCTGGGGGGTGGGGGTGCAGGAGGACATGTGTGGGGGCCTGGTGGAGGCTGTCCCTGCACTGCTGGGGGGTGGGGGTGGTGGGAGACATGAGTGGGGGCCTGGTGGAGGCTGCCCCTGCACTGCTGGGGGGGGGGGTGGGAGACATGAGTGGGGGCCTGGTGGAGGCTGCCCCTTCACTGCTGGGGGGTGGGGGTGATGGGAGACATGAGTGGGGGCCTGGTGGAGGCTGCCCCTGCACTGCTGGGGGTTGGGGGTGGTGGGAGACATGAGTGGGGGCCTGGTGGAGGCTGCCCCTGGTGGCTGGGGGGTGGGGGTGGTGGGAGACATGAGTGGGGGCCTGGTGGAGGCTGCCCCTGCACTGCTGGGGCGTGGGGGTGATAGGGGACATGAGTGGGGGCCTGGTGGAGGCTGCCCCTGGTGACTGGGGGGTGGGGGTGGTGGGAGACATGAGTGGGGGCCTGGTGGAGGCTGCCCCTACACTGCTGGGGGGTGGGGATGATGGGAGACATGAGTGGGGGCTGGTGGAGGCTGCCCCTGCACTGCTGGGGGTTGGGGGTGCAGGGAGACATGAGTTGGACATGAGTGGGGGCCTGGTGCAGGCTGCCCCTGGTGGCTGGGGGTGGGGTGGTGGGAGACATGAGTGGGGGCCTGGTGTAGGGTGCCCCTGCACTGCTGGCGGGTGGGGGTGGTGGGAGACATGAGTGGGGGCCTGGTGGAGGCTGCCCCTGCACTGCTGGGGGGTGGGGGTGATGGGAGACATGAGTGGGGGCCTGGTGGAGGCTGCCCCTGCACTGCTGGGGGGTGGGGGTGGTGGGAGACATGAGTGGGGGCCTGGTGGAGGCTGCCCCTGCACTGCTGGGGGGTGGGGGTGATGGGAGTCATGAGTGGGGGCCTGATGGAGGCTGCCCCTGCACTGCTGGGGGGTCGGGGTGGTGGGAGACATGAGTGGGGGCCTGGTGGAGGCTGCCCCTGGTGGCTGGGGGGTGGGGGTAGTGGGACACATGAGTGGGGGCCTGGCGGAGGCTGCCCCCGGTGGCTGGGGGGTGGGGGTGGTGGGAGACATGAGTGGGGGCCTGGTGGAGGCTGCCCCTGCACTGCTGGGGGGTGATGGGAAACATGAGTGGGGGCCTGGTGGAGGCTGCCCCTGCACTGCTGGGGGTTGGGGGTGGTGGGAGACATGTGTGGGGGCCTGGTGGAGGCTGCCCCTGGTGGCTGGGGGTGGGGGTGGTGGAAGGCATGAGTGGGGGCCTGGCGGAGGCTGCCCCCGGTGGCTGGGGGGTGGGGGTGGTGGGAGACATGAGTGGGGGCCTGGTGGAGGCTGCCCCTGGCGGCTGTGGGGTGGCGGTGGTGGGAGACATGAGTGGGGGTCTGGTGGAGGGTGCCCCTGGTGGCTGGGGGGTGGGGGTGCAGGGGGACATGTGTGGGGGCCTGGTGGAGGCTGCCCCTGCACTGCTGGCGGGTGGGGGTGGTGGGAGACATGAGTGGGGGCCTGGTGGAGGCTGCCCCTGGTGGCTGGGGGGTGGGGGTGGCGGGAGACATGAGTGGGGGCCTGGTGGAGGCTGCCCCTGCACTGCTGGGGGGTGGGGGTGATGGGAGATATGAGTGGGGGCCTGGTGGAGGCTGCCCCTGCACTGCTGGGGGGTGGGGGTGGTGGGAGACATGAGTGGGGGCCTGGTGGAGGCTGCCCCTGGTGGCTGGGGGGTGGGGGTGGTGGGAGACATGAGTGGGGGCCTGGTGGAGGCTGCCCCGGCACTGCTGGGGGTCGGGGGTGATGGGAGACATGAGTGGGGGCCTGGTGGAGGCTGCCCCTTCACTGCTGGGGGGTGAGGGGGCAGGGAGACATGAGTTGGACATGAGTGGGGGCCTGGTGGAGGCTGCCCCTGGTGGCTGGGGGGTGGGGGTGGTGGGAGACATGAGTGGGGGCCTGGTGGAGGCTGCCCCTGCACTGCTGGGGGTGGGGGTGGTGGGAGACATGAGTGGGGGCCTGGTGGAGTCTGCCCCTGCACTGCTGGGGGGTGGGGGTGGTGGTAGACATGGGTGGGGGCCTGGTGGAGGCTGCCCCTGGTGGCTGGGGGGTGGGGGTGCAGGGAGACATGAGTGGGGGCCTGGTGGAGGCTGCACCTGCACTGCTGGGGGTTGGGGGTGGTGGGAGACATGAGTGGGGGCCTGGTGGAGGCTGCCCCTGGTGGCTGGGGAGTGGGGGTGGTGGGAGACATGAGTGGGGGTCTTGTGGAGGGTGCCCCTGGTGGCTGGGGGGTGGGGGTGCAGGAGGACATGTGTGGGGGCCTGGTGGAGGCTGTCCCTGCACTGCTGGGGGGTGGGGGTGGTGGGAGACATGAGTGGGGGCCTGGTGGAGGCTGCCCCTGCACTGCTGGGGGGTGGGGGGGGGTGGGAGACATGAGTGGGGGCCTGGTGGAGGCTGCCCCTGCACTGCTGGGGGGTGGGGGTGATGGGAGACATGAGTGGGGACCTGGTGGAGGCTGCCCCTGCACTGCTGGGGGTTGGGGGTGGTGGGAGACATGAGTGGGGGCCTGGTGGAGGCTGCCCCTGGTGGCTGGGGGGTGGGGGTGGTGGGAGACATGAGTGGGGGCCTGGTGGAGGCTGCCCCTGCACTGCTAGGGGGTGGGGGTGGTGGTAGACATGGATGGGGGCCTGGTGGAGGCTGCCCCTGGTGGCTGGGGGGTGGGGGTGCAGGGAGACATGAGTGGGGGCCTGGTGGAGGCTGCCCCTGCACTGCTGGGGGTGGGGGTGGTGGAGACATGAGTGGGGGCCTGGTGGAGGCTGCCCCTGGTGGCTGTGGGGTGGCGGTGGTGGGACACATGAGTGGGGGTCTGGTGGAGGGTGCCCCTGGTGGCTGGGGGGTGGGGGTGCAGGGGGACATGTGTGGGGGCCTGGTGGAGGCTGCCCCTGCACTGCTGGGGTGTGGGGGTGGTGGGAGACATGAGTGGGTGCCTGGTGGTGGCTGCCCCTGCACTGCTGGGGGTGGGGTGGTGGGAGACATGAGTGGGGGCCTGGTGGAGGCTGCCCCTGCACTGCTGGGGGGTGGGGGTGATGGGAGACATGAGTGGGGGCCTGGTGGAGGCTGCCCCTGCACTGCTGGGGGGTGGGGGTGGTGGGAGACATGAGTGGGGGTCTGGTGGAGGCTGCCCCTGGTGGCTTGGGGGTGGGGGTGGTGGGAGACATGAGTGGGGGCCTGGTGGAGGCTGCCCCTGCACTGCTGGGGGGTGGGGGTGGTGGGAGACATGAGTGGGGGCCTGGTGGTGGCTGCCCCTGGTGGCTGGGGGGTGGGGGTAGTGGGAGACATGAGTGGGGGCCTGGCGGATGCTGCCCCCGGTGGCTGGGGGTGGGGGTGGTGGGAGACATGAGTGGGGGCCTGGTGGAGGCTGCCCCTGCACTGCTGGGGGTGGGGGTGATGGGAGACATGAGTGGGGGCCTGGTGGAGGCTGCCCCTGCACTGCTGGGGGGTGGGGGTGCAGGGAGACATGAGATGGACATGAGTGGGGGCCTGGTGGAGGCTGCCCCTGGTGGCTGGGGGTGGGGGTGGTGGGAGACATGAGTGGGGGCCTGGTGGAGGCTGCCCCTGCACTGCTGGAGGGTGGGGGTGGTGGGAGACATGAGTGGGGGCCTGGTGGAGGCTGCCCCTGCACTGCTGGAGGGTGGGGGTGGTGGTAGACATGGATGGGGGCCTGGTGGAGGCTGCCCCTGGTGGCTGGAGGGTGGGGGTGCAGGGAGACATGAGTGGGGGCCTGGTGGAGGCTGCCCCTGCACTGCTGGGGGTGGGGGTGGTGGGAGACATGAGTGGGGGCCTGGTGGAGGGTGCCCCTGCACTGCTGGGGGGTGGGGTGGTGGGAGACATGAGTGGGGGCCTGGTGGAGGCTGCCCCTGCACTGCTGGGGGGTGGGGGTGATGGGAGACATGAGTGGGGGCCTGGTGGAGGCTGCCCCTGCACTGCTGGGGGGTGGGGGTGGTGGGAGACATGAGTGGGGGCCTGGTGGAGGCTGCCCCTGCACTGCGGGGGGTGGGGGTGATGGGAGACATGAGTGGGGGCCTGGTGGAGGCTGCCCCTGCACTGCTGGGGGGTGGGGGTGGTGGGAGACATGTGTGGGGGCCTGGTGGAGGCTGCCCCTGGTGGCTGGGGGTGGGGGTGGTGGAAGGCATGAGTGGGGGCCTGGCGGAGGCTGCCCCCGGTGGCTGGGGGGTGGGGGTGGTGGGAGACATGAGTGGGGGCCTGGTGGAGGCTGCCCCTGGTGGCTGTGGGGTGGCGGTGGTGGGAGACATGAGTGGGGGTCTGGTGGAGGGTGCCCCTGGTGGCTGGGGGGTGGGGGTGCAGGGGGACATGTGTGGGGGCCTGGTGGAGGCTGCCCCTGCACTGCTGGCGGGTGGGGGTGGTGGGAGACATGAGTGGGGGCCTGGTGGAGGCTGCCCCTGGTGGCTGGGGGGTGGGGGTGGCGGGAGACATGAGTGGGGGCCTGGTGGAGGCTGCCCCTGCACTGCTGGGGGGTGGGGGTGGTGGGAGACATGAGTGGGGGCCTGGTGGAGGCTGCCCCTGGTGGCTTGGGGGTGGGGGTGGTGGGAGACATGAGTGGGGGCCTGGTGGAGGCTGCCCCTGCACTGCTGGGGGGTGGCGGTGATAGGGGATATGAGTGGGGGCCTGGTGGAGGCTGCCCCTGGTGGCTGGGGGGTGGTGGGAGACATGAGTGGGGGCCTGGTGGAGGCTGCCCCTGCACTGCTGGGGGTCAGGGGTGATGGGAGACATGAGTGGGGGCCTGGTGGAGGCTGCCCCTTCACTGCTGGGGGGTGAGGGGGCAGGGAGAAATGAGTTGGACATGAGTGGGGGCCTGGTGGAGGCTGCCCCTGGTGGCTGGGGGTGGTGGGAGACATGAGTGGGGGCCTGGTGGAGGCTGCCCCTGCACTGCTGGGGGTGGGAGACATGAGTGGGGGCCTGGTGGTGGCTGCCCCTGCACTGCTGGGGGTTGGGGGTGGTGGTAGACATGGGAGGGGGCCTCGTGGAGGCTGCCCCTGGTGGCTGGGGGGTGGGGGTGCAGGGAGACATGAGTGGGGGCCTGGTGGAGGCTGCCCCTGCACTGCTGGGGGGTGGGGGTGGTGGGAAACATGAGTGGGGGCCTGGTGGAGGCTGCCCCTGGTGGCTGGGGGTGGTGGGAGACATGAGTGGGGATCTTGTGGAGGGTGCCCCTGGTGGCTGGGGGGTGGGGGTGCAGGAGGACATGTGTGGGGGCCTGGTGGAGGCTGCCCCTGCACTGCTGGGGGGTGGGGGTGGTGGGAGACATGAGTGGGGGCCTGGTGGAGGCTGCCCCTGCACTGCTGGGTGGTGGGGGTGGTGGGAGACATGAGTGGGGGCCTGGTGGAGGCTGCCCCTGCACTGCTGGGGGGTGGGGGTGATGGGAGACATGAGTGGGGGCCTGGTGGAGGCTGCCCCTGCACTGCTGGGGGGTTGGGGTGGTGGGAGACATGAGTGGGGGCCTGGTGGAGGCTGCCCCTGGTGGCTGGGGGGTGGGGGTGGTGGGAGACATGAGTGGGGGCCTGGTGGAGGCTGCCCCTACACTGCTGGGGGGTGGGGATGATGGGAGACATGAGTGGGGGCTGGTGGAGGCTGCCTCTGCACTGCTGGGGGTTGGGGATGCAGGGAGACATGAGTTGGACATGAGTGGGGGCCTGGTGGAGGCTGCCCCTGGTGGCTGGGGGGTCGGGTGGTGGGAGACATGAGTGGGGGCCTGGTGGAGGGTGCCCCTGCACTGCTGGGGGGTGTGGGTGGTGGGAGACATGAGTGGGGGCCTGGTGGAGGCTGCCCCTGCACTGCTGGGGGGTGGGGGTGATGGGAGACATGAGTGGGGGCCTGGTGGAGGCTGTGACTGCACTGCTGGGGGGTGGGGGTGGTGGGAGACATGGGTGGGGGCCTGGTGGAGGCTGCCCCTGCACTGCTGGGGGGTGGGGGTGATGGGAGTCATGAGTGGGGGCCTGCTGGAGGCTGCCCCTGCACTGCTGGGGGGTGGGGGTGGTGGGAGACATGAGTGGGGGCCTGGTGGTGGCTGCCCCTGGTGGCTGGGGGGTGGGGGTAGTGGGAGACATGAGTGGGGGCCTGGCGGATGCTGCCCCCGGTGGCTGGGGGTGGGGGTGGTGGGAGACATGAGTGGCGGCCTGGTGGAGGCTGCCCCTGCACTGCTGGGGGTGGGGGTGATGGGAGACATGAGTGGGGGCCTGGTGGAGGCTGCCCCTGCACTGCTGGGGGGTGGGGGTGCAGGGAGACATGAGATGGACATGAGTGGGGGCCTGGTGGAGGCTGCCCCTGGTGGCTGGGGGTGGGGGTGGTGGGAGACATGAGTGGGGGCCTGGTGGAGGCTGCCCCTGCACTGCTGGAGGGTGGGGGTGGTGGGAGACATGAGTGGGGGCCTGGTGGAGGCTGCCCCTGCACTGCTGGAGGGTGGGGGTGGTGGTAGACATGGATGGGGGCCTGGTGGAGGCTGCCCCTGGTGGCTGGAGGGTGGGGGTGCAGGGAGACATGAGTGGGGGCCTGGTGGAGGCTGCCCCTGCACTGCTGGGGGTGGGGGTGGTGGGAGACATGAGTGGGGGCCTGGTGGAGGGTGCCCCTGCACTGCTGGGGGGTGGGGTGGTGAGAGACATGAGTGGGGGCCTGGTGGAGGCTGCCCCTGCACTGCTGGGGGGTGGGGGTGATGGGAGACATGAGTGGGGGCCTGGTGGAGGCTGCCCCTGCACTGCTGGGGGATGGGGGTGGTGGGAGACATGAGTGGGGGCCTGGTGGAGGCTGCCCCTGCACTGCGGGGGGGTGGGGGTGATGGGAGACATGAGTGGGGGCCTGGTGGAGGCTGCCCCTGCACTGCTGGGGGGTGGGGGTGGTGGGAGACATGTGTGGGGGCCTGGTGGAGGCTGCCCCTGGTGGCTGGGGGTGGGGGTGGTGGAAGGCATGAGTGGGGGCCTGGCGGAGGCTGCCCCCGGTGGCTGGGGGGTGGGGGTGGTGGGAGACATGAGTGGGGGCCTGGTGGAGGCTGCCCCTGGTGGCTGTGGGGTGGCGGTGGTGGGAGACATGAGTGGGGGTCTGGTGGAGGGTGCCCCTGGTGGCTGGGGGTGGGGGTGCAGGGGGACATGTGTGGGGGCCTGGTGGAGGCTGCCCCTGCACTGCTGGCGGGTGGGGGTGGTGGGAGACATGAGTGGGGGCCTGGTGGAGGCTGCCCCTGGTGGCTGGGGGGTGGGGGTGGCGGGAGACATGAGTGGGGGCCTGGTGGAGGCTGCCCCTGCACTGCTGGGGGGTGGGGGTGATGGGAGATATGAGTGGGGGCCTGGTGGAGGCTGCCCCTGCACTGCTGGGGGGTGGGGGTGGTGGGAGACATGAGTGGGGGCCTGGTGGAGGCTGCCCCTGGTGGCTGGGGGGTGGGGGTGGTGGGAGACATGAGTGGGGGACTGGTGGAGGCTGCCCCTGCACTGCTGGGGGGGGCGGTGATAGGGGATATGAGTGGGGGCCTGGTGGAGGCTGCCCCTGGTGGCTGGGGGGTGGGGGTGGTGGGAGACATGAGTGGGGGCCTGGTGGAGGCTGCCCCGGCACTGCTGGGGGTCGGGGGTGATGGGAGACATCAGTGGGGGCCTGGTGGAGGCTGCCCCTTCACTGCTGGGGGGTGAGGGGGCAGGGAGACATGAGTTGGACATGAGTGGGGGCCTGGTGGAGGCTGCCCCTGGTGGCTGGGGGGTGGGGGTGGTGGGAGACATGAGTGGGGGCCTGGTGGAGGCTGCCCCTGCACTGCTGGGGGTGGGGGTGTTGGGAGACATGAGTGGGGGCCTGGTGGAGTCTGCCCCTGCACTGCTGGGGGGTGGGGGTGGTGGTAGACATGGGTGGGGGCCTGGTGGAGGCTGCCCCTGGTGGCTGGGGGGTGGGGGTGCAGGGAGACATGAGTGGGGGCCTGGTGGAGGCTGCACCTGCACTGCTGGGGGTTGGGGGTGGTGGGAGACATGAGTGGGGGCCTGGTGGAGGCTGCCCCTGGTGGCTGGGGGGTGGGGGTGGTGGGAGACATGAGTGGGGGTCTTGTGGAGGGTGCCCCTGGTGGCTGGGGGGTGGGGGTGCAGGAGGACATGTGTGGGGGCCTGGTGGAGGCTGTCCCTGCACTGCTGGGGGGTGGGGGTGGTGGGAGACATGAGTGGGGGCCTGGTAGAGGCTGCCCCTGCACTGCTGGGGGGTGGGGGGGTGGGAGACATGAGTGGGGGCCTGGTGGAGGCTGCCCCTTCACTGCTGGGGGGTGGGGGTGATGGGAGACATGAGTGGGGGCCTGGTGGAGGCTGCCCCTGCACTGCTGGGGGTTGGGGGTGGTGGGAGACATGAGTGGGGGCCTGGTGGAGGCTGCCCCTGGTGGCTGGGGGGTGGGGGTGGTGGGAGACATGAGTGGGGGCCTGGTGGAGGCTGCCCCTGCACTGCTGGGGCGTGGGGGTGATAGGGGACATGAGTGGGGGCCTGGCGGAGGCTGCCCCTGGTGACTGGGGGGTGGGGGTGGTGGGAGACATGAGTGGGGGCCTGGTGGAGGCTGCCCCTACACTGCTGGGGGGTGGGGATGATGGGAGACATGAGTGGGGGCTGGTGGAGGCTGCCCCTGCACTGCTGGGGGTTGGGGGTGCAGGGAGACATGAGTTGGACATGAGTGGGGGCCTGGTGCAGGCTGCCCCTGGTGGCTGGGGGTGGGGTGGTGGGAGACATGAGTGGGGGCCTGGTGTAGGGTGTCCCTGCACTGCTGGCGGGTGGGGGTGGTGGGAGACATGAGTGGGGGCCTGGTGGAGGCTGCCCCTGCACTGCTGGGGGGTGGGGGTGATGGGAGACATGAGTGGGGGCCTGGTGGAGGCTGCCCCTGCACTGCTGGGGGGTGGGGGTGGTGGGAGACATGAGTGGGGGCCTGGTGGAGGCTGCCCCTGCACTGCTGGGGGGTGGGGGTGATGGGAGTCATGAGTGGGGGCCTGATGGAGGCTGCCCCTGCACTGCTGGGGGGTGGGGGTGGTGGGAGACATGAGTGGGGGCCTGGTGGAGACTGCCCCTGGTGGCTGGGGGGTGGGGGTAGTGGGACACATGAGTGGGGGCCTGGCGGAGGCTGCCCCCGGTGGCTGGGGGGTGGGGGTGGTGGGAGACATGAGTGGGGGCCTGGTGGAGGCTGCCCCTGCACTGCTGGGGGGTGATGGGAAACATGAGTGGGGGCCTGGTGGAGGCTGCCCCTGCACTGCTGGGGGGTGGGGGTGGTGGGAGACATGTGTGGGGGCCTGGTGGAGGCTGCCCCTGGTGGCTGGGGGTGGGGGTGGTGGAAGGCATGAGTGGGGGCCTGGCGGAGGCTGCCCCCGGTGGCTGGGGGGTGGGGGTGGTGGGAGACATGAGTGGGGGCCTGGTGGAGGCTGCCCCTGGTGGCTGTGAGGTGGCGGTGGTGGGAGACATGAGTGGGGGTCTGGTGGAGGGTGCCCCTGGTGGCTGGGGGGTGGGGGTGCAGGGGGACATGTGTGGGGGCCTGGTGGAGGCTGCCCCTGCACTGCTGGCGGGTGGGGGTGGTGGGAGACATGAGTGGGGGCCTGGTGGAGGCTGCCCCTGGTGGCTGGGGGGTGGGGGTGGCGGGAGACATGAGTGGGGGCCTGGTGGAGGCTGCCCCTGCACTGCTGGGGGGTGGGGGTGATGGGAGATATGAGTGGGGGCCTGGTGGAGGCTGCCCCTGCACTGCTGGGGGGTGGGGGTGGTGGGAGACATGAGTGGGGGCCTGGTGGAGGCTGCCCCTGGTGGCTGGGGGGTGGGGGTGGTGGGAGACATGAATGGGGGCCTGGTGGAGGCTGCCCCTGCACTGCTGGGGGGTGGCGGTGATAGGGGATATGAGTGGGGGCCTGGTGGAGGCTGCCCCTGGTGGCTGGGGGGTGGGGGTGGTGGGAGACATGAGTGGGGGCCTGGTGGAGGCTGCCCCGGCACTGCTGGGGGTCGGGGGTGATGAGAGACATGAGTGGGGGCCTGGTGGAGGCTGCCCCTTCACTGCTGGGGGGTGAGGGGGCAGGGAGACATGAGTTGGACATGAGTGGGGGCCTGGTGGAGGCTGCCCCTGGTGGCTGGGGGGTGGGGGTGGTGGGAGACATGAGTGGGGGCCTGGTGGAGGCTGCCCCTGCACTGCTGGGGGTGGGGGTGGTGGGAGACATGAGTGGGGGCCTGGTGGAGTCTGCCCCTGCACTGCTGGGGGGTGGGGGTGGTGGTAGACATGGGTGGGGGCCTGGTGGAGGCTGCCCCTGGTGGCTGGGGGGTGGGGGTGCAGGGAAACATGAGTGGGGGCCTGGTGGAGGCTGCACCTGCACTGCTGGGGTTTGGGGGTGGTGGGAGACATGAGTGGGGGCCTGGTGGAGGCTGCCCCTGGTGGCTGGGGGGGTGGGGGTGGTGGGAGACATGAGTAGGGGTCTTGTGGAGGGTGCCCCTGGTGGCTGGGGGGTGGGGGTGCAGGAGGACATGTGTGGGGGCCTGGTGGAGGCTGTCCCTGCACTGCTGGGGGGTGGGGGTGGTGGGAGACATGAGTGGGGGCCTGGTGGAGGCTGCCCCTGCACTGCTGGGGGGTGGGGGGGGGGTGGGAGACATGAGTGGGGGCCTGGTGGAGGCTGCCCCTGCACTGCTGGGGGGTGGGGGTGATGGGAGACATGAGTGGGGGCCTGGTGGAGGCTGCCCCTGCACTGCTGGGGGTTGGGGGTGGTGGGAGACATGAGTGGGGGCCTGGTGGAGGCTGCCCCTGGTGGCTGGGGGGTGGGGGTGGTGGGAGACATGAGTGGGGGTCTGGTGGAGGCTGCCCCTGCACTGCTGGGGCGTGGGGGTGATAGGGGACATGAGTGGGGGCCTGGTGGAGGCTGCCCCTGGTGACTGGGGGGTGGGGGTGGTGGGAGACATGAGTGGGGGCCTGGTGGAGGCTGCCCCTACACTGCTGGGGGGTGGGGATGATGGGAGACATGAGTGGGGGCTGGTGGAGGCTTCCCCTGCACTGCTGGGGGTTGGGGGTGCAGGGAGACATGAGTTGGACATGAGTGGGGGCCTGGTGCAGGCTGCCCCTGGTGGCTGGGGGTGGGGTGGTGGGAGACATGAGTGGGGGCCTGGTGTAGGGTGCCCCTGCACTGCTGGCGGGTGGGGGTGGTGGGAGACATGAGTGGGGGCCTGGTGGAGGCTGCCCCTGCACTGCTGGGGGGTGGGGGTGATGGGAGACATGAGTGGGGGCCTGGTGGAGGCTGCCCCTGCACTGCTGGGGGGTGGGGGTGATGGGAGACATGAGTGGGGGCCTGGTGGAGGCTGCGCCTGCACTGCTGGGGGTGGGGGTGG
Source organism: Ambystoma mexicanum (assembly GCF_040938575.1). NCBI lineage: Eukaryota > Metazoa > Chordata > Amphibia > Caudata > Ambystomatidae > Ambystoma > Ambystoma mexicanum. Next base: position 824,768,852 of record NC_090923.1, on the reverse strand, counting down.
TGGGAGACATGAGTGGGGGCCTGGTGGAGGCTGCCCCTGCACTGCTGGGGGGTGGGGGTGATGGGAGTCATGAGTGGGGGCCTGCTGGAGGCTGCCCCTGCACTGCTGGGGGGTGGGGGTGGTGGGAGACATGAGTGGGGGCCTGGTGGTGGCTGCCCCTGGTGGCTGGGGTTGGGGGTAGTGGGAGACATGAGTGGGGGCCTGGCGGATGCTGCCCCCGGTGGCTGGGGGTGGGGGTGGTGGGAGACATGAGTGGGGGCCTGGTGGAGGCTGCCCCTGCACTGCTGGGGGTGGGGGTGATGGGAGACATGAGTGGGGGCCTGGTGGAGGCTGCCCCTGCACTGCTGGGGGGTGGGGGTGCAGGGAGACATGAGATGGACATGAGTGGGGGCCTGGTGGAGGCTGCCCCTGGTGGCTGGGGGTGGGGGTGGTGGGAGACATGAGTGGGGGCCTGGTGGAGGCTGCCCCTGGTGGCTGGGGGTGGGGGTGGTGGAAGGCATGAGTGGGGGCCTGGCGGAGGCTGCCCCCGGTGGCTGGGGGGTGGGGGTGGTGGGAGACATGAGTGGGGGCCTGGTGGAGGCTGCCCCTGGTGGCTGTGGGGTGGCGGTGGTGGGAGACATGTGTGGGGGCCTGGTGGAGGCTGCCCCTGCACTGCTGGCGGGTGGGGGTGGTGGGAGACATGAGTGGGGGCCTGGTGGAGGCTGCCCCTGGTGGCTGGGGGGTGGGGGTGGCGGGAGACATGAGTGGGGGCCTGGTGGAGGCTGCCCCTGCACTGCTGGGGGGTGGGGGTGATGGGAGATATGAGTGGGGGCCTGGTGGAGGCTGCCCCTGCACTGCTGGGGGGTGGGGGTGGTGGGAGACATGAGTGGGGGCCTGGTGGAGGCTGCCCCTGGTGGCTGGGGGGTGGGGGTGGTGGGAGACATGAGTGGGGGCCTGGTGGAGGCTGCCCCTGCACTGCTGGGGGGTGGCGGTGATAGGGGATATGAGTGGGGGCCTGTTGGAGGCTGCCCCTGGTGGCTGGGGGGTGGGGGTGGTGGGAGACATGAGTGGGGGCCTGGTGGAGGCTGCCCCGGCACTGCTGGGGGTCGGGGGTGATGGGAGACATGAGTGGGGGCCTGGTGGAGGCTGCCCCTTCACTGCTGGGGGGTGAGGGGGCAGGGAGACATGAGTTGGACATGAGTGGGGGCCTGGTGGAGGCTGCCCCTGGTGGCTGGGGGTGGGGGTGGTGGGAGACATGAGTGGGGGCCTGGTGGAGGCTGCCCCTGCACTGCTGGGGGTGGGGGTGGTGGGAGACATGAGTGGGGGCCTGGTGGAGTCTGCCCCTGCACTGCTGGGGGGTGGGGGTGGTGGTAGACATGGGTGGGGGCCTGGTGGAGGCTGCCCCTGGTGGCTGGGGGGTGGGGGTGCAGGGAAACATGAGTGGGGGCCTGGTGGAGGCTGCACCTGCACTGCTGGGGTTTGGGGGTGGTGGGAGACATGAGTGGGGGCCTGGTGGAGGCTGCCCCTGGTGGCTGGGGGGGTGGGGGTGGTGGGAGACATGAGTAGGGGTCTTGTGGAGGGTGCCCCTGGTGGCTGGGGGGTGGGGGTGCAGGAGGACATGTGTGAGGGCCTGGTGGAGGCTGTCCCTGCACTGCTGGGGGGTGGGGGTGGTGGGAGACATGAGTGGGGGCCTGGTGGAGGCTGCCCCTGCACTGCTGGGGGGTGGGGGGGGGTGGGAGACATGAGTGGGGGCCTGGTGGAGGCTGCCCCTGCACTGCTGGGGGGTGGGGGTGATGGGAGACATGAGTGGGGGCCTGGTGGAGGCTGCCCCTGCACTGCTGGGGGTTGGGGGTGGTGGGAGACATGAGTGGGGGCCTGGTGGAGGCTGCCCCTGGTGGCTGGGGGGTGGGGGTGGTGGGAGACATGAGTGGGGGTCTGGTGGAGGCTGCCCCTGCACTGCTGGGGCGTGGGGGTGATAGGGGACATGAGTGGGGGCCTGGTGGAGGCTGCCCCTGGTGACTGGGGGGTGGGGGTGGTGGGAGACATGAGTGGGGGCCTGGTGGAGGCTGCCCCTACACTGCTGGGGGGTGGGGATGATGGGAGACATGAGTGGGGGCTGGTGGAGGCTTCCCCTGCACTGCTGGGGGTTGGGGGTGCAGGGAGACATGAGTTGGACATGAGTGGGGGCCTGGTGCAGGCTGCCCCTGGTGGCTGGGGGTGGGGTGGTGGGAGACATGAGTGGGGGCCTGGTGTAGGGTGCCCCTGCACTGCTGGCGGGTGGGGGTGGTGGGAGACATGAGTGGGGGCCTGGTGGAGGCTGCCCCTGCACTGCTGGGGGGTGGGGGTGATGGGAGACATGAGTGGGGGCCTGGTGGAGGCTGCCCCTGCACTGCTGGGGGGTGGGGGTGGTGGGAGACATGAGTGGGGGCCTGGTGGAGGCTGCCCCTGCACTGCTGGGGGGTGGGGGTGATGGGAGTCATGACTGGGGGCCTGATGGAGGCTGCCCCTGCACTGCTGGGGGGTGGGGGTTGTGGGAGACATGGGTGGGGGCCTGGTGGAGGCTGCCCCTGGTGGCTGGGGGGTGGGGGTAGTGGGACACATGAGTGGGGGCCTGGCGGAGGCTGCCCCCGGTGGCTGGGGGGTGGGGGTGGTGGGAGACATGAGTGGGGGCCTGGTGGAGGCTGCCCCTGCACTGCTGGGGGGTGATGGGAAACATGAGTGGGGGCCTGGTGGAGGCTGCCCCTGCACTGCTGGGGGGTGGGGGTGGTGGGAGACATGTGTGGGGGCCTGGTGGAGGCTGCCCCTGGTGGCTGGGGGTGGGGGTGGTGGAAGGCATGAGTGGGGGCCTGGCGGAGGCTGCCCCCGGTGGCTGGGGGGTGGGGGTGGTGGGAGACATGAGTGGGGGCCTGGTGGAGGCTGCCCCTGGTGGCTGTGGGGTGGCGGTGGTGGGAGACATGAGTGGGGGTCTGGTGGAAGGTGCCCCTGGTGGCTGGGGGGTGGGGGTGGTGGGAGACATGAGTGGGGGCCTGGTGGAGGCTGCCCCTGCACTGCTGGGGGGTGGGGGTGATGGGAGATATGAGTGGGGGCCTGGTGGAGGCTGCCCCTGCACTGCTGGGGGGTGGGGGTGGTGGGAGACATGAGTGGGGGCCTGGTGGAGGCTGCCCCTGGTGGCTGGGGGGTGGGGGTGGTGGGAGACATGAGTGGGGGCCTGGTGGAGGCTGCCCCTGCACTGCTGGGGGGTGGCAGTGATAGGGGATATGAGTGGGGGCCTGGTGGAGGCTGCCCCTGGTGGCTGGGGGGTGGGGGTGGTGGGAGACATGAGTGGGGGCCTGGTGGAGGCTGCCCCGGCACTGCTGGGGCTCGGGGGTGATGGGAGACATGAGTGGGGGCCTGGTGGAGGCTGCCCCTTCACTGCTGGGGGGTGAGGGGGCAGGGAGACATGAGTTGGACATGAGTGGGGGCCTGGTGGAGGCTGCCCCTGGTGGCTGGGGGGTGGGGGTGGTGGGAGACATGAGTGGGGGCCTGGTGGAGGCTGCCCCTGCACTGCTGGGGGTGGGGGTAGTGGGAGACATGAGTGGGGGCCTGGTGGAGTCTGCCCCTGCACTGCTGGGGGGTGGGGGTGGTGGTAGACATGGGTGGGGGCCTGGTGGAGGCTGCCCCTGGTGGCTGGGGGGTGGGGGTGCAGGGAGACATGAGTGGGGGCCTGGTGGAGGCTGCACCTGCACTGCTGGGGGTTGGGGGTGGTGGGAGACATGAGTGGGGGCCTGGTGGAGGCTGCCCCTGGTGGCTGGGGGGTGGGGGTGGTGGGAGACATGAGTGGGGGTCTTGTGGAGGGTGCCCCTGGTGGCTGGGGGGTGGGGGTGCAGGAGGACATGTGTGGGGGCCTGGTAGGGGCTGTCCCTGCACTGCTGGGGGGTGGGGGTGGTGGGAGACATGAGTGGGGGCCTGGTGGAGGCTGCCCCTGCACTGCTGGGGGGTGGGGGGGGGGTGGGAGACATGAGTGGGGGCCTGGTGGAGGCTGCCCCTGCACTGCTGGGGGGTGGGGGTGATGGGAGACATGAGTGGGGGCCTGGTGGAGGCTGCCCCTGCACTGCTGGGGGTTGGGGGTGGTGGGAGACATGAGTGGGGGCCTGGTGGAGGCTGCCCCTGGTGGCTGGGGGGTGGGGGTGGTGGGAGACATGAGTGGGGGCCTGGTGGAGGCTGCCCCTGCACTGCTGGGGCGTGGGGGTGATAGGGGACATGAGTGGGGGCCTGGTGGAGGCTGCCCCTGGTGACTGGGGGGTGGGGGTGGTGGGAGACATGAGTGGGGGCCTGGTGGAGGCTACCCCTACACTGCTGGGGGGTGGGGATGATGGGAGACATGAGTGGGGGCTGGTGGAGGCTGCCCCTGCACTGCTGGGGGTTGGGGGTGCAGGGAGACATGAGTTGGACATGAGTGGGGGCCTGGTGCAGGCTGCCTCTGGTGGCTGGGGGTGGGGTGGTGGGAGACATGAGTGGGGGCCTGGTGTAGGGTGCCCCTGCACTGCTGGCGGGTGGGGGTGGTGGGAGACATGAGTGGGGGCCTGGTGGAGGCTGCCCCTGCACTGCTGGGGGGTAGGGGCGATGGGAGACATGAGTGGGGGCCTGGTGGAGGCTGCCCCTGCACTGCTGGGGGGTGGGGGTGGTGGGAGACATGAGTGGGGGCCTGGTGGAGGCTGCCCCTGCACTGCTGGGGGGTGGGGGTGATGGGAGTCATGAGTGGGGGCCTGATGGAGGCTGCCCCTGCACTGCTGGGGGGTGGGGGTGGTGGGAGACATGAGTGGGGGCCTGGTGGAGGCTGCCCCTGGTGGCTGGGGGGTGGGGGTAGTGGGACACATGAGTGGGGGCCTGGCGGAGGCTGCCCCCGGTGGCTGGGGGGTGGGGGGGGTGGGAGACATGAGTGGGGGCCTGGTGGAGGCTGCCCCTGCACTGCTGGGGGGTGATGGGAAACATGAGTGGGGGCCTGGTGGAGGCTGCCCCTGCACTGCTGGGGGGTGGGGTGCAGGGAGACATGAGTTGGACATGAGTGGGGGCCTGGTGGAGGCTGCCCCTGGTGGCTGGGGGGTGGGGGTGGTGGGAGACATGAGTGGGGGCCTGGTGGAGGCTGCCCCTGCACTGCTGGGGGTGGGGGTGGTGGGAGACATGAATGGGCGCCTGGTGGAGGCTGCCCCTGCACTGCTGGAGGGTGGGGGTGGTGGTAGACATGGATGGGGGCCTGGTGGAGGCTGCCCCTGGTGGCTGGGGGGTGGGGGTGCAGGGAGACATGAGTGGGGGCCTGGTGGAGGCTGCCCCTGCACTGCTGGGGGTCGGGGACGATGGGAGACATGAGTGGGGGCCTGGTGGAGGCTGCCCCTTCACTGCTGGGGGGTGAGGGGGCAGGGAGACATGAGTTGGACATGAGTGGGGGCCTGGTGGAGGCTGCCCCTGGTGGCCGGGGGGTGGGGGTGGTGGGAGACATGAGTGGGGGCCTGGTGGAGGCTGCCCCTGCACTGCTGGGGGTGGGGGTGGTGGGAGACATGATTGGGGGCCTGGTGGAGGCTGCCCCTGCACTTCTGGGGGGTGGGGGTGGTGGTAGACATGGGTGGGGGCCTGGTGGAGGCTGCCCCTGGTGGCTGGGGGGTGGGGGTGCAGGGAGACATGAGTGGGGGCCTGGTGGAGGCTGCCCCTGCACTGCTGGGGGTTGGGGGTGGTGGGAGACATGAGTGGGGGCCTGGTGGAGGCTGCCCCTGGTGGCTGGGGGGTGGGGGTGGTGGGAGACATGAGTGGGGTTCTTGTGGAGGGTGCCCCTGGTGGCTGGGGGTGCAGGAGGACATGTGTGGGGGCCTGGTGGAGGCTGCCCCTGCACTGCTGGGGGTGGGGGTGGTGGGAGACATGAGTGGGGGCTTGGTGGAGGCTGCCCCTGGTGGCTGGGGGGTGGGGGTGGTGGGAGACATGAGTGGGGGCCTGGTGGAGGCTGCCCCTGCACTGCTGGGGCGTGGGGGTGATAGGAGACATGAGTGGGGGCTGGTGGCGGCTGCCCCTGCACTGCTGGGGGTTGGGGGTGCAGGGAGACATGAGTTGGACATGAGTGGGGGCCTGGTGGAGGCTGCCCCTGGTGGCTGGGGGGTGGGGGTGGTGGGAGACATGAGTGGGGGCCTGGTGGAGGGTGCCCCTGCACTGCTGGGGGGTGGGGGTGGTGGGAGACATGAATGGGGGCCTGGTGGAGGCTGCCACTGCACTGCTGGGGGGTGGGGGTGATGGGAGACATGAGTGGGGGCCTCGTGGAGGCTGCCCCTGCACTGCTGGGGGGTGGGGGTGGTGGGAGACATGAGTGGGGGCCTGGTGGAGGCTGCCCCTGCACTGCTGGGGGGTGGGGGTGATGGGAGTCATGAGTGGGGGCCTGATGGAGGCTGCCCCTGCACTGCTGGGGGTGGGGGTGGTGGGAGACATGAGTTGGACATGAGTGGGGGCCTGGTGCAGGCTGCCCCTGGTGGCTGGGGGTGGGGTGGTGGGAGACATGAGTGGGGGCCTGGTGTAGGGTGCCCCTGCACTGCTGGCGGGTGGGGGTGGTGGGAGACATGAGTGGGGGCCTGGTGGAGGCTGCCCCTGCACTGCTGGGGGGTGGGGGTGATGGGAGACATGAGTGGGGTTCTTGTGGAGGGTGCCCCTGGTGGCTGGGGGTGCAGGAGGACATGTGTGGGGGCCTGGTGGAGGCTGCCCCTGCACTGCTGGGGGTGGGGGTGGTGGGAGACATGAGTGGGGGCCTGGTGGAGGCTGCCCCTGGTGGCTGGGGGGTGGGGGTGGTGGGAGACATGAGTGGGGGCCTGGTGGAGGCTGCCCCTGCACTGCTGGGGCGTGGGGGTGATAGGAGACATGAGTGGGGCCTGGTGGAGGCTGCCCCTGCACTTCTGGGGGGTGGGGGTGGTGGTAGACATGGGTGGGGGCCTGGTGGAGGCTGCCCCTGGTGGCTGGGGGGTGGGGGTGCAGGGAGACATGAGTGGGGGCCTGGTGGAGGCTGCCCCTGCACTGCTGGGGGTTGGGGGTGGTGGGAGACATGAGTGGGGGCCTGGTGGAGGCTGCCCCTGGTGGCTGGGGGGTGGGGGTGGTGGGAGACATGAGTGGGGTTCTTGTGGAGGGTGCCCCTGGTGGCTGGGGGTGCAGGAGGACTTGTGTGGGGGCCTGGTGGAGGCTGCCCCTGCACTGCTGGGGGTGGGGGTGGTGGGAGACATGAGTGGGGGCCTGGTGGAGGCTGCCCCTGGTGGCTGGGGGGTGGGGGTGGTGGGAGACATGAGTGGAGGCCTGGTGGAGGCTGCCCCTGCACTGCTGGGGCGTGGGGGTGATAGGAGACATGAGTGGGGGCTGGTGGCGGCTGCCCCTGCACTGCTGGGGGTTGGGGGTGCAGGGAGACATGAGTTGGACATGAGTGGGGGCCTGGTGGAGGCTGCCCCTGGTGGCTGGGGGGTGGGGGTGGTGGGAGACATGAGTGGGGGCCTGGTGGAGGGTGCCCCTGCACTGCTGGGGGGTGGGGGTGGTGGGAGACATGAGTGGGGGCCTGGTGGAGGCTGCCCCTGCACTGCTGGGGGGTGGGGGTGATGGGAGACATGAGTGGGGGCCTCGTGGAGCCTGCCCCTGCACTGCTGGGGGGTGGGGGTGGTGGGAGACATGAGTGGGGGCCTGGTGGAGGCTGCCCCTGCACTGCTGGGGGGTGGGGGTGATGGGAGTCATGAGTGGGGGCCTGATGGAGGCTGCCCCTGCACTGCTGGGGGTGGGGGTGGTGGGAGACATGAGTGGGGGCCTGGTGGAGGCTGCCCCTGGTGGCTGGGGGGTGGGGGTAGTGGGAGACATGAGTGGGGGCCTGGCAGAGGCTGCCCCCGGTGGCTGGGGGGTGGGGGTGGTGGGAGACATGAGTGGGGGCCTGGTGGAGGCTGCCCCTGCACTGCTGGGGGGTGGGGGTGATGGGAGACTTGAGTGGGGCCTGTTGGAGGCTGCCCCTGCACTGCTGGGGGTGGGGTGCAGGGAGACATGAGTTGGACATGAGTGGGGGCCTGGTGGAGGCTGCCCCTGGTGGCTGGGGGGTGGGGGTGGTGGGAGACATGAGTGGGGGCCTGGTGGAGGCTGCCCCTGCACTGCTGGGGGGTGGGGGTGGTGGGAGACATGAATGGGGGCCTGGTGGAGGCTGCCCCTGCACTGCTGGGGGTGGGGTGGTGGTAGACATGGATGGGGGCCTGGTGGAGGCTGCCCCTGGTGGCTGGGGGGTGGGGGTGCAGGGAGACATGAGTGGGGGCCTGGTGGAGGCTTCCCCTGCACTGCTGGGGGTGGGGGTGGTGGGAGACATGAGTGGGGGCCTGGTGGAGGCTGCCCCTGCACTGCTGGGCGGTGGGGGTGGTGGGAGACATGAGTGGGGGCCTGGTGGAGGCTGCCCCTGCACTGCTGGAGGGTGGGGTGGTGGGAGACATGAGTGGGGGCCTGGTGGAGGCTGCCCCTGCACTGCTGGGGCGTGGGGGTGGTGGGAGACATTTGTGGGGGCCTGGCGGAGGCTGCCCCCGGTGGCTGGGGGGTGGGTGTGTTGGGAGACATGAGTGGGGGCCTGGTGGAGGCTGCCCCTGCACTGCTGGGGGGTGGGGTGATGGGAGACATGGGTGGGGGCCTGGTGGAGGCTGCCCCTGCACTGCTGGGGGGTGGGGGTGCAGGGAGACATGAGTTGGACATGAGTGGGGGCCTGGTGGAGGCTGCCCCTGGTGGCTGGGGGGTGGGGGTGGTGGGAGACATGAGTGGGGGCCTGGTGGAGGCTGCCCCTGCACTGCTGGGGGGTGGGGGTGGTGGGAGACATGAGTGGGGGCCTGGTGGAGGCTGCCCCTGCACTGCTGGGGGGTGGGGGTGGTGGGAGACATGAGTGGGGGCCTGGTGGAGGCTGCCCCTGGTGGCTGTGGGGTGGCGGTGGTGGGAGACATGAGTGGGGGTCTGGTGGAGGGTGCCCCTGGTGGCTGGGGGGTGGGGGTGCAGGGAGACATGAGTGGGGGCCTGGTGGAGGCTGCCCCTGCACTGCTGGGGGGTGGGGGTGGTGGGAGACATGAGTGGGGGCCTGGTGGAGGCTGCCCCTGGTGGCTGTGGGGTGGCGGTGGTGGGAGACATGAGTGGGGGTCTGGTGGAGGGTGCCCCTGGTGGCTGGGGGTGGTGGGAGACATGAGTGGGGGCCTGGTGGAGGCTGCCCCTGCACTGCTGGGGGCTGGGGGTGATGGGAGACATGAGTGGGGGCCTGGTGGAGGCTGCCCCTGCACTGCTGGGGGGTGGGGGTGGTGGGAGACATGAGTGGGGGCCTGGTGGAGGCTGCCCCTGGTGGCTGGGGGGTGGGGGTGGTGGGAGACATGAGTAGGGGCCTGGTGGAGGCTGCCCCTGCACTGCTGGGGGGTGGGGGTGATAGGGGACATAAGTGGGGGCCTGGTGGAGGCTGCCCCTGGTGGCTGGTGGGTGGGGGTGGTGGGAGACATGAGTGAGGGCCTTGTGGAGGCTGCCCCTGCACTGCTGGGGGGTGGGAGTGATGGGAGACATGAGTGGGGGCCTGGTGGAGGCAGCCCCTGCACTGCTGGGGGGTGGGGGTGCAGGGAGACATGAGTTGGACATGAGTGGGGGCCTGGTGGAGGCTGCCCCTGGTGGCTGGGGGTGGTGGGAGACATGAGTGGGGGCCTGGTGGAGGCTGCCCCTGCACTGCTGGAAGGTGGGGGTGGTGGTAGACATGGGTGGGGGCCTGGTGGAGGCTGCCCCTGCACTGCTGGGGGGTGGGGGTGGTGGTAGACATGGGTGGGGGCCTGGTGGAGGCTGCCCCTGGTGGCTGGGGGGTGGGGGTGCAGGGAGACAAGAGTGGGGGCATGGTGGAGGCTGCCCCTGCACTGCTGGGGGGTGGGGGTGGTGGGAGACATGAGTGGGGGCCTGGTGGAGGCTGCCCCTGGTGGCTGGGGGGTGGGGGTGGTGGGAGACATGAGTGGGGGTCTGGTGGAGGGTGCCCCTGGTGGCTGGGGGGTGGGGGTGCAGGGGGACATGTGTGGGGGCCTGGTGGAGGCTGCCCCTGCACTGCTGGGGAGTGGGGGTGGTGGGAGACATGAGTGGGGGCCTGGTGGAGGCTGCCCCTGCACTGCTGGGGGTGGGGGTGGTGGGAGACATGAGTGGGGGCCTGGTGGAGTCTGCCCCTGGTGGCTGGGGGGTGGGGGTGGTGGGAGACATGAGTGGGGGTCTGGTGGAGGGTGCCCCTGGTGGCTGGGGGTGCATGGGGACATGTGTGGGGGCCTGGTGGAGGGTGCCCCTGCACTGCTGGGGGTGGGGGTGGTTGTAGACATGTGTGGGGGCCTGGTGGAGGCTGCCCCTGGTGGCTGGGGGGTGGGGGTGATGGGAGACATGAGTGGGGGACTGGTGGAGGCTGCCCCTGGTGGCTGGGGGGTGGGGGTGCAGGGGGACATGAGTGGGGGCCTGGTGGAGGGTGCCCCTGCACTGCTGGGGGGTGGGGGTGGTGGGAGACATGAGTGGGGGCCTGGTGGAGGCTGCCCCTGGTGGCTGTGGGGTGGCGGTGGTGGGAGACATGAGTGGGGGCCTGGTGGAGGCTTCCCCTGCACTGCTGGGGGGTGGGGGTGATAGGGGACATAAGTGGGGGCCTGGTGGAGGCTGCCCCTGGTGGCTGGGGGGTGGGGGTGGTGGGAGACATGAGTGAGGGCCTTGTGGAGGCTGCCCCTGCACTGCTGGAAGGTGGGGGTGGTGGTAGACATGGGTGGGGGCCTGGTGGAGGCTGCCCCTGCACTGCTGGGGGGTGGGGGTGGTGGTAGACATGGGTGGGGGCCTGGTGGAGGCTGCCCCTGGTGGCTGGGGGTGGTGGGAGACATGAGTGGGGGCCTGGTGGAGGCTGCCCCTGCACTGCTGGAAGGTGGGGGTGGTGGTAGACATGGGTGGGGGCCTGGTGGAGGCTGCCCCTGCACTGCTGGGGGGTGGGGGTGGTGGTAGACATGGGTGGGGGCCTGGTGGAGGCTGCCCCTGGTGGCTGGGGGGTGGGGGTGCAGGGAGACAAGAGTGGGGGCATGGTGGAGGCTGCCCCTGCACTGCTGGGGGGTGGGGGTGGTGGGAGACATGAGTGGGGGCCTGGTGGAGGCTGCCCCTGGTGGCTGGGGGGTGGGGGTGGTGGGAGACATGAGTGGGGGTCTGGTGGAGGGTGCCCCTGGTGGCTGGGGGGTGGGGGTGCAGGGGCACATGTGTGGGGGCCTGGTGGAGGCTGCCCCTGCACTGCTGGGGAGTGGGGGTGGTGGGAGACATGAGTGGGGGCCTGGTGGAGGCTGCCCCTGCACTGCTGGGGGTGGGGGTGGTGGGAGACATGAGTGGGGGCCTGGTGGAGTCTGCCCCTGGTGGCTGGGGGGTGGGGGTGGTGGGAGATATGAGTGGGGGTCTGGTGGAGGGTGCCCCTGGTGGCTGGGGGTGCATGGGGACATGTGTGGGGGCCTGGTGGAGGGTGCCCCTGCACTGCTGGGGGTGGGGGTGGTTGTAGACATGTGTGGGGGCCTGGTGGAGGCTGCCCCTGGTGGCTGGGGGGTGGGGGTGATGGGAGACATGAGTGGGGGACTGGTGGAGGCTGCCCCTGGTGGCTGGGGGGTGGGGGTGCAGGGGGACATGAGTGGGGGCCTGGTGGAGGGTGCCCCTGCACTGCTGGGGGGTGGGGGTGGTGGGAGACATGAGTGGGGGCCTGGTGGAGGCTGCCCCTGCACTGCTGGGGGGTGGGGGTGGTGGTAGACATGGGTGGGGGCCTGGTGGAGGCTGCCCCTGGTGGCTGAGGGGTAGGGGTGCAGGGAGACATGAGTTGGAAATGTTTGGGGGCCTGGAGGAGGGTGCCCCTGCACTGCTGGGGGGTGGGGGTGATGGGAGACATGTGTTGGTGATCAGTAGTGCAAGGTGACATGTGGGTTGGCTGGTGGGCATGGCCATGGTGGATGGGTTGCCTGTGGGACATGAGCAGGGGTGCAGGGTAGTCCCCTGTGGTGTGGGCTACCTGCAGGGGCCGTGGAGGGTGTAGAGGGAACCCCTGGGAGGACCCACATGGCCAAATCACGTGCAGCAATCCCCGGCACCACCGAAATACACGTACCTTACTGAAAATCCGTGTGAATCTTCCCGCGCACCTCGGAATACACGTACCCAGGCCAATCACGTGTGGAACTTCCCGCGCACCCCGAAGTACACGTACCCAGGCCAATCGCGTGTGGATCTTCCCGCGCACCCCGAAGTACACGTACCCAGGCCAATCGCGTGTGGAACTTCCCGCGCACCCCGAAGTACACGTACCCAGGACAGTCGCGTGTGGAACTTCCCGCGCACCCCGTAGTACACGTACCCAGGCTAATCGCATGTGGAATTTACCGTGCACCCCGAAGTACACGTACCCAGGGCAATCGCGTGTGGAACTTCCCGCACACCCAGGAACACACGCACTCACTATTTTTCACACAGCGGGTGTCCGTGTTTGTCGGTACCTCTTTGCACCTCATTTGTCCTAGAGGGCCACTGTATGGCCCATTCATCATGGCTGTATATGGGTGCTTTTTGTTAGTGCACATTTTGGCGCACATTTTTTTCAGTCGCAGGGGCGCTACCGCCTGCTTTCTTGTGGCGTACTTGTTTGGCCATGTGCGCGTCTTTGACCGTGCGCTGGTTTGCCCTATTTGATTCCATGAATACGGGTTGTAGGCGAGCGTGTGGGCGTTCCGCGCACTTGCCTCCTATACTCCCCCGTGACGCCCATATTTTCACGCGTTGTTCCCCATTCCGAGTGTTACGCCCCGTGTTCCGCCTACTTTTGTGATGTGCGCCGCGCTTTGTGTGATTTCGCAGTGGCCGTGGCGCACGCTGTTGGATGACCTGTGCGCCGGCGTGCGCGGCGCACATTTTTAGCGCATATCCAATGTTTTTCTCGCGCACGGACTTCCATGAATCGATGTGCGCTGGTTTCCCTGCGATTTTCGCACTTTTACTGCGATTTTCACACTTTTACTGCGATTCGCACGTTTTGGCACCTCTGTGCGGGAATTTTCGGTGCACATTATTTCCATGAATCGACCCCTTAATGTTTTTCTTTAACTGCATGTTTTTGGAAAAAATGAAATCATAAAGTTAAAGTCCTCAAATCAAACAAAGATCTAACATGAAACCAAGGGACTACGCTCCCATGATCCTCCAGTCTCTAGTAGTCTTGACCTTCCTTTCACCTATTAGTGTCCATCCTGGGGTATAACCACTCTGAACCCCAGTTCCCTTCCTCTTTCTCTGCCATTAAAGCAATAGATCCGTAATGTGCATAGTTCTTGTCAACAAAAACTCCAACTGGATCTGGGAACTGGTCCACTCTACGAAAACGTAATGGTCCAACAGGGAAAGTTTGGGAACACAGATTCCTTTTCCCCACTTCCCCACTTTCAAGCCGTTTTCTGGTCATCTCCTGCGGGAAACAGAGAAGTCAAAATGAGGGTGGGAATAATCAAAAGTTTGCACAAAATAAATAATCCGATACATCAACTTTTGTCATGCTGGGTGGGATATAATGCTCGCCTCCTCGTCTTTAATAGAATGAAGACTTCCTGAGCTGTAAGCGTGGGCAATCTTTATTCTAAGACAAGACAGGAGGCTCGCATTATGCTTGTTCAAAGCTTGCTACCACCCTATTAGGTATATCTGACACCGGCTTGTAAAATGTCTTAAAGGTCAACTCAGAGGACCAATCTGCTGATTTAATAATATCTTGGAGAGAAACTCAGGCTGCAAAAGCTCTTGACGCCATTGCTCCCCTAGCAGAATGTGCCCCAAATAAGGATAAGTCTATCCCCGCCCATTGCATTATTTTCCTTACCCATCTAGCAATAGTCGCTGTTGCTACCGCATGGTAAGGCTTTCTATGAGCTATAAGCAACTGTGTAAATCCACGCGGTCTAAGCTGGGCTGTCGCTGCTTCATAATCTTTAGTACATTGCGCAACGCACAACTTTTTATTATCTGTGAAGTATGGATACGAAATAACCTTAGAGTCAGTGGGCCTCATTACACGGTAGGCGGAGGACCAAGGTTCTATTAGCACCTTGGTCCATGCCAGTAAAATACTGGCACCGCCTTGGTGGAAAGGGGAATTACTGCCCTATTCCAAGGTTGGCAGGGCGGTAATTCCCCCTTCCCCCATTGCCCTTCCCCATTCCCATTTTTGCCCCATAGGGCTCTATGGGAATGGGGAAGGCGCTAATTACGGTGCCGCAAATTGCGGTACCGTAATTAGCACCCTGGTCCCTTTTCGGGTTGGTTTTTAATGCCTGCTAAACAGCAGGCGTTAAAGTACCTACCCGCAAAGGGACCTCGTAGTAAGGCAGTAAGGGTTTACCGGTACCGGTAAGGGCACCGGTACCGGTAAACCTTTACCGCCGTCCGTGTAATGAGGCCCAGTCTTCCTTCTTTTAGCAATATTAAATGCCACTCCCTCTGGGTAGAAGATCTTTCTATCTATCTCCAGGGCTTTAATGTCTGACACTCTTCGGCACGCCGTTAAGCATAACAGCATAGCTAACTTTCCTGATAGCTGAGATCGGGACAACTATTCATTCTCTGGCCATCTAAAAAATAGATGAAAAACATCTCTAATGTCCCATAAAACGGTGTATTTGGGTTCTGCGGCCTTCTCAACTTCTGTCAGGGTGCCCAGGTCCTAGGCGCAGGAGCGACGAGGTACCAACCACCCCCTCAATGGTCTCAGTGCCTGCAAGTCAAAGCTTACACAGTCCTCTTGAACCAGAGCGGGGAAGGAGGGTTAGGATCTCGATGGGTGGATAGGTAGGGGGATTTTAGGGTAGCCGGATTGAGGTTTAGGGAGGGATTATGGATGGGTATGGGGATTTTGGGTGAACGATGGCTGCACACTTTCCTCAAAACTGGCTGAAGGTTCTGTTTAAACACCTCCACATGTAAAGGTGTTTCCCTTCACATTTCCCTTCAGAACAAACATGTATGTGCTCCCATGAACACAAAGACTAAACATGTTAGAATAAACATCAAACAATTATTGGCAAGAGCCCATTGCAGTTTCATGAGCACAGTCACATGCACCAGCACACTTAGATTTTGCTTCAGTCTTTTTAGTCCTGTCCTGCAAAGGCTGTCGAGTCCTGTGCCACGTCATTGCAATCTGAAGTCCAGGTTCAAATCAGGTTCAAACTAAAAGAAAACAAAGGACAAGCATTAGCGTATGCCTTTTGGCTCTGTCGGTCTCTCACTCCCATTCACTCGTAAAACACGCATTCAGCACTTAGTGCGCTTCAAGATTCTCAAATTGCTATGGGCGCGCTGCCGCGCGTGGCTTGCTATTTCCAGGTTTTGCGGTTTTGCCCAAACGCGGTCTTTCAGTAGACCGGGGTTTTACGGTTGGCCCAAACACGGTCTTTCTTCAGACCGAGTGCCGTAAGTTGTACTTATCCGTCTCATGTGCCTTTCCGGCGTATTCTCCGCAGGACGAATGTAAATTAAAGTATAGCACACTCTTGTTGACTTTCACACATGCGCCAATATGACTCCCATGAACCCGCCCACTTAGCTTTTTCGTGGTGCGCAGGGGCTCTGAAGGGGTCGGGAAATGCCCCCTGCGCTTCCCCTAAGGGTTTCAGGATCTGCTCGAGCTGAGCGGTACTTATCTTTTCTCTGCGAGGGGCCGGATCGCTGTTCCAGAGGCTCTGGGCCCCTCGCGTGTGGATTCCGGGGAGCTGCTGGGCTCACGTCCTCACTCCTCGGCGTCTCAAGCACAAGCCCCGTGCCTTGGGGCTTGCGCATGCGCATTCGTCGCGCGCCACACCCAGCGCGGCTTCCCATTGGCTTGCGGGCCCGCGAAGCCTGCTGGGAATTGTAGTTCCGGCGGGCTGAACGCTGGATCAGTCTGCAGAAAGGGCACAACAGCCCTTTAAAGTACAGAAACCCTCTGGATCTGGGTTTCTTCATGGTCCCTGGCCCCACAGCCCTAATAGTACTGGGCCTAAGGCCAGTCTTACCCCTGACAACTTCATACCTTTGAGGAGACGTAATATTGCTGGATACTTCCCAATAGCGCTACCTTCCACTCTATCATGGCCGGCTGAGATAGCCGATCTGTGTACTCCTATAGTTCTGTAGGCCCTGCCTTCTTGAAACTTAGAAGCTAGGAAATTCAACACCTGTACTAAAGGGGCTGAAACAGGATCCAAACTGAATTCTGTACACCATAGACTCCAACCGTTCCATGCTGCACTATAGCTCCTAACAGTGGAAGGCACCCAGGAGTCTCTGATACAGTCTGAAGCGAGCTCCGAAATTCCTGGCAACTCCCATCTTCTCCTGAAACCCTGCAGGCGACCAAGTGCAACGTGTCTGCCTCTATCAGAGGGTCGACCTGCCTGGTCGGGTCGAGTTGAAGGTCTGGGCGATTCGGAACTATCCTCGGGAAATCTGAGGAAAGTTCCATCACTACTGGAAACCAGGCTTGAGATTTCCAACATGGTAGCACTATCACCAGTTCTGCCTTGTCTCTTCGGACTTTCGCTAGGGCTCTCGTGATCATCACAAATGGCTGGAAGGCATAATGCACTGCGCCGCTCCATGGGTGTAGGAATTAATCTGTTCCCGCTGCTTCCGGGTCGATCCTTCAGCTGAAGGACTTCTGCGTCTGAGCGTTCAGTCTCGATGCAAATAGATCTATATCTAGGGGTCCCCATAATTCCTGTAACCGGCTGAAGACTTGTGGATGTAGCTTCCAATCGCTGGAGTCTACAAGATATTGTGAATTCCAGTCTACTACACGGTTCTGATTCCCTGGAAGGTATTCTGCCGTCACTGCAATTTTGTTCAGCAGGCAATAATGCCAGAAATCCTTTGCTAGCTCTGCTAACATTTTGGACTTCGTACCTCCTAGATTGTTTATGTAACGTGCTGCTGAGATATTGTCCACCTTCAACAGTACACAGCACCTTATCTTGTCTCTTGTGAATGCGCGAATGGCGAATGAGCCCGCTAGCAGTTCGAGGCAATTTATGTGCAAGCTCAGTTTTTCACTCGACCACTTGCCTCCTGTTTGAATCTGATCGCACCTGGCTCCCCAGTCTGTCCTGCTTGCGTCTGACTCTATGATAAGGTCTGGAACGTCCCTGAAATGGCTCAACCGTTCCAGGCTTCCATATTTTGCAACCACCACTGAAGCTCAGTAATGGCTTCTTGGTCCATACTCACTAGTTGATGATAACCTATGCCTCCCCGAATGTGCCTGATCTTGAGCCCCTGCAGAGCTAATTCGGTAATGAAGCTGCCCTGGGAAAATGGCTTGAATGGAGGCTGCTAGCAGACCCACTACTCTGGCGAAAAAGAAGGTATCTTGCTGACGACTCTCCCAATATTGGGTGCGCGGCCCCTGGGGTCTCCGCTGGTAGTTGAAGCAACCGGACGATCGACCCCTGAAACGTCCGGTCCTGGCAAAAACACGTCTCGGAAAGATTTTCCTTATGGAACTCTGAGCTTTTCCCAGCGCTGAGTACATTCTAATGAACTGCGCCATCTCCTTTGCAAAAGCTTCCCCGAAAAGAAGCCCTTTAGCATTTTCTCCTGCTCCATAAGAGGCCAGAACTCTGAGTTTACTGTCGATCTTAAGGAGGACTCCTCTTCTCCTCTCCGAAGAGGCTAAGTCCATCATTTTGGCCAAAGGGCCCACAAATCCAGGACTTTGTCCTGGCATCCTCTCCATGCGCGATCAACACCATTCCTGATGTCTCGTGCGGATTTAGTAACAAATGTGACCATCTTGGGGTCCAAATCAGGCGTCTCCGCAGGTTTTCCTGGCAGCTCTGGTCTAGGGCATTCTGACCTCAAATGAGACCGAACTTCCCTATCCAGAGGCTTTCTAATATGTTGAGCCATATATAATGCCACTCTGGGTGATGGCAACCACTCAGATGACTTTGGGTGCCTAATTGTCTCAGGATCAAACATATCCACTGTGTTCTCATCTTCTTCGAGAACTACATCCTGCTCAGTGGGCTTACAGATGTATTCCACTTCGCCTCCCTCATCATCGGGAGCATAACCTTCTTCGTAATCCGTAAGTCCGCCATTTTCTCAAGGAAGGCCTTTTTCAATATGGCGACACGGTCGCTTAGGCTTTGGGGAACAGAGTTAACCCTTTCTTCTGTGCCCTGGGGGGGGTCAAAGAGTCTGAGCTCTTCCGGGCCCTTTTACACCCCTTCTTCTCAACCCCTTTTTGGGGGTGTCCTGCTGATGTCCCCTCACCAGGGCTGTCTGCCCGTCTTTTCCTAGCCTCCAGCTGCTCTCGCTGCTCAGCCATAAGAGCTTCCAGTAAATCCAACCTTTGTGTGATAGGTTGCACTCGTGGAGAAAAAGCTTAAGTCAGGGATTCCCCCAGTACTTTCTTGAAACTGAGGGACAATTCAGTGTCCTGTAGTGTGGGTTCTTCTCCCCAGTCTTCCTCACTCCACTTAGGTGTAGTGGATTGTGATTCTCTAGGTCGAGGAAATTGAGCCTTCTTCCTTATGATAGCAAAGCTAACTTGTGGGGATCAGCAATTCAGAGGCTCTCAAACAGAGTCAAAGGTGCTAAGGACTCTGTGCCCTCCAGTCAGTTCAGATGTACAGTTTGCAGGACTGTAACGTTTAATACACAAATCCCCCCTTTTTTATTTTTTTAATGTATTCATGCCACTCGAAATCACTCTGCGTTTCGTTTTGATTCCAAAAATGAAATGCGCGAGCATTACACGGCCCAGAGGATGCCGGGAAGCTTGTGCAGGCTCCGGCACCTCCGGGTCCTAAAGCCTGCCGTGTTTGATGGTGCGGCGAGCGCAGATTAGAGCAGAGGAGAGCGGGGTGGCTGCCTTATGCCAGCGGCTTTACTTGCGGCTCCACCCCACCTCTCCTGAATGCAGCATCGACAAGGTCGCTTGAAGCAAGTACCGCGAGTGTCTGAGGAAACGCAAATATGCGCGCGCGCATGTGCCCCAATTGCTGCTTACAATAAATGTACGCACTTACTACCAAATAAACTCTGAAGTAATACTTCTCCCCGCTGCTATTAATACTAAGAAACAGAAATTAGAAATAGTACTTATCTCCACAATGGCAGCAAAAAGAAAGAGGAAGGGACCTGGGATTCAGAGTGGTTATAACCCAGGATGGACACTGATAGTGGAAGGAAGGTCAAGACTACTAGAGACTGGATGATCATGGGGAGCGTAATCCCTTGGTTTCATGTTAGATCTTTGTTTGATTCGAGGACTTTAACTTTATGATTTCATTTTTTCCAAAAACATGCAGTTAAAGAAAGAAATTAAAAGTGATGTTAAAGTTTATGTTTTAAAATGCTGATATGGCTGTATTAAAGAAAGAATAAGCATAATGCGAGTCTCCTGTCTTGTCATAGAATTACATAACTGCTGTCAGCACAATGACTTTGTGATTAAGCAGTTTGACAACCATAAAGCATCTTTGTTAATATTTCCTGTGATAAAACACAAACCGGCTATACTATACAAGTGCCATGCAGATTGATAATTAATTGTCAATGAACCCGCGCAAAATAAATGTGAGTTAACATATTTAAACAAGGTATCACATTGGTATAAATCCTCAAAAAATGGATTTTTTACCAATTTGATACCTTGTTTGCATACTAAATGATCATATAGTTGAGTCTCAGAGATTTTTCTGAAATTCAACATCCCAAGTTGGGATCAATAGAGAGCGACTGTGAGGCTAGGTTATTTTACCCAGCCTTCTGCTACGTGTGTGCTACGTGTGTATTTTGAGTCAGGGTGTCTCCAGACTCATCGCAGTCAGCTCCTGAAACATTCTATCATTAAATTTAAGAACCAGTGAACATTTTTTGTTCTGATTTTTTGAACTCAAGGTGATTACTACAAAGTGGTGCCCACTTATTTTTGCTTTTAGTTAACATATTTAAAACCTGCACATATTTTTCCTAGAGATGGTATACTGCTACACATGGAAAGCATCAGTGCCCTAACCACTGTGCGGCAGCCTATTGAGCAGAACGTGATCCTATGTATCCCATATGTGAAGTCTTTAGATCAGTTGCTTCTCCTTTACGGCTGACAGTGTCAGGCAGTAAGAGGGCATCAGTCAGATTCTTGTTCCATTTAGACAACATACAGAGAAAAGCCACTCTCCCATGAAGGAACTGAAGCCTCCCTAGCTTCGGCACCTGGGACTTCTTCCTAGTTCCATTAAACTAATGTGTAAGGGAGTACGCACTAGGCTCCCCTCCATAGCGAGGTCTGCCTGTGCGAAACCAGAGATCTTTCACTCCGTTGGGAGAAGCTGGCTTTTGTTATTAATGTTCATATTTGGGGGTACTAATGTATTCAATGTAGCGCTCACCAGGGACTCATTTCACCAAAATGCCAGGGGTTGCAGAAGTGACATCACATGACCCTTGACCTCCGATGACATCACAGGAAGTGATGTCATTTGACCCCACCTCAAACTAACATCATGGGAAGCAATGAAACATAGCCTTTTACCCCTTGACAAAACAGGAAGTGGCATCACATATCATTTTCCTAAGTACACTATGAAAAATATGGTTACAATATCGCTGTAACGTGATAACCATTTCATACAAGAATTAATCACCATATGTATCTGCAGAAAAAAAACATGCTATAACTGCAACTTAAGAAAAGCAAAATACATTGTCCAAAATGAATGCTTATTCTAGCATAGTATGACATGGATGCTTATTCCACTCTAAATGCTTTTTGGAGTATTTTCTCTGCATTGCGAATTTGACTTGTTTAAGAACAGACTAAATCAGTGACTACTCCCCTGAAGTGTGCCTGAAATAAACCTTTAATATGTCTAGCAATTATTGTATAGAATTCCTAAAAGAAATGTTTTTTGTTATTCTTGTTCCTCCTTATTTAGGGTCACTGTTCAAAGTGTTACATTTGTGGCACCCCCTGTTTTTTTTTAAAGAAACCTGAACAAGAAAGCCAGCCAATCTAGAAGCAAAGAGCCCCATGGCATTGGCCACAGCCCAGGATCTTCAATTTGTAATTTAAAAAAAAAATATATATTTCTTTTTTAGGGGTAGCAAGGGACACCACAGGGGTAGCAACGGAGGCCTCAGGGGTAGCAAGTGCGACCCCTGGCGACCTCTGAATGACGTCCCTGGGCCTCACTGTCCGAAGCCGTTTTGTCTGGTCTGGTAAGTAATCTGACCTAATTCTATCCTAGTCCGGACACATTTCATTTGGTATGCTTTATTAAACTTCCCCAGCGTAAATCTTTTTTTCGTAAAGCAAAATTAAATGAGCATGCTAGCCGATATATGCTGCTGCAGCCAGGGGGCATGGGCCCAAGGGCATTGTGGGAGTTTACAAGCCCTTAGGTGTCATGATGGCGACCCTCATAAATGAATAAGGTGGTGAGTCTAAAATACTTCGACATGTTTTCTATGTTGCATGAGGAGGGCAAGGAAAAGCAGCCTTCTCACTGATCAGATATATGGGTTGACCCTGAGAAGAAGACACCTAGGAGGTGCACAATTAAGTGTTGGGTATCATGAAAACGATCCTGGAGAAGAAGGCGCACTTTAACTGAGGTCACCAGCCAGTACCAGGAGCGGATACAAAACCTACATGATAGACATAAAGGGAATGGTTGATGAGCAGTTTCACAGCCACACAGAAGAGAACCCTGGTATTAACTGGGCAAAGGTGCACACTGACTATATGCTGGAAGCAAGGGACAGACCAGCTTACCAGCCCTTCACAGCCAGCTGCTCGGATGGGGGGGGGGCAGCTAAAACAGGAGGTTAGACGGGGCAAGCAGGAGGCAGTTGTGCTGGAGATATGAATGGGGTGTCCATGCTTTAAAAAGCTGCAAATACGACCAGCTTTGCGGGTACTGTGGAGGGAGTCATCCCAAATCAAAATGCGGCATATGGTTCGGAGAGAGCAGGCCAGGGTTGGAGAAAGTGGATGCTCGAAAGTGGACAGCACGACCTGACCCCTACGCACCCCCCCCTCTCAAATGCAAAGTCCGGCGCAGGATCGGAGGAAGAAACCTGGGTGGAAGGTGGTCACCCCTGCTCACACACCCATTACGTGGGGGCGGCTATCCAAAGCATTGGCACAGTACCCCGCATAAAAGGGATAGCTTGAATTTGCTGGACAGGTTTACACATGGGTTTGGGATTCCTAATAATGAGCCCAAAGCAGCATCCTGGGCTAAGAACCTAAAAGTCCACCAGGGAGATGCTGATGGTTTTAAGGAAAAAGATACACAATGACTGTGGATTGGGCCGGGTGGCAGTCCTACTGCCACCGCTGGCCCTGTTCACAAACAAGGAAGCAGGGGAATAAAGGGGAACAAGTGATTTGTTTTTAGCAGTGTTTTTCCATCTAACTTAGCAAACTTGTATCACGCTGCATGTGAGTTGCTGCTAACTCACTTTTAAAGGAGCTTTTTGGTTAAATTGTAGCAGCATCATAAAGCTTTTGCCAGGGAACTACACTTCCGAGAATTCCAAGGCTCCTATTAATCTTGTAACCAGGCGCACCTGTGCCGGCGCACCTGGGTCAAGCCCAGTCTTCACCAGTCATCGCCGGAATTTACGTGTTGGCGTTTCCTCTCTGCCGTTTTTAGGTAATCTCAGGTTTTCGTCCTAGTACAGACACTATTGTGGCTGCAAACCATGGGTTTTCAGCCCAAAGAATCCCTCTCTCTTGCTCTCCTGCACTCAAACCGCCTTGCGCTAATTAATAGGCTTAAGTACTCCAAATTCGATGAGACGGACTACCGTCAGCCTGCCCCTTGTACTAGCTCCAAATTTAGCTTGGCTTCCCTTCCGACTAAGGACTCAAATAAGGGCTCCATCTCTCCCTTAGATATCAATAATGTTTCAGTTGTCCCACCATCAGACTATGCTAGGGAGTCAGCCCCATTAAGTCAGTGTCAAACTGTCCAATTTAGTCAGAATGAAAGTAGAATTGTGGAGTTTGAGCAAGACTCTGGTGCTACTTATACCAAGGACCCTCTGATTCTACCACAAGCAACTGTGCAAAATTATACTCCAGCTAACATAGGGTAAAATAGGACCAAACTTAAAGCGGCCTTGCTGAACCACAGATCCCTAATAAGTCATTCAGAGGATGTACATGATCTGATCCAGGACAGCCAACTGGATATTCTATTTCTAACCAAAACCTGGATTCGAGACACCAGTGGACCAGCTATTAATTTAGCTGTTCCTCCTGGCTACTCTATATTCTGTAAAAACAGAGAAATAGGCTATGGGGGAGGAGTGGCAATTATAGCAAAATCTGAATTGGCCCTTTTTGCTTCTCCCATCTCTTGTCAGGGCTGCAAGACCCTTCATTTAAAAATGACCCCCACCCCAAGCATTTGCATGAATTTGTATTCTCCTCTATCGCCCGCCTCCAGCGTTGCCAGACTTCATTGAGGAAATCTCTCAGATATTGGGCCCCTTAGAGTGCCCAAACAGAGCTTTTGTCCTTTTAGGGGATTTGAATTACTGGAAAGGGGAAGAAACTGACAAAACAGCTATAGAGCTGGAAAGAACTCTAAACAACCTGAATTTCCACGCTATTAATACTGACCCCACTACAGACAAGAATCATATATTAGATTGGGTAGTTACCAAAAATATTTCCGCCTCCATCATTGAAACTCTACCCTGTATTTGGTCAGACCATCATATTGTGAGCTTCGATTTTCACCTGCCTGAGGCTGTGACCAAACTCCCTCATCCCCCTAAAGTCATTAATAACCATGGGCCTCATTACACAGTAGGCAGTAAGTAACAGTTCTTACCGGCATGGCGCTAATAATGTGTCCGTGTAGGAAGCAGCCCGCTAATAGCGTGGCATCACGAGTACGTGGGCACGAGCTTTGCGCCTGCCGGTAAGGACCTTACCACCATGCCGTTAAAGGCCCCAAAAAGTCCCTTAGCGGCACCTCGGAAAGCGTTGGTTGCACTTCCGCCGTCCTATAATATGGCATTAGTGGTCACCGCTATTAGCGGTAACCACTAATACCGGTGACCGTAAATAATCAGAACCGGAAGTAGCACACCGGCCATCTTTAAAAACACAATCCATTGCCATCCTCTGCCCCCAGGACCTGCAGCTACACCACAGCCTGCTAAAATCATCCATACAACCACTGAGAATGCCCAAGGCCATAAAAAAAGGAGCAGCGCGGCAGCACAAGGAGCGCTTCTCTAATGAAGAACTGATAATGCTATCAGACACACTTGCTGCCAACGCAGAGGTCGTGTTTGGAAATGACATGCGGCGTCCCACACTAATTAAGAAGAAGGAGATCTGGGCAGAGGTGGCCCGTAAAGTCAGTGCGGTGACTTTACGGGCCACACTGTGAAAGATGTACGCAAGCGGTGGGACGATCACGCCTCCGTGTACGCAGTATCCTAGCAGCTAACAGGAGCCTGGCCATGGGCACAGGAGCCGGTGGAGGATCCCCAATAAAGCTGCAGGAGTGAGAGGAGACCTGTGCCAGCACCATTGGGGTCAAATCTATTGAGGGAGTTGGCGAAATGGAGTGCAGTGTGCTGTCATCGTCAGATGGAGGTGAGCGTCCACACGAAACACTGCACTGTGAAACATGAGTAAATCCCCCTTATGTGACCCTGAAATCAGCTCATGGATGGGGCCATCAAACAAACATGCACACAACCCTACCCATATGCTGTGCACATCCCCACACAAACACATGCATGCAGCACCCCAGACACGTGTCATCCAGACTCATGCATGTATGACCCACCCATCTGTCTAACGACCTGTATGGCCAAACATGAAGTCCAAATGCATACAACAGCAGGAACAACAACATCTGCATGATGCACGTTGACCCATCACCGATGCTATCCCTCTCTTTGTCCCCCACAGGCTCACAATCTGACAGTGAGGAGCAGGACACTGTGACGCAGGCCCCACCTCCTAAGAAACAGGGCAGGGGAATGGAAGCAGGCACCATGGCCAGCACATCGAGGGGCACTGGAAAGATTGCACTCCTGCAGAGGGCCAAACCCACACAGCCACCCACGTCACCAAGACGTGAAAATCCGCCAGACGTAATTGCAACACCCACTCCAGTAATTCCCACCACGCAAGATCCACCTGTGGAAGGGACACTGTCCGCCGCTAATAGCTCCATCGGCGAGGCAGCTGCCACGGCACCCATGTCCGATGCAGAGGATACTTGTATCTCGGCCATTGAACACCATACACCCAGCCCGCAGCTGTCAGACCAACAGAGCCCACGCCCCACATCACATGCCAGCAGCCATGAGCAGTCTGTGGATGAAATTGTGTCAGGGTGCTGGAGTCCCACGGTGACATCACCTGATGGTGGACATATGCCACAAGGTGTGGCAGGTACCGTACAACGCAGACACAGAGGCTATGACATGGCCATCATCCGACAGCGCCAGGAAGACATAACTGCGCTGGTCGGCCAGCATGTGGGAGAGGGTGCCCTGGCGAGGGAGGAGTGCAGGCAACATGCCAAGGGCATCAAACAAGCCATAGAAGCCAGCACCAACCGCATATGTGAGGAAATATCAGCTGTGAGGCAGGTCCTCACATGCATCGCAGACGCTATGGATAGGCCGAACCCCCCACCAGCACCGGACCAACCGAGCACCTCCTCCTCTGCCAGCTCAAGGCAGACCAGCCCCCTGCGCAGGTCCATGCAGGCTATGCGGCGCACAACCTCACAACCCCCCAATGGTGCCAGAGGGAGTGGGAAGTAGGGCCAGCCTGATGTTGGTGACACGTGTACTGCAATGCTCCACTGATGTGCAAGCCCTGTTTGGGAGAGTTGTGGGGGGAGGGGGTAAAGGATTTTTGGGAGAGTTGTGGGGGCAGGGGGTAAAGGGTTTTTGGGATAGTTGTGCGGGGAGGGGGTAAAGGGTGTTTGTGTTGTCGGGTCCATGCACTTCATTTACTTACGTTACTCAATACACACTGGTGACATGACGAATCACAGGAGTGGACAATTTTGTTTGTGTATGTGTGCTTTTCTGGTGGACAGAGCACAGTGTACATTTCACCACAAAAACCAGTGCCCCAATACCCACATCCATCGCACCCTCTTCATCCATGTGTATTAGAAATATTGGTCTACCAGATGCTGGCGCACAGCACGTCCCTCCTGTGCATCGCCACCTGCATGACGTGCAGCCCCATCTTCTCCCTCCTCATCATCATCCTCATTCTCACCAGGTGGTTGCAGTTCAATGTCAGGGGGCAGTGGCACATTCCGTCTGATGCACATATTGTGCAGCATGACACATGCCATGGTGATCTTGGCCACCTTCTCATGGCCGTACAGGAGTGCCCCACCCGACCTGCTGAGGCACCTAATACCGTGTCTTCAAAAGGCCAAATGTCTGCTCAATTACCACACGGGTACGGGTATGTGCACGATTGTATTCCTCTTCGTGCCTGTTCTGTGGGTTCCATACAGGGGTAAGGAGCCACCTCTTCAGGGGATAGCCAGCATCACCTGCATGGATGCAACAATGGGTATGTGTAAGTGATTACATCAAGTGGAACCAGTACATATCACACAAATCAACTTAGCATTGTGAATGACATCCACAAATCCCGACATGCATGGAGGTTATCAAAGTAACTGCAATGTGGGAAGGTGATGTAGTCCTTGCAAGTGTAAATGCACTGTGCATGCCTACGGCAGTTATTGCCATGTACTGGGTGAGGTCCAGTCATTCGTGTCCTTTGGTCCTTGCACCGTTTGAACCACACTGCTAGTGAACTGCCATTCCAAAGTTGATGTCCCCATGCTGTCATGCGGCACTTCTGTAGTGGTGTACGGGTGTGAATCAGTATAATGGCTACAGGTGATGACTTTGTATGCACTCAAGGTCGCATTTCCGTTGTGATGCTGTTCACCGTACATTTCCATTGTCCATATTGGCTGCATGTTGCTGCATTGTGTTGTAGAGGGTACGGTCTGATGTGCAATGTGCATGTGGATGAATATGGCATGGTTGGGGTAATGGCCTCATTTCATTGTTGTACAGCTTACTACTTGCATGGGGTTTACATGTGTCAGGTCCAGTCTGGGCTGCCTTGGGGGACAGTGGTATATTTCTGTATGAGCATTGTTTATCCTGTCAACTATTCTCAAACAGTTGGAGTATGCATTCCCCCTTCCCCCGATCACACCCAGTTGGAGTATGCATCTCCCCCCCCCAAATCACACCCAGTTGGAGTATGCATCTCTCCCCCCATCACACCCAGTTGGAGTATGCATCTCTCCCCCCCAAATCTACTCCCCACATCACACTGCCATGTGCTTGCCATTCTACTCACCAAGTAGCCAAGAACGTTGTCCAGCATTTCGCTCCATGTAGCGTGGTATCGTTGAGTTCCACACACCATTGAATCATGGGTTGATCCGGGATATCTGGCACAACAATGTGTGATGATCTTGTTAGAGTCACATACCATTTGGACGTTGATGGAGTGGTATTGCTTTCTGTTTCGGTAGACTGCCTCATTGGCATGTGGGACTACCAATTCCACATGGGTACAGTTGATGGCCCCAATGCAACTTGGGATGCCTGCCAGTGAATGGAAGCCAACTTTGGTGTTGGAGATCTCCTGGGCAGTCCGTGGCAGGGATATGTGTTCACTTGTGTGCTTCAGGAGGGCATCGAGCACCTGGTTCAGCGTGCGTGAGAATATTGGTTGTGATATGCCATGCATCTGCCCTACTGTATGCTGGTAGGTGCCTGTGGCCAGGAAGTGGAGCACAGTAACCACCTTCAGTAGAGTGGGGATGGCTGTACGGATGGCTATGAGGCTGACGATGTTGTTGTGTATCATGTCCACAATGGTGGTGATGGTATCCCTGTCCAGACGGTACAGGGTGTGTATCTGCTCAGGGGTTAGGTTGAATGGACTGGCTCTGATCCTGGGGATTGGTGGCTGCCTCTGTGGTACAACTAGGTGCACTGGTGGGGCTTGCTGGGCCTGTCTCGCCCTCCTCCTCCTCCTGCGTCTCCTCTGTGCTGCCTGTTGTTGTAGCTGTTGCAATGCAATCATGTCCTCCAGCCCATGTAATGCTACTAGTATTGGAATCATTTTGGTGTGTGAATGGGTGTGGGAAGGGGTGTGGTGTGCTCCTTTTGTGCTGGCCCAGTCTCCATTGCTTCCACCTGTGCTGATTGTGGGCACCTGTGGCAGTTGGGAACACTGCACATGGCCATTTACGGGTGGTTCACGATGCTGGTATTTCCGCCATGCCTGTATAGGCTTTTTGGGCCTGCTCCATGTCACTATTTGCATGTCCGCATGTCTTGTGATGGACTCCTATTTCCGCCATGCCGCTATTGCTGCCATGAGGGTTCGCGCGCCTGCGACCGTGGCGCTATTAGAGGCACCGTTCTTAGTGGTGCCGCTAATAGCGGGTAGGCGGGTTGTAATTGGCAGGAGCGGTTAGCGATGCTGGTAATCCTTTACCGGCATCGTTTTTCCCTTACCACCTACTGTGTAATGAGGCCCCATCATTTCAATAGGATTAAGGCTCAGGACCTCTCTGCATGCTTAACAATGGTTATGAATGAAACTAATAGTGGGGACTCTGTTGAACAATTGGTCTCCTCCTTCTCCAATACCATTGTGAAGATGCTCAACAAAACAGCCACGCTCCAGTCTAAAGTTGTGCGAGTGTCACGGCTCGCTCCCTTCGCTCCCGTTCCCGCCACTTGGGGGCATGTTTTGGGGTTTATTCCCTACTGGACATTTCCTCCGAACCTTATGCTACAGTGTCCTGATGAATTGGGAGCGCTAAAACCTTATTTCCCAAATTACTTCCCTTCCGGATCCATTCCAGGTTTTTGGCAGCCAGCATGCTACTGCTACTTTAATCAAATGACTATGCTTCCCAGAATGCCTGGCTCACTGCTTCACCTCCTCCCTTGCAGGACATGGCTGGGTGGAGGATAGGCAACACCTGTGGCTGCAGGTGCAGCAGGCGGCACGCCTGAGGGGTGTGCTCGTTAAGCAGCTTTAAAAGCCTCAGTTTGCTTCAGTCCAGCGCTGGCCATTGTTGCTGTGTTCCTGTTGTGACTGGTCCCTTGTTCCTAGCTTTTGTGCCTAGTACCTAGTTCCTGTTCCTTGTTCCTAGCTTTTGTGCCTAGTGCCCAGTTCCTGTTTCTTGTTCCTCTGCCCTGGATTTCGGATTCTTGTGCTTAAAGGATAGTTCCGGGACTTTTTTTTTATTGTCTCTACGGGTCGGCCATGTGTTTGTAAGCATAAATCGGTAGATCGTAGGAAACTTTCCTATGGACCTTACCCGACTTTTCGCCCATTATCGCACTCGAAATCAGCCTCCATTTTGTGATAATCCTATCATTCCGCCGCATCGACCTGGCTCACCTGCCTTTGCGGCACTAAATCAAATCCCCCGCCCCTGAAACAGACTTTATCAAAACATTCATATTCCCCGCCTCTATCCGTGACGTGACTGAGCTGCGTAGGCAAACGCGCCCAGGCGTCTTCTACGCGACTCCACACAGACCCCGGAAATCAACACAGATCAGTTCACAATACAGCGCACCACAATTCGGAATATGAAACTGTACTTTGAAATCAAACCGCAAGATTGTAAATGTGGTAAAGTACATTTATTTGACATCAAATGTTTAGAGAATATTCAGCGATTTGCATTTTTATTTGCTCATGTTCCAAAAAGTTCGTATTGAGGAACGCGATGGTCCTTTGCTGTACACAGGGTCTTAGAGCATCTCACAATACAGCGCCACAATTCGGAATGTGAAACCGTGGTTTAAAAGCAAACGGCAAGATTGTACATTTGGCAAAGTACGTTTATTGGACATCAAATGTTTAGAGAATATTCAGCGATTTGCATTTTTCTTTGCTCTCGATCCAAATTAGTTCGTCTTGAGGGAAGCGATGTTCGTGTGCAGTACACAGGGTGTTGGTTTACGATAAAAATAAGCTCTTCGGTCGCACTGATAATCGCATGGCTGTTCCAACAACGAGGCACTAGGCCACCACAACGGTAGGTATGTTGCATCTAACCGTTAGTACCGCGTAAGGGCATACTTGTACTTGGCGATCGTCCCATAAAATGGTCAGGGTGGTAACGTTGTTCACGCGGAGAAGCAACTGGCGGCTGTAGAAGCCGTCCGCCGGTGTCTGGTACTCGTGACACAGACAGTAGTGAATGATGTACCTAAAAACATAAAAAATGAAATTAGTCTCACCATCAGATCCTTATTAAAATCATAGCGAGGACAGCGCTACTGGGTGTACACAAGTGTTTAAAGGCGTGGCGAGGCAGGGGGGGGGAGTGGAGTACAAGGTAAGTAGCATAAAATAATAAATAAATAGGGCCAGCTGGTGGCAAGTGCAAGGTAAGTGCAGAACAAGTGCTGGGAAGGGGGGGCTGTAGGATACTGAGACAGTCCCCCAGTGCAGGGGTTGACAGGGAGGCAGTGCAGGTGGAGAGTGGAAGGGCCCAGGACCGAGGTCGCAGACAGTGGACCAGTTGTAGCAGGGGAGAGGGAGAGAGAAAGCAGAAGCAAAGAGGAAGGTTTTGAGGTGCTTCAGTAAAAGCAGATGTTTCTCCTCAAGATAGTGCGCGGTAGAAAACAATATGCCACATAGAACGAACAAGTACAACTGAACCCGTCTTTAAAGCCACTGTATAGTAATGAAATTGCGGTATAAACTCATCAAAAGTTACTTACATTATATTTGCATTTTCCATTGTGTCTCTGTGTAGGGCAGACCCGAAACACCACTCCTTCTTTGCCGACGTTACTTCTTCTAATGAACGTGGCTCATCGTTTCGTTTCTGAAATTTTATTCATTATCTTTTCTTAGTCTTTCAGGATGGTCCCGGCCTGTCAAGGTCAAGTCACAATAGAACCTTATATTGGGTCGTGGGCCGTTCCGCCACCCGAGCAAAACATCAAAGCAGCTGACCTTCACTTTGAGCGAGCACACATTTCTAGTTAGCTGCAGTTAGTGTAAGGGCATCTTGTCTGCGTGCCTTTTTTTTTATTGTCCCTATGGGTCGGCCATGTGTTTGTAATACGGAAACATTCTATAATTTTTGTAAAAATGATTTATATTACTGTTTGGTTTAATTGCAATGGGCCTGCAACATGAGGAGACTCGAGAGAACAGACAATCAAATTACAATCATTTAAACCGTGATGTGTATTTCTCAATGAGCTCTGCTTTAGGTGGACATGGAACAGAGGCAATGTTGGGTGGCAATGCAGTTGTCCCCTGCATAGGTTCGTTCACCACTCCATGTATGTGCCTATCGAGGACATCTACGATAAGTCTCTCAATAAACTCATATTGCATATCCTCAAACACTGGTTTGATCACCCATTGTTTACTTCTTTTAGTGAAGGCCTTATTGTAGCGAAGCGTCCCTAAAGTTCCGGTCGTCCTACTTTGTTGACGGCCAACATTATGGTTATGTGCCAAGACCGCTAGAAGAGTCCGATTTATCATGCCTTCCATGCCAAAATGCAATCTTTTGGGCCTGTACTTTAGGCACATATTGTGGAACACCTCCAAATCTCCTGTGTGGCAGAATTCCGTGAGTCCCCTCAAATCTCTTGTTATAGTTTTATCAAATACAATCTTTTCAATGGCCTTGTGAGTGGGTGATGAAGGAATCAACCACTTCTTCTTCCGTGCCTCCTCTGTGGACAAATGGCCATGTTCACATTTGTGGAAATGCTCATTTGTCGACCATCGATGTACGTTGCTACAGTGCAACATTACTGACCGCCATTTTTCCAGTAGAATTTCCAACGACCCTTCACATGTTTTTGAGCTCCACCAAAGATGGTTGCTGATTGACTTGGACCACTGTGAAATACCTTGCATATCTTTTTTTTTTCCTGCAGCCGACAATTTTTTATTGATTGTTTTTGCAAGATGCCATACGTCAAATTGGTGATTTATATTTTTGTACTCTTCTCTCATTGTCTTGGCAATTGAAACGTGTCTGTCCGTGGCTATCAGGTCGATCACCATTCCCCGCGATTGTAGTTCTTGCAATGATGCTACAAAGCCAACTTTCTCCATGGCCACTGAGGATGTACTTTGTGACACCTGCACGACCACCGAACTCACAATTTTCTTACTTTCCATGTCCTGAAAGTGGTAGGTGCAGTACTTGGCTGAAAATCCTGGGCTGTCGCACTGTCCATCACCGGCTAGCCTGAAGCGTTTGCCCGCGAATGTACTTTCCATTGACATTTTTTCCATTCTCCAAGCTTCGCTGATGGCTGGAAATAGATAATCGGTTTGGTACTTGTAGAACTGACTTTTCGCAATGAAATGGATTCCCACAAACTGAAAGAAATACTGTAACTTTTTAAAACTTGAACCACTAAAAAGTGCGGCCGCTGCACAAAGTAGATTGCCTGCTGGCAGTTGCCCCAGCATGGGTTGTGCAGACCATGCGAACGGATGATATTGTGTACAGGTGGCATGTATTTTAAGGTTAGTGCCTCGAATTGCACGAGTCACATTAATCAATGGCTCCCCACATACTTCCCCACCAACCCAATGCCCACATTTCATCATCATAATAATATCCATCAAACAGCTATCGAATACAATGAATTTGGCCTCTTTCCTTATACTGTCACTCTGCATCCCAGCTGGTTCGGCCTGTAACGTTGAGGACATGTCACTCGCATGAAAGGTACAATCTCTGATATCGTCTTCCGCTATGCTGAGTGATATTGATGGTGTTTCATTGTCGTCCACTTCATTCTCTTCCATTGCAACATCTGTTCCTTGTCCGGAGATGGGAGAAAAAAACAATGTCTTCAACTTTCGCGCGCTCTTATTTTTTGCGGGTGTGGATTCTGTGAATTGATCTCCGACTGCATCCAAACTACCAGGAGGACATTCACTATCAATGGCTGGTGGTGGTATAGCTCCGTTGTCAATCACTTCATATTCTTCCCATTGGCACGATGCATCTCCAGTCTCAAGTCCCTGCCAAAAGGTTTGACAAGCAACATCTCTCGTTCGCTTCACTGTCTGTGTAGATCTAGTTCTTACACCCACTCGCAACTAGAGGACAGATTAGAAAAGGGATGTTCAGTTTAAACACAACTTACAGTATTGAACTATTGACAGTGAAAGACAACATAATATAGTGAACAGGACACTAACCTTCTTTTGCTTTCTTTTCTTTGAAACTTTCTTGCCTCGAACTTCAACATCTGGACGCTGTTGCTCCGACTCGTGTGTGCATGTCTCCACTTCCTCTCGCGCTGCAACGACTATATTTTCATGATAAGCACATCCATCACTCACTGAGGCTCCATCGACTCCCTGAAACATAGAACTTTCATTAGTATGTATAATAATATTGAAAACACAAAATGTACTTGGGGACCAATACCCATACGTACATCTCAATAGCAAAACACGAATGAACGCATTGTGTAGAACATTCAAACGACAATAGTTCACGCATTGTTGATCTAGTTAGATTGAACTGTCAAGATCCATACCTCGGGCTCCGCATAGACTTCCATTGATGATATTATTGAAGATGACGCTTCAGCAACTCCCTGAAACACAGTAATTGCATTAGTATGGTTTTCTATTTTGTTTAAAAGAACATAAACTTTCTGCAGGCGTCAACGGCTCATCTAAATAGACCTGCACAAATGATCAGTTGTCTAAAATAAATAATGGATATCTAAATATGATTCGATTTGCTCCATCGTTGGAAGTGTCACCACCCAGAGATCTGCATCAACTACTAGGGGTGATGTTCTTGTTGAAGAAGCTCCGTCAGCTCCCTGAAACATAGTACTTGCGTTAATAAAGAAGGAAGTATAGCGGATGTAATCATGTCATTTGATCTCGCATGATTGATCTGTCAGTATCCATACCTCGAAATGCATAAGAACATCAAGGGACGCTGTAACTGCGGTGCACACTTCTGCAAGCTGTTGCGCCGACCCGTAACTGCATGCTCCCCCTTCTTCTTGGACTAATGCTCCATCGACTCCCTGAAACATAGGACTTTCATTAGTAATGAACACAATATTGAAAAAAGAAGACACATAGGAGGGCGACGACAGAAGGACATACCAATGGCTAAAAACGAAAGAAACATTGTGTGTAACAATCACGCTACAAGAATGCAAGATCTGATGATCTCCATCGATGGAACTGTCCGGAAACGTACCTCGAGCATCTGAGTGACATCTACGGTTGTCGTCAATGCGTTGGACTCCTCAGCATCTCCCTGAAAGACAGTACTTGCATTATTTTGGATAACAATAATTATAACTGAAAACAAAGACTAGAGGACGAGTACTGTGGTGTACCATTAGGTAAAATAATTACACGATCAATTAAAACTATTGATTTACATGCCTAAAACAAGTCAGTGTCAGAATAGCTAAGTAAGATTACCCGATAGGCGCTTGAAGTGGCTGATGACTGCAATAACGACACGGATGGAGAATCTTCCGCCTTCATATTGAGTGGATACATAAATGGGGAAATTATTGTTAGCTAATGCTACACACTACCGCAAGGCCGAGAGACAAATACGTAAACTTGACTCACCAGTGGAGGGATGTGGACGAATAGAGTGGGAATAGCGGTTGAGAGCAATTTTCGCCTCGCTCGCGGTGTTTTCTTCTTTATTAGCAATGATGTGGAGTACATGTCTGGGCTAAAGTGCCTGCTGCAGATGCGGTATCGATCACCCCTCTTGTCCGCAAAGACTTCTAGGACTCTACTTTCTAGCTCAGAGGCTGGATATCCGCAATATCGGACCCATTCTCTTATCTGATCTATTGTCTTAGGGAAAACATGCATTATAGTATCTTCAGATTTGTTATGGGTCTTCGAAGGGCAACCGCCAATGGAACAGGCAGGCATTATGGAAAGTTCTGAAAAGTAAAGATCAACAATTCTCTATGAATACCAATGTGTTAAAACATTAAATGACACATAAAAGGTTCAATGCAAGGTCCGTTTTGGTTCTTGGAACTATACACGTTATTCACATGCGGATAAGTATTTCAATAACTTTCAAAAAATAGAAAAAGTAATTTGACTAAACTCAGAACATGTGACTAGTTCCTTGCATGTACTGTCGTGAACGAAAAGAAAACATGGATGCAATTTGATGACTACTAGCAAATAGATATAAATTAAAAAATTGGACGCAAAATGATTATGGTACATGGACTTACCTTGACGAACAAACAGTTAGATGCAGGGATCAGAGTAGTTTCTTGTCGTAGAACAGGGAGCAGTTCACAGGTTGCAAACTGACGAGTTTGCTCAAAGTGGTCACGGAAGTTCACAGAGACGAAGAGCAGATAACCAGCACCTTCACGGGTTGACTAGCAAAGCGCAAAGAAGTTCTCATTAGAAATATGAAGTGGGTTATAAAGAATTCGAAACAGGGGTGTGTTTGTGAATGAATGAAGTGTATATGTCGTGGCATTATGCGGATTGCAGGGGGGCGTCCAGCGTGAGGGGGGATGCTTGGCAGGAGACACGGGGTCTGGAGGTAGACATGGGAACAACAACCCATGCTCTATAGACCACTTTGAAGTGTACATGGTCTTTGGCACCTCTTGGCCTTTATCGCTCCCTGACAGCTCCACTTGCCAGCAGCGCAAGTACCCTGGTGCGAACTGCCTTTGATAGGGCGGGGGGTGGATCGGGGCGGTGGTCATGCAGACAAGACACAGGAAGACTCGTGAATGGAGACACACTTATGTGGATTGCAGGGGGGCGTCCAGCGTGAGGGGGGATGCTTGGCAGGAGACACGGGGTCTGGAGGTAGACATGGGAACAACAACCCATGCTCTATAGACCACTTTGAAGTGTACATGGTCTTTGGCACCTCTTGGCCTTTATCGCTCCCTGACAGCTCCACTTGCCAGCAGCGCAAGTACCCTGGTGCGAACTGCCTTTGATAGGGCGGGGGGTGGATCGGGGCGGTGGTCGTGCAGACAAGACCCGTTTGCCGCAGGGCCTCACCAAGGAGAGGCCATCTAACTGAATGTAAGAGGATGGCTGCAGGATCTACTACATGGAAGGCAGGGGGGTGAGTTTATAAATACCTCACCCTCCCAGGAGAATATATGGGGGTCATCTCTGTACCCGGTGCCCAAAAAGAGGATTTATTATGATCAACCATATTTATTATTTACCTATAAGCATGTTTTGTATCAATAAAATCCAACAGCTTTTTATTGCCAACGCTTGATGCCAACCCACAAAATAATATATGTATGACTGCTGCATATATGGGTTCAACGGTTATGTGGATTGAAGGTGTGCGGCCAGCGTGAGGGAGGATGCTGGCCGGAGACATGTGGTGTGACAAGACAAGGCACTGGAAGGCTATTCAACGGAGACACACTAGATTCATTTAAAAAATCAAAACAACCATTGTTAAAATATATGTTGGGCTTTATTTTAGATTTTAATTAAACATAAATAATAAACATTACACATTGTAAAGTTGAGGTTGCAGCACATCGAGGGAAAATCCGCGGTATTGTCCACTGTCACTGGGGAAATGTTGTCTAATGGCAAGTACCGCACAGGCAGGTATTACTCTCCGAACGCGGTGTCCGAGCCTCCCGTGAAGCCACCAAGTGAAGCAACGATAGGCCACCAGCCTGTACCACCTGTGAAAAAAAAAGATGCAAACTGTATTAAACTGACCAAACTTTCTTATCAATGTCGATTCAGGTAACACATGTCATTTTTCTTAGAAAAAAATTATATCTAGAAAATGCACTATATGGAACCAATTTACATGCGTTCGAATGATATGTAAATGTAATTTTATATGTGGGAGACGACCATGAAATAGTGGTGGCATCACTGACATCACAAACAGAGTATACTTACTCGTTACTCGGATTACGCGGACGAACAGTGCCACGAAGTTCGTGCATAAGCACCATCATCATCCTCAACACTGTCCGTGAGAGGCAGGCTTCCCTGAACTCTGGCAGCTCGGTGATGCATTGCGGACTTTGCTCGCCTTCCTGCAGACTTTGCTCGCTTTCCGAAATGTAGGCCAAGCACCCGGAATTTTCACGGCAGGAGCAGTTCTCCTCCTCAGTTGGCATTAGCTCGCACCGATTGCACGTGCACCAGGTGGAGACGCCGTCCATGCGACATGGTCCAGGCTCTTCATCCGTTGACTGGTCCTCCCAACTGCCGTCCGAATCCCCATCGTTTTCGCGTGCTTGCCTTTCCAGTAGTTCCTCCTCGGTGTACTCGTGCTCGTACATATACGGCATTATTGTGGCCATTGTGCGGTAAAGATAGTAAAATAATTTACAGAGATGGTACAGGTGTTCACACGGGCTACAAGCGGCGAAGGTAGCTGACCAGAGCACTGAAACGAGTCACAGAATACTCAAAGTAACACAGAGAGAGGAATGGAATCGAAAATCTGCTGCTGTATGTTGTGAAACGGTCTGTTTATACTTATTGGGGAAAGAGGCGTCCTGCCATTTCCATGGCAACACGTCAATAGCTGAGGCGCAGCGATTGTTGACACGAGACGTGCTTGAAATGGGCAGTACGCGTCTGCTGATGTCAGGCTCAGGGGCGGGGGATTTGATTTAGTGCCGCAAAGGCAGGTGAGCCAGGTCGATGCGGCGGAATGATAGGATTATCACAAAATGGAGGCTGATTTCGAGTGCGATAATGGGCGAAAAGTCGGGTAAGGTCCATAGGAAAGTTTCCTACGATCTACCGATTTATGCTTACAAACACATGGCCGACCCGTAGGGACAATAAAAAAAAAGTCCCGGAACTATCCTTTAATTGATTTCTGCTCACTGGATTTCCCTTTCTGTCTTCCTCTGTCTGCAGGCAGCCTGTCTCTGTGCTTTACCCTTTAATGCTGCCCAATTCGCCTGTGTTTTCTGTTTCTTTGTTGCTGTCCTTTGCTACTGAAAAACATGATGCTTTAGTCTTTCCCTTTATAGATTTAGCTTCCTGCCTCAAGGTTTCCTTTTGTGATATCATTTTCCCTGCTCCTGATCCCTACTTTCTATTGGGATCCATTCCATGTTTTCCATCTCACTTCTGCATTCATTTCCCATGGATTATTAGGTGTTGGTGTTATTGTAACTAGTCCCAGTGTAAATACCCTTTTTGTTTCCTCACTATTTTATATCACTATTTCTACTCGCCCCTTGACTAGGGTCTTATGTATTTAGTTTCCTCCACCCATTGCTGTTATAGCCTTCAGGGTTCCTGTTTGATCAACTGGGTTCGTGAGTTTACTGACATTCAAGTGGTCTTTCCGGTCCTCGTGAGTACAGTTTCTAAGTTCCTTATTCTGTATCATCCAGAGTGTCAGCTCACAGATCCTGTCCTTGCTTGCCCTCTACGTGGGTTAAGCGCTGTCAGTATCTGTAATAGCATAGTGGGTAAGGAGTTTGCCGACTTTCCTTTCAGTCATAAGGAGGTTCTAAGTGCTTACCCCACATTCCTTTTCATATATAGGTATTATTGTTTCTCCTGGGTTTTAGTATACACAAGTCTTGGGTTTTGTATGCACATATTTAGATTCAAAGTTGTACACAGTGAGATTCCGTGCACATTGCCTTTTTCCTTTCTTAACAGAATGACCAGCCGTTATTCCCGTCTGAATATGGCCAGTTTAAGAAAGAAAGGCAGCAAGGTCACTAACAAGTTAGTACAGAAAGTTTCCCCTAAGTCTACCTGTGACAATCAAATCATTGATCCTGACTTAAAGGAACTCCTTGATACAAATGGGTATTTACGTGCTGAGTATTTTACCCACAGGATGGCCCATCGTACATTGCCTGATCCTAGTTCTGTCTTTAATTTTGATCCAGATTCTATGTCCGCACAAGCCTTAGCAGCGGAAAACAACACACTGTTAGATTTATTACACACGAGAACGTCTGTTGTTGAACCCCATGATTCCGGTTGTGCTTTACCTCAGATTGAACAGTTTCATGATTCAAACATAAAGAATGGAGGGGTTCATTGCATATCTTCTGTTTTCAGCCCTCAGTCAACTGCTTACTCCTCTGCACAAGTACTTACTGTAGTCCCTAATGTCAAGAGGTCTGATGTCAGTAGTCTGCTTAAGGGTAACGCAGACCAAGTCGGTAAGAGTGAGTATAGATCACAAAACCTGCAAGCAGCAAATGACAATGTACAATCAGTGCACACCCGGATGGTTAGGGCAGGATCCAGCCCTGGTGCCACCATGCCTTCCTCTGTGCCTACTGATAGGGATGTACAGTTAAGATGGGGCATGCTAAAAGCTGAACTTGAGGAGTTAAAACAAGAATACATTACTTTACTAGAGGAGAATAAGACTTTACGGTCTTTTCTGAATACACCTCAAACTTTATCCGTTGATGAAGTGAATACTGTTCAATCCCTGAGTGCGGAGGTTTTTGTAGGTCATGATACTTGTCAATATGAAGATTCTATTGGGAGTGAACGTTCGCTTTCTAGCACAACACTTATTCAAGGCACAGGTTCTGACAATTGTTCTACCGTTTGTCAGGAATTGCCGTTAACTGAAGATTCACAAGCCACTCCTTTACCTAAGATTTCCTGTTTAGCAGTCAGTCATAATCCTGAGCTTGAACACATACATGCTTCTGATTCCCAAACACAATCCACAATGGTGGCATACACAGAATCAGTCACTACTGTAGGCTTAGGTTCAGCCCTTGATCTAGCTGCTGAGACTGAAGTAGACATTCAAGCTGACGTGGAAACAATGCTACCTCTGTGTTCGCTCCTTCTTCTGCCAATTTTTTTCTCAATGAACAGTCAAAGACAGTACAACATTCATGTTTTGATGGACTCATTCCACAGTATACTGAACCAAAGACCCGGCAGGCAATTCCAGAACTGTTGATTGTTAATATGCCACTTTCAGAAGCTAAGTCAGAGGAATGGACATTTGATGAAATCCTGATTAACAGAGACTTTACTATGGTGATTCCT
This sequence comes from Ambystoma mexicanum, assembly GCF_040938575.1. Classification (NCBI taxonomy): domain Eukaryota; kingdom Metazoa; phylum Chordata; class Amphibia; order Caudata; family Ambystomatidae; genus Ambystoma; species Ambystoma mexicanum. The sequence goes on along the minus strand of NC_090923.1, from coordinate 824,728,732 downwards.
CTGGTTGATTTTGACTTTTACAAAGGAAGAGACTCTGTGTCATCCACTAAGGAGAGGGACGGCATGGTTACAGCTCAGTCTTTGGTTACTGGTACCAAGGAGTCAACCGCCCTAAAGGTGCATTCCATTCCTGAGCCACAAATGTGTCTGTTGACTTCTGGGACTTCTGTTTGTCCTCCTACAACCATTGACTCTTCGATTATCCAGTCCACGGCTCTGCAGTCATCATTGTCTAACGTGTCTTCAATCAATGAACAATTACTATGTCTGCCAATCACTGAAGAGCCTTCACCATGTACGTGGTCAGAGTCAAAGACCTTGACAAGTTTGTCATCAGCTAACGAGACGGCTCCAGCTTGCATGCCCTCAGCCTCTGAATTTCCTCTGGCATGCCTGTTTTCGGCTACAGTGACTCATCCAGCGGATTATCCTTCAGCCATGGAGCCTCCGGTAGCACATCCTGAGTGCCTGTCTTCGGTCCCAGAGCAGTTCATGAAAAACCTGTATCCTGTTCAGCCTCGCTGCCAATATCGGAGGTGCACCTGTCTGCTCTGTTTGATCGTGTTGCAGATTCATCTACTTCAGAGCTACCTCCTAAATCACAACCATTTATTACGGATGAACGTCCAATCTGCCCTTCTTATGCTTCAGGAGGATCACCAGAAGGCCTGCCTCTTACACAAGTTAATTCTCCCAACTGCTTGACTGTAGAATCAGCACCTCCCGCATATGCTACATCTGAGTCTGAATCTTCTGCCAGAAACATCAAGCTGGATCACGACTCGGGAGGGCCTTACATGCAAGGCCGTTGGACTTGCCTGGAGTGTTACAAGTGGGAGACGGATACCATCCGCCATGGCCCAGACATCGAACAAGTAGCCAACCAGGATAACGGGCTGGACGGTTCACATTTGGGGGCCGGTGTGGATCAGCCGCTTGACAGCCTTTTTGTTGCCGGATCCCACATGAGCCTGAAGGAAGGGACGGGCACGGCCCCCCAACTGCTGCACCATTCGGGTGCTAGTAGCCAAAGGAAGGATATGACTGCTGCATTTCAAAATGTGCCCGTTATTGCTACTGCTGCGAATGTGCCTGATGTGCCAAGTACTGCGTCTATCACTCCTATCGGTATGCCAAATGTTCCTGCGGTTGTATTCCATGTGCAACAAGGTGGCTACATGACTGACACCAGGAGTGCCAACCTCGTACAACCCATTGGACTTCCAGGCCCCCAAGGCGTGGGACAGATGCAGTCGAACCTTGGTCACCCTCAACCACAGGCCTTTAATCATATGGATGATGAGAGAAGATCCGAACCTCTACCTCGGCCGCCACCTTCTTTGTCTGAACATGAACATTTCCTGAAACCTGCTGATTTCTCACCTCCTGTGTGTACGCTCTCAGCAGGGGGGCTACCAGAGCATCAATCATTGTCCAAAGCATGTTGCACCAGCCTGCCTCCCTCCTCAATGATGTATGAGTGTTCGCTCCCAGAGACTGAGCTTCCTGGACCTTCCAAATCTGCTTCAGGTCCTGCAAGTCCTTCATGCCTTTCTTCGACCCATGAGTCTCTTCCTCACCGAAAACCTGCCTATGGCTCTTATAGACTGCGGCCTGATTCTATTCATTCCAGTCCTTCTGCTTCTGCCCGTGGGTCATCGTTTCCGTCAGTGCCACTTCTGAAGACAAAGCGCTCCTGTCATGGAAAGAAGATGTTTTGTGCGAGTAACGGCCGCCTGGAGTCGGCCGTGGGAGGGGGTATAGTGTCACGGCTCGCTCCCTTCGCTCCCGTTCCCGCCACTTGGGGGCATGTGTGGGGTTTATTCCCTACTGGACATTTCCTCCGAACCTTATGCTACAGTGTCCTGATGAATTGGGAGCGCTAAAACCTTATTTCCCAAATTACTTCCCTTCCGGATCCATTCCAGGTTTTTGGCAGCCAGCATGCTACTGCTACTTTAATCAAATGACTATGCTTCCCAGAATGCCTGGCTCACTGCTTCACCTCCTCCCTTGCAGGACAAGGCTGGGTGGAGGATAGGCAACACCTGTGGCTGCAGGTGCAGCAGGCGGCACGCCTGAGGGGTGTGCTCGTTAAGCAGCTTTAAAAGCCTCAGTTTGCTTCAGTCCAGCGCTGGTCATTGTTGCTGTGTTCCTGTTGTGACTGGTCCCTTGTTCCTAGCTTTTGTGCCTAGTACCTAGTTCCTGTTCCTTGTTCCTAGCTTTTGTGCCTAATGCCCAGTTCCTGTTTCTTGTTCCTCTGCCCTGGATTTCGGATTCTTGTGCTTAATTGATTTCTGCTCACTGGATTTCCCTTTCTGTCTTCCTCTGTCTGCAGGCAGCCTGTCTCTGTGCTTTACCCTTTAATGCTGCCCAATTCGCCTGTGTTTTCTGTTTCTTTGTTGCTGTCCTTTGCTACTGAAAAACCTGATGCTTTAGTCTTTCCCTTTATAGATTTAGCTTCCTGCCTCAAGGTTTCCTTTTGTGATATCATTTTCCCTGCTCCTGATCCCTACTTTCTATTGGGATCCATTCCATGTTTTCCATCTCACTTCTGCATTCATTTCCCATGGATTATTAGGTGTTGGTGTTATTGTAACTAGTCCCAGTGTAAATGCCCTTTTTGTTTCCTCACTATTTTATATCACTATTTCTACTCGCCCCTTGACTAGGGTCTTATGTATTTAGTTTCCTCCACCCATTGCTGTTATAGCCTTCAGGGTTCCTGTTTGATCAACTGGGTTTGTGAGTTCACTGACATTCAAGTGGTCTTTCCGGTCCTCGTGAGTACAGTTTCTAAGTTCCTTATTCTGTATCATCCAGAGTGTCAGCTCACAGATCCTGTCCTTGCTTGCCCTCTACGTGGGTTTAGCGCTGTCAGTATCTGTAATAGCATAGTGGGTAAGGAGTTTGCCGACTTTCCTTTCAGTCATAAGGAGGTTCTAAGTGCTTACCCCACATTCCTTTTCATATATAGGTATTATTGTTTCTCCTGGGTTTTAGTATACACAAGTCTTGGGTTTTGTATGCACATATTTAGATTCAAAGTTGTACACTGTGAGATTCCGTGCACATTGCCTTCTTCCTTTCTTAACAGCGAGACAACCCCGGCCACCAAAAATGGTTTACCCCCCAACTTACAACTATGAAAAAAGAGAAACGCAAATTGGAACTCCAGTGGTTATAACAACCAACCGAAGGAAATAAAGCAGCATGGAAGAAACTAGACCGAACTTATCAAAATAAAATCGTTGCATTAAAAAGGGAGTACTATAACCTTGACATTAACCAGGCTGACAACTGTCCTAGAAAACTCTTTGAGATTCTGAGTAGGCTGGAGAAGCCTAAAGACTTTCTAACGTCATTCATACCGAGACTACAGGGCTCTATTGCTGTTCAACTAGCCTTTGAGGCTAAAATAACCAAGGATAGAGAAAAAATTAAGGATTCCTTTCCTGATCCCGGCACCTCAAGCGAGAAAAATGGCATGGAAAATGCTGGCAAGAGCCTTGTTTCTTTCGCTTTCACCAACATAACGACTCCAGATATGCAGAAACTACTGTCCTCTATGCACCCCATTTCATGTTCTGAAAATATCCTTCCTCCAAAGCTGATTCTAGAACATAGAGATCCTTTTGCCCCTTTCCTGACCAGATTTGTCAATGCTTCCTTTAGAGATGGCATGATCCCTAGGTCACTTAAATCTGTGGTGGTTTCACCTCTGTTAAAAAAAACGACTTAGATCCTAGGGATCTTGGCAACCTTAGACCCATAATGAACTGCCAGTTTCTCCTTAAGATCCTTGACAAACTGGCTTGTGTGCAGTTTCAGGCATTTGTGTAAAAACAGAACATTCGACATGATCGACAATCAGGCTTTCGATCTCGGTATTGGCCTGAGACAGCCTTGCTAGATCTGCGGTCACATATGCTGGGTTTGATGGAAAGGGTTAAAGTAGGTCTATTGGTCCTTTTGGACTTTTCCCAGAGTTCGACTTGGTGGACCACCAACGCCTGCTCTACCGCTTAAGTCAGCTGGGTTTATGTTCAGATGGGGCAGTTGGTTGGTTGCACTCCTTCTTAATCGGACGTGAATATAAAATCCAGTGTGAACTTGTGCTTCTCCAACAATCCATATCTGGTGTGGTGTTCCCCAGGGGGCCAGCCTCTCCCCCATTTTGTTCAATCTTTACAATAGGTCATTGTTTTCTCTTTTGGACGACTTAGGTGTGTTTTTCACCAACTACGCTGATGACATCCAGCTTGTTTTCGAGTCATCTGGGGATCATTTAATTGACAACACTTTACTTGTTAATATCTACCAACAGATTAAACTCTGGATGTCGCACAACTAGTTATGTTTGAACGGCAACATCACTGAGATTCTTATCTTTGGATCCAGACAGTCCCAGACAAAGTTAAGTCCGTCCTTTAAGTGTTTCTCAATCTGTGATAACATCATTCCTGTTCAAACCAAGGTAAAGACTCTGGGCGTCCACTTGGAGGCCAGTCTAAACTCTGACGCTAATGTCAATCTGTTGAGCAACAACTGTAATTACCATCTTCGTCTCCTGAGAAATATTCACCCTTACATCTCCGAAGAGAATAGTGCCACCTTAGCTCGAGCCATCATCATTGCTCGGCACGACTATTGTAATGCCCTGCTGAGTGGTGTGTCTAGCACCAGTCTAAAACAAATGCCAGATTCTGGAAAATGACGCAGCACGCATTGTTAAACATTTTTCCAGGTGTACCCATATCTCTAAACACTGTCAGAATCTTCACTGGCTCCCCATCAAGGAGAGAATCCTGTTCAAGACGGGAACCTTGGTGCACGAATGCTATTTTGGTCAAGCCCCCACCTACTTGAAGACCTCTATTGCACAGTACTGTCCTACTAGAAACCTTCACTCCTCTAACAAAAGGCAGATTATCAGCCTGGAGCATAAACGCACAAACGGACTGGGAAGATCTTTCCCTGTTAAGGCAGGGACTTTTTGGAACTCACTTCCTATTGCCCTGCGGTCTGAAGCCCTCCTTGTTGCATTCAGGAAATCTCTGCACACTCATCTGTTCAAATGAACTCTTTGTCACGATGCCCGCTCCCGGGGAGCCGGCTCAGGACCTGCGTCCCCGAAAGCGGACATCAAGTCCCCGGGGAAGGTCCCAGCAACCCCTTATAGGGGCCCTTTGGACAGCGTCCTGGCGCCTATGGCGCCAGGCTCATAGAAAACGTCAGTCCTGGCGCCATAGGCGCCAGGCTCATTATGAAATTGTTTGGGTGCACTTACCTGATGCAGACCATGCTGCAGAACCCCGGCCTCCTTGAGGCCTGAAAGGAACTACTTTACCTGTGGGACTCATTTACCACCCGGGCGTGGTCGGGGAAGGATACATACCTGATTGGAGGAAGGACACATTCTAGGAACTTCTTCCAAGGCTATTTAAACCACACCCGATCAGCCACACGTTCTTCGCGTTGTTCTGCATCTACCAGCTGGACGCTCACCGTGTCTGCTCCTGCATCTTGACTTCTGCCACACCTGCCAGCATCCTGAATCACCTGCAAAGGAAGGGAACAAGAGAACAGAAGAAGGAAAAGGCCTCACCTGCTAAATCTGCATCCCAGAGACATTTCGCCGACAATCCTGAAAAGGAAGACATTTATTTTTAAAAGCACATCGCATCGATCGCTGCAGCGCCGCATTCTACTCACCTTTACAGGGCGCCTCGATGTTCAGCAGCGACCATCCGGATTCGCAGTCGCGCCCCCGCGCCTAGGGAGAAAAAGACAAGAACAAAGGTGAGAGAAAGAAGGGAAAAGGGAAGCTAAAACTCCATGTCAAGACTTATCTGTTGGGTCATTCCCTTTTCATTTCGGGTCCACGCCGCATCCAGGCATTTTCGGACCCCGGCCCCTAAGGGGAAAAAGACATCAGCGTTAATGAGTGAATGAAAAGACATTACAAAACACTCATTAAAGACTTACCTGATTTCCACAAGGATTTCACCACTCACCTCGGGTCGGTGCCTGTTCCCTGGCATTCCGTACCCCGGCCCCTATGGGGAAAAAGACACTAGCATTAGAACATTAATGCATGGACACAAGGGGAACCACTTATAGAAAAACTTACCTGGAAGCCAAGCAAGTTTGGTTCTCACCCATCCGAAAATCCAGTGACGTACCTGGATACCAACGCGCCCCTGCATCAGAAGCAGGATGGAGAGCTCGTCCTTCCAGACCCTAAGGTGAGACGCTACGGGGAAGCACAGAAGGGTTTTGAGGAGGGTGAGAGGGGTAAGTGGGAGGCCGATTGCATTACCCCGCAGACAGTTAACCCCCTATTCTCACCTACAGAAGGATACTTCTACGAGTCAGACAAGCCAGATCTGGGGCCCGGTCCAGTCCGTCTTCCGAACCCTGCGCATCACCTTAGACGAGGACACAGCAGCGCGAACCAGGCCAGCGCCCCCGTGGGAGTCAGGTGAGTGTTACAGAGCACGAAGCCTTCCTACAAATTCCCACCCAGGCGCTATGGAAACTTCTGAGACTGATCAGTTGGCCCAATTACTGGGGGAATTACGGGCCGAAGTACATGCCGCTCGAAGAGAGACTAATGCCCTCAAGAGGGAATTAATAATATCAAAGGAAAGAACTGATGACCTGGCCAGACAGCTTTTGCAAGGTCAAGCTGGACAAACTCCTCTACCCTGTTCCGGAGGGAACCCCGCTCCTGTGGTTCCCAGTAACCCTGTGCAGATTAATCTACCTGGAAACATGCCGCTGGCCCCACCTGAACGCTTTGCTGGGGACCCCAAACGATTCGCTGTATTCATGAATCAGTGTTGTTTGCACTTCCTATGCAGACCTGGGGCCTTCCCTAATGATCAGACCAAAGTAGCCTTTGTATTGTCATATCTCAGCGGCTGCGCTGCCGATTCGTCAGTTCCATTGGTTACTCAAGATGACCCGATTCTCCATGATTTTCAAGGATTTCAAGCAAGCATGGAAAGGTTATTTGCTCGACACTATCAGGGGCAGGCTCTGGATGACGAACTTCTATCCCTGCGACAGGGCAATCAGGACCTCCTATCCTATATTGCAACCTTCAATAGACTAACTGTGGAAACGGGATGGCCAGAGGATAAAAGAGTCACGTTATTTTATCGAGGTCTACGCGAAGAACTTAAAGATGTCTTGGACCAAGTTGTAAATCCGCCCCAAGATTGCACAGAATATATAGACTAAGTGGTCCAATTGGATCACAGACTTCAAAACAGAAAAACAGATCGGTCCAGGTTTGAGACCCGGGTGTTGGTCAAGACCCACGCTAACCCCAAGGGAGTTGATGTCTCTGAGCCTATGCAAATTGGAGTGGTTAAAGAACCCTTAACTCAAAAGGAACGTGAAAGGAGGCGGCAGTTAAAATTATGTCTTTATTGTGGGAACTCTGGACACTTTCTACGAGATTGCCCGGCAAAACCGCCCCGAAAAGCGGTAGGAGCCGCTGATAAAAACCATGAAGACTCTGTTTCGGGAAACGACTCAGCCCGACAAGCGTAGGGGTCCGCTTGCCGAGCTTGAAAACTAACTCGCAGACCTCGCATTTCATTGTGCCAATGGTTCCCATAGATCCAGAAAAGCCTAAGTGGTTGCATGCAATAAAGGCATACATCGATAGTGGGGCTATTGGAAACTATGTGGATCGTGAATTGGTCTCTAGGATTAACCTCCCTCTCCGTCCTAAAACCAGCAAAGATGTCATCACCACAGTCGATGGAACTGAAATTGCCTCTGGACCGGTAACACATTCCAGTACTGAGGTGACTCTTATTGGTCCTGACGGCCATCGGGAGGCAGTTGTGTTTGATGTAATCAAGGCTCCACAGTTTCAGGTTATTCTTGGAATTCCTTGGTTAGAGACACATAATCCTCGAATTGATTGGCGAGCTAAGAGAATAACCTTCCCGGATTGTGCACAAACCTGCTACCCAGAAAACCTGAAGATTAATCTAGCATCTGTAACCTCTGCCTCCATGCAATTACCTCCGGAATACCAGGACTTTCAGGACGTCTTCCAAAAGGAACAGGCCAACACGTTACCTCCTCACCGATCGTACGATTGCCAAATCGATCTGGTGCCCGGTGCACAACCCCCTTGTAGCAGGATTTATGCCCTTACCGAACCTGAGAACCTGCATTTGAGACAATATTTGGATCAATACCTCGCCAATGGTTTTATTCGCCCGTCAAAGTCCCCGGCATCCTCGGCTTTGTTCTTCGTGCCTAAAAAAGAAGGCGACCTTAGAACTTGTATTGATTACTGCGCATTGAACCAGATAACGGTTAAAAACCGTTATACTCTGCCTCTGATTCCTGAACTCCTTGACCAGGTGAAGGACGCTTGCATATACACCAAGTTAGATCTCCGGGGGGCATATTATCTGGTGCGAGTAAAAGAAGGCGACGAATGGAAAACAGCCTTCCGTACAAAATATGGATTATTCGAATACCAGGTAATGCCTTTCGGGTTGTGCAATGCGCCTGCTGCCTTCCAATTCTTCATGAATGATGTCCTTCGGGAACTCATCGATGTTTGTGTTGTCGTCTATATCGATGACATTCTAGTGTACTCCTCTTCGGAATCTGATCACAGAAAACACGTTAGGGCAGTTCTGGAAAAACTGCGCCAACACAAACTATTTGCTAAACTGGAGAAATGTGTTTTCCATACCACAGAGGTTGAGTTTCTCGGTTTCATCCTGACACCCAAAGGAGTCCGAATGGACTCAAGAAAAGTGGATGCCATCCTCAAATGGCCATCACCTAGCTCTGTAAAAGGGGTTCAAAGCATGCTCGGCTTTGCCAATTTCTATCGCAGGTTTATCCCGGAATTTTCACGCATAGTACAACCCATTACTGCACTCTTGAGGAAAAATAAACGTTTTGAATGGTCTGAAGAGACCGAGCAGGCCTTCCAGGATTTAAAAGCTAAGTTTACCTCTGCACCTATATTGAAACACCCACGTCCAGATCTCCCGTATGTCGTCGAAACTGACGCATCCAGTCTAGCCATGGGAGCAGTTCTGTCTCAAAGAGATCCTGAAACCAACCAACTGCATCCCGTAGCATTTTGGTCCAGAAAATTCTCGGCACCAGAGATTAATTACGCAATCACTGACAAAGAACTGTTAGCCATAAAGTCCGCTTTTAAAGCCTGGCGGCATTACCTGCTTGGCGCTCGACATACCATCACGGTGATCACTGATCACCGGAATTTACAGTATTTGAAAACCGCCAAGGATCAGTCATCACGGCAGCTCCGATGGGCTTTGTTTTTCGCTGAATTTGATTTCGTGATTACCTATCGACCTGGCTGCAAGAACGGCAAAGCAGACGCCTTATCCCGAATTGGAATGGGAGAATCTGATACAAACTCAGAACCAGTACCAATAATTCCCGAACAGAGAATTCTAGGCATGACTTTGTTACAGACGCTTGAAGACATTCAAGTCAGAGTGAAACAACTCCTGGACCCTACAGTCCTACAGGATTGGATACAAAAGGGATCAGACTTTACCATAGATAATGGTTTACCTTATTACCAAGGACGCTTATTCCTGCCGCACAAGGATTTACACAAACTAGTTATTTCAGGTTATCATGATACATTAATAGAGGGACACCCCGGTATTGCCAAGACAATGGAAAAGGTGAAACGACAATTCTGGTGGCCCTCTTGGCGAAAAGATGTTAAATCTTTTGTGATGTCCTGTGGTGTTTGCGCCCAAAATAAAGGTCAAAAGAAAAGACCAGCCGGTCTCCTTCAACCTCTAGACATACCGCCAGCACCCTGGCACACCCTATCAATGGATTTTATTACGGACTTGCCTCCTTGTTCGGGATACAATACCATTCTGGTAATTGTGGATTTGTTTTCCAAAATGGCCCACTTCATTCCTTTGAAAGATTTACCTTCAGCTTCTGTCCTAGCCAAAGAATTCCTCGAAAATATTGTTCGGCTACATGGATTCCCATCTATACTAATCTCTGACCGGGGAAGCCAATTCATTTCCCACTTCTGGCGCAAATGTTGTCAAATGGCACAAATCGACGTAAGATTATCGACCAGTCACCACCCTCAGACCGATGGTCAGACCGAGAGGACAAATCAGACCCTTGAGCAGTACTTACGGTGTATGTTACAGCAATCTGAAAGCAACTGGAAAGACATTCTTTGGATAGCCGAATACGCATATAATAATTCGGTACACTCTGGAACTGGCCATAGTCCTTTTTATACCTTGTTTGGACATCACCCTCGAACCTCAAACCTCGTCTCACCTCAGAACCTCGGAGTGCCCGCAGTAGAACATCTGCATTCTACCATTACCCGAGCCTTCAAAGAGGCAACCACGCATTTACAACAAGCCAAGAGAAAATACAAGGAGAATGCTGACCTACATCGGAGTGAAGCACCTCCGTATCAGATTGGGGATCAAGTGTGGTTAGCTACCAGACATTTACCGCTCAAAGGGCCTCGAACTTTTAACCCAAAATATCTGGGACCTTATTCTATTACGGCAATAATTAACCCAGTAGCGGTTAAACTTGATTTACCAGCTAATATGTGAATTCACCCTGTTTTTCATGTGTCACTTCTGAAACCAGTGGTACCCGGAACCCGACTACTTAAACCTCCAGAACCTATTCAAATAGATGGGGAACCCGAATTCGAAGTGAAGAACATTTTAGATTCAAAAATGTTTAGGTCAAAGCTTTTCTACCTAATTGATTGGTAGGGGTACGGCCCTCAGGAGAGGTTGTGGGAACCCAGTGACCATGTGCATGCACCTCGATTAGTCAGGAAATTCCACCGACTCTTCCCAAACAAACCAAAACCCCTGGAGGGAACAACCTTGGGAGGGGCCTTGGGGGGGAGTGCTGTCACGATGCCCGCTCCCGGGGAGCCGGCTCAGGCCCTGAGTCCCCGAAAGCGGACATCAAGTCCCCGGGGAAGGTCCCAGCAACCCCTTATAGGGGCCCTTTGGACAGCGTCCTAGCGCCTATGGCGCCAGGCTCATAGAAAACGTCAGTCCTGGCGCCATAGGCACCAGGCTCATTAAGAAAGTGTTTGGGTGCACTTACCTGATGCAGACCATGCTGCAGAACCCCGGCCTCCTTGAGGCCTGAAAGGAACTACTTTACCTGTGGGACTCATTTACCACCCGGGCGTGGTCGGGGAAGGATACATACCTGATTGGAGGAAGGACACATTCTAGGAACTTCTTCCAAGGCTATTTAAACCACACCCGATCAGCCACACGTGCTTCGCGTTGTTCTGCATCTAGCAGCTGAACGCTCACCGTGTCTGCTCCTGCATCTTGACTTCTGCCACACCTGCCAGCATCCTGAATCACCTGCAAAGGAAGGGAACAAGAGAACAGAAGAAGGAAAAGGCCTCACCTGCTAAATCTGCATCCCAGAGACATTTCGCCGACAATCCTGAATAGGAAGACATTTATTTTTAAAAGCACATCGCATCGATCGCTGCAGCGCCGCATTCTACTCACCTTTACAGGGCGCCTCCATGTTCAGCAGCGACCATCCGGATTCGCAGTCGCGCCCCCGCGCCTAGGGAGAAAAAGACAAGAACAAAGGTGAGAGAAAGAAGGGAAAAGGGAAGCTAAAACTCCATGTCAAGACTTACCTGTTGGGTCATTCCCTTTTCATTTCGGGTCCACGCCGCATCCAGGCATTTTCGGACCCCGGCCCCTAAGGGGAAAAAGACATCAGCGTTAATGAGTGAATGAAAAGACATTACCAAAACACTCATTAAAGACTTACCTGATTTCCACAAGGATTTCACCACTCACCTCGGGTCGGTGCCTGTTCCCCGGCATTCCGTACCCCGGCCCCTATGGGGAAAAAGACACTAGCATTAGAACATTAATGCATGGACACAAGAGGAACCACTTATAGAAAAACTTACCTGGAAGCCAAGCAAGTTTGGTTCTCACCCATCTGAAAATCCAGTGACGTAACTGGATACCAACGCGCCCCTGCATCAGAAGCAGGATGGAGAGCTCGTCCTTCCAGACCCTAAGATGAGACGCTACGGGGAAGCACAGAAGGGTTTTGAGGAGGGTGAGAGGGGTAAGTGGGAGGCCGATTGCATTACCCCGCAGACAGTTAACCCCCTATTCTCACCTATTCTCACCTACAGAAGGATACTTCTACGAGTCAGACAAGCCAGATCTGGGGCCCGGTCCAGTCCGTCTTCCGAACCCTGCGCATCACCTTAGACGAGGACACAGCAGCGCGAACCAGGCCAGCGCCCCCGTGGGAGTCAGGTGAGCGTTACAGAGCGCGAAGCCTTCCTACAAATTCCCACCCAGGCGCTATGGAAACTTCTGAGACTGATCAGTTGGCCCAATTACTGGGGGAATTACGGGCCGAAGTACATGCCGCTCGTCAAGAGACTAATGCCCTCAAGAGGGAATTAATAATATCAAAGGAAAGAACTGATGACCTGGCCAGACAGCTTTTGCAAGGTCAAGCTGGACAAACTCCTCTACCCTGTTCCGGAGGGAACCCCGCTCCTGTGGTTCCCAGTAACCCTGTGCAGATTAATCTACCTGGAAACATGCCGCTGGCCCCACCTGAACGCTTTGCTGGGGACCCCAAACGATTCGCTGTATTCATGAATCAGTGTCGTTTGCACTTCCTATGCAGACCTGGGGCCTTCCCTAATGATCAGACCAAAGTAGCCTTTGTATTGTCATATCTCAGCGGCTGCGCTGCCGATTGGTCAGTTCCATTGGTTACTCAAGATGACCCGATTCTCCATGATTTTCAAGGATTTCAAGCAAGCATGGAAAGGTTATTTGCTCGACACTCTCAGGGGAAGGCTCTGGATGACGAACTTCTATCCCTGCGACAGGGCAATCAGGACCTCCTATCTTATATTGCAGCCTTCAATAGACTAATTGTGGAAACGGGATGGCCAGAGGATAAAAGAGTTACGTTATTTTATTGAGGTCTACGCGGAGAACTTAAAGATGTCTTGGACCAAGTTGTAAATCCGCCCCAAGAATGCACAGAATATATAGACTTAGTGGTCCAATTGGATAACAGACTTCAAAACAGAAAAACAGATCGGTCCAGGTTTGAGACCCGGGTGTTGGTCAAGACCCACGCTAACCCCAAGGGAGTTGATGTCTCTGAACCTATGCAAATTGGAGTGGTTAAAGAACCCTTAACTCAAAAGGAACGTGAAAGGAGGCGGCAGTTAAAATTATGTCTTTATTGTGGGAACTCTGGACACTTTCTACGAGATTGCCCGGCAAAACCGCCCCGAAAAGCGGTAGGAGCCGCTGATAAAAACCATGAAGACTCTGTTTCGGGAAACGACTCAGCCCGACAAGCGTAGGGGTCCGCTTGCCGAGCTTGAAAACTAACTCTCAGACCTCGCATTTCATTGTGCCAATGGTTCCCGTAGATCCAGAAAAGCCTAAGCGGTTGCATGCAATAAAGGCATACATCGATAGTGGGGCTATTGGAAACTATGTGGATCGTGAATTGGTCTCTAGGATTAACCTCCCTCTCCGTCCTAAAACCAGCAAAGATGTCATCACCACAGTCGATGGAACTGAAATTGCCTCTGGACCGGTAACACATTCCAGTACTGAGGTGACTCTTATTGGTCCTGACGGCCATCGGGAGGCAGTTGTGTTTGATGTAATCAAGGCTCCACAGTTTCAGGTTATTCTTGGAATTCCTTGGTTAGAGACACATAATCCTCGAATTGATTGGCGAGCTAAGAGAATAACCTTCCCGGATTGTGCACAAACCTGCTACCCAGAAAACCTGAAGATTAATCTAGCATCTGTAACCTCTGCCTCCATGCAATTACCTCCGGAATACCAGGACTTTCAGGACGTCTTCCAAAAGGAACAGGCCAACACGTTACCTCCTCACCGATCGTACGATTGCCAAATCGATCTGGTGCCCGGTGCACAACCCCCTTGTAGCAGGATTTATGCCCTTACCGAACCTGAGAACCTGCATTTGAGACAATATTTGGATCAATACCTCGCCAATGGTTTTATTCGCCCGTCAAAGTCCCCGGCATCCTCGGCTTTGTTCTTCGTGCCTAAAAAAGAAGGCGACCTTAGAACTTGTATCGATTACTGCGCATTGAACCAGATAACGGTTAAAAACCGTTATCCTCTGCCTCTGATTCCTGAACTCCTTGACCAGGTGAAGGATGCTTGCATATACACCAAGTTAGATCTCCGGGGGGCATATTATCTGGTGCGAGTAAAAGAAGGCGACGAATGGAAAACAGCCTTCCATACAAAATATGGATTATTCGAATACCAGGTAATGCCTTTCGGGTTGTGCAATGCGCCTGCTGCCTTCCAATTCTTCATGAATGATGTCCTTCGGGAACTCATCGATGTTTGTGTTGTCGTCTATATCGATGACATTCTAGTGTACTCCTCTTCGGAATCTGATCACAGAAAACACGTTAGGGCAGTTCTGGAAAAACTGCGCCAACACAAACTATTTGCTAAACTGGAGAAATGTGTTTTCCATACCACAGAAGTTGAGTTTCTCGGTTTCATCCTGACACCCAAAGGAGTCCGAATGGACTCAAGAAAAGTGGATGCCATCCTCAAATGGCCATCACCTAGCTCTGTAAAAGGGGTTCAAAGCATGCTCGGCTTTGCCAATTTCTTTTGCAGGTTTATCCCGGAATTTTCACGCATAGTACAACCCATTACTGCACTCTTGAGGAAAAATAAACGTTTTGAATGGTCTGAAGAGACCGAGCAGGCCTTCCAGGATTTAAAAGCTAAGTTTACCTCTGCACCTATATTGAAACACCCACGTCCAGATCTCCCGTATGTCGTCGAAACTGACGCATCCAGTCTAGCCATGGGAGCAGTTCTGTCTCAAAGAGATCCTGAAACCAACCAACTGCATCCCGTAGCATTTTGGTCCAGAAAATTCTCGGCACCAGAGATTAATTACGCAATCACTGACAAAGAACTGTTAGCCATAAAGTCCGCTTTTAAAGCCTGGCGGCATTACCTGCTTGGCGCTCGACATACCATCACGGTGATCACTGATCACCGGAATTTACAGTATTTGAAAACCGCCAAGGCTCAGTCATCACGGCAGCTCCGATGGGCTTTGTTTTTCGCTGAATTTGATTTCGTGATTACCTATCGACTTGGCTGCAAGAACGGCAAAGCAGACGCCTTATCCCGAATTGGAATGGGAGAATCTGATACAAACTCAGAACCAGTACCAATAATTCCCGAACAGAGAATTCTAGGCATGACTTTGTTACAGACGCTTGAAGACATTCAAGTCAGAGTGAAACAACTCCTGGACCCTACAGTCCTACAGGATTGGATACAAAAGGGATCAGACTTTACCATAGATAATGGTTTACCTTATTACCAAGGACGCTTATTCCTGCCGCACAAGGATTTACACAAACTAGTTATTTCAGGTTATCATGATACATTGATAGAGGGACACCCCGGTATTGCCAAGACAATGGAAAAGATGAAACGACAATTCTGGTGGCCCTCTTGGCGAAAAGATGTTAAATCTTTTGTGATGTCCTGTGGTGTTTGCGCCCAAAATAAAGGTCAAAAGAAAAGACCAGCCGGTCTCCTTCAACCTCTAGGCATACCGCCAGCACCCTGGCACACCCTATCAATGGATTTTATTACGGACTTGCCTCCTTGTTCGGGATACAATACCATTCTGGTAATTGTGGATTTGTTTTCCAAAATGGCCCACTTCATTCCTTTGAAAGATTTACCTTCAGCTTCTGTCCTAGCCAAAGAATTCCTCGAAAATATTGTTCGGCTACATGGATTCCCATCTATACTAATCTCTGACCGGGGAAGCCAATTCATTTCCCACTTCTGGCGCAAATGTTGTCAAATGGCACAAATCGACGTAAGATTATCGACCAGTCACCACCCTCAGACCGATGGTCAGACCGAGAGGACAAATCAGACCCTTGAGCAGTACTTACGGTGTATGTTACAGCAATCTGAAAGCAACTGGAAAGACATTCTTTGGATAGCCGAATACGCATATAATAATTCGGTACACTCTGGAACTGGCCATAGTCCTTTTTATACCTTGTTTGGACATCACCCTCGAACCTCAAACCTCGACTCACCTCAGAACCTCGGAGTGCCCGCAGTAGAACATCTGCATTCTACCATTACCCGAGCCTTCAAAGAGGCAACCACGCATTTACAACAAGCCAAGAGAAAATACAAGGAGAATGCTGACCTACATCGGAGTGAAGCACCTCCGTATCAGATTGGGGATCAAGTGTGGTTAGCTACCAGACATTTACCGCTCAAAGGGCCTCGAACTTTTAACCCAAAATATCTGGGACCTTATTCTATTACGGCAATAATTAACCCAGTAGCGGTTAAACTTGATTTACCAGCTAATATGTGAATTCACCCTGTTTTTCATGTGTCACTTCTGAAACCAGTGGTACCCGGAACCCGACTACTTAAACCTCCAGAACCTATTCAAATAGATGGGGAACCCGAATTCGAAGTGAAGAACATTTTAGATTCAAAAATGTTTAGGTCAAAGCTTTTCTACCTAATTGATTGGTAGGGGTACGGCCCTCAGGAGAGGTCGTGGGAACCCAGTGACCATGTGCATGCACCTCGATTAGTCAGGAAATTCCACCGACTCTTCCCAAACAAACCAAAACCCCCGGAGGGAACAACCTTGGGAGGGGCCTTGGGGGGGAGTGCTGTCACGATGCCCGCTCCTGGGGAGCCGGCTCAGGCCCTGAGTCCCCGAAAGCGAACATCAAGTCCCCGGGGAAGGTCCCAGCAACCCCTTATAGGGGCCCTTTGGACAGCGTCCTAGCGCCTATGGCGCCAGGCTCATAGAAAACGTCAGTCCTGGCGCCATAGGCACCAGGCTCATTAAGAAAGTGTTTGGGTGCACTTACCTGATGCAGACCATGCTGCAGAACCCTGGCCTCCTTGAGGCCTGAAAGGAACTACTTTACCTGTGGGACTCATTTACCACCCGGGCGTGGTCGGGGAAGGATACATACCTGATTGGAGGAAGGACACATTCTAGGAACTTCTTCCAAGGCTATTTAAACCACACCCGATCAGCCACACGTGCTTCGCGTTGTTCTGCATCTAGCAGCTGAACGCTCACCGTGTCTGCTCCTGCATCTTGACTTCTGCCACACCTGCCAGCATCCTGAATCACCTGCAAAGGAAGGGAACAAGAGAACAGAAGAAGGAAAAGGCCTCACCTGCTAAATCTGCATCCCAGAGACATTTCGCCGACAATCCTGAAAAGGAAGACATTTATTTTTAAAAGTACATCGCATCGATCGCTGCAGCGCCGCATTCTACTCACCTTTACAGGGCGCCTCCATGTTCAGCAGCGACCATCCGGATTCGCAGTCGTGCCCCCGCGCCTAGGGAGAAAAAGACAAGAACAAAGGTGAGAGAAAGAAGGGAAAAGGGAAGCTAAAACTCCATGTCAAGACTTACCTGTTGGGTCATTCCCTTTTCATTTCAGGTCCACGCCGCATCCAGGCATTTTCGGACCCCGGCCCCTATGGGGGAAAAGACACTAGCATTAGAACATTAATGCATGGACACAAGGGGAACCACTTATAGAAAAACATACCTGGAAGCCAAGCAAGTTTGGTTCTCACCCATCCGAAAATCCAGTGACGTAAATGGATACCAACGCGCCCCTGCATCAGAAGCAGGATGGAGAGCTCGTCCTTCCAGGCCCTAAGGTGAGACGCTACGGGGAAGCACAGAAGGGTTTTGAGGAGGGTGAGAGGGGTAAGTGGGAGGCCGATTGCATTACCCCGCAGACAGTTAACCCCCTATTCTCACCTACAGAAGGATACTTCTGCGAGTCAGACAAGCCAGATCTGGGGCCCGGTCCAGTCCATCTTCCGAACCCTGCGCATCACCTTAGACGAGGACACAGCAGCGCGAACCAGGCCAGCGCCCCTGTGGGAGTCAGGTGAGCGTTACACTCTTCCAGCCTAATCTAGCTCCTCTCGTGTCCTGTTTTCTTGATGGTTGTCCTTCTGTGTTCATGTGACCACGCCCGATGCCTGTGGGCTCTCGGTGCCTAATAAATAAAGAAATAAATACAGAAATGAATAAATAATGATACAGCACCTGTCATTCCCGTAAGCCACTTCTTAGATTGAAAGGAATGCATGGTATCTTGCACCTCTTCTGAGTTGGTGGTTGGCATGGTGAGAGAGGGGGCCGTGCTGGTGAAAGCAGACACAAAGTCAGCATTTAGGCTGCTGCCAGTTCATCCATCAGCAGCTGGGTTTCGTATGGCACAGTGAGTACTACTACGACTGCTGTTTCACAACGGGTTGTGCAATTTCTTGTGCCATTTATAAGCTTTTCAGTTCTCTTTGGAATAGTGCTTCGATGAGGAGAGCAGTCTGAAAGGAGGTTTGCATTACCTAGATACAGGGGCGTTGCTAGGGGGGGGCTAAGGGGGCTGTAGCCCCTGATCTTTTGGTTGTAGCCCCGGATAGAATCTCAGGAGCTACAGCCAAAAGACTAGCTAGCCCCCAGTCCCAACAGTTCCAACATCAGCTTAGCCCCGGGTCTTTTCCAGACCTAGCAACTCCCCTGCCAAGATAACTTATTATTTGTGGGCGAGAAGGGGAGCACATATGCTCCAGGCTGGTGGATAGTTTTGGGAAAATCTCCTGGAGGCTAGGAGTCCCAGTTAGTGCATGATGAATGCCAAGGTCTGACCATCTGCTTTTCCTTCCCGGGGATAGAGCTGGTTACAGTAAAACAGGAATCGTGCTTACCAGCGGCTAAGATAGAGGTCTTCCGAGGGGCAGTGAGGGTCTGTCTAGAGACCAAAAAAGTGACACTGCAACATTTGGATTCCCCGATAGGACAGCTCAATTTTTCTACTAAAGTGATACCCTTGGGTAACTTGTAACAGGTGGCTAGCCCCACTATGGGGTTAACATACAAGCCTCACTCCATCAGTGTGAAGGACGACCTAAGAGTATGGGACGAATTATTGCCTAATTACAATGGGGTCTCCCTGTGGAGTGGGGGCCAGGACAGACAGTGTTCAAATAGAACATTTCACTGATGACCATGGGCGTTGGTGCCATTTTTGGTGAAAAAATGGTGTGCGAGAGGATGGCCCGTGAACCAGAGGTGGCATGGGATGGCTTCATTTCTGCCTTTAGAAACAATATTGTTTAACCACAAAATAGGAATGGGAATTAAAACATTACCTACAATTTTTACAAATTTCTTTAGCATGAATTTCTTTGAAAACTGAAACTTTCTGAATCTAACCAAGAATGAGAAAAAACAATGTGCAAGTGAAATTATAAATCACATGATTTTTTGGATACTCAGTCCCACTGAGCCAACTGAGAATCGTCAAGAACTACGAGGTGGTGTCACCTTGTTTCTTTTTTCTTTCTTTTTTGTTCCAAGTATTTTTAATCCTTGTGTCATAGGATTATATTATTTTTGACAGCTCTAGGCTAAAGCTTAACAGATTGATTTTTTGGATATCTGGAAACATATGAATTATAAAGAAAAATGGAACTATACATGTGGTGCCCACCTCTACTCTCTCCACGAATGGGATGGCTTCAAGCATTCATTTCCTCGAGCTGTTTCCCTAATTAGTAACTCTCACAATCTCGAGGGACTAGACAGTCAACGGAAACATGGGGGCTCATATTCGAGTTCACTGTATTTTGGCGGAGGGGTTCTGTTACCTTTACACTTAAGCATAGGCAGGTCCCCGTCACCAAAGTTTCCCTATTTGCATGGCAGAGTGCAAAAGGGCAACATACATGCTTGCACGCTGCCCTTATGCACTCTGCCGTACACATTGAGTAAACATTGCCTGCCATGTACGCATGGATTCCTATTTAGTCCGCCTGCATTTCGCTGGTGCAAAAGACCAGCAGACTCCATATGAATCGCCAGCATTTGCACTGGCATGAAAATCCATGATGGTGCAGACGCTGGAGTATTTGTATGACAGAGAGGAAGGGAGCAGTGGGAGCGTAAGTTACATTCCGTCCCTCCGCTCCGCCATACAAATGTGAAAAAGCCTTATACAAGGCTTTTACACATTTCCTTCATTTCCTTCATTTCCTTTACCTATAGCTCAACATGAGCTCCATAATGTTTTGGTTGGCCAGTGGGTCTATCCTACAGTTAGTGATCAAGCAATCTGCAAGGTGCCCACAGGTTCTGCAATTGTTTACAGTGTTTACAAAAGAACATCAACTTGACTGAAAAATGTATTGCATCGTGCAAGAATGAGATTACTGATGCTTTCTCTCATTTTCAGTTTTCAGAAAGTGGTGGCAGAGGAGAATGCGGAGATGACAACGTTCCCATCTAACCTTTGTATTTTGGGACCCACAACTGAATGTCCTGGCAGTGAAGGCACTGTCCGAGACCAAGAAAGCCACATACGAGAAACGGATTGGCAAATTCAGTCCCATGCTATATCTGGTGTTTTTCTGCACTGCACGTTTGGTGGAAGTATTGGTGGCAGGGGCGGACTGGGGCATACAATTGTCTCGGGCACCAATGAAAAAGTTACCCAAAGTTGCAAATGGCAATTCATTCCATTTGTGACAGACTGTTTCAATAGTACCCAAGGGGGTGTTTTTTAAATAAAATGTGATGCAAATTGTGCAATTTAAAGAATATTTATCCATCAACGATGGTCAAAACTATTAGTTGCATAGTGAAGTAACTCATCAAACTGTCCACGTTGGCCAAAATAGTGGCCCACTTTGACCCAAAAAATTGACCCACAATAGCATTTTTGCGTTTTTGGTTCGGGCATTGCCCTATTGCCCTACAGGCCAGTCCGAGTGTGATTGGTGGATATTATTCTGTCGGCATAGGAACAAGGAAGTTGTAGATCCTGGGCAACATTATGGGTGGCAGCAATCACCTGCACAGTGAAGGAATGAGGGAGGGAGCACCTTGGTTTCTTGGTCTAGAAGACAATGGCTGGTTGGGTGATGATGTGTGAGTGGAGCCTGGATACGAGGAGAGGTATATCATTTGCCATTTTGGACGAGTTTTTGAAAAGCATGAGAGTCTTTGAGGTGATGTTAT
Organism: Ambystoma mexicanum; assembly: GCF_040938575.1. NCBI lineage: Eukaryota > Metazoa > Chordata > Amphibia > Caudata > Ambystomatidae > Ambystoma > Ambystoma mexicanum. The sequence goes on along the minus strand of NC_090923.1, from coordinate 824,707,529 downwards.
TTCAGTGCATATTTTGACTAGCATTCCTTGGTGTCAGTGAACTGCTGGTGCCCAGGAGATAGGCTCACAGGAGCCGGGAGCACAAAGGGAGTATTTGTGGCTTGAGGAGGACGGGATATGTTTGAAGATCCCAGTGCCCTAGATGGATCAGAGTGGGAGGGAAACATTGGTCTCCTTGAAATGGAGGATAGCACAAGGGCAATGCACTGGTCTTGGAAGCAAGATCATGCAGAGCAACATAGGTTCGAATCCCAGATCTGCGCTTATAAACCGAACTCAGATATGGTATTAGGCACATTATAAAAAAACAAATAAATAAATAAGCCCATTCCCGATTGGGACATTTGTCTAGTGTTAGAAACAAGGGAGTATTTCCACATGCTGAAATTTACACATGCGGCTACCGGGAAAGGTAGGCCTGCCTGTGCACAAGGATAGGTCACCACGGTCTATCAATTTAGTGAAGTACTGACAGGTGGGGTTGGCTGGTCTATCAATTTAGTGAAGTACTGACAGGTGGGGTTGGCTGCATTGTGTTGAAACATAAGTCAGGTGTGGAACACATTCATTACAGATTGGAGCAGCATTTGAGGCTCCAGCAGTAGACTTCAAGGATGAAGCGATAAAGAAAGCGAGGTGTAGGCATTCAGACTGCCACAAGCGTTATATTTTCACCTGGCCAAATGCCCACAGGGAACTCCTCTATCAAGATCCGGTTCCTACTTGCGAGGGCAACTCACCAGAATGGCCTGCAGGGAATTCCCAATCACATACCTTCCCCCTAGGTTTCCTTTTTTTATACAACAACTTTTATTGGCATATGCAAAATTAACAGTCACATAGCAGATCAATGCATTCCATGGCCTTACAGGATATCCCTTTAAACACACCCTGCTATTGTCTCTTCCCCAGGACCCTCTGCCACGATGTTATCAATTTTAACAAAGGTTTAAAAGTAGTACTAGTCAACCACTTGTAAGCTGTGGAAATCGGCCCACCCTCCAGTCTATCCTTCGTCACCCTCAGCAACAACAGCGCACCCTGTAGGAGCATCGGCTCCTCCGTCAGACTTGCGCCCAAGGCGTGCCTAAGCTGCATGCACTGGCACCGCATCTTCAGGGTCACTCTGTGTGTCTCAACTAAATCTGCAAATGACCTTACCAATCCTCCCTGTATCACATCCCTTGCCAGGCGCACCTCCTTTCCCCCCCCCAGCTCTTCCGATCCTGTACTTTTTCATCCGGGGATCAGTCTGTTCCCCCATAGCGGTTGAGCCATGGCCAATCTATTGCCATCCCTTGTCCTTTCCATTGTCCTTTCCATTAAGGTTTGCCAAACCTTGGTTACCAATTTCCCAGGTTGGCGGAAGCCCCCTGGAAGTATCCATCCATACAGAATCTGGCCGTAATCCCGGTCACCCCTGGCCTCTCATGTCCAGTGGATGGGCCTCCCAACTCTATAAGAAAAAACAATCATTTACAGCCACTAATTGAATGGCCCAGAAGTACCTCTGAAGGTTTGGGGGATTCAATCCCCCTTCCCTCACTGATTTCTGCAGGGTTTTCAGTGCTATCCTTGGCACACCGGCCCCCCAAAGCCACTGTCACACTCCCTTGTCCAACCTATCAAACTCCCCTGCCGGTACCTCATAAGCATGGGCGTAATTTCAGGGGGGACAGGGGTGTTTGTCCCCCCAACTTTCATGGCACACCATTGTGTCCCCATTCACTTGGATGGGGCACCTTTTCTTCAGATGTCATGTCCCCCCCCCAACTATTTCAGCAAAGTTACCCCACTGCTCATAAGGCAAAGCCTGAAGAACATAGAGGAATTTTGGCAATGGTATCATCACGAACAGTTCAAGGGGAGAGGCCTCCATCTCTCCACATCCCTGAAGAAATCAGGCTCTAGGGGCTCCTAGTTCATCTTGAACAATTCCCTGCCAGATACCTGGACCATAATTCCCAAATACTTGAATGGCTGTTTAGAGGGTTTCTGCTCCCCCATGACTCATAGTCCTCCAGATTGTCCTTGAGCAAAACATATGTTGATTTACCCCAATTAGACTATAGTCCATTGAGAGCACCATAGCCCTGGAAGATTTCCCCCACCTGTAGGACCGTTCACTCTGGATCACTTACACATAGGAGAACATCACCCCCATAAGGGCTTTTGAGTTGAGGGGGTTGTTGCTCCTGTGAAGGAACAGTTGGAAGGAATGCGGGGCACAAACAAATGTCTAGACAGAGGGCCAAAAAAAGAGCAAAGCATAACATTTCCCCCCTTCTGGAGATGGTATTTTGCGGAGCACACCAATAAGATGACCACCTGGTGGCGATAGGCCAGGAGCAAGGGATGCTCTCTGAGCTGCTTGCATGGTGCTTGTGTGAATACGTATGCTTGTTAAGGAGTGTTCCTAGTCTTTGGGGAGCGCAGCAAGGTTCCTGTGTGGTTGGTGGTGGTGCCGCCAAGCCACGGAGGTTTGAATGAATTGGCGGATGTGGCGGTACGTGTTTAAGCACCTCGTGACATAACCTTCCCCACAGTCGGTATGCTCTATTTTAGGAAACTCCATGGGTAGGCACGATGAAGAGATTATGCAACACTATTATCTGTATCTATCAACTCGCATTGTGCCACCTTCCAGCATCTCTCTGTTGAACCCTACTGACATTTAGGAAGATAAGTTATTTTTGCATCACGCATTGGGCCTGTCCAACAAACCAAACCTACTTATAAGTGAAGAAACTGAACCTGAGGTATACCTATGGGGGAAGGATGCTAGATCCATGGATGCATGGGATTACACCCCAGAAGGAAAGGGGTTGTGCCCCATAAATGTGATAATCTCCTGGGCATCCCTTTAAGTGGCTACCATCTCAGTGGCAGTTGCACTCCTCTAAGTCAAGTTGTGTTGTGTTCCTTTGCCTCAAACTCAAATTGTTTCTGTGCCCACATTTCTGTGTTTGCACATACTACTAGCATGGTTGAGCACTGGGGCGGGGAGCACGCTGGCAGTGGGGTAACCTCCACCCTTCTCCAATGCCCCTACACATGGGCCTGTAAACTGGGGAGACTTGTCGATGCAGGGCACACCAGACAGCCGGTTGCCAGGACCGCCTCCAGCAGGGCATAACATGTGACATGGGGAACGGCGCGACGGCATCAGCACCTCGTACTAGGCCTAAATATAAGGAGTTCACCTCCCATATCTAGGTTCTTGCCAGACTCAAGTTATCCACCCTCCTACGGCTGCAGAGACCATACCAGGCTCCTGTTTCCCCCTTGTTTTGTGTGAGTAAACCCTGGCCATGCGGCCTCCCTGAATCCTCCAACGATGTCCTCCAGACTTGACCTATAGGCCAGGGAGATCCGTAGGCCATGGGGCCTCCCTGACTCCGCCAACAATGTCCTCCAGACATGACCTATAGGCTGGGGAGATCCGTAGGGGGAGGGAGCACTGGGCCACCAGCCACCAGTTCAGCCTCCAAAAAGGCAAAATGCATGATATGGGGCCTGGTGAATTAGCATCAGCACCTCGTGCTTGGGCTAAATATAAGGGCACGCAGCACCTCATCAGGGTCTGATTGGCTGTGCTTCTTCCCCACCCATCCCCCTTAGATGGAGCCATTGCTCAATTGTGTGTTCCTTTGTCCTCCTCAGAGAGTGGTGGACTGTATCAGTTGAGGCCTCTGGTGATACCACCTTCTCTAGCGTCAGTAGGCTCTGATTTAGCTACATACCAAAATAGGCACGTGAGATACTGGAACTGAGGGGCCAAGGAACACTATTACCTGTGTATTAAATAATAATGGGCTGGTTGCTACCTATTGTAAACCAAAACTAAGTGGTAGTGTCTTTCTTTGCCTATGGGTCTCATTATTTATGTCTCAAAATGTATTTGTGTGCGATGCAAAACAAAACAGGTGATGGCTGGAAGGTTTAGAATGAATCTTCACCCCTGGCATTGCTTTGGGCAACCCCCCCCCCTGGACCATGGTTCTTCGTCTGGCAAGCCATTGCAAAAGGGGAAAGACCATATGCAAATCAGGCCTAGTCTCATCTCAAAAGAGACATTCCAGCCCGAGCTGCTTGTGTGCGTATGCTACTGGTGTGGTTGAGCACTGGGGACAGAGGGACAGCCTGGCATAGGACCCTTCCAGAGTCCACCCCACAATGCATGAATCACAATATACAACTCTCATATTATTTAACCATGCACTAATGTACAAACCCATATCCACTGAGATACATACCCGTGCACACATATACACAGCGAATACAACGAGTGGAAGTGAGTCGGATCCCTCTAGAGATGAGATTCCCCCCTGTGTCAGGTATACAAAATCCACAACCTCATCAATTTGTTCCGAGAAGTGGGGGGAGGAGAGGCAGAAACAGAAAGTGTTACCCTCAGGGATAATACGGGGTGCACACCAGACAATGGAGCAACAGGTCGGAACAGGACTGGTAGCCCCAATTCTTAACTTAACTAACCACGTCCTCACTACAGAAGAGACACAAGTTCTAAATAAAGGTCTGAGTTATTTTCACACTGCCAAAGCAGATGATTTTCAGACAGAAATGGAGCTAAGACGTTTTTTCAGAGTATTAACACTCGAGTATTTATTCAGAGACAAAGGACCCGAGGAAGAAGCAGGGACAGAGATGGAGGGTGGTGTAACAGGGCTGAAGCCACCTGTTAGGAAACATTTCATCAATGATAATTTTCCCTCCATTTAAGGACCCCCCAAAACTTTTTGCTCTTCTTTGGTTATCCTATCCTGGCTTTTACCACCAGTGGAGCACAGTCTTCAGCTGAACTCTCGTGGGCTTTTGCTCACTTGTTATTGGGAAACTGACTCATTCTTCAGACTGTCAGTACTGGGAAACTATGTTTCCCTTAGCCTTTGACTATGTTGCCATTTCTTGGTAACTTTTTAACAGTGCACAATGTACCTTACAGTACCGTGCGCTGGGGTCTTTTTTGTTTTATGTCCCTGGGCACGCTTGAAGGATTTTTTGGTGAATGTATAATTGTGCCTGGGATGAACTGGTGGCAGCAGTTACTTTTTATAAATGTTTTACTTCTTTTTTACGGAATCATATGGTTCAAGACTCTGGCCATGCCTGAAAATGGCTGAGCGACTGTCCCATGCCATTTTGTCTCTTGCTTTCACCGAGGTCGAGTAACCCAGGTTTTCCTTATTTGGGCATGAAGCCTCTCGCAAAAATCAATCTCTTACCCGGGTTTCTGCCTGTCAGGTTTGTGTGCCCTGGAAGCGGGTTGGGACTGTCTGGTCCTAATCCACAGTACTGGTGCCAGGATGTCTGGAGTGCCTCAATGACTGAGACTACTGTTGACCGCGATTGGTCCACGACTGGGGTGCCTGCATGAGAGCAGATCTTCGATTGGAAGTCCTTTAATAAGAGAAGGGGCTCTGCATCCATTCCAGGTTGATCACCTGAGTTCTCCCTGAACTACAGAAGGAGCCAAGTAACCTGTACGAAGAAACATACTTGTGAAACCACCAGAGATGCTTTGGAAGGTTTTGGCACCCTTCGTCATCTGCTTTCTCGTCGGACTCCTGTTTTCTTCATCAATCAAGAAGGCCTGCCAAGGCGCTTGCCCCTTTGGAGTAGTGGGAACAACTACTCTCAGTGCCCCCTGCTTACCTACCAAACAAGGCCCTCCGAAAATGTTCCTGTGGAAGCCTGGGACATCATTTGCTTGTGGTCCTGTGCCCTCTCCTGCCAGATTTCACAAGCCTAGCTCCTCTTGGTTGCGAATTAGGAGAGTGCATAACGCTGCCTGCATCTGTGATTCCCTCGTCACTACCTGTTGGTGACAGTCACTGTAGGTGCCTTGCTGTTATGCTCTCCTGTGCCCTGAAGCCTACTGCACCACAATTTTCTTTATACTTCCTTCGAAAACTAAGAAAAGGCAACTGTCCCATCACGGACAATGGTTCTGTCCCGCAGCTGCTGAGAGCCAGAGCACCGCGAAACTGCAGGACTCGAACCTACTAGCGAACTCGACTCAACTGGCAAAGTTTAGTCTGGACTGTGCCGAGGGTCGGTGAGTACTTGCATCATTTACTGGTGGCCCCCTGGCACAACCAATCTCTTTTACGCTCGAATATCCCTTAAAAGGTATTCGATCGGAGGCCACCAGGGGGCGCAGGCAAGATGGCTGCCTGAACTATCTGCTCCCCAAATGGCCTCAGGATAATAGCAGAGTATCAAGAGTAAAAGGAACTTTATCTTCCTGCAACCTACAAAAACAGCTGTTGGAACCTCCAGTGACCCCAGCGACACTTTCCCGAGCCCCAGAGGTGCACCAGAACCGAAGTTATCGGATTCGGAATTGCCGTGCTCCCCATCACCCCCTCCCAGGCCGGTGTCACGAGCGAATCGAGGACACGGGGCTACACTGCACCGCACAGCGAGCGATCCCTGAGCTGTGGCTGGCAGGCTGATCCTGCGCTCGGCGGAACCGTCGGCGGCTTCGGCAGGGGTCCGGGGAAGCCCTTGAGGACCTGGACAGTGTACGCCCTGATCCCTGTGGTCCTCCCGCCCTCTGCAGTGGGCGCGGCGCTGAGAGCGGTGACTAAGTGGTGGGACGACGGGTGGTGGGCCTTGACATCCAGGCACCAGGCGGGTGTTGCCGTGGCCCCCCCAGGTCTCCCGCCGGCGACTTTCTCTGTCATCCTGGGCCGTCGCTGGAGCGCGCCTGGGCCCCCTCCCCCTCATTCCCCCGGCTTGAACGATTAGAGGCCTGGGGCCTCCACGGGGAGCGCCCCCGAGTCACCGCAGGGAGATTGGGGCTGGCGCCCGCCTTCACACGGGCCCTGGCCGATGCGGGAGCGCGCCCAGGGCCCTCCAACCCATTGAGGACCCCCCACAGGGCGAACCACCGGAGGAGGGGCGGGACCCCCAGAGCCTTCATAAGGACACAGCCTCTTGGGGCTGCCCCCCTCACAGGCCCGGGCCGACGCGGGAGCCCGCCTGGGGGCCACTCCGCTTGCTGTGGCCCCACGCGGGGAGGGCCATCTGAGAGTCGCCACCCAGGGTAACTATACATGGAGACATGTTCCGGAGTAATCAGCCCTCCACAGTGGCGGCGAGCGCACCACACCCCTGGGAGCAAACTCCACGTTGATCCACCCTGCCACCCCATCTGCAACATAATTCCAGTCTACCGCACGGCCTGCTAGAGGCAAATTGAGGCAAATTGAGGCTCCAAATTGAGGCTCCAAGTGCTACCACCCTGGTTACTCAGCTACGGACCCCCCAGACCTCTGAAGACTCAACCGTGAGTACTAACATCCAACGGGGGTGAGGGTCCTGGTCCAAGGGGTTCCTGCAAATGGTTCCTGCCTTCCCCCCCTCTTCCTTTTCTGACGGACTTATTATCCGCTCTCAGGGGAGTGCCAAGACACCGGGAGACCTCTAACATCGCATCATAAACGGAGATCTCCCCGAAACTCCACACAGATCAATACCTAAGGCACCATAGTATCCCCTGGGTACGGAGGTGATCTGAGAGACAAGAAGGAGCAGGATACATCAGACTCCCCTAGGTGGGTCCCCATTCCACGCGGGAGCCCCCCACAAGCGCATTGAACCACAAAGACTTACCCACTGTGCAACACCACATATGAGCTGAACTGGTAGAAAAAGGAAAAAGTCTGCAACCCCGGGAGACACTACTGGAGACTCCAATAAATTGCAAGGGATTTGAGGGCGGCAACACTCCATGAGTTGGAAAGAAACCCTAGCAAAATTCCAATTCACACCTGGAGAGCCAACGATGGATACCAGCGCCTCTTCCACACCGCCCCCTGATATGAGCACTATGCAGAATAACATCCAAACGATCCTGGATGAAATCAGGGGCATGAGAACGGACATGGGCGCAAAGCTAGCCAACCTCACCGCCAAGGTCTCCACGCTTGAGGACCGAATGGAGGGGGTGGAGAACAATCAGGCATCTTCTTCTTGAGACCTTCTGGAGACACGGATGGAGATAAAGTTCAGGGAGGTGCAGAGGCGGGAGAGCGAGCTTCGTCTCAAGGTGGACGATATGGAAAATCGCGAACGGAGAAATAACCTGCGGATTTTCGGCCTGACAGAGGCGGAGGGCGAAACCCAGGCAGGCCTGGAGTGCAAGGTGCAGGAGATCATCAGGATTGTTCTGGAAACCGTCCTGATCGACAAGGTTCATCGAGCTGGTGGAGGTGGTAGGGGCCCACGCTCAGTCCTGGCGAGATTCCATTATTACAGAGACAAGGCAAGAATATTGGAGAGAGCGAGGTATCTAAGAGACATACAATATGACTATACCAGAGTGGCAATCTATCAAGACCTGTCTGCTCTCACGATGCAAATGCGGAAAAAATGTGGGGCGATCACCAGATGGCTACAGGAAAAAGGAGTTAGATACCGCTGGGGACACCCATTCTATCTAGCGTTCGAATGGCAAGGTGAGAACCACCAGCTTGTGACGAAAGAAGACATCCAAAGAGCCACCGACGAGCTGGTTGGAGACCCTCCAAGAACCTCAGGGGCACAGACTGGGACAGACAGAGACCCAGGCCAGGCCCCACGGTGCCATGACTTAAGCCAGGGGAAGCATAAAGTGAAAGGCATGCGGAAATTCCAGAAAACTAAACACCCCCCTACAGGTCATGGTGGACCCACAGGATCGTGAAGAGAGAGTGGGGGAATTGAAAAGAAAGTTGATGCCCCTTTCCACAGGGCAATTGCCTGCTTGGCCCCTGCGGCGCCCCCCGTCCCGGGGGTAACTGTATGTTATCTTTTGAAGTTGCCACGGTTGGCGAGGTTTATGTTTGGGTAACATGACAGAAAGTCGGAATCCCATTTTATAGTTGATTGGAGAGGGGTTGGCCTCCCTGGAGGTTACATGGGTTTGGCCCCCGATATGGGGGAAGTCCCCCCTGCCTCATACTGAAAGTTAATGCATGATGGGATTTGTAATTTACGGGGCGTGACCCAGTTTGTTGATGAAGGAAGGGGAGAGCTGAAATGGGAATCCCACATGGGGGCTTGAAACCCAACTGAGTTTCAGAGAAAGTTTTTCAACAAAAGAGATGGAGGAGGTCTTCCATATCATTTATTATCCCGGGGCCCGGGTAGCGGCCCTGGTGGTTCGTTTTACTAACCCCGATGTATGTCAGGCGACTGAGACAAACGCCTTATAAAACGGGAAAGGGAAACAGGGATCAGTGGAAGGGAGGGGGGAGGTTCAAAGGAAACGGGGATACCACACCATGGAAAATGGGGCTTAAACACGCGAATGACGCAGAGGGAATTCACAGAAACTTAATGGGACATGGGTAACAACGATCATGGTTGAGGGACGGATTGGTACACTCAATGTTAAGGGCCTAAACTCACAAAACAAGCGATCCCTTACAAGCAACATGTTCCGTAAACAAAAATTGTTAGTCCTTTTCCTACAGGAAACTCATTACAGGAGGGGGGCAGAGTCAACGATAAAGGGAAAAGAGATAGGCAGAAATTTCTGGCTCTCACACAAATCTTTGAAAAAGGAGGGAGTAGGTATCCTCCGGGGCAAATCACTGCACCTTACCGACGTTGAAACGAAAAGGGGCTTTGGGGGTAGATTCCTAGGAATTAAAGGCCTATCCCAGGGTACACGTGTCACATTGGCTACTTTGTACGCGCCCAACGTAGGCCAAACTAAGTTTATTCGTAAAGTCCTCAAAGTCATGGATGAATGGGCGGAAGGCGCTAAGATTCTGGGTGGAGATTTCAACCTCATCGCAGACCCCCGACTGGACTGGTGGTCTGCCAAAGGGGTGGGGCCGAAAGCCCCCACAAAAGATAACCTAGCTATGAGGGACCTATTACGGGAATACTACTGGGTAGAGGTAGGGCGAAAATGCTGGCAAACCCCGGGGGGGTTACACGTTCTTTTCCCCTCCCCATCAAACATATACCAGAATTGACCTACTATTGATATAGGAAGAAGGAGGGGAAAGGTTGGAAACCCCATGGTTGAATCGGTGACCTGGTCAGACCATGAACTTCTAGTCATGGATTGGCGACTGCAGGACGCTCCAAGGTCATATAGGTGGTGCTCTAATGACACCCTCATGAGGTACCAGGTGTTTAGGGAATCCCTACGTAAAGAAATGGAAGCCTTTTTTGTAACAAATGACACAGGGGAGGTCCCAATGGCCACAGTCTGGGAGGCGGCAAAGGCCACGTTCAGGGGTCTCCTTATTGCAGAAGGTTCTAGTAAGAAAAGGGAGAGGGCGCTAATTGAATCTAAACTTCAGGAGGAACTACGGGCTATGAGGACACAGCTTGCTAATGGTAACGTAGACCGTGAAAAACTCCTGGGCGAAATGAGAGACAAGCGACAGGCCCTGCACACAGTCCTAATTGGTGAGGTGGTTAAGAAGATGAGATACACAAAGCAGCGATATTATGAAAAGGGAGATAGGGTGGGAACACTCTTGGCCCATAGGTTGAGAGGAAGTAGAGTGAGTAGGTGGATAGAGCAGGTTAGAGATGAGGTGGGTAACATCTAGACATCAACCAAGCATATAGTCGAATCCTTATCAAGCTTTTTCAAAGAGCTTTATGCCAAACAAAAGGACGAATAACTAGATGATATTCAGAGATATCTTGAGGACCACCCCCTACCTAAGCTTACAGACTCGGAGAGGGAGGCTCTGGAAAGGAAAATAACAGAGGAGGAGGTGGAGGAGGCTATCAAAAAACTGAAAGTAAGCAAGACCCCTGGGGGGGACGGTTACACAGCCAATTTTTATAAACAATACCAATCGGTACTTATAAAACCACTAGCCAAACTCTTTAATCAGATTAGAACCTCAGAAACCATCCCACTGACATTCCTGCAGGCCCTGATCACGGTAATCCCCAAGCCTGGCAAAGAGGCGGTAGAGTGCGGCTCGTATAGACCCATCTCGCTCTTGAACACGGATGCAAAGATCTTTACCAGGATCTTGGCAACACGCCTGGAAAAATGCCTTCCCAGATTGATCCACCCCGACCAGGTCGGCTTTGTGTTGAACAGACAAGGGGCTGATAGTATGCGCAAAACCCTGCATATATTGAGCTCAAGAGGAGTTAGAACGGAAGGTGCTCTTCTCCTGTCCCTAGACGCGGAGAAGCCGTTCGACAGGGTAAGCTGGGCCTTCATGGAGGGGGTTATATCATCCCTGGGGATGGGACCTAAATGGCGGAGTTGGATGTCGGCTCTCTACTCCCACCCCTCAGCAAAAGTGGTAGTTAACGGGAGCGAATCTGATGCCCTTCCACTGGGAAGGGGTACAAGACAGGGGTGCCCACTATCCCCCCTCATATACGCGTTAGTAATGGACCCCTGGGCCATAGCTATCAGAGGAAACGACAAGATCCAGGGCATTAAAATGGGGGATGCCAATCATAAAATAACCCTCTTCGCTGATGATGTCTTGTTATATCTCTCTAACCCATCCCAATCAGTACCCGAGGTGCTACATAGCCGAGAGCAATACGGGGCCATCGCAGGCTATAAAGTAAACCTAGACAAATCAGTCGCATTCCCAACAGGCCAACTTAAAGACATAGAGAAGCGATATGTGAGGACCTCCCTCTTTGTAAACAACCCGAGGGATTTTGTCACCTGGAGATCCAGATACCATCAGACCTGGCAGACCTCTTTAAGGCAAATTACCCCTCTCTTTGGTCAGCGATCAAACGAGACCTAGAGCGTTGGACAAAATCTGGCCTCTCATGGATGGCACGCCTTAATTCCATAAAGATGGTGATCCTCCCCAAAATCCTATATTTATTCCAAATGCTTTCAACCCAGATACCAAAGCCCTTCCTCCAAGAGATCAAGCGGACTCTTCTCCGCTACCTCTGGCCGGGAAAATCCCATAGAATTGCCTACAACACCTTGATAAGACCCAAGGATGAGGGTGGAATTAACTTCCCAGACTTAGACACCTACTATAAGGCATCACAGTTGCGAATCTTGGTAGATCACCTGGTGATGGGCCCGAAAAACAGCGGGTGGGTCTGGACAACTTGCTTTTCTCCCCGGTCACGCTAGACGAGTGGTTGTGGGTTCCCAGGGCAAGTTTCCCGAGAAGAGTTTTGAACCATCCAGTATTGGGAGTGTTATGGTCCATATGGAGGGAAGGGGGTTACCTCAGGTGGCTCACGACAAGGCCCTCGCCCCTGAGCTGCATCTGGGCTCCTCCACTCTGGGAGGGGATTAACAAGCCACTAGCCTTCCAACAATGGTACGAGACTTGCCTCTGTAGAGCTGGACAACTATGGACGGAAGGGGTATTTATATCATTGGGAGATCTGAAGGACACCTTGGGCCTCCCCAACCTCTCCCCCTTTCGCTACTTGCAACTCCAGGGGGCCCTTACTGAAAGCAGATGGGGGGACACTCTTAGGCGAGGCTTGACAGACTTTGAGAAATTGCTTATCACACACAAAGGGACCAAAGGGGTGATATCACGGCTCTACAGCTTTTTGCTGTTTTCCACCCCACGGGACCCCCCATCCTACCAAGTACAATGGGAAAAAGATCTAGGCACACCCATAACCGAAAGGAGATGGACCAAGCTATGTAGACAGGCCAATAGCTCCACAGCTGTGTCCCAATACTGCCATCAGGCCCTCAAGCTGATCCACAGGTGGCACTATCCCCCGCAGAGGATAGCCAGGATGAGAAGGGGCTACGACCCACACTGTTGGAAATACCACACTGAAAAAGGGGACTATATACACATGTGGTGGAAGTGCCAAGTGGTACAAGCCTACTGGAACAAGGTCTTGTCCTGGATTAAGGAGGTAGACGGGATGGCAAGGACCCTATCCCCCTGGCTAACGTTGTTCGGCATAGAAGTGGAGGGGGGACCGAGGGTGAAACATGACCACATGCTACACGTGATGCTTGTTGTGGCTAGGTGTTGTTGGGCCCAAAAATGAAAATCCCCCCAACCCCGGGGGAGGGAGAGTGGGTCTCCAAAATACAAGCATTCTATGACATGGAATTCTTGACCCACCTGATTGACAAGTCTAGGTACAATATTGAGGGCCTATGGCCTCCCTTCTTTGATAAATATGGGAGGACAGCATAAGACTCGAGACACACTTTGAACGGCCCCTCTGGACTCAAACATTTCCGTCTGGATAATCCCCTCGATTATGAAGGGTTCAGACTGGTGTGGGAGATGTTGTTGCTAGGTCATGGCCCTTGCTTCTCGAGCGACCCCACCCCTATCTTCGAGCTTACCTTATATCTGAGATATATCTTTGCGAAGAGAATGTGTTGGACCCTGCAGTTATTATTACTTATTGAACGATGGTGTGGGAAAGGAAGGGGCGATGGGGGAGGGTATGGGAGGAGGGAGGGAGTGGGAGGGAAGGAGTGGGAGGGAAGGGGGGGACAAAAATGTTGTGATTGTTTATGTTCATTTATCCTGCTGGTTGTATCATTGGATTTCTTATGTTATAATCACAAAACCTTAATAAAAATCGAATTTTCAACAAAAAAAAGGTATTCGATCTTGGCTGGGTTAGCCTGCGCTCCCTAGCTATTATCACCTTTTAATACAGCTCTCCTAAGAAGACCCGCTTTTGGTTCCACCTGCACGATCATGCGTTTTTATGCAGAACTTTAGTGTTGAGCACAAGGCTCCCCTCTTCTTATGGGTCGGCTCGAAAGTTAGGGAACAAATTGTCTAATGCACCTATTGTGTTAGCCCACCCTTCTCTTTACAGGTTGTGGCTGTGTTTTACTCATTTGTCGCATTAGAAAACATATTGTATATATGTTATATAGTAGAGTATTTAGTTTGGTAACTGTTTTTCACATAACTAAAATTATTTGTGTCTATTGGTCCATGCGACAATAAATGTATAGATATTTTTCATATACACTTGTCTAAGAGTAATTTGTGGTTTGTTACTATGTGTGCTCATTGCGGGCTACCGATCACTCTCACCCCTCCTGAGACTTTGGCCCTCATTCCGAGGTTGGTGCTAGTCATGGCGCTATTAGCGCCATGACTAGCACCAATACCGGTACCGCCACCGACGTGGTGGTATGGGGATTTACCGGTCCATTCCGCCCATTGTGGGACCGGTAAGTCCCCATTTGAAATGCCATTCCCCATTCCCATTTGAGCCCCTATAGGGCTCAATGGGAATGGGGAAGGCGGCAATAACGGTACCGCAAATTGCGGTACCGTTATTGACCCCGGTATCCCTTTGCGGGTCCCGTACTTAATGCCTGCTAAAACCAGGCATTAAGGAAGGACCCGCAAAGGGACCTCGGAATTGGGCACAAAGGGATTACCGGCACCAGTGTCATTACCGGTGCCCGGTATCCCTTTGCGCCCGGGTCGTAATGACCCCCTTAGTCTTTTACCACCTGCAAAACCATCTAGACTGGTCTGGCTTGTCCAGAAGATTCCCGTTTCACTAAACTAGGGTAGCCTCCTAAACATCTGCCCACTACGTCAGAGTTTAGAAATCCAGCTTAACAAATTGGTGTACATTGGTGGGATAAGATCCGAGGTACCCAGTGTTGCGCACTGGTAATGTTCCCAGGTAATACTTACGCAAGAGTCACAGTGTCCTTAGGTTGAAGTTAACTGTGAGCCACCTGCCTTTACTTATAATATGGATGCAATTCGGGACATTGCTTTGAGTGCCTCAAGATCTGAGACACTAAGAAAGATTTGTACCGAAAGGGGCCTGGCGGCCACTGGTACCATCCCTGAAATGATCCAGAGGATCATAGATTGGATGGAAATTAGGATTCAGGCTTTGCCCTCCTATGATAGCGCAGAAGGTAGTGGGGCAATCCCAAGTACCAGTAATGTAGTAACTTGTGCTGTTATAGAAAGGGACAATGCTGATGATGATGCTGTGTCCCATACTTCGTTGACCGGTTCGGAGGTTGAGGTCATGCTGGAATTCAAGAAGCAAGAGCTGCTGTTTAGGCAGAAGGAGCTTGAATTCTGCATGGCAGAGCTAGACCTGGAAATATCAGAGATGCAGAAGGACAGGGATCACCAATTGGAGCTTGATAGACTGCAGAGCACAAATGAGCACAAATGGTTCCTCTATAGCAGAAGTCTTCAAACTGTGGGGTGAGCCAGAGCCCAGCATGAAATGTGTAAAAAAGAAAAAGAAAAATTATATATTGGAGGAAATGGGAAGGGGCAGCTCACATGGTCAGACTGGACCATAAAACGGTCTTGGGCACCAATTAAAAAATGGCCAGCAGTTGCAAATGGATATTCAGTCCTTTAGTCACAGACTGTTTGAACAGTGCCCAAGGGGTTGTTTTTTGTTCAAATGTAAACAAATTGTGATATTTAAAGAATATTTATTCAGCAACAATGGTCAAAACTACTAGCTGCATAGTGAAGTAACTCCTCAAACTGGCCCACATTAGCCAAAAAAAGTGGCCCATTTTGACTGGTCTACACTAGCATTTTGCATTTCTGGTACGGTCATCGCCCTATTGCTCTATAGGCCAGTCCAAGCCTGCCGGCTCATCCATAATGGGTGAGGGGGCGTCCACCCACTGGCCACCTCACCCATTATGGAGGAGCCGAGGAGCCAGCCCAGTGAAACACTGAGCACTCCCTCAGCTGCTTTTTCCAGCTGAGGGAATGCTCCTGGGCTATCTGAACTGTCAAAGGGAAACAATGTTTGCCTTTGACAGTTCATGTCCCCAGCTGCACAAGATCACTGTGCCATGCAACACTGGGGGTGTTTTGCTTCGTCAGCCTTCCATAGCTCATTGGAAATGCTGGCTGGGGCACTGCATGTATGTATGTGCAAGGGTGTGCTCCTGCGCCTCCTCGCACATACAGGCAGAGCAACCTGGAGCGGGGCATTTTAGCAACCACACGCAGGCCCCTGCAGAAGGTACGTTTATGGCATTTATTTTTTATTTAAATGTGTATGGATATGTGTATGCTTGTGTTATGGGACTGTGGTGGAAGCAGGATGGGCGCACCCTGGGATAGTGGTGGGAGTAGGGTGGGGAGAGCCCAGGGTCTGTACTGGGAGTAGGGTGCGGTGACGGCACACAAAGGTTCATAGCGATTTCTACATACTGTCCATCTGGCACTTTTGGGGGGGCCCGGCCTGCCTAAACCTTGCTCAGGGGCGGCCCAGGCCAAAAAAGTTTGAAGACCACTGCTCTAGAGGGTCTGATAATGTGCCTGGCCCCTCCTCTCATCCAAGATTTCCGAAAGATCTGCTTAGTGTATATGATGACAAGAATGACATTATGGACTGGTTGACTGCATTGGAGTATGCATGTGAGGTACCAGAAATAGTGGATGCTGGTAAGATTGCCTGGTTGCTCAGTCGACCACTCTATTCTGGCTGCAGTGCTATTATGGATATGTCAAAGGCTGACAGAAAAGACTTTGCGAAATTGAAGCTAACTCTGGTCTTAAAGTTTGGGAAGACGTCTCCAGCCCAATTCTTGAAAAGATTCAGACAATACAAAACGAAATAAGGTAATACTTGGATTTCTTATGTGGCAGATTCCTTTAAAAACTTGACTGGTTAGGTGGAAGAATACAAGGTCACCACCTTTCAGGGTATGATGTATTTAGTCATGCTTGAACATATTTTTGCTTCTTGTTCCCCTGAGCTTAAGCATCACTTGGCTAACTCTAAGGAGCTAGATCCTAAAATGGTAGCCATTGCAGCAGATTTATGGGTATCACACAGAGTGTCCCACAAGGATATACCTACTTCTGGTAAGTAGGAGGAGGGGAAAAACACAAAGATAAGGAAGATGGGGTATCTGAAAAATCTTCCTCTCGGAAGGGCCACAAAAAGTTTACAAAGGGTAAGTCACCTGAGAATAGTCAGAGAAGTGGAAGTAATCCTCCCAAGCATAGCTCGGGTTACAGTAAGCCTCCCTATTTGCACAAGCCCAGTGGATCTTGTGTGCCTTGTGGAGCAAGTGACCATGTGAAGGGGGAGCCCAGATGTACGGTCAACACCTTGGGGGCCCACTTTGTGAATCTGGACTGCCCCTCCTATGAGGAGGAAGAAATTATCATAGGGGCATCCTTCTCTGCAGACTCCTTTCATAGTGGGATAGAGTCTGAAGTAGTCTTAGTTTCCCTGGGTTCCTGGGAGCCAAGAGTTTCAGAAGCTTATGCTAGGATACCTGACACCACCAAGCACTACTTTAAATACAGTGTGCTGATCAATGGAGTAGACACCCTGCCCTTAGGGAAAGGGGAGCCAGCAGAACTGTGGTGGACACTGGTCAACCAGGAGGAGCTTGCCAGAGCTTCCCTGATGCCCACCAAGTTAGCCGATGGCCCCTCTCAAGTTCCCAGTAATGCCTATAAATCTGACTAGCAATGGTACAGTAGTGAGGATTCCTGTGAGCATACAGTGGCAAGTCTCTGGAAATGTCCTGCTGGGAAATTACCTCAGACTTAGGTATTGTGGGGGATACAGCAGAGAGACCCTGCATAAGATCACAAACAAGAGCTGCCCTGGCGAAGTCCAAGGCTGTGCCAAAGCCAAAGGGGAAACCCAAGGTTAAGGGAGTCAGAAAAACCAAAATGAGGGAAAGAGAACATTCCCCCAAACTCCCCTACCACTGAGGTGGAGGTAGTTGGCCAAGCACCTGAACCTGACGAGGAAGAGGCGCTGCCTGAAATACTCAACCCACATGATCATCCTGAACTCCAAGGTTTGTTGGTTGAAGGTGGTCCTGATAGGGAAGAGTTCAGTAAGGGCCAACCTGAGTGCCCATCTTTAGAAGGCCTAAGGAGACAGGCCGGCTCCTAGTTTGAGGGTGAACCTCCTGGGAAGAATAGGATTTATTGGGAAGGTGGGCTCCTGTACAGTGAGCCCACAGAGTCTACTGAGGGAGACCATATGAGGTTGGTGGTCCCCCTTCAAGTCAAGACCCTTCCTTCTGAAACTGGCGCATGAAGTCCCCCTTGCTGGTCATGTAAGGAACTCATGATGGCAACAGTAAAGATAGACACAAATGATAGCAGTTCAAGGGTGTTTATTGACCTATAAATGCAGGGTGGAAAAATGCCTAACCTAAAACTAAATATAAGATGAGAGCAAGTTTCGACCATCAAATGAAAAATAAGTCAGTCCTTGTGGCATCATGTCAAAATAAAAAGGCCTATACTAAAATAACCTATTACTAATTCCTTACAACTAATTACAGAAAGAGTGTGGGATAGGGTTTCAATAAAGAAAGGGGTGTTTACAAATAATAAGTCAGGATATGATTGCCAGGGGTCTCTCTTCCCCACGTTTTGAGCATGGTACAAAGTGGATCTCCTGAGCACAGCACACGCTCAAGCTTTCCCAGCACGAGTCAACAGTTCTGTATCAGCCATCAGGTTCCTCGTTGGCCAAGTCTCTTTTCAATAAAAAGTCTCTTACCTTCGAGGCCTGATATGTCCAAAAAAAAAAGTGTACTTGAAGTTCTGCTTCAAGTACACTTTGGGTAATGGATTCATCCCTGCAGCCCTCTCTTTCAGTTGTTGACCCTTCACAAATCGTATCCAACAAATTGATTGAACAGTTCCTTTTTCAATTAACTTTGGATGACAATTTTCCACCCCTGGATCTCCATCTTTCAGGCTCAGAGCCTTTTCAGACCTCAGCCTCCCTCCTTCGGGTTTACGGAGGCTTTTCTTTCACAAATCTTAATGTCTTTTCAAACAATTCTTCCGCCTTTGCCCTTTGTTGTTGGCTTCCTTCTGTCGGGTTCACTCTAGCCAACTTTTACAACACACTGTTCATGTGCTCATTTCACCAAGCAGGATTAATTTCACTTAGCTTTGCAATCATCTGTCGATCAAAGGGGATTTTACAATACCCCTGTATGACCACTTTGACCCCTTTTCGACTCTTCCCAAGGCCTTCTGGTTATGGTTGTTTCTAGCCTTCTGTTACTGGTTTTCCCCCTCTTTTCTTAACAGTTTCTTTAGGCTTCTTCAAAAGTTACCAGCTGTGATGAACTGCTTGGCTTTCTTATTCTTCGAGTCAAGGTTGGTACTATAGAGACCCATGTCTCTCCCTGGCTTGTTTATCAGCGGATGAGGGTCTCATGTGCCATAGACCTCTGCTGTAACACACGCTGGCTATTGTTCACGGACGTATGCTTCCCTCTGCGGAGGCTTCTGTCACAAACTTTACCCCTAGCCTGGGAACTCAGGGCCTCTAGCCATCGCCCCAGTATTCCTGCAAGGCCCCAAGGGCCCAGTCATGCCCCTCTCGGCTGTCTTGGAGCCAGTCCTGGCGGCCTTTTGGTGCCAGTCTCATATGGCATGTGGAGCTTCTATTGGGGAATGGACCAACATGGCTGCCCCCACAAGGATCGACATGGAACTGCATCATGCAGTCTAGCATCCAAGGCGTGGTCTGCCCTGGAGGCACCTGGGATACCTGTTGGTTATTTAAGCCACACCCAAGCTGAGGCATGCGCTTCGCATTGTTCTGCACTTGCAGCGTGACATTCACCACGACCTGCTCGCAGCATCCTTGGCCTGCATCGTCTGGAAGAAGAAGAACACCGTTATTCTTCCTTATCTGTTCTGCACCCGGCATCTTGCTCACTCTGGAATCTTCACTAGACCTTGTCTTCCTCTGCGAGCAACATCCTAGAAAGGAGAGACCAGAAGGGAAATAATTAGTGAGGGTTTGTCTTCCGACATCATCATCTCCAGACTCTGCTACTTACCGAAGCTCTCCTGGAAGTTCGGCTGCCGCCCGGACATCCTCCATCCTACGCTCCGCTTCCATCTGGCCGCATACCTTCCAGGACTTCTCGTCGACCTGTAAGCAAGAACAGCACCTTATTCAAAGATGCTCACAGCGCCGTGCTTTGCGCATTCTCTTACCTTCTCGAGCTCTGCCCCCTGCATCAGCTCGACATCTCCATCACCCTTCTGCATCAAAGAGAGAAGCAGAAGGTCAACCGGGCAATAACAATCGCGGACACTCATTCTTCAAAGACTCAAGACTTACCTCAAGAGGGGAGTCGCAGCCGGCCCACGCCAGTGAAGCAACTCGGCGAAAGGTGCCCAACCACGACGCGCCGCCTGCACAGAACGGCAGGACGGAGAGCGCACCTTATCGAAATACAAGGTGAGAGAGAGTCCGAGGGAGTCGCAAGGGGAACACTTGGGAGGCGGGCTCCCAAAGGAGGTGATTGTAAATAAAACCAAACTCCTGTTTTCCAGGATAAGCCCATGGCAGCGCGAGTCCCCGGGGAAGGTGAACCAGCTCTAGAAGCGCTCTGGACCAGTCGGGTGGCGTCCCTGTGGTTACAAGGTGAGCGTTACAGAACGCGAAGCCCAAACATAATAATCCACCCTGGCGCCTAGTATGGAAACCTCAGAAACCGACCAGTTGGCCCAGTTGTTGGGGCAGTTACGTGCAGAGGTACATTCAGCCCGACAAGAAACCAACGCCCTGCGGAGAGAACTAATTATGGCCAAAGAACAAACTGATGATCTTGGCAGAAAACTCCTTCAATCACAGGCCGGGCAAGCTCCATTGCCCAGAATCAGCCCATCAATGCCAACCCCAACGAGCAATCCGGTCCAGATCACTCTACCTGGGACAGTACCACTAGCTCCACCGGAGCGTTTGTCGGGGGATCCCCGAAGATACGCGACCTTCATGAATCAGTGTCCCCTCTAATTTCTGTTCCGGCCATGGGGCGTTTCCCAATTATCAATCACGTGTGGCCTTTGTTTTATCCTACTTGAGTGGTAGTGCAGCAGATGGGTCGGTGCCATTTATCAGCCGGGATGATCCACTGTTACACGATTTCGGGGGCTTTCAGCAGGCTTTAGACAACAAACTTTTGTCCCTTCGACAAGGAAACCTGGATCTGTTGGCATACATAGCCACCTTTAATAGACTGGTAGTCGAAGCAGAATGGCCGGAGGACAAACAAACCACCTTGTTCCACCGGGGCTTGCGAGGGGAGTTAAAAGACGTATTGGCCCAAGTAGTGGACCCACCCAAGGACTGTGCCGAATTCATAAATCTGGTGGTGCAACTCGACCACCGGTTGCAAGATCGGAGAATAGACCGAAGCAAACTGGACGCACGCCCCATGTTCGTGCGCCCCAAGGAGCATGCCCAGCGGGGATCTAAGGGCACCACGGAACCAATGCAACTAGGAGGGATTAGGCCTCCTTTAACCAAAGCCGAATAGGATAAGAGGAGCGAACAGCAGCTATGTCTGTACTGCGGAAAAGCAGGCCATTTCCTTAAGGAGTGTCCAGTGAAACCACCACGAAGAACTGTAGGGGCCACAGACAAGGAGAAACCAAGTGAGGAGTTGGAAAACTACCAAGCCCGGCAATTGTAGGGGTCCAATTGTCAAGCGAAGAAATCCAACTACAGACCTCCCATTTTGCTTTGCCCATGATCCTAATCACCCATCAACAGCCATCAAGGATGCTTTCATTAGAAGTGTACATTGATAGTGGAGCAGTGGGGAACTACATGGACCAGGATCTTGCAGCAAAGATGGTGCTCCCACTCTGTTCGAAGCCCACCCCAGAGACTGTAACCACTGTAGATGGCACTGAAATCGCCTCCGGTCCAGTGTCCGAGTGTACCACAGAACTCACCCTCTTATGTGAAGATGGCCATCGGGAAACTAACACCTTTGATCTCATCAAAGCACCGCAGTTCTGGTTAATCTTAGGAATGCTGTGGCTGGTCGCGCACAACCAACGGATCAACTGGCGTGCCCCAGAGTTGGTCTTCTCCCATGACTGCACACAGACCTGCTATCCCAAAGGGAGAAAAGGGAAGCATGCCAGTTCACCTGTCCAGGAAGGTACGATAAGTGTCCTAGGCGTGGTTGCCACCTTACCAATTCAATACCAGGACTTTCAAAACGTGTTCTAAAAGGAACACGCAAATACCTTGCAAACCCATAGGCCCTATGATTGCCAGATCGACCTGATACCTGGAGCCTGAATTCCGTGTGGCCGTATCTATGCGCTCTCTGAACCTGAGAACGAACATCTGAAAACATATCTGAAGCAATACCTGGCCATCGGTTTCATCCGCGCTTCGAAGTCAGCGGCAGCGTCTCCCTTATTCTTCGTACCGAAGAAGGAAGGAGAATTGAGGACGTGCATTGACTACCGTGCATTGAACCAAGTCACCGTCAAGAACCGCTACCTCCTACCTCTGATCCCGAAGCTGCTAGACCAAGTCAAGGAAGCCCAAATCTACATGAAATTGGACCTTAGGGAGCCTACCATTTTGTGTGCATTAAAGAAGGGGATGAGTGGAAAATGGCGTTCCGAACCAAATGCGGCTTATATGAATACCAAGTGATGCCGTTCGGCCTATGCAATGCCCAACCGCATTTCAATACTTCTGAGAGAATTGATTGATGTCTGTGCCTTAGTCTACATCGATGACGTCTTGGTGTATTGGGCTTCAGAACAAGATCATGTCAGGCATGTATGGGCCGTTCTTACCAAACTCTGTCAACATCGTGTTATATAAAGGGACTAATGCTTTATGTATTGTTATTGTTGTTGCTAAGTGCTAATGCCTTTTCTGTGTTCTGGCAGGCAGGGCATCTGTCATTCTAGATTGGATCCCTTGTGTTTATACCATTCTAGAATGATATGTCATCAATGTTTATGCTTGGCTTTATTCAGTTGTACCCTGGATGCTGACTGTGTTGGGGGTCTTATGCTTTAATGCTGGAAACTAAGTAAATAAACTGTTTCCTACTTACCTTGGCTTGCGGCTTCTTTACACATCATCTCTACGCCAAGTTTGAGAAATGCTCCTTCCACATTACGGAAGTAGAATTCCTGGTTTTATCCTCACTCCAAAAGGAATCCGAATGGATGTGCACAAGATGGATGCCGTCCTCAATTGGCCAGCCCCAAGCTCATTCAAGGGAGTCCAGAGCATAGTAGGTTTTGTGAACGTTTACTGCCGTTTCATCCCAGGGTTCTCGCAAATAGTACACCCGATCACGTTGCTATTAAGGAAGTGCAACAAAACGTTTCGATGGACAGAGGAGGCCGAAAATGCCTTTCAGGAACTCAAAGCAAAATTCACAACCGCCCCAATCCTACGACACCCAAGCCCGGACCTTCCATATGTGTTGGAGACTGGTGCTTCCAGTATGGCGATGGGTGTGGTGTTATCACAAACGAACCCACACACCGGCCAGCTACATCCCGTGGCGTTCTGGTCACGAAAATTCTCGCCGCCTGAGCTCAACTATGCCATCAAGGATAAGGAGATACTGGCCATCAAGGCTGCTTTCAAGGCTTGGCGACACTACCTGTTGGGAGCCAGACATACAATCACTGTGATAACAGACCACCAAAACCTACAATACATGAAACGTGCAAAGGCTCAATCTTCTCGACAACTATGGTGGCCCTATTCTTTGCGGAATACGACTATGTAATCACGTATCGACCAGGAGTAAAAAATGGCAAGGCTGACGCCCTTTCAGGCATGGGCACCGATGAGGTGGTGTATACACCTCCTGAGCCTGTGGCCATCATTCCGGGGGAAAGACTCTTGGGCATCACAACTACGATGGCGCAAGACAAGTTACTGTATGGAGTCCAGCTACAAGAGTGGGGTTCAAGAGGAGAACACTATAGCGTTAAAGACCAACTGCCTTACTACAGAAATCGGCTATTCGTGCCTGTAAAAGAACTGCAAGAACAGGTCATCTCAGAATATCACAACTCCCTCATGGAAGGCCACCTGGGAATTGCCAAGACCCTGGCCAAGGTGAAACGGAGTTACTGCTGGCCAACGTGGCGCAAAGATATAATTCAGTTCATCACTTGCTGTGGTATCTGTGCTCAGAACAAGTCAACAAAGCAAAGTCCCACTGGACTTCTACAACCATTGGACATTCCGCCAGCTCCGTGGCACACGTTATCACTAGATTTTATCACTGACATACCTTCCTGCCAAGGTTATAACACTATCCTAGTGATCGTGGACCTGTTCTCCAAGATGGCTAATTTCTTTCTGTTTAAAGGGCTACCAAACGCATTGGGTCTTGCTAGAACCTTCCTAGAACATGTGGTATCGCTGCACGGCTTCCCATCAGTCTTGCTTTCAGATTGAGGTACCCAATTTGTGTCCAACTTCTGGAGGAAGTGTTGCTCGATGGCCCAAATAGACATCTGACTATCCACTAGCCATCACCCCCAAACAGATGGTCAAACGGACAGGACGAATCAAACGCTCGAGCAATACTTGTGTTGCATGCTTAACCAAGCAGAAGGGAGTTGGACGGATCTATTGTGGATTCCTGAGCATGCCTATAACAACTCCCTACATAGCAGCACCGGGCAAACGCCGTTCTTTACTGTATATGGCAGACACCGACGCATGTCAGAACTGGACATCCCCACGACTCTGGAAATGGCAGCAGTCACGAATCTACACACAACTATTTCACAGGCCTTCATGAGAGCCAAAGAACATCTGCAGCAAGCCAAAGCCTGCCAAAAGAAATACGCGGACCAACATCGCACAAAGGCCCCCGACTACCGAATAGGGGACATGCTATGGTTAGCTTCCAAACATGTACCTCTACGGTTTTTAGGACCGTTCCCAGTCGAATCCATCAAAACCCAGCCGCAGTGAAGCTGACGTTGCCAACCCACATGCGGATAAATCCAGTGTTTCACGTATCCCTCTTGAAACCAGTTCACCCTCGAACCCGAGTAACTACCCCACCAGAGTCTGTGATAGTTCAAGGAGAATTTGAGGTTATAAGACATCCTGGATTCCAAGTATGTTAGAACAAAACTCTACTACCTAGTGAACTGGAAGGGATATGGCCCTCAGGACAGGACATGGGAGCCCAGTGATTACATTCATGCTCCACGCTTGATTTGGTGCTTCCACCAAAAGTACCCCACCAAGCTGGGACCAGACAGACGGACCACCCTGAGAAGGGCCTTGCGGGGGAGTGCTGTCACGAACTTTACCCCTAGCCTGGGAACTCAGTATTCCTGCAAGGCCCGAAGGGCCCAGTAATGCCCCTCTCGGCTGTCTTGGAGCCAGTCCTGGCGCCTTTGGCACCAGGCTCATATGGCATGTGGAGCTTCTATTGGGGAATGGACCAACATGGCTGCCCCCACAAGGATTGACGTGGAACTGCATCATGCAGTCTAGCATCCAGGGCGTGGTCCGCCCTGGAGGCACCTGGGATACCTGCTGGCTATTTAAGCCACGCCCAAGCTGAGGCACACGCTTCGCGTTGTTCTGCACTTGCAGCGTGACTTTCACCACGACCTGCTCGCAGCATCCTTGGCCTGCATCGTCTGGAAGAAGAAGATGAACACTGTTATTCTTCCTTACCTGTTCTGCACCCAGCATCTCACTTAATCCGGAATCTTCATTAGACCTCGTCTTCCTCCGTGAGCAACATCCTAGAAAGGAGAGACCAGAAGGGAAATAATTAGTGAGCGTTCGTCTTCCGACATCATCATCTCTAGACTCTGCTACTTACCGAAGCTCTCCTGAAAGTTCGACTGCCGCCCGGATATCCTCCATCCTACGCTCCACTTCCATCTGGCCGCATACATTCCAGGACTTCTCGGCGACCTGTAAGGAAGGACAGCACAGGTTAGCCTTATTCAAAGACTCTCACAGCGCTGCACTTTGCGCATTCTCTTACCTTCTCGAGCTCTGCCCTCGCCATCACCTCGATATCTCCATCACCCTTCTGCATCAACGAGAGAAGGAGAAGGTCAACAGGGCAGTAACAATCGCAGACACTCATTCTTCAAAGACTCAATACTTACCTCAAGAGGGGAGTCGTAGCCGGCCTGGACCCGGGCCCACGCCAGTGAAGCAACTCAGTGAAAGGTACCCAACCACGACCACGACGCACCCCTGCACAGAATGGCAGGACGGAGAGCGCACCTTAACGAAATACAAGGTGAGAGAGGCTCTGAGGGGGTTGCAAGGGGAACACTTGGGAGGTGGGCCCCTGAAGGAGGTGATTGTAGCTAAAACTGAACTCCTGTCTTCCAGGATAAGCCCACGGCAGCACGAGTCCCTGTGGAAGGTGAACCAGCTCTAGAAGCGCTCCAGACCAGTCGGGTGACGTCCCTGTGGATACAATGTGAGCGTTACAGCTTCATGGGCCTTGGTCGGAAAGGGCAAGGTCGCATCTCTTCTTGTCACCCTCTCGGTCTGTGCCATCTTTCGCTGCCTCTTGAACTGCTGTGCTGAGCTAGCTCTCACGTCGTGCTGTCTGCCTTGCTCGTCTTGAGCTCTTGTACTGCACCTTTTAACCCTGTGGGGAAAGGCAAGGGCTACCAGGTGTGTGTGATTCGGGTCAACTGCCTGCCTCTGCCTGTCCTTTGGGTTAGGACATGTCCGGTAAACAGCTTTAGAACTAGTCTGTTGTATTTTACTGTATGGGAAGGTGTTTGTGTTGGAAAAGGAAGGTGGTAGAGTTTCCAAATGCCATACCATGTTGGAAGGGAAGAAAGTGTTATATGGAATTATAGTTCTTGTCCTAGGGGTTTGGGTAATCTCAGAAGGGTGATTTTTGTAGAGCTTGTGCAATGAGCAAGAGGGTTTATGGGAACGGTAGCTGTTGATCAGATTCAACTGGGAATTCGGAAGATGATAATCTGAAAGACAGTTGCTATGGTTTAGGAAGCAAACAGTGATAACCAGGATCGTAAACTGAACAGAGGGGATTGTGAGAAGAATGACCAAGATTATTCTGGTGGGCAACAGAAAAACAAGGATTCTGAGAGAGGTTGTTTCCTATTGTGACGGTGTTTGGGCTTTTAATTGGTTTAACAGAGGGGTACGGGTGGTGGGATTCTATTAGAGGAGGGTAATTGGGAGAAAGGGATATAGCTGTGGTACAACCTACAAAGGTTTCAAAGATCTCATTCTCCTCTCCTTCTTCTGCATAATACCACATCTCACCTGGGGTTTTTCCCTGAGCATGACCCCAGGCTCCCCTACCAAGGTGATCCTCCCTCGCTCGTCCACCCCCAGGATTGGGATCTGAGAGAGCCAGCCCTCCCCTGGCCACCTGAATAAGGGATTCCCTAAGTCTACTTGGGAGAATACCTGCAGGTTTCTCACAGTCACCTTGGGACCAAGAGAACCAATCAAAGGTTATCCACACATGTCTACTGGGCCAAGATGGGGGTGCAAGTAGAAGGCCATTGCAGGAGTTGTGCCACTTGCCAGATCTCTGGGAAAAGTGGCTCAACAATCCAGGCTCCATTGGTGCCATTCCCTGTGGTGGGAGTGCCCTTTGAGGGGGTCAGGATCGACATTGTTGGTCCCCTTGACCCTCAGACATCCTCTGGCAATTGGTTTATCTTGGTGCTGGTCGGCCATGCCACCAGATATCCTGAAGCCATCCCATTAAAGACAGTGACTGCCTAGTCAGTTGCTAAAGCTTTACTTGGCACATTTAATAGGGTTGGGTCCCTTGACAGAGGCAGCAACTTTATGTCCAAGTATATGCATGCCATGTGAAAGGAGTGTGGGTCACTTATAGGTTTTCATCTGCTTATCGTCCACAAACACATTGCTTAGTTGAGAGGTTTAATAGAACTCCCAAGAGCATGATTGGGGCTCTGGAAGAACCACAAACGAGAAAATGGGATCTCCTGTTACCATGCTTACTATTTGCTTACAGAGAGGTACCTCAAGAGGGGGTTGGCTTCAGCCCATTTGAGCTTCTTTTTGGTAACCCTGTAAGGGAACCACTGGCCATAGTCAAGGAGGGATGAGAGCTCCTACACCTCCTGTAACTATCAATGTAGTAGACTATGTGCTACGGTTAAGGAAGAGACTGGTCTTCCTGAGGGCTCAGGCCAGTGACAATCTGAAGGCTGGTCAAGCACTGGTCAAACATTGGTATAACCAGAAAGCTTCACTTGTTCACTTTACCCCAGGCCAAGAAGTCCTGATCATAAACTCAATAAGGCCTCGCACTCTACAGGATAAATGGTCAGGCCCTTACACAGTTGTGGAGCAGCTGGGTGAGGTTAACTATTTGGAGGACCTTAGAAGGCCTTGACAGGCCCCTAAAGTGTTTCACATAAATAGGCTGAAGGCTTTCAACCATAGGGTTGAAATAGCTACACTGCTGCTGACATCAGATATGGAAGAGGAGGAATCAGAACCTCTCCTTGACTTACTCCAGAACAGTCCTTCAGATGGCCCCATTGAAGGTTTTCAAGTGGCCCCTCACCTGATTTATGACCAACAAGGCAAAGTAAGAACTCTGCTGAGGCAGTTCTCCTCCTTGTTCTCACTAACTCCAGGTATGACACCTAGGTGCAAACATGAGATAGACACTGGGGATACCAAAAGTAGGGGCTATAGAATATTGTATAAGGTGAGATCCTACATCATGGCTGAGGTCAACAAGTTGTTGGATCTGGGAGTGATTGAGCCTTCTAGTAGTCCATGGTCCAGTCCTGTGGTTCTAGTGCCAAAAGCTCTTAACTCAGGTTCTGTGTGGATTACAGGGCTCTGAATGCTGTCACCAGGACAGATGCTCACCCCCTACCTAGAACCGATGAGCTGGTGGATACCTTGGGTGCCTCCAAGTACCTCAGCACATATGACCTCACTGCAGGGTATTGGCAAATAACCCTAGCAGCGCATGCCAAGGAGGATACAGCATTTTCAACTCCAGAAGGCCTTTACCAGTTCAGGGTAATGCCCTTTGGATTGAAAAATGCCCCTGCCACTTTTCAGAGGCTTGTGAACCAAGTTCTAAATGGGATGGATTAATTCTGCGTAGCATATTCAGATGGTCTGCCCCACCTGGGAGGAACATGTGGAGCACCTTAGAATTGTGCTAGAGTCTCTTCTGAAGGCTGACTTAACCATAAAGGGAAGCAAGTGCCAGATTGGTCAAGGATCTGTGGTCTACTTTGGACATGAAGTAGGTGGAGAGAGGATTCAGCCTCTACCCAGTAAAGTACAAGCAATACAGGACTGGCCTACCCCACTACACAAACCCAAGTGCGAGCTTTCTTAGGTCTCAATGGGTACTATTGAAATTGTATGGCAGACTAGGGCAACATAGCTGCCCCTGTGACTGCTCCCACTACTCCAAAAAAGCATAAGAAGGTCTCTTGGTCTGAGGAGTGTGAGAAGGCCTTCAATGGCTTAAATGACTCCCTGCACCAGGCCCCTCTCCTTAGGGCCCCTGACTACAATAGTACTTTTATTGTGCAGACAGATGTCTCTGACACTGGGGTAGGTGCTGTACTGTCACAGATAGATGAGAAAGGCAAGGAACACCTGTGTGGATTCATCAGTCGCCATTTTAAGGACAGAGAGCTCAGGTGATCCACAGTAGAGAAAGAAGGTTTCCAATGGATTGTGTCCTTCCACGTATTCCTCATCTTTGATATATTTGAGTCGTCTTGCAACTTGCTTTGAAACATTTTTTCATAGGGTCGAGCATCGTGCAGCATCGAATTTTGGTCCTCGGCAGTCTCCGTATAGTCCCTCATGACTTTGATGCTGGTATATAGTGGCACGCGCGCTGACCATTATGTCAGTTCTGTTTTTCTGCATTGCTGCATGCTTTGGAGTTACTTGCCTCAGCGATTACATTGCGTTTTACTTCGATATGGCGTCCACACTGAAGATGGGCTTCAAGCAGTGTTCAGACTGTGGGGCCAAGATGTTGATTACAGACATGCACCGCGTTTGTCTATGGTGCTTGGGATCGGGCCACAAGGTCGACGACTGTGGCTTTTGTCAATCGATCGTGGTTAAGGCCTTGCAGGAAAGGAAAGGGAAACTCAATGCAGGTAAGCCCTCCCCCAAATCCTCGGCCCTTACCCCTTCGCAGAGGAAATCCTCCTCTGACTTGAGAGATATCGTTCGAGGTCTGGTTCATGACTCTCGTCCTCCTCTTCCCATAAAAAGGGTAAGAAAAGGCATTGCAGGCCCTCATCGTCATCTTTGTCTTCCTCTTCTGAAATAGTTACTTTCCCAAAATAGAACTGGACTCCAGCTGAGTTAGAAAACTTCTGCTTAAAAATGTTAGACATTTTTTAAAAAAACACGCTCCTCCGAGTGTGCCTCTAAAGAAGTCCAAGAAAAGTGGCCACCCCTCGGCATCTATTGAGACTGGTAGGGACGCCTGTCTGTCCCCTTCTTGCGTGCCTAAGAGCCTGAGAAGAGAGGTTCCTCAACATAAATCGAAGGAATCTTCCTCGCCGCACAAGAAAAAGCTGGTGTCTGTTACCTCAAAACATTCACTAACGGCATTGAAGCCTTCTTTGAAGGAATCAAAACATTTATGTTTGTCACCTGAACCTTCGGGGCATAAAATGCATACTGAGCCTTCGAAGCAACATAAAGTATTGACGCATTCGTCAACAGTTTCGAATAAGCTGTCGAAGCCTTCAATGCCTTCAGCTTCGTTGGAGCAATCTTTTGTTAGGCAGATGGGTTCAATCTTTGAAGATGATGAGGAGGAAGAGGATAAGCCCCCTTTTGGGTATGAATATGGGAATCTTGTGGAAGCATTAAAGGAAACCAGTAGCTGGGAATCATCACCAGAGACAGAATTTGGTAATGCTGAAATATCTGGTTATACTGATCCTTCTTAAAGGGCAGTTATTGTAGCTGAATATCTGGGATGGTCCAGAACCACAGCTATTGTGCAGACTGAGGACCTTACTGATATCTTAGAAGGTGGGCTAATTAGAGAAGCTGTATTGCCATTTCATGCAGCTTTGAGAGTAAGGGTAATGGGCAACTGGTTGAAGCCAGATTCTATTCCATCTGTTGATAAGTTATTTAAAAACTGCTTCCGTAGACCCTCCATTTCTGAACAGGCACCCAACGCCTGAATGCTTAGTGGTTCAAGCAGCTTCTTCAAAGGCTGCAGCCTATCCTTCTGCTCCAGCAGATAAAAAAGATATAGAAGATAGGAGGGTGGACTCTTTAGGTAAAAGAGTATTTATTGCAGGAAGTATGGCACTAAAATCTGCAAATGCTACCAGTGCATTAGCAAAATACACACATACCCTTTGGGATGGGGCTGCTCTAGCAGCAGAGCACATACCAGAGGGATAAGAGAGAGACAGCTTATTAAGCCTGATACAAGATGGCAAAGATGCCATGAAGCAATCCCTACAATCTAGTTTGGATAAAGTGGACTCAGTCAGTAGAGCACTGGCTGACAGCACAGTACTTAGATGTATGTCTTGGTTAAGAAAAACTGTAAGCTCCTAGAGCTGCAGCAAAATCTTTAGGGGCAGCAATTAGACAACCTCAATCTACAGGTCAAGGATGGAGGAGGGGTTGTTCGTTTCGTTTCTATTCCTCCATATCATGGAAGAGGTAGAGGAGGAAGGACTCCATGTTCAAGACACGCCGAGTTCCCCTCAGCTGCAGGTGGAACAGCAAAATGACTCCTTTGACCACAAAACTGTGGTAGGGGGAAGACTGTCTTACCATGTCCAGAGTTGGCGAAGCATACATTCGAAAGCATGGGTCCTACAAACAGTAGCAGACAGTTACTGCCTCCCATTCCTAAAAAGACCTCCTGATTGTCCTCCAAAAGCAAGATCAACTTTGGTTCCAGGTCCACTCCTCCAAAAGGAGATTCTCACCCTATTGGAGAAAGGTGCGATAGAATTGGCACCTGTAGTAGAGCGGAAACAAGGTATGGTATGGTATTGTTTATTTGTAAAGCGCCTATACACAAAGGAAGTGTTTCAAAGCGCTCAAGGAGGGAGGGAACAAGGGGAAAAAACAACAGTCATTCAGAGCCTTTGAATTGCTGAATGATACAAGTCTGCACGGGCAGTGAGGGTGCATAGAACAAGTGTATATAATACAATTAACAGTGTAGATAACAGCAAATAGGTCTGACGACAATTCTGTAGTTTTTCCAAGTGCGTTGAGGTGCTACCATGCAAGGAGGGGAGAAAAGGGAAAAACAGATTGACGATCTTCACGGCATGGTGCATTCAGATCATGCAAGTGCGCAGACAGGTGCAGGAGCGGGGAGGGGGACAAGTGGAGGGGGTGCGGGTAGGGGACCAAGTGCGCCCAGTCAGTCAGAAGCCGGGGTAAGTGCTGAAAGATGCCACTCTCAAGGTTCATTGACCAAGTGCAGTAATGATGGGGCAAGTGCAAGACCCAGAGGCAGGTGCAAGGGGATGGGCGAGGGTGCCAGGGACCTGTGAGACTCTGAGGTACACCAGGCGGCCAGTAAGTAAGCTGCGCAAAAAAGGAGGGAGAGAGGGATAGAGCGCAGAGAAAGGTTAGCAGATTAAAGGGAGAGAGAAGGAAGAGAAGAGAAATGTCTTAAGGAATTTCTGGAAGTTAAGGAGATCAGGCTCAAGATGGAGTGCTGCAGGAAGGCTATTCCAGAGGGAGTCCCCTGCAAAGGATAAATATCTCCCTCCAAATCTCTGCTTGGAGTCCCGACTCACTCGCAGAAGGTTGGAGGTAGATGAGCGTAGGGCTCGGGAAGGACAGTTTTTAGGTAGGTAACATTGCAAATAGGTAGGTCCCAGGCCCCAGAAAGCCTTGTGGACAATGCAGAGGGTCCTGAACTTGATCGTTGCAGCCATGGGGAGCCAGTGGAGGGATTTCAGTGCTGGAGAGATGCAGTCCCTGGGCTTGAGGCCAAGGATAAATCTTGCGGTTCTGTTCTGGATGAATTGCAGAGGGCGCAGAGCAGAGGCAGGGAGGTTGAGAAAGCGGCTGTTGCAGTAGTCCAGCCTTGAGAGAAACAGGACTCTGCAGACAGTGAGCCGCTGGGGGAAGGTGACAAAAGGAAGAGTACCTCAAAGGAGTTGTAGATGGTAGTTGGACTTTTTTAGAGATGTCCGAAATGTGAGTGGAGAAGGAGAGATTGGAGTTGAAGATGACCCCAAGGTTTTCTGCCTCGCATGTGGGTGCGGGCGCAGGGCCAAGGGACGCAGGCCAGAGTCAGAGTGGGAAAGCAGGAGCAGGAGTCCCAATGTGAACGATCTCAGTCTTGAGGCAGGGCGTTGAGGCAGAGGTTGTTGCCAGCACACTATGACTGAATTGCGGACAGACAGTCAGAAATGAGTGAGCTAGAGGAGGTGGCTGAGGATAGCCTGAATGAGAGTAGCGTGTCATCTGCATAACACTGGAAGTTAGAGATGAAGGTGGCAATCACACATGCAAGGGCAGGCATGTACACATTGAAGAGTCAGGGGATAGGTTAGAACCCTGGGGAACACCACATGTTGAAAGAGTGATAGTAGAGAGAAAGGACCCAAGTTCCACCTGGGATGGGCGGTCTGGAAGGAAGGAGGTTAACCACGCCAGAGCCTGACCTGTGATTCCGAGGCTGTCATGCAGACGTGTGATTAGGATGTTGTGGTATACCGTGTCAAAGGCAGAGGAGAGGTCAAGAAGAATGAGGACAGATGGAGTGTTAGTGTTGAGATTTGAGAGCAAGTCTTCACAGGTGTTCACAAGAGCAGTTTCCGTGCCTCTGGATGTTCTAAATCTAGACTGTAGTCGTGGAAGCAACCAGCAGTTTCAATGTGGAGGGTGAGCTGAGAGATAGCCAGCTTCTCCAGGAGTTTTCCCAGGAAAGGGATGATAGAAATAGGGCAGTAGTTTGCCACCTTACTTTCTAATCCCCAAGGAGGACGGAGGAGTGCGACCCATCTTGGACTTGAGATGCTTGAACAAGTTCCTCAGGAAGGGCAAGTTCAAAATGGTAACTCTTTCGCAGATCCTTCAGGCCCTTCGATTCCAGGATTGGTTGGTGTCATTGGACCTTCAGAATCCTTACTTTCATGTGCCGATACATCAGAAGCACAGAAAGTACCTGAGGTTTGCAGTTGGCGGTCCTCATTATCAGTTTCGACTTCTGTCATTCGGGCTCATCTCTGCCCTGAAGGTTTTCGCCAAGCTTATGGCACTGTTGGCAGCAAGTCTAAGGAGTGGGGGGTTCACATCTACCTCTATCTGGACGACTGGCTGATCAGAGCTGTTTCTCCAGAACAGTTTCAGGGTCATCTCAGGAGAAACTGCCACCTCATCCACAAGCTGGGCTTCTCCCTGAACTTCAGGAAGTCCCATTTCACACCCTCTCAGAAGCTTCAATTTATCAGCCTCGGGAAAAGCTTTGCCACCCAAGTTAAGGGCTCAACATCTTTTGCAGATGGTCCAAAAATTTCAGAATGCCCAACGTCGTCCGGCCTATGACTTCCTAGGGTTGCTCAGCCTTGTGGCATCTTGCATTTTTCTGGTGCCAGAATCCCATCTGAGAATGAGATCCCTTCAGTGGTCTCTCAGATCCCAGTGGTCTCAATTCTTTGACAGAAGGATGGACCTTCTCCAGGTCCCAACAAAGGTTGCCCAGGATCTCCTATTGTGTGCCAGCCGGGAGAATGTGATGAGAGGAGAACATTTTTTGCAACCATGGTCGGAGACGACAGTTATGACGGATGCCTCCCTCTCAGGATGGGGAGTGCACATGAGAGAGCTTTCAGTAAGCGCACATTGGTCTCAGTGGGAGTCAAGACTCGATATCAACCTTTTGAAGCTGAAGGCAATCATACTTGCGCTGATGGCCTTCCTGCCCTTGATATGGGGTAAGGTGTCCTGATAATGATGGACAACACAGTGGCCATGCATTAGCTGAACAAGAGAGGGGGCGTAGGGTCCCTGCCCCTGTGCAGAGAGGCAATGCAGCTCTGATTCTGGGCACTAAGAGAAGGAATAACTCTTCTGGCAGTTCCTCTGGCCTGAGAAAAGAACACAGCAGCGGATGATCTGAGCAGGCAGCGCATGATCTCCCATGAGTGGGAACTAGCTCAGGAAGTCCTTCAGGAGATCTTCACCCTTTGGGGAACCCCTCAAGTGGTTCTGTTTGCAACCAGTGTCAACTGGATGTGTCAGCTGTTCTGCTCCAGGGAATTTCCCCAAAGAGAAGCTCTAGGTGACGTGTTCGTAGTGGACTGGGAATTTCCACTACTGTACGCTTTTCCACCAGTCCCAGTCATTCCTCACGTAATATGGAGGCTGAGAAAGTTCGAGAAAACCATGATCCTCTTTGCTCTAGATTGGGTCAGGGGAACAGGGAAGTTCCCCATGTTCCCTCTTTCTTGCTCCATCTAGCTCATTCTGAGTTGCAAGTAGCCACTGTGAAGGGCTACCTAGCGGCCCTTTCAATTTTCAAAAGATCTCCGGGTGAGGGATCATATTTCAAAATGCCGATTATGACACAAATCTGAAAGGCTTAACACATTTGTTCCCGCCTACTCCCTTCATCATGCCATCATGGGATCTAAATCTTGTACTAAGAGGTCTTATGGTAGCTCCCTTTGAGCCCTTACATACATGTCCTTTAAGGATTCTCACCATAAAAATGGCATTTTAGTAGCCATCACATCTGCCTGTAGGGTAAGTGAGCTACAAGCTCTATCTTCCAAACAAGCTTTCACGTCCTTCTCCAAGGATAAGGTAGTTTTAAGGGTTAATTCATCTTTCCTGCCTAAAGTTGTGTCAGAATTTAATTTGGCACAACATATTGCACTACCATCTTTTTATCCTCCTCCTCATCTATCTAAGGAGGAAGAGAGACTTCATTTCCTAGACCCAAAGTGGGTACTAAGTTTCTATATCACAAGAACAGCAAATATTCACCAAGATGATCGGCTGTTAATTGGTTATGCTTGTCAAAGATTATGAGCTGTCACAAAATAAGCCATCTCTAGATTGTTATGTGTATACCTGGGTGTTACTCGTTGGCATGTAAGGATTCACCCGAAGGTCTGAGGGTGCATTTTACTAGAGGAGTGGCTGCTTCCTCGGCTCTTGTAAGAGTTGTACCGGTGAGGGACATTTGATCAGCGGCAACATGGAAGTCCCTGCATACATTTAGTAAATTCTACTGTGTAGATTCTTTTTCAGTAGAGGAAGCCAAATTTGGCAAGGCTATCCTTCATAACATTAACAAATAAAGTAAATTCTTAGCACCCTGCGCCAAACTCAAACTGCTTTGGGAGTCTATCAAAGATGAGGAATACGTGGGAGAACACAATCCATTTGAAGAACAAGTTACTTAACCCTGGTAATGTTCTTTCGACTGGATGTTTATCCCATGTAATCCTCATCGCCCTCACATCCATCCCCTCTTGCCTATAATTTCTGTGTCTTACACATTCCTTTATCCCTTTATCCCAACGGCAAGACTATCTTCTCCTGTGATATAGCATGCTAATTCAAGGAGGAAAAAACAAAGAACTGAGGTAATGGCCAGCGTGAGTGCCACTATATACCAGCACCAACATCATGAGGGATGCTACGGAGACCGTCGAGGACCAAGATTCGACACAGCACGACAATCGACCCTATGAAAAAAAAAATCTGAAGCAAGTTGCAAGCAGACTTGAATATATCAAAGATGAGGAATACGTGGGAGGAACATCCAGTCGAAAGAACGTTACCAGGGGTAAATAACTTGTTCTTCTCTGTCGTGTGGGCCCTATGGAAGCTGAGGCCCTACCTCTATGGGACCCACTTCACTGAAGAAACTGACCACAAGCCCTTAAAGTGGCTAATGAACAAGAAGGGAGAGACTCCAAAGTTGCTCAGGTGGTCCATAAGCCTGCAAGAGTTAGACTTCACCATTGAGCACACGCCAGGTGTCCACCATAGCAACGCTCATGGGTTGTCTAGAATGTTGAACCCATCTGAACATGAGGCCCATCCAGGGGTGGATTAGTTTCCCCTGTCCTTGGTCTGGGAGGGGCGAGTGTTAGAAAAGATTTCATCAATGTGTAATTTTCCCTCCGTTTATGAAAACCCCAAACATTTTGCTTTTGTTTGGCTATCCTATCCTGACTTTTACCAGTGGAGCACAGTCTTCAGCTGTGCTCCCTGAGCTTTTGCTCACTTTTTATGGGGAAACTGACACGTCCTTCAGACTGTCAGTACTCGGAAACTATGTTTCCCTTAGTTGTTGACTATGTTGCCATTTCTTGGTAACTTTTTAAAAGTTCACAATGTACTTTCCAGTACCGTGCGGTGGGGTCCTTTTTGTTTTATGGCCCTAGACACGCTCAAAGGATTTTTTTTGGGTGAATGTACAAGTGTACCTGGGATGAACTGGTGACAGTAGTTACTTTTTATAAATGTTTTACTTCTTTTAACAGAATAATATTGCATTTACCGAGTTTGGTTTAAGACTGTGAGCAGGTCTGAAAAATGGCTGAGCCACAAAGTCTTTTGTTCTGTCCCATGGCCATTTTGTCCTTTGCCTTCACCCAGGTTACTTTTCCTTATTTGGGCATGCAGCCTACCATGAAAACTGATCTCTTTTGCAGGCTTCTGCCTGTCACGTGTGTCTGCCCAGGAAGCGGGTTGGGACTGTCTGGTCCCAATCCACACTACTGGCGCCAGGATATCTGGAGTGCCTGAATGACTGAGACCACAGTGTACCGTGATTGGTCCACGACTGGGATGAGAGCAGATCTTTCATTAGAAGTCCTTGATTTTGGTGCAAAGCTAATCTTGGATAAGAGAAGGGGCTCTGCATCCATTCCAGGTCGATATCCCTAGGCCTCCCCAAACTACGGAAGGAGCCAAGTATTCTGCACAAAGAAACAGACTTGTGAAACTGCCAAAGACTCTTTGGAAGGTTTTGGCACCCTTCACCCTCTGCTGTCTCGTCGGACCCCTGTTTTCTTCATCGATCAAGGAGGCCAATCAAGGCGCTTTGCCCCTTTGGCATAGTGGGAACAACTACACTAGGCACCCCCTGCTTACCCACCGAAGGAGTCCCTTCGGAAGTGTTCCTGGGCAATGCAGTGAACTGTCCAGCTCTTCCTCAGGGTATCCCACAGAATCACTGTCATCTCGAGTGGAAGCCAGAGACTTGGCACATTGCTTGCTTGTGGTCCTGTGCCCTCTCGTGCCAAATTTCACAGGCATAGCTCCTCTATGTCCCGAATTAGAAGAGAGCGTAAAGCTGCCTGCATCTGTGATTCCCGCATCACTAGCTGTTGGTGACGGTCACTGTAGGTGCCTTGCTGTTCTGCTCCCCTGTGCCCTGAAGCCTGCTGCACCAGAATTCTTTTTTGTTACTTCCTTCGGAAACTGAGAAAAGGCAACTGTCCTGTCACAGAGGCTAGTTCTATCCCGTAGCCGATGAGAGTGGGAGTGCCGCGAAACTGCAGGACTCGAACCTACTAACGACCTAGACTAAACTGGAAAAGTTTGGTCCGGACTGTGCTGAGATTGGGTGAGCACTTGCATCACTTACCAGTGGACCCCTGGCTCAACCGTTCTCTTTTACACACAAATATCCCTTCAAAGGTTTTCGATCTTGGCCTGGTTAGCCTGCGCTCTCTAGCTATTCTCAACTTTTAAAAACTGTTCTGCCTTAAAGGGCAGATCCTGCTTGAATAGTGGGAACCAATTGTTCATCGCCTCAAGCCCCTTCCTGACTTGCTACAGCTCTCCCAAGAAGACCCGCTTTTTGTTCCACCTGCGCAATTGTGCGTTTTTACCAGAGGTTGAATGAATGCACAGTGAACACATAATGAAAGTGTGAATTTTTTTCCTGGCCATGAGGTATGGCCTGTATTAGCAAGGATATGGAAAAAACATTTGGTATTTTGACAAAGTTGGGTTCTCACTGGAAATTTAAAGATAGGGTGGCCTTTAACTAAGATTATTTTTTGACTTACAGGTGACATAGGCACTCCACTTTCTGAATATCGAAGATTCTTCATCTTTATGTTTTTAGAAGAACTTAAACTTAGTGCAAATCCCTAAAAATAATGAAAAATAATAATTGTAATAAAAAAATGAAAAGCCGGAGTAAAAGGGTTCAATATGATTGTTTCAGACCCCATCGCGATAGAAATGACGCGGCAGTAAGAAATAGAATGTGCTCCCCCGAATTGTGACATAAAGAAATGTCAAGAAAGGTTCTCCAACTTATTTTGTATGTGTTTCTTTGTACAATGAACAATACCTAGACGGGTTAGCGAAGAGATTGGATCACTGTGTATAGACAATTACTTTCTGTCCTGACGAAGGCCTAGAACTGAAATGACAAGAGATCACAATGAATGGGCAGATCTCCAGGGGAAACACAGAAACGCTATGTGTCGAGATCACATCCTGTGTTAGATGAAGTAGAGAGATCGGGATATTAAAAAATAGCAATCCTCAGGGAAATTGTGGGGACATTGTGTATTCTCTAGTGTTTGAAGAAGAGTGAGAGTCTCTAAATTAAAAACAATTTGTATTCAGTGATTTGTACCCAGGGGGCTCATGGTCACCTTACCTAGAATTTAAGAACAAATAACCCAATACTTCTGGAAACCCACCACACTCCCTGTGTTATCATATGTGAACATGAATAACACAACTCTTGAAATTGTACTGTATTTGCACAAATGGCACTTTAAACTAACCCTGATTCACACTATTGCACTTTGAAATATTGAATGTATGGTGTCCAGTCAAAGTTTCGAAAACAACAGTTTCGAATGTCAATAGTTCCGGCACAAAAGTGCAGAAAAAAAGTTTAGAATGCATTTTTTTATATTAAAGGGTTTATTTTAATTTCGTATTGTAAAATAAGTGTTTTGAAGAAAAAAACGGGTTTGGTAGGAGGGACCCACCATTAAAAAAAAAAAAAACTTTTTTTTCTGACACTTTTGTGTCAGAACTTTTGGCATTCGAAAATTTCTCTGTCGAAACTGTCACTAAGAACCTGAATGTATATGTCTTATGAGTTTTTATATTAGATGAGTTGTAACCAGATGAGATATGTTTGTCTTGGGTAAAAATAATACATTTTGATTTTTATATTTTCATACACATGTTGGAGCCTCAAATGCAGTTATTGAAGAGGTTG
This sequence comes from Ambystoma mexicanum, assembly GCF_040938575.1. Taxonomy (NCBI): domain Eukaryota; kingdom Metazoa; phylum Chordata; class Amphibia; order Caudata; family Ambystomatidae; genus Ambystoma; species Ambystoma mexicanum. The sequence continues at coordinate 824,667,550 of NC_090923.1, read as the reverse complement.
GCTGCAGATGTGTTCATAAACTGCAGAATTGAAAAACAGGAGGAGGGGGTCGCTTGTGGCGTTTGTAGTGCTATGATTGGTTAAATCCCTGGTTTGACACAAACTCCTCATCAACAAAAAATGAAGGGATTGACCTGTTGTTAGAAAAACATATAGACAGAGCCAGCCACAGACTGGGTTGCAGAGCTGGTGACCAGTTGTTTATTAACTAGTGCCAAAGATTTTGTCAGAATTCCAGCTCTGCAAGCCTGAAGTAGGGGGCACACAAAGTTTGTGTGTGCCATGCGCTGCAAGATAGGAAAAAGTTGGCTGACTGGATTACCAGGAAACAACTACCATGTCCATTATTACAGTGCATAAAAGTGGGAGCAATCCATCACAAAGGGGTTATACACAAATGCGATATTACTATTTTCATTATCTCTATATATAAAAGGGAAATTTGTGGAGATGTGTGGGTGTGTGTGTCTGTTCGAAATGTTCAGCACATTTCCCAAAATGCTACAAACCTGAAATGTGGCATAGTTTCCATGGTGTGGACTATGTAAAAAGTATAAAATATCAATTTTTCTAAATAATGTATGCATTTTTTAAGAAATCTGCAATGTGTGCGTCTGTTTGGAATTTTCAGCATACTTCCCAACATGCTCATACCTGAAATCTGGCATGTGTGTAGGTTCCATGGTGTGGACAATGTAACAAGTATAAAATATACCTTTTTTTATTTTTCTTTAAGCTGTCCGCAGTGCTTACCCCTTGGTGACGTAGTTCTGATGTAGTTCTACGTTCATTGTTCCTAAAGTTCAGCAGTTCATGAAAACTTCAGCAGTTCATTGTTCCTAAACTTTCCACACTATCAGCATTCCAGCTGACATTAGTGGCACTCACTTTTGAAGTCACGAGGGTGACACAAAAGGGTGCTTTTGTAGTAAAGAGGGTGTCAGGAAATGGTGCATGTCTCTTTAATAGTGTCCGCAATGACGTTGTCCATCACATTGTGGCAAATCTCCCATGATTATTACAGAAACTTCATTTCTCTCAGAAGTTGATGAATGTATGCCATCCGAACAGTACAAAGCTTACATGCTTCAGCCGTTCACGTACAGGTACGGTACTTCAACATTACACGCTTCAGCCCCACATGTACAGCACTTATGTTGCGGTTGCTGCTGCCTCGGCTGTAAATCGTGACACCAGTAATGTTGCTGCGCAATTTCAACGCTCCAAATCAATGTAACTGGAATTGATTTACGGGATTCATGCTTTCCTCATGGTCAGCTTTATGCGGCTTGCTTCAGAGTTGGAAACAAAGACAATTTGTTGACACTTTCTCCTAAGGGCAAGACTAGCAATGTTGTCTCCAAAGAAGCATTGGTTCATTAAATAAAATTCAAACAGGAATGAAGTAGGAATTACTGTGTGAAGCACGGGTACACCTACTAGTTATTAGTAACATAATGTACAATGTCCATTAACAGGCAGGTGGGCCACATGTTTTATATAGCCCTCCATGCCGGATTTCTCACAGAGTGCTTTAAAAACAGGCGTTAAATTTACCCAACTCAGAGGTCGTTCTTAGGAAGAGAGCTGACCTTAAATAACTCTGGCTGCGAAGGACAGACCATTATCATTACCTGTGGTAGTTAGACTGTTGTACTTGTGAGTGCACCAAAACATTTCAGCTTACTTGTTGGTCACAGTTGCCTTGACTTGTGATGGGCCGAGAGGAAGGTCTGATATGCTGATAGTTGCAATTATTGTGCTTAGGGAGAACATTGCATCAGAGGTTGCTTTAATTTGAAATAAGTGATATATTTACGACCGATAGGAAGAGTTTCATGTGTGTGGATTGTGTGCGACAGGCATGACTGCAGCTGTGTTAGGGACAGGAAGGCTTGTGATAGGCAGAGCATTCCCTCTCCCTTACTTGTGGCATAGTTGTCATAAGCAGATTGCTGCACTTACTTGCGGCGGTTGCCACAGCGTGGGATCAACAGAATTATTAATACATAAGAAATAAAGCTGAAAACCTTTACTTCTGCTACAGAGACAGTTGCATAATTTCTTCTCGGCCCAGCTATTCTTACCCTCTGACTGCAGGTTGCCTTCCTATGCTCCTGTCCTGCAGACACAGGGCACCCCAAAAGGCAAGACAATAGTATTCCCTCTTCCCTTAGGGGATACCAGAAGTACCAACAGGAACTTCACCTCCAATGCCCAGGTGCTTGTCAGCTCAGGTTATTTTCACCGCACCCCCAGCTGCAGAGAGTCACCCACTTGGATCTGAGTCCAGAACAGGCTCCTGCTTCCTCCTTCTGTTTCTGGTTGCCTGGCTCCTTTCAGCATCTGGTTTATAGCGACAAGTAGGTTTAGCAACACCTCCTTTTCCCTTCAGATCTATCTGGTCCTGGTGAGAATCTGGGCTAAGGCCAGTCCCTTTGCCAAGCGCTCTCCTTTCTGTGTTATGTGTATCGCTACAAGAGTGTGTCATGTCAAGAACTGCGTTTTAATGCACACAAATGCACTCCTCTGGAAGTTGTTCTCAACTACCTTCTTGTTTGCTCCCTCCTGTCCCTTTCACATACTGCCTTTGCTGTCCTAACTGCCCCATAACGTATTCTATTAGTTGGGCTGTTCCCCTATCTTCCCTGGGGCGCTAACCTGGACAAGACTATTATCACACCCCACCACCTTTTGTGCCCCATCTTATTACCATGATGCTCAGGTGTTTTGGCTACACCTAATTGCCGAGCTGAGTAACTGCTTGTCATAAGCATTGCGGGCTGTGGTCTTAAAGCAGCCTTCTGCAATTTTGAGATTAAGCAGATCTGTCATGGTATGCAGCTCTGGGTCCTGGCTTCCTGATTCTTTGATGATTGACATTTCAGCAACTTTACCCACCTATGCGGTTTGCCACAAACCTCCAGGACCTATTGTGATCATTTGTGTTTCGGTGAGAGTGACTTCACAAGTAATCCACCTGCTCCATGGTCTGAGTGGGGTGGAGGTGGGCTCTCAAATCTTTCACTTCTTCTGATGTCTAAAGCCAGTGCCTGCTGTGCTTCAGTTGCAGTGGCCTCTGAGCTGTCAATCTGCATATACAACATCCTCCTCCTAATCTGAACCTGGCTCTACAATGTCTATTGCTCCCCTGGACAGACAGCATGGTGCTTGGGGCAGATGAGGGGGGTCAGAGGGATCGGTCCCGCACCTGGCTCCTCCCTGGTGTGGCCCCCATGCTTCCAGCAAGGCTGGTGCTTATTCAGGGCTGGCACTGACTGAGCACTGCCCTCATCTTTTTTTTTAAACCTTTGACGGGCCAACATGTTTGGTGCGGTGTGCCATACACACGGCCGCTTGGTCGCTTGGAGGCCCCGGTTATCCAAATCCTTCCTGGGTGTGCACACACTGCACGCATGAATTCGGCTCGTTTTGGTGGCATGACAGAAAAGGAGCAGGTAAGTGTGTGTGTGTATTTTGTGATGGTGTGTGTTATCTATATGAATGCTTGCATGTGTGTTTGAATGTAATGCAGTGCATGTGTAAAAAACTAGCTGAGTGGGCCTGTAGCTATGCATGTATGTATGTTGAAACTAGTCTCAGATTGTGTCTGCTGCATACGAGTGCATGTGTGTGCAGGAGTATGTAAAGTTTGGTCACTGTAAATCCCTTGCAGAGACTGCTGGAATTACTAGTGTGGTTGTGCCTAGTATCTTCATGCATGTGACTTACAGAGGCCATTTCTGGCATAGATAAGTTGTAGCAGCAACTTCACTTTAAACCACATGCATGCATGAAGGAAGCTGCTGCCAAACCCCACCTATGCCAGTAATACCAACATAAATAGGGGGTGGCAGCAGCTTCATGCATGTGATTAAATGTTAATGGTTATTTTAAATCGCATCCATGAACCTACTGCCACACCCTATGTATGCATGTCAATAATGTTTACTGGCATAGTTAGGCTCTGGCAATAGCTTTATGCATGCGATTCAAGTTCCCATTACTAGTATAGAAGGGATGTGGATGCAGACTCATGCAAGCAATTAACACTACCCAATACTGGCATAGATAGGTAATGCAGCCTCATGCGGGGGGTTTACAGCGACCATTACTGGCATAGATAGGTAATGCAGCCTCATGCGGGGGGTTTACAGCGACCAATACTGGCATAGATAGGTAATGCAGCCTCATGCGGGGGGTTTACAGCGACCAATACTGGCATAGATAGGTAATGCAGCCTCATGCGGGGGGTTTACAGCGACCATTACTGGCATAGATAAGTTGTGAATGCAGCCTCAAGTAAATTGTATAAAGTGATTCTATGATTGTTCGTGACATGGCATTTACTGGATATTTCCATTAGTGCCCATAGAGAACCAACTCAAATTGTTTACCATATTTTTGTCATAAATTGTGCAGCAAAATGGTTAATTTTATCACATTATTTTAGAAAGTCTTCTCAAGGGGTAACCCCCGACACCCCTAACACCATTTTAATTAATCTGGGCGTTCTGGCTACCTTCCATCCCTTGTGCTAATTCGAGGAAATATTAAGGCCCCTCGACTCAAATTATTCACCAGGCATGACTGCCCATGAATCATGAAATGTACTAGATATTTGTAATGTTTCCCTAGAACAGTGGTCTTCAAACCTTTTTATGCAAAGCACCCCTTGAGACATAGGTTTTGAAGTTGGGTCCCCCTTGTCTTTGAGGTTACTGAATAGGGGTGGCCACAGCTTTCCAGAGATCTTGACCCTTGTTTACATGGGGTAGCTGTGAGCGAGCAGCATGCCAAGGTAATAAGTACCTACACTCTCCTGGATGGGGCAGAATTAATTCAGTATCAGGCATTTTTTGTTAGTACAATTAGTCAAAGAAGTATATCACTGATCAAATGAGGGGGAGTTGAGACATTTGCCTTTGTAGCAGGAGGCTTTTGGCAGAAGGTTGAGTGCGTAGGTCCCAACTGGACTGCGTCCAAATCCTAGTGACTAAGGGTGGGATTTACCCAGTGGAGTACGGCAACAGACTCCCTTACATTCTCACTGTCTGCTTGTCTAGTGCTCCCCTCTAACATGCCCTTCTGCCTTACCTAATGTTTCCCTTTCATGATTCTATTGTGCACAATATTGGTCTTCTTCCCTGCACCTGTTCTGTCGCCCTGCTTCCTCGCTAGTAACCCTGACTGCTTCCTTCACCCATGCTCCTGCTCTCTCACTTACATTATTTCCCTCATCCTTCTCATCCCCTCATATTCATTTTTTTATCTTTCCTTGTTGCAAACTTCTATCTCTCTGTTCTTCCTCTCACACTATCACCTCTCGTCCCCCAGTTCTATTATTTCTCTTGCTCCCACCCCCACCCCCATCCAATGTTTCTCTTGGCTCTCTATTCCACTTATCCAGGTTCCTCTCCTTTTGTGCATGTTCCCGCCCCTCTACCCATTCTTTCCCTTTTCCCACTCCATTTTGTTTCTTTTAGATTCTCTTCAATTTTGTCTCTTTTCCTGTTCCTTCTCTTCTCTTACTTATTATTACCCACATTTGCCTTCCTTTCAGTTCTTCCCTGCGTACTCTCTCTCTCTCAAGCTTAGTCTCTCCCTCTCATTCTGTACCCTCTCCTTTCCAATTCTGACCATCTCTCTCTTCAATGCCTTGTGCTCTGTCTCTGCGTTTTACATCCACTATTCTGTCTCACCATATTCTGTCTCTCTTACTGTATTTTAATCTATCACTTTCCTATTCTATGTCTTCCACTTATGTACCTCCCACTTATGTGCCTCCTACCTACTCCGTCTCTCCCTTCTATTCTGTGCTAATCTGTCTCTCCTCTTATTCTGCCCTTCCTCCTATTCTGTCTCTCACCCCCATTCTTTCCTTTTCTCCCCTTCCACCCTATTCTGTCTCTACCTCATATTCCGTCATCGTCTGTCTCTTTCATCTCTCTTTCTCTCGTATTCTGTCTCCCTTCTATTCTGTGCATCTGACTAACTTGGTCCAATTCTTTACCTCCTGTGACAATTCGCAAGATGTCATCACTTCTCTCCAAGGGGGAGCCCTTTCCCATGAGGCTAGGGAGATCCGGCCACTACCGAATAGCCACCCTAAGGATGATTTAATGTGAGAGGACCTCATTGGGAGGGACTACCCCTTTGGGGACAAGGACAATCACCTAGGGTGCAGCCCGTTGAACCATGTCACACCCCAACATTCCCTAGCACCCTATTCATACTGAGCCATTTGATCAAGTGTAAGCCCATGTATTTTTGTAACATATGGAATAGTGCCAGAAGAGAACATACTCAGATGAGGAAGAACACAAGAACCATGAAGAGTAACCAACTCTTAAGTACTGCCACAAGGTGGCTCACCGGAGACAAGTGGTGGCATGATCACAACAACGTGGACCATCAAGTCCCAGAGCGGAGCCAAGACAATAAGGAGTGGAAGACAAGAAGAACAGCGGTAGCCGGAAACAAGAAACCCCATCCCAAGAAGGACCGGTGACATGCCGCATCCCAGGAGATGGTAAAGGGAGGCTGAGGAGACCCAGTGTGGATACGAGGAGGCAGAGAGAGGGACAAAACATAATGTTCCTCACCTCAGTGGCAGCTATAGGGCTATATATTAAAGTGTGTAGAGTGCATCAGGGAGGCTCTTCCTCGTTCCAGTAGTAACAAAATAGCTACTGGACATAGCAACAGTGAAGAAGGCATCAGAACAGAAGAAGGCATACAGGGAGAGTGCCCTCATCACAGTGGCAAACATAAGCCCACTGACCACCAGATAGAGGTCTGGGACCCAAATACAAGGAATTTGAGAACCCGAGGAGAACCTCCTCGGTGGAGTGGCAAAGATCCAGACATTGACCAAAAAAGAATGGTTTGGGACTTCGCTGGTACCAAGCAAAAGTGGCAAAACATTCAGCAAGTTGAAAGTCACGAAAAATAACTTTTCATATATCAGGAGAAGGGAGTCATTCTCCTGGGAAAGATACAAAACCCTCAGGACATATTCCAAAGACGCCAGGGGAAGGGAGTAATTCCCCCGGTCTTATTGTGAACTGTACGGACCAGTACCAGGCGAAGGGAGTCATTCTCCTGGTCCAGAAAGTGGATTTGTACAAAGACTGTGTGGAACCTGCAAGCCAGGGGAAAGCAGTCATTCCCCCTGGTCTTATTGTGAACTGTTCAGACCAGTACCCGGAGAAGGGAGTCATTCTCCTGGTCAAGAATGTGGATTTGTGCATTGTGTGGGACCCACCAGGGGAATTGAATCCTTTCCCCCGGTCTTATTCTGACCTATACAGATCATTACAAAGAGAAGGGGTTCATTCTTCTTGTCCAGATCGTGGTGTTTTGTAAAGACTGCATGGAACCCGCAAACCAGGGGAAGGGCGTCATACCCCCTGGTAACCTTTTTGCAAGTGAACATTCTTTTCAATCCCACCCGAATACCAGCAGAAGGGAGTCATTGTCCTGAAGAAGGAACTTTCTGTTGAATTATATTTGTCTTTAGTTGTAGTGTGAGGGATAGAAGTAGGTTGTGACACAGGATAGTGGACTTTGATTTTGAAAAACATTCTGACGGATTCTTTAGTATTTGCTTGAGGCAGGGAACCCCCTCTTAGATGATTGGGTTAGTGAAGGTATTTCTTTTATAGATAAAAGTCTATAACCTCCACCATGCCACATTTGTGTCAGCTTCCTTCTTCAACACCCTTACACTCTCTACTATTCTGTCCCCACTTTCCATTTTGTCCCTTTCTGTTTATAACTTGTATTATGTCCCTCAACGACTTTCTGTTCCTCCCTCCCTTCACAATAATAACAATTTGTATTATTTCAAAGTATGGGGCTAAGTCAGCCAACGTAGGCATATAGCTATATTTGTTTGTCTCGCCTTCTTGTCCTCTTTCTTCTCCTCACCTCACTTTTTAAATTCCTGCTCTCTCTTCTCTAGACCCAATTCTGAATCTCTCCCTCTTGCTGTCTTGCATGTACTTTTTCTCCTCCCTTTTTAACTCAGGCTACAATTTTGTCTCTCTCGCGAGTGTTCACAATCATCTGCCTTTCTTCCACATTCTAGCCTTACCCCAACTAAGTGCCTCTTTCTGCCTCTATTATAGCCACTTGTTTTCCTGTCCACTGTATCCCGTTCTGGTGTTTTCCAAAATACTGCTCTCAAGGTAAATCTGCAATTCCCCCTGATCCCACTGTGTCTTCTGCTCTTTGGGCAGTGGGGAAAGGGCAGAGATCACAGTGCATGCCTTAATAGCCGCACCCTGGCAACAACAAAAGTAAACACAGCATAGAAAGTCTTCTATGCTGTGTTTATTGATTGAAAGGCGCACCTGAGGCCGAGGATAGGCGCTTAAAGGCAGCGATCAATGTAAGACAGCTTACAACAGCTAAGCAGGGCATGGCGCTGAACACCACCAAGGGGGCGCACCCCACAGTTTGAAGAACACTGTAGAGAGGTAATTGTATGCCTTTTTATCAGATGTTTCTCAAAAATTGTGCTGAAAAATACATCATTTCAGCAGATTATTTGAAAACATTTTCTTTGGGGGAATCCCCCAAACTGCCCTTAATTATTTTGGGCTTCCTCGCCATGCTTTGCCGCTCGTGCTTATTTGAGGGCATATTTAGGTTTCCCCACTGAAAATATTCGACAGGCATGACTGCCAATGCAATGTCATGGATTATTTTCATGTTTCCCTACGTTTTTCTCATAAATTGTGCTGCAAAATGCATCATTTTAGCACATATATTTTAGAAGATCCTCCTCACTCCCCCTCCTTAATTCGTTTAGGATACCCTTGGTCGCTCGGGGTGGGGCTGATAGTGTGGTGCCCCCTTCCGCAGCAGAATCAATCGGTTTCGGCGTTACAAATTAAACTGCACTCTTTTCTATGCCATGGACAAAGATTAGCCATCAAACGTAAAGCTGCACTGCAAACACCCAGAGACATAATTTAAATGAAAGAATTGAAAGGCCCTGAATCCGTCCTGCAGATCACCCACAATGCCCTTCCCCCTCATAAGGCCATCTAGTATCCGTCTTCAGAGCTGCCATGCTATGGCGTTCTATGATAATGTTTGCACTCTGTGAGAATGTGTGCAGCTACACATGCAGCAAAGCTCAGCTTTAGTACAGACAACTGGCAACTACAAAGAACCTAATGAGACCATGGGCCTGATTCATGGATTTTTTGTTGTGCTGTAAATCACCACTTTGCTTGTCATTCTGCGTGCAAAACCCCATTAGTCGATGCATGAAATCGACTTTACAGGACTTTTCCGGACTTTGCGTGGACTTCGCACAAGCCCTGTACGCGCGAGACTCCTCTCAGAGTGGGGGTTCGGCCTATGCAGAGACCTAAATAGGGGGCGGAACATGCAGAATGATGAAGAACAAGGGAAATATGGGTGTGTCGAGAGACGTCCTGTGCAAGGAAATTGCACGCCCACAACTGCGTACAACCAAGTGTATTCATGGATCTGATCGTGCAACATCAAGTCGGGGAAATCAGCATGCAAAGCTTGCGATCTCACCGCCACCTGAAGGCATGCATAAAGTCCAGATCGCATAGGAATCACTGCACAAATGTAAGGTCTGATCGCGAATTTAGGGGTGCGTGAACACAGTTGGGGCGCCGATTGGAGTTAGAGGTGCACGTATGCAGAGTAGCGGGGTGTTGCTAGGTCTGTAAAAGATCCGGAGCTATGCTAATGTCGGGCCTGTTGGGACTCGGGCTAGCTAACCTTTTGGTCGTAGCCCCTGAGCCTCTATCCGGGGATACAACCAAAAGACCTGGAGCTATACCCTCCCACCCCGAAGTCCCCTTGCGATGCCTCTGGGCAACACCTTGCTTAATAACTAGTAAAGGCAGCTCATTTTTATCGCTCGAATGGGACCAACTGCTCCCACGCCTACCTAAGGAGACTCTTGGTCCGACTTCCATTTCTTCACCACGCTTGGTCTGCAATGAGTTGTGCAATTTTATGACAACATACGTGTTGATGTCCAGGCCAACACAAAACTTCTGACAATCATTGAGGACTAACGCGATCTCATCCATAAAGCATATATATTGTAGGGGAACGCTGCAACCTTGCCTCAAGAGGTAGCGACTTATGCCCAAATGATTACATCAGATAATAAACGTATTGGTCCTGCACAGCATGAACCAAATATGGAGGATGCAATGGGGTGGTTGAGCTTAACCCCAGACATTTTTTCAATCTCTGGTAAAGACCTGGCTTCTGAAGTGATTCTAGTAGACAACAGTGACTTGAAGGGTGAGGAAGGTTTGGTGGCTGGGCCTCTGAAGAAACAAGTGAAGAAGTTCCAAAACCCAAAAAAGGCTATTTTGAACAAAAAGTGAGTAAAAAGGACATTTTTAAAAATACCATTCTCAACCAGAAAATCCCCCAGAAAAGGCTGATAATCTGTCGAATAACAATTCAAATGAGAAAACAAAACCAAAGAAAGGGAAACCTTTAAAGAAGAAAACAACAAAAAGACATAAGGGATTTCTTCCATAAATCTGAACAAAAGCCTGAAGTACAACTAAGAGAGACTGCCATTGATGGGGTTTCCGGTCACCTACCCTCGGAAGACAAGGATCTGTTTGTGGTCAGGCATTGAGGACAGTGTTTAATAATCAGAAAACATGCATTCCAGATATGAAACTTGTCGTTGAATTCATTTGGAAGGACTTCGAATGACAGCCGTTGAACAGATCCAAAATCTTAAATATTCGGAGTCACATCCCAGTTCCTTCCTTCCCAATTCCTTGTATATAGACTTTGTCGAGTTGAACAAAGAAAGAACAGTGGTAAACTTGTATTCCAAAACAGTGGCATTGGTAGAGTGGAACAGCAAAAAGTGTCTCCAGCAAATGGGCGTAGAAATTGTCATCCTTCAAGCATCAACATACAAAACACAAAGGAACCCATGAGTAAATGAGAAAAAAATCAAATTAGGACTAACTTGATTCCTGTTATGATAAATTGTGAGGATGCCTGCAAGCTTTCTACAGGAAACATGTCAGAGGAGGGCCAGCTGTTTGATTGGTCCTCGTTGCCTCGTTCATTGGATTTTATTATGACAGAGAAAATTGAGTGACCAAGGGAGTTGTTACCTTTAGCGATGAAGTAATAACATTTTGTTGATGAAACTTTATGGGCTTTAAACAGGAATGTACCAATGATCGCTTTATCGGTGGTGTAGCTTAATTTGGGATGATGTTTTTACAGGGAACCTGGTAAAGTAAGCCCCCACTGCTTGAGGGTTTTAACATGTTTATGTACCAGCAATGTGTGGTCTCAGCGGCGTCCCGGTGGTGGTTGAGCGGTACCAGTAGATTTGAATTGGGACGGGCTTACTGATCAAATTATTTCCTCCTTGGATGCTATTCTAGCTCTAAAATGTCATGGACAAAAGGAAATATGCTTAGGCAGTGTTTATTCATAAACATTTATTGGAATCCCAAGGCTGTTTTATCTACAGTCCTAGCATGTGCATTAGGCAATATTATTGACGATTGGTTGTTGGAGGTGATAACTTGAATATTCTGATAGGAGGTGACCTGAACTGTATTTGTGTTGAAGTTGTAAGACACACAGATTTAAGCAATTCAATGGTGAGTGTTGAGGGAGATCCCAGGAGGAAGAGAGGGGGGGAATGTAATATATTAATGGCCAATTCTGGGGATGGAAATATTGATATAAATTGACTGATACTTTAAACTTTCTATAGCACGAACAAGGGTCAAACCACCTAAAGAGTCTGCTAATGCGTAGAAGTAAGGGAAGGATCTTAGAATGGTTATTTCCCGTATGTTCTAAGAATGCAACTTTTGTCGAAGGTAGAATCAATAAGCATACTTTCGATAGACTGGTGTCGGGGAAAAGAGAGAGAAAAAAGCAAATGTAAGGTTCATAGCGAGGCTCTATAGGGATGATCCTGTAAGATGTATTGAGAGAATGAAAAGAATAAAGAAAAACTACAAGAATTGGATCAAGTCCTATTAAGTATATTTACACTTGAGGCACAATCAAATGGTATTAATACAGATGGCAGGTAAACATTCATCAAGATTTTGGGAGATCCTTAATCAGTGCCAAAAGTGTAAGAGAGGTGCTGAACTAGCAGCTGTAGTCGACGAAGACAAGTGGATAGCGCACCTTTGCCAGATTTATAGGGGAGGAACAGAAAGATTGTCCTTTAACAAGGTCAACTGGGGAGCCTAAAAAGGCTTGGCAGGGGCATATAACAGCAGAATAAATTTCACTTGAAATTAAGGGAATGAAAAAATCTAGGATAGCTGACCTGGACAAAATGCCACCAATCGTTCTAAAATTCAACCCTAGATTGTGGTTGTTTCTGCTATAGACAGTATTTCTGAATATTTTTGAGTCTACGGAATTCCCCTTATCATGGCATCCAGCCATTGTGGGGCCCATCTACAGACCCTATTAATTATAGACCAATTTCACTGATAGACAGCTCATGCAACATTTTTGCTTCTCTACTTCTTTGCTTTCTCAAAGACTAGGAAGTGAACAAGTCCATTCTTTCAAAATTTGAAGTGGGTTTTAGGAATAGAATAATCCTAAAAAATGAGTGAAATCCTTGGTTTGTGGCCGAAAGGTCATGACAATATACATGGTGAGTATCTATCAAATGCCTTCAACAATGTCCATAGAGAAATTATCTGGTATAAATTAAAGAACTATGCAAAACAAAAGAGGTGATGGCTGGAAGATTTGGAATTAATCTTAACCTCTGGCATTGCTGGCAACCCTCCAGATCATCATTCTTCACCTGCCAAGCCATTAAAAAAGGGGAAAGACCATATGCAAATCAGTCTTGGTCCCACCTCAAAAGGGGCAGTCCAGCCCAAATTGCTTGGTCACATCCCTTCTGCATAAGATTACAATCATCCCCAAACATGTTGCAGCCTTGTTGGGCCTCATGAGGAGTAGCTTGGCTCTCTAGGCCCCAAAGGCACTGGACTCACGTCTTGGCATACCCGTCCCACCCGGGGTGACTTGCACAAAACAAAAGAGGTGATGGCTGGAAGGTTTGGAATGAAGCCTAACCTCTTGCATTGCTCTGGGCAACCCTCAGACCATCGTTCTTCACCTGTCAAGCCATTACAAATGGGGAAATACTGTATGCAAGTCAGGCATGGTCCCACCCCAAAAGGGGCAGCTCAGTCCGAACTGCCATCAAATGTCCTTGATCTTAGCCTTGTGTAGATTTTTATAAAAATTATATCAGAAGATTTTAGCAGCATTATAAGATAACACTTGAGGTGCGTTTTATTGTAGTGTCAGATGACATGGTAATGAAATGTATTGTGATTATGTAGTATTGTATTCTTATTTTTGTTTCCTTGTGGGTTTTTTTCAAAATATTCCTTTTGTGAACTAAATATTTACATTTTTTAAATTGTGAAAGGTTTGTGTATTTTTACAAACTAGAATACAATCGAAAATATACATAACTTTCCATTTGTTATTGCATTTTATAACAATTTTATTCTTAGCATTATGCAATTTATGCTGTTGCACATGACGCATTTAACTTTCATCAAATGAGCGCTTTAGATTCGAGCGCCAACCCCGACATGGCCACGTACAATCACACACACTCTACATGAAATTGGCCAACCGCAAGATGGCCGGCATCCCGTGCCTCTGTTGCCATGGAGGCACAGGACGCGAGGCGAGGTCGCCGAGCATCAGACGATGCTTTTTGCGGCATCGCCAAGCAACACTGGTCATCATTTGCTTTTATAAGATTCACTGTACCCGCCCGTGTTACACACGGCAACCTGCATGCCACCAAGATCTTTGCACGTTGGCAGAAGGTAAGGGAATCCTTTTAACTTGCTCCCAAAAGGAACATCTGATTTCAAGATATTAGTCCCCGCATTATACTTACCTTCAGTGCTGGTCATTGGGCCGGGTCTCGGCGGATCCGAGATCCGGCACCAGATGTGTAGCCGGATCTCGGGATCCGGCCAAAGTCAGCCGCCCAAGCCTATGAACCGCGCTGTAAAAAAGAAAAAGAAAAAAAAGCGCCCGTGACGGCAGCATTGCCGTTTACCGCAGGCTTTGGCACTGGTGTGTAATGCACAATGCTCGCTACATGTACAACTGAAAGGAATCGCAGGCATTTTTTTGTTGTGTCTTTTTCTTTTTTTTGGCACTACAAAATGAGCCAGGGCTCATCAAGGGGGCGTGGCCTAACTGCAAGGGTCTTGCTGGCCCGTTAGGCCATGCTCCCCTGACGAGCCCGGCTCAATGGGCCACTGGCACCCCTTCCAGGCATCCTTTTCTAGTGATCAACACCCTCTTCCCATTGGGGAGAGGGTGTTGATCTCTGCATTTATTTTCAATAGGCTTGCCTGGCAGGGGACAGGGCCTCGCCTATTCAGGCTTAATGGTGGCGCTGCCCCTTGCCAGCTGGGTAGGGGCAGCGTCACCATTAAGGCTGAAAGGGTGAGGCCACTGGAAGCTGAGGCCGTTTTCCTGAAGACTAAAACTCCCGCAAGTTTCAGTCTTCAGGAAAAGGGCCTCAGCTTCCAGCGGCCTCATGTTTTCTCCATAATGGTGGCGCCGGCCCACGGGCATCTCCTGCTTGCACGAGCGAGAGCTTCAGGCTTCAGAAAAAAATCCTTTTCGTGTAGTGGCCGGGGCTGGCAGGGGAGATTAGTGGGACCCGCAAGACCCCACCTCAAAACGAAATTTCAGAGCCTGACGGGGCTGAGCCCCGGCAGGCTCCGGCCCACTTAAAGCCCTGGTCGGCGGTAAAAGGCGATGTTGCCGTTGTGGGCGCTTTTTTTTTTCTTTCTTTTTTTAATGGCCACTACCAACCCCACCCCCTCTAGACCACGCCCCCTCTGCACCCCCCAACTCCTCCCCCACCCCGCAACTTGTGGGATCCCCACCACATTTTTTCCATTTCCACCACTGCTTACCTTTTATCATTAGGTACAGGACCGCTTCAGTATGTCCTTAAAAACGCCATGAAGCTCCAGGTACCATTTAGCAGCGTGGCTGCCACCTTTTTTTCACTTATTTCCATGCATTACATATAGAACTAGGATCCCCAGCCCCTTTGTATTAACAGTGTGTTATCATTTTTATTTTCTCTGAACACAGATCGCAGTTTTCAAAATATCAGGTAACAGAGTTCCACCAATGGTTTCAATGTATTTATGCTTACAATGAGACTACTTTTTGTTATCATTCCTTATATGCCCTTAGTGTACGTTTATCTTCCTGTTAATTTCTTCTCGGGATTGCTTCTGGCCAATTTAACAACATTATGGGTAGGTACGGATGCCATCCGATATCCCCGTTTAATTCAGGATATGGATATCACTGTGTGTATTAACCATTGGTCACAGGTGTTTGGGGTTACTATGTGATTGAACTGTTTATTACACCAAAGAAATGTGGTGCATAGCCCTGATGATGGAAATTAATCCGAAATGCATTGGCTCACTGTACCACGCCATTGATTTTACTAAAAAAACGTTTGCAAGTTGAGGACATTACTATCTCCCATAAATGAGCGAGAATGACCGAGCATAGCGAGGGAACACTAGGCAATACATGGGCACTCAGGGGAGTTCTCCCCCAAGAAACATATCAAAATAATGCATTGAAAGGGTCCATTTGCAGCACAATTTCTGAGAAAAACGGGCTAAAAAGCCATACAATTTACAAATGGATTTCTAGGTTAACACATGGAATGATCCAGCAGATTCCATGTTACCAGCAGTACACAGGAGCATTTTACAACATTTTCATGATGTCCATATCCGCAACATTTCCAGTATTGCCGTTGGAAGTCTCTTACATGCAGTTGCAGCCACGATATATGCCAGCTTTGCCAATGTAAATCACATTCATGAAGCTGCAGCCACAATCTATGCCGGTAATGTAATGGTCACTGTAAATCACTTTTAATCCGCCGCCAATAAAATGCATACATGCCTGCATCGCTCTTACACACAGACTCATTTACTCACCACAAACGTATAAACATGCATTCCAAATCTTGCTCACACTGCAAATAAATTCAAGCCAATAAATTCAAAAACACATGTGTATAAACACTTTTATTGTTTTAACATACCTTAGTAAATATGCTTCTGCTTCGGTGGTCTTCTGTTTGCCCGGGTGGGGCAATGACAGTGGTGTGCTCCTCCTGAACTAGTCAACCTGGGCACCTGGGCTGGCCCTTGGTTGCCTAGAAACCAGTAGATGTATGCACCGTCAATACTGTAGGGCAGGTGGAGTGCATGTTTTAAGTCAGTGTGCTCAGGGATCCACAAGGACATGCCTGCCACGCCAGCGGTTATTGAGGCTTGATAATAAGGGGTGAGTCACTGCGCAAGAGAAGGCCATTCAGTGCCCGGGTGTGACTCTTAAAATGGACTTTGAAACAGAGCTGTCACTTTTATCGAGCGACAGAGGGGTTGTGACCATGAACCATAGCACCAGCAGCCGCCTAGTGTGAATGACAGACATTCAGAATTGCCTTGTCTAAAGCTTATCTTTGCCGGAGAATTTCCATCGTGTAGAGTTTTCCACTTTCCCATCATAAACTTTCTGTTACGTTTTACAGTATTCCTCATAAATTCATGTGGAGGTTTTCAGTCATACCGTAAGTACCTCGGAACAAAATAAAGGACGTGTGGGCACTTTATCAGGGCGCACTATCAAACAATAATGCATCTTTTAAAAAATAAATACCGATATACAGAACTACATTTTTAGTTTTAAATTAAAATCTGGTATAACATAGAAAGAGACATTTACTGCAATCCAGCACCACAGACATGCAGAGCCAAACTTAAGGCTGGCACACCTGTGTGCTTTATCTAAGGAATAGAGTGCTTCACATTTAAACCGCAAAAGATATAAATAAATTAGGAAATGTGAGATGCGTGCTTTTCAGGTCCAGACACAGAGGGCCTGATTCACAGAAGCGTTTTATAATGTTATGTTACTTTGCATTTATATAGCGCCTTATGTACCATTGGTATGATCTCAAGGCGCTGGTAGGTTTCGCACGCCCGCTGGAACTGTAGTTCAAGTCAGTAGAGAGAGAGAGAGTCATAAGGTGTGTGTGAGCACCGGATATGTGTGCAGCAGGTGTGGCACTCCTATGATAGCTGCTTCTTAGCGGTAGGTGTGGTGGTTGGGAGATCAGGAGTATGTGTTCGTTCTGGCAGGGTGATACCAGACCGATTCTGGCTGCGTTAGGCCTGAGGAGAACGCCTAGGCTGGCGGCTGTGGAGCCAGCTGTGTTTAGTTAGGATGATGTGGAGTATGTGGCAGGTGTTGGTATGAGAACAGCTATACCGAATGTGTCATAGTATCGCTGTGTTCTAGTTGAGTGGTGGTGTATAGAAGAGAGTAAGCGTGGTGATGTGATATGGTGATTTTCAGTAGGTGCTTGCGATCGAGCGCACATCTGAACCATTTATTCTATCTGTTTTATTCACTCGGTCTCTTCAGTCGGCTTCGTCTGTTCAACTTCAACCGTTGAGTCCGCGCCAACCGTAGTGACTATTCCATGCATTCATGCACTCCAACCGTTCCATGCACTCCAACCGTTCCATGTACTCCAACCATTCTTGCTCAAAGTCCATTCCATGCCCTTTATCTGTTACATGCATTCCATCCGTCGCATGTACTCACTCAGTTCTATGCACTCCATCTGTTCAATCAGTTCCATGCATTCCTTCTGATCCATGCACTTCGTCCGATCCATGTATTCCATCAGTTCCACCTACTTCATCTGTTACATCATCTTCATCCGTTCCACCCACTTCATCCGTTGCACCCACTTCATCCTTTCCACACATTTCATCCTTTCCAAAGACTTCATCCTTTCCAAAGACTTCATCCGCTCCACACACTTCATCCACTCCACACACTTCATCCACTCCACACACCTCATCCACTCCACACACTTCATCCTTTCCACACGCCTCATCCTTTCCACACGCCTCATCCTTTCCACACACTTCATCCTTTCCACACACTTCATCCTTTCCACACACCATTTAACCTTTCCACACACGTCGTCCACTCCACACATTCCATCCGCTCCGCACACTTCGTCCACTCCACACACTTCGTCCGCTCCACACTCTTCGTCCGCTCCACACTCTTCGTCTGCTCCACTCTTCATCCTTTCCACCCACTTCCTCCGTTCCACCCACTTCATCCGTTCCACCCACTTCATCCGTTCTACCCACGTCATCCGTTCTACCCACGTCATCCGTCCCAAGCACTCCATCCTTCCCATGCACTCCATCCATGTCATGCACTTGATTCATCTATTCCATTCATTCCGTTCATTCCATGCACTCTGTCATTCCATGCCATCTATCCATTCCATGCACTCTATCTATTCCGTGCACTCCATCCGTATCATGTACTCCTCCTTTCCATCCTCTCGTCCACTTTATTCCTCTCGTCCACTTCGTTCCTCTCGTCCATTTCATTTATTTCATCCATTTCCTTAATTTCATCCACTTCACTGCTTTCATCCAGTTTATTCCTTTCATCCACTTCACTACTTTCATCCACTTCACTTGTTCTATTCAGTTTATCCTTTTTAATTTACATTAGCGGTTATTAGTTTTCGATTTCTCCCTCGGATAATGATGCTGGATTGTTATTTATGATATAGCAGCTTTGGGCTAAGGTCATTGATTGCTGTTATCCAATTTGAGTTAAGAGTCGATTTTAGGGGAAGAGCCATGTTTTCAGTAATTTGCAGAAAGACATGAGGTCCTCGGTGAGTCGGATGTGGGGTGGAAGTGTGTTCCACCGAGTGGGGGCCAGGGCTGAGAATGATAATCCACCTAACCTGGCTGAGTTGGTTTTTGGTATGACTAGGAGGCAGGCAGAGCTTGATCTTAGAGTGCGTGGAGGATGGTAGGGTTTTAGTTTGTATTGAAGATATTGAGGTTCGGTTTTATGCATTGCTCAGTGAGAGATGCATAAGGTTTTGAAGGACCCCCTTCCGGCAACCGGAAGTCAGTGCAGAGTTTTGAGGGCTGAGTAGATGTGATCTCTCGTGCCAAGTGCTAGTAGCAGTTTGGCTGCAGCGTTTTGTGCTCTTTGTAGTTTAGTCAGTTGGTATGCGTGGAGTCCGAGGTCAAGGGGGTTAGCATAGTCCAGTCTTGACATAATTGATTGGACCGCGGAGAGTCTATTGGGAAAGGAGAGATATGGAAAAATGCGCCTAAGAGTTTTAAGGTGGTAGTGGCAGGACTTGGAGACGTTGTTGACTTGGAGCGAGAGTGAAGCTTTGAAAAACGCTCTGTGAATCAGGCCCAGGGGATTTCATTTCTCTTCTACACTAACAACAAAGATTAAATAAGCATCACAAATGATTCTTAAAACTAAAAAACTACTAGACTCCCTGTTTTGTAACAAGAGTGTTCTGCAGAAAAATAAATGTATAAACGAGTAACATTTCCATTGTACTCATCTACGCAGCTGGTCACCCAGATTATTGAACTCCTTTTGTTATCCCACTTTATTGAGATGGGCTGCACTTTAGGTCTCCCATTGTATAGAGTTGCACTGCGCTTTTGGTCTCCCATAGTATTGAATTGTGCTGCGCAGCCGGTCACCCATTGCATTGAACCGTGCTATGCGTTTGGCCACTCAGGGTACTGAACAGTACTACTCTCTTCCCTTTGGTCTCCCAATCTACTGAACTGGGCTGTGCAGTTGGTCACCCGGTGTATTGAACTGCACTGCGCTCTTCATTTTGGTCCCCCACTGTACTGAACTGTGCTGTGCTGTGCAGTTGGCCACCAATGTATTGAACTGTACTGTGCCTTTCCTTTTAGTATCCCAGAGTATTGAACTGTGCTACATATTTGGTCTCCCACTGCATTTAAACCGTGCCGGGCAGTTGGTCGCCAAGTGTATTGGACTGTACTGCACTCTTCATTTTGGCCCCCAACTGTACTGAACCGTGCTGCGCAGTTGGTCACCCAATGTACTGAACTTTACTGTGCTCTTCCTTTTGGTCAGTTTCCCACTGTATTAAATAGTGCTTCGCTTTTAGTCTCCTGCTGTAGTGAACTGTGCTGCTCAGCTGGTCACTCAGAGTGTTGATTTGTGCTGCCATTTGGTCTTCCGCTGTGTTGTACTGTGCTACACTCTTGGTCTTCCACTGTGTTGAAGGGTGCTGCCTTTCGGTCTCACACTGCATTGTACTGCGCTGAACAGTGCACCCATCTATATGGCACTGTTCCTCCTTTCACCTCCCACTGTATTGAACTGTGCTGAGCTTTAGGTTGCCCGCTGTATTGAATTGTGCTGCACCCCTGATCACACTCGGAAGTGAACTGTACCACACCCTCAGTCGACCTCTGTTTAAGCTGCACGCTATAGCCAATAACTAAACCAATGTGAACTCTACAAATAAATACCCTCGATTCAGGGTAGACATTGGAACACAGCCACTGTCGATCCCGTGTAAACCTCTATAACATTGCCACCAGTAAACTAAAGACAATACTGAATTATAGCCTCAGCTGAATCCAGGTGTACTCTTAGTACACACCCACTACTCAAACCTTTGACCGACCAAAAAGCTGCTGTTAATCACAGACAATTTATCAGAGCACAACCTCTGCACCACCACAGGGAGGCACGTGCCATTGAGAATCACAACACAACTACAAAACTTTAGACCACCACAGGAAAGCCATTGCCACAGTAAACCAAATCAAACACTACCACATGCTGACATAACCTGAGAAAGATAGACAACTGTACGGTAAACTAACCACAGGACAGCACAGGTCAACACTAGGAGCCCTCAGCACGGCCATACAAAATCCAGATACAAGAACCCAAACTGGGAAACAACTGGAAGCAGAAGACAGAAAGTGAAAGACACAACTAAAGGACATCACAGGAAGGTGACTGCAGCTGTGAATCTGTTCCTATTACCTCATTAAATCCATAGACCAAAACAAGTGAAGAGAATTCGAAGGGAGTCACAGGAAGGCTTTCACAACTGTGAACTCAACCAAATATAGTACATCAGAACTGTGGGTCCTTACAGGAGTAGATCAAACCGAAGGATGACACAGGGTCCCTCAGTAGAAAACAAACCAAAGGGCACCACAGAAAGGCTCTCGTAACTGTGAACCTGACTGAAATATTACAAACCTGCAGATCAACACATAAAAATATCTAAGCCAAAGGGCAAAAGTGCGATCCGGACAGAAGTCAGCGGACAACCCACACCAACTGAAAATAAAATGGGGAAAGAGAAATATAGCTGGAAACCAGGAAACAAAAGACTCAAAAGGGCACACGCCCCTGGAAAACAATCAACTAACCATTATAAACAAATGCCACAAATTCAAAATGACAAGGCAAAACAAGGAAAACTAAGAAAATGCAAAGCCATTTTACACTTGTACAGATGCAGTAACGCAAGTAGATAAAGTAATCTTGAGGCTGGCTATATAGTGAATAGATTGCGGCGATGGGCCAACGTATATACATCAGAATGTATAGAACCTGGATGTTTCACGATGCACTTTAGCAAAGCTTGAACCCTGTGAATGTAAAGGGTTTCAGTGTGGCGCAGTTGGAAAATAGCTAATGGCGAAGGAGAATCCAAGAAAGGCTGGCTGGCCCAGCACCAAGAGTCGAGGCCACCGTGAGCCTGGTTGTCTGTCAAGTAGCTACATGAACGTGAAAAAGAAACAAACTTGTGTTTGAGGTGGGGTGAAAAAACACTGAAGGCATCAAGAGTTCATCATTTAATAGTATTATATGTAGCAAAGAGCTCAAAAACATGGTCTCCAGTCACATGGTCAGATTGAAATAGACTTTGGGTCGAGCTACACCGAAACCTGAAGATAAAACCATGCCACACTCCCTTTTATTCTCAGGCACAGAGAGCTTGTGCAAAGCCAAGTTCAAAGCTTTAATTGAATGGCATACCGCAAGAGTGAGGATAGATGTCAAGCTAATTAGGTGGGTGGCTATGGTCAAGACCAGCCCACATGCACCTGGGGTACCAGCCTGCGTGTTGCTAGCATGTGGAATATTCCAGAAGGGTACAAGTGCGCCAACCAATTATAGAGGGCCATGTAACAGAGAGCCCTATAGTTTGTGTAACCAATGGATCATTGTGTATTTTGTGACGATGAAGATGACTTGCCCTAGATGAGGGCTTAGTTGTCCACCTGATGTCAGAGACCCAATCACAACCCCCATCAGTATGGAACGTATACTTAGATGCTCCCTGTAATCATATCACATCCCCAAGTAGGTTTTTGTAGTTTTCCACGTAGTAGTGTGACGTCACTTATTTCATTAAAAAAGTAGTTTTTTTATTAAATTCACCGAGATCATGCTTTGCAACGTCCGTTGATGTCTGCTGTAACTCCCTGTTTTAGACAATTGA
The DNA here is from genome assembly GCF_040938575.1 of Ambystoma mexicanum. Taxonomy (NCBI): domain Eukaryota; kingdom Metazoa; phylum Chordata; class Amphibia; order Caudata; family Ambystomatidae; genus Ambystoma; species Ambystoma mexicanum. Next base: position 824,645,049 of record NC_090923.1, on the reverse strand, counting down.
AAATAAAACAGTACTAAGTTTTACCAACTTCCTGAGTCAGTTTGATTATTGATGTACAAGTAAGTTCTGCATCTCCATACATCTCTAAATATTGCTACCTCGTCTTAAAGGACCCAGGTCTATGGGTTCAGCATGACCATAACTACCAGACAAACTACACATGAAACACACAAAACACTCACCCAACATAGCAAACAATTGCATACAACAAACAACTCATACACTGGACCTTCACCTTATGGATCCAACAAGCCAATGCGCATGACCATAGCTACCAGCCAAACTACACATGAAACACACAAAACACTCACCGAACATAACAAACACTTGCATACAATAAACAACCCATACACCTGACCTTCCCCTTACGGAAACACCAAACCAGTGCGCACGAACAAACTACAAGCTAAACCATAAACTAAACACACACACACAACATAACAAACAATCGCATACAACAAACAATCCAGACACTGGGGCTTACCCTTACGGATACAAAAAGGCAGTGCACGCATTCAACTCACCAGCAGGCCAACATTCACAGACACCAGTTTCTCCTGGTTCTGGACCTATCCTATCACTCTTCCCTCGCTTATTCACCCTGCTCTCTTTTTTGCAGAGCCACGTGAGCATCAGGAGACAGGACCAATGGTAACAGTGCACACAGACCTTATTTATTTGGTTATAGTGTTTGGTTGGGTTAGATTAAGTGACACCATCAAGAGTTAGGCAGGTTGGAAGCAGCTGCCCATATGAGATATCCAAGACTTTGTTTTTCCAATGTTGTAACGTGTTGGGGTTCCCATTGCTTTGCTTTATGTTTCCTATTAGTTTTTCTTCTATTCAACTCGACATGGGGCAATTTGTTTGCTCTATTCCTGAACACTCAAGAACATCGTTGTCTGTGAACTACTTCACTCATACATAGCAGCAACACTTGTACTGTCATCTGTCGGTCTACACCTTGCATAATGTACACATAGGTTCACATTACTTACACGTTGACACCTGCTTCTGCCACTTCCCTTTGCTTTACTTAAATTTCAGGTGTGCATGACCTCATGATATGTTAATTGAGTAGCAAAGGGTTAAACCACCCAGTCAAACATGAAAAAATAGAATACCTAGCGAACATGAGTTGCAATTAAGTGCCAATTCAAAAATCGCATCACCTACCAGTCTAGGTCATCTTTTCGGTCCGGCAATACATCTAAGGATGATGGATTGTGACTTATGTTCAAAAAGGAGCAACATACTTCCCTTCGTTAAATATCTATACACAAACTCTATATATTCTGGTCCACCCTATATGGCATGCTGCTATCTGTCCCTAGTGATAGCTCCATGAATGTTGGCACTGACTGCAGTCTACCCATGGACCCTATGTCAGACTACCACATGTCAGACTACCACACCACAAGTGCTTTTTGATCATCCACCTAACACAGGGAAATTTCATGCAGTAATTCAACTTATCAGACCTCCTTCGTCGCAGCCAGCAGGGCGCAGGGACCAATGGGCGCTGGCACGTTTTGGCGCATGTTACTTTAATTAATATGGGCAATATTATTCAAGTAATAAGCGTAGATTTGAGGGCGTTACAAAGAAAGCTTTGTTTGGGTTCATCTCCTGTCTGCGGTACCAAAATTATTTGTACTTTTTTTAACAAATGAATAGTAACAAATAATGATTAATTCAAAAGAGCTTTATGCCGTGCATTTGGCAAGATGGCGATGTACAAACATGCTGCAATGTCAGCTGCTAAATGATGAATATTAACATTAATATTCAGAGAGCGATATCTCCCCTGTGAGGCAGCCGTTCTCAGTGAACCCCTTCTCCACAGATGTCATTGGACAGGCAACAGCAGCAATCTTCAGTAATATCACTGCTCACCTTAAGCATCCCTCCACCTCCATCACTCCAGGTGGACTGCCCAGAGCTCAGTATTCGAGCAATTAGGGGTACTTTGGGCTGTGATGCATCCCAAGTAAATGACTATACCCTCCCTGCAGACCGTGAAACAAGGCCCTCAGGATTACTTCTCCTGCAGACTGGCGGCACTTCAAACTGAAAAAGTAGGTAATTTGTTGATGTGAGATTAAAAATACCACTTTTAAGTAGGCCAGTGCCGTTTTAATTCTGAACATAGTATTTTCCCTCAATCGGTCAATAGCAAGAATCTCTAAATGGAGAGCCAAGAGTTCTAAAATTGACAGATCGTGCCACGCAAATATGCTTCCCTTACCAGTAATGGTCCTCATTTTGGAGGAGGCATTGCCACTGGGTGACATCATTTAATGGGAGAAGAAGGACACAGACTCCATTTTAGTGACTTTTATTTAACGAAAAGGTGCAATGTCCTACCTTTCCCTACTCTATGGGTGTTCCCTAGCTAACAAACCAACTATGGTGCTCTTCAGTCATCAGTGCAAGTCTAAAAACTGATTCCGTCCACTGTCCCAAAACGAATGTGTTCTGACCCTACCACTATTATAATCAATAAGGTACAGGAGAATTACTCCCTTCTCCGGTTATGGGGTTTTCCCCAAGTTCGGCTCAATATGGAATTTGCAGATATGTTAGCCACCACTCTCATTCGGCTATACAGGTCAGATACTGGATTCTTCCAGGTCTTAATATGTTCCTTTACTTGTGTTTGTGTCTTTCTCTTTTGTTCTTCTTTCTTTAATGATATTTCCTCTCCAGCATTGGATCTTTCATAGATTCACATGCTGTGAATATTCCCCATCGTCAGGCTGGGAATCCTCGGTTACCCCTTTTCCCATTGTAGAAAAAAGGAAAACAACAGGGGCATTGTGTAGCCCATTACCCTCCTTATGGGTGCTTTTGGTGTCATCCAATGGGACATCGAATGTGTAGCCCCACCCCTGTAGCCTCCCTTCAGATTCTAATCTCATGTCATGCTGGAAAGAGTCTGTTTTTCTCCATGGAGAAAATTGTCAACTTCATAAACCTTTTTCTTCAGTATTTTCTTCCAAAATATCAACCTCCTACAGGAACATCAACCTCCTACAGAACAGATAAGTCCTTGTTCTTACTAGGGGAAGAAAGATACTTCTAAGAAGTCCCTATTTAGGGCTTGCTCTACCAGTGGCCTTAAAGAATTTATTCAAGGGTGATAAGCATGCAAAATGCATATATTGGCCCTCATTACAACTCAGGCGGTGGACCACGCCGGATTCCGCCATGGTGGATGGTGGAATTACCGCCCCATTCCAAGGTGAGTGGGGCGGTAATTCCCCATTCACCATTTGCCCTTCCCCATTCCCATTTTTGCCCCATAGGGCATAATGGGGATGGGGATGGCGCTAATTATGGCACCGTAAATTACGGTGCCGTAATTAGCACCAAGGTTGCTTAGCGCCTTGGACTTTAACGGCTGCAAAAAGTAGGCGTTAAAGTGTGAATCAGGCGTTAAGGGTTAACGGCGCCGACAGCGCCGTTAAACCCTTAACGCCTGACTTGTAATGAGGGCCATTGTCTGTCCCCTAACAACTTCACAGAGGAATGCAGCACCTGTCAAGGATTCAGTGCTAAGACACTGGGGGACAGACACAGATGGTTAGTCTGTTGGCTTAATGAGGAGAATTATCCCTCTTGGAAGCGGAGTCATCCAGAAGCCTGGCTGTGCCTCGATGCTCTGAGAAGAGGTCGTCTTCACTAGCAAGGGCAACGTCTGAGGAAAGACCAGCCAAAAAAATAAAACACCATGAGAAACGGAGCCATGATGCACCGTCTACGAGCCAGGCCTCATAAAATCATAGGCCACCAATGGTATCGTCGGCTGTGGGCGTGGGAGAAACCCCATTAATGCCTGTGATAAAAATATCATCTAAATGGCCGTCAACAGTTGCTGCAAAGCAACCCACAAAGGCGCCATCCATGAACCAACCATCCCCACTGTCGACGAAGCAAACACCGTTGATGGTTCAAAAAATCTCAAAATCGTCCGCTCCGTTGACCAAAGCTGTATCGACTTCTCACAGTTCAACAAAACCTGCATCGTCGATGACGCCACGCTCATTGACGATGTCACACTTGTTGATGGAAAATTCTTCTCTCTCGTCCGTGACAAAATCAGCTCGCCCATTGACAAAAAAGTCTATGTCGGTAATGGAACCACCATCGTTGACAGAAAGGTCATCATCGATGGCACCACCCCTGTCAACCACAAAATTGCCACAGTCAACGACATCGCACTCATCAACTAAGTCTCCACAAGCGCCCACAACAAACACACAGTCAAAAAAGAAATCACATACTGCCATCCACAGCGAGTCACAGAACTGCTCAGAAACAGCATCTTCGTCATCCACAAAAATGGTACACCATTTGTCAACATCGTTGACGACCACACAGGTACCAACTTCCACAGGCAAAGGGGAAATTGAGGCTGACAAAACTACAGCATTTCAAAAAGAATCCCCAGCAGAATCATGTCAGTCTGCTTCAAAAAAGGCCCTATCACAAGAACAGGAAGGCCAGATACACCAAGTACAGCCAATCACATCGTCCGTGTCCCCCATCACGTATTCACACATCATTCTTGAGGAAATCTAACAGTATGAAATAAATTCGGATTTTGAAGTGCAGCAAAGAGAGTCACCCGTCTTTTCAGACTCAGATGATTCCATCATAATGGAAATTAAAACAGGCGACTAACTGCTGTCACTACTGCGGTCCCAACGACTCCTGCAACAAATACCTAGGCTGCCTACACCAACACTGAGACCAAGCTAGTCCTCAGAGCCAACCCAACTGCTGCTAAATCCACAGACCCTACTGTCATTGCAGGCATTGTCAGCCTTGAAAACCCTACTCTTGCAAATTAACACAAGTCTTGCACCGTCCCCACAAGCGACCCTGTCCCTCCCAGCAGCACCAGTTGCCAGACCTGCAAGGGGATCAGTTCTGTATCACCACAGAGGTCACAATTCGCGTCTCCAAGGAGATACACATCTCCTCACAGATCAAGGTCACAGAGAAGGTTAATCTCTCCCCGTCATCACTAGAAGGTAGTGGCGAAGCGCAGAGACACATCTCCTACCAGATCAAGATCGCTGAGAAGTGTAAGGGTGCAGATGTAAGGCTGTGACCGTGACACATTGGTGGTATGTTTTTGGAGGTAAACTTTCATTAAAAAAAGAGGGTTGGAAAAATGCCTCTCTACCCCTAAAGCTAAGAGGAGTTTCACTACCTCAAAGGCAACTAGTGAAATTGTCAGAAAGTCTGAAACTAAAAAGTCTGTCACTGTCATGTCACAAAGACCTACTACTGTCCCTAACACTAATAATCTTACAATAACTGTGGAAGGATGATCTCTTCTCAAAGTAAGAAGTGTTCTTTGCAAGTGTTCAAGCAAACAAGTTCCCGTTTTTTTAATAGAAAGTGATGCAAAATAATGTTCCAAAATACAAAATTTCAAAGAGAGGATTGTGCTCCTTTACCCTAGACTTCTTCTTGTCCCAAGTTGCTGGATTACTCACAAGGAACTGTTTCTTAGCTTCACAATTGTTAAATCCTATCAGCTTGTCACATTCTGCTACCAAGCATAGGTTTCCTTTTTATCAGTCCTAGGGTTCTTGTCACAAGCCATACCCCTGACCCCCTCAGGTATAACAGCCCCCTGGCAACAGTGGGGCTAAAGCCCTTCACACTGACCCCAAGGGCCTTAAAACTCCATCAGAAACATACATGGAGTCAGTCCTGGCGCCTTTGGCTCCAGGCTCATTATCAGGAATAAAATAATACCAGTTTTGGACCTTAATCCAACATGGAGGCCTATTACAAAGCTCAGTTCTTTAGAACCAAGCCATGCGGTCTAGTGCTTGGGTTGTGGCTGGGCCTGGAACTACTTGGCCTGGAACTACTTGGCCTGGGCTATTTAAACCACACCCACACAGCAGAACACGCTTCACGTTATTCTGCACTCCTGCAGCGTCACACTCACCGTGTCCAGCTCCTGCTCATCTGCTTTTCCGGCAGCCCGATCCTGAAGCCCTAGATCCGGATTCCATTAATAACCTGGCAGAACAAGAACAATATCAGCGAGCATGAACACTTACCTGTGAAGTAACCGTCCTTGAATCCATCCTGCACTTTGCTTACCTCGCCCATCTCCGGAGTTCGCCGCAACCTGCAAAGGTAAAGAAACAAGGACAGAATTAATAACAATTCTTACCTGGGCAAGCAGCGTGTCATGGCAGCACCCTGCGCTTCTCTTACCTCGCCCATCTTCTGGGTTTCACCGCAACCTGCAAGGGCGAAGGAACAAGGTCAGCATTAACAAAGCACTTACCTGGGCAAGCAGCACTTCGATCGCTCATCACTCCGGAACATCACCGCAACTTGTACAAAGAAGAGAAGAGAACACAGGTTAGCAATTAACACCAATAAACAGCACAGCGCTCCGCGCATCAATAACTCACCATCGGTGCGGCAACTCCGAAATCGCAACCATCCCTGTGAAAACAAAAGAGACATTGTTAGGGAACAGCGCAGTGTAGCAAGACGCAGAGAAGACAGAGAAAACAGAGGGAAAGAAAGGGACAGAATAAAGACGGAAAAGACATTATAACTCACCTGGAAGAAAGCAAGCAGAGTCGGAGTCACAGCCAGTCTGGACCCGACATAAGGGCACATGGACCAGTGAAGCAACTAGGTCCATGGAACACCCACACCAACCACGCGCCCCTGTACAGAGACGCAGGACGGAGAGTTCAACGCACAAAAACCTAAGGTGAGCAATAACCCCAAGGGAGGGGATTTGGACCAGAGGGAGGTGGGAGTCCACCCATCACAGAACCAGTATCTTAACCCTCCATTCTCCTGTTATAGGTGCTACCCAACGTCTGGCACATAACCAAGCAGAGAGGGGTGTGGGATAGCGCTTAGACCTCCATCCAGTATCGTGTGGCACCCCCGTGGGCACCAGGTGAGCGTCACAGTTCTTGACCCTATTATTCTAAATCTCTCATGTGGGTGCAGGTTCCAGACTCACATTCCTTAATACAGCTTGGTTCACTCTCCTGACAAGCAAGTGTTCTTTATTGGGCTGTCTCTTTTCCTCTCACAGACTCCCAGACCCTCTTTGCTTTGAATTTTGGCATCTCAAATGGGTGCGGGTCCCAGACTTGCACTGTTGCGTTGTATCTGCTTGTTTCACTCTCTTGCCTAGTATACAATTGTTTCTCATTTACTTCAGGGTGCCAGACCATCTCTTGCATCAGGGTCCCAGACCCTCTTACTCTTGGGTGCGAGGCCCAGACTCTCAATGGTGCATTGTATCCATATGGCTCACTCTCCTACCAAGTATACAACTCAATCAATCAATCAAGCAATCAATCAGGCATTTGTATTGCACACTTTCACTAAAGGTATCATGGCATAGCACAGTTGCTGGAAGGGAGACATCAATTTAGGTAAACAGATGGGTTTTTAGTTTATGCTTGAATAGCTCAAAGTCTTCGGTACGCCATAAGACTATCGGAAGAGTGTTCCAAAGTTTGGGACCAGCAGTGGAGAAAACTCTCCCTCCTACTCTTTCTTTGCGGTATCTGGGTACCTTCAGTAAAGCTGCGTCCATGGATCTAAGCAGGCGCCCCGGGCAATTTATTTATTTATTTATTTGCATTTGTTAAGCGTGCTTGCAGCCCATAAGGCATCGAGGCGCTGTTACAGAGGATACGCAAATTTAGGATTACAGACAAGTGCCAGGAGGGCTCTTAGTTACAGATTGGCAAGCATATATGCAGTGGAAGATACAGGTTCAGGTTAAACAAAGAGTCTGGTTTTGATAGCCTGTGCTACAGTCTATCCTGGATAGCCATGCAGCCCTTCCCATTCAAGGCTTGATGAATAATGCACAGAGCCTTCAACTTGACTCGTGAAGAAACAGGTAACCAATGCAGAGAATGACGAGCTGCTGTAACGTGGTGGCCAAAGTAGATGATATTTTAACAACCAGGTTCCTGACTACACTCGCCAGGACTGGCAACGGACCCAGCGATAGCGCCCAGAAGTCTAGTGTCCAGCTCTCAGAGGCCGTGGGTGAATCAATGATCAAAATCTCTGTTTTTTCACCATTAAGCTTCAACCAGTTGGTTTCCATCCAGCCCCTGACGGCATCAAGACACCATTTTAGCTGGGCTGTGGGGCCTGCCTGGTCCAGGTCCATCCTAAACAGAATTTGGGTATAACCTGCAGCTGTCTCTCATTTGCTTCAGGGTCCCATACACTCTCCTGCTTCAGGATCCCAAACTCTCTTACTCTTAGGTGAGGGTCCCAGACTTGCACTGTTGTGTTGTATGCACTTGGTTCACTCTCCTGCCAAGTATACAACTGTATCTCATTCACTTCAGGTTCCCAGACCCTTTCTTTTTGGCTTGGTTGCTTCCCTGGACCTCTAACAACTCATGGGCAACCTGTGCACCTGTTTGCTTCCTTCTCTGAGTAACCAGCAGTTCCCAGGTAGCTGTCTCCCTTTTGGTGGCTCCAGTAGCATTTGGGCATCCAGCACGGTCTGCAATGGCTCTGCAGACTGACGCCTTCCTCCAGCTGCATAGTTTGTCTCTTCCACGCTTCACAGTGTCCTGGGGCTCATGTCAGCTGCTTCCGTGCACGGATCCCGCTAGTCCTCTTCGATGGATATCTCTCTCTCTCTCATGCCACCCCTAATGTGCGGTTTGACATGAACTGCCTTTGAATTCCCGTGTGGGACTGATGAACTTCTCAGAGCCAATCACTGGCCTTTGGAAACTAGACTGCTCGCTCTACTTCTTGCGAGTGATGTTTGTACTTGCAGCCATCTTCTTCATACCAGCCTTAAAGCTACATACAAGATACTTTGTATTATCTGGGTTTTCAGTGTTGTCATGTGGGTTATGTTGAAGGACTTGCCAACAAAATATATTAGATCCATCCAGAGAGGGGGCAGGAAGATTTAGTGTTAGAGAAGGGGTTGAATATGGTAATGTGAGGTGTTAACACATTCTCTGGTGATGGTCATCCCCAATACCATAGGGGATTTACTTCCCCATGTGATCCTACTTCGGGGCAGTACCCCCAGGGGGACTATTGTACTGTGGATGCATCACCCTGGCCCCATAGGAAATGTCTACCCCTAGGGGAGAAGGGACCACATCCACAGATTCATCACAGAAGGTCCTTACCACAGGGTCTCCATTTCTCCTACCAATAGCTGAAGAACAAGAGGAAGGGGAACTCACCAATGCGGACTCTGATGATGACCCACGCGAAGCAGCATCTACAACTACAACAGGATCCCCACTCAGGAATGACCAGTGGGATACCAACGATAGCCCAACGGATGACCCACCGGAGAAAGTGCCCAAAAAGTCTCTGCCTGATGAGATTAGACCTTTCCACTCTTTGATCACCAAAGCGCGCCATGAATTCGGTCTCACGCCTTCAGAGGAAAAGAAAGAATATTTTCTTTTCGACCACTTGACTAACGGGTGGAAATCAATAGTTTCTATCCCCATCCTAGACCAAGTCTGGGAGGAAGGGCTCCGCACTATGAAGCATCCCTTCACAGTACCAGCCAAGAAATGTACCCCAGAGACCACACCAAAATGTCTTATGACTCAGCCTACACCAGAATCGTTAGTTTTGACAGCAGCTGGCAAGAAGGCCCACTCACACAATCAAAAATGCATGGAGCCAACAGAAAATGACGGCTGCAGAATTGATGCCTTTGGCAAAAAAGTCCTAACAATTGGGGCCACTGCAGCTAAATCAGCAAACTTATTGGCCATTTGTGATGAAGCAGAGGTGATCATCCCAAGGACCCTGGTTGGGATCCCTTCTCATGTGGCCAGGGAAAGGCAGACACTTCCTGATCCCCTCCTTGGGGGTGGTGTTCTGCGGGAGGATCACATGGGAGGGGACTCAGCTCAGGAAAATTGGGAGAACCCTCTAACCAACTTCCCTAATGATCCCACAGTCTTAATGGCCTATTGTAAAATTGAAACATGTGACAGAAAAAGGAACTACAACATTAGGGACTTCAGGTCCCATAATGCTCTAGATACTGGAACAAGGAAGAGGAGCTCAGAGGCACAAAACTGCAGTGTGAAGCCCCTTCGGGTGCAGGCCATTAGAAGAAGTTGAAGGAGTAGCCAGCAGCAGTGGAAGCACCTGAGTCAGAGAAACAAATACGCCAGGACTGCTGCTGTCTTTTCAGCAAGTAACGGTGCAGAGAGAGTCGTAAAAGCCAGAGACGTGAAGTGCAGAGGTTGCGCAGCATGAAGCAGTGCTTCGACAGGCTGTCCCATGGGAGAGAGACTCTCCTATCCTGTACCCTGCTCCTGTGGCTGGCGAGCAGCAGAGTGTGAGAGGAGCAAGACAGGCTCCCTTTCTGAAAGGCGCAGGCTGCAGGAGTGCAACTGGCGCTCAGGAAAGCCCAGGACCCGACAGAAGAAACAGAAGTGGCAGCAGCAGCGGGTTGAGCTAACACACGGGCAGAGACGGGTGAGTTGGCCTTTGTTAGGTGACCCCGGGGCACGGCGCAGTAGACCGCTGGCTGCTTGCAAGCATTTTAAATATCTACCTAATGAAAGAAAGCAATGTTTGCGTGATACTGATAATGAGAGAAAGCAAGAAGGGGAAGTTTGCAACTATCATTGCCAAAGTAAAGAGGGAGCAATCTTGAACCAAGATAGTAACCATAATTGCCAAAGTAAAGAGGAGGCGATTTGTGACCAAGACAACAACCAGCATTGCCTAAGCTAAAGAAGAGCAATTACAAATGCAACCAAAAACAGTTTTCCTCAAGAGAGAAACTGGAATAAGAAATATTACCAGCGGTTAACTGGTGTGATAGCAGAAAATCAAAGGTAGCAGGAGAGAAGCCCTTCTTGTAGAGAGTATCAAGGGGGAGAGGAACATACCCTGCATTGCATGTGGCAAATAAATAAGTGAAACAAATGACATCAATGTGCATTATGCCCTTGAGAAAGAAGTTATGACTCTCAATGTTGTTGAAAGTTGAAGACTTTTATAAAGATTGAAGGAGAACTCACCAAAGAGTGCTTGAAGTAGTGGTTGGAGTTTTATCCTGGTAGGCGAGTACACCAGGAAAGGGACTGTTAGTGGTTAGTCCTGGCAGGTTAGTGGACCAGGAAGAAGACATTGAAGTACTGCATTGTGGTTGGAAGTTGTGTTGGAAAGAATGTGGCATGGCCACTAATGTGTTATGATTTGAACTGTGGTAAAACTATCCTGACAAAACCTTATTGATTATGAAGAAGAACTCTGAAAGTGGTTGTTGTACAATGAAGAAAAGCTATATTGAAAACTCATCATATTTGAAGTGTGAAAATCTTGTTTAACCTATCCAAGGTGACATGCGAAAGACTTATGGATTGAAGAGAACTTTGTATTGCATTTGGAGTGGAATTTGGATTTTGAAAAGAACTTTCTTGATTGGAACTTTGATCTGTAAAATCCTGTATTAATTTTGGGGAGGGGGATCTGACCCATGTTACAAGGATACATGTTTACAAAGTTTATGTTTGCATCTAACTATTGTGTTGTTGAATTTGATTGGCCATATGATACCTGCATGATTTAGTTGTATGTATAAGTGTGAGGGACAGAAACTTTTTGGATGTTTTCCTTTACACTTAGTTTAACAGGTAGGGAAATCCTTGTTAGGTTCAGGAAAGTGAGGAATTTTTCTCACCCTTACTATTTAATAAAATGGCTGTTTGTGAGAAAACTATCTACTTGTCCGCCTCGCATTTCTGACTCAACACACATCATGGCCAGATATGACTGCGAGATGTGACATAGGTTAGCTCCCATCTTGGAGCCCCTGACTAAAGAGAAGCTCAAGGAGGCAATGGCTATTCTAAAGTAGGGAGAAGAAGCCTCCAATCACAACATAAATATCGCTGTAGAAATAGCTGAGAATGACTTTAAGCGGATGGGAATGGGGTGGTGCTATGGATCAAGGATGGCTTTGTTGCATGGATTTCAACATTCCCCTGTTACAATGAACCAAAACCCATCTCAAAGCGCTCCACCAAGAAGTAAATCAAATGCTGGCAATAAAGGCACTTGAAAAGGTGCCAAAACATCTTGAAGGCATGGGGGTTTACTCCAGATACTTTGTCATAAAGAAACCAGATGGCAAGTGGCGGCCGATACTCGATCTGCAAAGATTAAACAAATTCATGAAGAAACTATTCAAAATGGTAATGCTGCAAGAGGTTACACGGAGGGTGCAAGCACAAGACTACCTAGCGTCCCTAAACTTGCAGGACACGTCCTTTAATTTCCCTGTACATCTGAAACACAGAAAGTACCTAAGATTTGTGGCAGGGAAATGACACTACCAATTCTGGGTGCTTCCATTCAGGCTAAGCTCAGCACCTCGAACGTTCACCAAATGCCTCACGCCCATCGCAGAATTTCTCAGAAAGAAGGGTCACCACGTCTATCCATATTTAGATGATTGGCTGGTATGAGCCACAAACATCACGGGTGCTCAGCAGTCCATCTCAGAAACGCAACTGTTACTCCAATGCCTATGCTTTACAATAAACTTCAGGACATTTTCAACACAGCCATCCAAGAATCTTGTGTTTCTTGGAGCGCAAATTTCCATTGCGAAAGCACTCATGACGCACTACAGAGTAAAAATGCTAACATCACTAATTCCCACCTTCACATCAGTAAGATGGATGTCGATCCAAAAGTGCATGGGGCTATTCAGCACCATGTCCTCCTGAATCCCCCTTATCACAAACTGCAGGCTCCACATGAGGCCCCTGCAAGAGTTTGTAACCAGCATGTTGTCCCAGATTACAGGGTCCTGATAAATGTCACCCCTGAGCTCATGCGCAAGCTACAATGGTGGTCACACACACACAATATAACAACGGGTTGTCCCTTCCAAGAGCCAATACGCCAAAACATGATGGTAACAGATGCCTCATTATCCAGATGGGGGGGTGCACGTAAGGCACCTTCACATCAAAGGGCTCTGGACAGCTGAGGAAGCAATCATCCACATAAATGTCCTAGAACCGAGGGCAGTCATGTGGGCTCTAAAATAATTTCTATTGGTACTGCAAATGTCTACGTTGCAAGTTCACACCGACAACGACACCATAATGTACTATATCAGAAAGCAGGGAGGACCAATGTAATCTACCTTATCCCAGGAGGCCCAGCGGGTATGGCAGTGGGCCATCTCGAACCAAATACTACTACAAGCACACCACCTCCCACGGATTCAATATTCAGTGGCAGATAGCCTCAGCAGGGCAGCAACCCTGTGCCACAATTGGGGGCTAAACATCAGTCAGCTCAACCAGATGTTTGCACAATGGGGGCGCCAGTCAATAGACCTCTTTGCAACCAAACATAACAAGAAATGCACACAGTTTGCAAGCAGAACGCAATAGGAGGGGCCAAGGGGGGAAGACCTCTGCTTCCCATGAACCAATCTGTGACGGTTCAGATGATTAGGGCGTACCCCTGTTGGTTAATCCTGATCACACCCAACTGGCCACAACAGACTTGGATTCCAGACCTCCTACAGCTGTCCCAACACCAGCCAATTCACCTACAAAGTCACACCGATATAATCTCACAGAACCAAGGGCAAGTACTACACCACGACTCACAGTCCCTCAAGTTGACCACGTGCCTGCTGACTTGACAGAATTTGGCCACTTCAACATACCCCTGGAATTTAAAAACATCCTTCAAGCAGCAAGAGCACCATCTACCAATCGCTCATATCAACTCAAGTGGAAGAGGTTCTGTACATGGTGTGCACAGCAACAAAATATACAACCGCTCTCAGCACGCCTGGAACAAATCCTTCCGTATCTCCTGTCTTTAGCTAAAGGAGGTCTCTCACATGCATCAAGCAAACTACACCTAGCAGCCATCTCAAGATGCACCAGGAAAATAAGGGCAAACCCCTTATTCGGTGACAGGCTAATCAAACACTTCCTGCAGAGGTTGTTTTGCTAATTTCCTCCCACTACAAAAGTGCCTCCTGAGTGGAGCCTCAACATAGTACTCGCTGGGCTCATGAAGTCGCCATTTCTCCATTCAAACCATTTGTATTATGGAAGGCCTCTTTCTTGATAGCCATCACATCCTCCAGAAGGGTATCAGAGTTACAAGCGTTAACAATAACTGAGCCGTACCTACAGTTCCGAAAGGATAAAGTGGTCCTCAGAACCTCTCCCCACTTTATGCCCAAAGTCCTCACATAAACTCAACTATTACATTGCCTACTTTTTTCCAAAATGCTAAATCCCAGTGGAAATCGTGCTATACTCCTTAGACATTAAAAGGGCATTCAAGTCCTACTGAGTCTGATGAATCACTGATACCAAGCCTAGGACGTTCTCCCATGGGGCCAGTGGAAGGCAGCCGCTACCTGATCCTAACCCTGGGGTTGGTATCATGGGGGAGGATCACAGTATTCATCTTCTTATGAGGATGAGAGTCCTATAATTCCCATATACCTAATGGCATGCTGTCATTGCACAAGTCCCTCACATTAAACTACACAAAGAACATGCTGTGAAAAAGTCATCTAAACAGAATAAGGTTTGTGCCTTGGGTGTTCAGGAATTAAATATGCCATCCTCTAATTGTCATGATTCTGTCTTAAGTAGAGGTCTTAACCCCAGCGTTAGATCACAAACCTTTTACATAACATACTTTAACTCTGACAACTCTCCGTTCACAAATAAATCAAAACTAACAATATATCAAAGCACCAAAACCACTATGGACTTCAGGATCCATAATGCCTGTGGTACTAGGACGAGGAAGAGGGACTCAGAGTTAGTATGGATCAGAGGTGTTATTGGACAGAATGTGCAGCCTAGTTGTTGTAGAGCAAGGTACCTGAGTGGGACATTTAAACCCAAGAATGGGCTACAGCTAGAGAGACAGACACGGAAGGAGTCTCAGAGGCAGAAGCAGTCCGGAGATCTGGGACTGCTGCAGAAGCAGAAGGAAGAGCGCCAGCTGAAGCCGACACAGGAAGAGAAGGCGTGTGGCATTGCACACTGCGTGCAGCAGAAACAGCATTGTGGACGGCAATAGGAGGAGAAACCCAGCCGTATATGATACGTGCTCCCAAGCCGATGTGTGTTGTTTCGGTGTGCGGGAGGACGTGGAGGCCCAATGGAGCTGGCAGAGCTCCGGAGAAGAGCCGTGCAGACCGCTGAAGTTACGCGGGAGCTGGCAAAGGAGGGGACAGAGCGCAGAAGGTCCTCCGCAGCAGCAGAAAGTGAAGCGAAGATGCCAAATGAGACTGGTGAGTTGGCCTGAGTTAAACGTGACCCCGGGGCGCTCCGAGCAGGACATTTGGCAGTAACCAATAATTTTGAATACCAAACAAATAAAGTAAAGAAGCGACAAGGGCACAATCCCCCTTTTATGGGATACCAACTTGGCAATTGCCAACTGCCAAGTGGCTATAAAAAAGCAGTACAAAAGCAACAAGGGTGCAATTCCACTTTTATCGGATATCAACTTGGGGAAACCTGTAACCCACATTGCCAAGGGGCTCTCAAGAAGCACTAAACTTAACAGTATCTAGCCTATGCGCCATGCAGCTATAAATCTATTTTAAATGAACAATTATTACACAAAAAAGGGTTGAATTCGGACAATAGTAGTTTTATGTTATGTATATAGATAGTCTTTAATGCCCATTCATCATGAAAATATCATCAACACGTGTTTCCACCTCTTAATCGCTGGTCTTCATCAGGGCTTTAAACATCACAATGTAATTACAAATATTAAATAAACAAATAAATCCAAATAGTCGGATACAGACCAGTAAACAAGTCGGCGATGTATCACAATGTAGGGGAGCAATGAGAAAATAATGATACATTAAAAAATAAGAAAGACATTCCCACTATTAGTATCCAATAAGTCAGCCAATTCTTTTGCAAATACAAATCATAATCATATTGGGCATGCCAGTGCTCATGTACATTCTCACATAACGCCTCTTTGTATTATTACCAAATGTATCCAGTGTCCACCACCAACACTCATTGTATCATTTATAAAACCTTTATTGGTCTAATCTAATCCATTTTATGCCCCTAACGTGACCCAAATTAATCCGCAAATGGAGTTTAGTGTTGATCAATAATTACAGTTAGAATGTCTTCACTATTCCCAATGGTTCTTATTTATTTATTTATTTATTTATTTTGATTTAATTTAATGCATTTGATTACACGCCCAAACCCTGAGATTTCAAGGCATAAAGTTACAGACATCTTGGTTATCATACACTTGGATACATACATCATAATTAAGTTAGTCAGTTACATCACACATACAATTTTACTGTGGATCGACTTGAGGAGCGACTTTGAGTTTTTTGTATTTATTGAATAGCCAAGTTTTTAGTTGTTTCTTGAATTTAGGGAATGAGGTTTCTTTACTAAGGTGGGGGGCAGCGTGTTTCAGATGGTGGTGCTGCTATGGGGAAACTGGCATTGCCTGCTTTGGTCGTGCTAAACCGTGGGATGTGAAGATGCATGTTAGCGTTGGATCCGAGTGTTCTGAGCGTGTTTTTGCGAGAGATGCTTCGGCAGAGATAGCTAGGGGCTGTGTCAGAGATGCATTTGTTAGTGATGGTGAGGGCTTTGTGCTGGATTCTCGCTTGGACTGGGAGCCAGTGAGCATCTCTTCTATTTTGCAATATGTGCTCTCTTCTGTTGATGCTGAGTGGTGTTCTAAGGGCTTTGTTTTGGAGGAGTTGGAGTTTAGTAAGGTTTTTCTTTTGATGTACCTAACAATAGATTGTTACAGTAATCTATTTTGGTTAGGATGAGGGCTCTGGCAAGTGTTAAGCAGTTTTCCGTAGTGAGAAGAGGTCTGCTTAGTGTGATAAGTTTGGCGGTGTAAGCCGTTGAGGAGGCGAGGGCCCTCATATGGTTGCTCATAGTGAGGTTGGAGTCAAGGTGTACTCCTAGGGTTTTGACTTCGTGAGAGGTGGTAATGGGGGTGCCATCAATCACTATGGAGGTGTAGTCTGGGTGTAGTCTGTTAAGTCTAGCTGGGGAACCGACTATAAGGATTTCTGTTTTTTCGCTATTTAGGCATAGACTGTTAGCCATCCGGTTTTGGATGATGGAGTAGATTTTATTAATACAGATCGTGCCTTGTTCTAGGTTGCCTGAGATGGGAATAAGTATTTGAGTATCATCTGCAAAATTTGTATGAATTACTCCCATGGCATCTAGGGCTGCAAATAGTAATTTAGCATAGGCGTTGTAAAGCATAGGGGAGAGTCAAGATCCTTACAGTACCCCCAACGGTACAGTGATGGGATGTGCACCTACTTCCCCTAAGGTGACTCTTGAGGTGCGATCTGAGAGAGAGGATTTTATCCAAGTGGTGGCATTTTTAGAGAAAAGGAAATTGGTGGAAAGCGTTTGGCATAATTTGTCATGGTCGACTAAGTCGAACCCTGCGGAGAGATCAAGGAGTAATAGGATACACAGCTTGCCGGAGTCTCTAATAGAGTCCATCTTATTTTTAAAGTCTAGGAGGGCAGTTTTGGTACTGTGATTTGGGAGGAAACCTGATTGTCTATCTCATAGTAGATGATTCTGTTCAAGGTGGGATTGAATTTGGGTATAGGCTATTTTGTCAATAGTTTTAAGGAGAAATGGCACTGTTGTTATTGGCCTATATTTCGTGGGTATTGTTGGGTCAAGCGTGTTTTTTTTTTAAGTAGGGAGGTAACCCATGCTACTTTGATGGCTGCTGGGATTTTGCTAGCTTTGAAGGACTCATTCACAAATTCGGTGATGGTGGGTGCTAGCGTGCTGGCACAGTCCTTGACTATTTTAGCAGGGAAGCTGTCTCCTTTGCAGTTAGAGGGCTTAAGAGAAGCTATAGTTTTGAGGACTTTGTCATTGGAGAATTGGGCGAAGTAGAATTCGGGTATATCAGACTGTAAAACAGAGGCTGAATGGTGAGGGTTATTTGCTTTGGGGTCTAAAAGCTTTTTTTCAGCAGCTATTTTGTTTTGTAGAGTATTCACTTTGGACGATAGGACATCCTGGATAGTGGTGCACCAGGCTTTGCTTGGGATTACGGGGCTGATGGGTGTGATGGGGATTCTAATTCTCTAATAATAGTAAAGAGTTCTTTAGTATTAGAGGCTGCGTTGGAAATGCGGTTATTGTGTGATTCTGCTTTATGTGAGAGTACTTGGAGTTTGTAGGTTTTGGCTAGTTGTTGTAATCTCACTTGGAGTTAAGGGGAGTTGTTTTTTCTGGCTAAGTGTTCTATGGCTCATTTTTCTCTTCTGAGTTCTATGAGATAATTGTTAAACCATGGGGCACTACATTTGGGTTTGGGCACTTTGGTGTTGAGGGGGGCTAGTTTATCTATCGTGGTTTTGAGGCATTGGTGGTAGTGTTCGATATGCTCTCTGTACTAGTTCTACCTGAGGTTTTAGTATTGTGAGGTTCGATTAGCACTGGATTTAGGTTCTCTGGGGTGAGTTTGCTTGAGTTTCTGACCTGAATGGATGATGGGCTGCATGTTTTAACTTTAGGGTCGGTGTCTGGTTTTAGATTGAATTTGATGAGGTAATGGTCTGACCACTGCATCTTGAGGACGTCTTCAGTGTTAACTACTGTATTCAGTGTGAGTATCCAGTCTAGGATTCTGCCTTTGGAGTGGGTGGTGGAGTTCACTATTTGGGAGAATTGCATTTCCTGGAATGCCTTGAGCCAGGCCGTAGCTTTGTTATCTGTGGGGTCGTCATATTCTAAATTGAGGTCACCTAGGAGTATGTATTTTGTTTTAGGTTTGAGCAAGGTTGTGATTAGCAACGGTAAAGCTACATCTGGCGTGCTGGTGGCATTCAGGGCTCTGTAAACTATTAAGAAGTTGATGGTTGTCTGTGGGTTCACAGCTAGTTTGAGCGCTAGGGTTTCATAACCTGAGAGGGTTTCCAGTTTGCATTCCCTGAATTGGAGAGGGTTTTTATGGATGATGGCTACTCCTCCAGCTATGGCGCCTAGACAGTCTGTTCTGAGGAGGTTGTACTCTGAGGGGATAGCTAGGGTGATCTGTGGGCCTGAGGCAGTGTGAAGCCATGTTTCGGTGAGTGCTAAGAAGTCGAGTTTGAACTCTAATATGCAGTCGTATATATCAATTGCGTGGGCCCCAAGTGATCTAACTTTTAATAGGGCTCCTAGGAGGGGCTGCCTGGTGTTAGGTGAGCTTGGTGGCAGGGTCAGGGTAGTCTGAGGGGGGGTAGTTAAGATGCTGAGCGGAGTTATCGGGGTCTTATTAGGGGTGCATGTTAACTGAGCACTGATGTCGAGGATCTTCAGAGGTTCGTTGGGAGTGGGCGTGGTGGAGGTAATGGGGGGGCAGTAATGTTTTTTGATGTGGGGATGTTGGAGGTGGGTACGTCCTGAGAGTCTGCTATTTCTTCTGGAGGTAACAATAGGTCTTGTATGGGCTGCTGCACATATCGTTCTGGAAGAGAGGTGCATGCGGCGAGTGCTGCCAGGGGCAGGCATGGTTTTGCCATGGTGGTTCGGTGTAGTAGGGAAGGCTGGAGTGTTAGGAAGGAATGGAGTCGGGCAGGGCAGGGGGTGGTGTCTGGGGCAGTAGAGCCATATCAAACCTGACTTGTGTATAAAGTATGCACCATTGGAGCAGGTGGTATTAACAAGGGTAATGGCTACTAAGTTGGTCAGATTGGTGTTGTTATTACATCTGGGCATGGTTCTTGAAGGCATAGCGTAGTAGAGGAAGAGGGGAGCGTGCTGGTAATAAAGAGGAGAGTGTAGCTGAGGTGGGGGACTCTGGGGAGTTGGCATCCTGTCCTATTTTTTGGTGGCTTGTGTGTCCGAGGTTGGTATGAACCAACACGCTGCAATGCACGCATTTGCATTGGGGCAGGTGGCCTGCTGCAAGCTTGATAAACTCGACAGACGCGCTCTGGGCTGTATGTGCGTGGCAGGGGTTAGTGTATCATGAGATGGAGTGGTGTGATGATGGGCTGGAGGTATGGGCGTGAAGTCAACTGAGTGGCCTTTATATGTGCAAGTACAGTGTTTTGGGTAGAGATATGTGGTGGGGTAGCATATAGTAGTGCTAATGCGACATTATACACTAAGGTTGGCAGTCATTACGGCAACAATGAGAGATACTTAGAGTATTCGCCAGGTGATTAGTACCTAAATATCACCAAGCTAGAAACAATGCGAACATATCCTGTAATGAGGCTAAATTGGTAGGAAACATTTGGGAAACAGCATCGCAAGCATACATATAGATTTGCTAATTTGGTAGAAGTGGGCTGCGCAGTTCGGCTGAGTTTATATCAGAACATAAAGCTGATAGACACCACGAGAAAGTAGGCTATTTCAATATTTTTCCAGATGGTGAAGTCATGCAGCTAATCTAGTGGGGTTGAAGAGGCGCCAAGTAGGTCGTTTGAACCAAGCTTAGGTCGTGTGTCAGTGGACATAACGAGGGGAGAGTAAGTTTGTTAAAGAAGCTCACCCAGTGGCTAGCGAGTACAGGTACTAAGGAATATCTAGTGCAGTGAAACAACAATATGCAGTTACGGAGATGAAGTCTGCATATACGTCTAGGCTGCATTATAAACAGGGCAACAGTTGTAAGTTCACAATACTCACGGTTGAAGTTGTCTGAAAGGACAAAGATAAGGCAGAGGGAGCATTATAACAGGGTTATGCTACTGTAGGTAAAGTACGGTGGGGCTATTGTCTCTGTAAGGTGGCGAGAAGTTTGCGGATGCAGCGTGGCGTGCCCTGGGGTCCCGGCGGCACGGACAGGCACAGACAGGATCTGTGGCCTTTTGTCGACGGCCTTCTGTTGAGAGGCTGGCCGGCAGTCCGGATTGGATAAGAAGAGGGAGCAGGACCCAATCAGACAACGGCTTTGTGGGTCACTAGGCAACGGGTGCCCGATGTAGTGGCAGCCATTTTGAAATGGTTCTCGGCGGCAAGATTCGTAATTTCAAACTTCCCTCACTGGAAGTTGTCGCACATAGAGACGCCTCGAATCGGGGTGACTCGAACAAGAGTAGAAAGGCAGACAAGGCAGTACACGAGGTAATGACATTCTTGAGATGCTTATTTCAAATCACTTCATAGGTACTGCTTCTACCTATCTCATAAACAAGAACAAAAATGTTCTATCCACTTTTCAATCACTATCCTGAGTGGATATGTTGAACTCCATAATTCTTACCTTGCATAATTCCAAAAATAGTCATAATTGGACTAGTATGAATGTTCAAGCAATTGCTATCACTCTCTCTTGGTAGTTGCAATGTGCCCCTTATTACTCTCTCTCAGAATTCCCAATACTTTCTTGTAACTGGGAGGAGTATGAGCTATCCAGTAATGATTATTACTCAATCTTGTTATTTCCAATACTTTCTTGTCACTACGATGAGTATGAGTGTTCCAGTAATGATTATTACTCTCCTCTGGCCCCCTCCCTGGTCTCCCGTTTTCCACATTACCTGTGTTTTGTAGGCGTAACATCACTGGGGTCATATGTGGACAGGGACCTGTTCTCTTTGTGTCAGAACAGCTGCTAGGCTTTTTAGCAACATATGATATGGTTGATTTGTCGCTCTTCCTTTCGCTCCTTCTCTATCTACTCATGATATCGGCATTGTTCATGGAGCCATCAGTCCACTGCTTCTCGCCTGCGATCATGCCACCAATCTTCCTCCCTTCGGTGTCAGGACATCTCTCGGTACATCCTCTCTTCACTTTAGTGTTCTGTCTCTTCCTCTTGCCAACGCTGTGGTTTGGTGACTTGCTTTGGTACCTTCTCCCACATGGTATGCTCCCTGCTTGCTTTACCTTTCTTTGGTATTTTCGCCACATTCTCTTCCTTGCATCAGACATCATGCGTCCAGGGCTTCCTCAGCTGGGCAGCAAAAGCTGATTTGAGACTTGCGGTCACTATCCTCTTCCTGGGCCTCGCCTTCCTGTTTTATGACGTTATCATGGAGCTTCCCTGGTATCTCATACAAGTCCTTCTTTCCTTTTGGACTCCCATTCAATATGGCTTGCATAATATTCCTTGTCCCAGTTTCTTATAAGTTTTCTCTAATGGACATTAATGGTACACTTGGTTGACAATAACAAACTTGAACTTGTTCGTCATTTCTTTCTTCATAGATTCTTGTTGAAGAGGATGTAGCAATCTTAGATTTAGGGAGTTCCTCACAGGAAGGGGAGTCCTTGTCCCCAAAGAGGGAGTCTCTCCCGGTGAGGTCCTGCTTGCCTCTACCCCCTAGGGAGTGTGTTGCATAGTGGGTTCACCTCCCTAGCCCCACAAGGAAAGGCTACCCCTTGGGGAGAAGTGACAGAATCATGTGATTTGTCACACAGCCCAGCATCTCAGTGATGGAGTTAAGGAGCAGGAAGTCTGGTGGAGCAAGAGAAGACACAACATTCTTTCAACATAGAACAAGAATGTTTGGTTGACTGCAAAAGAGCTTGACACATGCAGGGATGCCCCCGACCCCTACACTCCTGGGTGCAGACGGTTTTACATGAACTATGCAGCCAGAAGTGACATTTGTGCTTCCTAAGCAACAATGTACACCTGTTCAGAGACTGGTCCAAAGGATAATGGGGATCTGGCTACACTGCTTTAGAATCAGGTAGAAACACAGGGGTCAATGGAAGGGGTCACTTCTTTTGATATATACTATGCTGTCGAAGAAGTACCCCAGAAAGGAAAAGTCAGACAGTACCCCATGCTTCCATGCTTTCGCCTTAGCACCTCAAATATCACTGACAGCGCTCTTTGTGCTGACTTCTTCACACCTATAACTTCCAGTCATCTTGACACCTGTTCCACCTAAATAGACTGTTAAACCCACATGACACCTTTACCCATGACACATTTGCCCATGGCAGCTTTCCCACATCATCACTCCCATTTATACTTGACATGGGCACTAATCTTACCCTGATCCCTCCTTGAAACCCCATCCTGGTTGTTGTCAATGATGGTACAGATCTCTCACCTTCGCCCCATGGTTCCGAGGTTGGAGAGCACAGGTATTGCACTACCCGACTGCTTTTTGAGGGCCATTAGAATATAGGATGAGCAGATTGTTGTTGGCCAACTGCAAGCAATCTCCAGATGAGATGGTCCCCACTCTTTTAAAATCATTGGTCGCTTCCTAACAGTATCAGCAATGGTTTAAAGCAGGCAATCCCCAATGGTTTGTACAACAAGGCATCCCTTTCTCTTTGTCAAGGGGCAAACCCCATTCTGCCCTGTGCAGGGGTAGGAGGAATAGGTAGACACCACCTCATTTCACAATGTCCCCTCATAATAAAATAACTAGCGTAGTATTGGCTTTATAAGACCAAGTAGAATATAATACCTCGAATGAGATAAGCAAATGGTTTCCTAGATTATATCCTGTTAGGATACATCATATTATGTTTAAGTATAGGTAGCAATGATAGTACTGTGATAAATGGGCAGTACAGACTGTTATACTTAAACCAGCAACTGCAGTGCTTAGCACTGTAACAGTATGCTGAAAATGCTTTAGTGCTCATAAAAGCTCCTAGTGGCCTATATTAGCTTTGTAGTCAAAAGCAGATACATAGCAATGGAGTTTTAGTAGTAATGTCTCAGACACAAAGAGAGGTGTGTTTTTGAGTTTGCTATCATTCATTCATTCATTCATTCATTCATTCATTCATTCATTCATGTAATCATTCAGCATAGCAAGGCACTAAGGAGCTTGGCCATATCATACATGCATACATTCGTACATATGTAGTACAGTTGGATTGAGCAGTCCAGTACATTCATCCCTATGCATACTTAAAATCATAATGAGTAGGCAGTGGAACCAGATCCACTCCATTTTCTATTTAGCAAAATATGCAGCAACTTGTTTGGGAGCTAAGAAGAAGCACTGTGTGACGTTGTGGCCTTGGGCAGAGACAGTCAGGGCATGTTAGATAGATAAATCCTCTTGGAGCCGTTACTGTTAATTTGGCATGGGGATTATCTCAAGGAGAATGCGAGGTACGTCCTATCCAGAAGCTAGAAGCTGGGCGATTCATCTGACAGTGACAGCGTTTATGGTAAGAGGGGAATTCCAAGTGGGAAACCTTATAAATAGGCTGCTATCCAATAGACTGGGGGTGCCAATGCCATGCCAGGGACTTATGGGGTTTTGGGCTCTGAGCCTCACCTAAAATCCTGACTGATTTATTCTTTGAAATTCATGAAGTTTTGCTTGACTGAATAGTGTGCATTTGTGGTCCTGTGGCTTTGTGCTTTGCATTGCTTGAAATATGGATGCACAATATTGTTTCATTGAATCAAGCATCTTGGTTTGTTTTGGAAGTAGTAGAAATAGCTGGTCAAGTGGCACAGTGAGTAGAGTGCTCGCTTTGACATCCTGCAGATTCTGCTAACGTAGGTTCGAATCCCAGCGGGGTATATAAGTGCCAAATTATTATTAATAAATCGGTTTGAGTAGCTTTAGAAGTGTTGCACCTTTCCTTAGAGAACAGATGGAAAGGGCTTTAGTATTCAGAAATTGATGATGACAATTGATTTAGTTAAAGATAATTGACTTTAAACTCATCTCATGCAGATTGTGATTATTGTAATGTTGAAAATTACAAACAAATGTATTTGAGCCTTATGTTGATTTAGCAAGAAGAAACTGAGGGACTTTTGTTACTGTAAAACAAATGTGTATTTTGTATACATCAGCATTGGTCGTTCTTATCTCTGGTAAATTACTGGCACAGTGAATTTGAGGCTAACTTATCAGAAGCACTGAGTTATCTGTTTCTTTTGCCAAGTCTTTATATCTCTCTTCCTTTGCGTGCATGAGTATACATCACAAGAACTGACGTGGAACGGTTGCTGAACCCGTGAGTAAATTGTCAGATTTTGAGGGTTTTAATATTTTAATGCTGTGAGGGAGGGAAGGGGAAACAAACCTTGAGGCCCGCATTATTAAAACTCTAATAATTGTAGCAAGAGCATAAATCAGCTCTGGGCTGGCCTGGGGTAGACGTCCCTCTTGCAGCCCGCCATTGGCTGATCACTCCTTGCATTCGCAAAGGCCCTAACTGGGCGGAGCTGATGTAGCTGGGGGCAGAGTCTTTACCTAGCGGAGGGATTGTTAAATATGATATGCGACATGGCGTCCATAGGCGAGGCTATCAAGGTTCTCTAACCCTCTAATTATAACATATCAGATTAGCTGAACTTAACTTGCCAAGTGTACGCACGGTTTTCTTGGGTTTCTGTTTAGTCTTTTCCCTCTGGCTGTGAAGAACAGCGTAGGGTTTGTAATAATACTGAGGAGGCCTTCTAATAATAAAAGGCTGTACAGATAGGGAGCCCCAGAGATGCACATATAAGCTAGTGACAAGCACCATTGATGTATATCACCAGTGCTGCGTAAAATGCAAGTCTGCTGTTGTGATTTTAACGTCCAAGTCCTTAGGACAGTAGGGAGGAACAACACCTTAACTATTCACTGTGAGTGTCGATCGCTCCTTCTGTTCACAAAGGAAAGACACTAGACCCCCCTATCTGGGCTGAGCTGGCGGAAGGCAGAGGCTTTACCTAGCAGGGGGATTGTTAAATGCAATATGCAACACCTTATCTGAGAAACAGATGCATGTCTTTTGTGCACTCAAACTTCATAGGGGATCATACTCAGGATCCCTAGGATAAGATCAACCAATCGTTGAGGATGCAGAGATGGCATGCCTGGTTACCAATGTGCCCCTGTGTCCATGCCAGCACCCTCCCCCCCTTAGTTGGACAACGCTCGGTCTTATCCATCTCAGGCCAATGCACAGCATGCCTCAAACCTTGCATGACTCTGACACAAACACCATGAAACTGCCGCCCCGTGAAGGAACACTCCCTGATAAATGTGTACTCACTTAGTTATGGATGTACTCTTTTATGTAGAATGAAATTCATGTTCAACGAATAAATGTTCTTAATTAAAAAAATAACTAAACATCAGGGATAGGCAACTTGTGGACACAATGATTATCTTGGGCTCTGGGAGCCGGCAGGCCACTCCTTTAGTCCACTTCTTTCCACGAAACTGCTTCCCCACACCCAGAATTGACTCTTCGCCGTCCCCACCTCCCTGGCATTACAAAACTATGGAATACAAGGTATGCAGTTTTTATAACGCAAATGTTATGTACAGTGGCGTAACACAAGATCTGGGGGCCCCCCTGCGAGCCATGCTGAGGGCCCCACCCAACACGGCAACAAATCACAGGTCGCGTCACACTCTCGACCGGCCTAGATTACCACACTTGTGCAATACGCACAAACGTACTGCTGAAGGGGTATGCCGCACACTGCACTAGGAGAAAGATATAAATATGTGTATTAAAGCAATACAGAGCACACTTTCTGAGAAAAATTGGCTGAAAAGCCAGAGTGTTTGCAATTGTTTTGTAGGGTAACACCAATCCAATACCTGCAAATCACCAACAGTGCACAGGAACATTAAAGCTTTGCTATTAAATATGCATGCCACAATGAAAAAATGTCCAACTGGCTGCACAATGTAGACCACTGTAGTCACGTAATAACATTACTGTAAAGCATGCCAGGCCACATTAAGACATTCCTAGACTGGTTGTACCAAAATGCCAGTCGAAGCAGTAACACTCATCAAGAAGAGAGCACACATTCAAGCCTGCGTCTCTGCGGCCTCTAAAACACGGCCAAACTCTTTAAAATCTGCAAGGAACTGGCCAATCCTGTTGCAGTCTCTACCTCTCCTATTCCCTCAACAGGCCCTCTGTATGGCTTTAGCCTCTCGCTTCTCTGCTAAAACTCAGGACATCCTGTCCACTATCTCCTCTTCCTCTACCTCTCTCGGCCCCCCTTTGGCCATCTCTCCATCTCCTCCTCCTTTCTCTTCCTTCTCTCTAACACCTGACGAGCTTTCTAGACAAGTCCCATTTGTGGAAGTGTCGTTGAAACAGGTGCTTGCCCTCTCCTCCAGAACCATCAATGACCATATTGACACCCTTGCTCCAGCCTTGGCTGATTTCTGTAATAATTCTTTTCCCACTGGAACTTTCCCCTCTTCCAAACTCTTGGAAAAGCTGTCCATCTCCCAGTTTGCTCTCCACACTGTATCTGTTGGTTGTCTCCATGCCCATCAGTCTGACTTAAGAGCTGCCAGAGGCATGGAAACTGCTCTCCTGAACACCTGAGAAGATCTGATCCCTAACCTTGATTCCAACATTCCTTATGTCCTCATCCTCCTTGAACTTTCCTCTGCTTTGGACACGGTCAACCACGCCATCCTGATGAATCGACTCTGTGAGAACCTGGGCATCATGGATCAGGCCCTGTAGTGGCCGACCTATTCCGCTTGGATCGCCCCTCCCACGCCCAATTTGGTCCCTTTATGTCCGCCACCTCTCTCTACCTGTGGTGTTCCCCAGAGCTCTATCCTCTCACCCTGGTTATTCAACCTCTACTTGGCCCCTTTGGCCCACCTGATCACTACCTTCTCCTCTAACTTTTAGTGTTATGCGGATGACACTTAGCTTTCCTTCAGGCTCCCCTCAGCCTCCTCTCCTCTCTCGCTCATCCCTGGTGTCATCTTCAACTCTACTCTCTCTTTCTCTCCTCACATCTCAGACGTCACCAAGAAGTTCCACTACCAGCTGCACCTCCTCAATGGGACTCTTCCTTTTCTCACTTTCCCCCAGAAGCTCACTGTCGCCAGAGTCATGGTTCCCTCTAGGCTGGACTACTGCAACATCCACTTTCTCAATCTGCCTTCCTCTACTGTCCGCCCTCTGCAACTAATCCAGAACAGGACTGCGAGACGTATCCTTGGCCTCAAGCCCAAGGACCGGATCTCTCCAGCCATGAAATGTCTCCACTGGCTCCTGGTGGCTGCAATGATCAAGTTCAAGACCCTTTGCATTGTCCACAAGGCTTTCTGGGGCTGGGATCCACACTACATCCAACGCTCTCTTCCAAAATACCTTCATTCTCAAGCCCTAAAGGTTAGATGCTTCTCCAGGCAGATAATGCGTGGTAGTTCTCTCTCCTCTGCAGATGCATCTCTCTGGAATGGCCTCCCTGTCCCTCCAAAACTTGAGCCGGACCACCTGAAGTTCCAGAAGCAGCTCAAAACGTTCCTCTTCTCCTCTGCTTTCTCTCTCCCTCCCCTCAGTCTCACTGAATCCAGGCTCTTTCTTGATCCAGGCTCTTTCTTGATCAGTCACCCTTGCACTGCCTCTGGGCCTACCATGCACTTAGGGGCTGCAACTGTAACCCTACAGCCCTTGTTCTCCTTGCACTACCCAGACCTCCCTGCCCTGGCTGCACTTGCTCAGAGAATTGCTGCCCTGTTGTCCCCTCCCCTCTCCCTTGCAATTCCCACACCCTCCCTTTCCCCTTGCACTTCTCGTTCTTGCACTTGCACGATCTGAATGACACAAGGCCTAGTAAGATATTTTGTCTTGTCCTCCCTCTTTTTTTCTTCCCTTGTCTTGTCGTGCCTAGAAGCTCTTGTGTACAGGCGCGTCATATATGACTTATCATATCATAATTTTATCACAGATGCCCAGAAAAATATACAATGCCACAGTAAGAAATGGCTAGACTGGCAGAACCCAAATGCGAGTCTAGCCAGATAATTACACTTAGCAGGACTGCTTTATCAGAAATGCCCAGTTAAAAAAAAGTCATACCAAACTGAGGAATGACTAGACTAGCTGCACCAAAATGCCTCTCTAGCCACTAATACCACATATCATGCCTGCTTAGCATGGACATGGTCGACCATTATGATGTATTGCACAATCCCACCCCCCCACATCCCCTCTCCCTCCCATCCCCTACCTCAACCTCCAAAAAATCGGCTCATTGGCCCAGAGTTGCTTACGTATGAGGCTCCTTGCCTCATAGGTAAGCACTGGGATGAGGAAGAGTGAGACTAGGAGTAATGAAGATTACAGGTAGCTAAATCAGGCATTATCTTCATGTACCTCTACCTCATCCCAGTACTTGTGTATGAGGCATAAGGACTCATACACAAGTACGGCCTCATACACAAGTACTGGGATGAGGAAGAACAGGGCTAGGACTAATGCAGATTACTAATACGTAATCAAGGCATTAAACACAAGTAGTGGTGCAACACCATAGAGCTGACAGGACTCCAGCACTCCCCCACCCACCCTGAAATTGTGGGCTATGTTGACTTGACCTGCGTGACCTTCAGAGCAGTTGCCGGACAGAAAAGGACACAGATGTTAAACAGCACCTGGGTTTCGCTGTTAACAAGGTCCCGGCCCAGCAATTACTAACGTACAGCATTTCACTGTTAGTACCTGCATTCAAATGTCAAATTTTTTAGGCAATTGAAATTGTGATGTGGGTTTAGTACTTGCATTCCAGGGGAGTGATTGGAAGGGTAGAGCGGGAACAAGAGACCAGTCATTCTCACAGCAGTCCATAAGTGGGTGTTTTCAGACTTAAAGGAGAGAGTTAACTACTTGTAACAGTGGGGCTGCACTAGAATAGTCTCATTAAAATGCAGAAAGAAGTTGTATGCCCCCACACAAATAAGTTTGCTCCTTCCCCCACCACACGTGAACTCAGCGCCTCTCCCAACATTTGAAGGGTTAGCCCCCATGAAATGTAGGTTTTGTTGCACTCCTGAACACAAGCACACACACCAATTACCATATATACACACGCACACCCAGCCATCAATAAATTTAAGTGTGCATCCTTTCACCGTACACGCACACCCAGCCATCCATGCATTTGTGTGCACCCTTTCACCATACACTCACACAGGCAGCCACCTTTACATTTAAGTAGTGTGCACCCTTTCACCATACACTCACACAGGCAGCCACCTATACATTTAAGTGTGCACCCTTTCACCATACACTCACACAGACAGTCACCTATACATTTAAGTGTGCACCCTTTCACCATACAGGCACACCAAGCAGCCACCCATACATTTAAGTGTGCATCCTTTCACCGTACACACGCATACCCAGCCACCCATACATTTAATTGTGTACCCTTTCACCATACACTCACACAGGCAGCCACCTTTACATTTAAGTAGTGTGCACCCTTTCACCATACACTCACACAGGCAGCCACCTATACATTTAAGTAGTGTGCACCCTTTCACCATACACTCACACAGGCAGCCACCTATACATTTAAGTAGTGTGCACCCTTTCACCATACACTCACACAGGCAGCCACCTATACATTTAAGTAGTGTGCACCCTTTCACCATACACTCACACAGGCAGCCACCTATACATTTAAGTGTGCACCCTTTCACCATACACTCACACAGACAGTCACCTATACATTTAAGTGTGCACCCTTTCACCATACAGGCACACCAAGCAGCCACCCATACATTTAAGTGTGCATCCTTTCACCGTACACACGCATACCCAGCCACCCATACATTTGCGTGCACTCTTTCACCATACACGCACACACGCACACATCATGGGGTTGAGGGGAGCCATAATACTTCAAAAATAAATTTGAAGTCACTCTGACTTCATAAAGAAATTATTTCCGTTAAGGACCGAACCATAACAGAAATAATGTTTTTATGAAGGCAGAGTGACTTCAAAAATAAACTATTTTTGAAGTCATAGGGCTGCCTCCAAACCATGACATGGAGGCCTCTAGCCTAGGGTCTTAATCTCATGGGGTGAGAGTAGCTCCTGGACTTCAAAAAGAAAGTTTATTTTTGTATTTACTCTGCCTTTATAAAGAAATTATTTTTGTTACAGAAATAATTTCTTTATAAATGCAGAGGAGTGAATTAAAAAAGAAATGTAAAAAAAATAAAATTGAAAATATTTTTTTTCTTTTTTTTTTACTCCATCCAAGTGGGGCCCCCTCCCAGGACATGTGGTCTTTACTGCGGGGCCCCTGTTACGCCAGTGGTTATGTAGACATGCACATATAACGAAAATGTATGTGGGGGTGGGGTAAAGGCTTAAATCTAGTGAGGAAACGGTTGGGTGTGTTTTTAGGGGTGGGAAATGGGAGTTTGCCCCCGCCCACCAAAAAAGAAAACAAAAAAATGTGTTATGTTTTGTCGTCGTAAAATTTTCAGTATATGTGCATTCTACATAAAATGTGTCGTTATAAAGACATGTAACCGGAATACAAGTAAACTGCTCCAGGAACATGTCAGTTCAGGATGCTTTCTTTGAGCTGTGTAATAGACGTTAGGCTCCACAGCTCCCAGAACTACCATCAGCTTCCCCAGTATAATGGTGAGGCATGGAAGTTAATGCTAAAACGTCTGGAGATCCAGAGGTTGAGTAAAACTGTGATTAAGAGTTTCTTAATGACTCCACATGGAAAGATACAGTGCATCCAGATCCCCACCCCTCTCACATTCGCCCCAAACCTCTATAAGGAAACAATCTAGTCACTCACTTTCTAGGATATGCACTGTCTGGTCACCGTGACAGAAGAAGGGTGTTGCTTATTATAATGAAGCTGTCTGTTCAGCAAATAGGGGGTTTGTGCATCCAAAGTGAGAAGTACTGACGTGGCCCCCACTGGCAGGTGCACACAATGGAGCAGTGCACACAGTCGCCAGACATGAGCATTCTGCAGCATAGGCACTGCATCCGTGCATATCTAGAAAAGGGCAACGTATCCATGCGTGTTCCATGCAAGGGAGCGCTTTACTGTAACTATGATAGAAGAGTGGAGTTTATAATGTCTCACACAGTATCTATCCAGTGGTGTAATTGCCACAGCGTGTAGCCCCTCCCCAAACCGCACAATATCCGCGAGGAACCACAAAGCATAATGATAAAACGAGATACACAGAGCGTGTGCACCCTTTCCCCTTGTGCACTTCACATCATCCCTACTACTGTCGTTAAATGATCCAAGCATGTATGTGAACATGAATAACGGAAAGCACAGCACTTTCCATGGCGGAAGATTATATGCGAGTGAAAGTCCAGAGGATGACACAATATGTAAAAGAAATCTACAAGGCCTCCGGGGATTATTGTTCTTTATACCTGTGCCTGAAGAGCAACGATAATGCTGTAAGGTGGCCCTGGATGTGGTAGTCGAGCGCTGGGTGTTGGAAAGCTTCTGTACGTGACCTCAGTTGATGGAGTGAATTGTAATAATACATTTGCCATTGTTCGTGTGTCTTTCCCACCATGGCTGCACCTGTGTGGGCGCTCTCCCGACTTCACTGTGCATTGAAAGGGGTTGGGAGGTTTTACTGGATACAGTTGCTAGCATTGGTCTCTTGTCCTTTCAAGCTGCAATGGACAAAGAGTGATGCAGCCTTCAAAAATAGTCATTTAAATGCCTGAGGGTTAGGTCATGGTTTCATATAGTAACAGGTCAACCTATGAATTGTAATTGGTTATTTATAACGTGCTTAATACCCAGAGGTTTCTAAGCGTGGACCTGGTGATCGAACCCACCTTGCCCTGCGCCGTCTTGCTTCCAAGGCGAGCACATTGCCCCTGAGCTATCCTCCCTATGAAGGTTTTTTGAGTTAATAATCATTGTCAATTTGCCTTAGCATCCAGGAACACAGAAATCGCCCATTTACAAGATGCCAGAGACAGTACTGAGTGCTTTGTAGGAGGTTACCACATGATCCCATATCAGTGATTCCATATCAGTTGGGATCCCCAGGCAGTATTAGAATACAATGCGACAAAGGGATCACAGCAACGACCCTGAGCCCTGAGACAACAGAGGCAATGAGCCGTAATGGCTGACATGGGCGTTGGCCTTATGACAAATAAGCAGTGGGCTGGTGGAATGGGTTTACTACAGCTCCAATGAATCATTGTATGTTATTGTATGGCTGGCCACTTCTGCTCCTCCCTTTTAGCATCTCCCTTTAATCGACCCCTTATTTTACATATCTGTTTTATTTTACATGTTTACAAACAATAGCTCACATTTCAGTCAGTCAGCAGCGCTGTCAGTTTGGCTGGGCATTCATCCTTGGACTCGGGTCTGGCTAGCTGCTACTAGTCTCACCACACAAGCACTAACTGCCAGAGCCTAGGCTGTTTATTTGCCAAATGCATTATGGTCCACGCTAATAACATGTTAGAAATAAAACAATTCAGCTGGATGGAGATAAAGTATGGCCTCACCAGATTTTCCCCACAAACAGTTGCACACATGTCAATCAAACATTGTGTTGTAATTGTAGTAAGTGAAAGGTGCCCTATTTTTGTAGAGAGAAAAACAAAACATGTGAAAATAATGACATTGGTCATACACGTTCCGAACCTGGTGGCTTTGATGCCTGCATGCACTACCTCCAGCTATCCAGGGGACAGTCGATGACAAAACCTCCAGGCTAGCAAAACAGTGACGTTGATTGCTTCCCAAAAATAAAACATCAAATGCAAAATAATTGCTGATTCTCCAGTGCTCTTCAACAGAAGTATGTTCAGATGCTGCTCTTCTTTGTAGTAGCCTTTCTATGCTTCTTGTCTCTAGTTAAGCGCCTGTGAGGAATCCCAGGATGTCATCACCGCTTCCGTAAGGGGAGCCCCTTCCCATGAGGCCAGAGAGGTGAGCCCACTACCCGATAGTTACCCTGGGGATGGTACTCAGCGGGTGGATCTCATGGGAGAGGAAACCCCCTATGCGGCTAGTGATGACTATAGTGGAAGAACTTGGTACCTGCCTAAGACCCCCACCTCTCCTGCTCCCCCACTCACTTCACCCCTACCCTTCTATCCTGTTTACTTTGATAGTATGCTATTACTAGAAAGGACTGTGACAAGGAAAAATAGGGATGACTTTCATGAAGATATGAGTCAAGAATCTGTGACGAGGAAGAGGGGTATTATCCTCACCAATAATATTGCGATATATATGGTTGTGGGGTAAGGCCATAGGCGATATTATTAGTGGGGATAATTTATGTGGTTATTGGGACCAGGGGTTGCAGAGGTGTCCCCCGCTCTATTAAAACAATTATGTGGGTTGCGGGGTGTGCCCCGCAGGTTCCATGGTTTATTATCACAGCGAAAAATATGGCAATATTTTTAAATTGTGATATTATTGCAGGGATATTAACACATGGAACCAGAAGAGGCGTGGTTCAGCAGGGATCACTCAGATGAACCTGTCTGAGCTGTCTAGTTTTCAGTCGCAGGACTTACTGGATACCGACATAAAAACGAACAATCGACTTAGCAGTATGTCTGCCGCTCCTCAGTTGAACCGCGAGAGGGACCTGTGCTCGACAAGGGAAGCAGCAGGGGCAGACCCAGGCACGGAGACGCTGGAGTTGCGGTCTCCACGGGACATGCTGAGTGAACCGAAAGGTGGGCTGGGAAAGGTGCCAGCAGCGAAGCCCTGCAGGACCAAGTGGTCCGACTTGAGGAAATAAACCGAACAAGGTCAGAAGCGTAGAGCTGCGGCAACCCGAGAAGAGTACCAGAGCACCGGCGAAGCAGAGAAAGATCAGGGGAAGCCTGTAACTGCATCCAAGACCCTAAAGGTATTTGGGAGGCTCAATCTTTGGTTGTGGATCGCCAGAGGGTAGAAGAAACTCTGAAACCAATAATATCTGGAAAGTGGGGGAAAGAGGATAACTCCTATGGGACACTAAGAGAGACATTATCAAAATACTATAACAAGTGGAATAGGGTCTGGGACCCTTGCAAGACAAGATCATATCTAGTTTCAAGAGTACCCAATCTTCTTCATGACAGTGCTTGGAGGGAAGGTGACCCAGGGCTATCAAATAAGTAAGGAGAAGCTAAAGAGAACTGTGGGAATGAGACACATGAACACAGTCCTTGGCAGGGGAGTAAACCAAGTCTGCAAGTGAGATCAAGAGACTATAAAGTGAACTGTGAGAGTACTATACATGAACACAGCACTTGGCAGGTGAGTAAACCAAGTCTGTGGTTGGGACTAAGAGGCTTGAGAGAATAGGGAATCAGGTCTAACAGCCAGGGTCAAGGACCCACCAGAGTTCAGAAAAGCATCCAAACTCCTTCTCTTCATTGCAGTGACTGGTAGAAGAAAAGCAAGACTGCCATCCTGAGTCAGGGCCCTACTGCAGCTTGGATGACCATCCAAGCCAAGAAACCAGAGAAAGACCGATTGGGACTCAAGACAGTCCCACAGCAGTTGAGGGACTGTACGAGAATCCTGGGTCAGGCTGGGGAAGGGAGGCATTTCCCTGAACACGTGAGATTGAACTTTTAGAAACTGGCAAAACCTAGAACTGTCTTTTTGTCCAGGTGAAGGGAGTCATTCTTCTGGACTAGGAAGAACTCTTTTTCATTTAGTTAAATATAGAGTGTAAGGGACAACGTCTTACTTCTGCACCTTTACACGCCTCTTTGTTTAAGATGGAAAATGATACTTTGTACAACTGATCATGTTACTATTAGTATTTTGTTTTGCCATTTTAGGCTCTCACAGTTCACATTAAAACAGAACCATTGAAGAATACGTTCAAACCCAGCTCCCAGGCTGTTTTCTTTTCAAAGTCAAGTATTCAAACCTCTCCAGTTCTCAAGCACAGAACTGTATATCCCATGTGTACAGCATCATCTTGGAAATGGTATTCAGTGCCTACTCTTTAGGACAATGTCTACTGCAACATGTTGGGTATGGCCAGATCTTGACCGAGGGCAGTGTGGTTTGTGTCTAGCACCACACCAAGGGGAGAGTGAAGAGGTGCAGTTAGCTTGTCTTAATGCCTATTGGCGATGCTGAATAAAGAAATACGTGCGGTGAAGGCTGCTTGCCGAGATAAAGGGTCTTATTTTTCAGAAAAGAGCACATTGCATGTCGGTCTATATAACAAAGATTGATGATAAGTACGGTAGGAGGGAAACAATTCCATTTGATGGCTGAATGCCCCAAAACATAAATCTTGTCTGACATTACACAAGCAATAAACCCCATTGGCGGGGACATTTTCGTTCGTGCTTCTAACTGGCCTGGGGCATTACCTGCCCCGATAATGCACCTGCCAAGATCGGTTTATTGCTATTAGTATCCCTGCACGTTGTACTGGGATACTAGTAGTTTTTTTTTTTCAAGTTGAGAAACTGTGTGCTTGCCATTTCTCAACTTGAAAAAAAAAATAGAAAACAAGATGACAATGGATCGGGAAGAAGGGAACTACACATCAGGCCTCATTTCAAGGCTGCTGGAATCCAGGTGGTAGAGCTGCCAGGATACCAGCAAATGTAGATATACTTTCTGACACTCGGTCCGGCGGCATTGCCGGCGGATTTCCGAGTGTCGGAGTGATGGTGTAAACCCCCATCCATGGAGTCCCATAGGACTCTGTGAGGGGATTTTCTGTCATTGCCAGCACCGGCAGTGCTGATGCCGGTAATGAGGGCTTTTTTTTGCCAGTAAGGCGTCTGCCTTACCTCCAGCTTTTAGCTGGATGTAAATCAGGTGCCCCACCGGCAAACCCATAGTTGGCCGGTCCGATCCAGTAAAGTGCCGGTGTCCATGAATACCTGCACTTTTTTTATCAGACCGGCCAACTTGGAATGAGGCCCATAGTCCCGTCTCCCTTTCCATGGTGGCCATTGCCGTGTCAGTGATCCGCCAGAAACACTATTGTTTCCGGCGCTGATGAGGGACCAGGCAGCGCAAGGTTTGTGGGGCATCAATAGTGGGATTGGAGATGTGGAAAAAGGAGGGGGTTAGCAGAAGGGGAGGGAGACATGGGAGGAGCACACTTACCTGATTTCCGGTGAGGGAAGATGGCAGCCTCCAGCTCGGAGGAGACTCAGAGCGGGGGTTTTACTTTGTGGTAAAGCCCCTGTTCTGAGCCTCCTGATTGGCTGGGAAGTCCCCACCACTCCCTGGCCCGGGTACTAAAAAATAATAATGACTTGAGCTTTGTGACCCGCTTACTGTCTTACATGGAAGTGTCCAAACGTACAAGTCACAATAGATTTATTATAATAGTGCAAACTGCCAAGGCCATCCCCACATTTTGGTCTTTTTCACCAACACCTAATAAATCGGGGCACACAGATTCCAACGAATATAGTTGGTGATGGCTAAAACGAATGAACTCACCACTGCTAGAAATGGAAAAACTGGGAATTTCACCCTAGAATGGATATCTGTAAATTCTAAAGCACAGAATCTGGGATAGTTCAAAGAAAAGTGTGGCGCCCTCTTCTCTTTCCTAAGCCATATTGTTTCTGTTACACAAATTGTACTTGACACTAGTTAAACTTTACCGGAAAATCTGCTTGACATGTTGGCACTGCAATGTAACAGCGCATACTCTCGTTCACTAATAATTTACGAATGGCATAGGGTTCTGATGTTTGTTTCTAAAATCATTTCAAATGCGGGCTTCTACTCTCTGTGGCCTGATAATTGCCACATAAATTAAGTCCATTGAGGCTAACTGAAGGGATTTTGATAACATTTAATTTGCCCGTTGATGGACCGAGATACGCTGTGTTATGAGATGCAACAACACTCTTGCCAATAACTCGACTCCTTCCTTCAGTGGCCATATTGATATAATCCCTGGCACCGGCTTGATGTGCCGATGCCAAAATAAGAATCCAACTCCAGATCGTCAACCTGAATATAGGCTATAATGCTGACATAACACCTGCCTATCTTACTAAATGTACTATGTTTTGTTGTTTCCTTACATTGATAGTTTATAGCATTACATTTTGATTACTGTGTATCTTTAGAACTAATACAATTCTACTACCTTACTTTCTTCAAGGTGCACTATGCCTGGCTAACCCACAGTACCTCATTTTTCTGCACCTTTGCTTTATTTTATATCGTGTAAAAACATAGGATGTATGTTTCACTTTTTATGATTTTGTTTTCTTGAAATGTCCACAAGATTTGAACATAATAAATATGAAATGTTACCACCATATATAATGAATGTGTACTATATGTTTGTCTATTTTAATTAATCTAGCATTAATTTTCGTTATGTTATCATTTTTGGACCTCCTGTGCAGGTGTTTTTCTCCTTCCTCGCGCTGAATGGATTTCATCATGTGCCTGACGGACCGCTCGTGGCTCTGGACTCTGATCTTGGTGGGGGTTTCATCCTTTCAGACTTGGCTTTGGGGGTGACCTTCCCATATTTGCAGGAGGAGGTTTGGGATGTTTCTGCTTTTGGGGAGTCAGCGGTTTTATGACAGTGCCTCTACAGAGCAGAAATGGAGAAAGGCCAATATGCACACCACATACAGCGCACAAAAGATACCCAAATATATGATCAAAATCATCAAAGAATTCAAAACACCTTCATTATCAACATCATACCGACTTCACACCAACACATATACAGCTCAATCTGTGCACATTTCAGCATCAAAATTCCATAGATCCAAGACCACCTGGACAAGAGAGGCATAACTACTGTATCCAACCCAACAACCAAACCAGCACATAGCAAAACATCAATTCCAGAACCTAGAGCTTTCGGTCTCTTCTCGATGCAAGAATGTATGAGCACAGTCAACACCAGTAGACCTGCATGATCAACCAAAGCACCCAAATATCAACAAGACCATACCCATAAACCCAGACCTGCCTTTCTATTCACTCTTCAACTCATCAAAGAAACAAGCCATCATCCTGTGAACTTTTTTAATTGCTTGCATGAAGCCTCTACTTTAGAAACTCACAGCTATCCCTAATGACCTGCCAAGCTAGTCCATCACACTCTTCAATGCAAAAATGAATCTACTAACAACACCGGGACCAACAACATTGCATGAATCAGAACACAGATTTTGACCTATGAAGGGGATATTATTGACCCACATTCATATGGGACACACTAAAGAAATACAACTGTGATGCACAAATACCAAGCACACTGATCTTCCTGTCTACAACATTAT
Organism: Ambystoma mexicanum; assembly: GCF_040938575.1. Taxonomy (NCBI): domain Eukaryota; kingdom Metazoa; phylum Chordata; class Amphibia; order Caudata; family Ambystomatidae; genus Ambystoma; species Ambystoma mexicanum. The sequence continues at coordinate 824,606,008 of NC_090923.1, read as the reverse complement.
CAGCCCCAAAATCTTGCTAAATCAACTTGTGGACATCGGCATAGTTGGAACTGAATTACAGAACAGAGACTGATAACGTACGATTTCAGGTCACCCCCAGCAACATCATCTGTTGAGTACCCCAATGATACAGCTTATCACAACTGCTTTTCAACATCTAAATGAAATCCCTGTTGGAACCCATCTGCAAGTGAGGACTTACATGAGACAACTATGCAGACAATAACCAAATCACCTACAAACGTAACAATAATTAAACCCAAAATCAGCCTAACCTTGACACCTGCCTCTAACATGTTGACTCATGCATGAGGAGGCATAATTGAGTAAAACTAAACCCAGTCCGAAGGGGACTCTGGATGTGTGGCCTCAAACTGACATTGATTCCTTGGCCTGAAGAAATGGAAACCTCTCCCCAGCTGACAGCAAGGATGAAATACCTCATACTCTTTATGGACAGCGGCCTTATACTCAAACCCCAAGTTAAAGACATGGCAAAACGTTGCTTCTTCCAACTCTGAACCATGAAGACCATCATGGCATATCTGCCATTGCAACACAAAGCCATTGCAATCATCAATCTAATGACCTAATTATGACAATAGGCTCTCCATGGGCCACCCAGACCATTTGTTGAACCTACAAAGGGGAGCCAAAAACCTGCAGTGAGACTCCTCTCAGGACTGAAAAGATAGGAACACATCACTGGCTCCTGGTCAAATGCAGGATCCAATTTAAACCCCTATGTACTTTCCCACAGTGCCTTCCATGGAGGGGTGCAGAGTCTACTAAAATGAAATGTATCAACGACACCTGTTTTAACGTTGCATTCTACCAAGGTGACCTTAGTAGCAGTCTCAGGCTTCATGTGAACAAAACTATAGAACTCGATGTCCAGAAGATGCCTTGCAGTGGAAGATCAGCAGGTCTTCAAAATGCTTCTCAACAATTGGCGGTCCCAAAAAACAAACTAGCATTTACCCTTCTAAAGACCGGACCATTCAGAATCTTTCAACCTACAAGCCCCCTCAGAGTAGGATCCACTGGAGCCACGCACATGAACTAGCATGGACACGCAATTCACAAAGGCTGGAACTTTCAACTTTCAAATCATAATAGTCTTCAAAAACTTGAATTAAAAGACCAAAGAAAGCACCAACTTCACAAGCAAGAATACAATGTGGACTAGTCCCATTTGGGCCAGCCTCAAAACACATGTGAAAGTGCCAGTCCACAGAATTTAGAAAACCCACAATATTGGACTCAGTCAGCTCAGACTCCAAAGTATTTTCTCCCGTTACGATACAGAGCATCAACACCACCACTACAATCATCATATAATTGAAGCCAGAACCACAAATACTTCATACCTACAGATAACAATGCAACAGGACCTGTGCTTTCAGCCAAATGGCAGACTGGAAATCTGCCCACTCAGCCAAGCCTTCAACTCCAATAACAGTACTCCCCATGAGCCCCCAAACTACCTCTCCATCCCCCAACGAACCGATTGTTATTTCAATCTTTTAGCCCTTTACAGTACATAAACTGACCCCAAACCCACTCAAACACACACTCACACAAACTCACACGGTTTATGCCTGCTTTGGCCACTTCTTCCACAATAACCTGGTGGAGCTGCACAGCGCTCAAGACAGAGCCTGCAACATCTTTAAACATATCATATACCTCCCAGCACTGGCAGTTGATACATCTTGGTATTTCCCATCTGGATAAAACATATACCTAAGGTTCACAGCCGCAAACATTTAGAATCATACCATCTGACCTGAGAGAGATGCGTGCAAGAGGCTCTTAAGTCACCAGTAGAAGAAAGAGAGAGGCGCTCCGTAGCTGAGATGATGTAGAGGAGTCTGGCAGGCTATTGTTGATCCTAGTGAGTTGCAACAAGGCTCCTGGAAGCAGTACTCTGATACAAAGCAGAGTCGGAAGCATTCTTGCATAGGAGCATGAGATGCTGTTTGGGATTGTGGCAAATCAAAAGGTATTTGGCCCTTCTCTCCAAGGTGGCTAGGGAGGTGAGCCTGCTCCGTAATACGCTCCATAGGGGTCGAGGCAAGTGGGACATCCTCGGGAGGGACTCCCCACTTACGGGACAACGACTCCCGCTCCCATGAGGAAATCCCTACAGTAGGACAAACTACGGCTTACATGACTGGCTCTACAATACCAGATTCCTGTAAAGATACAGACTGGGACGAAGAAGCTCCAGAGAGATACAATCATCTTATAACAAATAAACATGTGTCTTTAACTCAAAGTATGCAACTCACTGAGATGAGTATGTTAAATGACAGACCCTGTATGGAGAACAGAGAGAGAGAGGAATGCATACGCAGCCTAGAGAGGGCCTAGCACTTTGTAAGATTTGGAAGGAGGCAGAGTGCGTACCAGAGAGGAAAACCACAAGTTTGAAACTCACTTGACGCGAAAAGGTGGGACACCAAAGTCACGGCACAACCACAGCATTAGAGAGCAACAGGGGAAGAGCCTGACACGAGAGACTGGGACGCCTGAGCCAAGGCAAAACCCAGGCTGAGAGAGCCACAGGGCAAGAGCCTGATAAGAGAGGCTTAAAGGAATGGTTCGGTAAAAATTTTGTATTTCCCCTACGGGTCAGCCATGTGTTAAGTCGCTCGATTTTAGAAAAATTTCCTATGGACCTTACCCGAGTTTTCATCCATTAAACGCACATGAAAACAGGTATCAGGGAGCTGCCATTTTGTGATAATCCTATCACTTGCCGCATCACCCTGGCTGACCTGCTTTTGCGGCACTAAAATCATATCCCCGCCCCTGAGACTGACATTATCAAAACATTCATATTCCCCGCCTCTCTCTGTGACGTTTCTGTGCTGCATAGGCAAACGCGCCCAGTCGTCTTCTACGCGACTTCACACAGTACCCGGAAACCAACACAGATCAACTCACAACACAGCGCGCCACAATTCGGAATATGAAACTGTACTTTAAAATCAAACAGCAACACAGTACATTTGGCAAAGTACATTTATTTGACATTAAATGTTTATAGAATATTCAGCAATTGCCATATTAACTCGGAATGCCATTTATTTTCTTTTATCTCTATCCACAAATCCGTAAAACTTAATCGTGAGTCACGCGCTGTTCCTTTATGGTACACAGGGTGTTGGTTTTCGTTAAAAGAAGCACTTTGGTCGCACGGTGAACCACAAGGCTGTTCCATCAAGTAGGCACTAGGCCAGCGTAAAGGTTGATATGTTGCTTCTAGCCGCTAGTACCGCGTAAGGGCATATGGGCCCTTGGCGATCGTCTCATAAGATCGTCAAAGTGATGCAGTTGTTGACAAGAAGCTGCAGCTGGCGGTTGAAGAAGCCGTCTGCCGGGGTCTGAAACTGGTGGCAGTAGCAGTAGGGAAGGATATACCTGTTTTGAAAACATAAAAATTATAATTAGTCTCGCCAGACGATCTTTATTAATATTATTCATTTTATTTATTATGGCCTATCTGAAACTATTTGCTTTCATGGATAGTGCAATGGAGTATGTTCGGCTCTAAAATCAATGCGAAAAAGTAACAAAATAAATCGAGGTTAGCACACAATGAGAAACGACTGTTTGTCTACATGCGTGTGGAATGTGGACCTGCATGCCCATGTGCCCGCTACAAGGACGATCCCACAAACGTTTTCCTAGCTCTTCATTCATTCATTTATTCATGCATCCATTCATTAATTCTTCATTCCGGTATAAAAGCGTCTAAAGAGTTACTTACATTATATTTGCAATTTCCATTGTGTCTCTGCGTAATGCAGTCCGTAAATCCCACTGTGCTCTTGACAACGATTTTTCGTATACTGAACTAACATGCAACTCGGTCTAGTTCCAGAATTTTCTGCCTTATCGTCTCTTACGTTATTGCACCCCCCCTTCAAATGAAGTTCTTTCGGCATGGTCCCTGTCTCTAAAGGTCAAAAAACAATAGAACCTTATACTGCCAGTGCGAGTTGTGGGCCTCTTCAGGCCGCGAGCTGAAAATCAAAGCCGCTGACCTTCACTAGAAATGAGCATACATTCTTTCTTTGCAACATCCTGTAGTAAAGCCATCTGTGAGAACCTGAAGTTTCAAATCCATCTATGTACTGCGCCTCAATGTGCAAATGCGAACTGGCTTCTCTCCCATCTGCAACGGCTCGCTTGGCGTGTTCTAAGGCCCCCAATTTTGTCCTCGTCTGCAAGCTTTGCAGCCCTAAAGAACCATAACTATGGAGACATTTAATTTTTGGGGGAAGGTCAGGGAAAGTATAAAGTACCCGAGGAGTTGAGTTGAAAGTGAGATTTATTGTTTGTTTGTTTTATTATTTGCAATACGCAAGCCTCCCCTCGGTTAACAGTGTGCAGCATTTACATGAGATTGCGAAAATTAGTTACATCAACAAAAATATATACATACACGTATAGACAAGGTCAGCAATATGAGGTGAATAGAGAGAGAATTCAAAGATGACACCCAGTTGTTCGCCACCCAGGATGGTGAAGGTAGGGGTTAGGGTTAGCATAGTTTGTATGTACACTGTACAATAACATTTATTTACAAAAAGACAATCGTATTACAATTATTTAAACCGGGATTTGTACTTAACAACCAGCTCTCCTTTGGGTGGACATGGCGCAGTGGCAATGTTTGGTGGCAATGGATCAGTGCTCTGCACAGAAACGTTCTAAATTCCATATATGTGCTTCTCTAATACAGCAACAATAAGGCTTTTGACAAAGTCGAACTCCATTTCCTCATAGACTGGTTTGATCACCCATTGCTTACTTCTTTTTTAAAAGGCCTTAGTGTAGCGAGGCATCCTTGCATTACCCGTAGTCCTAGATTGTTCACGGCCGAGATTCTCGTTATGGGCCAAGGCGGCAAGTAGAGTCCTATGTCTCATGCCCTGTATGCTGAAATGCAAGCACTTTGGCCTGTACTTTAGGCACATATTGTGGAACACCTCCAAACCTCCTGTGTGACAGAATTCTGTCAGTCCCCTCAAATCTCTTGATAGAGTTTTATCGAAAACAATCTTCTCAATGGCTTTGTGTGTCGGTGAAGATGGAATCAACCACTTCTTCTTCCGTGCCTCCACTGGGGACAAAGGGCCATGTTCACATTGGTGGAAATGTAGGTTTTCTGACCAGCGGTGCACGTTGGTACAGTGGTGCATCAGTGACAGCCATTTTTCAAGTAGTATTTCCACTGACCCTTCACAAGTTTTGGAGCTCCACCAAAGATGGTTGCTGATAGACTGGGACCACTCTGAAATACTTTCCAAACTTTTCTTTTTCCCTGCAGCCGAGATTTTCTTATTGATTGATTTAGCAAGATGCCATATGTCAAATTGATGTTTAATATATGGGAACTGCTCTCTCATTGTCTTGGCAAATGAAACGTGTCTGTCCGTGGCTATGAGGTCGATGTGCATTCCCCTCGATTGTAGATATTCCACTGATTTTATAAATCCTAGTTTCTCCATGGCCACTAAGGATGTACATTGTGTTACCTGCACGACCACCAAACTCACAATTTTCTTACTCTCCATGTCCTGAAAGTGCTAGGAGCAGTACCTGGCAGAAAATCCAGGGCTGTCGCACTGTCCATCGCCGGCTAGCCTGAATCGTTTGCCTTCGAATGTACTTGCTAGAGACAATTGTTCAATTTTCCAAGCATCACTAATGGCCGGAAACAGATAATCATGTTGGTATTTGTAGTACTGCGTTTTTTAAATGAAATGGAGTCCCACAAACTGAAAGAAAGACTCTAACTTTCTAAAACTGGACCCACTAAAAAGTGATGCAGCTGCAACATCATGCCATGTTCTTTCTGGAGAGGAGCGCCTGCTACCTTTTTTGAAATATTTGAAAGGAACTTGGGGTTGGTCACCCTGAGTTACCTGGGGGCAACCAGACGTGGACTCCCTGCTCACTGTGCTCAGAGAGACAAAGCTTCACCTCACTGATGAGGCCCAACAAGGCTGAAACACGTGTATGGGGTTGCTTTTGGTACTCTTGTTCAGAGAGGAATTGCCATAGCATTTCGGTGCTGGACTGCCCATGTGGGCGGGACAAAGACTGATATGCAAATGGATATTTCCCATCTATGATAGGTACAGTGAGCAAAAAGCGTGTGCTGCAAACTCTCATCTCAAAACCGGTTATCATGCTATGTTCTTTCTGGAGAGGAGCGCCTGCTACCTTTTTTGAAATATTTGAAAGGAACTTGGGGTTGGTCACCCTGAGTTACATGGGGCAACCAGACATGGACTCCCTGCTCACTGTGCACAGAGAGACAAAGCTTCACCTCACTGATGAGGCCCAACAAGGCTGAAACACGTGTATGGGGTTGCTTTTGGTACTCTTGTTCAGAGAGGAATTGCCATAGCATTTCGGTGCTGGACTGCCCATGTGGGCGGGACAAAGACTGATATGCAAATGGATATTTCCCATCTGTAAAAGGTACAGTGAGCAAAAAGCGTGTACTGCAAACTCTCATCTCAGAACAGGTTATCATGCCATGTTCTTTCTGGAGAGGAGCGCCTGCTACCTTTTTTGAAACAGCTGCACACAGTAGATTGCCTGCTGGCAGTTTCCCCAGCATCGGTTGTGCAGACCATGAGAACGTATGATTTAATCTACAGGCGGCATTTATTTTGACGTTACTGCCTTTTTTTTGACGAGTGACATGAATCAATGGCTTCCAACATACTTTCCCTCTAACGGAATGCCCACATTTCAGCATACTTATAATATTCATCAAACAACTGTCGAATACTAAGTATTTGCCCTCTTTCATTAGACTGTCAAAGTTGTTTCGGCCTGTGACGTTGAGGACATATCACCACATTTGAAAGAAATATCGCTGCTATCAAGTTCTGATGCGTCGGTGAATGCTGCTGCTGGTTCATTCTCTGTCATTTCAACATCTGCTACTTCAACATTGATGGGAGAACACAACAGTGTCGACAGCTTTTTTGGTGGCAATTTTTTGGCGGGTGTAGATTGTGTGAATTGATCTGCGACTACTTCAGAGCTATCTTCAATACATCCAGTATCATGTTGTTGTGGTGGTGCGGTCGCACTGTAGCAATGGTCCAATACAACTTTGCTGGATTCTCCGGACACATTCATTTCATGTTCTGGCCATTGGACATGAGCATCTCGAGTCTCAACACGCCGCGTCTGAATTAATAGTTCCTCCATAGTGTAAATGGTCTGGCAAGCAACAGCTCTCATTCGCTTCACTGTCTGTGTATGTATAGTTCGGACACCCACGGGTAACTAGAGGATAGATTGGACAAGGGATGTTCAGTTTAAACACAAGATAAAGTATAGTGCAATTGACTGGAAAAAAACATAAAATAGTCCCCAGCACAAAAAAAATTCTAAAGTTATGAACTGTTTGTAACTAACCTTATTTTTGTTTCTTTTCTTTGCAACTTTTTTGTCTCGACCTTCAACATCTGCACGCTGTTGCTCCGATTCGTATCCGCATGTCTCCCCTTCCTCTTGCGCTGCAATGACTATATTTTCTGTATCCACATGGACAGCACGGAATGAGGCTCCATCGACTCCCTGAAACATAGTACTTTCATTACTCTGTATCAAAATATTGTTAGCGTAAAACACACGTGAGGACGAACACACAGGTACATCTCAATAGCCAAACACAATTTAAACATTGTGTGGAACAATCAAACGACAAGTATTTGAGCTCTGATGACCTAGTTCGATGGAGCTGTCAGTATCCATACCTCTGGCTCTGCATGGACTGCCACGAATGATTGTATTGAAGAGGAGGCATCAGCAACTCCCTGAAACACAGTACTTGCGTTAGTATGGTTTTCAATATTGTAAACATAACACACACTTGGGGTCGACGGCACAGGTACATATAAAGAGATAACCACAAATGTTGCATTGTCTAAAAGAATCAAGGAATATTTAAATATGATCAGATTTAATCGACTTATTTCTCCGATTTCTTTACATCTGCATCATCTAAATGGGATCTTGTGATTGTAGTGCAAGCTCCATCGTCTCCTTGAAACACAGTACTTGCGTTATTAGGGAAGAAAGTATAGCAAATGGAATCACGTTATATGATCACGCTCGATTGAGCTGTCAGTATCCATACCTTGTGCTGCTGAAGAATATCTATGGATGTTGTAAATGTGGTGCGCACTTCCAAAAGCTGTTGCGCTGATTCGTATCCGCATGGTCCCGCTTCCCCTGGAATTACTTGAATGTCAGGCTCCGCATCAAGTGCGTGGGTTGATGCTTCAACAACTGCCTGAAACATAGTATTTGCATTAGTAAGGATTACAATATTGAAAACACAACACACACTTGGGGTCGACCGCACAGGTACATATCAATTGCTAACCACGAATGAAACATTGTGTAGAACAATCAAACGACAAGAGTTCCAGTCCTGATAATCACGGTCGATGGAGCTGTCAGTATCCATACCTCGTGCTGCTGAAGAACATCTAGGGCTGTTGTCAATGTGATGGACGCTTCAGCATCTCCCTGAAAGACAGTACTTGCATTAGTATGGATAACACTAATTACAACTGAAAACAAACACCAGGGGACGACAACTAAGGTGTATATCAATTGGAAAGCACTAACCAAACAATTGGTAAAATAATCACACGATACATAAAAACTATTACTTGACATGCATAAAACAAGTCTGTAGCGGAATAGCCAAGTATGATTACCTGATACGCGCTAGAAGTGGTTGATAACTGCGGGCACGTCACGGATGTAGAATGTTCTTGCTTCAGATTCAGTGGATAGTCAAGCAGTTGTAAAGGTAAATTATTGTTTGATAATGAAATGCAAATATCAAAAAATTGCCATGTAAACCGACAGAATACTTGAGAATAATGCTATGGAAAATGCGCAATATAGTACAGTTCCCTGTACCCATAAATAGATTTCCTTTGGGGGTTATAAAATCGAAAAATAATTTATTGATAAATGTCATTATTCAAAAAGCTATACAGTCATATCAATATCGAAAGTATTACAAGGGAGTATTACAAGGGACACAACACCTAAAATATCAATTAATCCATTTGGCTACCTACACACTACCGCAAGGCCTAAAGCTAAATCCGGACACTTGACTCACCAGTGGCGGAATGTGGACGAATAGATTTGGAATAGCGTTTGCGAGCAATTTTCGTGTCGTTCGCCATTTATTTTTCCTTGTTACCCAAGATGTGGCGTACATGTTCGAGGAAAAGTGCCGCTGCAGATGCGGTATCGATCACCCCTCTTGTCCTCCTTGTTGGACTCTACTTTCTAGCTCATCCAGTGGATATCTGCAATGTCTGACCCATTCTCTTATTCGATCAACAGTTTTCGTAGTGCCTTCAGATTTAGCATGGGTCTTCGAAGGGCAACCGCTAATCGAACAGGCAGGCATTGCTGAAAATTCTGAAAAGTAAATATCAAGATTATTATAAAACCTTGATGAATAAAAATGTCATAAAAAAGTAAATGAACCATACCATGTTCAATGCAAGGTTTGTTATGGTCGCCGGAACTATACCAGTTCATCATGTGCGGCTTAGTATTTGCATAAGTTACAGAAACTTTTTAAATGATGTGACTAAACTCTGAACATGTGACTCGTCCCTGGGATGTTCTGTCTTGCACGAAAAGGAAACATGCTTACATTATAGACTGGACCCCCGAAGGATGCAATTCGATGACAATTGACACAGATGAAAATAAATAGATCTATTGATAGCATAACAATTGAAACTCAAGTCAATAGCAATGAGACCAATGACCATAGCTCTATTGGGTACTATAATCGCAAATAGATAGAAATGTAGAAATGACCGAAATATGACTAGGATACATGGCCTTACCTTGACCAACACACAGTTGGATTCAGCAGGCCGAGCAGTATGTTGCAGGAGAACAGGTAGATGGCCACAGGTAGCACACTGACGAGTTTGCTCGAAGCGGTCACAGATAGCACAACGACGTGCAGATTAGCATAGATCTCAGTGCTTCTCAGGTAGAAGGTTCAGGAGTTGACTTGCAAAGCACAAAGATGTTCTCATGAGACATATCAAGTGGTTTATAAAGTATTAGAAACAGGGGTGTGTTTGTGAATGAATGACGTGTGTATGTCGTGGTATTATGTGGTTTGCTGAATGGAGACACACTTATGTGGATTGCAGGGGGGTGGCCTGCCTCAGGGGAGGCCTGCCTGGAGAGACAGGGTCTGAGGAGGCCATGTGAGCGATGGCCCCTGGGCGTGGGATACCTTTTGAAGTGTACATGCTGTTTGCCACCTTGGCCGTTTGCGCCCGTGACAGCCCCCATGCCAGCGCTCATCCCCGGGTGCGAACTGCCTTTGATAGAGGGGGGTGGGATGGATGGGCCTGGGGCGTGCAGATAAGGCACAGGAAGACTGCTGAATGGAGACACACTTATGTGGATTGCAGGGGGGCGGCCTGCCTCAGGGGAGGCCTGCCTGGAGACACAGGGTCTGAGGAGGCCATGTGAGCGATGGCCCCTGGGCGTGGGATACCTTTTGAAGTGTACATGCTGTTTGGCACCTTGGACGTTTGCGCCCGTGACAGCCCCCCATGCCAGCGCTCATCCCCGGGTGCGAACCGCCTTTGATAGAGGGGGGTGGGATGGATGGGCCGGTGGGCATGCAGGCAAGTGTGTGGGTGCGAGGGGCCATCAGGCCCCTCTCATCCTTTACTTCTCAGTAGAAACTCGGACCAAGTGCCTCCAGTAGTGGGTTCGCCCTTTGCCCTTATGTGATGTTAACTTTGGTTGACATTCGCGTAGATGGGACCACTGAGCAGGACACGGGGCATCCATTTTTGTACCCCTTTTCCACTCCATCTTGGTGACCAGGCCTCACTGCACAGAGCACATGGCCCCCACCCTCGTTCCCACTCTGACTGGAAAGCTCCAGAGGTATTTGCAACAGCTAATAAATGTAACACATCACTCTTCCTCTGAGATCACGGTCCTGCATGTGAACCAGCCTGAACTAAGCACATAGCTCGTTCATCTCCACAAACGTGTCCTTGCCCACGCACCCTCGCCAGAGGAAACTTACTGCCATTCTGACCCTGTGTCCCTGCAAGGTATTCTCTTCATGTGCCAGACCACTGACCACGCCATGATGCCCACCTAGCAACTAACATTAGACCCCTACTGCAGTATATCGTTGCCTATCAATAACAAATGCCACATACCGGAGATTCTTGTGAGCACAGACGCACACTTCAAACAGTGTATTATATTGGTCAAGACCCTTAACCTAAGGCCTGTATAATCCAATGTTGATTGATAGTATAGATATATGTGTGACTTTTATAGAGACATAACCGACTGAAAGACTTTGAACAAGTGTCATTTAGTGCATGCATTATTGAGAATATATTATGTTAGCTTAGATAGTGACCACCCTGCTTCACAGCGACCTCACCTTCACCCATTCAGAGCACAGATGTCTGACGTCCATCCTTGAATGGAGACACACTTGATTCATTTAAAAAATCGAAAACAACCGTTGTTAAAATATATGTGGTGTTTTATTTTGTATCTTATTTTGATCACACAAAAATACAAGACTTTACACATTGTACAGGTCAGGTTGCAGCACAGCGAGAGAAAATCCCCTGTACTGACCACTGTCACTCGGGAACGTTTCTCTTATGGCACGAAGGGCACAGGCGGGTATTACTCTTCGAACGCAGTGTCCAAGCCTCCCGTGAAGCCACCATGTAAAGGAACGGTAGGCCACCAGTCTGTACCACCTGTGAAAAGGAATGAAACAAACTGTTTTTAAATTACCAAGATAAGTTTAATAAACGTTTGTTGTCAATGACAATTCTTGTAACTAATGGCATTCTGCTCGGACAAATGCTATCTGGACACTGCACACTATTGAACGACTTTCATGCGTTACAATGATATGTATATGTAATTTTGGATATAGTAGAAGACCATGAAATAGGAGTGGCATGACAAGCAGAGTATACTTACTCGTTACTCGGATTACGAGGACGAACAGTTGTGCGAAGTTCATGCATAAGCACCATCATTATCCTCAACACGGACCGTGTGAGGCAGGCTGCCCTGAAGTCTGGCAGCTCGGTGATGCATTGCGGTCGTGGCTCGCCTTCTGAAATGTAGGCCACGCATCCCGGGTTTTCACAGCAGCAGCAGTTCTCGTCCTCGGTTGGCATTAGCTCGCACCGATTGCATGTGCACCAGGTGGAAACACTGTCCATGCGACTAGGTCCAGGCTCTTCAGCTGTTGAATCGTCCTCCTAACTGCCGTCCGAAGACCCATCGTTTTCGCGTGTTTCCCTTTCCAGTAGTTCCTCCTCGGTATACTCAGGCTCGTACATGTAGGGCATTATTGTAGCCATTGTGTGTTAAACAAACTAAAATAATTTATAGCGGTGGTACTGGTATCTGTTCACAAGGGCTACAAGCAACGAAGGTAGCTGACCAGAGCACAGAAACGAGTCACAGAATACTCAAAGTAACACAGAGAGAGGAATGGAATCGAAAATCTGCTGCTGTGTGTTGTGAAACGGTCTGTTTATACTTATTGAGGAAAGAGGCGTCCTGCCATTTCCATGGCGACACGTCATTAGCTGAAGCGCAGCGAATGTTGACACGAGACGTGCTTTGGCGTTGGGAAATGGACGGTACGCGTCTGCTGATGACAGGCTCAGGGGCGGGGGATATGATTGATTTAGTGCCGCAAAAGAAGATCAGCCAGGGCGATGGGGGAAATGATAGGATTATCACAAAATGGCAGCTCCCTGATGCCTGTTTTCGCGTGCGTTTAATGGACAAAAACCCGGGTAAGGTCCATAGGAAATTCTTCTAAAATCGAGCGACTTAGGCTTAAAAACACATGGCCGACCCGTAGGGGCAATAAAAATGTTTTACCAAACCATTCCTTTAAAGAACATTCTTGTCCTAAATGAGGAACTAAATATTAACTCTGCCCCTGTATAGGGAGTTTCTTTTTCTATTGACAACATTGAGAGTATTATAACAGTATGGAAAACCTCCATATCTCTAGATCCCAATGGACTGGCCAATATTGTTTTGAAAAAGGTGCCTGTATACTGGTCTGCCTTCTTGCATTAATTGATTACAAACATATGAAGAATGATTGTTCTCCCTCATTTCCAGATCAAATCCTTACTAGTTCCAACACCCAAGAGGCAGGGTAGAGAATATCGAAGAAATTACCCCCCAATTGCCCTTTTAGACCCTTCTTGCACAATCTTGCCAATGCTTTTGCATAGAGAATTGAGCACTTGGGCTGCAGAACGGTGTATGCTATCTGCTGCACAATCAGATTTCAAGCACTTGCTGCCTACTATCCATACGACCACACAGAAGGGCAAGTCCCGACTCCAGTAGGAACTGGGAACAATTAATATGAAACAATGAGAAGTGCTCCCACCAGGAATTAGTGAATATTATTTGTGACTCAATAACAAAATTCACATCATTATTGTATACCTCGAAGAGGTTATACCCCCAGCAACCCTAATTAAACTACAAGACTTAATCTTAGAAAGCAAGCAAGAAATGCTCACACACTTACAAGATCCAATCATTTAGTTCATATATTTAATAACCTTAATGTCATAGCTCTGAAATAATATATACACATACATGTTTGGTCTGTAGGTTCTCCAGAAACATCAAGTCTTTTGACATTGGGGAAAAAACATTTGAAAGGTTTCACAAATTACAAAACCACAAAAGTAGTCTACTTAATCGAATGCCTCTGTGGTTTCAGATGTGTGGGCCAAACAATGTGTGCTGTACATGTTAGTACTACTGAACACAGATCCCGAATTCGTTAAAACATCAAAGCTCCTCTAGCTTCGCATTTTGTGGATTTTCAACACTCTGTAAATGATTTGTGGTGGGTGCTGGACAAAGTCAAGAATGTGCCTAGTGTGCAACGCACATTGCTTATGAAAGAGGCACGCTGCGTTCATCGTCTTGGTTCCCATGAGAGAGGCCTGAATGATTCATGATTCCCACCTTTATGAGTTTCCTATATACCTATTGTTCAGTCCATAGTTCGATGCAGCCATTTGGCTGCACCTTCTTAGTTCGATGTCAACCTTATGTTACCCATGTGGGGCAGCAGGGTGAGTGTCAATATATTTTGATCCAGCAGCCAGCTTTAAATCTTCATGTGACTTATATGTTATTTCCCATGGGAGGGATCCATTAGAAATATTATCAGCTCTTTTGCCTTCTTTGTTTGTTGTTTATAGACCTAAACGCGGAGCCCTCATTTCCACCTCCTTATGTTATGGACTTTATAACTATGAGGACCTTTGGTTTTTAAGGCGCCCATTCGTTTTTTTCAACTAAGATATCAGTTTGTCTTCTAAATTAGGAGATATTTTTATTTCCAAGTAGGGGACCCTGTAAAGTTTACAGTAGTAGTGGAGAAAGGGTCTAGTTTACCATGGTCAATGCATCTCTCTAAGATGGCGCCAGTGTTGTCGGCTTGAGGGAACCAGCACAGTTTGGCAGGGGCATGTCAGGTGACTAGCAAACGCCTCTATATAAATGGCATGCTCCCAGCTTTGAATTGCATGTCTCTTCTTTAGTTAGTGCTGCGTAGTGAGGTCACATGGTCACATGGTCGTGTTGCCTTCCCCAGGATAACTGGTTATGGTAAATATTTTTTATTTGTACACATACATGCAAATTAGCACACCTAGAACTTAATACTCGTTGTGGGATTCTCTACTTTCAGTTGTGTCTACAAGTGTTTGGGCATTTGGTTACAATAGACTGCAAGTGGAGGATGGCGTTTGTTAGCTGTGTAACACAGAGACGACAAATCAAACATTTCTTTTTGGCTTTTCAAGGCTTACTCATAGATATTTTTAAACAAGGTCCTATCCAGCTTCTTGGTTAGTTGTTCACATCACTTTTATGCATTGGCTACACCTTATTTGTTTGATTCACTGATGATGGGTGGTCTCCTGGTGCAGATAGCAGGATTTTCTGTGACCCTATGTTAATTTATGTTTGCTTTTGGTCTTCAGTATTATGAATCACAGGGACAACTATCGTTTGGCCCTGGCGAAGGTTGTGACATCAATATACTCACCGAAACATTTGGAATGGGCTATTGTCATAGAACTCAAGATGAAATAAACTGCAATATTTGTCCGCTCATGTCCTTACAAAGACCCTTTGTGATTTGGCCCCCTTACATTTCTATTTTTGTATTGCTCTTTCATTTGAACACTTGTATTTTATGTGTTGTGTTTCTTTTTATGTCTACATATGTATACTGTGGCACACGTTTTATTGTTGTCTTTGCATCTCAGTGATTTCATATAAAAGACTTTCCATTTGTTTGATGTTCCTTTCTTCCTTTTGTACATATTGGTTGGTTGGTATTTGATATGACATGTCTTTAGTTGTCATGAGATGCATTTTATTTTGTATGATTCTATGTCATATATGTTTTATACTGTGTGTTAAAGAATGACTTTACTGAAAATAAATGATTGAAATGTATTAGAGACAAATGGGTTATTGTGTCTATATGAATGAAACAAAATCCTTCTTGTTGCCTTCTTTTGACTGAATCAAAAGGTTTGATTGATATCTTTTCTGCCCAACACCACAAAATATGTACAAAAGTGTTGTTTAAAATAACTGATATTAAATCATCCCTAGAGGGACAACCTTTCAGTGTTTATACATTGTTACCCCAGTCCCTTCCAGAGTTGAGTACTGCCCTTAATCAATCAATCAATTATTTGCATAGCGCTCTATCACCCAAGGCATCATGGTGCTCAAACAACCGATAATCAGGACAGATGCAAATGAGCCTCAGGTGGAAGGGAGGTGAGTTTATCGAAAGAGAAACGTTTTGAGATTCTTTTTAAAGGATAAAAAATCCTCAATGTTTCCCAACTTTCAGGCAACGAGTTCCAAAGCCTGGGTCCTGCCCCTGAAATAGCCCGGCCACCCAAACGTTCTTTCCTATAATTAGGTATCTGCAACAATGCTGCATTAGAAGATCTCAAGGAGCGTACCGGGATATATCTATCCAGTTTCTGCTGGATGGCTAAACATCCATTTCAGCTCAGGGCACGCTGCATAATGCATAGTACCTTGAATTATACCCGAGCTTCTTCCGGAAGCCATTGGAGAGCTTTTCTGGCCTTAGTTACTCCTGCTCTGGCTGGAATGTGGGTAACCAAATGTACTGCTGCATTTTTTAACACCTGCAGGTGCTGGATAAGGAAGGAAGGCTGTGCCAATTAGACAGCATTACAGTAATCCAGGCTCCCATTTACACATGCTGCCACTATTTGAGCATGAAACTTATCTGGAATAAAAGGGAGGACTTTCTTTAGTTGTTTAAGCTTAACAAAGTCTGCACCGTATACTGAATTAACCTGCGCCTCCATGGACAGGGATTCAAAGAGCTTCACACCTAGATTACAAACAGCCTTAGCAGGCTTAGGTAGTGGGCCCAGTGATACAGGCCAAAAGACATCAGACCATCCATCATCTGCCCCTGGCTGGCCCGAGATCAGAATCTCAGTCTTCCCGCCATTTAACATGAGCCAATTTGACTCCATCCAGACTCGGGTGGCTTTGAGGCAGTTTTTAAGCTTATCCCTTACATCGCCCTGCTTTGTGTCTAATCTATACAGAATCTGGGTGTCATCTGCGTATGAGAAGACTCTGAAACCAAACAGATGAATAAGAATCAGCAGTGGGCGAATATATAAATTGAAAAGTTGGGGCGAAAGAGCCGATCCCTGCAGAACTCCGCAGGAGACCGGAACCGGAGGTGAATGGTAAGGGTGGAGGAAACTATTTGTGAGCAAGAGTTCAAAAAAGCATGAAACCAGTCGAATACTGCCCCAGAAAACTGTGCCTCCTCTACCCTCGCCATCAATATTCCATGATCAATGGTATCGAAAGTGGCCGACACGTCCAAGAGAATGAGACCTGTCGTACCGCCCTCATCCATGATCATGGTGAGGTTATCCAATACTGATACCAAAACTGATTTGGTTCCCATCAAGTGGTGAAAGCCCATTTTACCGCTGTCTAAAATGTTTTGGCTTTCTCACTTGGGGGGGGGTCACTACTGCTTCCAAGACTTTCATAAGAAAGGGCAGGAGTGAAAAAGGCTGATAGTTTGCCAGGATCGGGCTATCAAATGACGGCTTTTTCAACAATGGGATAACTGAAGCCTCTTTAAGATTTGAAGGAACTTGGCCCCACTCCAAGGATGAATTAACTACAGTGGCCAGTGTGTCATAAAAGTCAATTGGCGCTGCATTGAACAGTTTCAGTGGAATGGGATCTAGGGGCGACGCCGATTTAAGCTTTGCAACTATCTTAATCAACTCCTCCTTGTTTGTTAAGTTAAAGTCAGAGAAGCCTGTCTCTGCCTTTTTTCCTGATGACAGCGTAGGGATACTGCTTATGGCATTGACATTACATTGATCTTTAGGATTCCCCTTACCAACATTTCCCTTCCTGATTGCCTCAATTTTCCTAACAAAAAAGGTAGAGAGTTCATCACATAAAAGTGTGAGGTGGCTATCTGTGTGTTGCTGTCCAGTTTAGTCAGTTTATTGATAATCTCAAATAAGACTTCATTAAGACGTCATTACTATAAACCTGAGCACGCTTTAAATTAAATTACACGTAAAATGTTTACAAGTGAGAAAAAGAAAGCATACAGGAATACAATGCTATATTCCCGAAATGTAAAGTGTTTTATGATTGAGAAATAAAGTAAGTAAGAGCACAGAAGAATACAACATTGCATTCTGGATACTGAAGGCAAAGCCCAAACATCTTCTGTAAATGACAACGATAGAAAGAAAAAGAATCTCCCTTCCTCAAGCTCTGACCCCCCGACAACAAAAAACTTTGGGAGTACCCACCTTTATAATTATTCCAATGACAACGAGAGGGCATAGAAGACTGCAATGCTACATTCTGAGAATTTAAGTCCAAGTCCCAGTGCACTCTGTGACTGAGAAAGACACTATATATATAACACTATGTAACAATGTATTTGGGAAAGTGAAGGATGAACCCCAAAGTATTCTGAGAGTGAGAAAATAAAATAATTCTGCGACCTGGAATTGGAGGAGAAATCTCAATGGGTTTCCAGGAAAATTGGAAATACCAGAACTCATGGAGGGAGTTTTGGGAACAAACAAGATTTGTGACAGTCTAGGATTCTCAACGAAACGTCCATACAGAGACTTAAACTAGAATAAAAAATTACAGAGCTAAAATTTCAAGGAGCGAGAACCGAGAAGGAAGAAGTCTTTGAAACCCTTTATGGTTAACGGCAAACCAAGTTAGAGAGAAATCAGATAATATTAGAAGCTACAGACACCCAGACATGCCAAACCCAAGAGGTAGTGCTGGCCAATGGGCCAGCTCTTGCCGGTCTGAGATCTGGTATCAGATGTCTCCCCGGATCTTGGACCCGGCCTGCCTCAGCCCTGCCAAAGCTCGACCGAGCACCCAGCTTTGCCAAGGGAAGCTGGGGACTTGTGATCTAATCTGCTCTGTGCTCCTTTCCAGAGGTGTAGACAGGGTTGGTCCTGCGCAGGCAGGGCCCACCCAGAATCTGTAAATGCCCACTCAGCAGCGCCGTCTGGGCATTTACAGATGTTAATGTTACTGCAGTGGGCCCAACTAAAGTTGAGAGGCAAATTAATGTGTCATTAATTACGTCAGCCTCTCCCCTGTCTCGAAGCTATAGAAATGGGTGATGCACATCACTTATACCGACCGATTCTTGGCCACCGCCGTATCGCACATGCAAGAAACAGTACTCACTGAGGCAACCCTACCGGCCCTTTCCTGGATCAGTCAAAGAAGAAAATGTTTGCAGAGTGTTGGAGTCTGCAGCAGTTTCCAGGTCGTGCTAAGAGCGTGTTGAGAGAATCTGCTTTCACTCTCTACTATCATCTATGTTTCTATAAATCATCCACTCTGGATGCAGCGCGTCGTAGAGTGCTTGCAGAGTGTTCGCAGAAGGGAGAGCAGCTGTGCTGTAAGAAGGTGGGAATTCACTAACAAGACGCATTGAAGTGGAGGAGGACCCGAGAGGGCTACAGCGTATGAGGAGGCAGGTACATCTGAATTCTAAACTAGCTGTCCTTGATTCAACGCATAAAGCCATGGTGTCTCTGAAGCCCCACACGCCTCATATACATAGTTTCTCTGTGCCCAATCAGGGTAGTAGTGATTCCATCAATGGCACCAGCTACGTAGTGGACTGTAATGGCGCGGGTGGTACCAAGAGATCACTGTCCCGTCTTTCGTCGGGTCCAGCAATGGAGAGTCTGGCCTTCTTGAAGCGAGCGGAGAAAGGGTGTCCCTTTGATCTAATGACAGAGGTTGTCACAGAAGTTGGCAATTCAATTGCTCTAACAAACATTTTGCTGGAAAGTGCTCCATCTCCCCAGCAACACGGAAGGACAGGGGAAACGTTGGTCATAAGGCCAGTCACCTTTTGTAAATTGAGGAATGAGGAACAAACAGCTGATAAGATGACTACAAAGAGAAGCCACTCAAGCTCTGATCTACGGAAATTAAAATGGCATTTGAAGACCAAAGCCGTACACAGTACCGTATCCCGACTACCAGATTTGAACAGAAAGGATTCCTCTGTGTTGTTAACACCTCAGGGAAGTTTGACTCCTTCACTCGAACTAACTGAAGAAGATCTTTTAAATAGCAATCGCTATTAAGTGCGAATAATGAGGAGCCACCCTCCACTTTAATGGTCACGGCGGAGCTGTCACCAAGAAATACGGCTAGAGACGATTCGCTACTAGCCGTGTTGGCGCCCACAGAAAATTCAAATAATACTATTTCTGTTCCCCAAACAGAATCATCAGTGGTAGAGGAGCAATCTTCAGTGGGGTTTCCAAAGGCACCCTTACCAGCGGCCGCATTGGAATGTGCTACATGCAAGGACCCCAAGATTGACTTTGAGGGATGTGTAAACAGAGAGTCAGATCCTACAAAATATATACAGGCGGTGGATGCTCAAACCCCACGTTTAAGACCTTGTGAGTAGCCGCAAGCCGGCGAGATCAGGAATGAGAACTCTCCATGACAGACCTGACCTATCTACAAAAAGACCCGGGTGTCCTGTGTGATCTTGAGGGATTTTGTGCAACAAAAATAATCCTGACTCCGTGAGCCTAAAGAAAATTTCGCCCAGGCCACCCGCATTACTAAAGATATTACCCAATTGGCTCTAAGAGTATGCCGAGGCCCTACAACCAATATGGAGAAATTCCAGAAGGGAATGTTGAAATACGATCTGTAAGACGCTAGCCCTATTCTGGACAAAAAAAACGAGATTTGGAAGCAGGCTAAACTTAGAGATCCAGAAAAGCCGCCTACAAGACTGCGCTGAACATAATAAGCACAGAGAGCTCTTCTCTCTGACAGTCCCAGAAGTGCTGGATGTTTATTATAGGAAGGATTCAACCAGTGAAACAGACTTGTCTGAACCAGAGTTGATTGAAGTTTTTGATTTGTAACAGGAGCTACGGAAAAAATGGACAAAAAACCACCATCCGGGGGCACAAAAACTGAAGCAAGTTGCAGAGGGCCCAGCCAGTCAACCAGTGTGTGTAACAAATTTGCAAGCCTCAATTCTTTCAGCAGTTACAATAACTCTGGCACCCTACTTAAAATTGTACGAAAACGTGAGCGAAAATTACAAGGATCAATCTACTCTAATGGCCTTGATGAATTCTAAACTGATTTTTGTGGAATCCTTCATACAATCCATCAGTGAGAAGAAAAGAAGAGAAAATAAAATGGAGGGTGTGATACTTAAATCTATAATTGATCAGGTACAAGACGCTAAATCAGATAAGCGTATACTTTTGGGGTGTGTCAAAGAAATTGCCTCCTGGTCCAATTTTCAAAAGACTGTAAAAAAGGATTCACCTACTGCCCCAAACGCGGTGGGAGAAATTGGTGAAGAATCTCATCTTACCTCCTTGGAAGCTTCTGATGCTTCAAATGGAGTGGCAGGGGATAGTGTCAATACCGGTAGCGAGCCTCAAATACAAGATGTGGAGCAGGAAAAGTATTCATCTGCCAGTCAGCCACTGGAAACCTCCACATAGCAAAAGGCTGTAGTAGTTAGTGCATTAGTTCATAGTGATGCTGACAAGCCAGAGTTCTTGGAAGACCCCAATACTGTGACGGCCAGGGTCCCTAGCGATGTGAAAAAAGGTAAGATAAATCCTTTCTCTATTTTTGAGCAAGGAAGAAGAGGTGGACCGGGAGTCAATTTAAACGATCCTGGTAAACAAGCCATGAAACAGAAATCTTTTTAAAAATCAATGCAAGGTAAGCCCTGTGGCTGCAGAAGCTTCCTTAGAAATTTGAAGGTCCACACAAAACCATCCCGAAAGGACCAACTGGATGAAAATTAAATTTGTGCGGGGCAAATAAAATCCAACCAGAAGAAAGAATCTTTCTCGAACATTGGATTAAATAAGAATCAATATGAGGAACTGGAGGAGAGTATGACAGAGTTGTTGGACCTATCAGTATATGAAGACGACGATCTATCTAAAATAGATTAACATCTGAGGGTGGTTCAGTTCATACTTACAGAAGAACCAGGGGACGACAGTCCCTCCACGTCTGGGGTTCCAACTAATTCCTCTCATTTTCTCACCTTATTCGAAAAAAGAGACAAATTGAGGTCTCGGGCCAATGCTGACTCATGCCCCCATCTCATGCATCCTTAATGAAGAAATTACTCAAGAAGTCAAAATATGATCGCCTTCCAACAGGCCAGGGGAATAGAGGGTGGGAAAGTTCCATCCAAAGTCAGATGGATCAGAAGAGACCAAATTATAAGGACTTAAACAGCATGGATGTGGGGTGGGATCAGAGCGTAACTATCCCATTGGAAAGAATTTTGAGAGCGGACGACGGCCTGATACTAAATAGATCCAATTTAATAACTCTCCTTCATAACAACACAAGATTAAGAGTCATCAATACGGACGATATTAAGATAGTCAGCTTCCCTGATGAAAGAGTCAATGACAAAGTAACTCTACTTATGAGCTCTGTTGCCTTGACGATGTTAATGCTAGATGCAAATAATGAATTTCCATCTTTGGGCTTCGACCTAAATAGGAGAGCTACTTCAAAGAATCACCTGTCAGAATGGAAAGGGGATTTCTGAAATAATACGAGGAAATGATCCATAGACAAGCCACCAATGACAACCTCCACTGTAAGGGACCCTAAGGGTCAGTATGCACCCGGGAGCTATTATTCACCAATGAAAACCAGTAATATTGAAAATGTGCCCACATCACTGACAAACAAAGAAAAATGTGCCTTAAATCAGATTAGGATTACTGTCCAGGGAAGGGAGTTAGGTAACTGCGAAGAAGACCAATAAACAAATCAATATGACTCCACTACAAGATCAAACATCTTGGAGCTGGCTAGCAAGTGCTCTAGCTGCCAAGTCCTATCACTAGAGCCAGAAGAAAGAGAGCCAAAGAAACTTGGAAATTGAGAGCTGGAACACTCGTGGATCCAGGCACCTGTTCAATGAGGTGTTGTCAGTGATCTCAAAATTGGACTTAATCTGTATCCAAGAATCTTGGCTAAAAGAGCCCCCATTGTTAGACTGTCGTGCGGTTTACTTAAATCCGGCTAAAAGTGGTAAAAGTGGTAGACCCTCCTCTGGCCTCCTAGTATTGATAAAAAACTGACTAAATGTGAAAGTCATGCAGACTATAAATCCAAATTCGTATACACAAATATTACAGATTCGATTGGAGAAAAGGCACAGAGGGACAACTGATTCTTGCTCCTATTAAATCTGTATTGGAATACGGTTGTCCATGAGGGAACAACCTTCGTTGATCTTGTTACAGACTGGATTAATCAAATGTCTGCAGAATATACGAACATTCGGATAGTGAATTGTGGCGATGTAAATTCAAATTGCTTCATGGGAAGGCAGAGGACATAAGAAGTAAAAAGCGGAAAAAAGGAACCAAACAATTGTTGTGGCCAGGAATGGATGGAAGAAATGGATATAAGAGGGATTTATCTCCTAAATGGAAATATCAAGGGAGACATCCCAGCTGCTGCAATTTGGCCAAATGGTACGAAGAAGGCCATATTGGATTACTTTCTTGTGTCAGAAAATCTCCTCCCAGCTATTACTTCCTTGATCATTGAGCAGGTTCTGTATAGTGATCATGACCCAATTGTAGTGACCATCACGGGAATGATCCAAGAAAACTTCCAACAATGGAACGAATGGGCTGAAGTAGAAGGAGGACTGAATGGACTTCGTCTACTGCCCAAAGATATTCCTTTAATAATCAATGATCTATTGGTGTGGCAAAATTGCGAGCGTGAAGAGGTGGAGCACGATCAAATTTTGCTAGCCTTTAGAGAATGTAAATCAAAAAGTCTTGAGTCAAGTTTCAAACCAACCCATATTTATGACATGGAGGTAGCCACACAAAAGAAGCTACTTAGAAAAGATCTACGACAGCTGAAATACGCAAAGCTGCCAAATAAAAAGGAGCTTCAGCGTAAAAGGAAGCACAAATATAAGGACTGGCAAAGACAGCAGAAAGCCAGACTTCTCCAAAGAGATGCCCAAAGTATGCTTAAGGCAACACTAATAGTAAGAATGTAAGGCAGCTTTTGAATGACAGAGGGAGATCTGCTGGCCCATATCTATCAAATCCTATATCAGAAGAAATATGGGTTCAGCATTTGAAGAAATTGTTTGAGGTAAAGAAAAATAAACCAACACATTTGGAGATGGAGGAGAAACAACCCCAGAGTTGGAACATTGAATTTGAGAGGGAGGAGATTGTATTGCTTATAAAAAAAGCAAGTCGGCCTCGTGCACCTGGGCCAGGTGGCATTTTTAATGCCACCTCGAAAGATGCACCGGAATTATGAGCTGATCTATGCGAAATCCTGTTCAGAAGAATAATGAATAAGGGTAAAACCCCAAAATCATGGAAGGCGGCGATAGTGGTCCCGATATTTAAAAAAGAGGATCGTCTATTACCAACGAACTACAGACCAATCGCATTACTTGACGTCCTACGGTCAATCTCCGCGACAAATATTTTAAAGCGATTGAAAGAGTGGATCAAGGTGAAAAGGAATTTTGATAGTAGACAGGTGGGCTTTGTTAAAGAGGTTGAGTGTAGCCTAGATCTACTACTGCTTAGTATCCTAAAATTGCGAGCTGCCCACAATAAAGAGAAAATCTATATGGCCAGCATAGATCACGATTTATTGTGGAAGAAATTTAAATCTAAAGGATGCCCAATAGATCTTCTGGCTGCCATTAAAGATCTGTATTCAGGAACGAACATGCAGATTAAGTTGGACCAACAGGGGAATCTTACAAAGAAAATTGATACTCCAAAGGGGTTAAAACAAGGATGCCTACTTGCCCCAACTTTGTTCAACTTGTTCAGTGAAGATTTGAAAAAGGTTTTGGAATACAAAACAACATTTCCACCGGAAATCAATGGAATAAGTAAATATCCTGCAGAAATACGTGGATAAAAATCAATGCTGCCAAATCAGAGATAATGGTATTTGGTGATGTGAGAGCAGGGAAGAAGAATAAAGAGAGCTGGCTGTTAGATGGGAAACGTCTGGTTTCAGTAAAGAAATACAAATATCTGGGGACGATGTTAAGTTTGGAAAAAGGAGAGATTGCATGGATTTACTGCCTAAAGAAGAAAGTTAAGCATCTCGCTGCACAGGGCCGGGCGATTGATAGAAGGTGTGGGAAATGTTCCCTTGAACCAACTATAATCTTCTACACGCAAAAGGTGTCACAGGTACTTACATTTGGAGCAGAGGCCTGCCTAGGTCTCCGTTGGGAATTGTGGGACTATCTGGAAGGTTTCTATTGGAAACAAATTTTACATCTGCCGATGGCAGTTCCAGCTGCAGTAATTCAACATGAATTGGGCTTACATCATTATATGCCAAAGTAGCGTGGAACACGCTAATGCTATTTAGGAAAGCAAATTTGACAAATAGCTCCCCGCAATTTGAAGTGATTAAGATCAGCGAATCAGGCACCAAAAATTGGTCCCTAAACCAGTGAAAGAAAGGCTGTGTATCAGTGCTACAGAATGTAGTACATCAAATGAAACCCTATGTAAAAACCCAATGCATGTAAAAAGGATTCTATGGGCAGACGACTGGCGAGAAACAGAAGAGAAAAGAGCAACTTCATTCATGCATACTCTATCCAAAATAAACTATGGACAATTGAACGTTATCCCAGGGTATTTAAAAACATTTCCAAACAACAAACAGTGGGATTTGCTCTTGAGATTCAGGTTGAATGTACTGCATAATAAAACTACTCCTATGAGATATGATAGGCATCGAGGAACTAATAAAATGCTGTCTTTGTGGCTGTAAGAGGGAAACCTTGAAACATCTTACCCTGTTTTGCCCAAACTTGAAAGAGTTAAGATCAATTCATTTGTATGAACAAATCTTTGGAATAGCGGGTCTAGATGCTGAGAAATGGTGGGAACTTGTGTATGGTGGTCAAAATCAGAGAGTTAACTTTGCTATGGTTACATTTCTTGAAGCATCTTTTAAAAAACTGAAGGAGAGTGGAGCGGATAAGCTTTAAATTAATTATGATACAATTCATTGGTCTAAAAATAAAAAATTACACTAGATGGAAGGGGGAAATCTGCTCTCATCTTTTGCCCTTCTACTTTACTGGAAAATTGAACTAAATTGAATGTTGGAATGAGAAGTGAAAAATGTGTAATGAACTAAATACACTAAATATAACATTTTAAAAAATGTTTTTAAAAAAAAAGAAATAAGCCTGCAAGCTATAGAGGATATGAATATGCTGTAACACAGAGACAAATTATGTCACCACCGAAACCGAAACACGTAGGTGCACTAGACAAGAAGCACATACACATCCACCATGAAGCTACACGAACAATAGGTCAAATTGAACTTAGACATGAAGAATATGCTTGCATCCAATAGGCTAGAAAACACATGCTTCACATATATGCTGAAACGCAAGATGCATCAGAATATATAAAGCTTGCTTAATGCAGAAACGCTGCAAAAATTAGTGGCCATGTTAAACAAGATGGCTGGTGCAGCCACGTTCGAGTGAATGGGGGACATCGAGAAGCCTCGAAGCTTCAGGGGGACTTGGCTTGCTGAGTTAGTAGAAAGCGCACACCTGGACAGCCCAGACAACAATCCTGTAGCCACAGCCAAGGTTATTCTGAGCAGGGAAGAGTTGGGTCGGCAACCAGGAGAACAGATGATAATGGTTCCCAGGCCTGAGACATATTTCTCTTAGAATAAGCTAAAGAAACAAATAATAGTGGAAGGTCAGATTCTCAGTAACTAAGGTTCAGTATTAAAAGAAAGTAGCTCAAACAAGTCTCTAGGGGCCAGGATGGGTAATGACAGCTGCATAAATAAGGGTGTTCTCACAAGCCCCTATTGTTCCTCCTGTGCTGACAACTGTCCAAACTGCCAAGGCTTAGAAAAACACTGTTGGCCAATCCTTACTCACTAATAACGTTACCCTACACTATGTTGCATAGGCCAATAAAGTTGATCAGAAATGACATGTTTTCACCTGTAACTTTTTTGGAGGTGGTCTCAGGAAGAGCCATCAGATAGAAAGCAGCCAATGAATCTACTAACCCCTATGTAACCTATATGTAGTTGATTCCCCTAACCAATCCCACCCCTCATAGCACATCAGCTGTGATGTCATTCTCCTTTTTAAATAACTGTCAAGCCTGGAGCCATTTGAGAGTACTGAATTTTCCTAGATATCCACTGCTGTCCGTTTTATGTGGTTTGTTAATAAAACAGGTTTTGTCAAATTCTTTGGACTCTTCAGTTTTTTGCTTTTATGGCATGGGATTTCCCCTGGCCTGTCCTCTTTGCTTACCCAGAGAGTTTCCATGCCTCTTCTTCACTACATTAGCTGCAGTCCCCACTTGTTAGACAATCCTAGCTACGCCTCTGGTCCTTTCTCCAGCCGTCACTTGTGCCTTTACACACACTATTTGCTCAGCCTGTTTCCTTTCTTCTGGCCTGAAAGGGACACCACAGGAATCAATGGGCAATGACTTTCACTGGGGTGGAGGACATCACTTTTATAAGCAGGCGTTCTACATACTCGGCAGACTATTGTTTTCCAAACGTGCATCTTACCCTTTCATAGAAAAAAAAGTAATTTCCAAACTTAAAAATGCTGCTCAAACTTCAATTAACTCGCTCTCTATGAAATGTGTTTCTTTTTTTGTCGGACTACCACTCAAATACCCTGTAATTTGTGTGCCCCTTCCTTTGTGTTTTATCACAGGTTATATTTATAAAGATGTTATATGCTTATCAAACTGCTTAATCACAAATAAATGCTTCTGTTCTGCTGACAGCAGTTATTTTATTTTTTTTTATTTGTGTGTGTTCAAAAAGAACTTTACAAAGGTAAAAAGGCTGATGTCTGAAGTGACTAAACAGGGTGGGACCCTGAACCTGGTAACATTTTCATTGTGTGTTCTAGGATTTTTACAGTCGCTAGAAGCCAGGTTATTCGATCTCCGCCGATCAGTCTCTTCCACCATTTCTCTTCGTCCCACCCTCGTTCATCCACTGTTAAGTGTTTGAGGTAGGCCAGTCTCAGTTTCTGGTTTTTCGGACATGTCAAGAGCAAATGTCGGATAGATTCGGTTTCAGTCTCGCACAAGCGGCAGATGCTTGAATCGGAAAGGGCTCTAATACTGCGGATTTCGTTTGTGTCCAATAAATTCATCCTTATTCTTAACAAAGAGTTTTGCGCCCCCCTACTGGGAAATTTTTGTAAGTATCTCATTGGCTCATTGAGCTTGCAGTAAGAGTGAGGCAGATGGTGGAGTAATTTGTTGTTGGTTGCGGCTTCTTGTGTTTGAATCCAATCTAGATCTTTCAGTTTCTTATACACTCTAGTTGGATTTGCACTGAGGTCGGCTTCCGAGCAGGCTACTGACTGGAGTGATGCCCTGTTTGCTTCTTTCCAGGTTGATAGCATTTTCACCTTTCCAGATTGTAACTCCTTGTTTAGCAGGCCGTAAATTTCATCGCTTTCGTCCGTGATACATTTTTGATATAGCCTAAGGGCGTTGATGCTTACTGTGGCCTTTAACGACAAGAGACTGAGTTCTCACCGAATTGCTGCAATGGACGTAGAGGGAAAGGAAAGGACCACCTTCCAAAACTGACTTTCTAGTTTTGGCCAAATTTTGTTTGGAATCAAAGGCATGGCTTCCGCGCCGTAGGTGATAGAAGGGATTACTTTTTTCTTATAGAATTCTATCACTGGGATGCTTGAAACTTTTCCACATTTTGGGTCGATAGCCTTCCCTTGTGATGCCAGCTTCTTTATTTTATTTTGGAAGTTTACCTGCATGGAAGACTCGTGTTTCGAGCTATCCAGCGAAACACCCAGGTATTTGTATTCGGTGACCCTCTCAATCTCGTTTTTCTCTAGGCACCATTTGTGTTTATCTGTTCTTTTTTTCTGGCCGGCTTCCAGGATCATTATTTTAGTTTTCTCTTTCTTTATTTTTAGATTGTTTTCCGAAGTGTAGAGAAGTAGATTAGATAGCTATCTCTGGAGGCCGATCTGGGTCTGATCAAGTAAAATAAGATCATCTGCATACAATAGGTGGCTTATTTTGACATTGGCCACTGACAGCGGAAAAGTGCGAGACAGATCTTCTGAGACACTATAGTCGCCAATGTAGGCTAGAAACAGCGCTGGGGCTAGGGGGCAGCCTTGTTTCACCCCTCGACCAGTCTGGATTTCACCTGAGAGGTTGCCTAATTGTGACAGGCAGACCCTAAGAGTGGTTCCCGTATGCAGAGCTTTTATTGGCTGAAGAATCTCCTGGGGGCAGCACCACCCCTCTAGTTTTTCCCAAAGGCGGTGCCTATCGACTATGTCGAAGGCCTGGGAGAGGTCGATGAAAGCCACGAAGATCCACCTTGCTTTTGAGGGTGCTGATGGTTAGTATGTTAGCCGCCGTGCCAACGTTTCTTTTGAAACCCGTTTGAAACCTGTCGTTACAGGGAGCTGACTTTGAACAAGATTGAAATCTTTTCCGGAGCAGGCTCCCAAAGACTTTTCCGATACAGTCCAAACGGGCTATTGGGAGATAGTTTAGTGGATCTGTAATATCACCCTTCTTATAAACTGGGACGACGATAGCTTTCGTCCACGAAGGCGGGAGGGATTTCTGGGCAACGCATTTTGTAAAGATGGACGCAATGAGCACAGCCCATTCCACTTGATTTGTTTTCAGATCTATGTTGGAAATTCCATCCGGCCCGCCGCTCTGGAGTTCTTCAGCTTTTTAATGTGGTCTCGGATTTCCACGTGGTCGTCCAATTTCAGCCATTTTGTGGCATTCGATTTCTTTTGGGGTAGGTCCATCACTTGAGGTGCTTGAAAAAGGGAAGTAAAGTGGTTGATCCATTTTTGTTCAGCCATGACGTTAATGGTCGAGCTGTTGTACGATGGCGCCGCTGTTTTTAACAAGGACCAGAATTCTTTCACTTTGTTTCCACATATTGCCTTTAGCATGGTTTCTGCATCCTGCTGATATAGTTGGTGTCGGTGATGTTTCGCCCAATTTTTGTTTTTATTGCCATCTTTAGTTTGTCTTTGTTTTGAGGAAGGTTCCCAAACCTTCTTTTCATCCTGCACAATTCACGTCTTTTTGCTAACAATGTGGCGTCAAAAGTATGACTAAGCGCGTTGAAAGTAGAGGATGACGATTTAGATTTTGCCCTGTATTGGACTAGTAGAGGAACATAGTCCAAAATGTCTTTTCCTTCGGTGCTCCCACCGAGCGCATACCTTGCCGACAAATGTGTAACTGATTGCGCTGTTATTAGGAAATTAAACTGTGGGCTCATGGGGCCACCTTTTGTTTTTCACTACAGGGGCAGAAATACCCCCACCTCTACCATGAATATAAGCAAGTGACCAGCCCAACCCATGCCCTGGGCAAACACATTTGATAGCACTTGTTTTTATAGGGAATTGCAAAAAGGTCATAAGATTAACAACCCAAATTTAATATATAACACCTCAGCAACTGTCTCAAAACCTGCTGAGCTACCCTGGTAGCCGTCTATTGTAGGGCGTGCCTCTTAATGTACTAAACATCACTGCATTATCAACAGTATTTTGGGGGCACCACTGCCATGGGGGTGATTCAAAGTGGGATTGATGTACAGGGTGGAGTTTGGAAAAAAAGCAGCAAGAAAGAAATGGAACCATTTTTAAACATTTCGTTTGAATTGAGTTCAGCTGCCAGTTCCGTTCCCTCAGAACTCTGCCCCCTCCTCCAAACTCTGCCTAGACCCCCAGCCCTTGTGGGATCCTCCTTTAAATGTGTTTCGATTTCCACCTCTGCCAAGAAGAGCAGCTCCGCTATTGTGATATTAAAGGAAGAAAATACGAGCAAGATGTAATTTGTTTTGAAAGTAATACATTTTATATTTATATTTAAAAAAACACGGGCGCTGGCTTGGCCCTACCCATGAATTCCCTGGCTCCCCCAGGTCTAGATATTTGCACTGTCACCATGAAGTATACTGTGCGAGCTGATGTTGTGCAGCCGCTATGGAGCCTCTGGTTGTCATGTGAGCCACAAACAGCACCGGGATCTTGATAGCGGGTATTATTTGCACGCATTTCCAGCGGCTACTCCCCTCTCCGTCCAGGGCGAGCCACGCCCGGAGAACACCTGGGCAGGGTGCAGCCGATGCCCAGGGCGCTGCCCCGTCAGCTGCATACCTGACAGGAGAGGGGGCACCGCCCACTCGGCCGTCCCTGCTACAGAGCGGAGAGGTGGGGGTCAAAGATTGATGCCCGCCCAGCGGAGGCTCAGCCAAGCCTATATGAGGAAGACGACGAGGCCCCCGCCCAGCCAACACCCTGCACCCGACTTGAGCACCGGAGGCAGCGAAAACCGCGGGGCCGAGACAGCAAGTTCCAGCTGCCCGCCACATCTGTAAACCGCCCCGGGAGCAGCATGGATTTCAATCTAGCAGCTGGTAAGGTGCCCGCTTAAAGGCAGCTTTAACGCTGCGACAGGAACCCATTCTTTTCATGCGTGCGTGTGTCGTACATTACGCTGCGCAGCACAGTGTACCTCTGCTTTCGGAAAGGAGCGGAGAGGCAGTGCGTGTGCAGAGCACAGAGGCGGGGGGACGCAATTAAAGGCCGCACAGGATCCAAGAGTCTCGCTACATTGCCCCCCACGGAGTCGTTCGGTGGGATTTGCCCTCATCTTGCTCTCATTTTCAGTCAAATGTTTTTGCTAGCGTGGACCTCCGAAGTTTGCTGTCAGTCCTAGGGTGTAGTGCAGGGCTCTGTAACACTTGTGACGTCTCTCTGGTTGTTTGGACTACGTCGCCCGTGATCTCTAACCATTGACTATGCTGCCTGGGGCTGATGGGAGTTCGAGTCCGATGAAACATCTGGAGAGCCAGCGTTTGCTGGGCTATAACTTTTACAGTTTGCCAGCTCTGCATACCTAGCACCCATTCTCTTACTTGCAACGTCCCAGTCCTAGAACACAAACCTTGTTTCTGACCGTAGCATCGTTACATTTGCCGGAACATGATTGGCCAGATTAGAGAGACGTGTTGCCCTAGCTCTTGAAGGGCCATGATCATTGCATGTAGCTATTGCCGGGCTTGTAATGGGAGCGGTGTCCCCCACAGACACATGGGGCTAATGCTAGGGCACATAAAGGCCAGACAGCTGCCTTGGTTGCCACCAGTTAGGGTGGGGTTGGGGGGCTAGGAGTAGGAGGGATATGCTGAGGAGGCCAGGAACAGACAAATTCCACTTCACCTCTGCACTCAGGGCAGCCTTCCTGGCGTCTAATGCAGAAACTTGTAACCAGTGAAAGGGGCAATGTGCACTGTATAAACACCAGGGAAAGTATTGCCCGACTGCCAAAAAAAATAGGATGCCATGTTCATTTCAAACGTGAGTTTCCAGGTGGGCCGCTTCCATTTGCAAGAAGTCCCATCTGTGCAATGTTCAACTTTTGCACCACGCACTGCAAGAGTGGAGACTAGGAGACAAGCATACTTATGTTTACTCTTCCCTTTTCCATTATGTTTTGTGGAAAAGTCAGAATGCCTCCTGCAATTCATATGTTATGTTATGTTACTTTGCATTTATAAAGCGCCTTATGTATCATTGGTATGATCTCAAGGCGCTTGTAGGTTGAATGCCCTGGGGAACCGTAGTTCAAGTCAGTAGAGAGAGAGAGAGTCATAAAGTGCGTGGGTGCACCGGATATGTGTGCAGCTAGTGTGGCACTTGCATGATAGCTGCTTCTTAGCGGAAGGTCTGGTGGTTTGGAGGTCAGGAATATGTGTTCATTCTGGTGGGTTGATATCCAGACTGGTTTCTGGCTGTGTTAGGCCCGAGGAGACGCTTAGGCTAGCGATGTGTGCTCAGCTAGCTGTATTTAATTAGGATGATGTGGAGTATGTGGAAGGTGTTAGTATGAGAACAGCTATACCGAATGTGTCGTAGTATCGCTGCGTTCTAATTGAGTGCTGGTGTATAGGAGAGAGTAAGCGTGTTAGTGTGATGTGGTGGTTTTCAGTAAGGCGCTTGAGATCGAGCGCTCATCTGTATCATCTATTCTATCCGTTTTATTCACTCTGTCCGTTCACTCAGTTTCGTCTGTTCATAGATTTCGTCTGGTTCATCATTTAGTTTACTAGTCTTTCCATCCATTCCATCATTCGATCCTTCATCTACATAAACTACTCCATCCAATCTGTTGATCCATTCCATCCTTATCATCTGTTTAGTGTGTCCCATCTGTTCTATCCTTTTTATTCGTTTGAACTGTTACATGGGTTTTATTCGCTTCATCAGTTACATCCACTCGATCAGTTACATCCACTCCATCCGTTCCATGCACTCCATCCATTCCGTGCACTCCATCCGTTCCATGCGCTCCCTTCGTTCTATGCACTCCATCCGTTCTGTCCGTTCCATGCACTCCATCCGTGGGAGACATGTTAGTGGATTTCAAGCGCGCCCATAGGAATCCATTGCATTACCACCAGCAAACACACACATACTGGTTGCAACGCAGATGCATGTGCTAGACGGAGTGGGAACAGCAAGTAGAAGTGGTATGTCTGTCCGGACCGATTTCAGAAAATCCAGCGAACCAGAAAAAGTGACATTAACCGCTTTTACTGACGATGTTTGTCCCCGAGCTGATAAGGGGCGGTATTAGCACCAGGGCAGGTTTTTACACTGGTGCAAAAATGAATTGAAAGGCATGTTTTTTGAACTAGAGGCATTTTTTCCCTAGTGCGAATACTGTGGAAATGTGCACTTGTGCAACGTTTCTCTTAATGGGCCCCCTGGAATGAACTGCCCCCGGAGTGCAGTTCTGTGAGTATAGGATAACTCACTGAGAACCCCTTAATCTCCTCTCCTGCGACCCCCATGAATCCCTGCGTGTAGCCCCACATTGCTGAAGCCGCCTATGTTTTTAAGATGATTGCGGGTGCAATGCTGGCCCTGCTTTGGCGCTGTAAATACCACCACATGCAGAGCAGCCCCCATATGCCGGCAGGTCCCCTTTGCCACGGCACGTATGAATATGCCACCCTGCTTCTTGACATTCATGTTCCCAGTTAGGTTCTGTGAGGTAGTCGCTTAATATCCAAAAGGGCTGCTTTTTGCAACCTTTGAAAGCGGGATTATTAATGAGTTGCTAAAGGTGCGGCTCCTGAGTAACCTTTGCACCAATATTGCCCTGATAGGTGCTGAAGTACTTGATAAAAAAAAGGTGTAGCTCGTGGACTTTGCACCACATCTGCTGCCTACAAGATAACCAACGGAAGCGTTATAGGAGGAGGTGGGGGAGTCAGGGAATTCCTAGGTTGGGCCGAGCCAGGGTGTCTGTCCTGGCTGTAAGGGCGACACATGAACTGAGCCATCAAAATGGCTGCTTAAAACATGGCCCATTTTACCAATCACACAAATATTTGTGAAAACTAAAGCTAGTGCTGGGAAGACGTGATAAAGTGCCTACATCTCAGACTGGGCACGCTTACCTTAACCAGCATGTGATCCCAACAGGGCCGGCCTTAAGGTAGGGCCGACCGGGCGACTGTCCAGGGCGCAATTAGCCCCCCGTCACACCAGCTCGGGGGAATCTTTCAAAGTCTCCCCTGAGCTGGCGTGGTGGGAGAAGGTGCGGCAGGCGCCCTTTTGCAATTAAATGCACCTCGCTCTCGGGAACAGGCCATTTAATATTTAGTTTATAACATATAAGAAGGAACAGTATCTCCATAACATTGTTTGCCAACTTGTCTGCATGGTTGATTTGCATGGTACTCCCGCAGAGCCCTCTCTGTTGTGCATCAATTCTTATCAAGTGCTGTGACCCTGGGTTCCATGTGTCTTCACCAGCTCGCAGTGTTGTTGGTTTTGGGGAGCAGATGTGGAAGAGACATACTAAGAGATGGGCCCCAATGAGTGCTTCTTGGATCGCAATCTGTTTTTCATGAGACATTTCAGGAGTGGATGTACCTGATCAGGCTAATCATATATAGGGATTAGTATTACTCCTGGCCTCTGTGCTGAGGTGTTGGAACAGAAGTTTGCGTCTCAGGCGTACAGCACATTACTACTCATGCTGTTTGTGGATTGTAAAAAAGGCTTCTTTAATTATTCTTGGTCTACTCCAACCAAGGCCACATCCCAGGTTCATCATACTAGCCAGCCTCGCATGGCAACTAATGCGATCCAGAATATAAACCCCCACCTATAGTCACCCAACCTGCATGGGCTGGAACATGTGGATGCCCCACACATCTCATTGTCCCATTTCTATGAACACTGTCCTACTTCTAAAGACCTGCTGATCACCAATACCCCTGGTGACCCTATACTGAACGCTCTACCAGCTACAACTGACTTAAACCTGCTGGTCAACGCCTATAATGATTCCATGGCTAAAGCTATCGACATCATTGCCCCACTAAAAATGCGCAAAGGGAAACCAAAAGCGCACCTGAATATGTGGTACACCCCGGAGCTCAAAACTCTCCGACAACAAAAAAGTAAACTTGAAGCACTATGGAAATCAGTGCCCTCAGTAGATAACAGAACTAATCTTACCAATATCTCCACCCTCTACAAAAATGAGATCACATGCACTAAGAAAGAATCTCTTAATTCCAGGATCACTCAGGCAGGCTCTAGCACAAAAGAGCTCTTTAACATCCTAAAGGAACTAGAAAACCCCATTCCTCCTGCAGATACCTGCACAAAGGACAAACCATGGTGCACAGGGATCCAGAATGCCCTTGCTAACAAAATCTCAGGGCTCCAAACTAAAATTGAAAACAAACGACAACAACTCACTTATGGTCCTACCTCCAGACCCACCCTTCCTCCACCCACCGCCACTAGCTCTGGCTTCACCTTCAAAAAGGTAACCATCGAACTGTAAGGGGGATAGTTGCCCCGCACAGATCATAAAAGATGCAGCTAGGGATCTTTCCCCCTTCATTACCAAATTAATACATTTGTCACTCTCCAATAACACGGTCCCAAGTAATCTGAAACAATCTTGGGTCCTACCACTGTTAAAAAAACAAACTCTTGACCCAGATATACCCACGAATTATAGACCCATCACCACTGTCCCATTCCTACTAAAAATTCTTGACAGAGTGGCCTATTTACAAATTCAGGAGTACCTTGAGACAAACCAACTACTAGATACTCGCCAATCTGGCTTTTGTCCTCAACATGGAACGGAAACGGCCCTTGTTGACCTCAAGAGCCAGATAGACGAACTCAAAGATAAAGGTAGGGCTGCCATCCTTCTTCTCCTTGACCTTTCCATTGCCTTTGACCTGGTTGACCACAAAATCTTGTGCAACCACTTGTCATCGGCAGCACACTTGTCTGACGCTGCGGTCACATGGATCCAATCCTTCCTTGAAAACAGGACCATGCGGGTCTTCTCACCACTAGCAGTGGCCGACCCTTTTCCCATTACTTGCGGTGTCCCACAAGGTTCTTGTCTCACCCACTTTGTATAATATATTTACAATGCCCCTATTCGACAAGCTGGACCATCTTGGTGTCACCTACACTAACTACACAGATGACACCCAGATACTCTTCACCTTGTCCGGCAATTACAACTCGGACGCCAACCGGATCAGTGAAGTCTTCTCCATCATTCAGGCATGGCCACACATGGCCTCTGCCTGGATGATGACAAGACCGAACTGCTCCTTGTCGGCTCACCTAACACCATCGGGAATCTTAGCCCTAGTTACACCAGCTTCACCATTGACGGTAACATTATTCCCATCGCTAAAAGTGTAAAAACTCTTGGTTTCTATTTAGACATGAATACCAACCTCGCCAACCAAATTAATATGACCGCCTCAGCCACCGCTTACACTGGTAAACTAATTAGGGCCTGCAGACCTCTGATCTCCCCCAACAACTGCCTCATTTTAGCCAGAGCACTTATACAATCCAAAATGGATTACTGTAACAGCCTTTATGTAGGTGCCAACAAGACGGTAATCAATAAACTGCAAGTTCTACAAAACAATGCACTCTGTGCAGCCCTCAATATCCCTAGAAGAGAACATATCTCGGCTACAAGAACTTCATTCAAATGGCTCTCCATCCAACAAAAAATAGACCTAAAAACCATCTGCCTCACTTTCAAAGCTCTCAACCACCTAGCCCCGCCCTATTTAACCAATAAATTCACCTTAAGACAGAATACCAGATCCACCAGATCCTCCAATACACTACAACTGACGGTGCCTAAATACTCCCTCAAAAGAGCCGGTGGATCCAGCTTCCCAGTTCTAGCCTCACAACTGTGGAACACTATCCCACTGGATATCAAATCCACCCCCACCTTCCAACCTTTCAGAACTAAGGTCATCACTTGGTTACTCAATAAATAACCAATTATGCATGTATGCCTAATGTACGAATGTATCCTGTACTATGTCTGCTTGGTACTATCTGCTTTCTTGTAACTATACATATGTTACACAAATGTACAAATGTTCCTCACCATTGCCTGTAACTTGATGTTTAAGCACCCATATACCCCTGGGTCAGGAGCGCTATACAAATAAATAAACAAACAAAACCATTTCCTTCTGACCAAATGGATTTCCCTCTGTCCTCGCCTAACGACCTCTGGATTCCATGTCCACCCAGAAACATGGCTGCCAGATCAGTCACTGCCCCTCAGTTGGCCTAAACATGTTCCGCCTCGTACTAGAGACCTTTTGACTTTCCCCTGTATGTAATTGTGACTGCCCCCTCACCCCAACCAAACCAGTTCAGCAACAAAATGCACAATTGACATAATTTTGTGAAACCTGTTTGGAACCTGACTGCACAGCTAAGACTACACGGGCCCCGTACCCATTCCACAATTCTGAAGTAATACAGGGCTCGTCACCAAAACACGTTGGGGAGCTCTAAGAAATGATCCGCACCAAGTGTGGACATTGCTCCCCCAGTGCACGCTTTCACCCTCTCAATCAATCAGGTGTCATGGAATGCCTGCCTGAGCGGCAATGTCTTTTCATGCAAATCAGAAAGGAAGTGAAGACCCTCTTTGAAGGAGCACCTTCTTCACTCCCTGTAGGACAGCCCCTTCCGCACCCACCCATCCCAGTGCCCTTCCTTCCGGTTCCACCCCAGACCCTCTTTCAGCGTTCTACATTTTCTCCACTAACTGAACATTTGAACCCTTCCCTGCTGCCCTGAATGGTCTCCTGTGAATAAACACTGTGTTGCAAGGCCTGTTCTGCTTGGCATGTGTGCCAGTAACCCTTACCGAGGTACAAAGCTTCGCTGCTTCCAGAGGATAGGTTGGCGCGCAATAAATATCCAAAATTAAATAAAGATAGATGAGCGATATTTGTTGTTTCCCAACTCATGATTCTCGTTTGATTAACCTTGGTGGCATGCATGAAGGGCAGTGAGTGAAAATGAATAGACTCGAGCCTGTGACCAGAAGGTCAACCACTGATCCTCGCCGTGGAAGCATGAGGCCAAGGACTCCTAAACCCAGCTGTCCTTTAATTGCAACTAAGCAACGCACCTCACAACAGGGAAGTATGATGCCCGACTTTTGTGTTTACTTCAACGTTGTGTTGACTCCTCCGCTCATCAACTGCGCACAGCATGGTCGCCACTAAACTCCTCCCATTTCTGGCGACAACAGCATTCCTATTGTGTCTCACCTAAAAGTAGACGTTGTGTATAAACAACAGGTAAAATAATATGACTTGAACAGAGGATCCGATGAACCTGCCGGGCCTCCGGCCTGGTGTGAAAGCCGAGAATATGAGAGGAGACGCCCAACAACCCATGATCATGTTGACTGCTCACCAGCTCACGTGTCTTGTGTCTTTTTTAGCACACATATTCCCTTCCTTACTTGATCTTCCCTTCTTTGCTGTTTTTTTAGAGTTAAGTTTGGCGTTGTGTATGCCAGCTAGAAAACCTGCGTTAGGGACATACCGGTTTTAATTGAGTACAAGATGTTATCTTGCTGGACATGCCAAGCATGTCTTTGCCCCAAGGCTTCCATTCCACCGCCCCTTTGCGACCAGTTTGCCTAGATTTGGATTCAGTGGCCGCTCACCGTATTCCACAAGGAGGCTGCCCGCGTATGCTGCCTATAGGTGCCTAAACTTGCAACGATAAGCAGAAGCTGGCTCACAACCCACTCAAAGGGCATTTTCAGCACTAAGGCTGAAGACCACACGATGCATGGTGGTGCACTGGTGCACTTGCTCTCGCTCCTCCTTTGCCTGCGCCTCCCTCCTTTGCACTTCACATGGCACCCGCACTTCTCCCTCACACTTCTTGTTACTACACTTGCACAATCCAGATATCACAAGGCCTAGTAGGACCGTTATTGTTATATTTCTCCCTATCCCCCACCCTTGTTTGTCTTGTGGGGCCTTGAAACACCATTTGTTGTATAGGCACCTTACAAAGATCCATTAAATTAAATAAATAGTGTGAGGCCACATTCAATAGCAAAGGGCCGACTTTAACACACTTTTTACCTCTGTGCTGTTGGAGGACATATTTTGGCCAACGTAATGGTTTGGGCAGGTGGTTGGTTGTCTACTATTTTAGACCTCAAAATAAGTAGCAGAGACCTGTTCCATGTAGGGCACGGCCGAGCAAACGTAAGACCCTGCTCTGCACAGGCAGACACTGAGGCCGTCTTAAAACTTTTGTGGCATGACCTTATAGCAACACAGGTAGGAATCCTGGTCTCGCGCTTAGAAACTGGTCTCCGGTATTAAGCGCATTATAAAAGAACAATTCATTATAATTATAGCTTGAAGCCATTAATGAGTTGTGTACCAGTTAGAGTGGTTTGGTGGTGGTTTTGGCTGTGATCCTCTGCTGCACGCCTCTCTCACGCGTATTCTTTGGGGTCTATTTCCCACTTCCTCATCTTCTTATCTTCTGCAGTCCCATGTTCTCGACCGCAGCAGGCAGAGGTTTGGATATCCTTGGTGGGGGCACAGCACGCCACTCCACACACAAGCCTAGGGGCTGGGAGACCACTATACAAGCTTAGTAGCATTACATCAAATATTCCCCTCCGGGTGGGGGTTCATCAACAACCATACATTTCTGACCGCCTGAGCAGGGGTGGGATGAGCCCAGAATGGTCTTCTGAAATTTGTAATCTCCACAATGTACATCATAATATAGAATACAATGGTTCAAGGGGTTTGTTGGCAAGAAAATGGGATATGGCAGACACGGTGAAAGGATTAGATGTAAATTCTCTACTCAGTAATTCATATTATCCCAAATTGGCTATGGCTCGCGATGCCTAACTTTTTTTACCTTATCACAGAGCATGATAAAATGGGCTACCTCGTGGAGCTTCTATGCCTCTCTCTTATGGCGCACCTGACCTCATTTTGAATGGGCCAGGGTGGTTACTTAGTGCCTAAAAGCCAGGTGTAATGTTTTTATACCTCGATTCACCTCTCCACCGCATTTGAATGCAGCGGCAAGGCAGAGGGCTGGCACGGAACGGAGACGTGCCAGTGCATTTTGTTTCAGGCCTTCATGACATTGTCATACAGGCGTGAAAGAAATGGATTCCTATTGAATCCACCTTGGCTTTGTGCCTGGTCAGAACCAGGCGGATTCCATAGGAAATCACTAGTCAACGCGAGCTGCAAAGTGGGTTCTATGTTCTTAAAACGGCAGGTTTTTTTTCTGCTGAGTTTTTGGCGGAATGTTTTTGGCTGTAAAAACTAATTGACATTTTTTTATTGTTCTTATTTGGGGAATCCCCCGCCCCGACCCCTCTTCCCGATTAGCTAGTGCATATATTCCCCACACCCCCTATCCCTTAAATCCCCGTAAACCCCACCCCTGCATATTTTTTTATTCGTTTTTTTTGGCTGAACACCTTCGGAAAAAAAGTCAGCAAAAAAAAAAAAAACCTTGCCAAAATTGGTGCCAGCAAACCACACATCATGCACGTGCAAACGTTGGTGCCTGCCGCTTGCAATTAACATTTATTTTGAAATACCGTTGCATAGCTCTCAACCATTTGAGTCGCAAAAGCGGGTGAAAACACTCGATTTTGTTTTTGGCGGGTGAGAGGCCCATTGAAATGAATGGGGCTGCAGGAGGCTTGGCGGGTGAGTCCACTCTTTACAAGGCGGGTGACACCCGCCAAAAGCGTGTGTGTTGAGAGCTATGCCGTTGTGTCAGTGCTGTCCTGTCGTCCTGTTCGGAGGCCCCTGGAATATCCCCATGGCGATGTCCGGTACGAATTATGTAACTTGCAAAGTTTAGAGTCATGTGATTTCATTTTGAGTCAAATGATGCGAGGAGCTGAGTAATGCTTATGAAACACAAGGCCTTGTGATTTTCATGATGCAAAGTCGCCTTGTTTTCCTTCTGGTTCCTTGTTTTCGCGCCTGTCAATCTGCAGCGTGCAGCAGAAATGGCAAGGACGACGCCTGCGAAACAAAAAGGACGGGACAAGATATGCATGTTTTTCATGAATAGATGTGCATGGCTTCTTAACCTGATCTTTATTTCTTTCTTTCAATAATCGGAGGCGTGGGCGGACCCACGCAGGCGTCTTAACCTGATCACATGATGCTATAGACCAGGTCACACGGTTGCTGGAAGTAGGCAGGCAGTGGCAGCACGCAACTCGGCCAAGGAGCGCTTGGAGACCCCTAGCAACAATATATAGCGCGAAGAACATTTCTCACAAATTATTACGGCTGTAATAATTTTACATTCTTTTTTGATGCACTTTAAAAAATAAATTACTGCTTTTCAAAAGTAGCACTTCTCCAACTACACATTCTTCTTGCACAGGGAGAGTCTACTCTTCGGGACTTGGGGAATGAAATGGGATTCTCTGACAGCACGGGATCGGGAAACAAGGTGTAAAGGCAGGTCTTCCACATTAACGTGCGTCTCTGCGCCTTTTGTCCGATCAGGGGGGGGGGGTTCTTTTTGATCAGAAGTGGGGCAGCGGAACACAACCTACTAGCCATGTCCATCATGCTTCTGTGCTGCGCTTCAAAACATCATATGGTTTGATGCCAGCTTGTATTTTATTGCTGGAGTCAAACCGATGGATTAATCCGCCTGAAGTTTACAAGCAGGCGGATTTGGTAAATGCCGGAGGCATTTACACTTTTTCCGAAATGGAGGTGAAAAATAATGTGCAAACCCTCTAACGCCAGATTGTACACCTTCGTTTTCCAGTCTGTTTTAGAAATGATGAGTATTGCATGGTGGGTGTCCATTTTGCCCATAAGTGTAAACAGAGCCAGTCCCCTGTGTGCAATATCCACTTTAGGCCCTACGGCCCTCAGAGAGTTTGAAATCCATATTTGAAAGGAAAACAAACCTTGGCAAATCCAAAAAGTTTTGGCTGTCATGTGTTAAGAGCAGCCTCCAATGCATCCATCATATGCCTGACACAACCAGCGCATGGCAAGGTGCAGCCATGCATGTGCAGCTGTTGCCATCATGTGCCATTCAGCCGCAAATGCCTTAATGATGCACTATATAAAACTTCCAAACATATAAAAAAATAGCTGTACAGTATTGCCGGGAATCCTCATGTGCGTCGAAGGAAGGCTGCTGATGATTTTTTTCAAGAAAGTATCTTGCCTACAACCTGTGCTATGTTACAGAGCAGTAGTACTCCACCTGTCACACCCGGAGTGGTCTTATGGTGCCAAAGCTTGTCTGCAGAGGTTGCGTATTGTGCACCACCAGCGGTGAACCAGACCTTGGTCTGTAGAGGAAAGTAGTAGCGGCACAGGCGCAGGGAATTCATTTCACCAAAATGCCAAGGGTCACGGGAGTGACGTCACAATGTCACGCCCCCAAGAGTGACATCCCATGAAGGGGTGTCATTTGACCACGCCCCCGCGTGAGTGACACACAAAGACAGCACAAGTGTCCTACTTGTAGAGTGATGCCAAACACTATGTGGCTATCAAACCCAAAAAAAGAAAGGGGGAACACAGTTCACAACCGTGACGGGAGCAGACAGTCAAGCAGATCGCGTTTATTCAGTGCCCTGATAAGCGCCTATTTGCTCTTCCCTATGATGCGCTCTCAGTATTTATAAATTATCATTTAATTATGCTGGCAAGTGGTAATTGTCAAATAAAGCTCAGATAGGCATAAGCCCTCGAGCTGTACATGACAGGAGGCTGTCTGCGAAAGCCGGGATCAGGAAGGAATTACCCCTCCTCTTGTTAAATCTCGCCATCAAACTGCTACTCTGCCAGCATTTCAAAGTCGGTGCGGACGGAGGGGGAAGGAAACCCCGTTGCTCGCCGCCGCGCTGCTCGCCCTTTCTGCAAGCAGACCTGCAGACTTGAGAAACCCTGCCCTGCTGTAACAGGGAAACCCCCAAAACTCAAGGGGCCGCATTCTCGCAGATTGTCTGGTGCAAAAGGAAGAGATGAGCTACTGGATAGGCTCTTCTTTTGGACCATAAACGCGTTCTTTCTATTATCAGATGGCCTCAGAGATCTGCACATTCTGATGCCCCCCAAATCCACTTACATCGCGCAAATGCACACAGCAGTGGGTGGAAGGGGGCATGTTTGTGCATTTCAATGCACATCCCAAATTCATAAATGGGATGTACTTTGAAAGGTACAGAAATGAAACGCATTCTCCTCCCTCTGTTTGAAACAGGGTCGGGGGGTTTTGTAATGCACAAAAGGGTCATTACTGGCCCTGCCACGCCTTCTTATTTTTTCATTTCCCTTTTTATCCTTCAAGCAGGAAGATAATCT
Organism: Ambystoma mexicanum; assembly: GCF_040938575.1. Taxonomy (NCBI): domain Eukaryota; kingdom Metazoa; phylum Chordata; class Amphibia; order Caudata; family Ambystomatidae; genus Ambystoma; species Ambystoma mexicanum. Next base: position 824,562,385 of record NC_090923.1, on the reverse strand, counting down.
TTTTTTTGTTGACAAAGGGCCCATAACTGTGAAATGCATTCCCAGTAACACGTGGGTGCTGAGAGTCTCTACTGAAACCAATGTATGCAAGCAGGGTTGCCAGCATATCACTTACACTGCAGCCCAGCACCCCGGAAATATCCAGGTCACTTTGAGAATAGAGGAATCTAAAATCAGCACATCCACTGCACTATTACTTAGAGAAGCTGTGGCAAGGAATCAGGGCATGTAAAGAGTTTGTGACAAGTGTCTATTATTGGAAAATGTGTTGCTAAAAAGAAGTTCAAGGTAATGCATACTGGGTAAATTGTAAGTATAGGAATACATTGCTTTTTAAAAATAAATATTATTTATGTTGCTAATCACCACACATAGCCTGAGGACGGTGGCACTCAGCAGCGCAGACCAGCCTTCAAGCTCTGCTGCCAGCTGCAGTCATCAAAAGCCAGACAATGCTCTGTGTCCCTGGTGCGGGTGCCCTGCTTACAGAATATGCAGAAAACATAGCAGAGGCGAAGTCGGTCAAAGTTCATGGTTACCAGGCAACCATGACCTCGAGTGCCAGCCTCCATACCTAGTGGAGCCGCGCCTGCCCAGAGGCAGGCATCATGGAGCTTGCCTTGCAAGTTGACGTGCGCGCGAATCAGCCTTCCAATGACTTGCCTCAATATTTTTAGAGGTCGAAGGCACTGGCAGGTTGATTCACACGCACAGAAACTTTGCAAGGCAAGCTCCATGACCTCTAATCTTTTTGCGACCTCTGATTATTTTTAAAAGAATTATGCAGCAAGGCCTTAATCAGAGGTCGCAAAAAGATTTACAGAGGTCGCAAGGGAATTTGCCAGAGGTCGCTGTTGCGCCCTCTGGCGACCCCCAAATGACATCCCACAGGCGTAGCCAGAATTATCTAACAAGTGGGGCCTGAAGCTAATGTAGGTGGGTCCACCACAGTGACATTAACATCTGTAAATGCCCACACAGTGCTGCTGACTGGGCATTTACAGATTTTGGGTGGGCCTTGCCCACTCAGGCCCTACTCTGTCTACGCCTATGAGCTACTGTAGCGGAAAAAGGTAAAGGCAGAATAGGAAAACGTACGTACTGAACAGAAAGATGGCAAGACACAATGGGAATGTGGTGAAGGGGGCATGGACTTGGAAAGTATGAGCGCATGATTAGTCAAGTGGATCGGACATAGCGCTGATCAGAAAAGTGGCTGTTAAGCCATGGTCTGGAAGGTCGAGCATTATGATGAAAGGCGGGTCCCAGTGGATTGCCGAAAAGGCACTGGATCGAGTTGCTGCATGGAAGTATGGTGGACTCAAGATGTGCTTGCGTTGGCCTTGAAGTATTAAGGCTCACCCAGATGACACTAATGCAAAAAGGGAGGAAGAACTGGGGGGTGGCGAAACAAATGACAGGGAAGTCAGGACCCAGGGCTGGTCAGCTGTAGATGAATGGGGGGACACAAAAGGGGAGTGGGAAAGAGGGATATGGGCAAGAGGCACTTTCAAGGGCCATATTTGCTTGGCGCCTTGGAGATGGAGGTGTGTTAGGAGTAAAATATGGATGGCAATATATTATATCACGTGTAGTTCTCTCTCTGCATTATGTACCTTTCATACAGGTGTACCCACAGTATATGTCCACATTCCCACAGTGCATCACCTTAATGCTGCACCCACAATATATATCAACGTGATCACTAAAGACCAATTATTTTATCTGTGCTGTCCATCTCCCAGAGCAAAGGAATTGCATGCAACCCACTTGCACACACATACAAAACTCAGCTGCACCCACACAGCTCATAGTCACAACCTCAACCAGTCGCATTCTCACACACAAACTCACAGACTCACTAATACAAGTGTGCACCCATTAAATACGCAGAGTCTCTCTCGCGCGCACACACACACATGCTCGTACACACTAAACAACATTAAAAACACAGAAGCAAACAAACAATCCATATAGCATGGCTGAGGCAAAGCAATGTTATTAAGCAGACGCATGCATAAAAACACAAATAGTGGTGTGACTGGCCAGGTGTACAAAGTCCACCACAGGTACGCATAAGTGGTGAACCAAAATATTCATCTTAAGCTAATGGAAAAGAAATAAAGAACACATGGTTACGTGACTAGTAGGAGCAATGGCAACTAATAAACACTGTGTAAATAAATAAAACCCACACAGTCAAGCGTATTCAAGCACTCATCAATCCACCCACAGAACCATACTTGCCCACTCATCTCTCCGCCAGCAACCATGTTCCCCCACTCACTTGTAAGAAGTCCACATCTACTGGCTTTGCCAATGTGTGTTTAAAGTCTGTGTCCTCAGAGATAGACGAACCCCAAAAGGTTAACTCTTAGAGACCAGTCAGATCCAAACAGAGAGAGACGAAGGACTCACGCCTGCCGATTCTGCATCGATACCAAACCTCCATCTTGCTTGCTGTGAAAACCTTGCAGCATGTCAGGTTCTAGGCTTCTATTTTCCTTGTGAATAAGAGTTAATTAATGGGATAACTACATATAGATATGTGTCTACCTTGCCTGTGTGAAGAGTCAACATATCAAACTCAGATGTAAGCTTGAAGGTAAAAGGCAGGTTTTATGCATTGCTGTGCGGCCGTTCACAGATGTTAATGTCACTGCGGTGGGTACAACTACATTAGCTTCAGATCCCTCTTGTTAGACAATCCTGGCTACCGCTCTGGCTCTTAAGCAAATGAAGCGACTTTGTACATCCAAGCAAAACTGCCAGTACAACTAACATATCTGAAAAGGCATTTGTCAAAAATACTCCATATACATATAGGTTTGTCAAGAAAGCAATTTTTGTTATAATTTCGAACGTAAATTGGACCATGCGCATAGAGAGAGTCTCCTTTATGGTAGGTACTCTGTTACCTTTGACTCTCCAGCTATTTTGGACTTCAACTCGCAAAAAGATCTAGCCATTATAGTCAATGGTGGGGGATCATGGGATTTGTAGTCCAAAACATTTCTTCAGCCAAAAGTTGAGGAAACCTGCGCAAGACTGTTATAGTTTGCAGCTGGGCTGTGGGACAGTACTGCTACACTACCACACCTCCAGGCACCAGTCGAGGAATGCCAAGAAAGTATAAACCAGCACATGCCCGGACGTGGTACAGTCGTTCAGGTAAAATAAGAAACACAGCTACATCTGTTTGACCGGGTTTGTTAGGAGAAGACCTGCAGCTGTGGAAGCATCTCAGAAACTTGGTATGCATTAATAGATGGGCCCGAAAGAGGTGAAAATATGATAGCAGAACTAGTTTATCTAAACCGCTTGCAAACATCAATTCGAGGTACGTAATGCTGCCCCATCACATGCTGTTAGGATAACTCATCCACTGTGAATAGCTTTGGGAAGAAGGAAGGACTGGCAATGGCCAATGGAATATTAACCTAGGTTTTATTTTTTTTAATTTATTTTCCAAGAATTATACAAGAACAAGATAATATGTACATAATCTAGCAGCACGAAATAAATATAGCAAAGTCAGCAGAACTATATACATCAGAAAACCCCCCACCTCCCCTACGTTGAGTGTAAAGCATCCAGACGCTCTTATTCTAGTGGCAGAAAAGAAATCGAGCCACTTACGCTAACCGCAAAAGTGCGCCAAAACAGTAATCCTAGCACAGTGGTGATTTTGAACAAAGTAGTGCTATGGAATACCAATTAGCATCTGTCAGCAGCATCGGATGCATAAACTGTGGCAATGGTTTGTATGCCTTTACCCTGCGGGTGATATCAGTGGGCCGATATTTATTCCCCAACTAAGTGCCATTTCCCGCCATTCCAGAAATGTACCCGGCAGACCAAGCAGTAACTTGTGTTGCAACCAAACAATCACACACACGTCACTGGTGCATCAGTAGAAGTGACACTGAGGGCAGCCATTCCCAAACAGTGAAATCAGAAAAATAGCTATCACTGTAGCAGCAAACCTACCATTAAACAAGGGCTTTCAATGCCCTACACAAAAACATCTTGTCTTGAACTTGAAGGCTTGTGTTCAGTGGAGGAACTTGCGGAGCGTACTCACTTTTGTGCAACCATTCGGCTTGCTTAATGGTGCCTAGTGGGACTACTTAGTTCCTGAATGGGAACGGGAAAGAGGAAAGAAAAGGAGGGACATGGCAAGGATGGCCACTGAGAGATGATGGGTAAAGACTGAGGTTGCCCTGTTCTGGCGGGACAAGGAAGAAGGGAAACTAAATAAAGCAGATACACCCAGCAGGAAACTGCCATCCTTAAAGACATCACTATGCTGCATGTTTGGGGCACAACAACCTGGTGACCAGCAGGAGAGACAACATTCTACGCCCGCCTTCCTGCGCCTACATCTGCGTGCTCATTTAGCCTACATTTGCTACGGTGGGTTGGGCTGTCACTGTTTGGAGCCTGCACCCCACAACTCCTCTACAATTGAGTCCCCACATACCGCTGAGAACACTTCCTGCTACTCAAGCTTCCCACACCCTGAGAGAGGACAACGATGAACATGCCCCTGCTGCACCCACGCTCCTATGCACTCACATCCTTTCCACGCAAACCCCCCCCATTCGACGTAGCTCCTCACACCGACCGTGGTCCCTGCTAGACCGAATTGGTTGAAGACTTTGAGGACTTTATCAATGCCCTGGGAGATATTAGAGCCTCAGCCATATTGATCACCGCTCATGACTCAAACCGTTAGAGATTATAAGCGCCAGCTACTTCACCAATGCAACCAATGAAATGACCCATGAGGTGATTGACAAATTTACAAAAAATGTTGCTCTATGCCAATCAACTACTTTTCAGGTGGTGCGGTTATTCGCCTATGTGTAATGGAAGGCTCTACGTCCTCAAACTTCCGCAAACACCTCCTGAACTCCTGCTGCGTTTATTGACCTCGCCAGAATTTATGAACAAGTTGACTCCCAAGTTACCACTATTGAAGCACACAACAAATAATACATGAGCCAAGAGACGCTAGAGACTCAAAAACACAATGAAAACTAGGTCTCATCGAGCTCACCCGATGCTTGACGGCAGACAACCAAGCACAACTCTCACAAGGGTCATCCAAGTCATAAACCAAAGACACACTATCGGACAGATTTCCATGCCTTTTTGAGACCCTTGTTAAATTGAATTAGCACCCATACGGCACCACATCAATGAACATTAAGAGTGAGATTCCGTTTACAACAGACATCTGAGTAACTTGACCATCTCCTCTAGGTAGACATCATTGAGAAAGCAGCCAGGCCCACACCCTGGGTTTCCCCAATGATGGGGCTGCATTAAATCATGTGTAGGCATGTGGTTCCCTATTGTGGCCACAGAAATGGAAAGACTCCCATGTCTCAACATAGAGGACATGAACTTAAGCCTTACCAATGCTGTCAAGTTGACTAAAGTAGACCTCAACCAGGGGTGCCACCAACTGAAACTGCACTCTGCAGCCGGACCCATAATGAGTTTCTCAACCCATCGCGGACTACAAGTGGCTCAATTTCGGCATATCGTCAGCTGCCGAAATCTTCCAATAGGCCAAACAGTGCATTCTGAAACATGTGCTCAACTACAGCAACGGCATCCTTGCCTTTGGATGCACACAAGAGAAGCAGGACATAACTGAGTAACGCCTGCAACTTCTTTCTCTCAGCTGGCCGCAGATTCAACACCAATGCAAGGTCAACTAGTGTCATTTGAGATTCCACAGGCACATTTCTTTCTGAAAGGGGGATGGATCCAGATCCCATGAAAGTCAACACCATGCAAATCTTGCATCCTCCACGACAAGTGAAGAAACCTGCTGAGACCCGATCCTTTCTATGCATGGGAGGACACTGTGCCCACTACATCCCCAACTATGCCACAATGAGTGATCCACTACACCACCTCTTGAAGAATAAAGTTATCTTTCCACTGGATAACCCAATGTCAAACAGCCTTCAACAGCATCAGACAATTGCTGGCCAACGCCCAACACTTAGCATACTTTGACCCCTCGTGGCACACAGAGCTACCTGTGGACACTAGCCCCATCAGTCTAGTAGACATTCTTGCCAATATGACAATGGTACACTCTACAATTGTTGTCTATAACACTAGAACATGATCTCACATGGAAATGGCATACTCTGAGCCAGAAAAGGAAAGGGTAGCAGCAGTATAGGCATGGAAACTCTTACCACTTACTGATCGGCAAACACGTCACCCTAGTGACTGAGCTCTCTTATGCCTGTTTGTAAACCCAAAACGAAGATGCCCACCTGCATAGAAAGGTAGTGGGTGAGATTGCTATAGCCGGACTACAATATAATCCACAGACCCGGGAAAGACCTCGACCCGGCCGACTATAACTTGCATTATCCCCTACCACCTCACACTAATATCACTGCAAATGAAAGCGATGACTATCTCAATTACATGGCTGTCAACGCACTACTGCCCACTCTGTTGGAAGAAGCAGTAGCCCATCCACCCAAAATAATCCCACAGTACAAATGGCCATAGCACTCACAAAAGACAATAAATGGAACAGTCCCAAATTGAGAACATCAATCCAACCAGGAGTGAACATCAAAGGCATTGAAAGCTACACTGCCCTGCACACAGAATTGGCGGTATCGAAGAGCTTGTTATAAGTGTGATGCATGAAACTCCTTGTTTTGCCATCATCCTAAGGAAAATGCATTGATGTTGCCCATGAAGACCATCGAAGGATCGTAAAAACAAAGTGACTCCTTTTCAATCAGGTATGGATCCCCCACATGGACAAAGTAGAAGAAGTGATTAAACACTGTGATGCATGCCATTTACAGCAAGACACAGCCCTGTGCTACCTCTACAAATCACAAACCTCCCAGAAAATGTGAGGAACACTGTCGCTATCGAATTCCTCCACTAACTTCAAGACTGTGGTCAAACCCATGACTAAATATTTAGTGAATGGTGTATTCCAGCAGTAGTTAAATCCGACTATAGGCCAACATTTAACAGCCCATATTTAGAAGGTTAGGCATACTTCTAGGATTCAGCTATTGGAAGATCACCACTTTTTATCCACAGGCTAATGGGATGGCAGAACGTTTCCGTGCCACAATAAAAGACAGCACAGAAAGCTGAAATAGAAGGCATATGACTCTAGCAAGCACGGTATAGCATGCAGTGGCACAACTGAATGAAAGCACACCAAGTCACATGAATGACACCAGCAGCCCAAATGATAACACTACCTATGGTGACACACATTTCCATAGAGCCTATCCCATGAAATGGACGAGATACTAAGAAGAGGACCGGCCAAGGAATTTGAGATTGTCAAAGAAATAAGAGTTCAACAACGCCATGCGAAAAAGATGGATTCCAGAAATCTGTCTGAGCCTTTCAGCATGACAGGTCAGAAAGGGACCATGAATGCAGCCAATTCAGTCCACAAACAAATCTGTCAGTTCAGGAGATCAGAAGCCGGGAGAGCCAACGAGACGCAAGAGCAGCCAACTGAAGGACCCAGTAAGGGAAGACCTTCGGACAAGCCCAGAAGGACCCTCAACAGCATCAAACGAAGAGAGAAGTCAAGTAGAATCTCAAGATGCAAAACGAAAGAGGGCAATCAGACCATGTAGAATTGCGGAAGAAATGTAGTTCTACTGAGATCAATGAGGGGGACGAGTTGTGTCGTCACCCTCTTCCACAGCGGCACCCAGCAGGATTACGTAGTTCCTGAATGGGAGAGGGCAGTGCGAAAGGAAGGTAGGGGCTTGGAATGGATGGACCCTCAAGGGATGTAAGGGAAAGAAGGAAGAAGGGAAAATAAGCGGGTAAGGCAGCATGACGGTATCCATGTTGGTATTAAAGGTACCAACCACTACGCTGCAGCGTGGGAGCACAACACACACCAGCCACAGCATCATTGATCCACACTTTTGCACTTCATCGAATTTCGTGAAAATGACATTCAGCTCAGACTGGGGCAATGATGAAGCTCCCATTTTAAATTTGATTTTAAATTATTGTTTGGCAACTCCTAAGCCAAATCCAAAAAATGAAGCATCTAGAAGTAAACCCTGTTTTTTTTTTAAAAAAATCTTTTGGTTATTGGATTACTTTTCAAGGAAGTTATCACCTACCCCACTCGCCCCTCCCCCGCATCGCCTTCCTTTCATCTCCTGTGTGTATTTAAAAGATCATTCAAACTTATTACACCCAGTAATTATAAGAAGCCAATTTTCCAAACTGGTTATTAATATTATTGTGCTTGAGCACTTATTAGGGATTGTTTTTAATATTTGGAGAATGTGTATTGCAAACATTATTCACTGCCAGGATGGGATAAAGTCTGCTTCCGGTCTTCTCCTGAGCTTTGGGATGAGTTTGGCAGACCTTTGAGAGTGCTGACCTCGATAGCAACATCATAGTCTGGACATTGAGCTACTTTTCCCCGCTATGTTTTTCATCGATTTAAAAAATATATATATGGTGTGTGTGTGTGTGTGTGTGTGGGGGGAGAGGGGGTGGAAGTATGAGGTGCAGAAGGGGTGTGGACTAGAGGGGGGATTTGGGGAGAGAGGTGGGGACGGCCCTCATTTTAAAAAAAATCCTGAAAAAACATATCGAGGCAAAGTGCAGTGCACACGAATAAAGGAACAAAGAAAAATAGCCGTAGATCGTACAGTAAAGCACTTTACTAAATGAAAGCCAAGTAAACGGGGGTGAAGGCCAATGTTAGAAGTCCTTTTTTTATATGCAGCTACGCTCAGCGGAAAGCGGTTTCAGAAGGGGTGAATGGCGGCCATCTTGCATAAAAATGTATGTGCATTAATGAGAGGTTTCATGGGTCTAGTTCGCATACTGAGGCCAGATTCCATTATTCTCAGTAAGCAAAATGGAAGTGAGGTCACGGGGTCGACCATGGAAGCGAGACAACATACACAGGCTGTGTGTCTCTCCTCACATCCCATCTCTGTCCTAGCTGTCTTCTGTCACTAGTGCAGGTTGCCTAGGAGGCGCTAGAGCACCATCTAATTGTCAGAAGTAAAAGGTAACGCGTGTACCACATTTTTTCCACTGCAGCTGTTGGCCCAGACCAGAAGAAGGCTGAATGTGCCGCCAAAAAGGATGAGAAGGGAGACTTGAAGCATGGCTGCCACCATAAGCATGGAGACAAACATGGAGACAAACCCCATGGGCATGAACATGGGCACGGACACGGGCATCACCATAAAAAACATCACAAGGTAATATAGAGTGGAATGAGCCTCTGATAACGTTATGCTCTGCTGTGCTTTGCGATGCTATGTCCACACTGACATATGGACACAGATTCCCAGAGTCAGAGAGAGTCTCTACTTGACTTGTAATCATTTTAAAGCAAAATCCACGTGCAAATGATATGATGGTTTAGTTATGAAGCGCCTATACACAATGTGTTTCAAAACGCTTCACAACAAGGGAGAGGGACCAAGGGAAAATACAAAACATTCTTACAGGCCATGAACAACAAGAATCTGAAAATAACTCATACTCTGCCTGACGACATTTCAGATATAGCTGGGAAATGGGAAACAGACAGGCGACTACTGTACTAGGCCTGATGACATTTCTGGTAGAGCCGGAGAATTACAGAAGGTTAGGGAGAGGGGAGGTAAAGTGGTAAGTCTTTAACAAAAGGCATGTTGTGTCAACCACTACATTTCTTTGCATTTCAATGTACTATGGGATCCGCTATTTCCATGTTCTTGAGCTGTGACTTAAATCCTAGATCAGGGAGGGCTCCTCGCCAATCAGAAGATGCAGTCTTGTTCAGGGAGACTTCGGCTATCCTCTATGTTCTGCAGTGCCTGTTTCTGATTGGTGGTTACCGTATCAATGTAAGCTTATAATACATTTAAACTGGCAGTGAGAAAGGGGGGCTTGTTATAACCTAAAAATGCATCATTCCTTTATGGCTCTCTTGCTCAAGTAGTTTTCCGGATGGCCGGTTTAGTTGCAATAGGAAGATGCAATTGTGCCCCACCACACCGCACCTCTCCCGCCACCTGGAGGCATGGGGGTGGGATGTGGCGGTGCGGCAGGTATGAGGAACAGAGGTCACACCAGCATGAGGGTCTGATGGGCGATGAAAAGAGGTAGGTGAGAACGGTGGTTTCAGGGCATGCCCTGCACCTCTCCATGCACCGTGGGCGAGTCAGGGCACACTGCGAGGAAAGGTACCCAAAGGGTCCTGGCTGTGGGGTTGATCGGAGTTGCACCAGGACACTGCAGCAGGCAAAGTGGCGCACCCCAAAAACTCTAGACCTTGTCTATTCTACTCCAGGAATAGCCATGAATGACTATCCATACCTTCCAATCACCCACAACAGCTTCGACTGCCTTGCATTTAGAGATGAGACATATAGATGGTTTTCCAGAATCCTGGGCCCGTGGAAATTAGGAAAGTTCCAGTTCGCAGTCCTAAACACTAACACTAAAATACAATCTGCATTAATTTTGTTTCTCATATGGCAGTAAATGCAGATTGCCACCAATGCTTTGGTCTTTTCCAAATTCCGCCGAAGGACCATCACGCCACATAATCAATAATTGGCCCCAAAATCTCATGTTTCGAGCCATCATAAAAAATAAATGTGTAAATGAAAGGTTACAGTGAACGAAATTCACCTTGTGATATTAATACAATACCTGTAGTTAATTATTTATGTTTAACACATATTCAAAGTGGTAAAGAAGGGACGTGTTTTAATTGTATGTTCTGTGCGGTTGTTCATATAGTATTGGCCCCGTTGATAAGCCCACGGAAGATTGCTGGAAGTTTCCGTGGGGAGGAGAGCGGTTGATGGGGCAGTGAAGAGTCCTTCTACAACCCTATGGGGGTCTTCAATGCTCGTCTGAACTCCACATAGTCTGTTCTACGTCACACAAGGTGGAGTTCCGCAGGGGAGAACCTTGATGAGGGAGGGTCTGGCCCACGCATGACAACTAGAACAGAACACGAGAGGCGAGGAAGTAACAACTTCCTCGGCAACAGCTCTGGCCGGGAAGCTTGAGTAACCAGGCTACTGTTTTGCTTCTGAAAATGTGCAAGTGCCCGGGTACCCGTTCCCTCATAGCCTATAGGTGCGTGTGAGCAATAGCCTATACGTGGGAGCAATAGCCTATACGTGGGAGCAATGTTACGCGCAAAACAGCAGTTTTAGGTCAAGCAAATTAACTTACTTGGAGAACGAGGAAAGACTAAAGAATAGTGTGAAGGAGCCGGTGTTCATGGATGTGTTCAGTTAGCAAACAACTCACCCTTCTTTCAGCTGTATACGTGTGCATACAAGCATAGATATGCCTCCTTACTTTCATAAGCATTTTTTTTGGTAAATTCTCAGATGAGTGATGCTTGAGTGACTGGGGCACAGCCATGGAGAGTGATCTATGCAGGGAACCTTGGCTTAGAGCGCTTTCAGATGACAAAATATCACTTGTGTTGCTGGTCATGACAGATTGGCAGCCCATTAACCTTCTCACCAAGATCCACACTCTCCACGTGGCACCAGAGACTAAGATGTGTGTGGGTCCGGAGGGGGTGCTCTAGGAGGGAGACTTAGTTACAAAAGGGCTCCTTGGGTGGGTGGCGGGTGGAGCTCTAGAAAAGAGATAAAGCAGAGGATTGGGCGAGTAGGTAGGCAAGTCATTATGACCTCACCCCAGCAAGCTCCAGAGCCATTCCGCCCAGTCCTCAGGGGAGGCCATTCGCTGTGTGCTCAGCTCTTGTGGTGTGTGATGCTTTAATGGCGTTCTTGCTTGCATCACCAATCCCAGGAGGGACCTTCATCTTTGAACCTTGCTTACACGTAATTAGATAGATTTCTACCTACCTGCTACTCATTTGCTGCCCATGTCCAACCCTTCCTCCTAGTAACTGCTTGCTGTCAAGCAACACTGTCTAACATTACTCTTTAAATTGGCAATTACCCACGGCACGCCATCAAACGGATCAACCGGCTTTGCCACTGGCGCACAGATCTAACTGCATTTAGGATGATTGACAGTATGATTCCTCCACTAGTACTTAGGGCACGCACGTCAGGAATTATTGGTAATCCCACGTAAATTGGGTAACAGGCTTGCACTGGGGTGTATGAAATTCGCTGCAGGCATTTAGCTATTGTCTTTTGTAGAGGAGGTGTTCGTCACCTGTATGGAAAATAAGCTATTGTCATAGAAAGTATGAATGGGCTTGGAACACTCTCTGGTATTTGTGGAGGGAGGCATATACACTAGTTACATATTCCAAATGTTCTCTAAATTCTTCTCATAATAAGGTGATTTAAAGCTGCCATTTCCGCCAGGAAAAGTTTCTGTCTGAAAGTTAACAGGATCATTTCAGCTATGAGTAAACTTCTTAAACAAGTGAGCCTTCAGCCACTCGAGTTCTGAGCAATACCGCATTTCCATCGCATAACCACGGATGAAAGTGTCTCTTTTCTTTTGTATAGAGAAGACAACGACTAGTCTTAACGTGTTGCCAATTTTATTGGGATTATTTGAGGGAAATTGTGAAACATAAATGTTGTAATGTTCAAAATATTACCGGGCCTTTCAGGTGGTTATTTAAAATTTTGGAACACAATGGGGAGAAGATCAAGAGATGGCACACATAGACATCTTGCAACACACATATCACAAATGAAGTTAAGAGTCTAAGCAGTGGGGACACCTCAGACTATATGTAATGTCATTTCATGTAAAGTGGTCTTGTATGGCATCATTCTGCCATTTTAGTGGCCTCTCTGGGCACGGCCCTATGCAAAAAAGAGAGAGGTGGGGGCTGTTAGTGGGATAGAGGGTGAGGCAGATGCACAATCTGAGGCGTTGATAGGTGTTAGCCGAAAGTACTGGAATCTTGTGCGTGGCTTTGGTTCCATGGATTTGGCAGTGAGAACTGGGCCTGTGTTTTATCTGGAGCGGAGATGCCCAGGATCTGAAGGGATACAGCACTTTGGATCAAAGAAGCTGCTTAGCTTTGTGGCAGCCGCCAGGGTGTAGTAGAGCTACAGAGGTTAGCTCTGTCATAGCTCCAGTAATGTTGACGTGGTATCTGACAGGCATGATCTTGCCACGTGTGTGTAAGGTGGCAGGAGAGTTTAGAGTTGAGTCGGTGAGAAAAGAAGGGTGGAAGGCAGAAGAGGGATATATGTCGTGGGAAGAATATGGGTGCGAGTTTGAGGCATGATAGCAAGGCAATATCCAAGGACATCACTGAAGCAGCTTATGGCATGGTTGCGGAAGAGTGTGGCTATGGTTGTGGTTTGTTTGTACAATGTGCAGGGTTCATTCCAATAAAGCCGAGTGGAGGCCGACATGAATGAGTCCCCTTCTACAATGGCCCTTTGCTGCCGAATTTTACGCAAGTTTATTGTCAGAGCCGGCCCCAGATCCCCCAGCCCCATGTGCGAGATTTTTGGGTTTGCCTCCCCACCGTTCTTGCCCACACGCTCGCAGTAGGCCCATAATAAAATGCCATGCCACAGTAAAACAACAAAAACAGCTGGATTGGCCCCATTAAAATGCCAGTATAGCCATGTAATAACACATACCATGCTTGGTTTATCATAGATGCAGAGGAAAAAGTCATGCCACAGTAAGAAAGGTTTGCTCTTATCATGGATGCCCATTAACAAATGGCAGTGACATTATGGCACCCCGCCCTTAACCTCTCACCAGCCAAAATCAGCTGTTTCAGGGCTGGCCCAGCACAAACACACACACATGCATACACAACATTCACTCCCTCATTTACTCAAACCATTCACTTCGTGCACCCGTACACCATACTACACTTGCTCATTCACAGTCTCTCACACACACGACATACTGCATACCACACATCCTTGCATACACGCATACATATATAATAAACATGCAGCACAAATTCATATGCGCCTCGACACACCAAAAATATTTCTTTTTTTACCTGCTCCCGTGTTTCGACCAGACCCAAACCCTTCTTCGTCTGGAAGGCCTCCCGCGCTCCAGCATCCACAAAGCAGACAGGAAATCAGGAATTTACCATCATGCGCAGTGAGGCCGTACAGAAAGTAGCGCTCTAGTTGCAGCACGGCGCCCCGAAGCGCCAAGATGCAACTAGCCGTTGCTTTCTGAAGTCAGAGTGCATGCGTTCATACTTCAGAAAGAGCCAGATTCTTTATTTCTGAAGTTGGATCACATGCAGGGCCCCAGTGGGGTCGGACCGCTCCATCAAACCTTAAGCTTGCGCTGTTCATTCTAGCTTTGTATTACTTATGAGGGTAGACTGGCCATGGGTTGACCAATCTGCATCTGTTGGCTGAGGTTTGGTGCTAGTCTCGTGCTACTTATTGATTCCAGCCAATATCCCGATTCTTCTCAGCTGGCCTTGCTACCTCGGATCGGGCCATTGTGTGGCTCATGTAACTGCCAGGGTTGTGTAGCGGGCCAGCAGATCTGTGCCCGTCTGCGCAGACAGACCCAGTGGTTTCACAGCACTCTACCTTCTTTCTTGTTGCAGGAAGGGGGCGGGCATTCCAGTGACTCCAGCAGCAGCAGCAGCTCCAGTTGCAGTGAAGGTGAAGGAAAGGTAAGCGCTGCATTACCAATAGCTTCCTGACGATGCAATGCCCCCCCCCCTTCCACGGAACTCATGGAGGGACTAGAAAAACAGATTTGTCGGATTCAGAGCTTCTTTCTTTGTTTCCTTCTTTCTTTTTCCTTCTTTTTCTTTCTTTCTTTCTTTTTCTCTTTCTTTCTCCTTCTTTTTCTTTCTTTCTTTCCAAATCACATTATTGAGCAGTGTAGAGGTCTCAGCCTGATGTCAACTTTTCAAGTCATGCAACCTTTGTTCCTTTAATGCCCTGGTATAAGTAATGTATAAGGCAATCAATATGAAAGCACTATATGGGAAGAACAGACTATGGGCCTCATTACGACCCTGGCGCTAATGGGTTAACGGTGCCGTAAAAGGCTGCGGTGCTGTTAACCCATTAGCACCTTACTACGAGGTCCCTTTGCGGGACCCGACCTGAACGGCTGGTCTAGACCAGCCGTTAAAGTAGGGACCCGCAAAGGGACCTTGGTGCTAAGTACAGTACCGCAATTTGCGGTACCGTACTTAGCGCCTTCCCCAGTCCCATTGAGCCCAATGGTGCAAAAATGGGAATAGGGAAGGACCAAGGTTCCATGGGGAATTACCGCCCCGCCAGCCTTGGAATGGGGTGGTAATTCCCCATTGAACATTGGCGGACTCGTTACGATACCGGCACCAACTTTTTCAGAGGAACATCGGTTGATGACTGGACCTTTCTCATTCTTCAGCTGAGGCCGCATTGGGTTTGAAATTAAATTACCCAGTGGATGGTATTTACTGAAATGAGCATTTCTAGGTAGGTCTCTCTCTCTCGCTGCCTCTATAGAGGTGTGTGAGAGAGATG
Source organism: Ambystoma mexicanum (assembly GCF_040938575.1). Taxonomy (NCBI): domain Eukaryota; kingdom Metazoa; phylum Chordata; class Amphibia; order Caudata; family Ambystomatidae; genus Ambystoma; species Ambystoma mexicanum. The sequence continues at coordinate 824,546,894 of NC_090923.1, read as the reverse complement.
TACCAACATAGATATTTTATTTGTAATGATATGGTCTGCTGTCCAGCGGTGGGATGACGCAACGTGGCCCTGGTTTTAATTTCAGAGCCGGTGTAGCCTCAGACGCACAATGTCAAGCTTCCAGTTATCAGTCTGTGTCTCTTGCTGCCGCTGAGTTGCAAACATTAATTCTAAAATGGCTCCCACTGCTCGCACACAAGTTCATTGTAGGATCTAACATACATATTGACATGTGTTCGACAGATAATCCTTAAATGCCAGCCATGATTACACCAATGGCGTGAATACACTATAATGCATCATTCCACTGCGTGGCTTCCGGCAAGTCTTTTTACACACCATCATGTTTGGCTGCTATTTGGGTGGCTCAGGGAAATTGTCTCAAATAGCAGTGGGACGGCACTGCTGAGTCAATTTGATTATGAGCAGCCAGAAGCTCTTGAAAACATTTATTTTTTTCTCAGTCCATTTGGAAGAAGCATTGACTAAGGTTGCGGTTCGAACATTAGTTGAGGCGTGGGGTTTCTTTCTCACCCTCCCAACCAATGGAATATGCTATCATGCGGGCTCATTTGGGGGAGAAGATCGTGACTAACTCTTATTGGTTTGGAGAGATTGAACTCGGTCCATTTGAAAATAAAGGCAGTGACTCAATTATATCTATAAAAAGCTGGTTGGCATGGGATGTACGCAGCGTAGACGTAAATCCAACGTGGATCGTGGAAATTCCAAAGCCGAGAAAGGCCGAGAAGCTGCCAGGTGTGCCAAGTTGATAACCTGACCAGATGGGCATTTTCTCTTTGCAGTGGCATCATTATATTTGAGAACAAGTTTAAGTTGTCATTTCAATTTAATAGGGCACCATAAATTAAGCTTTTTAATGACCGCAGCCATTTTTAATAGGATAGAAGGATAGACTTGCTGTGTTACAAAGAATAGTTGGGACGACTGTTCTTTTTTTGGGCTGTGGTCAAGTGAATGACATTCTTTTAAATTAATTATAGCTGCACCATGCTGAAGCCATCTCCCCTCAGCTGCCAAGTGAATCCATGCGCGGAAAGGTCCTAAACAGGTTGCAGCCGGTTATCCAGGTGTGGTGCAGGATTTTCCACACCTTTCTGGCTCCAGGCCAAAGGGTGTTGCTACTAGTCATATCTCTGACTGTCACTCCTTGGCTGTAGAGTTCAGAAGCCTTTTCATGTGCTGGCAGTAAGGCGGGCCAAAGGGCAGGCACTTTGAGAGAGGACGGAGTGGTGCAGGTGGCTTTCCACAGGAACGATGCCATGCCGCAGTACGATGTTCATTCAATGCCAGGTTTTTTTTTTTGCTGCCGATTTCTGGCTGGAAAAAATCATTGAAAAATATGGGGGAGGGCGGGAATAGGTAGTAAATAACTGGGAAGGGGGTTTTGGGGGACCCCCCCCAAATAAAAAAGTCGATGAGTTTTTCAGCCAAAAATCAGCAGCAAAAATGTCCGCAAAAAAACCTGCTGTTGGAACCCTGTGACAAGGGCGACCGAAGGTCATTGAAACTCCACTTTTTTAGGCCGAGGTTTCACTTGACAAAGTAATGCATTCTGGGAGTTGTACTAATTGGTTAATGTCCCCAGAAGAAATTGCATTTAAGCGCCTTATTCAAATGGTTCGTAAAAGGAAATCCCAAGAGTGGAAAAGCAAGAAGGAGTCCACTAGTCACCCGGCATGTGGCATGTCGCAGTGGTAAAAGGTAAAAGGAGTAATTTATCCATTGAGGCCCACTGGCCCATGCCAGATGGATCACTGTTAACCAGTCCCACCATTCGTCTCTTACCACTAGCAATGTGCATTCTGAGACTTCTGCCATCATAAGTGTGGGTGGGCTGGCTCATGGTGACCATCATCACATGGCAGCCATAGCTATTCTCAGGGTGGAGTACTCCAATGGCAATGGATTGTCAGCAGCAGTTGACTGAAACAGGTCTTCCCCAGTGAATACGCTTGGAGTCACTGTTGATGGATTCTGTTCAGCGTCAGCGCATCAGCCGGGGAGATTGAACTGCATGGCGTGTTTTGTAGTACCTGTGTGGGAAGAAGGGCAGTCCCCCTTGGCATGATGGCTATTTGTTTCCTCAGCAGGGGCAGCAATATTCCAGGGAGAGTCCTTGTTTACTTAAGGGGTAATAGACATATTAAGCATGTGATGTATCGAGGGAAATAGTGGCTATGTCGGGAAAGGACGCCCCCTCTCCGCCTCACCTTTGGGCCTGCATAGGCTTTGTGTGAAGATGGCTGTACCCACCGGCAATTTGCTGGTAGGATGATACCTTACATGCTTGCGGGAAATGTCAATGCATGTTGGAAAAGGTATGACCGGCCACTGCAGCAGAAGATGACCCGCCTGTGGCATATTTTAAGGCATGGGTCAACTCGGGGGGAAGGTTATATGTACAGGTGAGAAATGCTAGAACAGGGTCTATTGAAAAGGGCCAAGATATTGATAGCGGCTAAATGGGCTTGAGGAGGCCCCAACCAATCCCCTCGTGAAGGATGCATACACCCTAAAGGCACCTGAAGGGTTACATATCCAGCTGTAAGTTCCAGTAGCAGGTGACAAATCACCAGGAGAGAGAGAGAGATGTTAGGTCTAAGGCTGTTGGGGGGCGGGGGGGGAGACTAGTTAAGGGCAGTCAGGAATTGGTGGTGGATTGGTTTGTAATGGGGTGGTATTGTATTTTGTATATATTTGAATGATGGGGTGGGTGCTTTGACCAGAAGTGCTGTACATAGCAAAAACGGGAAGCAGAGGCAATGCCATTTCTGGGCACCCTGCGTTCATAGCGAGTATGTGCGTAGGGAAAGGCCAGTTATTGATGCTGGTGGTGGGGCGAAGGGTCATAAAAAGGGGACAAATGATAACAGAATTGCAAACGTCCATTTTCAAATTCACAGAATTACCGGGGTTTGTACCTACCACAATGGCGAAGTCCAGTGGTTTAGTCACCGCGAGAGTTTTACTTTCCTCAACCGTGTAGATTAACTGGACCTGGTTAGTGAAGATCACCAATTGTGCGCACAACTCCGTAGAAGGTTGTATGGGATCGTAAAAACACTAGCTTTAGAAGAAAGGTAAGAAAAGAGCAGATACACTGGTAATTTCATCTTTTAAGCTATCACAAGAAGCTTAATCACATTTACACACCTACTCCACGTGTCCTCAAGTATTGTCTGTCAATATTTTATCTTGTCATTTGTGAAGAGTTCCTTCTCTTTCCTGCCTGGATCCACTCTGTTTAACCTTCGATCATGTTGACACTCAAGAAGATTTACACTGGGCGTGCCCCGGCAGAGTATCCACAGAGCCCGGCCACAGTGTGCTTGCATGGCTAAAGTAGATCATTCAAAAAGATGGGAGCTATGGTTCCCTGGTATGGTAATATAACAAAGTATGTACAAGAAAACCGTATAAAATATAACTTGGAGGAAATGATGTTTACAATGCAAAACCTCAAATGCAAGTACATTTAGCAGTTGTTTTAGCAAAGCAAACATGATCTGTCCCCGCTGTGCACTGCTCAGGTTGTGACACAGCATCACCAGTGGTATCACAAATGTCATGGTCGGAGACTATACTGGTGACACCAAATAATGACTTAATCACTGACATCATCAAAGAGATCAGTATGATCAGGATTCACGAAGCCTAGCAAAGGGCTTTCGCTCCAGCCTGCGCAATGCACACTTCCGTACCGGCAAGTCCCAGGAGTCATGAGCACTACATCCTGGGGGTTGGGGGCAGAGTGTAGTTATAGTTGCACTAGTCATCATTACTGGAGAATTTCAGATACATGTATTTTAATTAGACTCTTATATCTCCGACAATCTCCTGACCTACTAGCAACCCGTCTGCTGCCTAGCTCTGCCACCAACTGCATTCATAAGGATGGCTTATTGACGTGGAATAATACGAGCAGATGGCACCTTATGAAAGAAAATGTTTGGGGTCCAGAAGTCAACAATTGGTACTGGTAACAATGTGTGGAATTGAAATCAAAGTATCAAAAATATACAATCTGAGCATCAACCCGTTACACCTGTTCCTTGTCACCAACAGTGAGGCAGTCGGATTAAACCTCCGGAACATCTGTAAAGTCTGCCCCGGTCTCACCTCTCCCTCAACTAACCCTCGCCACCTTTTCCTCAGCAGGCTGGGCGGCTTGATCAGGTTCCTCCTGCGACTCTCTCTTTACACTTTGCCACCTCTTTAAACTCCCTTGCTCCTCGCCCGCCTCTCTGCACTGCGTCTGTGTGGGGTGGCAGTCTATGCACAATCGCTCCCTCTTTCTTCTTATCTATGTCTCCATGCAAGGGCTAGCTCCTCACTATCCTCGTTTTAAGTTTGGTCTGGTTTTATTTTGTAAAAGGGCAATGTTCACCCAAAGGTAGAAAGACTGCTGCGTCCAGTGGACCTCTCAGCCAGCAGGTCCCAACAGTAGAGTGGAGACCCAAAGTAAGAATTGTTAGTCATTAAGCAGAAGCCACATCTCTCCAAAATCAGTTTTTAAGAAAAGGGGGTGGAGGAGCAACTCAGCAGATGTCCACATTCCACAGGTGTGCCCATATCATCTGAGTGTTCAGCCCCCCCCCCCAATACACCAAAATTGCAATGGTGCACAGCTCTCAAGGCAGGACACCATTGAGGCGGCTATGAATGGTGTCTGTCAGGGAGTCACCGATGGTATGTGATGGCAAAATATAAACTCACGGCTCCAAGAGACAAAGAAGATGCCCCAAGACAATGGAACCTCCTCTGCGTCAGCATCAGAATCGCCCCCCCCCCCTCCGCTCCTACAATTCAGAAAAGAATCCAAGACCCAGCTTCTCCTCTTCTACACCCTGGCCATCACATAGCCCCCTCAACGACTGACTTGCGAGACGCAATCCGCCCCTTTCCTCCCCGCCACCATCTACCGCTTTACCCCTCCTCTTTGTCCCTCTGTGTCCTACCCTGTTATATATCTGTTCTGTTCTGCTCTGTTCTGTTCTGTTCTGTTCTGTTCTCAAAAGCACTTTATGTATCTGTACCGCTGTATACTTCAGCGCTGATGCTGCCGGGCCAGAACACGTGGCTCCTGTCTGTGTTCCCACTGCTTCTCTCTACTCAGCTTCACCTGCTGTGCCATTCTCTGTTACTACACAAAGGAGCAGCCTAACACCTCCTTCCTCTGCGTTGCATAGTCTAGCTAACACCTTAACCCGCTACTCGCCCCCTCAGGCGTGGGTGTTGCTAGGTCGGGAAAAGATCTGGGGATACGCTAATGTCGGGACTGTTGGGACTCTATCTAGCCTTTTGGCTGTAGCCCCTGAGCTTCTATCCGAGGCTATAGCCCCCTCTGCTCTCGGGTCTCGAGCCCGACTCAACCTCGCTATTCCCTGTCCACCCTGTGCTAGCACTTGCTTTAACTCCCTTACTCCACACCACTGGAACTCCCTGCCCTGCTCCCCATCAAGTCCATCTTCACTGTTTATTAGGGTTTAAGACTGCTTGTAGAAATACCTCCTTTCCCCAGAAGAAGCCCCCAATAGGTCTATTTTTATCGTGCAACATGTTCACCTATTATGATTATATGTCAGTGGCATCCTTTCTTGCTACCCCAAAGCCTAATTACGACACCTGGCCAATGCATCTGTCCTAGCATCGTATTTTCTAATGCAAGGCACCCGATCTTGGCATTGCCCAATCAGCCACATGTGATTATATAGAGTTTCATACGGCAGCTCTTCTGACTATCCAAACAACGTCTAAATGCAATTCAGATGGCGGGTTTGCTAGCTAGTGTAAAACAGGCTTCAACAAGGAGTCGTCCAGGTGGTGGCTAGAAACAGGGTCCTTTGTTGATGTTTCTGAGTGATTTCCTAGGTGGGACACACCACTTGTAAGAGGCTTCGGAGCACCAAGAGTTAAGAACTGAACTAGGGAGGCATAAAGCAGAAGGCAGCGATTTCCCAGGAACTCTTCACAGCTGTCCCCAGGGAGGCATTCCATGTAGGAAGGGGCAGTGGAGTGTGGCAGAGAATACGTTTAGGAAAATGCATCTGAATCTGCTTGGAACAGTGAAGGTGGGGCAGATTCTTATAATGAAGCGCATGCCTCCCAGTGGGACAAGTGTGGTGTGTCTTTTTGTGGTATAGGACAAGAGGTTGTGAATGATGCTATTGGCTTAAGTGAGGCAATAATGGGTCCCATTGGATTTTAAGGTGCAAGAGCTAGACTAGTTGAGTGGAGATTGAGAATGACCACTGTGTTATATATTTAAGGGGCATGCAGGGAGGCAGGAATGGGAGGTGAAGAGTTCTAGGGGGGGGAGGGGGGCTGTCTGTGGTTACAGATCATTTTTAGTTTGGGCTATTAGGTGACACTCAACGATTGCATTGAAGTTCAGCCAGGAGGGTGCAGACATGTAAGAGGGGACACAGAGCGTGCAGGCATTGTTTGGTTATTAACCCACCCGTTGACTGCCCATGGACATGTTCATGGCTGCGGCCATTCCCGCCCACTGCCTGCCCAAAACACATGCTCCTGTGATCTGTTTCAGCTAGCTGTATCGAGCCGTGACGTCATACCTTACCCTACCCGTGCTATGTCTAAGCAGTGTTCTGAGAACTAATGTTCTAATTGCATCTGTGAACATACTACTATTTTAATGACAATGTCTTAAAGTGTGCCTTCAGCCACTTGATTTAAATCTGTCCCTTGCAATTATGTCCTTTTTAAAAACAAGCATTGGCGAAATCCAACAGTTTTGTCTCGTGTATGGGTATTACATTGCAATTTTCCAGGCAATGCCATCATATGCCCAGGTACTCACACCATTTTCCAGCTGGGGGCATCTTTTGGCAAGGCAGTATCATAATGTGAGTGCCCGGAAAATGACTATCGCATGCCTACACAAAAGTAGAAAGGGTTGGCTTTGTGAATGTGCTTTTTAGATTGACGGGACGTATAGAAAGTAGTCACACTTTTACAGTGAGTAGATTAATCACACTGATCTGCTCAATACAACCAGAACTATATCCATGTACCTAGTACGTGACCTCTGGCGCATATCTCCTTCACCTATATCTCCAAATGACCAACAGATCATTGAAATAGGGGAAAAAGAGTAATGGGGCAGATGGGTTTGGACCCACTGGCTGACTGTGATCTGACAGTATCCTAGAAAATCAGAAAGCTATTTTTGATGGCTTATCAATCATGTGCCACATACAAAAACCTGTTGGCTTTTCTCATTTGGGCTCACCTAAGAGGACAGAAATGCCAACTACCCAGTCTGTATCATTGCCACCATTGGCATCACCCTCTGTTTCGAGTTTTTCCAGAGCCCACGCAGCCTTAATCCTCCTCCAACCAATAAATGGAGTGCTATTAAGTTATGGAAATTAAAGCTCATAGAAGCGTGAGGGGTCGAGCATGAAGCACTGACTACAAATGTGATATTATGATTACAAATTCCCACCCTTTTACCTGCAGTCACAACTACAAGGGTTCTAATGGGCGAGTTAATGACGTTTGGACAGTGAAGTGAAGGTGCAAAGGGATTGGGCTCAGCTCCAAACCCGAGCTGCAGGAGCATGCCCACGTTTGCCAGCAGGCTCCCTTGGTTGCCAGCCAGTGTCTGGTCCCCACCACCAATGCGTTTACTTCACCTGTATGGCCCCTGGGAGGCAAGGTAGTGGCTTCAGTGCCGGTACGGGAAGCCGGCCAGTGTGCCGGGATTACCAGAATTACTGGGATCAGTGCCCTCTCCTTTTAGCACCCCGTGACCAACAACTACCTCACTCCCCAATTTGTCAACCCTGAACACTCAGTACGCCTTAAAAATATAAAGAAGGACGTACTAGTGACTATTCTTGAACTCGATCATTACAGCTTGAACCCGATTGTTACTGGACTGTTTGTTGGTTGCCTTCGGATATATCTAACGCAAAGAAATGTTTTGTTTGTCAAGGCGACACACAGCTGCTTTCACTGCCCTGTAATTGACCTACACGTGTGTGTATATATTTTTACTTCACTGTTCACTTGTTTATGTCTTGAATATGTGTGCTTTTTTTCTATAACCTATACAATATGAATACACGTGAAATGCAGAACTTGTTGGTTCCCCGCAAAAGATCTCTCAATACAGGGGAATATTAACAAAGTGTGAAACTGAGTCTGCACTTGTAGACACTCGCTTTAAAATAATAACCAGTGTTTTCGCTCCCCTACCTTAAATGAAAGTGAGCTGAATATACCGTTTTTCGTATACTACGCATGTAAAATGGTTAAACCTTTACAAAAAATGTGTATGTAAAGAGTTAAAATGTATGTGGCAGGACGCCACCCCCCTTGTTTCCATGGCCAGCCATTACAGCTGGCTGTTGGTAGAAACACCTGGATACAAACACATCACTGGGCCATCGCTTATACCTGAGATTTGGCACTCGACCAAGCCTGTGGGAGTTCCTCGATCCTGGCGCCTGCTAAAACCTGTTTTTCAATATGGGCAAAATAACCAATCCTTCCGAGCGTCTATATCTAGTTCTGCACCTATGCTGGGACATCTCTTCCTAAACGCGCATCTTTCATGCCAGGGCTCTGTCTGCTCGCTCCATGACAGGACGGTGGTCTTTTTATAGTTTCACGTAAGCAGGACGAAGCCTGCAGGGTATTTTACAATATACATTTCAGTTAGAGGCTGCATAACATACTCCCCGAATTCTCTTTTCCCTGCAGTATTTAGAAAATCCACTGGTCGGTGTGGAGGGTGAACAGCCACATTTTTCTGTGTAAACAGTAGCTGGCATGGACATGTGTGTTGATGCAATGCTCTAATGCCAGGCAATGAAAATGCATTTTCTCTTCAACAGGAGCACCACGGTGAAGGGCACGAGCACAAGAAAAAGAAAGAAAAGAAGCTGAACAAAGAGAAGAAGCCCAAAGACGGGAAAGAGAAGAAAGAGAAAAAGGACAAGAAGGATAAAGATAAACACGAGAAGAAATAGAAACTACATATCCCAGAATGCAAGCTTCTTTTCTATGCTACAGCATATTATACAGTAGCAACCAAAAGGCCTATCGGCAACTAGAAATATTGTAATCGCTCTGCTCATTCTGTTTTCAAATGCATTGAAGCGAATCTGTTTACTATGTGACCCGGTCTATGACTTAAATAAATGAATTCGTTATCCAGTTCTTTTAGGATGAGTGTGTGTTTTAGAGAGCAACAATAAGACCCTTTGCAGTTGGAAAAGCAAACATTTAGTTTCATACATTTCTGAAAGAAATATGTGGTTTGGTGAATGGATCATGAGTGAGTGAGTGAAATAATGGAAATCATTTCATCGACTTCTAAGTCAGTTTCAGACCCAAATGAATCACTCACGAGTTGCTGGAATTGCCCAGGTGTCCTCGCCCCCTCCGCCCCCCCCCCCCCCGTCACCACCTCCTTTCAAATGATCCCTGAATAATGTGTTTCTCTCTAGCCGCCTGTCAAGCTAGCCCACTCTCCTGAGGGGCCTGTTCAGAAATGGTGTCTCTGTGCAGAGGGCGTGTACCCCGGCAGCCTGCACCGAGGACATTTCTAATGCATCATGATCAATAGGGAGCGCTTCCAATACCATTCAAAGTTGTACTGATGAAACCCCTCCTGAAGGAAACAAACCTAGGCGGGCCGTGCGTCCTGAAAAATGTAGTCCCTTGTCTGTGCTCCACTGCTGGCTAAACACTGGAGTGGGCAGTAGCCTTATAGCGCCGCCATCGTCTTAAGAATCTCCAACTACCCCCCTAAGGGTAGTCAGGATTTAGAGCGAGCCAGGTGATCATGGAGGCAGCCCCCGAGGCAGTTTGGGATGAGGACCTGCCCATCTCTGATGCCTTGTTTCTACTACATGGCTCTGTCGACTACTGCACACTTGATCCTATGCTATCCATTTGGATCCCCCGCTGAGACAGCATGCTTATACACACAATGGGCTAGATTCTTGCACCTTTCTTTTGGCACAAGTGATGAGTTGCGCTAGTGACAAGAAAAAGTTCTAAGAGGGTGACTTAGATGTCCACATTCAGGGGCCCTTTTCTGCTCCCTTTGCACATTTACACGAATAAGGGAATGTTTTTACACATTTGAACGCGTTCCAAATTCACAAGTGGGATACTTCTTGAAATGTGCAAAAAGCAAAGACCTGCCCCAGGCCTGTTTGCACTATGGGCAGGGAAGGGCGCAATGCATGGGAGGTTCATTTCTGTACCTTTCATGCATTGTCTTTGAAGTGGGGGGGCAGTGGTGTGATCCGCTGCTCTCACACTTGCATGGCTTTCGTCACAAGGAAAAAAAAATGTGTACTTGCACACACTGTCACTATTACACAAATGCACAGCCTTGAAAAAGACCCCAGGTCGAAACACGTGTTGGCATTTCTTGATATGTGAATGGCACATGGTGTATATGCAAGTATACACAATCTTGTCTACCCAACTTGGGCAACCGGTGTGACCTGACCAAATTGACCAAGCACAATCTTCCAACTGTGTCCAGCAGTTATTGGAGAGTACTATAGCACTTGGCAACTGCCTTATCCAGCACCATTGTAACCGAGGTTCCAAACCCCAATCTCTACTTTCACAACCACTGGGACTTTAGAAGCTCTGTCCCACTGGAACCTTAACACCAGGCAACAGGAAGAAATGTGGCCAACCCAGAAAGAACAGATCAGCGCGGGGTCCACCCTTCCTATAAGCTCCAACCCTCCCGATTATCTAGTTGTGAAGAGGGTTTTTTGTGAAAAATACTAGGCTGGGTCAGCCTCTATGGCTCCAATGTTTAACATAGATTGTATTAATCTTCTTTTTTCTTCCCTCACCAAGGCTGGGATTGGCCTCATCTTTTGTTTGACTGCGACTGGCTCGGGCTGTAGGTGGATTTGGTGCTTCGTCTTTTTGATGCCGCCTACCGTTTTGGACAATACTTCCTTGTGATGGTTAATAACATCATCCATGTTTCCCGCTAGTAAGGAAAGGACTTATTCTTCGCTATTGGGAGCCAGAATGTCTCAATTTGCTTGGTCGAATCACCCTATTGTTGCCATACATGCTCTGCCAAATACCTTTGCATGCCATCCTGCCTTGGCGCCTTGCACCACAGTGAAGCGGCTGTAGGCCATAGTCACTCGTCACCAATTTATCAGGCCCAAGTCTGAAGCATGTAAATGGATGGGAAGCAGTGATCACAGGATGACAAGACACATCACAATACTGTGTCCTTTACTTAGGCAACAGCTCACCACAGGGCCTTGAACATCCAGGCCGACATCGGAGCAAGGTCAGAGCATTGTGGCAAAAGCAGGAAAGTAGGGCTGAATAGTGAAGGCTGCGGAACAGTAATAGCAACATGCAGGTGGATCGTATCACCACCATGCTTGGCATCACGCAAATCCTCATTAGTGGTGGAATAACAGAGTAGGGGCGGTGTGCAGGATTCCTTGGGCAGGCTAGCTCACATGGTGCACTTAGTCGTGCCATTGAATGCACGTCACGAGCATTTACAGTTTTGCCAAAACAACAAAATACAACTGGAAAACAACCCAGCATGCCAACATCTGGGTGGGGAGATGCTCATCACTAGTCCCACGAGGGGAAGCTAATGCATTGCACCCCTCAGCGCAGACTCATTGAGAGTGTGAGATCACTAATTTCTCTACAGATGGGAGGACAGCCCACAGGACGCATTGTGCTGCACACAGGTAACTCATTCCACCAGCAGAATTCTCATTGGTCCACGAGGCCCACAGTGGGGAACTAGCGGTGTAGACCTGCATGCAGCACTACGACGCAGGGTCTGTTGATGGTGGTGTGTAGGTCGGCACATGAATGTAACTACTTGTGCAGATCAGAGAAGATTGGTGTGCACATGGCATGAAGAGGGTATGGTGTGTGTGTGTGTAATGGAACACACAGACACATGGCTATTTTGGTATTTTAGTTGAGTTTGTATATGGTCATATAACTGTTGTATAACTATTAATAGATGCTTTTGCCTTTGGTGGATTATTCCCATTTTCCAGGATACACAACAAATGGTGCATTGCTGGTAGCAACCACACTGCACCCTATGAGATTCCACTCAACCAGTGGCGGCCCACCCCACAAGCCCGCTATACTGCCCAACTGCATACCTCAAGTGTCAGCTACAGGGTGCCGTACCACAAGACTCTCACTGCACCCCCACAAGCCACAGTATATTGTACAACTGCATATTATAATATTCAGAACATCACCACTCCTCAACCATTTTTGTCGAACCCAGGAGAAACTACAATATCATGTGAATTAGGTTTGGACTTATAGTGTTGATGGCATGCAGGTTGACAGGTGGAGGGAACTGCTTGTGCAGAGAAGGGAAGATCGCCATGAAAGGGCATGAAGGGGGTTTGGTGTGTGTGTTGAAACACAGAGAAACAAGTGACTTTATTTTATTATGTTAGTTAACTTTGTGTATGGTCACATAACATCTTCAGTTACAAAAAACAGTTGAAATTTAGTGAAACAACATTGTTAAAGGGACTTTATTGATGCAAAATCGAAAAACCAAGGAAATTCGCCAGTTATGCTGAACAATGCAACCATAATTCATACCCCCACAATGCACTGCTCAGACTTCCTCCTAGGATATCAAGGGTGACATCACAAATGGCATAATTAATAACATCAGATATAGCATCACTAATTTGTAACAATCCTGACAGAAAGTCCTTAGGAAGGATTGTGTTTAGGGAATCGCTACCAACATATGAAGGGTGATCAGTAGGCCTCCCATGGACTAGTCCGTTTATCACAAAATGTACTGTAAGAAACTAGAGGGTGTCTCATAGGCTAGGCCCGGGAATCTCTCATCCAGGTAGCCAGGACACGGCCATCGCTTTTGGATCCAGTTCCTGGGGGTGGACCAGTGCGGATGATCACCTGGATGGGGGATCCTTAGGGAGTGGGTGTGGGACACCTAATGGTGAGACGCTGTATCACCTTCCCTTTAAAACATTTACTCCCTCTTTCCCGATCAAGTACTTGAGTTTTGTAACCCCCCCCCTTCCCTGCACAAACACATATACATTCTCTTTACACACTGGGGAAAGACAGACTCGAACATGTCCCGGTGCCATGGTCAAGCAGAGTTCGGCAATTGCCTGGAACAATTTACACCTGAATCCTCTTTACCTTCCCCACCTGGATAAAAGGCACAGCACGGGAGCACACTTTGAGCAAGGCAAGGAACGAGACAGAGCACATGAAGGGGCAGCCTATTCCAGACCGCAGCTGAATCGAGGAAGCCAGAAGGAAAGTCGCGTAACGAAACCAATATAGTAACTGTGAAAGAAATAGGAATCTGAGCCCAATGGAGGAGGACTCAAAGTGAAAGGATTTATGAGGAAGACAATCAAAGTGGTGCTGCGAGGGTTTAAGTCCAATCCTTTGCACAATCTAAAGTCTTCCGTTTGTAGTGAACTGTGACAGTGAAATAGGAGTTTGAGCCAGAGGGTGGGGGACACAAAGTGAAAGGTGAAAGTGGTGTGAATTGAAAATGGAACCATACAGTGGCCTGAGCCAGATGGGGAGAGGCCTATGGTAAATTATAAAATGAAAAGGGAGTCTGAGCCCGGTCGAGGGGGACCCAAAGTGGAAGTAAAAGACTTTTGTTGCTTGAAAAGTACAATCCTGAGGAAAGGAACTTTGAACAATCTCTGTTGAATGCTTATCTTGCGAGGGAGAAGCCTTCCTTCATGAAGTAAGAGACCCGTGGTTGTGGAGAGCTGATCTATGAACTGGAACCATGTCCTTGTGCTTGGCCGAATTAAAGTGTGCTCCAAGCCCAAGTGTACCGCCTAGTCCCGTGGTGAAAAAGTGGGAAAGGGAACCAACTATCCAGTCATCCTGAGATATTGTCTCAGGACATGTGGGATGTATTTACCCATGCATCCTAGCCCTACCTCAAAACTGTGCAGTACTGACATGGAAAACATCATGATGGCCAGAGCTTCCCAGAAAATGCACAGGGAAATGCAGGAAGAATAGGCTGCCATTCATTTTTGCCGATGTTATGGGCACAGAAGGAAACTGCCTAAAACCACCATTGGACTACCCACACAGTAGTCTGAAACCATTGGGAATGGCAATGCTGATTGCCAAATGCAACCTAGAATTGTTGGGAATTCATTTTCTTAAATCCCAAAAATGGGTGCAGTACCAGTACTCACCACTATCCAAAAGCCGGCGTTTTAAAACCACTCTGTTTCCCTGAAGGCAAGTCAAAATGCCTAATTTCAAACATTGCAATATGTGCAAAATATTTACTGAACACCAGCAGACATTTGGCAGAATGGAGTTTTGTGTGCCTACAAAATCTGGGAAATGAAGATCATAAGACAAGGTTTATAACAAGACTGACTGCTATGGAGTCAGCAGTTTAAGTTGCACTGGATTTAAAGACACTAAAATCGAAAATGTTTAAATTGACTGAGTGACCTACTTTTGAGTGTCACATAGGTTGCAATTGTTTAAATGTCATAGTTTTGCACTTAGAATCAGCATTCTAGCTGCATGTGTAAAATTGCAAGTTAATTTAAAAAGCAACAAATAACATGATAGTAGCTGAAAGTCTGGCTTAAGGAACTTGATTCTGCCTGGCAACTACCCCCATCAGGAGTGAAATTTGAGTCACCACTGTGTTCCCAGGCCAACCTTCCTTTTGCTGCCCACACCAAGGATATACCATCTATCTGATAATTGAATTACCTGTGCTCTGCAAGAGAGTGAACAAAGCCCTCTTCACTCAGGCAAAGGTTTTTATTACCGCAGTCGTAAATTGTAGCTTCCTCTTGGCAGGAGCTGGGAGGAGCACTGCCTGTGAGAGCAAGCTGGCTTGGCAGAAACTGGAAAGACTGGTTTCTATACCATGTGACCTGGGAAACCACACCCCTTTGGAGCCAGAACATAACTTTAAAAAGATGAATAACTCATAGAGCGGACATGTGAAAATTTTATAAATGACACCATAATTCTTGTGATTTTTCTGCCCACATTTTAAGAGGTTTTTCGACCCGGTGGCATGTTCAGGGGGGTTTTAGCGGAAAAGTGGATATTACTCTAAATGTATGCATGTTAAAAATCTGAAACTTCATCAGTTAATGTCCCTACTCCCTGCACACATGTATGTAAAGTTGGGTCAATGTCAGAAATTGCAAAATCAGTTAAAAAGTGAAATATGTGCCATTTCTGAATGCAAGCTCCCAGGAAGAGCAGAGTTTGAACAGGGTATACCTCCTGTAATGCATGATGGGTGCATATGATTTTAAAACAATATGTACCTCTGCAAATATGTATTTGTTTCAAATCTAGATTTGTGTGTAAGTTGACAGGAGGAGTGGACTTTCTGCAGGCTGTAAAATGACATCATTCTGACTCACAGTTCATTCCCCAATCAAATGATAAATGGAAGTTTGACCAATTAGAAGCTGAGAGAGAGGTAGGGTCAGTGATGCTAGAACACACCCACATTCTAAACACATAAAAGCAGACAGACAGGACAGATAGGGACTTTCCAAATCCATCTGCAGCGGGACGCTCTGCCGGAAAAATCCATACTTACCTCCATCAACCTCCAGAAAGCCAAACTAGAGACTTCAATCTATCCAGAACTAAGAGACCAGACCAGAGAGAAAGCAGTGCTGTACCCAGAGAGACCCAGACCAGCAGAGAGAGCTGACCCAGATCACTGTGAAGTGCAGAGGCCAGACCAGACCAGACCAGAGTCCAGTCTAAAACCCTGACCAGATCCGTGATGAGGCCCATTTAATTCAAGAATATAGTGTGAGTACCCAGCAGAACTGTGTAGAACCAATCTCTTAGTTTAAATTCATCTAATTCAATCTATTTAACCTAAGTAGAACTGCCTCCTAGCTGTCACCTGTCATTTCTAGTTGCTAGCTGCACTTGTCATTTTGAGCTTTTGAAATTTGCAAACCCAAAAACGACCTTTATTAAATCGCTCATATCTCCGCGACCGTTTGGGCTAGAGACTTGCAGTAACTTTCCTCTGATAGCTTAGAATCGTAGCTTTGAATCGCACCAAGAACCGCATTCCTACCCCTTATAGTTTTACCGCAATCGCGGAACACGCATCCGCGAATTTTACCGCGATTTGCAAATTTCTTCACATGTAAAAACTGCTGCTGCTTGCCTTCCATTTGCCAGAAATTCGTTTAACCTGCTAACTATCCCTGCATCATTGCTAGTGTGAGCCTGGACTAATATTAACTAGATACCACTCACCCTGAACCTCTGAAAGGGAATTAAAAAGCATTTCCAGCATATTTCTCATCCATTGCTAGCACATATCAAAGCATTTGGGCCTGTGTTTTCAAAACTCCTATCTGTTTTCTGTAAGCTTGCTGGGTTGAACTGATTACATTGATTGCATTTTTGAGAACTGCGTGCTTTCCTCCCATTCCCTTGCATTGCATAAAGAGGGGGGGAGGGAATTGCCAGAGAAAAGTGATTACATTGTTTTGTTGAAATCATATTGAGTATTTCTATACTGCATTTCATTCATTCAACCTTGCATCCATTTGAACTCTATAAAGCATTTTGTACCACTTTCTTCTTTTGTTCCTATTTACCAGTGTGCTACCTTATCCATTTCATGTCAACTCATTAGTGATTATAAGAAGTGTGCTAGTGCCAGATTCTCCGTTGTTGATCTTTATCATATCAGATTAAGTGTGCTATTCAATTATTAATTTATTATAAAGCGTGATATAATATATATTGTAAATTATCAAATAAACCTTTTAAACTTGCAAAACAGAACTACTTCTTGGCTCAATGGGGTCAGGGGGATTCCAAGAGAGGGGTGTTATATAGGGGTAGTCATCCAGAACGCATGAACTGGACCTAAAGATATATCAATAAGGGTTTTCATTCAGTATTATAGACTAGGCGTTGACTTAGCTGTAGTGTTGAATTGAATCCTCTTACAGACACACCTTTTGTTATCTACATCATTTGCCTCACAATGTATTGTTTAGAAGTAGGGATTGGCAATAGGTGTTTTAGTACAGGTCCTTTTATTTTGACGTAGACACTACTAGGACTGCGTTATCTTTATTTTGATGGTCGTAGCTTGCTCCCATCCTTAGATTTAGGTTTAGATAGGCGTTTTTCCAACTCCTTTGAAGTTCAATAAACACCATTGAACTGTGAGCACTTGTGTCTGTCTTCACTGTTTGATACCATGCCTTCCGTACAGTACTTATTGAAACAGAAACTGTCTACCAAAGTTCTGTACATACTACTGCATTGTAAACACGCAGTAATATAGACAATGGCTGCAGCATGGACCATAGAAGTAGAGTATTCTTTATCTGGTAAATTTGGTCAGTTGAATTAGAAGTCGAAGCCTGCCTGGAAAAAAGGCGGGGGCATGTACAAACGAGCGGGTCAAAAATCTGGACAACAATTGCGTGACTGATAGTCCGCCTATGGACGGAGACATAAATCCGGAGAGAGATACAGTCAACAAACTGGAAAATTAGACTAAGGAATCAGAGGGAGAACTTTCAAAACTAATACCAAGAGCCTTAAAGAAAAAAAGAACAAAAACAAAAAAAGACCCAAAAACTGACAAAACCGAAAAAAAACAAAACAAAAGATTGGGAAAGGAGGCAAAAGAAGTAAAATCTATACCAAAAGAGATTGAAGTCGTAAAAGTGATCAAAAGGAGAAGCACTTTCACCAAAATCCTACCCAATCCACTCCTATCAAGGCATTTTTCACACAACAGTACAAAAGAAAATTGACCACGGAAATTGAAGTCTCAGGCGCAGAGACCCCCCCAGGGTCAAAGCAGAGAAGTACAGACTCAATCTGGTGCCAAGCACCAAAACCAACAACTGCAGTCGTAGAGCCCCAGATAAACGAAAATAACAGTACTACGGAGCAAACTATAAATAAGAAGGATACAAGGGGGGTCAGCCAAAAGGCCCTGAAACAAGCGCAAAACAATACCGTACCGGAGAATAATGAAGCAAAGGATAACCCCAAAAAAACGAAAGTGCCAGTGCAGACGCAGTCAGCACCCGAAAAGCCAAGTGAGGAAGATTTAACGAGGGAAGGCCCCATTTCAACGCAACAACCGAAAGATGATCCAGGCCGAAGCTCCTCTTGGCTGAAAAGGAGCGGAGGTATGCATGGACAAAGCCCCATCTGTAGACGGGCATACTTAAGATGCCCTTCGGTTTGACTTCGGACGGAGAGGGGCCTATGCATGCCTTCGAATTACCAAAACAAAGAATCTCAACTGGCCGAATAATAATAGACCAAGATCAAAGCGTGCTGATGGAACATTCGGCCCTAGATTCACCGGTACCACAAAGAAGACACAAGAAAAGCCAAACATCCCCAAAAAAAATCGCTGGTTTAGCGATATAGCAGCAGGAATGCAGAAGGTCTCCCCTAACAAAAAAACGGACATGATCGCAATTATGTCGGCAATGTCAGTCGTACTTGCACCATTCTGCAAATTGTACGAAGCTATCAAAGAAGAGATCCATGACAACACATCAATTTTGACAAACATGATCACGAAAGTTTCACATGTGGAAAGCTATATAACAGTGGTAGAAGATCTGAAAAGTATTCACCACCAAACCAGGGATAGCAAAATTGAAGAACTAGAAAGAAAGATTGAAGACCTGGTGCGACAGAACGGTGCTCACACTGAGGGCCAAACCGGCCCATCACTGAGGCCCCTCGAAGACGGGCTGCGGAAAGCAAAAAACAACATACCTTCTCCGGATGTGGCTACCGACCCAAAGCTGGTAAAATCACCTCAAAACAAAAACAGAGACCCGCCAAAGTCGAAAAGAGCACAGCCGGTCCTAACACTTAAGAAACCGGCACCTGCCCTTGAGAGAGGATAGCTCCAGCGGAGGATGAACCAGAAGATACCTCCAAAACAAGATCTCCAAGAACAGCAGAGGAGTTCATGACAGACCCGGTCCTAATGAACTTATCTCAACACTGGGAACGCAATGACTAACAGCAACGAGGACGACAACACGCCATCGAGCAAGAGCAAAGAGAGGATCAAGACAGTTGATCCGATTAATGCTACGTTAGAGAAAGATCAGCCCGTAAGAGACCAGGGCGTAGGACAAGAAAGGCAACACGAAAACTCACCCAGGAAAAAAAAAACAACGCCAAAAGCGAGGACCAAGATGAAATGTCACCGCGGAAAACAAGATGGAGAAGTACGACCGAGCTTCAACATCAAAAAACAAAAAATGAGATCCGTCTATTCAAAATAGAACAACAAGATGCAAAAAAAGATTTCCTCATATTAAACCGACCTACTGTTGTCCAGATAATGAAGAAAACAAATTCTTTGCGGAAAGTCAGAAACGAAGACCTGAACTTAGTAGAACCGTACCACAGTGGGAAAATAGCAAAGGCGTATCTACACGTAAAAGCAGAAGGCATCAAATACATCGAGCAATCAGCCTTTAAGGAACTTGGGCAGATGGGCTTTCTACTAACTGAAATAAAGAAAATGGGAAAGAAAGGAGAGAGTAAGCAGAATAAACACCACACAAGAAAAAAAACAACAACAAACAGAGAAGGAACAGCAAGGTAAAGATGAAACTCCCGTGTATCAAAAGAAGAGTGGGGAATATACTGAGACAAACCAGCGACATGGGCTTGGGGTCAAACTCAAGGAAGGGCCTAAAATTTTGACAACGCCAAGCAGTCCCAGGAAACAGACAACCGTCTGAGAGGGTGGATAAGAAAAATACAGTGAAAAATCGGACCCGTGTATTCAAGTTAGAACAACTGGACCCAAAGAAAGATCATATGCCATTAAATCGGCCGAACATCCTCCAGATAATGAAGAGATTGAAATTTCTAAACCATTTAAGATCCGAAGACCTGAAGTTGGTGGAACCATTTCACAGCGATAAAAGAGCCAAAGCCTAAATACATATCAAAGCAGAAGGAAGGAAGGAAATTCGGCATTCAAAGAATTGGAGCAGATGAGTCTCCTTTTGACAGAAATAAACAAACGGGAAAGGAACGAATGTGAGAGTTCCAGCGATACTGCAAGAAAACAGGTAACCCATTTTGATCGCTGTGATCAGGGTCAACGACAAGTTAGAAGCCGGAGTTCGAAAGAGTTTCACCGCTGATCACGCAGTGACCCCTCCTCGAACTCTGATACACCGAAATATACGGAAAAGGCTTTTGAACTCGGTCAACTGAAAGGCCCTTGGAATTGGCTGACATCAACATGGAATAAGAAAATCAACAAATAGCAGCGAGATGGGCCGGCCCTCGACAATTTCCCCCGTAGTAGCCTTAGGAGAGGAACGGCCCACAAAGGAGTTTTTCTGCTTAGGATCTTGGAACACTCGCGACCACTCACATTTAACAATGGTTGGAGATGTGAACCTGGGCAGATTCAACATTTTATGCCTACAACAGACGTGGCTGATGGCAAAACCGGCGCTTGATGGCTTCACCGTAGAAATCTCTGCAGCTGAGAAAGGTCTGCTAGGAAGACCGCCAGCGGGCTTACTAACAGCAATTAAAACGGGACTAGGCCTCGCGGAACCACGAAAGTGGAAAGAATCATATGAGATGCTGGTGATTCTGACAACTTGGTCCCAACGTGACACAAAAAAGGGAGGAGATCATGCAAATCTGTTAGCTACAATAAGTTGCAATTGGAACCCACAGCGCATGTCATCCAAATCATTCTGCTTAATTGTGAGTACCACGATCGATCAGATATATGAAGAGTTCGAAGATATCGAAATCATCATATGCGGAGATCTAAACGCAAACTGTAATAATCTGACTCGAGTAAACCCTACTAGCAACCAACACCTTGTAACATAGGACTCAACCAGGGAGCGAGGGAAAGCATGGAAAGACCTTATCTCCACAAGAAACATTCAAAACATAGACACATTGTTCCCAAACCAAATAAACATCCCAACCTGGAAACGCAGGGCATCAAAAGCAACTTTAGATTACATCTGCATCTCAGCTGGGCTAATAGATTGCATGGAGAGTTTTCAAGTCGAAAGAACTATTAACAGCGATCACAACTTGTTGACATGCACATGGCAAGGAACAAGACCAGTAAAAACTGGATATCTGCTGGAAACGGAAACAAATAGTCAACGAACACGGCTAAGGCTAACTGAAGCCGACATTTTGAAAATCAAAAATGCATGGGACCAGAAAGTCCTGTCCAACAGGCTGGACAAGCTAGATGAAAGGCCAGACTATATACCGTTACTATTGCCATACAAAAAAAACACTGAAAGGAAGAGATGCAAATGCTGACCATCTGAAACATGCTTTCAACAAAGAGTTGGTTGAACAAAGAAAACTGGGACGCCGCATGAACAAAAAGGGCAAAGAAAACTAATACCAACGAGCACTGGGCAAAATGGCACTGAGAAATAGAAAGGTATCAAAACTGGCAGAAACAACAAAGGGCAATCCAATATCAACGGGATGCTGAGGACATGATGAAAAGATTAGCATCCAAGAAATCAAGTGAATTCTGGTCACTGATAAAAAGCACAGCATCAACACAAAACGTGCCGTTGAGTAACGCAGTCTCGGAGTCCAAATGGATACAGTATCTAACATCGGAATTTGAAGAGTTAAAGGAGCGACTGTCGGTGAAGGTGCGCAACCCGAAATCCTCCTGGGTTAATCTGTCGAATCCGGAAGACATTGAAGTCAAAATCAAGAAGCTAAAAACATCAAGAGCTCCAGGCCCTGATGGTCTGACAAACGTGTTACTCAAACAATTTCCAAAAGAGTGGTTGATTGTGATCAGCAAGATATTTGCCGAATGTGAGGCTAAACAACAAATCCCAGAATCTTGGCAGAAAGCAGTGATCGTCCCGATATACAAAAAGGGGAGACGTGAGGACCCGGAAAACTACAGGCCAATTGCCTTGCTCGATATTATAGGCAAAATATACGCAACCCTTCTGTTAGACCATCTCAGAGATTGGGAAAAAAGAAGCCCGGCGAAGGATAACCTCCAAACGGGTTTCCAAAAAAATGGAAATACTTCTATCAACATCATGATCATCAACATCTTAAAAGCTAAAGTGAAGGAAGGGGCCCCAAAGATCCACCTAGCTTTCATTGACTTATCCAAAGCTTTTGATAAAATTGATCGAAATATGCTGTGGTCCAAACTACACTCATGGAACTGCCCCCAATTGGTGCTTGATCCAATCAAAGCGTTACACTCACAAAACACTGTAAAAGTGAAATCAAGCCAGCAAGGATTGTTATCTGAGGAAATTGAGGTAAACAGAGGAGTCAAACAAGGTTGTCCTCTGGCACCAGCCTTATTCATCGCTTTCTTGGGTGACTTTCAACATTCTGAAGCGGAAGTCAGAAGCTTCCCACCGAAAATGGGTAAAACTACCATCGCAAGACTGTTATATGCAGACGACATTATCCTAATCGACCAGACAAAAATTGGATTACAACGAAAACTAACTAATCTGGCGAAATACATCAATGAAAACTGTCTTGAAATCAACAAAAACAAAACTAAAGTTCTGACGATTGAGAAAGCTCCGAACAAAAAACCTAAACAGCTGTCCTGGTTCCTTGATAATGTCAAAATTGAATCAGTCAAAAACATCAGATATTTGGGCGTTGAAATCGACAGTTCGGGAACAGACATGGCTACCAAAACATTCTTTGGGTCAAAGCGAAAAGACTAACATCACAAATGAGAGTCATTGATAAAAAATTCGGAAAGTTCTCACTAATCCCTGCAATAAACTTCTACAAGGGAAAAGTGGTTCCAGCACTAGTGTATGGAATGGAGGTCTCACTGCACACCCCAACCGCGATCTGGAGCAGACTGGAGGGGCTGGTCTGGAAGGCAGTCCTAGGAGTCCCTAAATCAACATCGATGGCGGCCATTAGAAGAGAGCTGGGCCTAGTATCCCTAGCATCCATGGTGGACCAAAGCGCCATTAGTTTTTTCAGGAAAACAATCCTGGCTGAGAAGTTGTCGGCTGTTAACATCATTAAGGACGAAATGGAAAGTGGCAAATGTGCAGCTCTGAACAGTTGGGTGGAAAAGAGGAAAGACAAACTAGAGGAAATAGCTTGCACAGAAAAAGAGCTGAAAGAGAATCCAGACAGAATTAAACAAAAAATGGAAATGATGGATTGGATACAGACACTTGAGTCAGCCGCAGAGAACAAATTATTAGCCCATCTCCCTGCCATGTTCAACAAAGTGAAATCCCCGCTAAAGTACTGCGTCAAATTCCCAGAAAAAAGAAAAAGAATGTTGTTCATGAAAGCGAGATTGAATTTACTGTAGACACAGGAAATCCTAACCTTCAGGGGCATTTCGGCCAAAAAAGAATGCTGGTTGTGCAAAAAGATGGAGGTGAAGGAAACTCTGAAGCATCTAGTTATAGATTGTCCTAACACCAAACAAAACAGAGCCGTGCACCTACTACCGCTGATCGAGAATCCGTGGATGATCCATGAAAACGATCTATGGAACAGGTTAATATCGGGTGAAACCACAAGATGGACTGTGGCAATGGTGAATTTAATCAACGCAATTTTCCGACGGATTAGGGAGACACCACCACCTCTCTAGGACTACTCCGGAGCCACACACTGTTATTAGAAGCAAAAAGGCGACTGGTTAGAACGATGAGTTAAAAGAGCTTCAAAAGCTCCAAAAGCTTCAAAAGTGTTAAAAGGCAACAATGTTTTGATAAATTTGTTCAGGATTTTCCTGAATAAAAAAAGGTCAATAAAAAAGAAAAATAAATAAATAAATAAAAAAAGAAGTCGAAGCCTATTAGGACCTTCAGTAATGTTAAACTTGGAGCCAAGGGGTAAATATACAAGAATTACAAGACACATGTGTCGATAAGCACAGTCAGGTAACATCTTGCAAGTGGGAAACAAATACTATGACTAAAGAATGAAACTAAGATTAGAGTCAGTCGTCGTACATATAAAGGATACAAATGTTATTGTCTGTCTGGGGCCTGCTTATTATTCCATGTATTGCCACAATTAGCTATATATATATATATTTTTTAATTTGTATTTAATCAAAATTAGATTTTTACAAAAGAAGAAGAAAAGTCTTTCTTTGTTGTTAACTGAAGAGAAAAAAAGAAGTCTACCATTTCCTGTGTACACTGGCATGCTCATACCGCTGGTTGGTTGCGGGTTTCGATTGCTGAATTTTTTTGCAGGATTTTCTCCAAAGCAATGTCTATTAGCTTAGAAGCCGCTATTAGCCATCTAGTTTTAGCTCCCGTGATCAAACGATTCCACCAGACATTGTTGTCGATGAAATATGAAGATTTTAACATAGGGCCGAGAAAGGCCTCTCTTTCGTGGTCAATTGAAGGACAAGTCATCAAAAGATGTTTGATTGTTTCTGTGGATTGGGAATCTCCACAGAGTCTGCAGGATTTATCTTTTGATGCAGCCCGAATTGCCAGAACCTCTTGAGTCGGTAGAAGATTTAAACGGGCTTTGAGTAGAGTTCTCATGAGGCGCTTAGACGGATATTTCAGACAGTACTCCATTGGTTGCTTTAATTTGTTATAAATTGGTGGCAGGTGAGTTAGTAGCTTGTTCGTAGTTGAGTTGTTGTTAGTTTTTATCCAATCCAACCATTCCATTTTAGATTTTATTCTCATGGGATTCTGAATTAATTCCTCTTCAGAGCAGGCTATTTCTTGCAACGTAAGCTTTTGTTTCTCAGCCCAATTTGTAAGGGATTTGTTGGTTCCCTTCAATATTTCTTCAGAGATCATTTTATATATTTCCAAGCTGTCTTTGTTCCGCAGTTTCTTGTAGAGCTGAATCGAGCTCTGTGCAACTACAGCCTCCAGGGAGAGCAGGCCGAGTTTGCGCCTTATAGGAGCCACTGCTGTCGATTTAGGTAAGCCTAGAGTTGTTCGCCAGATGAAACCTTCTAGCTTTGCCCATAGGGTCGTAGGAATGGAGAGATTCGCGTCCATGCCGTATGTCAAGGCTGGAATTATTTTGGATTTATAGAATTGAATTGCAGGAAGAAGACTAAATTTACCATATTTTCTGTCCACTGCGCGTAGTTGTGCTGTTAAGTTTTTGGTTTTACGCCACAGGATTTTCTGCATGCTAAGAGATTTTTTCGAACTATCGATGGTTACTCCCAAATATTTGGATGAGGGTACTATCTCGATTTTTGATTGGTTTAAAAACCACTTCAATGATTCTTTTTTCTTACGACCTTGCTTTTGGAAGACCAATATTTTTGTTTGTGAGTTGTTAATCTCCAGATTGTTCTCCTTTGTGTACTTTTGCAGATTGTCCAGTTGTCGTTGGAGACCCACCTGGGTGTGGTCTAAAATGATGAGATCGTCTGCATATAGGAGTCTAGCAACCATTGTGGATCCTATTTTCAGAGGAAACGATCTGATTGGTTCTTGTGAAGTTTGGAAATCACAGAGAAAAGAGATAAAAAGAGCTGGAGCCAAAGGACAGCCTTGTTTGACTCCTTGATTGGACGGTATAGGATTGGAGAGTAGTCCACTGTTGTTTAGCCTGACTGATATATAAGTATCCGTGTGTAAAACGATGATTGGGTCGAGAATCTGGCTAGGGCAATTCCAGTTTTTCAGCTTGGCCCACAGTTTGGCTCTATCTACTCTGTCAAAAGCCTGAGACAAGTCCACAAAGGCAAGGAAGATTCTCGGTGCTCCAAGCAAGACTTTTTCTTTTAAGATGCTTAGGATCATTAAGTTAGCTGCTGTGCTAGCATTTTTTTGGAAACCAGTTTGGAGAGGGTCCATAGCAGGCGATGTTGTTATCCAGGTCCGAAAGTGGGTCAAGAGGTAAGTGGCAAAAACTTTTCCGATAACATCCAATAGAGCAATTGGGCGATAATTGGAGGGGTCTTCTCTCATGCCCTTTTTGAATATCGGGACGATAATTGCTTGTGTCCAGGAGCTCAGAATTATCCTTCGTTCCTTACAGTGTTTGAATATCAGGCTCAGGGCTGCTGACCACGCCTCTGGGTGCTGCTTCAGGTCGGTGTTAGCTAGACCGTCTGGTCCAGGTGCGCGCGAGGATTTCAGTTTCATGATAATTGACTTTATATCTTCTGTATTGGATAGGTCGACCCAGTCGGATTTGGTTGGTGGATGTGCCCTCTCAGTGTCAGAGGGAGGATTATGAAACAGTTTAGAGAAATGGTTAAACCAGCATTCTTCCGGCACAGCATTTATCATTGGCAAGTTTGGATGAGGTTTCATTTCGTTGATCAGTTTCCAAAATTCTCGGGTTTTCTTGTTAGCTGTGATCGTGATCATGCTTTCAGCATCAGCTTGGTAGAGTAGTGATCTGTTGTTTCTTAGCCACTGTTTATATGCTCTGAGCTCGAGACGGTAAGATTCCCATATGCTAGGGGAGTTCATCATAGTTGCAACTTTTTTTAGTTTTCTTAGGTGGCGGCGTTTGATCACTAAAGTCCGGTTGTAAGTGTGGGTAAAGTTCTCACTTCGGTTGTCTAACCTTTTCCGAGGTTTTTTGTACTGCAGGAGCAGAGGGATGTAGCTACTCCTGTATGTTACATCGTTGGCTTTAGTATCCATGATGAGAGCTTCATAATCGTCACTCAAGCGTTTGATGTCGTTGGCATTCATGCGTAAACGAGAGAGCTGCGTGTTCACCTCAACCGGGACGTTATAGAATTGCTGGTCGTATCTCTTGGTTCTGCATGTGAGGTTTAACAGGTTGTGGTCACTGCTTTCCGTTCTGATTACTTCGAAAGACGCAATGCTTGAGTAAATATTTTCTGCAACGAAGATGTAATCGAGGGTTGCTATAGATTGTTCTCGCTCCCATGTCGGAATAGTGGGTTGGTTATTGACATTTGCGGCATTGTGAAGGTTTTTTGAGTTCATTAGCGAAAGCCACAGAGTTCCTCTTTCTGATGCTGGCGTCGAATCAGTCGCTTTTAGGCAATTGCAGTTCAAATCTCCACAGACAAGAATATTAGAGGTTTTGTGTTCAATCATTATTTCGTCGATGGTGCCTGCAGCTTCATCACAAAATTTAGCGGACGACATTCTTTGAGGATTCCAGTAGGTATTAATTATTGCCCAAATTTCGGAGTCCTTTTCGCTGTTCGTTCTTACAAGCACTACCAAGAAAGCATAAGTGGCTACGATTGTCTTGATGATTTGTAGATTAGACCCAGTCTGGATGGCTATAAGGAGGCCAGAAGATGGTCTGCCAAAAGGCCCCTTTAGCGCCGGCGAGATCGCGATGTTATAGCCATCAAGTGCCGGTTTATTCAATAGCCACGTTTCTTGGAGGCATATAATGTCATGGATTCCCAGGTTGTAGCTGCCAATTTTAGTTAGATGCATGTGGCCTCTAGTATTCCATGACGCTATGGATAAAGTAGCGTTCATTTGGACTTCATTTCTGAATTCGGGTCGCCGGCGTGGTGAATTGGCTCCCCTTGTTTGCTGCTATTTCTTTAGACCCGGAGTGAAGGCATTTCGGAGCCAGGACCACGTATCTTTTGTTGATGTAGGATGTCGGTGTGTCGTAGACTGGTCTACGTCTTGTTTAGGTCATAGATAGTGTGCTGGAGATGGTGGTCTGTGTTCGATTTGGCGCGCTGGCAATGTATGCGATGGCGAAGTTGATCTTCTATGATCTTTCCAATTTCTTGAATCATTCCCGTCTTCCTTTCTTTCATTAGCATAGCGGTAGTGTCTCAAATGAGCAGTTCTAGATGGGACTGTCCCGAACGTTCTAGTTTCATGATAGACTGGTTTATCCCAACGTGGTGGAGTTCTTCCTCGTCTTCTTGATCTATACAAATCTTCAGTCTGTGATTTATATCTATATTTTTTTACTGCCGGGGATTTATTGCTTTCCGTCTGGATCTTGGTGGTTTTTTGAGACGAGATCTCAGTCAGGATGAAGCCCTCTTGGGCCACTTTTGCGTAGGCTTCTTGGGGGATTGCTTGAAGCGCTGAATTCTTAATATGGCGATATGCTTTCGCTTGCTTATTTCTATGATACGGCTCTATGAGCGTAAAGTCGTCAGATTTTAGTGTGTTAAGTATGCAACCTGCTTGAGAATTTTGAGAACAGTTCTTCTATTCAAGATCATGTAGTGGTCTTCTGCCGATTTTTGTTCGATCTTGAAAAGGCGCACTGAATCACGGATCTTGCCATTGATTCTTACTGAGGATTCATGTTGGTATTTGGTGTTCGCCACTTTTTCCTTATAAGGAGACGATTTACTTGAGATGGTAGATTTAGTGGATTTTAATTTTTCATACAGTTGGTCGATGCTCAAGTCACCAGCCTGGTTAGGATCAGTCTCACCCTTGCCGACATGGGTTGGTGCAGGTTTGTTTATTTCTTCTTTTTGTAGGGGCGATTGCGTTTCATGAGGATTTCTGTCGCTGTCTCCCGTCACAGTATCAAGATCAATAATTTCTGCTGGGTCCTCATATTGAGATACATCTATCAGTGAACTTTGGCAGATGAAGTCCTCGACAGATCGGGGCGATTGGATGGGATGGTAGGTGCCGGGTGAACCATTTTCGTATGCCGTCACTTCATCTGTAGAGTAAGTTCTGCTCTCTTTAGAGATTCCCTTGAGAGAAGATGGTGGCTCTATTGTGGGTTCATTATATCTCTTAGACGAATCTAGTTGAGGACTTTTTGTTAACTTCAATAGTGGTTGATTTGACGTTGAGGGTAATATTTTTTTGGAATTGACCTTTGTAAGTCCCGTTTTCGGTGGCGCCGTTTTTCTGTGGGGTAATTTACTTTTTTCGTTAAGAAAAAGCGGTGCTGTTTTCGTGGGTTGTGTTTGTGGTGAGATCTGGGGTTCTTTCTCATCCAGGGGAGCTTTTTTCCGGGTTTGTAGTTTGTAACAGTCTTAGTTTTTCTTCCAAAATCAATAATTTCTGTTCCCAGGTTTCTCTTTGTTTCTTATTAGTTTGCTCCAAGGCAGTAATAAATCCTTCTACAAATATCAGCTTTGTATGCATCATTGCTGAAACTGTGATGCTGTCCTTTAATGAGTCATTAATATTTTCATAAAGCTTCCCAAAAGGAGCTAAGGATATTGTAATAGCCGACATGATGGCTGCGAAGTCTTTTTTAAAGGGGAGTCTTTTGAATTTGGGGGGGGTTATTTCACTAAGTCTCCTGTTCCTTGGCGGCGAACGTGGACGTGGTGAAGAGTGCAGCAATAGCTCTGGAGAGAGTAGATTTTCATCTGTTTGGGTAAGCTGGTCATGTTTTTTCGGTTTTTGCATTTGTTGTTCCAGCGACAATTGCGGCTCTAGCTGTGTCACCAGAGGTTGCTGGTTATTTGGAACTAAAGGAGACAATTGAGCATTTTCGCTGACTGGTTTATTTTTTAGTGGAAGTTCCGCGATTAGGGGTAGCAGTACACCAGTTCGCCCTTTCCCTTTTGGAGGTGTGAAAGATTTGATGTTGTTTGCAGCCTCCGTTGTACCCAAACTAGTCATGTTCGGTGTTGGCGATTGCACTGGTTTCAGGGTGTCGGACATAGAGTCTAGGGTGGGTTCTTTTAGGCTCGGTTTGGTTTTTTCCGCTTGGATTTTCATAATAGAACTTTCCCTATTCTGGACATTGTTTAAATTAGAGTCGTTTTTGTAGGCACTTGGAGAATCCATTACTTTTTTGGCATGCAAGGTTGTTTTTCTTGCCTTGTTGACAGGGGGGGAGGTCCTGAATTGCTTCCAGGATTTCTGCATCCAAGAGTTCATTGGCCTCATCCAGTTTTCTTTTGCATTGTTTTTTAAAGAAGTCTTTTAACGCCGATGATAGCAATGGGCAGGGTTAGAATTTTATTCCCGGTGTCTTTTTTCTTATATTTCTTTTTAGGGTTTTGTGTTTTTTTGTGATGAACATCTCGCTTTAGGTTCTTAGCGGCTATTTGGGCTGCGGCAGATTCTGAAGCCGGTTCTTCAACAATTTCCTCAATATGTTCATTCGATGTGTTGACGTTGGAGGGTTTAGTTGTTCTAGGCTTAGAAAGATTTTTGGGACTTGAATGGTTTCCAGGATTTTTTTCCCTTTGTGGACTTATTGAAGGTAAACGTTCGTTGGTTGCATGAATTTGGGCCAGAATTCTGACCCGTACCTGCAGAGTTTTTTCGTGATTGCTGATGGGCTCTGGTAAATCAGTTGCAGGCTCATCCAAGGCGGAGGGGATTGTCGCTGGAGTAGACAGAGCGTTACCAGGGGCAGCATCAGCGCAGCCAAGAGGAAAGAGTTTCGACATCGGTACTTGAGGCTGCGTCTCTGAGTTCGTGATCGTAATTTCGCCTCCATCGTCCTGTGGCCTCTCCCCCTCGAGACCGTCTGCCCAGGCTGCGAGCACAGGGGTAGACGCCGGCGGTCCTCCGACCGCTGAATCGTCCGCACCTCTCGCCATCGTCGGAACCTGGCGGGAAGGCTGGGCAGGCTGGGTGCCGGTACAGGAAGGGGAGGGGGGGGGAAGACACCCACAAGGCAGACGGCGGAGGAGTTGAGGAAGGCGCCGCTCCCTGGAAGCACGGTGAATCCGAAAGGTCACCAACACAGCGTCCCCTCCCAACTGGGGAAACGAAAGGGTCAGAGGAAGGCGTGTGTTGGTTAGTTGAAGGATGCGAGGAGTTAGCTGCCTCCGCTTCTATAGATTCCGTATGTTTTGCAGCACTGGATAACAGCTCCATAGGCGTCAGGCATGATACATGAGGAGAATGGTGACCCCCGCTGAAGGGATTTTCGAAGTCAAAACAGGTTTTCGGGGATGACAGGGTGCTACCAGAAAATTCGTTGACCGGAGGTGTCAGAGCGATGATCCTTGGGGCCTTCAGTTTTGTAGCCGGATGTTTCATTGACGAACCATGGACACATTTAAAGTTACTTCTTAGAAGTCTTTGCTCCACTGAGCAATCTAGCCGCACTTGTTGCTCTTCTTGCGGACATGTAGAGATCGTTAAGCTTACCTGTGAAGGGGCTTCACGTGAAACGCGAGGCTTCATTTTCGGTAGGTCGCGGGGCGCGGACATGCCGCGGACTGCCGATGACTGCCTCTACCTCGCCTCTAGCTCCGCTCGCCGCTCCGCTCTTGGTACAGGTATTTAGTGGGTCCTCCCACTGTAGAAAGGGTAGATAGACTGCCTCTACCTCGCCTATATTCAGAGGAAAAAACATTGTTAATTTGATGTTATGGTTAAGTTACTCTAATAAAAACATTTGAACTCAAGAGAAAAAACGCTGTTAAAAGGTACATTATCGTTGCAGCGCAAAATTGAAAAACCAAAGAAATTCACCAGATATGGTAAGCTATGCAAACCTAACACACCGCTCCCCCCCCACCATGCACCACTCAGACCTACACCCAGGACATCAATGATTACATCATAAATAGCATCATCAACGACATCACATATCCTGGCAGGTCTTTTTGTTTAGTGACAGTAAGCAGTTTAAGCAGAAGACTTGACCTACATCTACTGCGTTAAAAACATTGCAATAAAGGTTCTATATATGCACACCTTCACCTTAAGCTCATTTTCTTTGGGTGCGGCCTGGAGGACTTTGTTGAGGGGGCCATACGAGCAGAGCAGTAGACGAAGTAGGCCTGCACTGTATTCAAGTTTGCTGAGAACAGGAGACGAAATAACTGTTTTAGTCAAATGATGTAGAAGGTGTGGGGAGATTTTCTAATGTTATGAGGTTGAATCTGGCTGGGAGGCCTGGAAATATTGAACTGGAAGAGCTTAAGGTCACTGTCAAAATGAACCTTAAGGTTGTGAGACCTGGGTGAAGGTACAATGAGGCCATTGGGAAAGACAAGGGTAAGGCAAAGGTTTGCATTGGCATTGGATGCAAGGATGAAGATGACTTCCGTCTTTCAGGAGTTGAGTATGATGCAGCATAGAGACATCCATTGGCGGGTAGCGGCTACACAATTGGTTAGGCATTCAGTGGTTGAAGGAGAAAATCTGAGCCTCTTAAGGAAAGAGGGGATAGTTAAATGCAAAGGTGCAAATAGTTTGTTGAGTTTGGCAGTGCATAAACCAAAGAGAAGTGGGTCTAGGCCTGTTCCTTGAGCAATTTTGCACATATTAAGCACAGTAAAGATGGTCAGCGTATCGAAGGAATTCCAGTGTCACGAAGCAACCTTCAAGAAGGTGTACTTGCACCGCTGGTTTTCAATCCATACAGCAATCTGCTTAATGAACATTTGTAGGGGACAGCTAAGAATGCCCCCTTTGTTGCAGGAGTAAGGCATCCCATTTTACGATGGCACTGTCCTTAAAGCAAGAACTCTGAATGCACTTCAAGCCCTGATATGGGTATATGAAGATGAGAGAGGCATATGCATTATTATACTGAAATCAGCAACTATGGTTATAGGCTCGCGGACACACAAGTACACATGCAGAACCTTTTGGGTAGGTAATTAACTGTTACCGAAAGTGGACTCTGTGTGGGGTCAGAAATGTGAGACAGACACAAAAGGTACAGTTTTCTCAAAGTTTGCCATTTATTCAATGTATAAAGGGGTTCGGATAAACTCCTAACTTTCTCTAACCTAACAGAGAGGTCCCTACCTAGCAAACTAAATCTAAACAAAAAAGGACCTTGTGTCCAAAATACCTCTTGCCCTCACACTAATAAATACAATCAAATTACACAAGGAAAATATGGGTGACTTTTGGTTCAACAAATAAAACCGTTTTGTAATTCTAACTCAAATGTTCTTGGAAGGACTCCTTGCAACCAGGATTGTATTCCCTTGCCCTGGATCAATTCAGGAATACTCAGATTATAGTTCTGTTTCAACAAAGTTCCGATCAAAGAAATAGAAAAGTCTTTTTCAAGAGTTTTTCTTGGAGAAACAACAAATATTCATTTCACCACAGCTGGTTGATAATTCAAACAACTGAATGTCTTCCACAAAGATGATTGTTAAATTGTTCTGTTATCATATAACACTTTCTTCAAAAGAAAACACCTTGTCAAGATAGCACCTTACTCTTTCTCAATACTTCTTCTAGCAAAAGAGACCCTTTTTATCAGGATAGCAAAAAGTAACTTGTCTCATTGTTTCTACTGCTTGTCAATAAATGGTAAAGTACATACAGGTATCATTTATAGCAAGAAACCTCCTACAACTAACTCCAAACTTGATTGCAGTACTGATTCCAATATTCTCCACACAAATCTTTTGGTAGGGTTTCACTATCTCTTGGCCGTTGGCAGGGCGAGATATACGTTTTCCCAAAAGTATATCTCTCAAAAGAGGATTTATACTTCAGTTGCTTTCTTAAGGGTTTTTAACAACTTCTTGGCTGATGGTAAGGCGGATTGTGAACTTTTCCCAGTGGTTGTCTTAACATGGACTTCTTGTAGCCTCTTGGCTGTGGGTAGTATTGGTTAGAGGCATTCTTCACTGGTAGTTTGCCCAAAGTCTTTTGACAGCCTCTTGGCTGCGGGTAATGTGGTTTACAAACGTTCCCCTCTTGTATTCCCTTATGAGGGAACTTTCCCCTTTGCCGCTTAGTTTTGTTTTCTTTAACTATTTGATATTCATCAAATAAGTTCTGTTTTGTTTTATCAGTAGCTCAGTATTCACAATTCTGTTTTTGGGATACATTAGTGCATGGAGCGCCCCAGGGTTAGCATTACCTCTCTGCCAACTCACTGGTTCATTGCAGCCACTCATGCTGGCGCTCTGGCTTCGCAGTGGTGCTTCTGCTATCTGTCTGCTTTCTTCCCCACCTCTGCAAGCCTCAGGTAAGTTGCGTGGCGGTTTCTGGGAGCAATGACAGCTTTGTTGATCGTCTGCTGCTATACCCGTCTGCCACACACTGTTCTGGAAGATAGTCTTCTCGCTGAGCTTCTCCTTAGTACGCCGCCTTCCACTGTGCATACTCTGCAGTCCTTGTTTTCACCCATTGGGGTGGCTCCTACAAGCAGGCTTCTCTCTGTGACTGCCTCTGCACCTCAGATGATAGCTTTCTCAGCTACACCTTCCTCACTGCCATTAACTGCTCGGCGACCTGCTTCCTCTGTGTCACCTTCATAACACAGCTGGGTCTCATCATGGGTTTGAAATATCCTGGTCAGGTGATTCAATTGGCAACAACTAGACAGCACCTTTGCATATTCACCATTCTGAGTCCTGATGCCTCTAGGCTCCTCTTCTTCATCCCAGTACTTTTAGCATTGTGGGAACTGAAGTACATAGAAGAGGGTGTAGCATTAAGTTGTTCCATTTTACAGTAGGAGAGAACAGAACTGCAAGATCTAGGCTATCCACCCCTCTCCTGTGCAGACCAACTTGCCAAGTCTGGAAAGGGTGCAGTGAACCAACAAATACTGCACACGCCCTCTAGTCCAAAATCTTAATGAAATTAATTTATTAAAAAAACATATGTTATGTTATGTTACTTGGCATTTATATAGCGCTCTATGTATCATTGGTATGACCTCAAAGTACTGGTAGGTTGAACGCCCTCGGCAACCATAGTTCTGGTCAGTAGAGAGAGAGAGAGATAGAGTCGTAGGATGTGTGGGTGCACCAGATATGTGTACAGCTGATGTAATTGCTGGGTGGTGGCTGCATCCTAGAGTTAGGTGTGGTGTTGTAGATATCAGTTGTATGTGTGCAGTCTGGTGGGTGGATACCAAGACTGGGTTCTGGCTGCGTTAGGCCTGAAGGACGCATATGTGAGCAACTAGGCCGGAATGTGCTCGTCTGGCTGCATTTTATTAGGGTGATGAGGTGTTCATGGGGTCATATTCGTATGTGAATAGCTAGGCCAAATTAATCAGGGGTATAGCTGTGTTCTAGTTGAATGATGGTGTAAAGTAGAGAGTAAGTGTAGTGAATGTGAATGATGGTTATCTTTAAAGCACCTGAGAACAGGCGCGTGAACAGGGTTGCAGGGAACAGAGCGACACATGGACATATACAGACAGGGGCTGGGATTACAGCGACAGGGGGGGTAAGGATATATAGCAATAACATGGGGAGCAGGAGGGCAGGGTACACAGTGATACACGTTTGGGCCATTCCATCCATCTATTTCATCGACTATCTATTCTGTCCACTCTATCTATTTCATCCATTCCATCCACTCTATCCGTTCCATCCACTCTATCCATTTCATCCGTTCCATCCACTCTATCCATTTCATCCACTCTATCCATTTCATCCAATCTATCCATTCCATCCACTCTATCCATTACAACGATTCCATCCACTCTATTCATTTCATCATTCCATCCACTATATCTATTCCATCTACTCTATCCATTCCATCCACTCCATCCATTCCATCCACTCTATCCATTTCATCCATTCCATCAACTCTATCCATTTCATCCACTCTATCCATTTCATCCATGCCATCCACTCCATCCATTTTATCCATTCCATCCACTCTATACATTTCATTCATTCCATCTGTCGAAATAGAAAGTATACCGTGCCTCCTATTGGAATAAATATATTTAATATTGGCCTACACCAAGCTGCTTGAAATTCGCTTGCGAAAGAAAATCTGTGTTGCAAGGTCCTGATCTTAAATCTATGTAAACCGCCATTTTTAGGTCAAACCGCCATTTTAGGATTCGTTGTGCAAAAGTCACCCTGTGAGCTAAAATGGTGGACGATGTCATTCCAGAATACAACATGGCCGTCTTGACCTCTGTACATAGCTAATGTGTAATTTGCCTGCAGGCCACTTGTTGAGGTCATGAACTGAGACCTTGTCCTTCATTGACCTATGTGTAAAAGAATTACTCGTACAATGAAAACTAATCCACGAGCATATGTTGAGACAATGTATTCAAATACTGAACGAAGAACATCTTATTTAACTACATTGTATTAATGTTTAAGAAGGCCTGCATGGAAAACTTTAGAATACACAGTTAGTGCATACGGTTGTTGATACATGTATTTAAGGCAAACCAGTTATATGCGGTTATTTGAGACTTGGCACGAACCCTAGATCGGTGATATATTAAAAGGAATATTAACCCAAGTGGGGCTGGGCATCGTGCCCACTAAATGTATAAAAAGCGAATGCATTCTAATGTACAGCGTCTCTCACTGAACACACTGAACCACGCTGGAGTTCGTTGTGTCGTACTGAGGGCAGATAGCTATCTGATTTTGCTCTGTTTTTGTAACTGGATTCTGTCATGGCCCACAGGACGCGTCCCTTTTGGTCTTCCTGGTCCTTATCGCAACGGGCCTTGCATTCCCTGACACTCCCAACATGGCCGTCCAGTGTGACACGCGTTCCGCGGTCTATACGTTGGACGTAACGTATTCTACTAATCGACCACACCCCTGCGGCTCCACCCATCTCAATGCTATTGCCAAGCAGCGATCAGACGTGTGCTCCGTAGTTCGCAGTATTTCTTTCCTGGTTCCTAGCTTTTCTACTTCCATACCTTGCCCCTTTCCCTTTTCCTCTTGCTTCCTGGACTCGTGCGCCATCAGCACGTCTTCTTCGTTTCCCGGATCCCCGGATTGCTGCATCCCAGGAATCTTAAATGCACGCTGGAGTCGAAGAGACTCGCTCAGCCTTATTCCAGTCCAGGTCTGTCCGCAAGAAGACACCGCCCACGGAGTCCAGCAAGGATCGGTCTCAGGTGAGAAGGGGGGAACTCTGGGACAGATTCAGTATAAAATAAAGTACTTTGTATGTTCCTTTGTAACCCGTGTTCGGTGTATTTCCTTTTGGGGTACTCAGCCTCGACATTCTTTTTCTGTTTTCACACATCCACTCTATTCATTTCCTCTATTCCATCAACTCAATCCATTCAATCCATTTTGTCTGTTCTATCCATTTCGTCTGTTCTGTCCATTTCGTCTGTTCTGTCCATTTCGTCTGTTCTGTCCATTCCATCCGTTCTGTCCATTCCATCCGTTCTGTCCATTCCGTCTCCTACATCCGTTCTATCCATTCCATCCACTCTATCCATTCCATCCACTCTATCCATTTCCTCTATTCCATCAACTTTATCCATTTCATCCATGCTATCCACTCTATACATTTCATTCATTCCATCCACTCTATTCGTTTCCTCTATTCCATCAACTCTATCCATTCCATCCATTCCGTCTCCTCCATCCGTTCTGTCCATTCCATCCGTTCTGTCTATTACGTCCACTCTATCCATTCCATCCAATCCATTCCATGCACTCTATCCACTCTATTCCATCAACTCCATCCACTCCTTCCACTCTATCCATTTCATCTACTCCATCTACTCCGTCCGTTACCTCCATCCGTCCGTTCCATTTGATCTACTCCATCCATTCCATCTATTCCATCCACTCCACCCATTTCATTTACTCCACCCACTCCATCCGCTCTGTCCGTCCATTCCATCCACGCCATCCATTTCATCTCTTCCAACCATTCCAACTGTTCCATGCACCCCATCCACTCCATCCACTCCATCCGTTCCATAAACTCTAGCCATCTCATCCATTTCATCGGTTTCATGTGATAATATCCCTGCAAAAATATCACCATACAAAAATGTTGCCATATTTTTGTCGCGATATTACCCCATGGAACCTGCGGGGGACACCCCCGCAACCCCCATATATTTTTAAAGGGAGCGAGGGATACCCCAGCAACCCCCCACCCATTTACCCCATAAATTATCCCCACCAAAAATATCGCCTATGGCCGTTCCCGACCACCATATGTACGGCGATATTTTTGGTGGGGATAATATTACCTGATATCATTTCATCCACTCCGTCCATTCCATCTACTCCATCCACTTAATTTATTGCATCCACTCCATCCATTTCACCTACCCCATCCATTCCATCCAGTCTACTCCACTAAAGCATATACTCATTTGCTTAAACAGACATCAGTAACCATTTGCTTAAACAGACATCGACAAACAATACCACTACTTATAGTGGTGTACACAAGTCATTCGCAAACAGTATCTTAATAAAACTGAATTTGTACATGTTCTGAAAGATAAGCGAACACATAATTTGTTTCCTATCTTCACAATACATTTGTGCAACCTTAATCTAGAAAAATGAGGTAAGTGCAAAACAGGTGCTATATATGCAGACAGATAGACTTGTTTGCAGACATTGGGCTTCATTCAGAGCCTGCCGGTCCAGAAACAATGGTGCCGGTAAGTTTACGGCACCATTGTTTCTGGACCGGCATATTATAGGTCTGCCTGCCGGAGCTGCCGTGCCTGACAGGTCTGACCCTGCCTGGCACAGCGGCCACGGTAGGAAGACCATTCACGGAAGCACCAGTAGTATTAACAACAGTGCCGATGCTTCCATGGTCCCGACTCCCATAGAGTCCCATAGGACTCTATGGGAATGGGGACTGTAATCTCCCGGTGGCACCGGGAAGTCAGGCGCCGGAAATATTAACAGGTCCGGCAGCAACCCGCTGGTAGCACCGGTATGGTTTCCGCCGGACTCGTAATGAGCCCCATTGTATATTTTTACAGACGGGATCATGCATACAGATGTAACCTGGAGCCCCTAATAAGTATATTAATGTGTTATTATTCAGTCCAGGGTCATTTAACTATCCCAATATTAATCTCTGTGCACATTTCCCTGTGGTCGTAGTTGTTTTATTATTCCACTTCTGAGAAGGGTATATTATGCAAAATATAGTAGCCGACACAAGGTGTCTCAGCCCCCAAACAGGGATCCGCCCCTTCTTGACGTTCTTCTTAGAGCGTATGAACTAGGGCCTTCTTCAGGACAGAGATTTCTTTGTGGTGCTTTGCTTACATCGCGAACTACCCCTTTGTCTTGTCTTTCTTTAGTCTTGGCTTATTTCACAATTGGGGATGGTGGTAAATGTCTTCATGCAGGAAGTTTGTAATGACTTCATAAATGTGATTGCTTCGTGGTAAGGTGTACTAGGGGGAAATATTGGCCCACCGTCATTCGCCTTTCTGTGGTGACATTCCTTTTTATTCAGGACCGCTGTACTTGGTGCTCAAACTGATCGATATTTCCCTTCAACCGGAATCTCTACTCGGCACTCTGGTGCTCGTGTCCTTTCTTGAGAGATATTCTTTTGGGAAAACATATATCTCACCCTGCCATCAGCCAAGAGACTGTGAACCCCTACCAAGAGATTGGTCTGGAGAATATTGGAATCAATACTAAAATCAAGTTTGAAGTTAGTTGCAGGAGCTTTCTTCCTATTATTGATACATTTATGTACTTTATCATTTATTGACAAGCAGTAGAAACAATGAGACAAGTTGCTTTTTGCTATCCTGACAAAAATGCTCTTTTTCAAGAAGTATTGAGAAAGTAACATGTACGGAAGAAAGGAAACAAGCACCACAGAAAGGCGAAATAGGATGGCCCAATATTTCCCCTTGTCTGCCTTACACAAAGCAATCGCATGAAGTTGTTACAAGCTTCTTCCTTGAAGAAATGTACCACCATCCCCGATTGTGAAATAAGCCAAGACTAAAAGAAGACAAGACAAAGGGGTAGTGCACGATCCAAGGATCGCACCACAAAGAAATATCTGTCTTGATGAAGGCCCTCGTTCATACACTCTAAGAGGAATGCCAAAAAGGAGAGGATCCCTGTTTGTGGGCCGAAACACTTTGGGCCTCATCATGAGTTGGGCGGTATCCCGGTGGTATTACTGCCGGGATACCGCCTGGGCTAATAGCATTACTGCCAAACCCTCTGTCGCTATTAGGATAATGGGTTTGGCGGTAAAAGGTAATTCCCCATTACCCATTTGGTCCATTGGACCCAATGGGGAATTTTCAGTACAATTAGCGTGCGAAGCCAATTGCGCCCGAAAATGGAAAATTTCCCAGTGCATGTAAATGCAGCCAAACCCGTGATTTTGCGGACCCTGACATGTGGTGGTAATAGCATTACCACCACATTTAAGGGTTACCGCCAAACTCGTGATGAGGCTGTTTGTGACGATTACTAGATTTTGCATAATATACCCTTCTCAGAGCGGAATAGTCAAACAACTACGACCGCAGGGAATTGTACAGGGTCGGGCTGGGACAGGAAATAGGCCTCGACACCCCCAAAAAAAGTGTCCCACCCCTCACCCAAACAAAAAGGGCCCTCAAACCATCATCCGCGAATCGCGTCAATTCACGACTTTACAGAAAATGCTACATAGAGCTTTAATGGTGTTTGTTGCATATAATGCTCTGTGTAGGCACTTGAGAAAGTGATAACATTCCTTTTATTATTTTTTAAAAAATTATCATCATCATCACATAGGTAAATACTATACTTAATAAGCAGTACAGCCAAATGATAATACTGGAAACACGCAGCCAACAGTTTGGGCTTTTGTTATTAGGCATGGGAAATGATGCATTTGCAAGGCATCGCCGTAGTTGTAAGTGGCCATAAATGGTAGCAGCTGCCATTGTGTCTAGGTATATGATTGCAGTGTCTGGAAAATGCCTAATGCTTATACACAAGCCAAACCCGTTGGCTTTGCCAATGCTGGTGTTTAACAGGACTTCAGATAAGTACACACAACTGCTTTTAAATCGAGTGGCTGAAGGCAGTGTCAAGGCAACTTTGGGAACGAGACCCCTTTGCCTCCCCTGCCCTGGTTAGGAATTTCCCTAGCAGCAAAGCATGGTACTCAACTTTAACAAGCTAAGCCACCGTTCGTTCAAATAATTGAAAAAAGTGCCATGGAGCCTGCGGTGCTAGCTAGGATCCAGCAGGACACGGGACATCCCACCTCATTTTGCGCACTTAATGGTTTGTGGGCTCGGTCTGAGAAGGAGCGGGAGAGAGACGAGATCAGAGAGGGGGAGAAGGACTGATGAGCAGAGAGAGAGTTGGAGATGTACAGTGTGCATAGAGCGAGGGGCTGAGAGGTGATGTCAGCACTGTGCTTTGCGCATCACTGCAGCATCACTAGACATGTACATTTTAAGGAGCAAATCTCTGCCCTCACCTGTCCTTCGCCTGTCCTACCGAGATCTCACTATTTGGAGAATATTTGCTTTGACTATATCCTCTCCTCCCACCAACTCTAATGCTTTGGATTTAGTGCCCGTTAAATCTTTAGATCCTTCAGTCCCACAGCCTTTGAAATCCTCTCTAACTTCTACCAGAAACATCAAAATCATGTGGGGAATAGTCGCACAAGGCTTTGCTCCTGATAAAATCCAGAGTTACTCAGAGATCTGAAAATGCGGTTAAAGACAACTCTCTAGGATTTTGGAGTAGTGGGAGAAGAGGGGAAATGGGTCAAACGGGGGCAGCAAGCACTAATAGATGCCATTCTCTGTGTACCCCTCCTGTCACCTTAAGAAACAGGGGAAAATGAAAAGAGGCAAAAAGAAGAATTTTTCACCTGGGAATCTACAGCGCATCAGTGCCCCACGACTGAGGGTCTGGAGACCAAAAGCCATCCTTCTTGAGGAGGGTATTGCTCGTGGAGGCAGAGTCATCCAGATAGGGCTGACTGAACCTCTAACATATTTCTTAAATAACAATTCAAAAAAGGATACGTACTTCTAAAATGGGTAGACCCTGCTCAAGTGGCCTGCCCAGACATTGCTCACCCCTCTGATATGAATGCTGAGAGCGAGAACAGACACCTTTTGGCCAAAACCAGAGACAGCATCATAGTTTTGCCAGTTCACGGGGGCAGGGGTACCGCTTTTTGGATAGTGCAATCCATCTCTGTCTGAATAAGGGCAATCAGTACAGGGTAGGGGGTAGCCAGCTAGTGCAGAGAATCGTTTGAGCTAGGGAAGGGGCGTTCTTGCCAGTGCCAGGAGCGGTAGGCGTGGAGTTGGTACACATAATTCGCGGGTTGCAGTGAGGCCTCGAACATGTGCACGACTGCAAGGGCTGGGGACACTCGCAAGTATAAGCTTTTGTCTTCGAGGTGGTAACATGTCATACAGGGGCGACTGACATGCCGAGGGTAAGGTCGTGCAACACGACTCTGCTTGCTAAATATAAAAAATACAGCTCATAAAATTTAAATTCTAGGTCTTTTGGGACGCCGCCAAAGCCTACGTTCATAGTCCTAACATGCGTCCACATCAAAGTTGGCAATGCATTACAATGCATGGATATGTTAAACCTTATCACCCAGTACCAATCAATAACTCATTTACTGAAGAGTGGAGTGGCTTTTGCTAATAGGCACGACTCCACTCATCAAGCTAAGTGACGTGTTAAGTGATTTGGGAGGAATACCCATTTGGTTTAGAGAAAGATATCTGGAATATGGAAACCACAGGGTCCCATTTTTACACAGTATGTTAGTTGGCAGGCTAAGGTTTCGTCTGCAGGCGGCCCTGCTGGGACTTTGTAAATCAGGTCAATACCCGTTAGGCAAAGAACCGTGTTCTCCTGGCATTTTTCAGGTTATTGGGGAAGATGACAGAATTCCTTGTCATTTGTCACAGAAGTCTGCTTAGCCTCTCCAACAAGCGTCACACCCCTCTAACTCAAAACATGCCACGACACAGGCCAAAAAGGACCCCCCAACTCACCTGCTGTTGAGGGAGTTCCATATGTTGGTTTCATAATGTTTCTGACGCAGCAGAAGGTTCTTCACAGGGAGGTCAAAATTAGGGGCCTGAACAGTAAAGGTGCTGGTAGGCTCCCACAATGTTTCCCACACAGCAGGGGGTGCCACAGAAAGCAGCCGCTAAAATAAAGAGGGCTGTAGAATGCGTCTCCTTTGGTAAGAAAGGACAATTTAACAAAACTGCATTTTCAAATTCGCTTTACCATGTGCGAAACTCTCATTGCATTGTTCTGCTCAAGAGTAAAATAATTAACCCTAGCAGCGCAGTTAACTAGGATAGCCACTTCCCTTGCCTTGCAAATGAGAAAAGAGGCTTACAGCCCTCAAGGAATGTTAGGCCTGGCCATGGATTTGGCCTGGAGGTCCCCATTTCGCAAAACAGACTTTCATTGTCAAACACATTTACCCACTATTTAAAGTTGCATACATTTTCGTATGGTTTCTGGCTTGAGTGTCAACGTTGTCTCTGCACAGATTTGCAGTGTGGAAACTGATGCCTAACCTCTCTCCCTGGCTGTTCAACCAATACCTGCCACTTCTTGCCCACTGCATTACCGCGCTCTGCCCCACCTTTCAGTGCTATGCGGATGACACCCAACTCATTTTCAGGCTCTCTTCCGCCACTTCTTCTCCTTCTCTCAACTCTGAGAGTCTTTCTGCTACCCAGGAATGGTGTGCCGCCAATGATCTCTGCCTTAATGCCAGTAAGACCGAGATTCCTCTCATCGGCACACATGCTTCCTCCTTTCCTGTCACTCTCTGGCTGGCCTCCCTAGGCCCTCTTCCCGCTCCCATCTGTGAGACTAAAACCTTGGGGTCATCTTCGACTCCTCACTTTCCTTCTCTCCTCACTTCTCTGACATCTCTAAGAAGTCACATTACCAGCTGCACCTCCTCAGAGGTATTTTACCTTTCCTCCCCTTCCCCCAGAAGCTCACTGTCTCCAGAGCTCTGGTTCTCTCTGGGCTGGACTACTGCAACATCCTCTTTCTAAATCTGCATGCCTCTACTCTCCGCCCTCTGTACCTCATCCAAAACAGGACTGGGAGACTTGTCCTTGGCCTCAAGCCCAGGAATCATACTTCTCCAGGACTGAAATCCCTGCACTGGCTCCCAGTGGCTGCAAGGATTAAGTTCAAAACCTTCTGCATTGTCCACAAGGACTTCTGGGGTCTGGGACCTCAATACATTCAACTCGCTCTTCCTAACTTCCT
This sequence comes from Ambystoma mexicanum, assembly GCF_040938575.1. Lineage (NCBI taxonomy): Eukaryota > Metazoa > Chordata > Amphibia > Caudata > Ambystomatidae > Ambystoma > Ambystoma mexicanum. The sequence goes on along the minus strand of NC_090923.1, from coordinate 824,502,934 downwards.
AAATATCTTCCCTATCTAGCGCTTCGCTCATTCACCTCCAACTCCCTCAGGGTTAGTTGCTTCTCCAAGCAGTCAGTTGGTGGTAGATCTCTTTCTTCGGCTGGGGTACCCTCTGGAACAGCCTCCCGGCCCCTCTGAAACTTTAGGAGAACCACCTCTGGTTCCAGAAGCACCTCAAGACCTTCCTCTTTGCTTCTGCTTTCTCTCCTCCTCTCCCCTGCTGATCTCCTGACTGAATCCAAAACTGCACTGGTTACCTGGCTACCCTCAGATCACGGGCCCAGGTCCCCTCCCTGCCAGTTGCACACCTGAACTGCCCCCCTGGCAACCCTTGCACTCGGGGACTGTTCTGTATCCCTACAGCCCCAACTTGCACTTGACACCTGATGGCTGCACTTTTATTTATTTCATTATTTATTATCTTTATTTATTTATTGTTTTTATTTATTTTACAGTTATCCTATGTACTGCACTATCCCCTCACTTTCTCCCCGCACTTTTCCCCTGCCCTCCCGCCCTGTACTTATGCGATCTCAATGTCACCTGGCCTATTAGGATCGTTGTCTTGGTCTTCCCTCGGTTTCCCTTCCCATGCCTCGTCGCGCCTTGAAACACATGTGTATAGGCTTGTTATGAATGCCATATCATATCAGGCTATGGAATAATAAGTATTCGCCCTGTGAGACCACTTTAGTTATCTGGTTATTTTTAAAAATAGATTGCTTACAAGTATGACTACTATTCCTATGAAGGGCCTCGAAAAGCGAACCACACATCTCAATTTGCCTAGCTTGAATTGGCACATGAAAACACTTGTCACATATTGACATCCCCCAGTCATAAGAAAGCCATCGCACTACAGAATAACCTCGGTTCGCCTCTTACTTTCTGCTTACCTCTGACCCCCTCGGCAGCAGACTTCCAGGCAATGGCAGCATGGCACGAGCCTGGCGGTAGACTCGGGCCACACCACGGGAGAGCGACCCTTCTGGGCTCAGCCACAGGCCCTGCCCTGGTTGCTCCTCAAGTCAAGGCTTAGGAGTCAGACTGGAGTCAGGAAGGCGTGCAGCCCCGGACTAGCCCCACCCCCTTAACAATAGGAAATAATGTATGAGCAAGCTCAGCTAGGTGAACAAGCGCGCAGCTCAGCTGGCCCCTCAACTCACAGACATCCCGGCCCGGCCCACCCCCATCATTGTAACTGACACTCTGAGACTGAGAGAGAAAGAGAGAGAAAGAGAAAGAGAAAAAGAGAGAGAGAGAGAGAGAGAAAGAGAGAGAGAGAGAAAAGCCGGGCCTGCTGGCTCCTGTTCTTGCAACAAGTCTGCAATGTGCACAGTGCACATGCAGGCCAGTCAGCATGGATCCTCTGTGTGCCGCGTGGTGGCAGGGCAAAAAAACAAACAAACATTATTTAGCTCGCGCAGCTAAAACCGGCCCCAGGGTGCCTCATAAAACGGGCCCAACGATATTCCCAGAGTCAGAGAAGGAACTGAAATGGCCCCCCTGCGGCCTCTGCTCAAGGTGTCCATTTGGCAAATGCTAATTCTATATTAACGCAGATGTGGATTACTGTCCGCATTTTAGTTAGAAGGATACTAACATTCTATAGATTGCTAACGTGAAAAATCTGTTATCCTAGGCTCAGCTCTCCAGTTATTCGACAGGACATTTTAATTATCTAAATGTGTGCAGTTAGAGGTTAAAACGAGTTTAACTAACTTACATACTGTAGCCAGATGCAACAATGAGAAAGTTAAGGGTTGTTTAAAGGGTCATATGTGATTTTACCAACAGACATTACAGAGTGTTACATTTCATCGCAGACAAAATACTTAAAAACACTGAATGTAGTTTTTTTTTTTTGATGTGGGGGTCCCCCCAAGCCTCCCATTTTTGTACCCTTATAACGCCACCCCAACGCCATCCCGGCCTATTTCAGCCTCTTTACCTCACTACCCTGTATATATTTATTTAATGTTTTCTGTGTTTTTCGGTATAGCTTGCACTCAGAGGTTTTCTTATTCTCATGGCTGAATTCTCTGACCCATGCTGCCTCAGTGGGAAGGGGGAACCTGGTCCACCACTATGGTACTGTTTATTTTTCAAAGTTAGCTAGACCTTTAAAATGCCAAGCTCCAGATGGGCATATCTTCTGTGACAGGCCTCTGCCATGACTCTGAGGATGCAGGGGTGGTCCAGCAGATTGACCATGTACCACGACATGGGCCAGCATATCAAGTCCTGAGTGGCAGTACCCGACCACCACCCCAGGGACTTCATCACACAGTGTTGAAGATGTGAGGAATTCCCCACCATATGAATTCAGTGACAAAACAACTAAAAGTGTACGTCAACCACTTACAAATCTAGAGGTTCCAGAAAGGGTCTGGCAAAAAGTAGCTATGAGCATTATTAGAACCTCTGAATCATTGGGAGCCACCACTATATTGCATTTTTGGTGTATACCTCCAAGTGGGTGGAGTGGAGTTAAACAGACAATGTGACAATACTTTGGGCCTCATTACAAGTTGGGGTGTGTGTGTGGTAAAAGTGGTGGTAATTATGTTACTGTCACTTTTATCGCACTGTTGAATCAGAGTTATGAGATAATGGGCACCAATTGCACCAGCAGAATTTCTGCCAATAAGCAAAATGGTATTTCTGCCGCATTACAAGTTGATATACTAACAGAATACTGCCAGAAATTGGCCGTAATTCCACCAGAACACAGTGCAGTTACCTCCACCTAAAAGGTGGGAGGAGGAGCAGTGACGTACAGAGTAGGGGCTTGGTGGGGCACTTGCCCCCCCCCGCCCCCCCCCCCCAGTGGCTCTTCTAGAACCAGAACGGGACATTTGGCAATGGCCAGTTCCATTCCATGCATGTGCAGGTTCCGTGCAACGTTAACTTGACAATAACACACTGTCTGCTGCACCCGCTTACCTAGATCCACCCAGAATGCCATGGTCCTCCATAACAGCACCCTGCCTGCGTACATTGAGAGCCACAGAGGGCAACGGACATGGATGCTGGGTGAGTGCAAGTGCCATTACAAACTACAATATTATGGCACAAGTTGAATGCCATGTGAAGGGGGGATGGAACATCACTACTGATCAATGCATGCCCTTCCAAGGCCCCGTACATGCAGGACCTGCCCTCGCACACCATACATGACACCCACCAACACAAAAGACTAGGCCCAGCAGGTCTATGCAGTAGTGTGACAGCAATGCATAATGCCCAAGCAAGTAACTCCTGCACAAATAAATGACTACAGGAACCCCACTGCACAGGGGACACATACCTACACAGCCAACGCAACAGTTCAACACTGCACAATGACAATGCCAGACAGTGATGGCATGTACACTGCAAACCATGTATGGAAATCCATTGTGATAGGAATGCACAAACCACAAACATGCACAAGAACAACCAATTGCCCAGCAAGGCACTACTTCAAAGCACACTTCACCACAGTCCCAACACAGGCAACATGCACATTTGAAATCCTATCACAGGCATGTCTGGTACAACTTGCTTGTGAGCTGTGTGCACAGTGTACCTCTAAATGAAAATGCACATGTACCCCCGTAGCATATCACACATCATTGAATACCTGGGAATTAAAGCCATGTAGTAAAAATGCAACATAACTGCATCAAGAGAGTGTCCATCAACAAGACATGTAACATGCTATGCATACTCAATGCACTGTGACTGACATCGGTGTCCCTTTGCTCTTGTAGGTGGCTCTGGTTACCCCCAGGTCCCATGGCTGAGAACCCTTGTGCAATCCTCGTACGCCACAGGAGCTGGCCTACAGTGAGGCACACATCAAGACCAGGCTGTGCATTTAGTGGACCTTTGGCCTGCTTAAGGCAGGTTTCCAGTGTGTGGACCATACTGGAGGGACCCTGATGTACAGGCCAGAGAAGGTTGGACAGATATTTGTTGCTTATGCCATGCTGCACACATCTGCCCCAGGCAAAATTTCTGCCTGCCCACTGATCTGTACATGCATCCCCTAGCAGACAATTATGCACTGTCTGCAGATGCAGTGTTACCACACACTGAGCGCGATGAAGCCATTGACTGACGTCTGGTATGGAAAGAACTAATAGAACATTTTTTGAATATATCACCTTCACACAAAAAGTATTGTCCTTGCATTTCTTCTAGTGAACTATTTTTTTTATTAACAACTGAGGTGAGCACCCATCCTCAACAGCCCTTCCCACCCACCTCCCCAAACCCCAACAGCCCTGCCCACCCACCTCCCCGATCCCCAAAGCCACTTCCACCAAACTCCCCAATCCCCAACAGCCCTTCCCGGCCATCTCCCTTGTGTTCAGTGAAATAGTGTCAGATTGTGATATCTTTTGTGGCCTCTTGCCCTTGCCATCCTGCTTGGGTACTGTATGGGCCACATTGCGCAATGAGAGCCAATGAGGGATCCCAGGCAATGACCCCTCTGTGGGGGTGACAGAGGTGGGAGGCTCAGATTCCTGGCCCCAGATGCATTGCATGATGAGGAGCATGCTTGCATGCATGGATTCAGCAAAGGCCAACATGCCTTCTGTGTGCTCCCTCATCCTCTGGCCCACAAATGTGATTGCAGAAGTCACCATTGACAACTGCCGATACTGGCGGTCCAATGACCTGGCAATCCTCCTTGAAATAATTGAGGACAGAGTCACCCCTATTGGGATTGATAATCATGTACTGCAGGCTGGTGCCACGTAAAGGCAAGTGCACAACTCACTGAGCTATCTACCTGGCTCATGTGTTCAAAGCCTGGCATGCGGTTGGAATATCTGGGCATGTATTTTCAGGATCTGGCAACAATTTATGAGTACCTGAGTATTTCATGGCATCCCTAGAAAATGATGCGAGTGCCTGAGCATTTAATGTCAAAACCTGAGATATGATGTTAGCAACTGAGTAATGGATGGCATTGTGTGTCCCACTGTGTTAGCAGTCAACAAGGAGGCCGCCCGTCTTCCAAGATTACTCCTCACAGTAATCAATTGATATTAACCACAGACTGTGAAAGCACCCTGGTCTGGTTGAATCCAGGACATCAACAGCAGACCCTGAGCTTCCACAAGACAGCAAAAATATTGTTACCCTACCTCCTGAGAACGAGGAGTACAGAGACATCTTTAGTGAGACTGCTGTGGAGACTCTAACACCCCATTGTTCCTTCAACTGTAGGATCGATCTTGAGCCTGGTGCAGTCCTGCCATATAGTAGGATCTATGCAATAACCAAAGCGGAGAACAAACATCTAAATGAATATATAGAAGCAAACCTACAGAACGGCTTCATCTGGCACTCAAAATCACCAGTGTCATCGCCATTATTATTTGTGTCCAAAAAGACTGGGGATCTCTGCACATGTATTGACTATAGAGCAGTGTACAGCATCACCACAAAAAAAAAGAAAAAAAAGAAATCGGTATCCGTTACGTCTTATACCAGTGTTGCTAGACCAAGTAAGAGATGCCACAATATATACTAAATTGGACTTACAGGGAGCTACCCTCTGGTGCGGGTGCATGCAGGGGACGAGTGGAAGACCGCATTTAGAATGAAGTATGGACTTTATGAGTATCAGGTCATGCCATTCGGTCTCTGCAATGCACCCGTCACCTTCCAACATTTCCTAGACGCAGTCCTTCATGGATACTTGGACATCTTTACGGTGGTATATATTGATGACATCTTGATAAACTCACAGACCCTAGAACAGCACATTTAACATGTGAAGACATTATTGCAATGCCTTAGAGAGCATCACCTCTATGCCAAACTTGAGCAGTGCGACTTTCAACACACCACGGTGGAATTTCTAGGTTTTTTTCTATCACATGAGGGGGTCCAAATGGATAACCAGAAGATACAGGGAATCCTGGAGTGACCAACACCAAATATAGTAAAGTATGTACAAGCAATACTCAGATTTGCGAACCTCCACAGGCAGTTCATCCACAATCTCACAGAAAAAGTCCTCGCAATCACCTGTCTGTTACAGAAAGGCATACCATTTGTGTGGGATGCAGCAGCCAAACAAAGCTTTGACCGCCTGAAAAATGCCTTTACCACAGCACCAGTCCTCTTACACCCCGACCCATCACAACCCTTCCTAGTGGAAACCGATTTCAGCTATGCGTTAGGGGCAATATTCTCTCAGCGGGACACAAACGGCCATTTACACCCATGACTTATTATTGCCAAAAATGAAACACGGCAAAACAAAACTACACTATCACTGACCAAGAGCTGCTTGCCATCAAGGTAGCATTTACTGAATGGAGACACTATATGTTTGGGGCACGACATACTATAACAGTCCTAACAGACCACCGCAATTTACAATTCCGGAAATCCGCGAGGGCCCTTAAACCACATCAGTTACGATGGGCGATGTACTTCGTGGATTTTGATTTTGACGTTACCTATTGCCCAGTGCAAGAGAATAAAAAATCAGATATGTTATCCTGGTTTCCAGAAACCCAGACCCAAGCAACAATGAAGGATACACTGAGGCCAATAGTACCCTCAGTCCAAATCATCGGGGAATGACCAGTGACTTATTTGAGCAAGTTGGTAAGGCTGTGTCAGCCCAGGAATTGGGCCAATGGATGGATCCAAAGAAACAACAACACATGGAAAATGGGCTAGCATTCCATGGATTGGCTATGTACTTGCCTACTGCTACATTCCAAACACAAGTCCTAGAGTTGTGTCACGATTCGACCCTTAGCCGGACATCCAGGGGTCAACAAAACTCAGGAACTAGTCCATCAGTATTACTGGGGGCCCGACAACGAACAAGGACATCCAACACTATGTGCAACAATGTGAAGTCTGTGCACCTAATAAAACAGACCATCAAAAACCCATGGGTCTCTTGCGTCTATTACCAACCCCTGAACAACCATGGCACACCATCTCTATGGATGTTATAGTCCAATTACCACCAGACCAGTAGCATAAACCATTGTAGTGGTGGTGGATTCCTTTACAAAACTTGTCCATTTCATCCATTGCAAAGGTATTCCATCAGCCAGTGAATTAGTCAATTTGTTTCTTCAACATGTAGTATGTCTCCATGTTATACCCCAGCATATAGTCTCCGTTCACTTCAAGATTCTGCTGCCTTTTTTTGCCAAGAAGTAGGAATTACCATGCCACTGTCAACCAGTTACCACCCAGAAACCGACAGCCAGACAGACCAAGTCAATCAGACCATAGAACAATACCTATGATGCTTCACGCACACATTGCTGAAGGAAGTTGGTTGGAGAACGTCTGGCTAGCGGAACGGGCCTACAACAACTCTTGTCATGCATCCACCAAGCACTCACCTTTTCTTTAGCACATACGGATATCATTCGCATATCCAACCGGCCATCGCAACTTCGGCCTGTCCACTCTCCTCCATACAAGCACGCACAGAACAATTGGCATGGGTATGGGAAGATGTGTATGCCAATCTAGAATAAGCCAAACAAATGTACAAGAAACACGCTGACAAAAGGCATAGACCAGTCCCCGATTACGAAGTGGGCGACAAAGCATGGCTCTCAATGCGCTACTTACATCTCCCGAGATCACATAAGTTGCAGCCATGTTTCTTCGGTCCTTTTGTTATCTCGGTCATAATGGCAGTGCTGTTAAAACTGCCAGATCATATGAAAATTCACCCAGTATTCCGAATTGCCTTATTAAAGCCTGCTTCACAATGCATGCGCATGAAGAGGACCCCACGCATCCCTGTTAAAGAGTACCCAGAATTTGAAGGGAAATCAATCCTTAACTCGCATATCAGGAATGGCCACCTATTTTATCCGGTGGATTGGGTGGGATTCGGCCTGGAGGACCAGTCATGGGAGCCGGCTACTAACATCCATGCTCCTCGGGTCATGCGTGTCTTCCGTAACAATTTCCGGGGTAAGCCAGTTCCTTTCCCCAGGGGCGTGGAGGGGGGGGTTACTGTGAGGAGGCGGGCAGGAATCAGAGGGCAACCTGTACAATGGGAGCAGCCTTGGTAAGAGTATTGCATAGTTACGGGGCCCAGGCTCATGGAAGGTGTTGTGTGTCCCCACTGCAGATGTGCACTGCTTAAGAGCAGCAAGAAACACAGTAAACTAAATGGCAGTACTGCCAGCAAAGACCTTTATTGTGCCACCACATTAGACTGCCCAAGAGAAGAGCTCTTGGGAAGAACTACGCCCCTCAGCAGCCTCAGTGCTCAGCCTCGGGAGCCTGGAGACTCCGAGGACCACACCCGGGCTATCGCGCATGCCTGTGCATCACACGCTTGTTCGTGCCCAAGCCTTCGCCCTAATCGGACACATCAGAGGCTTCAGCCACCCAAGGAATCAGCTACCGTGGAGCTGCGCCCAGCCTGCAACCTAATCAGGCCCTGCTACAGTACAGATAACTGCTTCAGGAACCCCCTTTCTACTGAGCGTCACGTCATTAACCTATTAACCCGCGAGAGCGGGTCTCGACAGCACCCAAACTCAGCAGCACACTAACCCGCATGAACAGAAGCATCTAGGAAAGGGGTGCACAACTGATTTTGACAGAGGGCCGAAAGTACCTTACATGATGTCTATAGTGGGCCGAAAAGTAAATGTGGGCGGGGCGGTAGGCGGGGCATGGCAGGAGGCTTTTTGAACCCCAAATGTGTATTAAACACATGGAAAAAGAATATGTAACTATTTTTATTTGCATTTCAAACTTATATTTTGTACTACACATTTTCCATTGTTATAATATATTTCTATTTAGTTATTGTATATCGTCTGTTTAATTAAATTATATATATTTTATTGACCCTTGATTGGACATTCCATTATTTTGGACTGCTATAGTTTGCTGTTTGGGTTGCCCAAGAGGAGTATGGCCTTCGTTGAGTCAGGTTTCCTCAAAAAGCAAAGGATGTACATCTCCTAACTGTGCCTGTTTTAGCTTTATTATTGGGTTCACTCTTGACCATGGACCCCTAACCCCCAACCAAACACTATGCCCCATGGCTCCCACACCCCCAACCAAACACTATGCCCCATGGCCCCCTCACCCCCAACCAAACACTATACCCCATGGCCCCCTCACCCCCAACCAAACACTATGCCCCATGGCTCCCACACCCCCAACCAAACACTATGCCCCATGGCCCCCTCACCCCCAACCAAACAATATACCCCATGGGCCCCTCACCTCAACCAAACACTATGCCCCATGGCTCCCTCAACCCCCAACCAAACACTATGCCCCATGGTTCCCACCCCCAACCAAACACTATGCCTCAAGCATGCACCCATACAGACCTGAACCCCCACCCCCCAAAATCAGCACACACACTCAAGCATGCACCCATAAAGACCCAAACCCGCCCCCCAACTCAGCACACAAACTCTCAAGCATGCACCCATACAAACCTGAACCCCCCACCCCCAACTCAGCACACAAACTCTCAAACATGCACCCATACAGACCCGAACCCCCACCCTCCCAACTCAGCACACACACTCACTCAAACATGCACCCATACAGACCCCATCCCCCAACTCAGCACCCAAACTCACTCAAACACGCACCCATACAGACCCAAACCCCCCACCTCCCAGCTCAGCACACAAACTCTCAAGCATGCACCCATACAGACCCGAACCCCCCACCCCCAACTCAGCACACACACTCCCAAGCATGCACCCATACAGACCCGAATCCCGCCCACCCCCCAAATCAGCATACAAACTAGCATGCATGCACACATACAGACCCTGCATCTCAACATACACCGCACTTACACTCCAAAACAAACATTCATGCACACCCGACACCCACCACCCCCGCATCTCAACAAACACTGCACAAACATACAAAAACAAACATTCATGCACACCCGACACCCCCCACCCCCGTATCTCAACATACACAACACAAACATTCAAAAACAAACATTCATACACACCCGACACCCCCGACCCCCACATCTCAACATACACAACACATTCAAAAACAAACATTCATGCACCCACGACACCCCCCCGCTTCTCAACATACCCAACACAAACATACAGCAGAACAGACCTGACACACAAACAAACAGACCAATTATGTGCTGGAAGGCAGGCTAGCTGGAACGCTGGCGAGGTAAGTGGAGCGGTACTACGGCTGGCGTGGCAAGGCTGAAATGCCTTCCTGCATCAAGCCTTATTGACCACGCCAGCCGTAGTGCTGGCACTCCATTGGTGCAGCACACACTCACTACGTGGCTCGTAGGAGCGACGTGGTGCGTGTGTGCTGAGCCAATGAGGGCCAGTGTTTTGTCCTGCCCGGAAGATAAGAGTTTCAAAGACTTTCCTAATGGAGGGCGGCCGATGCTGCTTGCGGGCCGCACTCCATTAGGAAAGTCTTTGTGCCTCGCGGGCCGGACAAAATGGCATGTCAGGCCGCAACTGGCCCGCGGGCTGTATGTTGTGCACCCATGGTCTAGGACAATGTAGCGTAAATAAACGCATTAATGTGCAATGTGCGACACGATCACTAGGATCAAAGTGTTTCAGGCAAACACCTAATGCATGTATTTTTGACAGTCTGCAGACGCTGTTATCTTGACTCACGGCCAAAGCTCAGACTAAAGCGGAGACCTTGGGACAGCACAGACCACGTTCCACAGAAATCACGAAGCATCGAAGCCAAGTGTTCATGTTTGTGTCACAGAAAAAATAACTAAGAAAGCATCCCAGTTCGGAGTGTGCTCAAGTAATGCTCTTAAAATAAGTTGCAAATATTTGTTCTTGCTGTTTATATCCTGTTATGTATATTTCAAAAAATGACGATGCATCACTGGTCGGATCAGAATGATTTCCAGATTTTTTATATTCTGCTGGCCAGTGTGCACCCACAGATGTATATCTTAACAGCGTATGCCAATGCATTTCAGAACATGTTCCATCTTCAGGGTTAGACACCATGCATCCTAAACAAGTATGATATTCACATATACAGAATATAAACATTTAAATTTGTCAAAGAAATATATATAGTACATACCACAAGGTTTGTGTTTTCATGTTAAGTGAAGAGAACAAAAAGAGAAAAGCAGAAAAAATGGATCTGCGAATCATTTGCACATTCTACTGTCAGAAGGTAGGTATATTTTTGTTTGTGTGTCATAACCAAGCAGAAGTATAACGTGTTATCCTGTTACAATGCAAATCAGGGCTCACAGTCTATTGGGCCACAACAATCAGGCCATAAAAATCATTGTGCTTAGTGGTGTCCAAAGAACACGCGTTTATGTTCACAGGTGTGGAGGTTCTGGGGAACTCAGTGAGGTAACAGAGTTCTGTTACTGTTTATTTCATGTTGGGGTAATTAGCCCATTTGGGCACCTGCACAATGTTCGAAGGCATGACAAGGTAATATTGTATGTGTCTGTGTGTATGTATGCCAGAATGCATGAACGAATCACAGCCTACCAGAACCAGCCATCAGTAGCAAGAGTCAAGGAGCATATCTTTCCCTCAAACCCTCTATCCGATCACCATAACTCCCCCTACCAATCCGTGGACCCTAACCCTCTTTCACTCTGGGGGTCACAGACTACCTGTGTTAATGCTATTGCAGGTGCTAAGATCCACAAGGGGAGGAAGGAGTTCATGCTGCCTCTGCTTAAGGAACCTGGTATCTGACAGTTGGTGATATGATGGCCTATAATCCCCGGAAGGTTCTGGAAAATCTGCCCTTCCCAGATCAAAAGGGCTGCCTTGGCTACTGCAGGGTGCCCAGGGAGCAGGCAGTGTCAGTGTCTTTCTTGATTGCCTGAAGGGTCTCATTGACCTTTTTACTAAAGAGGTCTACTCCAACAAAGGGCATGTCTACGACTTTAGACTACACTTCTGGGTAGAAGTTGGTGGCATTCAACCACCCTTGGCCACGGTGATGGCGTGATCAGATGCAGCCTCCCCTTCACATAGTATGGCAAGCACATCATCCTTTTTGTCATCAGTTAGGAAATCTAAGATCGGGCCCATTTTATACCATAATTCCAGTTGTATCGGGAAAGGAGAACCAAGGAGTTGGTGACTTTGATAGTGGTGGCAGCTGTGGTAATCACCCGTTTTCTGAAATTATCTAGTTGCTTTCCCTCCGGTCTAGGGGTACCATGCATGGAGAAGAAGGGTTGGCTGATTTCTTCCTTGCTGTAGCTGACACAACAGAGCCAGGGGATGGCTGAACGCAAAGACACTTGGGTGTGGCATCTGGATCATTATATTTCTTTTCTGGGCAACTCTTTTTTATGTAGGAGCTGAGGATGGATTTCTGATAAGCAATCCATCCTCCCAGATGTCAAGTACAGGGATGGCCATGACTGATTTTCTTGCGGCTTCACGCCGTTGAAATAGGAAACCCACTTTCATCTGTTCCTCCGGAACTAGGTCAAAGAGCTTCATTGCACGTGGTAGCCATGTATGAAATTTACCTTTTTTGTCTGGTAGACAATCTCTGGAAGGCAGCTCAGGGGTTTCTCCATCCGCTGGCACAAGGTGCTCATACTCATCTCTAGTAGGTGTACCTGGGGATGCGTCAGTGTCTGTGAGAGCAGGCACTGACTGTGAACACCTGAGGTGTTGGGCGAGGAGGCCCAGGCTGCGGGATAACATCCTCACATGAGGGTAATTCTGGAGGGCTCCTACTAGGGGCACCTTGAGGGGCCAGAGGCGGTAGCAGCTGCTGCAGTTCTGTGACTAATGTCTGTAAACAGACAGATCTCTGGGTGCCGATGGTGTTCCCAAGGGAACAGTAGGCATAGCAGTGGGTGGAACAAGTGGTGGCACAGCAGTGGGGGTGGAACTGGTGGTGGCACTGGCTGATGAGGTGCCTGTATAATTGGGTCAGGTTAACCTTCCACATCCCCTTGATTCCAAGAGAAACCTCCAGAGGCTCGGTTTCCGACATGCTATCGTACAGCATTGGGACAAGCAGTGTCTGTCTCAGTGGCCAAAAGCACCACAGTGAAAAGTAGATTTGCCTTTGTGCTCTGTGGTGAAAAGGAGAATGCTGGAGGCATCTCCTTTTCCACCCTTGCACCTCTGGGAAATGAAGCAAGCAGAGGAGCTGGCGACGTTGTGAACGATGTCATAGACGCTGTCCTCATAGACAACGCAACCCTGGAAAAGATGATAGTAATCGTCAACAAGGTCATTAATGAGCGGATCAAAGACAGTGTAGTTATCGATGAGGAGATGGTAGTTTTGGACTTACAGATCATCAACGGGTTGTCGACGATATTTCCGTTGACAAAGAAGATGGTGTCAATAACGATTTGTGCTTTGATGGGATACGGCTCATCGATGGCTTCTTTGACGTTGATTTTGAAAGACATCTTTTCAGTATACAGTGTTTATATCGAATCCTTAATATTGAATGCCCATATAGCAAATATTTTATAATGAAAACCATTATAGTGAATGCATTTAGTGGTGGGGTAAAGGGTTAAATATTTTTGGGAAATGGCTGGGGTTACTTTTTTGGGGTGGGAAACCAGGGTTTGGGCCACCCCCCCAAAAAAAAATTCCCCCAAAAAGTGCATTCACTATAACATTTTTCGTTATTAAATATTTGATATATGGTCTTTCAATTTAAAAGTTTTCAGTATAAAGGCATGTAACCCAACCATCTTTTCTCTGAAGAATGCAAAAACGATTATTTAGTCCTGGTTGTGGTTGTCATGGACGTTGACTTGGCTGTTGGACAAGCAGTCATGGGTGGGACCGTTGATGAAACAGATGAAGTAGACAGCGCTCTGGCAGCCTCCACGGTTGTGGACGTGGGAGGGGTAGTTGAGTTGTGCAACCAATATCCCCTTTTAGGTTTCTTCCCCAAGGAAGTGTCCTCTTGTGATCTCAATCAAGGCAGAGTCAGATCTCGATCGTGACTGAGTCCGAGTCAGAGGTCCGGTCACCTTCCTCCAGCCAAGTGACCAACCTTCAATGGCGATCTTTTTGCATTTTAGACTAAAACACCTGGCAAACGGAGCAGTTGTCTACATCGTGGTCAGGGTGAATGCAATATAGACATTTTCCATGCCGGTCGTCCACAAAAACGTTTGTTAGAAAACACTTGGGGCAGGGCCTAAACAGGCTTTTCTTTCGAGCGTCCTCCATGGCTGCATAGAGAAAGCCTCAGGGCAGAAGACCTCACCTGACAAGATCAGTTGATGATCCGGATCTTCACCGGCTACGGATCCACGCTACCGGCTATCACAAGCATGACAGATGATGAAGGAACGAAGGAAAAAGATTTCTCTGAAATAGTCCAAAAGTCAATATTTTGACAAGCGAAACAACAAGGACTACTAATACGTGAACGTGTGGTAAAAACCTGAAGATGGGGTGGAGCTAAGGAGGACTAATGCCAATGGCTGGGGCAGTAGGACCCAAAGTGACAGCAATCGGCTATATAAATGACAAGCAGTTTAAGCTTTAAAGCTAAACTGTTTTAATATTATCGAGGATTCCCAGCAGGATGACGGGGAATATTCCAAGACACGTGAATCCATGAAAGATCCCTTGCTGGGGAATGAATGGCTTCAAGGCATAAATGAAGGAGAGTGTCATCTTGTGGGCCATTGACTTTTGGGTACAAGTGTGTATCATCTACATACTGGTGAATGAGGATATTGAGGTCATTAGGAGTGAGCATAGCGGAGCAGTTCCATGTAGAGGTTAAAGATGACCGGTGTGAAATTGGAACTCTGAGGATCTCCACAGGTGAGGGTGCAGTGATCTGAATGGAGGGAGCCCTTCTGACAGCCTAGTGTCTGCTAGATAAGAAGGATATGAACCATTTCAGGACAGTCCCTGAGAAATCCATCCTGTGTGCAAGCAGGTTGAGTAGTGTGTGACGGTTGAATACAGCCGAGATGCACAGGAGCCCTATTAGGCACTGGCCCCCTGTATTGATAATCCGAAGGACGTTCTCCAGCACCTTGAGGGTGGCTGTTTTGGTGCTGCATTTGGAGTGGAACCTGGATTGATAATCCTGGAGCAGAAAGAGTTGCTATATTTCTGTAAGTAGTTAATTAGCAACTACTACTCGATGGCTGTTGATAAACAGGAGACTTGCGATTGGTTAGTACTTTGCCAGGTCTTCCTGGTGAAGGGTGGGCTTTTTCAGGAGTGGGTGAATAAGCCCTATTAGGACATCTGGGAACATAACATTGCTGAGGGGTGCATTGACTGTCCTAAGAAGAGCCTTCTTCTGTTTAAGAGGTCAATTTTAATGATGTAAGCATGTATGAAAGGTCCTTGGGTGAAAGGGGAGAGATGTTGGTCCTTGGGGCGAATGGCCCCAAGGAGTGTGCAGGGCGGTGGTCAGAAGATTTGGAGACCTCAATGGGGAACATGATGATGTCAATCTCATTAGGAGCCTCACTCTTCTCCTGGGATTCTGGTACCTCTGGGTCTGTAGTGGGGTTTCAGCATTGTTTGACTGCTATGAAAGGGGCTTTGCGCCGGTTAGAGGCGGCTGTTAATGTGGTGGTGTCATAAGTAGCCTTGGCTTCAGATATCAGGGCCCGACATTTGGAATACAAGACCTTAGATGATAGTAGGTTCTCTCGTTTGTGGGCCCTGCGTCAGAATTTCTCAAGCGCTCGAATGTACAATTTGTTGATGGAGTGCTCTTTACTGTACTAAGGGTTGGATTGTTTGGTTCTGGTATGGCACACATTTTCCAAGGTAAATGTATCTGCCAACTCCTTTGAGGTCCGACTAAGTGTTTCGAACAGCAAGGTGCAGTTCGTAGAGGTGAGGACGTTGGAGAAACCATTTTCCAGGGCCTCTACTGGAAGGTTTTTGAAGCAGCCAGGTGCCACTATGGGGCTTTTATCCCGACCCATGTGGTGAGCTGACAGGTAGTGTAATAAGGAGAATGGGATGGCTGCATGGTCTATCCAGTCGAGCGCGACGGTGTCCGTGCAGTTTAGTAGATTTTGATGGCAGCACCACAATAACTCTGTGGTCTTTGTTGAAGGGTCACAATGAAAGAGCGTAAGGCAACAGTTCCCCTGTGGACTGCATCTACGAGGTTGCTGTTTCGTTTGCGCTTGGTTTAACTGTTTTACTTTATATGTTGAGGTTTCCCGGTGGTTGGTCCTAATCACGTGGGTGGAGATATTTTTCTTAACGTAGTTCGATCTGAAACTCCTCAGCTCGTATACCCTTAGGGATACACAGCCCTCTCCTGCCCCATTGAGGTGCTGTGCCATTCTGTATTCTCAAGTGAAATCCAAGGCAAAAGGTGCTAGGCACGTCCTAATTGTATAACAATATGATGCTCCTGGTTTTACCTGAACAAGACATTGTATTGCCATGGTGGAGTCCAAATCCTGGTCATGGAGAAGATCTAGAAAGGCTTCAATCCCTGGATCTGGTTCATGCCATTCAGGTGCATTTGCAGAGAAAAGGGCATTGTCAGCCCTTTTAATTTGCTGTGGATCCATCAAGACATAAAGCATCTTCTATTACACCAAGTCCTTAGATTTAGATAACCATTCAAGTGGGCCATCGGTGAGACATGAACATTGTGCAAGACAATGAAGGAAAACCCACGGGGGGGGGGGGGGGGAGTGGCAACTTCCTGGGTGTCAATCCAGGTTATCTGTATCACAGCAACTTGGCCATTCCATTACCTCCACGTCGCTCTTCATCGTCCCAGTACTCACCTCCCAGTCTCTGCCTCCAATCCAGGAACCTTCTTTTCTTTCTTCTGATGTATATTACCCCATACTTACCCATAAACCCCAGTTTTAAATTTCCTGACCTCTGGCCAGGATAGTTTCGGGTGCGGGGAACCTGGGAGCTACGTTGATGCTAGTCCCGGTGGATCCTTTGGCAGGGCATTGGTTCACTCCTGCAGGGCACGCTCCTGGTCTCCCCTCTCGGGTTTGGGGGGGGGGGCTTTGTGTGTGGATGTCTCCCCAGACTCCCTAAGGGGACTGGTGGATTGCAGGAGGCGACGCTCCCGGTCGGTTTCAGTCTGCCTCGGGTTATCTGAGGCCCGGGCATGCTGGTGAGTGCTGGGGGTTTGTAGATTACGTCCCCCTTTTTGGCCTGTGGGGCTGGAGGGCACAGCGTGTCGTGGCGCGACGCCTCCGCGCATGCGGTTGTGTATGCTCCTCCTGAATTTTCCATCAGGCCTTCCCGGGCCTCGGAGCTGCAGTTTCCTCTGGTAGGCAGTCTTCAGCTATGCCGCCAGGGGTTACATATTTTGCCCTTCCTCCTCTGCTTCATCGGGCGTGCTGTCGAAGGCGGGGGCTTGTTGCTTTAGTGATGGGAAAACCGGTTTGTTGCTTTGTTTTCCTGCGCTGGGTCATTTTAAAAGGCTGCAGTGTGTTTCTGATGTAACTGCAATGGCAGCCTGTGGTACATTAGCAGTTAAGTGCTCGTGTTGCAGTCCTGGTGGCCTGGGACCAGTTACTGCTTTCAGCACATACTTGTACAGGAATTGTTGGTACTGTGCTCTGCCTGCACTATGGGGAAGCATGTGGTGAAGCGTCGTCACCTGGAGTCCTCTTCTTCTTCCAACTCCCTGGAGCCTAGGAAGGGGCATGCTGCAAAGGGAATGGTGCCTGACCATTTGTCTTTGTCCAAGAAGGGCATTAAAAAGTTGCTGTGGCTGGCTGTTCGCGACAATGGCTATGGGTACAAGCGCAGGCATGCTTCTCCTTCCTCTCCCTCTTCTGGGACCAACGCCTCCTCCTCGGATGCACCTTCTTCAGAGACGATGTAGGAGGGGTGGAGGGGGGCGGGGGGGATACCTGGACCATGATGCTGTGACTGCTGTCTTGACACACGGTTGGGACTGTATGGGGGTATTCGGAGCCTGTGGTTCAGGGCGACTGTGCCGATCCCTCCATTACACAGTACAAGCATACTCTTCATACGGGATTGTCCCTCATTGCGGACATTTGCAGGAAAATTCTTCCGAAGTGGAAGGACCCAGAAAGGATCGCCATGCCCCGGTTCATGGCCAAGCTCTGTCCTCTGTCTGGTGGGGACTCTGGGGACTCCTTGCTCTCGGACTCCGTGGAGGTGGATAATATTCTTGCCAGCCTCGTGGGGCGCTCTGCTATGTCGGCTGAGGAGGCTGCTGTCTGGGACAAGGTGGATCGCAAGGTCAACTCTGCTCTTAAGGTGCACTGGGAAGACCATTTGGCCCTTTGTGCGAATGTCTATGGCTCCTACACAGTGGAGACTCTCCTTGGGGTTTTTAAGACGCTTTGTTGAGCTGTGGAGGATGGTTCTGACTATGCTACTCTTCTGTCTGACATGCAACACCAGGTGGAGTTATCATCAGACCTGGGATATGATGGTGTGCATGGGTCTGACATGGCCATGAGTGCCGGAATCTACGCTCTGAGGCATGTTCATCTGTGGATTGGAAGTCTGAGGATTTGCCGAAGATGGCTGCTCTAAAGCCTCCTTTTGAAGTTGCAAAACCTTTTTGTGACTTATTGGAGGATAAGGTTCACACACTGGCGTAACAGGGGCCCCCGCGGTGCGGGGGGGCCCCCACCAGCACATGGCTGGGAGGGGGCCCCAGAAAAAAAAAAAAAAAAAAAAAAAAAAAAAAAAGTTTCTTTTGAAATTCACTCTACATTCATAAAGAACATTTCTGTAACAGAAATAATTACTTTATGAAGGCAGAGTGACTACAAAAAGAAACTTTCTTTTTGAAGTCTGAGGGCCCCCATACCCCATGACATGGAAGACCCTAGGCTGGAGGCCTCCATGTCATGGGGTGGGGGGGGGAGGGGGGAACCCTATGCCTTCAAAAAGAAATTGTTTGTTTTTGAAGCCACTCAGCCATCATAAAGAAATTATTTTGATTATGGTTCGGTCCTTAACTGAAATAATTTCTTAATGAAGTTATAGTGACTTAAAAAAGAAACAATGGGGCTCATTCTGACCATGCCGGTCCGGAAACAACGGTGCTGGTAAGCTTACAGGCACTGTTGTTTCCGGACCGGCATATTACAGGTCTGCCTGGTGGGGCTGCCGTGCCCGACAGGTCTGACCCTGCCAGGCACAGCAGCCACGGTAGGCAGACCTGTCACGGAAGCACCGGCACCGTTAACAATGGTGCAGGTGCTTCTGTGTCCCCATTCCCGTGGAGTCTGGGGTTTAACGAAATTACCGGCACCTGATTTCCCAGCCGCCGGACTTGAAATAGCACGGTGGCACCGGGAAGTCAGGCCATAGTAATTTTTTATGGGTCTGGCGGCAACCCGCCGGTAGCACCGGCACGGTTACCACTGGACCCGTAATGAGCCCCAATTTCTTTTTTAAGTAATAGGGCCCCCCCTCAACTCCATGAGGTGTGCGTGTATGAGTCTATGGTGAAAGGGTGCACACTCAAATGTATAGCCGGCTGCCTGTGTGTGTATGGTGAAAGGGTGCACACTTAAATGTATGGGTGGCTGTGGGGGTGTGCCTGCATGGTGAAAGGGTGCACAC
Organism: Ambystoma mexicanum; assembly: GCF_040938575.1. NCBI lineage: Eukaryota > Metazoa > Chordata > Amphibia > Caudata > Ambystomatidae > Ambystoma > Ambystoma mexicanum. The sequence goes on along the minus strand of NC_090923.1, from coordinate 824,483,381 downwards.
ATAAATGTATAGGTGGCTACCTGTGTGAGTGTATGGTGAAAGGGTGCACACTTAAATGTATGGATGACTGGGTGTGTATAAGGTGAATGGTGTGTGTGCTTGTGTACATGGGCACAAGAAAACCTTCATTTCTGGGGGCTAACCCTTCAAATGTTGGGAGAGGCGCTAACTTCACATGCGGTGGGGAGGGGGAAACTTATTCCTGTGGGCGCATCCAAATTATTTACGCATTTTAATGAGACTATTCTAGTGCAGATTCAATGTTACACGCAGTTAACTCTCTCCTATAAGTCTCCTGTTCCCTCTCTACCCTTCCAATCACTCCCCTGGCATGCAAGTACTAAACCCACATCACGATTTCAATCGCCTAAACAATGTGGCATTTGAATGCAGGTACTAACAGTGAAATGCTTTACGTTGGTAATTGCTGGGTTCTTGTTAACAGCAAAAACCAGGTGCCGTTTAAAATCTGTGTCCTGTTCGGTCTGGCAACTGCTCTAAAGGTTAGCCAAGTTGAGTCAATATAGCCCAAAATGTCAGGGGGGGGGTAGTGCTGAAGCCCAGTCAACTTAATGGTGTTGCGCTACTACTTGTGTTTAATGCCTTGCTTACTCCTAGCCCTATTCTTCCTCGTCCCAGTACTTATATACGAGGCAGTACGTGTGTTTGAGGCACTCTGCCTCATACAAAAGTACTGGGAAGAGGTACAGGTACATGGAGGTAATGCCTGATTTAGCTACCTGTAATCTTCATCACTCCTAGTCCCACTGTTCCTCATCCCAGTACTTACCTATGAGGCAAGGAGCCTCATACGAAAGCTCTGGGACAAGGAAGAGGGACGCAGAGGTAATTCTGGGCCAAGGAGCTGATTGTGGAGGTTGGGGTGGTGGGTGGCAGGGAGAGTGGATGTGTGGGGGGGCAGGATTGTGTGATGAATCATAATGGTTGTCCATGTCCAGGCTAAGCAGGCATGATATGTGGTATTAGTGGCTAGAGAGGCATTTTGATTTAGCCAGTCTAGTCATTCCTCAGTTTGGTATGACTTTCTTTTAACTGGACATTTCTGATAAAGTAGTCCTGCTAACTTTAATTACCTGGCTAGATTGGCATTTGGGTGCTGCCAGTCTAGCCATTTCTTACTGCGGCATTGTATATTTTTTTGGGCATCTGTGATAAAATGATATGATGTGATTCAAGTCATTTATAATGCGCCTGTACACAAGTGTACACAAGGGAGGGATGATAGAGGGAGGACAAGACAAACGATCTCACTAGGCCTTATGTCATTGTGAGAACGAGAAGTGCAAGGGAAAAGGGAGCAGGGAAGTGCAAGTGAGAGGGGAGGGGAAAACAGGGCAGCAATGCTCTCAGTAAGTGCAGCCGGGGCAGAGCAGCTATTGGTTGTGCAAGGAGAACAATGGACTGCAGGGTTACAGTTACAGCCCCTAAGTGCATGGTAGGCCCGGAGGAAGTGCAAGGGTGACCAATCAAGAAAGAGCCTGGACTCAGAGAGACTCTGAGGGTAGCCAAGCAGCCAATCAGTACAGCAGACAGGTAGGTCAGGTAGGTCAGCAGGGGGGGAGAGAGAGCGAAAGCAGCAGAGAAGAGGAAAGCTTTTAGCTGCTTCCGAAACTTCAGGTTGTCCGCCTCAAGTTTGAGAGGGGCAGGGAGGCCATTCCAGTTGGAGGCACCAGCAGAGGAGAGAGGTCTACCCCCACTCTCTGCCTGGAGAAATGTCTAAGCCTTAGAGAGTTGGAGGTAGCTGAGTGAAGGGTTAGAGAAAGAAGGTATTTTGGAAGAGAGCATTGGATTTAGTGTTGGCACTGGCCCCAGAAAGCCTTGTGGGCAATGCAAAGGTTCTTGAACTTGATCCTTGCAGCCAGTGGATAGATTTCAGGGCTGGAGAAATACAATCCCAGGGCTTGAGGCCAAGGCTAAGTCTTGCAGTCCTGTTCTGGATTATTTGCAGATGACGGAGACTAGAGGAAGACAGATTGAGAAAGTGGCTGTTGCAGTAGTCCAGCTTAGAGACAGTGAGCTTCTGGTGGAGAGTGAGAAAGGGAAGGGTCCCTTTGAGGAGGAGCAGCTGGTAGTGGGACTTCTTGGTGATGTCCGAGATGTTAGGAGAGAAAGAGAGTGTGGCGTTGAAGATGACACCAAGGTTTTTTGCCTCGCAGGAAGGCAAAGGAAGAGGGCCCAAGGTGGTCTGCTATAGTGAGAGAGGAAACACAGTGGCAAGGGTCCCAATGAGAAGGATCTCTGTCTTACTGGCATTAAGGCAGAGATTGTTGGAGGCGCACCAATCCTGAATCGTGGATAGACAGTCAGGAATGAGCAAGAGAGGAGGATGAGGGGAGCCTGAAGGAAAGCTGAGTCATCCGCACAACACTGAAAGTTAGAGGATAAGGTAGAGATCAGGGAGGCCAAAGTGGCCAAGTAGAGGTTGAAAAACCAGCGTGAGAGGATAGAGCCCTGGGGAATGCCACAGGTAGAGAGAGGTGGCGGAGAGAATGGGACCACAATCGACCTGGGAGCGGAGTGGCGGTCCAAGTGGAAGTAGGTCAGTCACTCTAGGGTCTGATCTGTGATGCCCAGGTTCTCACAGAGTCGATTGATCAGGATGGCGATGTTGAACCTGTCGAAATCAGAGGAAATATGAAGGATGAGAATAGAAGGAATGCTGGAATCAAGGTTAGAGAGCAGCACAGGTGTTAAGGAGAGCAGTTTCCATGCCTATGGCAGCTCTGAAGCCAGACTGATGGTCATGGAGACAACCAACAGATTCAGTGTGGAGAGTAAGCTGGGAGATGGCAAGCTTTTCCAAGAGTTTGCTCAGGAAAGGTGGAGATTGAGCGATAGTTTTCCAGCAGGTAGGATCAGCAGACTGCTTCTTGAGGAGTGGGTGCACAAGGGAGTGCTCAAAGGGAGAGGGGAACATTGCAGTGGCGAAAGAGTGATTACAGAAATCGGCCAAGGCTGGAGTGAGGGTGTCGATATGGGCTTTGATGGTTCTGGAGGAGCAGCGGAGCACCTGTTTGGACGACACTTTCATAGATCGGACTTGTCTAGAAACCTTGTCAGGTGTTGTCAGAGAGAAAGAGGAAAAAGGAGGAGGAGAGAAGAGATGGGCAAAATGGGCCGAGAGAGGAAGAGGACATAGAGGACAGGCTGCCCTGAGATTTAGCAGAGAAATGAGAGGCCAGAGCTGTACAGAGGGCATGGGAGGGAATAGAAGAGGTATAGACCACAACAGGATTGACCAGTTCCTTGCAGATTTTAAAGAGTTTGGCCGTGTTGTTCGAGGCCATGGAGACACATGCTTTATTGTGTGCTCTCTTCTTGATGAGTGTTATTGCTTTGACTGGCATTTTGCTGAAAACAGTCTAGGTATGTCTAAATGTGGCCTGGCATTCTGTACTATAATGTTATTACGTGTTTACACTGGTCTACATTGTGCAGCCAGTTGGAAGCATTAATGTTCCTGTGCACTGTTGGTGACTTGCATGTATTGGATTGTGTTACCCTACAAAACAATTGCAAACACTCTGGCTTTATAGCCAATTTATCTCAGAAAGTGTGCTGTATATTGCATTAAAACACATATTTATATCTTTTTCCTAGTGCAGTGTGCGGCATACCCCTTCAGCAGCACGTTCATGCGTATTGTGCAAGCGTGACAGTCTAGGCCGGCCCAGAGTGTGGCGCAACCCGTGATTTTTTGCCGAGTTGGGGGGCCCCCTCAGCATGGCTCGCAGGGGGGCCCCCACATTTTGTGTTACGCCACTGGGTTCACAAGGTTTTCTGTGCAGACAAGCACGCGGATAAACTGCGTAGAAAGCCTCCACCAGCCTCCAAGAAGTCCTCTGCCAAGTCGGTTCCTGTTTTTTTTGGTTCCAAGTCCCGTTCGTTCTGTAGACCTCGAGGAAGGGGTCGGGGGGTCGTAATCCTCCTCGCACCTCTCGGGTCTTCAGGCCCTGTGATGGTTCTGGGGGACTGGTGGGCGGTCGTCTCCAGCTGTTTTTTCCAGAATGGGCCCGGTGGTGTTCCGACGCCTGGGCTCTTCGGACTGTCCGGCATGGGTATCATGTGGTCTTCCTGTCTCACCCTGGATCTGCCCTTCTTGCTCAGGTTGTCTCTTCCTCGCAAGCTGCCCAAGCGGTCAGCAATGTCTACAGCCCTGTAGGAGTTGTTGCTAAAGAATGCTATTGTGCCAGTCCCTCAGGCACAGAAGGGTCAGGGGTTTTACTCCAGGGTTTTTATGGTTCCAAAACCTTCTTGGAAGTTCCGCCTCATTCTCAATCTCAAGCACTTTGACTTTTTTGTGAGGAGGGAGCGGCTCAAGATGGAGACTCTACAGAACATTCTCCCTCTGGTTCAGAAAGGGGATTGGTTGGCATCCCTGGACCTCCAGGATGCTTATGATCATGTGTCTCTGCTCCCCTCACAGGTCCACTTCTTCTGTTTTGCTGTGGGAAGTCAACATTTTCAGTTCTTGATTCTCCCCTTTGGGTTGCGGTCAGCCCCCTGCGTGTTCACCAAGTTGGTGGCTCCCCTGGTAGGTCATCTACACCTGCAGGGTGTCAGCTTTTCCCCCTATCTGGACAACTGACTTGTCAAGGTCCATCGGTGGGAGACGGTCCTGGCTCATCAACGTCTGGTCTGCCCGACTCTGCAAGACTGGGGTTTTTTGATCAAAGGCCCAAATCCCACTTGTGTCCGTCCCAAGATCTGGTGTTCATTAGGGCCTAGTTTTGCACCAGGGATGGGGAAGTTCTTCTTGCCTCCTGTGAGGGTCTGGTATCTTCAATCTGTTCTCCTCAGGGTTCTCCGGCGGCGGTGGGCCTGGTTTGCCTGTTGCTTGCTCTGCAAGGGCACATGGCCTCTTGTGTGTTTCTGGTGCCATGGGCCCGCCTCCATCTGAGTCTCCAACATCCTGACCCACTGGATTCCAGCCTCTCTAGAATACAAGGCCTCTGCCCAGATCCCTCAGGATCTGAAGGAGGATCTGCTTTGGTGATTGTGGGTTCAGAATCTCCAGGTGGGGGTGGACCTTGTTCGTTCCATGCAGACCTCTCTTACTACCGATGCCAGCGGCCGGGGGTAGGGACCACTCTGGGGTCCCATTCAGCATAGGGCCTATGTGAATAATCAGCGGGGCTTGGGTCGCTCCTTGAATGCCTAGGCCTGTCTGATTGCTGGTTGGGGCAAGAAACATCTGGTATCCCTGGAAGCCGCACACATCCAGGGGGTGGACAACTTTCAGGTGGATTGCCTCAGCAGGGTTTTCCCCTCTTCCATGGATCTGGTCCTCTCTGACCGGGTTTTCAAATGTTTACATTTCCACTTGCGACATTCCAATTTCAATTATAATTTTTTGAGTGCCATTCCAGGTTGTCTTTGAAAGAAAAGACCTTCACATTCTCATTTAGATAATCTCCATTTTATTAATGCATTTGTATACTGTTCATTTTCATCACTCTCTACACGTGGCAGGAGAGTTTGAAAACTCTCCCGATGATCACCTGTGACCTAAACAGGCGTGAAACACGTATAGAGAGTGATGAAAATGAACAGTATACAAATGCATTAAAAAAAGGAGATTATCTAAATGAGAACGTGAAGGTCTTTTCTTTCAAAGACAACCTGGAATGGCACTCAAAAAATTATAATTGAAATTGGAATGTCACAAGTGGAAATGTAAACATTTGAAAGTCTTATTAACTACCATCTATGGCAACCTAGATAATATTACAAAACCACAGCTGACGTCCAAAAAGAATCCACTGGAATAATTTTATTTTGGATCTCGCCCAGGGAAACAGTGCAACAAATTGGTTGCAATCAGTGAGTCAAAAAATACTCTCTGACAGGGTGTTTGCAGAGATCGGCCGCAGGTTCGGGTGCTCAGTTCTGCACCGCTTTGCTTCACCAGCCACGGCAAAGGTGCCCCTCTTCTGCCCCGGGTTTCAGTCAGTGGGTGTCTGGGGGTTTATGCCATGAATCTGGAGTGGTCACAGGGTCTACTCTATACCTTCCCTCCTCTCCCTCTTCTTCCCTGGGTGGAACAGCAGATCCGGGGTCCGGGGCAACAGTGCTGTTGGTGGCTCCGTTCTGGCCTTGTTGGGTTGGTTCCCTTCCCTTCTGGAGCTTCAGGTTAGGAGGCTGTGGTTGGTTCCAAAGTGACCTTGCCCTCTCCTAGCAGGGTTGGGGTGTGAGATTCAGCGGATTAAATTTGCAGTTTGGTTCTTGTGTGGTCTCGGTGGACTTCCCAGGGGTTTTCTGATCCTGTGGTTGAGTCCATTATCTGGGCTAGTCACCCTCGGACCTTGAAATCCTATGACCGGCACTGAGGTCAATTGCTGGCTTGCTGTGGGAGGTCGGGGGTTCTCCCTCTTGTGTGTGGGTTGCCTTCTGTTTCCAGTATCTCCAGGAGGGATTCGACAAAGGGCTGGCTGTGTTCATGCTTCGTTTCTAGTGGGCCTCCATTAAGATCCTGAAGGGGGCCTCTGGGGGCCGTATGGTGGGGTTGCCTTGGTGGGGAGGTTCCTTAGGGGTCTTTCTACTTCTTGTCCCTGTGCCTATAAAGGTCTTCCTCCCTGGGATCTTCCTCTAGTTTTGAGTTTTCTTCAGGTCCTACCTTTGAGCCCCTTGATGTCATCAACATCAGGCTCCTCACGCTCAAGACAGCCTTACTTATTGCAATCACATCTGTACAGCATTAGGGGGAAGTGGGGGCTTTGTTGTGTTGCCCTACCTTTTTGGGGGTGCTTCCCGATTGCATTGTTTTACGTTGTGACCGCAAGTTTTTGTCAAAGGTGGTGACTCGTTTTCATACCTCGCAAGGTCTGGTTCTACCAGCTTTTTTCCAGGACCCAAACACCTGACGGGATGGCTTGGCATGCCATTAATGTTCGGCGGGCTGTCCTGGAGTACCTTTCTATGATGGAAATGTTCCTTCGGACTGATAGCCTGCTTGTCATGTTTGGGGCTGATGGTGTGGGGCGGAAGGCCTTGGTGGTTTCCATCAGTCATTGGATCTGGACGGTCATCTCCATGGCTTATGCGTCTTCTGGTTTGTGCTTGACCATGTGCAGGGTCGTTCCGGTGGGGGTATGGCAGCTTCCTGGGCCGGTGCCCGTGGGGTGTCCCTGCAGGAGATTTGTAGGGCTGCTACCTGGGTGGAGGAGAGCATGTTTGTCAACCATTACAATCAAAATGTGGCGCACCCCTCAGATGGCTCCTTTGGGGTTGGAGTTTTGTCTGTTGGCATGTAATTTTCTGGGGCATTAAAGTGTGTTGTGTTACATCACTTCTGTCTCTGTGTCTCATTGGCTCTCTGTGTCTCATTGAGACCTCTCCCTGTTGGCGGTGCTTTAGTAAACCCCAGAGTTGATTAATGGGATGAAGAAGAGGGACGAAGAGGTAATGCTCAGATTACTTACCACTAATCTTCATTACTCTGAGTCCTCCTGTTTCTCGTCGCAGTACTGCTGACCCTCCTCTCCCTCTCTACAGGGGGGGGGGAGGGGTTCCATGCTCTAGCTTGAATATTAACTGGGGCTTATGGGTAAGTATGAGGTAATATACCTCAGAAGAAAGAAAGAAAAGGAGGTTCCTGGAGAGGGGGTAGGTTTTGGAGGAAAGTATTGCGAGGAGGAAGAGTAGGACTAAAAGTAATGAAGATTATTGCTGAGTAATCTGATCATCACTGCCCCTTTAGGCTTGTCCTTGGAGCACCCTTGCAAACAACCTTCAAATCCAAAATGCTCCATGCTGAGATCAATATAAAAGGTGCAGGTTGTAGAACGCTCATTGGACTACGAATATGTATTCAGATCCTTGCCCTGGACTGGCAGGCTGTTCTGGCGCTGTTAGCTTTGGCGCATCTTGGTTGGGATTCGGCAGGGGGACAATGGAGGTTACTAGGTAAGCAACTGAGCAGTCTTTCTGCTTTGGGATGGTCTGAACCTGGTGGATCACAGCGTTGGTGTTGACGCAGAGCAGAACGATACGAGGAGCACAGTCGTGAGCTATTCAGCTCTTTCAATTTAAGATATGCCTAACCAGAGATAACGAGACATGATCTAATATGGATCACCCATGAGGCCTCCAGTCAACACCCAAGCGCTGCTACATTCATTACCAATCCAGCCTCGATAAGAACCTGTTGCAAGGTCGAAACACGCGTCGGCACCACTTTCTCAAAACCTTGAAAAACTACAATAAAGCAACAATGAAACACTAAAGAATTTGTACGGATCCTACTTATTATGCTCAACAGAGAGAACAGTGTTACATACATATGATGAAATGTACTAGCGCCAAGTAGAAAACACCAACCAAATCAAACAGAAATGTATACGTTTACATCAATTTCCTTGTGTACTGAAGGTGGAGAAGGAAGGGGCACAGAACAAGCGGCACTTGCACATAATTGTATTTTACATGTTGTAACCAAGCTTTGAATATCCTTATGCCTTGCGCCTGAATACCCTCGGGTCTGGAGCGCAATACAAATAATAAACTAAACTAAACAGACTTGACAGCTCGGCTGTCCTTTCCTCCTTGGGTCTCGTGTGTACAGTTCTTTTTACCCTTGCATGAGTAACCCGCCTCAATTTAGCACATACTATAGAACAGGCGAAATTCATTAGGAAATGCAGTCTGCGAGGGAGGCGTAACTTGGTGGTGGCTTTGCTTTTTCTGCAAAGATAGAGAGTAAATCTGAAGAGCTAAGGGGATTTCACCTAACTTTACTCTTCAATTTTCCTCGCCTCTATGTAGGTTTAAAATTGCATGTTGGCGACCCGACAGCATGTCCCCTGCTGAAACGTCCATGTTTTAATAAAACTATCCCTAATGTCCTCTTCCTGCACTTGGTTGAAGATCTCAGCTGCTCCAGTGGGATTATAGACAGAGGAGGGTGAGAGGGGGTTGCCGGGCTTTACCGTCACCCATGAGGTTTTCTTGAATACTGAACAGATTTTAGGTTGCCCGCTATACCACTAGGTGGCAGCATTGTAATATAATGCAATCAGTGCACCTAACGTAGGTCGCAGCAGGACGTTGAACCGCGATCCTTTTGGCGCGGCCGGCAGGGCTGTGGGACATTTCGTCGCGGACAGCATGCATAGAAAGTATTTTTCTGGATATCTATGAATACGTTGCAATTAACGGTGGACAGTAAATCGGCAATTCCCAAGTAACCAGACATCACAGTGAAAGGAGATGCTGCTCGCCAGTGTTTGTTCGCTTTCAATGGTCTTCCCGTGTAAGTGAGGATAGCCCGTGTTGTTCCTAGGCTCTGCTGAACTGTGAAAGTCAACGTGCGCTGCGGTGGCTTCTCATCAGTGTAAAGAAGCTCTCCCTTTCTCCCCGCCCTAACATTTTCACTCCCTAGTCTGCCATCACTAAAGTGCACTATTTCCACTGCTACTAACAATGGCTGCTGTAGCAGCAGGAGAGGCACTGCTAGTGCGGTCAGTAGTGCTGATGCAGTGCTGCTACTACGGCAAGCCTATGCGCTCAGAGACTATTGCAGTGGTGATTTGGCGCACTATACAAAGAGTACTCACGTAGCATAAATAGGGGTATTTTGATAGTGCTACTTTTAGTGTTGCCAGCACTAGTGGTAATGGCAGTATAGTATTCGGTCCAGTTCTAGTAGATGCAGTGGTAGAGCCAAGACTGTTATCATTAGTACCGGTAGTAGCCGTTCAGTTGCACCAGTATATGAGAGAGAGTGAGTGAGAGAGAGAGAGAGCTGCCAGCAGCTCTCTGTTGCCCCCGCATGAAGCGTAACACGGAGTATGAGTAGCCGTGCAGATGCCCTATGCCTAGCACTCCAAAAGATACCACAGAGACTTGGCGCTTCGTCCTCATTGACTGTGATGCCAATCTGGACCACCCATGGCCTCCTCCAACCTGTCCCACCCCGTTGTGGTAGCCCGGCTGTCCCCACCGCTCAGTATTTTATTCCCCACCCCATCGTGAGCCCTTTAGTTTTCTCAATCCTCCACCCTTTTAAGCCGCCACCAGAACCCAGGCTCAATGGCTTATTGCATTAGAACTAGCAGTAATATGGGCAGTGAGACATTAGAGTGGTTGAAGTGGCGTGTCTAGGGAGTGGCGCATGCTACCCATGGAATCTGATTGGCCACCCCATTACCCTAAACTATGATCACTATGTGTGTGAGCGCTCATACTTCATGTCACCCCTGCAGAAGTCAGTGCTCCACTTGGGTCACCCCAGTCAAGGGTCTGGACACGCCACTGAGTGGATGAGCTTCAGATTAAAAAATGTCAAATCAGCAATGCCCCACAGAACAATTGGCACCCATGTTCATGGATTTAACTTTATAGTTGGTGCGTGCCACCATCCAGCGGAAGTCAATCCGCTGCAGAGACTTCCTTAAAGTGCTAACATGGTACATTTAGCAGAAACCCTCCTAAAAAGTTCCTACTGAAGAAGCACTCCTCACCAGAACTCACGGGCATTATAGATGCAAAGACAATCATTTTTTGCCTACCTCAGACTACCACAATTACATTGGCAACTACCCCATGGCAACCGTATTCATAGCCCCCGTTTCATCTACAGAAAACCTCATCTCGGCCCATATGAAGCAATTAACATGGTCCAACTGAGCCCTGCTTTTCTTGGGGTGTTTTTTTGGAAATGAGGCAAGGTTTGGGGGGGAGAGAGAGAGAGGGAGAGAGAGAGAGAGGGAGAGAGGGAGAGAGGGAGAGAGGGAGAGAGGGAGAGAGGGAGAGAGGGAGAGAGGGAGAGAGGGAGAGAGGGAGAGAGGGAGAGAGGGAGAGAGGGAGAGAGGGAGAGAGGGAGAGAGGGAGAGAGGGAGAGAGGGAGAGAGGGAGAGAGAGAGAGAGAGAGAGAGAGAGAGAGAGAGATAAAGCTATAGAGCAGGAATATAGATCCAGTTCACATGCTGTGCATTTTGTTTGGCACAAGGGTGTTTTAGACGCGGCTGCAATGTCAGCCACGTCCAACGGTTCCTTGCACCAAATCGACGGCACTAGAAAGGCTTTTGCACCAGAATGGGTGTGCCAAAATTGCCACTGCACCAAAGCAGTGGCGCCAAAGTAGCCCGCGGCGAAACAGCGGCGCCAAAACAGGGTGTACCAAAAGTAGGTATTCCCGTGCTGCACAAAGGCTTATTACATGAACACACAAGCAGGACATTCTGTTCTTTAAGGGCAAAGAAAGCTACCTTCAGTGTACAGTTTATATTTTTAATTTCAACTAGATGGAGTTTTAATATTAACCTGTGGCACCGTGGCATATGTTATTCCTTCCACAAAGAGGCAACCTGTAAGTAAATGCTGCCACCTGTGAGTGGTAAACCATGGCATTAGCCGGAGCCTGCTCCTCGTCGGCTCACTTGTTATTGGACGCCTTTGGATCATGTTATTGGGTGTTAGGCGATTATTGTCACCAAGTAGTACTTCCATATTCTCGTGAGCCATGTGGTGCCTCCACCCACTTCACTGACTAGTGTCTTCATTCAATATATGGCTTTCGTCAGTATCAAAGTAATAGGCCAGTTAGGAAACGTAGGATACTAGGTCTTTAAGATTTATTATGGATACTCAGAAAACAAGCACGTCACAATGTTAGGCAGCATGTATTAACACCAGTTTTCCAGCAATTTTAAACATACACACAACTAAAAAACTACATTTTCCATTCAAATAATGTCACCATTACACCTTTATGTAATTTTGTGATACGGCACGGAGGATAACATTTGGGAAGCCTCTTTGCTTGCTTGTTTTCAGCAGCAAGAAACAACTACAACTCCCACAATTCACCACGTATTATCCACCAATCAGTACATACCTTACACTGTAAAACAACATCCCACTCACAGAAGGTCCGCTGCTCTGACTTCTCAATTAAGTATGGCCTTCTCTATTGGAACTTGCTGTGCAAGATCTTCAATAAATGTGAGAATCCAGAAGGTGTCTCGCCCACTACTCCCCGGGGATCTGTCATCCAGGTGGCCAGGAAATGGCCATCACTTTTGGATCCAGTTCCTGGGAGTGGACCAGTCATGGAGGATCACCTGGGTGAGGGGTCTTCGGGGAGTGGCGGTGGGACACCGGATGATGAGACGCAGTATCCCCTTCCCTGTAAAACCTTTACCCCATCCTACCACAATACTTAGGAATGAACCCCCAACCCCTTCTCACAACACGAACACTTTCTCACGGACAGCCCGCTATGAGAGAAAACAGACTAACACCTGAGCCGTATACCTGACGTGTCCCAATGCAAGGGTCAGGGAATTACTGACCATCATGCACACCTGACTTCCATTACACTTCCCCACACAGATAAAAGGCAGAGCACAAGAGCACAAGAGCACACTTGAGCGAGGCAAAGCACACGAGCAAACAGCAGTTCCAAGATGGAAGATTAAAACGAGGAGAAAGACGGCAAAACCAAAGAGGGTTGCAAGGAGGGAAGTAACCTTGAACTCTAAAGACCGCTACTTTCGTAACCCTTGGAACGTAAGAAACCGAAGACTAGGAACAAAGGCTGATCAAACCTGTACAGTGTGTCGGAGGTACCCGGGACTCTCCCACGTCGATAACCCAGGCGGAGAAGAGTGATTGCTACCGTGGTACTGTCCTTGGCTCCTATAACAAAGGGGCATAAGAAAAGACAGCACAGACGGTGCGTCGGAGAGACTGATGCCAAACCAGCTTGTGTTTCGAAGCAGCAACTTTGTATAAAGAGAACAGTGTGAGGCATTTACAATAATCGACACAAATATAAATTGGAAACTAACAAGAGTAATTGGACTTTGAGAGGTCAAGCCAAGGTACCATATACAGAGTGGTCTGGAGTAGAAGTTCCCTTGATCTTTTCGACAAGGAACCAGTACCTTCATGAAGCCTTGAGCATAGAAAGTGTAAAACCAGGAAACCAGGCTGAGGAATCCTGCATTGTGTGTCAGAGGTACCCGGGGCCCTCACGTGTCGAACATCAAGGCAGGTAGAATCACCAGCTGCCGTGGTGCTGCCCTTGGCTCTAACAACAGAACAGCGTCAGGGAAATCAACAGCAGGTGAGTTGGGGAGACTGATACAAGACCGGTCTGTGTTGAAGCCAAGGTTGCAAGCGCCAACATTGTATGGCGAGCGCTGGAACAAACATTGTATGAAACACGTGTGATAACCAACACAAGTAAATTTGAACTGCAGATGAGTGATTGAAATTTTAAATCAAGATATACGCTACCTTTGACACAGTGGCCTGGCACTGCATCTGTGCTCAATCAAAGGTCTCTGTAAGGTGTCCAGCAGAGAGTTAACAATAGCGAAAGAGTAGCAAAGGATTGTGAATCGAAGTGGTCCTGCAACAGGTCATGCAAAATCCCAAGCAGAATTCAAAGTCTTCGATGTTGATACAGTAAAAAAAAGTTGATGGCAAAATAATAAAGTTGGACCGAGCCTGGCAGAGGGAGATCAATTGAAAGCTTTGTGTTAAAGCAAGTTTGTGTTACAATAGATACATTGGTCCAAGCCCAGTAGACGGAGACAGATTGAAGTATTGTGTTTGAACGAATCTGAGCCTGGCACAGGGGGATCCAGGGTGAACTGTGAATCACCCTAGAAATTGGATATGTGAAAATCCTGAGAGCTGTGTGTTGAAGTGGATCTGAGCCCGACAGAGGGGGATCCGAGGTGAATGGTAAATCAACTAAGAAACATGTGCATAGGAGAATCCAGGAAAGGAACTTTATTATTTGTTTGTTGCATCAAGCCCTCTGAAAGAAGAGACTTTGAATGGCAAAGAGATGACACAGAAGGCCATGATAGAGTTTTGAACTGCACCCTCATGCTAGAGAAGCCAGAGACTGTGCTAAGCTTCAGTGCTGCCTTATCCTGTGCTGGAAACGTGGGGAAGGGAAGCCAACGGCTTAAATATCCTGACATATCATTTCTTGAACACTTTTCTTTTGCATAACATTGTTTTCCACATCATTTGTATTCAGAGGTAAGGATTGGCAATAGGTGTATTAGTATAGACCCTTTTATTTTGACAAGACACCACTAAGACTGTTATTATTGGATGGTCGTAACTTGCTCCCATCTTTAGATTTAAGATTAGATAGGTGTTTTTCAGAGCCAATTGAAGTTCAGTAAACATCCTTGAACTGTGGTCACTTGTGTCTGTCTTACTGTTGATACCGTGCTATCCTTACATAATACTTTTATATATTGTATTTAATTAAGTTATTGCTGGCCATTTTGCAAAAGGTGCACATGGTAGCATGCTGTTGGGTCTTCTGTATGCAATTTAAATTTTTTAAAAACCAGAGTGGAAAAGGACAGTAAAAAAAACTTTACTCTTTCATTTTACTCCCGCTTTTGTAAAAAACGTTAACGTGACAATTTGTAGATGGCATTTACTGGAGGTAATTTTATAAGACATGTTAATTGCATGCAGGGGACCACCCTTGTTAGCACTTGCATGCGGTTTTCCCGGAATGCAGTTTCAACCGTTTGCAAGTCAGAGTGTAATCATGAAGAGTGAATCAAGGTGAAATCACCTTTACTCCACTTTTATGCTCCATTCTGCAAATAGTAAACACTGCCTGCATCTCACGCATCATAGGCAGTTTACTAATAGATTCCCGATGAATCCATCTGCTCATTAGCAGGTGCACATAAAAAGCAGATTCCATGGACTCCATTTGTTTTATGCCTGCATGAAAATCTAAGGAAGGCGTGAAAAAAACCAAACCCAAGATGGAGAAGGAAAGCAAAGCCTAGATGTACACTCACCTTTGGCCTTTGGACCCCTCCTACGTTGTGGAAGGACATGAAAATGAGCTTGAGCGCACCAAAAAACACATAAAAGCATTACATCTTGCATTTACGTATACATTTTACATTCCGCTCTGTGGAAAATGACCCACACAAAGGATTCCTATCAAATCGGGCTGACTATAGCAGATGCTAAATGCAGGGGGAATTACAAAGGAAGAAATTGGTTTATAGCCAGCTTCAAAATCTAAAGATGCAGAGTGAATAGGAAAGCAAGGCGTTAGCCCTTTACACCTTACTTTTAGACTTCAGGGCCTTTTTCAGCCAGTTGGGGGCAGAGAAAGAGCACAAAACAGAATTAACATTTCCACTGTAATTTCCATCTCCTACTTCAAAGAGCACATGGTTTAACGTCAGCATGTATTTGCGTGTTAGTGTTAAACTAATGGAGCCCTGTGAAATCTGCCTGCATTTATTACATTCTAAAAGCAGGCAGTTTCCATAGGAACCTTTACAAAAAACAATCTCCACATTACTGTTGCCCTAATACCAATTTGTCTCATTCCAAATGGATTTGAAACATGATTTTCAATACAAAGCTGTACTCTATCAATCCACCACTACTACATTGGTGATACCCCTGTGCCAACACATGTTTCAACCGTGCTCTCGGCCTTTATCAAGGCTGAGCACGTAACCCTTCATGTCAATATTATGTATATACCATACTGATGAGCCATTTCCTGCAATAAATAGAGAATAAGTAGGGGTTAAAAGAAGACTAGATGACAAGGCAGATTAACAACATCATTTCAATATCGCTCAAACAAGACACCAGTGTGTATTGGTGTCACGTGCATATGATAGTCATGCTTGATAACTTAGTGCCATAGTCCCTTCACCTTGCATGCCTAGATCACGCTCAGTTTGTAAATAGAACACTCGGTCCACACGGTGCCCCCACTCTGTGCAATGTCGCACTCCCAATCATGCCTTGATGTATAGTTTAACTGAAAATGCATCTTACATTTTAAATATATATCTTATTGCTTTTGGGCCTGTGTTCTAACCTGATACAAGGTAGATCAGGATGTCACTCCTGCCGTTCTAGAACACATTGTCTATATAATTCTTCCATAGCACAGTGTTCTTAAGGTAAGCATGGTCTCTGTATACATGACAATCTTCCAAATGGCCCATGAATACATTCGCTAGCGACCGAGCATATCTAGCCCCCATTGCTACACCCTTAATTTGGCTCTAGTACTCCTCATTGACTAGAAACACGTTATACAATGTAAATTGTAGCATTTCTTTAATCATTTCTATATGGGTCAGATATGACGCTAAATTATATTTGTATGTATGGTCTATTGCCAGGATAGCCAGCTCATGTCCAATTGAAGTGTGTAGAGGCCTAACATCTAGGGTTACCATCAGAAAGCCTCTTTCCCACTTGATCTCCTTCAAAATCTTTAAGACTTGGGTAAAATCCTGTATGATGCAAGACCTTGACATTAGGTCAGATTGCTGTGTCTATATATAATGACATTTTCTCTCTGTTAGCCATCCAATGTCACTCATAATAGGCCGGATTTCTGGAAGTTGAGTGAATGGCTTGTGGATTTTGGGTAAAAAATATATTGTTGTAATAGTTGGTTCTGCCACAAATAGAAAATCTTTCTCTTGATCTGCGAGTAGGCCTTTTCTATACCATTTGTTAATAAGTCACTAGACATGAGTTGAACATAGCATACCAGTGTGCTCAAATGTGTAACTCCCATCTCAATGTAGTCCAATCTATTTAGGACAACAATACTCCCACCTTTGTCGGCCTCCTTAATAATAATGTTCGATGTGAGACATAGAGAGGATTAAAACCCAGGATTAGTAGCAAATGTAAATGGGAAAAAATGCCATTTGGAGGTGGAAAAATGATGAAATGGCATCAGGATAGAGATGGGGAGGGGGAAAGAGGACACCATGAGAAATTGGTTAGTTGGTGGGGGAAGTGGGGACTGGGTGGTATTGCTCTCCCCAGAGTGCACGGAAAAACATAAATCACCAATGCAATTATAGAGCCAATACTTTGAACGCAGAAAGACGCAATAACTCGCAACCACACACTCTTAGAAGATAATCAGCACTTATACGGCTATTTATTCAAAGTTTAGAAGCAACTAGTAATAACAGAAATAACTCACCAAAGTAATATAGACATAAATCACAGAAGAAGCAAAGCAGTCAAAAGGAAATACATCACCGTGAGCGTAACTGGATTCCTCATCTCGACCAGAAGCGGCTGGAAGATCCTGGGAACAGCCAGGTCGAGAGCACTACAGCTCACAGGAATGCCGGACGTAAGCGTCCTCCTCCGGCTGAAGTCTCACCTGACCACCTCTGGGTTTCTGCATATATATACACACTCCGAAAAGGGGTGGCAGTTCTCAAACCTTCTGGAAATGGCACTTGCGCATTGATGAGCAGCTGTTGGTTGCCAGCTGGGTCAATCGACAGCCACCCTCAAGGAGCAGAGTGCCTCCCTCCTCTAAAAACACGCTCCACGGAGAACAGTAACAAATCATAACAAAGTTAGATTTCCCAGCAGAAATGTCCTTGACCGCATACCAGGTTTGGAAAGCATGTTTTTCTCAGCACCGTGAATCTAACACTCAGCAAAATGTGTGCAGATTTTCACTGCGGCATGAAGTAAATATCCATCATGGCTCCGAGCGCTCCCAGAATGCACTGCGCACCAGCGCCATTTTAGTTCAAGCATAACATGGGCCCAAGTTGAGAGCTCGAACATTTTTGCTAACTGGGGTTACACTATAGATAACCATGGTTAAAAAAGAAAACAGGTTTGAGAATGAAAGTACGCCACACAAAAATAATTGTGGTTATTTGCGGCCTTTCAAGGATAACGGGGTTGTTGGTAGTAACCCTGGTAAAAAGAGTTAATAAAAAGGAGATTAATACAAAACAAAAGTGGAATTTTACAATTACAGCTACATTGAGGTGGGGGGTAATGGGTGTGGCTGAGGGATATGGTTACTGGGTTAATTTTAAGGAACCAAATGGTGCACTATGGAAAGTGGACATGGCCAAAAGCCATGGCTAGTGGGCCCCAACAAAACCTTATGCTGCAACATATCAAGGGGTGCAATATGGAAAGTGTACACAGCCGAAGGGCGTGGCAAAAAGCCATGGCTAGTGTGCCCAAAGAAACCCAACGGTGTGGCCATGGCTATTTGGCCTGATTAGGAAACCTATTGGAGCAATATGTAGCGTGGCCATGGCTAAAGACATTGGCTAGTGGGACAGGATGAAAGCTATTGGGGTAACATGTAAATGGGCCACAGCCGAAGGCAGGAGCCAATGGCCATGTGCGAAGGCTATGGTTAGTGGGCAAGAAAGAAAGTTAGTGTTTTAAATTATGCAGTGGGTAAAGCCAAAGGCTGGCCAGGACTGAAACCCTGGCTAGTGGCCCCAAAAGACATATAGCGGCCAAGGCCGCAGGCCATGACCACCTAGTGTCTCCAAAAGAAACATCTTGGGGGAGGAATATACAGTGGACATGGTTGAAGGTTGCGGCTAATGGCCATGGCTAGTGGCCTGTAAAAAAAAAAAAAATGAAATAAAAAAATGATGGTATAACGAAACCCTTGAAATTCAATGAAAAAAAAAAGTTTAAGTTGCAGTTGAGGTGCACAGATTTTACGCAACAAAACCCTTAAGATTAAATGCATGCAGGAAGTCATGACCAGCTTAACTCAGCATGTTCCTGTTGCAAAGCCCATGAGCACATACATATTATAAGAGAAGGGATTCACAATGACATACGAAATGGCATTATGGGGGACATCAACTGGAGCGCGCGGAGTTAAGCTGGTCATGACTTCCCACATACGCTGAATTTCAAGGGTTTTGTTGCGTTAAATACGTATACATAAGACTGTGTGGCAGAATTTGTATTTAAAAGCCTCTTATTCCAGATCGCTCCCTCAACTTTCGATAGAGATAAAGACTTTTTGGTGGCAAGGGCTGCGAAAGCATCATCATGGCATGGGTTTAAAAATAAGCCTCGGCATTGCCTGGGCATGCACTTACTAAGACAGCAACCTGGTGTCTGTATTGATTGGCTGCAAAGGCCGGTGTCTGCACAGGGCATAGCAACTTGCAATGAAGGGAAAGAAAAAGTATTTTACATGGGAAGCAGAGATGTCCTTATGGGAGGACCAAAGAGGAAAGTGCTCTGGGCCCCAATCCTGGGAGGGGTCCCACCTGATGAAGTAGTCTGTGCACATTTCTTTTAATAAAACACAAATATCATATCCCCCGATCTTTTTTTAGTGCTCTGCATAAGTTCTGAACTTGCTGCTGCCTGGCTGTTGCTTACAACTCGGGTCTGTTCTGATCGATTCTTTGCTACACTCGTGTTCACTATGGTAAATGCAGTTTGTGCGTTCACATAGCACAACTCGTATAGCATTTTTACCTTTCTTTTGGGATGTATTGATCATGTGCAGTAACCAAAGATGAAATGCATAACACGTTTGAGTCCAACAATGGTTCAGAAAATAGCTCAGTCTGTTAAGCATTCTTTGCAGAGCTTTGTGTTTACATGCCAGATCACAGTACCATATATCAGCCAGCGGCAGAGGTTGGTGCTGGGGTCAGGGGGAGCGGATGTTTGCGGATAGCTCCCAAAGGAGAACCATGATTCTAAATTATTTTTCGATGTGGTGCATGTTTTCAGTGGAAACACATGGACACAAATCCAGTACACTTCATGACCAGTCATATCTGCTGAATATTTTCAGTGACGGGCCTAAATAGGAGCATAGCAAAGGAGCCCAAAATAATTAAGGTGGGTTTGGGGATGAGGGCAGGGGATCCCCCACCACTGAGATTTTCTTTTAAATTGCTGAAATGATGCATTTTGTGTATAATTTAGAAAAAATGGTTAAAAATCCATACAATTTACAATTGACTCGCTAAAGAAACCTGAAAAATCCAGTATTTTGTAAGATTCATGTACAATCACGACTGGTGAATACTTTCAGTGGAAAGGCCTAAATATTTCAGCATGCTTTTTAAGCATGATTTGGAGGGGGGAGAGGGGTTCCTAGACAAAATGTTTAAAATTATGTGTTGCACTTGCAAAAGTCTGAGAACCACAAAGAAAAAAAAACATACAATGTATTCTTGGTGCTCTATGGTACACATGTCACCAACCCTACACTACTCAGGAGAACTTGAGGCCATTATCGTGAGGCTGCTGCCACAATGCATCTATGCAATATTGGTCACTGTAAACCACATGCATTAAGCTGCTGCCAGAACCTATCTATACCAATAATGGTCACTGTGAAATTCTTGCATGAAGCTGCTGGCGCAATCTCCCTTTGCCTATAATGGTGACTGCAAAGTTAAACGGCTGCCGCTAAAATCTATGTTTCCCAGTATGGACCCATAAGAAATTGTGTGTTTTTATGCAAATCCGCAGGATCGGAGTCCTTGAAGAGAGAGAGAGAGAGTGTTGCTGGACTTGGCTCTGCCGCTTGGCCCCACACACAACACCTTCCTCCAACCAGACAAGGGGGCGGGGGGTCCCAGAGTAATGTTTTTCCTTTTACAGTACTGTGTAGTGGTCAATGTAAAGCACATGCATTAAGCTGCTTCCAAAACCGGTTATCCCAGCAATAGTCGCTAGCATTACTCTATCCCCCACTATGGGGGACAGAGTAAATCCCAGTGCTCCACCTCGAACCCCCACCTGTAAGGCTGAAGAAGTAAAACTATGACATGGAGGGGGTCATAGTTTTGGCTATACACTTTATTAGAAGATAAAAAGGAAAAGGAAACCCTATCTTGCCCTAACTCTAAGAGGGGGTTTCCCTGCCACAACTGAAATAAATAGTGTCAGAATGTCCACAGTACAAGTCCAAATGTCCAATGTCAAAATCCTAAATCTGTCCCTCACACTCTAAGCTAACTAAATCAAAATTATGTCTTCTTGGCCCATGGAATGACTCCCTTCCCCTGGAAAAAGGCAATTCTTAGATTTGTAGTATTTCCTGTGTGGTATCAACTACTCTTTGGCTTTTGAGGGAATGTTTCCCCTTCAATAGCCTTCCTCAAGCTTACAAATGTGTTAAACATTTGGTGGGTGGAATGGCTCCCTTCCCCAGCACTTCTCAGGATTCTGGTTCAGTTCCACAATTGGCGGGGGGAATGTTTCCCTTCCCTCAGTCCTTCTCAGGCTTCTGATTCAATTCTCTGGGGTCCTAGACACTGGTTGGCAGCCCTGGTTCCATGTCACCAGGCACTGCGATGAAGAATGGGCCGGAGGCTTCCCAGGCTGTGGTGGGTAATACAGGCCAGGTTCACTAACCTGCCAAGCACTGTAAGAATTGTTCAACAAGTCCCAGTTCTCTTTATTTGGGTGAGAGTCCCAGACTTGCAAATCTGACTTAGTTTGGTTTTCCCATGGCTTGGTTCACTCCATCCAAGCCCTAGTACAGCCCTGTGCACTTCATTGCATTTCTTTACTTGTATTTGGGTCCCGGCCCTGCTTTCTAAATTGTGCCACAACTTGCTCGAGCCTCCACTGTCTTCCCGTCTCCCCGCGTGCCTTTCCATATCATATGCAGTTGTTGGCCCTGTGGTGATCGCTGGTTTCTTCTCAGAGCTTTCCCTGCTCTGCAGCGGCTCAGCGGTCCTTCTCCGTTCTGGGCCAACATAGCCTCCGGCTCCAACGCTTAATGGGTCACTCTTCTACTTGGCATCAGCACCAGTCTGCCTGTTGGGTTATTCCTGGCTCTCACGGCTCCTCCAAGCCCTTCTTTGTTTTTTATCCTGTTTCTGTCAATGTCCCTGAACCACTAGAGTGGTAAAAGTCGTTCCAATGGGGATTCGATATTGCTGTGCACCTCCTCCTCATCTCAGTACCAAAGGAGTGTGGGTGTGGAAACTCACCAGGAATCTTCCTTTTCTTAGTGCTACATGAGTACTGGTGTGGTAACTCGCTAGTAATCACCCTAGTCTCAGTACATTCCACATGAACTGCTTTCACAAAGTACATAGGGTATTAAGATAGGAGAGAAGAGTAGTAAGGTTACTGAGAAGAACAAGTTACTTACCAACTGTAACGTTCTTTCGACTGGATGTTCCTCCCACGTATTTCTCATTTTATGATAATTCGTTATCTCCAGCTTCGCTGCTTCGGCAAAAAAAAAATTCTCAGCAGAGGGCACTGTGCTCGAGGTTGCAGCGTCGACTGTCCCTCGACGGACTCCGTACTCTGTCGACGTCACCGATGGTATAAATAGCTCGAGCCGCACCCATTGCTTCAGTTCTGTTTTTTCGATGAACTGTAGGAGGAACACCCAGGCGTGCCTCATGACTGATGCACTCTTCGTGAGAGGAAAGTGTAAGAAAACGTAAACTGTAATGCGGGGTAGGATGGGAGGGTCGATGAGGAATACGTGGGAGGAACATCCAGTCAAAAGAACGTTACAGTTCTTAAGTAACTTGTTCTTCGAATGGATTGTGTCCTCCCACGTATTCCCCATTTTATGATAGACTCCCATAGCAGTGGTAATTTTGGAGGTGGGAGTACTAAATACTGTTTTCATGGACAGAGTGAAGTACCGCCTTGGCAAATAACCCCTCATTGGAGGAAGCAGTATCTAAACAATTATGCTTGATGAAAGTATGCATTGATTTCCAAGTTGCAGCTGAACAAATGTCTGCTGCAGGAACTCCCCTGCAGAAGCGCTGCAGAAGTAGCCATTCCCCTTGTAGAATGGGCTCGAAGCCCATCTGGTGGGTTTTTTGCTGCCAATTTGTAGCATTCAATTGTGGCCAGAATGATCCAGCGGGATATGGTCTGTTTTGTCACTGATAAACCCAGTTTATGACCGGTATAACCCACAAAAAGTTGGTCATCTTGGCGTAATCTTGACATCCTTGAAATGTAGAAACTAAGAGCCCTCTCGGGGTCTAGTCTATGTATTCTCTCCTCTTCTTTGCCCAAATGAGGAGGAGGAGGATAGAATGTTGGTAAAACAATTTTTTGTGACGTATGGAAGTCGGAAACTACTTTTGGTAAAAAAGGAAGGTTTAACTTTAAGAACTACCTTGTCCTTATAAAAAGTAGTATATGGAGGTTTGCATGAGAGAGTCTGTAGTTCACTAACCCTGCGGGCTGATAAGGCTACAAGAAGAACAGTCTTTAATGTTAGAAGCCTCAATGGACAGGAGTGCATAGGCTCAATTGGTATACAAGTCAGAAATGTAAGTACTAGATTTAAATCCCAAGTCGGGACATGAAAAGCTACTGGAGGGTATACGTTAGTAAGCCCTTTTAGGAATTGAATGATTAATGGTATTTTGAAGTATGAAACCTCTTCCGAAGTGTGCTTAAAAATGGATAGCGCAGCAAGATATCCCTTAATTGTTCCTATCTGCAGCCCCAGATTGGCTAGATGTAATAGAAAAGAAAGCACTATTGGGGTGCCACATTGAAAAGGGTCCACATCCTTATCCTTGCACCAGTTACTGAACTTGTTCCAACGACATCGGTACAAAGACTTTGTTGCTGGCCTTCTGGCCGAAAGCAAAATCTCCATTACATCATCCGGAAGATCCCAATCTTTGCATCTCAACCTCTCAGAAACCATGCATGAAGGTTGAGTGTCTTGACCACTGGATGGAGAACTCGACCTTCCTCTTGCGAGAGAAGATCCTCTCTTTGCGGAAGACGTATTGGAGGGCAGATGGACATTTCTAGAAGGTCTGGGTACCATGTCCTCCTGGCCCAATCCGGGGCAATTAGGATCATGGTTTTCCTGAACTTTCTCAACCTCCCGATTACTTGAGGAATCACGGGGACTGGGGGAAACGCGTACAGCAGTGGAAACTTCCACTCCACTACGAATGCGTCTCCCAGAGCTCCTCTTAGAGGAAATTCCCTTGAGCAGTACTGTTCGCACTTCCGGTTGATCCACTTGAGGGGTTCCCCAAAGGGCGAAGTTCGCCAGAAGGACTTCCTGAGCTAGCTCCCACTTGTGTAAGACTGTGCTCTGCCTGCTCAGAGCATCTGCCGCCGTGTTCTGCTCTCCGGCTAGGTGAATTGCCGATAGAGAGATTCCGTCTCGTATTGGCCAGAACCAGAGCTGCATTGCCTCCTTGCACATTGGTAGTGACCCTACATTACCTCTCTTGTTGAGGTAATATATGGCCACTGTGTTGTCCGTCATTATCAGGACATTTTTCCCCTGTACAGAGGGCAGAAAGGCCTTCAGCGCTAGTCTGATTGCCCTCAGCTCCAATAGGTTGATGTGTAGTTTGGACTCCGATGGAGACCAACGACTGCTGATTGTCAGATCGTTGGTGTGTGCTCCCCACCCCGTGAGTGAGGCGTCCGTTACTACTGTTATCTCCGGCCATGGTTGCCAAAAAGATTCTCCTTTGAGGATATTGTCATTGCAAGCCCACCATAGAAGATCCTGAGCAACAGCTATCGGGACTTGCAGAAGATCTGACATATTCCCTGAGAACTGGGATCACTGAGTTCTGAGTGCCCATTGAAGGGATCTCATTCTCAATCTGGTCTCTGGCATTAGGAAAACGCAGGATGCCATGAGGCTGAGCAAACTCAGAAAATCGAAGGCCGGTAGATGCTGGGCATTCTGGAACTTTGTTACCATCTGCAGAATGTGGAGAGCTCTCACCTCGGGAGGCGAGGCTTTTCCCGAGGAAGTATCCAAGACTGCTCCGATAAACTGGAGCTTTTGGGATGGTATCATGTGGGACTTCTTGAAATTGAGGGAGAAGCCCAATTTGTGAAGGAAGTGGCAGGTGACCTAAAGAGGTTCCTGAGCTTGTTCGGGAGAACGTGCTCTGATCAACCAATCGTCCAGGTAGGGGTAGACGTGAATCCCCCCTCTCCTGAGACTCACTGCCACCACCGCCATCAGTTTGGTGACAACCCTCGGGCGGAGGTCAACTCGAATGGCAGAACTCGAGACTGATAATGAGAGTTGCCAATCATGAACCTCAGGTACTTTCCGTGCTTGGGATGAATTGGCAACATGAAAGTAAGCATCCTGAAGGTCCAATGATACCAACCAGTCTTGGAGTTGTAGAGCCTGAAGGATCTGAGAAAGGGTCACCATCTTGAACTTGTCCTTCCTGAGGAACTTGTTCAAGTCTCTTAAGTCCAAGATAGGTCTCAATTCTCCGTCCTTTTTTGGGATGAGAAAGTATGGGGATTACCAACCCCTGTTCCTCTCCGCTACAGGTACCTGTTCTATAGCACCTTTCTCTAGCAGGGTTAAAATTTCCTGCAAAAGGAGCGTTTCTGGAATTTTGACAGAGTTGGCTCCCTGTGGATGATTCTGAGGCCTTTTTTGGAAGGGGAGACAGTAACCTTGAGCTACTGTTTCCAGTGCCCAAGCATCTGAGGTAATGCCCCGCCATTCCTTCAGATGCTGAGAACTCCCACTGGAGTTTTGTGTAATAAGGTCTCAGAGAGATTTGGAAGCGGCTGCAGGAGCGGCTGAGGGCAAAGATGCCGTTCCTGAGGCCGGTTTCGCATCTCACATCTCTTCCTCTTGCACCACGAGGGAAATTTCTTTTGCCTCTTTGAAAAGCCTGTCCTCTTCCTTACCAAAAGAGGAGTAGTATTGAAAAGAACGACCCCTCCAGGAAAATGAGCTGGAATAGGGTTTCTGAGGCTGGCGCATGGAGGCACTAAGATTTAGCTGCCGCTTTCGAGGTATGAAGTTTTTCTAGGCTTTCATCAGCCTTACTGCCGAATAGCCTTGAGCCATCAAAGGGCATGTTGAGAAGTCTGACCTGCACATCTGGTGCAAACCCCGACTTCCTCAACCACGCAAATCTGCGTAAAACCGTGCTTGCAGCCATGGATCTGCTGATACTATCAGCAGTATCCAGTCCAGACTGGAGACATTCCCCCATTGCCTCCTTTCCGTCTTTGACTATATTCAGGAAGCCTTCCCTTTCCTCGCCTTCCGAAATATGATCAGCCGCCACCGGAATACAGTCCCACATGGTATGGGTGAACCTGGCCAGGGTACAGGTGACATTTGTTGATTTAAGGGCCATGCTACCTGAAGTGAAAATGTTACGGGCCCAAGCATCAACTTTTTTATCCTCTCTATCCAGAGGGATAGTGGGATATGCTGTTTGTTTAGATGTAGATGCTGCCTGAATAATTAGACTTTCTGGAGTCGGATGCCTGTTTAAGTATTCAGGATCAGAACCAGCTGGTCTGTATTTCTTGGGAAAGTTACTGTTTGCAGCAGCAATACTTTCAGGATTCTCCCAGTTCTTCTCCACTGTCCTCTGGAGAGCCCTATGGAAAGGGAGAACTGGATCTTTTTGAGGACCTCTGACAATTATGTCTGTCATATCATCCTGTTCGAAAACAGGTGAAGCATTATCCCAACATATATATTCAATTACTCTGGTCATAAGACTCCTGTACCCGCAGTCTGCATGTTCTGCAGGATCAGGTCTGCCAATCTCTAATTCTGGCAATTTGTCAATGCCACTAGCAAAATGTAGAGGGTCACTCAGGTCTCTCAATTCAGATTCAGATCTATGAGTTCCTCAGGAACTTGTTTTGTGCCATATTGTACTCCAAAAGGAGAGATTTCATCCTCCTCTGAGCCAGATTCCTCATAACTTGAGGACATAGACTTAAAAAAGTCTGATCTGGGTAATGGAGTAAATCTCCTTTCTTCCTCCACAATATTTGTCGAAGGAATGGAAAAATCCTTCGAAGTTGTCGAAGGAATCTTCGATGACTTCGATGAGGACTTTGACACAGGCGTCGAAGACGGTTTTGGCTTCAATGCCGAAGCGATCGACGTCGATGGCGACGACAAAGTCGTGGAAGTCTTCGAAGCCGTATGTTTTTTATGTGGCACCGGAGAGGTACTCTACTGTCTAAGAGGCCTCGACGACTTGGCGTCGACTCGAGTTTTTCAAGTATCCTCGACACTACTGGCTTTAACCATAGTAGTTTTCGACTTCCCTTTGTCGTCCAATGGAGCGACTTTAGGGGTATGGCTCTACTGAGGTTTATTCGAGGGGGTCAGGCCGCATTCGCAAATACCTCCATCTTTTTTTGAAATTCCTCCCATTTTCTGGGGGAATCCGATTTTGTCAGACATCGAATTTCTTTAGTCAATGACTCGGAAGATGAGGGAGATCTATGTCTCCTCTTCCCTTTTTTAGACGAGGAAGACGAAGAGCGTCTCGATCTGCTACGAGATCGAGATCTCTTGGAATGCCTATGGCGATCAGATTCTTTCGAATCAGTCGATTTTTTATGTTTTTTGGACACAGCCTTAGCTTTAGAAGCTTCCCTCCCCACTGACAGTTTACCTCTCCTCTCACGAAGGGCCTTCTCCGTCATAGACGGACAGGAGCCACAGTCGTCGGTTCGATGACTTGAACCGAGGCACCAGAGACAAACTCGGCGAGGATCCGTAATCGACATTTTCGATCCACAGTCAATGCACTTTTTAAACCCAGTCTTTCGAAGGTGTAGAAGAAGACAACATTTTCCACAGAAAATCTGGAAGCGTGCCATTCTCGATAGCGAAGCGATCGGAAAAACAGAACTGAAGCAACAGGCGCGGCTCGAGCTATTTATACCATCAGTGACGTCGACAGAGTATGGAGTCCGTCGAGGGACAGTCAACGCCGCAACCTCGAGCACAGCGCCGTCTGCTGAGAATTTTTTTTTTCCCGAAGCAGCGAAGCTGGAGATATCAAATTATCATAAGATGAGGAATACGTGGGAGGACACAATCCACTCGAAGTGGGTTTATGGTCATGCGATTTGTGGAAATACCACGTTTTAATGATGTAGTCATCAGTGGGCACAAAGGGGGTTTCCCTTCCCATGACATTCTCCCGCTGAGTACCACCGCCAGGAGGACTATCGGGTAGCAGCCTCACCTCCCTGGCCTCATGGGAAAGGGCTACCCCATTAAAAGCAGTGACGACATTCTGGGATTCACCACACAATACAGACACATGCACCATGCACACACTCATTCCCAGATACATGTGCGCGCACACACACACACACACACACACACAGACTCACTCAACTAGCCTCACACACATGCACACACTGCATTACATTCAAACACATTGCAACACATATGCAAGCATACATACACAACACACAGAATCATTACAGCAGCTGTTGAAGTGTGTGAAAAGAAGTAGTTGAACTATGTCTCTGCTGGCCTGCCCCCGCTCGCCACAAACCCCGATCACCAAGGCCCCTCCCACACGCAATCCAATCCCCACACAAACACACCTGCTATTTAAGGGAATGCTCAGTGCAGTAAACTGAAGTGCAAGTTTCAACTTCTTCCTACAGTTTAAAAACTGAACCATTCTGGAATGGTTTATTTTTAAAATAAAAGTATCGGAACAGTAAAACTTAAAAAAGAATAAAGTAGAGGAGCACCGCTCCCAACCACTGCCTTAGAGTCTTCTCTAGCATCTTCACATGGCAAGGGCATGGGCACTGCACAGGAACATCACTGGGTGCCAGGCAGGAGGACTAGAACACCTGGAGCATGCCAGTGCTCTGTTCAGTGACACGGTTGCTAAACAACCTCTCAAAGTGGCATGCTACATGCACATTTTCTTTAAAAAGCACCAGACCTGCAGAATCAAAGGCAGCAAACCAGGCTCTAGGGAGGGGCCGAAGTTAAGAGGTGGTTGACCCTCCTGCTTGACTAACCCCTGGCACTGCCACCGAGCCCAAACTGGTCTACAATATGAAGAGTCTTAGGCTGGAAGCAGCGCAGGTCTTTCAGAAAAACAATTTCTTAATTTATAAACAGCTTGCAACTTGTGCCTGTGGGGCCCTCGTGATCAGAGGGCCCAGGTACAGCCCCACCAATCAAGAGGTGATGGAGAACCCACTCAACTTTGGATGGGAGGACTACCAGGGTGTTTACCAGAGCCATTCCTACCCCAGAGGTGGGGTGTGGCAGTTGGAGGAGCCAGTGTCTGTCCCTTCTACCAGTGCCTGGCTAAGCGAACAAAGTACCTCCTTTTTGCTGCTCTATGCCAGTTCAGCGAAGGCCTGGCAGTGGATGAAAGAGCCAGCAACCCAACCAAAAGCTGGTTAGGAATCGCAAGCCTGAAGCATCAGCCACACATCCAATCAGTAATTCAGACGCTCTGTGTGTCAAGAACTGTGAAAGGGATTATACCTGCAACCACACCATGGAGCAGTCCACATATCAAACCAGAAATCCAGATGCTCCTTTTAGTCCCAATATGAACTCTAAAATGTATTATACTTTGAGTGGGTCACGATCAACAAATGGCGGCTGACCCATGTACGAAAAGTGGCTGGGGCTAAATGCCTTATATATGTGCTTGTGGAGAGGGGAAGCAGCAGAGTGGAGAGTAGAAGCAAAGGAGAGTAGAAAGAAGAACATTGAAGTGGAAGACAGGTGAGTGGGACAAGGAGAGGGAACAGAGTAGAAAGGGAAAGGAAGAATAGAATACCAGGGCAAGTAGTACAAGAGCATGCAAGGAAAGGGCCGAGAGACCTGGTTTATTGAAGGCACTTTTTCTTGATCGCATTCTTATAGTGGGACTCAGGTTAGGATCTACATGGATGGATCCCAGATTTGGTAAAAATAGAAAAGGCATCTGCCTTTGGGGCATCAGTCAACCAGCCAGTCAACTACTAGACCGTAGGGGTTATCGATCTCTAGTGATCTTGGGGTTTTGGGAAACCGGGACTAGGGAAGGCGCTGCCCTGGGGAGGTGGGAGACTGACGGCCCATAGGAAGCCCCTTCACATTAATTTCAACACTAACCCCTTAACTGTCGTCGAGAGTTGGTGTGTTCTTGCGGCCATCTGAAGCAGGTGGTCATCATGGGACATCCAGACCCTGATACAGAGGTCCCCTACATCCAAGTGAAATGTTGAAGCAAGTGTGACTGTCCAAGAGTGCTCGAGTCCCCACCATAGCAACACCCAGGGTTGTTGGATGTGACCTGTATCAAGATCAGGTAGCGATAGTTCCACCAAAGTCAAATTCAAGACCAGTCTGAAGGCAGAAGTACCTGAAGGGACACATGGGCG
The DNA here is from genome assembly GCF_040938575.1 of Ambystoma mexicanum. Classification (NCBI taxonomy): domain Eukaryota; kingdom Metazoa; phylum Chordata; class Amphibia; order Caudata; family Ambystomatidae; genus Ambystoma; species Ambystoma mexicanum. Next base: position 824,453,417 of record NC_090923.1, on the reverse strand, counting down.
ACTATGCACCCAAGTCAGGATTGTCCCATAAACACTCCATGGATGAGTGAGCTGGAGTTGGCAATCCGGACAACCAAGGGGATGTGAAGGTAATCCTTTTCAATTTGGGAAACTTCACCTAGATCTAAGCCTGGCCATCCTGTAGCCCAGTTGGTGTGCAAGAAGATCTAGTCCCAGGGGTTGAAGATCGTGACACCACAGAGTGAGCAAAAGATGGGTTTGGAGAGATGACCAAAGCACAGAGAAGACATCTGTGTCCCCTCAGTGACCGAGGCCCTGCTTCAGTAGAATTTGCTGAAGCCCAGAGAAATAATAGAACAGGCTCATAAGAGTTTAGTCTCCAAAGCGGAGAGCCAAACTCTGAAGGCAGACGCATTTCATCAACTGGAAAGGGCTCTTGTACCAAAGGCATTGGTGGAAATAGCCCGCTCCATCTTGATGGTAGGCACTTGGGTCTAGAAAAGATGCAAAACAAATTCAGCCGATTCTCCTGGCCCCATGTATATGCCCAGGCTGAACGCTTTTGCAAGGCTTTCCACACCTGCCAGAAGAAAACTGAGCAGATGGGGTACCAATGGCCCCCTCCAAACAACACCCATCACAGAAATCCCATTTTACAGAATCATCATCAGCATCATGGGGCCACTCGCACCCTCCAGGGCTGGAAACAAATACATCCATGCGATATTGTACTCTGCCACCAGGTACCGGGCCACCTTTCCATTGAGGAGCACAACACCAAGCCGATTCTCAAAGTGCTCCTATCATTCGTCACCTGAGTTGCCTTACCCACAGAAATCCTCATTGACCAAGGCTGCAGTTTCATGTCTAAGCAGATGGGTTATATGAAAGACCTCAAAAATTAAGACAGTGAACACCGGTATCGCGACCTCAGTGGTGGAGAGGTTTAACCAGATTCAAGTGTATCCTAATAAGGTTGGTCGCCAAAGATGGAAAGAACTGGGATGAAGTAATTAAATGGGTTCTTTTCTGTGAGAAAGATGTCCTCTTTTTGAGCTGGTGTATCACCAAAACGCAAGACGTGTTGTATTTTATTAGAGGGGAGTGGGGAGGACCTGGGAGTCAACAGAACAGCGATCACATCATGTTATGGCACAGAAGGGAATACATGCAAATGGTACAAATCCTGGTCAAGAATCATCTTCAAGTAGCCCAGGCCTGCCAAGAGCAATCATACAATAAAGACGCCAAGCTACATACCTTTTGTTTAGGGGGACAAAGTTATGGTCACAATACCTACAACTCGGAACAACTTACTGGCCATATGGCATGCGCCATATGTTTTAGGAGGTTGGATCTCGCATCAAGTCCAGCAAGCTTACAGAAAATAAATCTCAGCTCTACCATGTCATTTGAAAGCCTGGTGAAAAAATAGCAACCCACACCTCCTATAACTCATTGAAAACAACATGGAGACTCCTTTACCAACTCAAATTCATGGTGTCACCCTGCCATCAGTTCTCCCCTCATCGAGCCACAAATAATTGGTAGAATTGCTAAGAAGATACCCAGAGGTGCTCACCCCAAAACCAGAACAAGTATGAGTGGTGCTAAACAAAATCCATACACCACCCAGAAGAGTCAGACAAACCATGCCAGCTACCACACTCTAGGAAATGAAATAGACAAGGAAGAATAGAAGAAAATGCTATAACTAGGTGTAATTGAAAGATCTGACTGAGTGTGGTCCTCCCAGATTGTGCGTGCACCCAAGCCTGACAATATCTGGAAGTTTTGTAGATATGACTGAAGATTAAATGATATGCCGAAGTTGAATCAATACCCCATTCTCCGAATAGATTACCTAGTGGAAACGCAAGGATGGGTGATGTTTATTTCAACAGTGGATCTTTCTAAAGGGTATTAGCAGGTGCTCTGGGATGAAGAGGACAAGCGAAAGACAGATTTTTTTCTACACCTGAAGGTCTCTTTCAATTCACTGTCCTCCCGTTTGGTCTCCATGGGATGCTCACTACATTCCAAGGATTGACGGATCACATCCTGACCCCCATCCGACCTTCACTGCGGCCTATCTGGACGACACTTGAGAAGCCTGGCAGCAGTCTGATCAACTCAGAAAGGCCCACGTTATGGCCAGTCCAGGGAAGTGTGGTCTGTCAAATACCTCAGATTTCAAGTGGGGAATGGATTGGTGTTGCCCCAACACAGCAAAATGGAGGCTGCTCAAAATGTCCCTCGGCCCCCAACAAAGAAAGATATTCAAGCTTTTCTGGGACTGGTAGAATACTGCTAAAGATTCATCCCCAATGTTTTGGAACTGGTAGACCCCTTAACAAACAAACCAACCAAGGCTAACCCTGTACAGTGGGATCATGAAGTTGCTTTTGGGAAACTAAAGAACACCATCTGCAAGAGCCCAGTGTTCGCTATGCCCAACTTCTGCAAAAATGTTTTGCTACCGACCGATGCCTCTTAAGTGGGGCTGTGAGCAGTCCTATCACAGATCTCATGATCGGGGCAGAGAAGCCCCTCTTATTTATCAGCCGAAAAGTATTCCCTAGGAAGAAAAACTATATGGTGGTAGAGTTACTATGTTTAATGGGAAAAGTGGGCAAAGTGGGCTAGATATAGACTTTGATATGACCCAACACTGCCAAACTGGTCACAGACCATGCACCCTTTGTGTGGATGGCCTGGAACAAAGACATCAACCCTCACATCCTGAGATGGTTCCAGGCACTCCAATCATATTCATTCAAGGGTGAACACCAGGTTGGATCCATGAAATCCAATGTAGATTTCCCCTGCCGACATCCCCCCGATAGTTAGATGCCTAGGGAAGCATGAGGACTTGGAAAAAGGGGTGTGTGTGACAGGGTCAGAGCCCTGACTCTGTAAAAAGGGGATGGGGCCAAACCTCAACCTGGGCTGGAGACCTACCAGGGTGTTTACCAGAGCCCTTTTTGCCACAGAGGTGGCGTGTGGGAGTTGGGATGCAGTCTGTGTCCCTGGCTAAGTGAACTAAGTACCACCTTTTCTTGCCCCATACCGGTTGTTCACAATGCTGGTTAGTCCTTTTCTGTTTGTCCCATAGGACTACATTACCCAGAAGAAATGGCGGTGGAGGAAAGAGCGAGCAGCCCAACTGCAGGACCATAGAGCAATCCGCACATCAAATTGGCAATTCAGGCACTCAGTGACAAACTGTGGAACGGTTTGTCCCTTCAGTAGGACTCCGGAGTTGTCCACATATCACCCTGGCAATCCATGCCCTGCCCACCGTTTAGTCCGTTTTTGGGTTAGTTATAATTGAGCAAATTGAGCCAGAGAATGTTCACCTTAGCTTCTGTGGGCACTGAACCAGCTTATGATCAGGAAAAACTGGAACAAATATTTTGTGGCACACATTTTCCGGACTCCACAAACAGTCTTTGGGCTCCCCTGCCTTTGTAGAAGTTCCCCTCATTTCACTTGTCTATACTTGGCTGCTGCCAACTAATGCAGAAATCAGTAATTTGTCTGCTACTCCTCTACCCTGACAAATCTGCTCAACTCATGACAAAATCCTAGATTTAGGTTTGGGACTCGTGCATATTCATAAGGCAGCAAAAATATTTACTCGGGACCAATGGATTTAGAAAAGGTGGACTAAGTTTTTGGTAGAAATGTGAGAGTATCTTTTTTGAAAGATGTTCTAGCCACTGGTTGTAAGGCATGCCCTCCCTTCGGGCGAGGGCTGCCTGCAGGAGAAAGAGGAGGCAAACTCGATAATTTGTTTGAGCAAAGCACATTGTATTTCTTTCCAGCAATTCGCAACCCTTCATCACCCACGATAGGGTGAGAACTGGACTTCTACTGCATCCTCATGCTCGAGGCAGGTGCCGCCGGAGCGTCATGGGGGGGGGGGGTAAGTAAGGCGGGGAGAAACGAGGATCATTGGGAGGACTGGATATTGTCCTGGCCACCTGTATGACAGATCCTCAGGGACTAGTGGGTGAGACATCTTCAGGTGTCTCACACCCTTCCTCAGTTTCCCAGGTCACCTGACATCTTACGCCATTGCTAGTTTCCCAGATCTCCCCAACGAACGTACTCCGTTTCCCCCAGTCCATCCCCACCTCTTCGTCCTTGCTTATTTCCCAGGTCTTAGACCCCTTATGCCATTGCACAGTACTCCCAGGGCTCCAGACCGGTTACACCATTCCCAGTTTCCTAAGCCTCGCAGCCTCTTACACCATACTAGGTTTCTGAGGTCTCTGGCCAGCTTACCCCAAGTCCTTGACTTCTGATATCCTGCCCCATTATCTTCCATTTACTTAGTTTCCCAGGTATCTTGACCCCTCACACTCTCACTTGGTTCCCCAGACCTCATTGGCGGTCCGCTTGTTTCCCCCAATCCCTTTAAGTTTACCAATTTCTATTTTCCCAGCCCATCTGACCTCCTCGATCCACAACTTCCCTCCCCATGCCCTTTCCTTCGTTTGCTAGATTTCCTGCTCTCTTCTCCAATTTGTTTTCCCTGTTCACCCCAGGCACATGTGTTTGGCTTTGGTGAGTGGGAGGCTGAAGGGTGAGACGTGGTACCCCTCCCTTACAACACCTTTTCCCCATCCTACCAGATAGGATACCTAGAAACAGAACCCCCTCACCCATCCGACACATACACTTTCTCACGGACATGTCATTGTGAGCGAACACAGACTAACACCAGAGCGGTATACGTGACATGTCCAAACACAAGGGGCAGGCAGAGTCAGGCAATTACTGATAATTGCACACACCCGAATTCCATCACACTTCCTCACATGGATAAAAGGCGCAGCACGAAAGCACACTCTTGGCAAGGCAAAACGCAGGAGGAAGCAGCAAGTCCGAGATGGCAGTTTAAACCGAGGAGAAAGGCAGTGAGATCAGAAAGGATGACAAGGAGGGAATTACCTTTGCCCTTTTCAACACAGAGCTGAGACTCAAGAAGCCTCAAGGATATGAGACAAAAGACCGGGAATTGTAGCTGACAAACGGTGTAGCGTATGTCAAAAGGTACACAGGGCCCTCTTGCATCGCTGCCCAAGGCGCGAAGAAGCAATTGCCACCATGGTACTGTCCTTGACTCAAACAGCAAAGTAACACCAACTAATTCAGCAGAGCCGGTGAGTTGGAGAAATTGATAACAGACCAGACTGCGTTATGCTCAAAGTTACAAGCGGCAACATTGTATGAAGAGAACTTGTATACAATTGAACTTTGCGAAAACCAAGATAGGTACCCGATACAGAGTGGTCTGGCACCACTTGGGTGCTCACTCTAAGGACTCGGTTTGGTCCCCACACCTGAACGGGTAAGAAGTATTGAACTGTGTAATCGAAGTGGTCCTGCAGCGGGTTACATTAAATCCTGTGCACATTTGTAAGTCTTCGATTGTCTAGAAACTGAAATTGTTCTGAGCCAGGCTGAGTGGGACTAATTGTAGAAAAGGTGTCTGAGCCCAGAAGAGGGAGATCCTGGGTGGTAAAGACACCCAAGAAGATTGTTGTGCCAAATGTGAAACCGACCAAGGAATGCCTAAAAATTGAAGTTGGTATGAACCCGACTGAGCGAGGCTAATCGTGAAAGAAGGATCGGAGCCTGGCTGAGGGGGATCCAGGGTGAAGAGTAAAACGTGAATATTGAGAAAGGAAGTTTTCTTTGGCGTTTGTTGTACAGCAGGTCCTTGGAGGCAAGAGACTTTGCACAAATGAGTTTCTTTCACCTGTCTGTGACCTTGTGTCAAATAAGCCCAGGAGTGTGCTGTGCTTGAGTGACGCGCCTTGTCTCGTGCTAAAAATGAGGGAAAGGGAGGCCTAGGGCCTAAACATCCAGACTTATTTTGTGAACACTTTTTTGTGAACATTATCCCACACGTTTTTGTACCATAGCGGTAAGGATTGGCAATAGTTTATTTTTAGTATAGGCTCTTTATTTGACTAGACTCCACTAGGACCATTATTATTTGATGTTCGTAGCTTGCTCCCATCTTAGATTTAAGTTTAGATAGGCGTTTTTCACACCCCTGATGAAGTTCAATAAACACCCTTGAACTGTGATCACTTGTGACTTTATTACTTGGATACCATGCCTTCCTTACAGGTGCAAGCCAGGCAGAAATGCAGGTAACATAGGGTGGGGGTACAGTAATTGTATGCTCAGTGTAGAACTCTGAGTTTGTGAGGTAGAAATCGATCACCTGTAAGTTACTGCCTGCCTAATAAAGCAGCTGCAGCCTTTCCCAACTACAAATAATTGCATGTCCTGTTATTGATTGCAAGATAATGCACAAAGGGGGAGGTGGCTTGGGAGATTCTGGGGCGGGAGCTCAGAGGGAGGTTGGGAGGTGCTTTTTGGAGATGGGGGACACAGGGGCAAAGTGTGGGCTGTCGCTGCTATGTCGGGCGATGCGCCAAGCAGTGCAAGGCTTTGGTGTACGCAGCATTGGCAGCGATGCACACCATCCTGGGGGTCCAGCTCGGAGGGCATGGGGATGCCCCGAGACCACAGCAAAGGAGTTGTAAGGGGAGGGCTGGAGCTGCGCGGAAGGAAAAGGAATGTTTGGGGTTGCAGGGGTAACACAGAAAGAGCCGGGCTAGGTAGGGTGGGGCACTCGAGGCCGTGGCCTGCCCGGAGACCTCTCCCCTTCTCTCCAGTCTCTTGCTTTTCTCCCTCCTTTTCAGTATAACCCCTTATCTGTACTTCCAACTGTTAATCTTTAACATCCTCCGCAGAATCTTTTTCCCAGGTAAGTCTATTCTTGTTGGCAGGGGATTCCCACCTATAGTCCTCAGTCACAATGTTCTGTTTGTCACCCATGGTGGGGATACTTAGTACAATCAAGTCCTTATCGTCAAACCACAAACATTTAATAAAGGACTTTTAAAGGAATGAAAAACCGACATAGACCCTTCCTGTAACCCTCCTACCTAACCGGGCCCCATTTGGGTTAGAGGTTACCCACAACACTGCATTAGGGGCACAGGAGAACTGGGACTGCTCACCATATCAGACTGGCAGCACCAAAAGGAGAATCATCAGATTGCTCCAGGACCAGTGGTCAGAAGATGGATAGCGGGAAGTGCAAGGTGGGCTACATCCCTCTTTGAAGTCGAGGATACACGGACAAGGCACTGGCAGGCCAGTTGACAGTTGTAGAGGACGGCGCAGTTACTTGAAAAACAGCTGCATAGGCCAAATGCTAGGCACATGACAAAATCACCTCAAAAGTGAAGAGTTCTGCCTGCAGGGGAAAGATGAGGCCAACTCGATATTGTGTCTAAGTAAACTCATCCATCGGCATACAACCCTTTACCACTTAGCATTTGGCATTTGGCAGGAATTGGACTTTGTCTGCAACCCCCTCCTCTGTACATTAATTGCGCGTGTCCAGCACAAAGGAGGGGGTGGGCAGGCAGGAGTGAGACACAGGAGTGAGACACAGGACCCGACAACCTCCACCCCAAGTCCTGTAGAATTTCTTTTCAGGAATGTCCCAATGGTCCAGAGCAGACCTACTCTGGTGGTTCTTGGTACTACCAGTATATACAGACAGGAAACTGGCTGAAGGCTTAACCTGTCCAGAGTTGCTTTACCTGTTTTTTTGACCTTACAATGATCAATCCCTTGCCAGAGTAGGGATCCACTTTTACATGCTTCGGTACCTCCCCCAGTCTCTACAGGTGACCAGGAATTGCTCTTGTTGGGCTCTCCACACGGGTCCAGGCTATGCTTGAAGTAAGAAGCACATTAGGGAATAATGTTACCACATTATTGCTGGGTATTTCAAATTAACCCATTGTATGTGTGTAAACTGACAAACAGGAAGACCTGAAGGGTGCACCTTCAAAACGATCTTTGCTTAGTCTTTAGTTATGCACTTAGGTGGACAAGCGTCTGCTCCAACTATGTTTCAAAAGACCTTAGTGACTCCGAAAGGGTTTGTGTAGGGGTACGGGTACAGCAGAGTATTGTGCTCGAAATTCCAAGGCTCAAGCGCACAAACACAGCTGTACTACCTTTTCCTCTCTCAGAGTAGGAAAGGGTTAGGAACAACATTAAAATACTAAATGTTGCAGTGTAACTGGAGACATACTTCTTAAATGTTGTTTTAACATATGCATACTATACAGACAATCAAGGCACTTCCCGGCATTCTTTGCACACGCATTGACAAACCTGCACTTCAGAAAACATCTGTGGAGGTTGGTGTACATTTTGCCTAACCGACTGGCATGGGGCAAGCAATGCACATGGGTTTCCAAGCAATAGGGACACAAACAAGATTTAAATTACGCGTTTTATTAAAAAAAAAAAGAAAATGAACGGAGTAAGCTTTGCCTGAACAAAGCTCTGTAAGCAGCAGAGGTCTGCATTCCTTCCTTGAGGGAATTGTCCATTCGGATGTTCATCACCAGAAAAAGCGAGATTCCCAAATTTGTTAAATGGGAATTTTCTGAAGTCCGATGAGATAGTTCTGAAACTCCCATAAATGGGAGGGGATGGGTATAACGACTGTTAAAAACCAAATGCTAGCCTCCAAATTCAGAACCCAGTGGTGCAACCCAAATGTTGTTCTCTTCAGATCATTCGAAGTCCCAGTCTTCATGAGTGGTTAAAGGTAGCAGGTTTGAGCTCCTCAGAGATCTCCATCATCTAACCAGATGGAAGGTTAGCCAAAACATAAAAATGGGCTGTGCTGCCGCGATGGCCATTGTGAGGTACATCCGCAGCTGGTTCCTGGCCACATGCACCACCACACCTTCTGCCGCGGCTTCAGACAAGATCTTCAGACGCAATGTCCTGATCTGTGTGGGAACAGCAAGAATTAACAGATGCTTAAGACAAGAACCACTACTGGAATAACGAGGCAAAACCGTACTTTCCTCTTAACTGCACAGTGATATTCCCAAAGATACAATGTAACCAATGGAACACTCGTTAACTTATCTCTCATAGAACAACGTCTGTTTTTGATTTGAGAAGGTTACGTTCACTTCCAGCAAATACTTGTACTGAATGACAACTCACTCGGTCAATGGCCATGTCAAACCACGAGGTTGACGTAGATTTGGGTAAACTCCATGACACTGCTGAGTTTTAACATCTTAAAATGGTATATAGGTTAATGGTCCATTCCCTTAGAGCATCCACTAATTAAGGCATCCAGGACGGAGGCTACAATGCCTGCCTCAGCAAAAGTAGAATATGTGGATTACATTCTGGCCCGGTTATAGTTTTATGCTCTGCCTGGGTTTGCCATGTCATTCACTTAGCAAAAGGCAGCCAAAATAGGAGGCTAGAACCAAGAGAGAAAAATGAGGTGTGCTACAAAGAGCTAGAAAACCATCTAATGATTACAGGGGATGATCTAGTAAGTGTATGGGATGGGCTGGTGAGTTAAGCAAGCAAAGTGCCGTACCAACAGGAGCAATAGCATCAAGAGACAAGATAAAACTTTATTATTTCGGTCAATGCCTATAGAGGTACATTAAAACCCACAGCACAATAGCTAAAAATATATCACAATAAAATTACATATACTACAATGAAAGCGCTCTCAATTCCAGCGCATACTCAACATAGACATCTATTTTTTGCGCACAGTTAACACTTGGAGGGGACAGAATCATGTTAAAGTTGTACGTGCACTTCTTAACCCTTGATCTCTAAACAATGAACAGAGATATTTGCGCCACAGTTTCGTGTATAGAGGGTATTTTAACAAGCAGTATAACAGATCATTCACATCAAGTTTATTACAGGTGCACCTATTCAAACTTTTCCTTCTTTTGTCCTGCAAGGTGCATTTTGTAAAAAGTAGCTTAGATCTCAAGAGAAGGAAGACGGTCCTCATTCTTGTATCATTAAACCAAAACATTTATTTCGATAGTCCCAGATCGTTGTTCCTGCTAAGATAACCCGCATTGCTTCTTTTATTAGATTCACAGGCCTCTCTTTCGATTTGTTCTAACTTGAAAAAGGTCTTGGTCAGGGTTTCTGCTGCCTCATCCCCCCCCGGCCTGATCTGCCATGAAAATAATCCACCAGACCAAGCTGTTTGAAAGTCATCTGAATATAGTTTAACCATTTTCACTTATATTGTATGTCCGAGTCAAAAATATCCCGAATTAATGACCTGGTCAATGATCGAGCTGGGTTACCCCAGAGGCGTAGCCAGTACAACAGTAGTAGGAGCTGAATAAGATCTAAAGCAAACGTCATACCACATTCCTAGTGTAATATGTAACTGGGAAAGCCTGAATTCACCCCAGAACTCCATTTAGCAACTGATTTTCTGTCATTTGAATAAAAAAGGCACCTGATGCCCCCCAGACTGCTGCTCCATACGTAGCCAATGTAATATACTCTGCTTTATAAACACGTAGGGCATGCTCAACTGGAAGCCCGCCCATACTATTTCCATAACGCAGTATAGAGCCATTCATCTGGGCACATTTATTGGCCTGAGAATCAATTTGCATACGCCACTCAAGGCCTTCGAAAATGTCACACCCAAGTACATAAAAGAGCTAACCCATTGCATGGCATGCCATGTCCTTCGGCTAGTATGGTTATTGTTTTACTTTTTATGGTCCCAATACACATTACTTCTGAATTTGCCACATTTATTTTCAGATCTCTTTCGGACATGTAACTACAAAAGCCCTTCACCACCTGTTGGAGGGCCCTTCTCATTTTTGCAATAAGAACAGCATACATTAACACGGGAGGCACCTTCCAGCTATTTTAGGTACATCACTCTAAAGGTAAGTGGTAGACAATGAATTGATATAAAAAGCAAGAAGGCCAACACACATCCCTGTCTAATGCCACAAGTAGAATTTATGGGGTCTGATATCTCCCCTAATGCGTGAACAGGTACTTTTACTTCGAGGTCTGTGTGAATAGCTACCAGGAGATCCAGTAAAAAAAGGCGGCATGTCGAGGGATTCCAGGTATATCCACAGTTTCGCGTGATTTACACATTCGAAAGCTGTGCTTAGGTCCATAAAGGCTACATAAATGGGGGCCCTATAGCCATGATCATATTTCCCCAAAATATGAGACGAATTCAGGATTTGGTCAACCGTCCCCACGCCTTTACAGAAACCATATTAGATCTCTGATAAAATAGCATTCTCCTCTACCCAGTCCATGATTTTTCCCATGAAGTGCCGGCCAAACCATTTAGCTGTTTTATCAATTAAGGAAATTGGACGGTAATAGGTTGGATCTGCAGTATTCCCCTTCTTAAAGATCGTCAAGACGATAGCCTGGTTCCAGTTGCCTGCAATGGTCTTACTCCATGAGATAATATTACACATTCGTGAATAATGGTACCCTCAATTTCCCATTCATATTTAAAGAATTAAATTGGGACCGAATCCGGACTGGCAGCTTTCCAGTTAGATACGTTTTTAAGTGCGTTATCCATGTGCTTTATAGAAAAACTAAGATGATCATCTTGCACTGGGTTATGAGGTGCTCCATTTGTCACACTTGGGGGAGGCCTTAATGCTGCAATAGGTAAAGGGTCAACGGAGTTATACATTCTTGAGTAATGATCCAACCAACTCTTTGATCACTGCAGCCCCCCCTCTATCTTTACTGGAATTGTTATTTAAACCTGCAGCAATTGTCCTCCAATATAGTTTGGAATCAGCAGAGATGGCGGCCATTTCCAGGTCCTTCCATCTCTTTGCGGCCCATTCTGCTTTCCCATTGTTAATTGCATTTCTATATAATAGCCTAAGGGCGGCAATTTCGCTGCTGCACCTAATTGGCCGCTTCAAAGCTATGAGGAATGATTGTTTAGCAGACCTACACTCGTTCCCAAACCACCCTAGCCTTTTGCAGTCATGCCTTAGCTTCCTTTAGGACCCACAAAAGCCTCACCTGCAATCCTCATACTGCCCCATTTATTCAGCACCCTGTTTGAATCAATAAGGTTATTCAGGCACTCTTCAAGGCAAGGCAGGGTATTACGAATACATCTCAACATCACATTTTCATGATCACATTGAGGAAACAATAATGGTTTACAAATGTCTTCAGCAAATCATTTCTAATTGCCCTGAACAAGGTTTTTTTTTGTTAATAGTTTTTTATTGATTTTTACAACAAACAAACCATAACTTTCACACCTGACATTTTCAGTTTCAAGTATCGTAGCATACAATACACGTTCTTCCTTAAGGTCTCCCCCTCCCTCCCCATCCCCTGAAACTTGAGCTCTCCCCCCTTATGCCTCTGGCTCACATTGCTCTGGGTAATTCTCTTACTCATTCTCGGGCATGTCGTCGTCACTGGGGTCACCCTGGGTGGGCCCGTACAACAAAGCTATCATTTGTCGCCATTCAGTCAGTGGTCCCACATCTTCCCCTCCCCCCTCTGTTGGCCGCCTCATACCGTGGCCACTGTCTCAGCGTCTGCCCATTTTAGGAGGTCCCTCCACCAGATCTCTAGTCTGGGTCTATGGGTGGCATTCCAGCTCATGGCAATTTTCCTTTTGGCCAGGATATATGCTAGGTCTTTGAGTTTGCATACGTGTCTCAAGTTGCGTGGCCTGGAAAATCCCCCCAACATGCATGCCCATATGGATTCCACGCCTAGTTTGATTCCCTTTTCAGACAGCTTGTGCTTAATTTCCCCCAAAATTTCCCAAACTCCGGGCATGCCCAGAACAGATGGATCATCCCTACTCCCACCTCTCCACATTTGGGTCATTTTTGTGCTTCTGCATTTCTGAATTTTGCAATCATCTGGGGGGTCATGTATGCTCTGTGGGTGAAGTATATTTGGATCTGTTGCAGCCTTGCATTTCTGGACACCTTGTGATATCTTTGGCTCTCTCCCATTGCCCATCCTGCATGGTCTCTCCCGCCTCCTCTTCCCGGTCCCGCCGCAGTTTGAGCAGCTCTTTTCCCACTCTTGACATTGTTAGTTCATATATCCTGGATATTTCATGCCCTCCCTCCAACAGGTCATACATCATTTCTATGGCTGTATCCGGCTGTTCTGCTAGTGCTATTTCTGACCACGTTTCTTTCACCCTTTTAACTATTCTGCTGTATGTAATATGCTGTCCCGCATGTACCCCTCTCCCTCTTGCCAAATATCCCCCAGGGTGGCCAGGCCCACTGGCTCCCAATACTTCTGGATTCCTTTCCTTAGTTGGGCATCTGCGCCGCATAGCGCGAGTGGTACCTGCGGGGAGCACGGGGTTGGGCCCCACATGGCCTGGCACGCTTTGTGCCAAATCTCCCAGCCCAGTGTTAGCAATCTCGGTCTACCCCGCATCTCTGACTTGGGTAGCCATATAAGTTCTCGTAGGAAATATGGGGCACTCTCTTCCCTCAACAGCCTGGATTCTGCGGTCTCGTCTTTCCGCCAACCACCTGGTTACATATTGCAATTGTGCCGCCAGGTGGTATCTCTCAAAATGCAGAAGGTTTATACCCCCCCTCTATCGTACGCGTTATGCTTTTCCACAGGGCCACTCTGTTTCTTGTATTGTGCCATAAGAAACCTCTGCACAGGCTGTGTAACCTGGTAAAGAAGCACATAGGCACCATGTGTGGGATGTTTGTAAAAAAATGCAATAGCCTAGGTAAGACCACCATTTTCAGCAGGGCCGCCCTCCCAACCATAGCCAGGGGGAGCTTTGCCCGGAACTCCATGCTATTCTTGATGCCCTCCACTGCTTTCTCTGTATTGTACTTATGCTCCTCTGCTACCATGTGGTAAATATTGATCCCCAGGTATCTGAACGTTTTGGTCTGCCAAGCTATCTGCAGGGTGGGTAAGTTTTCCTGTGGTATGCCTTTGTATCTACCCAATGGGAACATGCTCAATTTTTTTGGATTGACCGCTATCCCGGAGAGAGCCGCATAGCGCTCCATCACTTCTAGAATGTATTGTAGGTTCTCCTCCGGGTATCGCAGTTACAGGAGCATGTTGTCTGCATACAGTGATATCAATTGCGGTCCCCCTTTGGTGCGCATTCCTATCTCCCCGTATTGTTGTCTTAGATAAATTGCCAGCGACTCTAGTGCGAGGATGTACAGCATCAGAGACCATGGGCAACCCTGTCTTGTGCCTCTGCTTAGTTGCCACCTATCTGAGATTATCGCTCTGGTTTTTACCCTAGCTGTGGGGGAGCTATACAACATTTTCACCCACCTCAGGTACCCAGGTTCTATCCGTATTCTTTTAAAGCCGCCATCAGCCATGGCCACCTGACCGAGTCAAAGGCTTTGACTGCATCTAGCAAGACTACTGCTATTTCGCTTGGGTCGCCCTCTGTCTGCTCTATGATTTGGTGGAGCCTCCTGTGGTTATCAGATATACTTCTGCCTCGGACATACCCAGTTTGGTCCGGGCGTATCAGTTTAGTTATCACCTGCTTAAGTCTATTCGCTAGTACGGACGTGAGGATTTTGCGGTCTTGATTTAGCATGGATAGTGGTCTGTACGACCCGCAGTCTACACTAGGCTTGTCTGGTTTAAGTAGCAGCATGATTACTGCCTCTCAGGGATTCCAGCAGTCTCCCTTTCTCGTATGCCTCATTCAGCATTGCCAGTAGCGGGGGGGAAGAATCTCTTGCCTGTATGCTTTGTAAAACTCGCTGGGAAGGCCATCCGTGCCTGGGGCTTTGCACGTGGGTAGGTGCAGCACCACTGCTTCCAGTTCTTCCAGTGTAACTGGGGCTTCCAAGTTCTCTCCATTTTATGCGCTTAATTTGGGCAATCCCATGTCCTAGGATCTCCTGGGTGTCTCTCTCCATATTCTCCCCCGTAGCTGCATACAGGTGTATATAAAAACTAAGGAATCTCCCGTTCACCATCTCCTGGGTATTCCAGACTTGTCCCGCCTCTCACACTATCTCTCTAATTGCTGGTCTTGGTGCCTCGTTTTTATTTAACCATGCAAGCACCCTCCCTGGTTTGTCCCCTCCAGCGTGTTGTCTTCCAATGCATTGCTTGTCATTCAGGTTGCTTAGTCTCTCCCAAAGGTCCTTGTCAGCTAGTTGAAGCTGGCCTACGCATTCTGCCTGCCCCTGTGAGATGCCCTCTTCATTCATTAGTGTTTCCAGTCTTTTCTCCTGCAGCTCTCACTCTATACCTCCCTGGAGCCCTTTAGATTTGGATATGGCCCCCCCTTATTACCACCTTAAATGCCTCTCACAGAGTTGCCTCCGATTTCGTGCTTCCAGTGTTGTTCTCGAAATATCCGATTATCTCTTCCCTTAGGTCCTCTCGGAATGTGGTATCCCTCAGTGCCTCGGCCCGAAGCCTCCATGTTGGGATTCGGGCTCTAGGGGGCTGGTGTCGCCACTCCAGAACCAAAGGGGAGTGGTCTGATAGTACTCTCGCTATTTCAGGCGGGGCGAACACATAATCCAGCCTTGTGGACAGATTGTGGGGCCACATAGTGTGAATGTCTTCCTGTCGGATGTTGCCACCTCCAAATGTCCTCCGGTCCAAAATCACAGGGCTCGTAATGCTCTCGTTGTGAGGGTGGGTTTATCTAGTTTTGTGTCCGATCTAGTTGGGGTCTAGCGTACAGTTGATGTCCCCTCCCCATATGATCGCATCTCCTGTGAGGGGGCTGATCTTTCTCTATAGAGTTTTATAGTAGGTCACTGTGTCCTGGTTGGGGGGATATGTGTTTATAATGCTTAGTTCTCTGTTCTCTAAGAGCCCCCGGAGTGCTACCATCCTCCCATCTGGTTCCACCGTGGTCTGTAGTAGCTGGAGAGGCACCTGTGGCGCCACCCAAATGATCACCCCCTAGCGTATGCTGAATAAGTTGCTCCTATAGTGGTACCTCTCCACTTTTTTTTAAAAAATTACCTCTTGTTTCTCCTTTGTGAGGTGAGTTTCCTGCAACAGAGACATGTCTAAATGTTGCCTTCTCAAGTACATCATCACCTTATTTCTCTTCAAATAGGTGTTAAGTCCCCTGACGTTCCAGGTTATTATCCTGAGGTCACCCATTGTCCTTTAGATCCCCCCTTTCCCGTCCGTCCGTCCCTCCATATCCTTCAACCCGAGAATACTTAATGTGGGTCATATGCAGAGGTGCGTGGGTGCATGCTCGTTCCTTACCTACTATCAATACAAACTCCCCAACCCCCTCCCCGCTCCCGTTCCAGCCCCAACTTTTGCCCAGCTCCATCCCTGGATCTCAGGCGATCCCACATTTGGCCCCGTTCACGGTACCGGGAACCCAGCAGGTGGTTACCGCTCTACTGGTAACTCAGCTAACCTATCTAAGGGAGTGTGAGATCGGGTGCTCTGTATCTCCCTGTTGTGTGCTACAGTTCGCTTGCTTCCCCTTTGTGTGACACGACTATATTCAAATCCCATTTTCTCGTCTTATACAGCACCTCATTCTCCAAAGTCTCTGCATCATTTCTCTGCACCGCTTTCCTTCTGGCCGTCCTTTCCTTCTGGGCAATTTTGTGTGTCCAGCCAATCTGATGCATCCTCTGGGGGTGTCAAAAAATAGTGTCATATTCTTGTGGAACACCTTCAACCTTGCCGGATACATCAGCATGCATCTGTGGCCCGCTTCCCGCAGCCTCCTCTTTACTGCTCCGATGTTGAGTCGCCGTCGTTGCACCTGGAGTGTGTAGTCGGGGTATGCCATGATTGAGGCGGATGACCTTCGGATCGTGCCTCCCTTGCAAAAGAATTCCAGGATCCTTTCCCTGTCGCGATAATTTTGTATTTTGGCTATGATGGGTCTCGTGGGTGGCCAAGGCTCTGTGCGCCCTCTCCACTACAAATCCCAAGGTAAGGGTTCCCCCTTCTATTTCTTGCAGTTGCATAGATTCAATGTACTCTGTGGGGTTCGATCCCTCTTCCCCTTCCGGGAGCCCCACAATACGTATATTGTTCCTGTGTGCCCGTCCTTCGGGCTCTTGGCCCTGCTCTCCAGGTTGCCCACCTGCTGGCGTAGCGTGTGGGTCTCCAAGGCGTGCATGGCACAGCCAGCTGTGTTGGCCTCCACTTCTTTTTCTAACTCTCCTGTGCGGTCCCCAATTGCTCTTACATCTTGTCTCAGGAGGCTTAGGTCTATTTGTACCGTGTCAATTTTAGCTTCCAGCGCCACTTTGTGTGGCCATGGTCGCTTCTAATTTAGTTTCCCACGCCACTTTCAGGCCTGCGATGGCTTCCAGGATTTGCCGGTCTCCTCGCGTTGGGGATGCGTCCAGCTGGGCGTTTTTGTCTTTGCTTCTAGCTCCTTCCGTTGATTGCAGGTTTTTTGTGAAGTCCTCCATTGTAGATTGCTTCCCTTTTGTTTGTTTTGGGCAGGCCTCCTACCTCGGATGGTGTGTCCCTTGCTGCTACCAGGAACTCAGCCTTACGTGTGTGGGCTTGTTACAGCCTCCCTCTCGTGCTCCAGCACAGTGGTCTGTATCCCAGGCTGTGGTCTTGTGTGGGCTATTTCGTTGTGGTGCTGCCAGGGTTGGTCTGTCGTGTTTCTAGACCTCACCTGGGGTGCCCCGGCTTGCATTGCGCCGACCTGCACCACTCCTTATGCCTGGCTACAGTCTAGCGCAGCCTCAGGGCAGTGCTGTGGGTGCCGTAGTATTTTCCAGCGAGGTCTTCTCCTCGCCTACCGCCCAAAAGTGGGGTGGTGCCTCACCTTCTATGGCTGTCCATGGTTGTGGTGCAGCTTCAGGTGGGCTTGTCTCTCTGCCCTGTAATAATTTCCCGCGTGGTCTTTTACAGCGTGCCCCACGTGCTCCTTGCCTGGGCCCAGTCCATCAAAGTGTGGCCTGGCCGCCGCTTGCCCACAGCTAGTGTCTGTTCGAAGATATGCCCCGTGCCATAGGTCATATGCAGGCTTATTACCCGCTGTGCTGCCTTCCCCAGGGATCGGGTACCCTTTTCCTGCGGCCTGTGGTGGGGCTCGCCTTTTATTTCCTCATTTCCCCCCCTTTATATTCCGTTTCTTTGGGGGCTGTAGCAGCATAGTGCAGCGGGGAGCAGGCTCATGCATCTTTGTCTCTCTGCGCCCCCGGATTGCTGAAGTATGGCTGTGGTCCGTGGGTCGTCCAGCCTACCAGGCTCTGCGCCGTAGCTGTGGGCACAATGCCGTGCCCGCACCGCCTTTCGCGTTCCTCTCAAGTGCGTGCCGCGGGTCGGGCCCCTCTGAGGCTATGTGGCTTGTGCAGCTGGGGTGTGGAGCCACCCGGTGTGCGCGGCTCCCGCTCATCCGCGGGGCGTGATCACACCCCGCAGCTGCCCAGCCCGATATGCGTTGCAGTGTCCAGGGACCCCGCTTCGCTCCAGAGTGTTCCTTGGCGTGTCCTCACGCAGTGCTCCGGTCCTCTGATATCCACACATTGCGTCTCGGGTGCTGTGCCCGGCCTGCCTCTTCTTTGTTCCTCGGCGGGGTGGCCATTTTTAAAGAGGGTGCCCATCTGGTCAGTGGTCTGTTAAGATTCCGATACTGCTGCTGCTGTCAGGGTCGGATTACAGTTTCTTCGTGCGGATTGCACTCTCCTCATATTCCCACGCATATACCTAATTTTACAATGTGAATGCTACGTTGGGGGAAGCAGGTATTCATAGGATCATCAACGGATCTCTGGGAGCTCCGGAATTTCCGTCCCTCTACATGGCCAGTAGCCACGCCCCCTCCCCTGAACAAGGTTGTCTACGATTGAAGGGTAATGGCAATTTAATAGCTAAAAATCAAAGGGCCGTGGTCACTTTCCAGACGTGGAAGTACTTCAAAATCATGAATCAAGTTCCAGCTATAATATATATATAGATATATCCACAACAAAATAGTCAATAATAGAACGATATTTAGAGTTACTAAAAGTATACCTAGCAGGAACATCAGAGGGGCACCTGCCATTCACTGGACGTAAGTAAGCCCAACTCATAACCTTAATAGGAATTCCCGCCAGGGGCATCCAGGCTTAGATCAGACAAACCCGGAACGGGGAGATGCAAAGCTGTATCTTCTTCACTTTGTGAAGCCATCTTGCATAATGCATTTCCCATTTTTAGGTTAAAATTCCCTCCTATATAATATAGGGGTTTTCCTCGGGAATCGTCACCAGTAGGCATCAATCCAACTTTGTGAAGTAACACCTACAGCAGGCCTCCCACCCCGCCCAACATGTCTTTCCCTTCCTTTATATTGTAAAAGTTAAACATACGAATTTTGTTCCTAAGAGACAATGTAATATCTACAATCAAAAGGGTATAAGACGAAAAAAACATTATTTATACTTACACAGCCCATTCGTGCTGAATTATAAATAGCCAACCCCCCTCGCTTCCTCCCCAGTCTATTAGTAGTGGCACCAATAAAAAACCAAGACGTAATTCATGAAATCTAGGGAAGCAACAGTCCAAGTTTCCTGAAACATAATATCGAACTGAATCAAAAAGTCCATCAATTCAGGATCACTTAATCTACTCTCCAGGACTGCAATGCTCCAAGACAATCTTTAAAGAAAATAAGGCTTTATGGTCACTAGGAAGAAGAAGGTGGGACGTGTTTCACACAACCATACACCAAGTCCCTTGCACTGGCTGAAGTGACAAATTAAGTAAGCTTCGTCTCCCCTAATTTAGCTTCAAGCTGTCCCGAACTCCGGTCCATTACAGTCAGTTTGTTTGTCTGGACGACTGACAGGATGTTGCAGTTCTGGCTTGTATACTAGGATCAGGGCCATACCATTTAATAGCATTTAGTGGGATCAGCCAAGTACCATGTAGATGGCAAACCTTATGCTTGGAATCCGGGTGAACTGCAATAACTTTTGCCACCAGGGTTGTGCCATAATTCAAAATGCACAAACATTAACCCATTTGTCAGACCGAACCGGATGTTGCATCCGCCACAAAACATACAATCAGACAAAATGCGTGTAACAGTAAACATTCTAAAAGATATGTCCGAGGCCCCTACAATTTCACTCAATGCTTTAACTAATGCTCTTTTATACACATTTTTGTTCCCATGGTTCATAACCTTAAAGCAGCAAATAATATTCTGCACACGCCACTCAGCCAAAGCATCAAGTGATGGGACTCCCACACTTGGGTCTCTAGACCAACTATTTGGACACAGGCAACAAAGTGCAGCACACACACATTACATGAGAGAATAGGCTCTCGGGGATGCTTTCTAGGAGATTAATTATGACAAATCGCTGTATGTCATTTATGCACAAAGCAGGATTCTCCAAACAGCAATGTGTGATTGGCCAAGTGATAACTTTAAAGTGCCAGATTTGATCTTGGGCCAAAGGTCACCAGAGATAACAATCCCTTCTGCCACAGGAAAATATTGGTGCTGCTCCTTACACCACCAATCCGTCCATCACTTGGACAGAGCCTGGCTGCTATACCATAGGATATATTTCAACTTTCCTATAGAAGTGGCGTGGGAACCTCAGAAATCAATGATAAATTAACAAAATAAAGAATGGGTAAAAAATATGTTCTGACAGATTTGCAAAATTAAGTAGAGAAGATGGTAAGGTTCTGGGCCCCCGTCCCTCCCAAATGTGTGCGTTTGCTAGATCGGTATACCCCGTTCAGATTTACTGTATTAACAAAAAGATCTGTCCTCTTCACATGCGATAACCAAGCAACACAATGCTATAAGGCATTACAAATTACTGGCTTTACTTATAAAAGTCTAAACCATGGTGCACATTTTTAAACTACCCACTAGTGCCGATGCAAGTCGTCACTGTGCTTAAATTTATCAGGTAAGGGTTTGTTACATTGAAAGCCATTTCTCTTGAACGCCATTGCTTCCCATAGGGATAACATTGAGCTGCAAGGTGCTCGGCGGCATGATTCTTGTATTCCGTTTCCTTAACACAATGGTCCTCCATCCACACCCTTGATCTTGAAGTTCAAATGCCAATCTACTTTAAATTGTTGCACAGTTCAGGCAACTCTTGTGGTAGATGATAGCATTCCCGTATAAAGTCAGCACAGAGGTTATTGCAATTGTTGCTCATCAATTATATAGCAATTATGAAGCCCAAAAGTCACCAACATACCAGTGTCTGTTTTAATTGAGAGTTTGGGTGCAGAGACGGTCAGGGCCAGGTTCTGCCACTTTAATCTCTGCTAAGTATTTTAATCCCACAAGTCTCCCTCAATAATCACATCCTTCCTCTCCTCACCCTCACGCTCTCCAACCAAACTTGCTATGGCCCGTTGGAATGCCAGATCTCTGTAATAACACTTCCATCCTCACGGGCCACTTTGACGTCCATTCCACGAAAGTCTGATTGCTGTCACTGAAACTTGGATTATTCCTTTCAACATTGCCACTCTGGCTGCTCCCAACATGGCTTGCATCAACTTCTACTTGCCACGTTTAGCAAAAAAAGAAAGCAGCGGTTTTAGGCTCATCAAATCCCCCCCGCACCCCACTGACTTTACTCCCTCCTCTTTTGAGCACATCCCTGTCCAGTCCCTTGCTTCCACCAATATAGCGCCAACCTGCACACTCAAATCACTTCAACCTACCACTTGAAACTCTTCCGATGTCCATACGACCAGCATGTGTAACTGCAACTTTATCACATGGCCAAGATCCGTCGATTACAGCTGAACTGAATTCGGAGATCAATCTTTGGTCATCCCATACAGCTTTCAAATCCACACTCATGGAAACCCGCTGGATCCTGTCTTCCTATGCTCCTCGCGCCTCTACTCTCTTTTGTGCCACCAGCTCACTCTCGCTCCACCCTTGCCCACAAATTATCATTAAAAAAAATGCAAGACAAACTCCTTCCCACCTCCTCTGCCCCCTATCACGATCACTGCAGAGTTCAAAACAGCTGAGAACACAGAGAAATGAAAGCTGGATAAAGACAGACTCCCCCCCCCCCCAACTCACAAAACCATGGCTCTACCCAGGTATTGAACAGCTTAGGGTAACCATTTGGCTCCACATTCGCTGCAAAGCTTAATACCCTGCTCTCCTTGCCGTTTCACAACCTCTCCTCTGCTCTAGGCTTCTTACTATGTAGACCTCCAAACCGCTCGCCTCTCAAGCTCTTGCAAGCGGTCCATGACTCTCCAGGCCATGCTTGCCACCATGCCCCCAAAAGTTACACTTCCTACTCCTTTTACGCTAATCACTTGCATCTGGCGTCTCCTTCTCCTCCAAAATCACCTAACCCTATCCAACTTTCTATCTCTCCTCTCTTCACTATCACACTTCCATCATGCCTGTCATTCTCAGCTAATTCCACTCAGCCAACCCGTCATGTGCTCCTACCAATCCTTTTGAACCTCAAAGAGCTTGCACCTGCATCTTGCCCTGCTACAAGGTGATCATGACCATACCAATCTTGAAAAGCAAAAAAAAATAGAATGTTGCCCCTAACATTCCTTTCTACAGACCCGTCTAGTCTGTAGTGAGTCTATCCCACTATTCAAAAATCTTCAACTGCATTGTCAACTAACAAAAGGTCATTCTGACAGCTCCTACAATCTGGGTTCCACAGCAATTACTCTGCAAAAAGTACCACTCACACCTCACCATCTGCATTATATTGCATCTCTTTCCATCTTGCCTCCCTCCTCCAAACTCTACTCCCTAGGCTTGAAGGACACTGTATTCAAATATGTGGCCCGTTAGCTCGGACCCCTCTTTCCAGAGCTCCTGGAATGTTAACATCTTCTCCAAACCCTCTCCAAGTGGGCATCCCACAAGGATCAGTCCTGGGCACACACCTCTCTGCTCTATAAACCCAACTCATATTTCACCTTCTCTTACTACAACTTTGCTGAGGACGCCCAGATGCTATTCTTTCACCCAGTGACATTTCAGAGTGAACCATGTATTGCTTCAGCAGGATTCTTCATTAGATGGCACTACATTTACAGGAGTTGAGCATCAGTCAGACGGAGGCAATATTTCTTTCATGATATAATGACACTCTCCTATGGCCCATATCATAACGTGTATTTGTAGAGGGCACATTCTCCACCCTTGCCCCGCGAGGGGCATCTTAGCGCTGTTGACAGACAACAGGGGTTTATTGTTACCCAACTTCATGGTACTCATTTTATCGACTTCGTAAGGATGAAGGGCCGAGTAGACCTGCCAGGATTCGAACCTGTGACCATGAGGTAAAACGCATGCCCCTGTAGAGGCTGCATTCGAACCTGTGACCATGAGGTAAAACGCATGCCCCTGTAGAGGCTGCATTCGAACCTGTGACCATGAGGTAAAACGCATGCCCCTGTAGAGGCTGCATTAGCCCACAGAGCCACTGATCCGGCCCATATCAAGACGAACCCCCACACTGCCCACTAGGCTGCATGACGGCACATCCCCTCCCTCCCTCAATCACACAGCCAAAACTCTGATCTCTATCCTGGCACTCAAACTGGGTAACGGCTTCAGCCTCCTCTTGGGCTTGCAAAACTCTTGAAACTCTGCCAGCTTAGACCTGATGCAAAACAACTAATTATGCAACTAAGTATTAATGTAACTACCGGCACAAGATCTAATATGTACAATATATTTATGTATGCAACTTTGTCCAAAATGTATCCCTACTTTGTCCCCAGGCGCTTACCCACCCTGAAATCGGACTGCCACTCCTGAATGTTTTCCCTCTGTATGGCACTTCAGAGGAAATGCCAACTTCTGCAATCAAATCAGTAGAAATACAATCTGTTAGGAAAGACCAATCTGTTCCGGACCAGGTCACAATAATGGCATTGACAATGAAGCAAAAAATAAAAATAAAAGGAGCTGCGTCCAGTCTTCGCCACACTTTGTTCAGCAATGCGATTCCCGTAAAGCTAAAGTGGAGTTTGTACAGACCGTAGTAGAGCTCATTTGCTCAGTGAGCCCTCGCCTCCCACTGCGCAGCGGATACCAAAGGTTACTCTGGGAAATAATCCTGTGCCATGGATCTTTGCCCTTAACTAGAGATCACTGTGCACATAACATGGAAATCATCATATTCAAGGTAAGAAAGCGCAAATATCGTTGCCTGTGCAATACGGTTACATACAATATAATCGTTATTAAAACCATGAGATGGCAACTAACGATCTGAAAAGAACTACGGAAAAAATATCGAGATGCCTTTTTCAGCGTGCATTTACTTAGAGATGCTTTTACGGTCTATGGTGTCAGAGTGCCATCTAGTGGATTTTGCGGTAATTCTTACAAAGTATCTGCACCAAATCCCAAACCTAACTTTATTCTTCCTACACGTTGTCCATACAATTATCTTTGTAACGGGTGATTCCCCCATTTGACCCCCCCCCCGCCCACATCTATCTCTGAAGCCACCCTTTATCTTTTTTTGCAGCGTTTTAAGCTGGAGTCTATTTTGCCATTTTATCGAAATGACGGTCACACCTGAAAACTGCATTTTTCCCTGAAATTCAAAATGTTTACATCGATTCGACTTTGAATACCTTCTTTGTTTTTGATTTTCGATTACACCTTCGATTATTGCATCTTTGTTTATTCCAGCAACGTTTCCACTGGTTACAACCCAACACATGGCTTGAAAATTTAGAATCATGCTTAAGGGAACTTTTTTTAAATTATAATTTATTTTTCCACAAACATTTCTGGGATGCTACCGATTCCAATACAGATTTGCAGAGTTGCCATCATTGGTAAAACAGTTTGTTGTTTCCCCCTTCTGGCCAACTGCCCCCAACATTCCTGCCGGACCACCCCCAAAATACATACACAGTTAATCTACTTGCCATAGTGAAATGAAGCACTTGGCGAATTAAGAATGCAGAACATTAAAGCGCAATCTGACGTCGGTTTTGAAGAACATCCTTACCATGAAAACTACATTGGCGATACAGCACCAACTCAGCATTAGGTAGTATCCTGTTCTTCCAAAGAGCAGCCCAGATACAACCCCCACGATCATCCTATCAAGAAAGATTGCATTACACATGGTAGTTAAGAAACAAGGTGCAGTGGGATAACAGTAATTTAAGGGAAAGGATTTTCACATAGAAACGTGCCTGCTCATGAAGGATATGGATTAAAACACAAGACCAAGTATGGGTTTTCTTTTCCTATTCTCGATTTTTCTGATCAGTGATTTTTTTTTGCAGACCTCTGGCAAATAAGGCAACAGAAATAACATCTCCCATTGTAGCCTCCTACCATTTGGCAAGTTTTTAGGTATGGTGTCTGTTCCACATTCCCCGCTCACCTTAACAGGTAATTTGTGAAAATATTGAATGTTCCCAACGCCCAATGTTCTCCTTAGAATCTTCAGGATAACCTCGGTCTCTACTCCAAAGTTAAAAAGAAAACAACAACCAAAGAGCCTTTCTCCAAAACCAAATGTTGAAAACATAAATCTTTGTATCGGGTTCTTGGGTTTTCACCTCCTTGGTCACTCACAGTCTGGATAAAGGTCTCTTCTCTCCTCCCCGGAAATAGATTTCCTTCAGAGGATACAACCATCTATTTAGTTGTTGGTAGCTCAGATGCGGTCTGACCCTCCCAAACCCATGGAGTTGGGGTGTTACCAGGTGTGAGCCACCCAGTTTTACTCCTAATTGGCGTTGGCAGGCTACTAAGCTTTGTACCAGCAACCCATCATAACAATCTGTTTCCACACGCCTCCACAACCGATCTTCACCTGCTTCTCCGACACCACATGCACATTCCTCCTCCCGCTGTTGGCTCCACTGCTTCAGATCAGGGTCTCAATTAAACTATGCCTAGTGCCAGACGTTCCCCCTTCAATCTTCCTGTTCTTGAAAACTTCCACCCTGCTAGCTTCCTGTACCCTTCTCGGATACTGTACTCCAACCTACTCTTTCAGAAGTCCAACCCCAACCACCTCCTCCTGATGTTCCGTAGCCTCCTCCTGATAACACAACCCCCACCCTCTCCAGGCTCCAGCACGCCAAGCTCCATTTACAAAAACATCCCCACACCACTAACTTGCTCCAAACTCATGCGGCAAACCTTTGCCTCTAAACACCAACACCCCCATCACCTGTGCTAAGACTTTTTATACTGTGGTGTTCATCTGCTGGCAATACCCTACAGGTTTGTTCGGTCATTCACGGTGGCTGATAATTGGTCCTTCGTAGTGGGCACTTTCCCTCAGATCGGGCAGGGAGGATAGCTCAGGGGCAGCGTGTTGTCTTGGAAGCAGGACAGCGCATAGCAACACCGGCTTGAATCCCTATCTCACGCTTAGAAGCCGGTCTCTGGTATTAAGCGAGTTATAAATGAACAATTATAAGAAAGACAATGTGTGGTTCCTCCCCGTAGCGGGGACGAAGGCTCTAAAAGCCCTGGCCTGCAACATGGCTTGGCAGATCTTGTTCTGGCATGTATAAGCCAGGCCCCCTGAGCAGAGTCACAACTGCTCCTACGAAGCTGCCCCCCCTGCCACACCATAATAAGGGACTGCATGTTCCCATCCTCTGTGCAGAATGTACGAGTGCTGGCCAAGTTTTTGTTTACAAGTGGTCCCACATTAGAGTCTTCAGCGTCTGTGGTTTGTTTGGGTAGCATGACCTCTTATTTGCAAAACAGGTCTATATAAAGGGCCAGTGTTGTGCGTGTGCTACATGTGACCATCTGCTGCCCAATAATGGTAATTAGTGGATCATCCCCATACCTCACCTGTGCCCATCATTCACCATCTCAGAGAGGACCCTGGCCGCTTTGGTTAGCCCACTAGAAACCTCCGGAGCCAGGCAGGGGACATGGCCAATCTTTAAGCCTTATGTTTCTGTCACTTATGGTAGCAATTATTTAGAGGGTGGTCAAGACCACAAACTGATGGTTGAATATATGGCCTTTCCCAAACACTCATCTATGTTGGATTTGAGCACCAGACACAAAATACAGCCTCCGTACCACACATATACAGTGTAAATCAATAGTTTTCTCTACAACACAATCTCTCAAACTCTACCTTGCATGCAAGAGAATTTTCAACCAGGAGCTCCCAGTTGGACCACCATGTAATGGGTCCAAACGAAAGGAGCAGCAGAGAGCTAGACCCTGATGGCAACAAAGGCTTTAATGATACACATAAATCGCCCCATGCAAGTACCTCCACTTACCCAACATATTTGTAGCCGGAGAAAGCAAAGAGATCCACCATGGTCAGATCTGTGTTCACAGTCACCAAGTAAAGCGCAAGTAAGATAGCCAGCACTTCCACTATGAGCCATGCAAATGCAGAACTGGCTTGCATGCCGAGGATCTCGGGAGAAAACCTAAATATTCAGAGGAAAAAACACACACACGATCAATGTTATTCAATGTTTTCAGGGAGATGACAGAGCTGAAGCGGGAGACTTTAGCAAACTCTTACGATGACCTACTAGAATGCCAAGATTGCCTTGCTACACAAGATCTAAAACATCTCCTACCTTTTGCCTTGCTACACAAGATCTAAAACATCTCCTACCTTCCAATAGCAATGTTCACCTGAATACACCTCGAGTCCTCATCCATCTAACAATGCAGGAAGTCCTGTCAGGGAACACTTTTTGTTTTAAACCAGTTTCCCTTAATTCAGAAAGCAGCAGCTTCATTTGCTTTTGCTGCTCCACCCCAGAGCTAACCCGGACTAATCACTTAGGTAGTTGTCCTCATGGGCAAGTCAGGTTTTGACTAGAACCAGTTGTGAAAAAAATGAGGGCGTTCTGCACAAATTGTAAAAAATATTTTGCTGGTACTAAGATTTATCATAGAGCCATCCAGGTGTTCGAACACAGTCCCCTGTCCCCCCACCCTCCCTCCCCCCACTGTATATTTCATCACATCAGTAAGTTAAGAGTTGAATTATCTGGTCCTTGAAACCCACAGTAAAAGGTAGGACCCACAGTAAGAGGTAGGACCTTTTTCTTGTTTGATAGGTCTTGGAAGCCCATGCTATTGGAGTTGAAGAGACTACTTGTAGCGTGACCTCTGTGCCTAGTGACCAAGGGAAGCGGAAAAGAAAACGATTCCTCCAGTGGCAGGCGCTAGACACTGACATCTCTATCTCATGTAACACCAAACTAATCTTGCAGAGTAATGAATCCCAAAATGTAGCCCTTATGTGGCAGGTTGTGAGATGCAACCCCAAACAGGCAATACTTGTTCCTAAAAAAGTCCTTGGTTTCATTTACATAGGAGCATCTATAACCTATGGCAAGGAGAAATGCCTCCAATGCAAGAAATAGTGAAGTTGTGCTGCAAGGTTCATGGCAGGCCCGTCTTTCCAAACATCACCGAGGTTCAAACTTGAGGCCATTGCACAGTGACCAAAAAAAGAAAAGAAAAAATTAGGTTTACAAGATGTTTCATAGCTAGAGATCCAACATTTTACAAACCCAAATCTATCATGATTGCAATTTGCGAAACGTTCTACATTGGTAGGTCTTTGTGGATTACTCCATTTGGAAGTAGAAATGACAATTTTGCCCTACAAAGCACCTGTACGGCATGAGGCAGGTGTTGGCAAAATTAGATAGATTTTGTTTAAACACTACAGACTGGAAACCGTCTTTAAAACCGTTTAAGGCACATATGATTTGAACGATGCTCCCTTCATATGAATAGGCACTACAAATGTACTGTGGTTTACACTACAATTTTCCCAAACCTTGCGGTCTGTATTATTTGAAAAGGCACAGTGGCCCTCATTAATTGGCTTTTAACATGAATTTGATAACAACTTAATTTGCGATTTCTGCAGAGCAGACCTGAAGATCAGTATGGTCTGAAGGTCCACTTTACAGCCCAACCCAGTGTGCCTTTTAGATGGGAAAATCAAAAGTGGGCCTAAGTGGCTATCGACTCTGGGATTACAGTGTAACCTCATTTTGGGACTGTGCAACGAGGAAGAAAATCAATAATAAAAAAGAAATCTATATTATATATATTCTCTGGTCATCTGTTTCGAATGGAAAAATGACTGCAGGTTCTTTGTCGCTATATAAAATTCTACTACTTGAAAAGCTTATGTACACGGGCTAATGTGCGTAAAGGAAGACATTTTCAGAGTTTAAATATATTATGTGGTGTAAAACACGTTTTTTGCAAAGATCTTGCTCCTTTTACATAACCTCAAACAAAATCTCACAGAATCCGTTGAAGTTCAACAGAGTACATATCGCCAATTGTTGTATCTGCTCCTCATTGTCTTGGATTCCACTCACATTTTTTACTCAAAAATATAATGTTGAGGTGTGTCAGAGTAACACAATTCACGTGCAGCAGGATTCGAAGTAGACATGATATGGCATTAGAATGCACCTTTAACCCAAAAGTTTCTAGCCACCACAAGACCAGTGCGATCAGGGCAGCATGGCTCGGAGTATGTGCAGCCAGGGCAACGCAGCTCTGGGTAAGTGCAGGGAGGCGGGGGGTGGGGGTGTAGGGGTCAGTTACATCTCCTAAGTGTGCAGAAGGCCAGGAAGCAGTGCAATGGAAAACTGGTTGTGAAGGAGCCTGGTACCCAGTGAGACTGAGGGAACCAAGCAACCAGTTGGTGCAGCAGACAGGTATGTTAGCAAGGCAGCGAAAGAGAAGGCAGAGGAGAAAGGGAGGGTCTTGAGCTGTTTCCAAAACTACAGGTGGTCCGGCTCAAGTCTTAGAGAGACAGGGAGCCCCTTCCAGAGGGAGGCACCTGCAGAGGAGAGAAATCTACCCCCAATCTCTGTCTAGAGAAGCGTCTGACCCTCAGAGAGATTGAGATAGCTGAACAAAGGGCTCTAGAAGGAAGGTATTTCAGAAGAGGTGGATGTAGTGAGGGCCCCGGGCCCAGAAAGAGTTGTGGACGATGCAGAGGGTCTTTAACTTGATCCTTGCAGCCACCAGGTGCCAGTGGAGAGATTTCAAGGCTGGAGAGATGCGGTCCCTGGGCTTGAGGCCAAGGATAAATCTCGTAGTCAGTGGTGTTGCTAGGTCCGGAAAAGATCTGGGGCTATGCCAATGGCGGGCCTGTTGGGACTCGGGGCTAGCTATAGCCTTTTAGTTGTAGCCCCTGAGATTCTATCGGTGCTACAACCAAAAAGACCTGGGGCTATAGCCCCCTAAACCCCCCCCCCAGCAACACCTCTGCTCGTAGTCCTGTTCTGGATTACTTCCAAGGGCCAAAGAGTAGAGGAAGGCAGTAGAGGAGGGCAGATTGAGAAAGGGGCTATTGCAGTAGTCCTGCCTGGAGAGAACCAGGGCTCTGGATACAGTGAGCTTCTGGGGAAAGTGAGAAAAGGTAGAATACCTCTGAGAAGGTGCAGTTGGACATGGGTCTTTTTGTCAAGGTCCATGATGTGAGGAGAGGAGGAGAGATTGAAGGAGAGTGCAGTGAAAGTGGACACCAAGGTTTTTTGCCTCACTGGAAGGCGAGAGAAGTGGGCCCAAAGGGGGCAGCCAGAGTGAGATAGGGAAAGCGGGGAGCAGGGGTCCCAATGGGAAGGATCTCCATCTTACAGCATTAAGGCAAAGATCGTTCGTGGCACACCAATCCTGAATCATGGATAGACAGTCAGAAATGAGCAGGAGAGGAAGCTGAAGGAAGCCTGAAAGAGAGCAGAGTGTCGCTGAAGGAAGCCTGAAAGAGAGCAGAGTGTCGTCCACATAAAACTGAAAGTTAGAAGAGAAGGAGGAGATCGGGGGGGCAAAGGGGCCAGATAGACATTGAAGAGTCAGGGGATGAGGATAGAGCCCTGGGGGATACTTGTGGAGAGAAAGGACCAAAGTTGGACTTGGGAGGGAACGGTCCAGAAAGAAGGAGGTCAGCCATGCCAGGGCGTGATCCGTGATGCCCAGGTTCACACAGTCTGTTGATCAGGGTGGTGTGATTGGCAGTGTCAAAAGCAACACAGAGGAAAGGTGAAGGAGGATGAGGACAGGTGTAGAGCTTGAGTCAAGGTTAGACTGCAGATCTTCACAGGTGTTCTGGAGAGCAATTTCAGTGCCTCTGGCTGCTCTGAAGCCAGACTGATGGTCACAGAGGCAGCCAACAGATTCAGTGAGGAGAGTAAGTTGGGAGATGGACAGCTTTTCTGGGACATTAGATCATAAAATAAAGTAAATTGAAGTCAAATGAATTTTTTTTAACATACATGAAGAATATTGATATAATAATACATTCCAAGAAATATTACAACTAAAACTCATCCTAGGTCTGAACATTATCTGCCACACGCCTAGGACTAGCATATCTAGGCACCTGCATAAAGTGATTTAACCTGAATCTGTATTTCTTTGCACTTGAATGACGGTACTCATATGCCCTGACAAGTGTCGTCACATGTATGCAACTCCCTTTGTAACTATGATTGCCACAAGTAACAGTGCCGCAATGCCTTTGGGCTGTATGTGCGCTATATAAATATAAAAAAATCATCACAATACATAGGAACATTTAAAAAAGTGGGATTTAATTTGTTACATTTAAAAAAGTGGGATTTATTTTGTTAGAGAAATGGTACTTAATCAAATGAATTTTGGTCATATATATTTTTTAATGTATATACATTTTCTTAGTGTATGATATGGCAATTCCCTTCCCTTCTGAACTGCCCATATGGGCGGGACAAAGACTGATATGCATATGGATATTTCCCATCTGTGAAAGGTACATTGAGCTAAAGTGTGGCTGCAGACTCTCGAGTGGGTACCTTCCCAAAGAACAGGTCAACGGACCGTGTTCGTTCTCGCAGGGGGGCACCTATGGACTATTTTTGTTCCCAAACCCGCCCCACCGAAAAAATGCTGCAACCTACCCCCCTCCCAAAAAAATAAATAAATAAAATAAAAAAAGGCAGGTTCCTCAAGATAACCAGTAATTACATACTCTCATGCAAAAGTAACTTTCGGTGCTCAACTATAGGGGGTATGTCGATCTGATTTAGGGAAGAAGATATGGACTCTGAGTGAATAGGTTGGAGGGAACAGGTTTTGCGATGCCTGGTTTTTGTAAACACCCAAATATGGGCAATTGGGACTTCCCTCGCCAGTAAAGGCTTACAAAAGGCAATTTATCTGCATCTGCTTTTACAGGTCAGGCTCTTAGGGCTCTGGTGGCTCGTTGTCCAGCTTTAGAGCTGGTTTGGAAGTTAACTTATTGCAGTCTAGTCTTGATATTGTTCGGAAGGACTGGAAGAAGAAATGTAATACATTAAACAATTATTTTAGGAGATCCATAAGATGTTGGAACATTCGTATACATGTTGGGTCAAATCCTCTCGACAGCTAGGTGGGTATTTGACCTTGCAAATTATACAGCAGAACGTTTAGAAAAGCAAATTATTTAATTGAATTAGGTTTTGCACGGACAAGAACATTTTTTAATTTGTGATTAGGACACTGGAAATTACTCTGTCATACGGGGAAAATATCAGAAAGAAAGATTGAGTTTCCACACTGCTTGAGCATCCACATCATTACATGTTTTAAATAAAAAGCGCTTTTTTATAAGAAAGAGAACACACTAGGTTTTTGTGGGTACTTCTTGATATGTTAAAAGATACTGGAGGAGTGGGAAACCTGGGTCTGGCTAATACTAAAGAAGGTTGCAATAAAATACGAATTGCAATGTTCAAGAAAAGGTTTTAAATAGGTTATGGATAGATTTTAAAATCTGTGTATTCTTCTGCATACAATGCTACTAATTGAATGGTTTAAAACGAGGGAACAGTCCATTAATTAGGTACAGTAGTTTATGAAAACCTTTGTAAAAGATAGCAATTTTGTAAAACAAAGTGGATGGTGAAAGGAATTATTTCAGTTACTGGATAGAAGAGACAGATGTATGGTCAAACAGGTAAGGTCTTGCCAAACATAAGGGACAGATTACTCGCGCATGGAAATTAATAAGAACACTCAAGCAGTATACTTAGGAACTAGATAGTCATTCATCACCCATCACTGAGGGTCCAACTCAAAGCAAATACCCGCCGGGACTACAATTGTGCATACTAAAACCAACTGAACATTTCTGCAGCCTGGAACATTTCTGCCAAGTGGCACTGCAGAATGAAGAACCAATACACAATTGTCATGTCATGCTGAGCTAAAGCTTGCACAACATCACTGCAGAACACGACCAATCTTCTGAACCCAACATTACAGGAATTTTCTCAAGTCACACAAACATCAATAATATTACAAATGCACACTTTCTACCATTTTAATTAACAAAAACGTTTAATTATAGTCTCATGTTGTCTCCTGTCTGACCAAATGTTGGTGAATAGAATAACCAGGAGAGCCAGGTGCGAACATAAGTGACGTGGCGCTGGCCCAGCAGCAGCACCAGGAGGATATATCCCCCCTTTCCCCTCCCTCCCAACTTTGCCACCCATGGTAGTGAGGGATTTGTCAAGAGTTCAACCAAAAATGCTCCTGGCCTTTTAAGGGAATTGAAGAGCATCAGCACCTCCATGATCCGCTTCCCATGCTAGAGTGCAGCATCTACTCCTAAATCCACCAAGATAGGAGCAGTGATAAGCCACGCAATCTGAGTGCCAGCTAGTCCTCACACAAGGTCCCCACTCTCACAACTTAAAACAGGCTAAGGGAGTGCACCCCAGAAGAAGGGCTGGAGTGGGAGAAACAGA
This sequence comes from Ambystoma mexicanum, assembly GCF_040938575.1. Classification (NCBI taxonomy): domain Eukaryota; kingdom Metazoa; phylum Chordata; class Amphibia; order Caudata; family Ambystomatidae; genus Ambystoma; species Ambystoma mexicanum. Next base: position 824,419,814 of record NC_090923.1, on the reverse strand, counting down.
GAGACCATCCAAAAGGATTGACTAGCCAGCCCAAAGTCGCTCGTCAGAACCAGGCGCCATCCTCGGATGTGGAAAACCACCAGTCAGTCCCTATACCAGTGCTCAAATGTTCACTTGCCACATCAATGGCTAGTGGACTGTGCATGAAGATAACCGGAGGGGCAATTGACTTTTTAGACCATTTAGCAGCTAGCAACTTGAAAGGATTCCCCCTGCCTGCAAAAATGATTTGAAGAGGGAGGAAGATCTCCAAGATGGTGGACAAGGTTCTTGAAACTATGGTCAAGCAGTTTAGTAGAGACCTGCCCAGAGAACTAAAACTCCCAACCTCTTTATACAAGCCTGAAAACCAGAGTTCCTTTAATCGTCAGAGTGCAGCAGGCAGAAAGAACCACCCCAAAGGTGGGCTGAGCCAATACAGAGACCCACACCATGGCTGTAAGCCATCTTTAACAGCTAACCACCACCCCAGCTACCACACCAGAGAAGGCAAGGCCAAAGCCCTATAAAAACCCCATGGGCTCAGTTAGTTGGAGGTGGAGTTAGGAGGAAGAGCTCATTCTGAGCTCTGTGGAGAGGTGAGCAGAAGGAGCTGGACACAGGAGACGTACCTGGAAACTGAAAGCAGGAGTGTTAGAGCTCCAGCACAGACTTTCCTCTTACTTCCAGGAAGAATATGGCAGCCCATGTGGACCTGCCGCTATCAGGGAGCCACCTGGAGTCCCTGGCAGTATATGGCTTTAGTTGGGTGTTTTGAGTGCTTGTGTAGTCGCGGATATAGGAAACACATTAAAGCGTTGCTTATGGCCATCGCATTATGTCAATGTCATTACAAATGGCTGCCGCGTGTGCCAGGTCCTCTTGCAATAAATCCAGGTCTAGTTGTTCTAAGATGGCCGCTGGGAGACTGGAGTGATCCAAATGGGACTGCTAGTATAAAGCAGGCGAGGAGATTAATGATCCTTGTCTTGTAAACTGCTAAATGTCCAGAAATCCCAACTGATCCTTTGGTCTTCATGTTGCTGCATTTTTGTAGGTATTTAGCAAGGTAAGGTAAGGGCGGGTAGTTTTGCCATGTTCCATCCTGGAATTTCTTAGGGCTACATGTATCCAAACACCTAGTTTACTTCTACTTTACGTCCTTATAAAGTACTTCTTTTGTCAATGCAGTGAGGGAAGTGATTTTAGTTAAAGAATGTTCCTCAACTCTTTTGAATCTGTGCTAGTACTTGTTCGCTACCTTCCTGTGCTATAACCCAGAGTTCACTAGCTAGTTCTGGCAAAACAGAACAAGAGGACAGCTAACACTATACAGCGATAGCCTATGTGAAAGCCTTATTATTTGCACACCCATTGGATTGATCCTAAATGCCTCTTTATGGTCACCCTGTTCAGCTCCTCCGTTGGTGATCCAGGATTGGGGATAAGAAAGAACACAACCAATAAGTCAGCCCTGCCATTGTGATCGTTCCCTTTTCCTGTATTGTAGAAAGAGAGGGGGGCGAACGAGCGATAGTGGCAGAGGTGGACATATTCCATGTTTTTTTAAGGACATTCTCTGCACACCCAGAAGTATGGGGAAGTGCACATCCTAGAAGTGGGGAATTAAGAGACTTAGCAGGCTGAGACAAGCAAAAACGACAAGGCGTGGAAGGCAAAGGAGGTTTGGAGAAGACATGACCAGAGGGCTGGGAGGAGACCCACCATCTGGGCTTTTCTTCTCCCAGCCGCCACAGTTGGAAACAGCAGAGAAGTGGAGGACTGACTGTTCTAGGAGTGGTGCCCAAAAGGGTGAAAAAGGTGGGAAGGAGAATAAACCATTGATGCAATGAAGCTCTGATGAGGTGAATAAAAAAAACAGGGGATGGAGGAAAGAGTTGGAAGATATGTTAAGAGGCAGAGGAGTGGGGAACAGGAACAGGTAGGTGATGGAAAGCAGTGAAGTGGAAACCCTAAGCAACATCAAGGTAGTGAAGGGGGTGGGAGAAGGGCATAGATACAAAGGTTTACACCAACGTGGACCTCAACACTTGAGGTAAGATGTGGGCAAAGAAATTGGAGCAGGTCTCTGGGGAAGCAGAACCAATTGAGAGAGGGACATAAGGAATGCATAGTGATAATCCAATCCAGACATTAGGGCAGCCTCGGGTCCTCCTGGGCCAACTCTTCCAGCAAGGACCAGAGCCAATCACAACCCCACTTGCAGAGCCAATCCACAGGCTCCACATATAGAGCTTAAACCCGGAACAGAGAATCAAGGAGAAGAGGACTGTGGGAGTAAAGGTTTATGAACTCTTTAGCAAACTGAAACCTTGCAGAGACCCAGAATCCTCCGACAATCCCACTACTGGCACTGATGTCAAGTTTTAGCTGAGGCCTGTGCCTACACTCACCTTCAATAACATTTGTTTCAACACTTAAATCCCTGAGACACTTTTGTGACATTGGTCTGAAGCATTAACCCCATCCTGGAGAACAACGATCCTGAAAACGTAGTTTAATCCAGACACTGCCAGTTTGTTATTTTTGTCCCAGCTTATTGTATATTGCTAATAAAACCTTTTAGTAACCATATACGCCTCCTGGTGTCCTTCGATCAATGTTAGCCACCTCACGGTAGTGACAGAAGATCCTCTCCCAGTACTTTTCTGTCTTCTTTCCTGTACACCACCAAATAGCTTATTCACACAGTGAGAGCAATGGGAATCTCCTCCATTACCAACCTTCAATATAGCTCTTTTGAATCTTCCAAGGAACGTAAAAGCTTTCGCATGTTTGAAGCCAATACTCTCCCTTAAATAAAGCCAGCTTGGTTTGGCTGTATTAATCTCAGGAGAATCTTTTCCAATCTATTTGCCAGGATTTTTGATAATATTTTGCTATCTGAGTCAATCAGACTAATAGGTCTATAACTGCCTGTTTCTGACTCTGGACAACCTGGTTTTAGGATCAGGGAATTGTAGCATGCTGCAACGCTGGAGGTAAAACACCCCGGTTTTTACTATGTGCAAACATGTCCCTGAGCTTTCCGGCATTGCTCTATAAAACTCAGCCGGTAGACCATCAGGCCCTGGGCACTTTCCTAAATTCAAGCTCCAAATTGCCTTCTTAACTTCTTCTAAAGATACTTCTGCATCTAGAGCTACTTTCTCTTCTCTGTAATGCCTTTCACCTGCAAGTTTTGAAAGAATTGCTCCATCCGGTCTAGATCAACTCCCTGGGATTCATTGTATAGATCTGTATAACAGTGCTTAAATATGTCATTTATTACTCATAGGTCCCGAGACATTCCTTGATCCACATTTATTGCACCGATTGTCTGAGGGTAAGAGAGGCGAACAGAACAATGAGCCAGCAATCACCCGCATTTCTCTACTCCTTCATAATATCGACATTTCGTTCTGAAAAGTGCAAACTCTGCTTTTTCACTTATAATTTTGTTCAAATCATATTTCAACTTCATTAACCTCATCTGTTTCCCACTATCTGCCGATCCCATCAGCTCCTTTTCCAATTCTTTAATTGAAACATTCAGTGCTCTCATTTCATAGTCTCTCTTCCTCTTTTTAATTCCAGACACTCATAGCTACCCCTCGCATAACACTTGAAACTCTCCCACACCATATCAATTTCCACTTCCCCATTCATGTTAGCTTTGATATATTGTTCTGCTTTCTTCACCAAAATATTCATCAGCTCCTCATCGCTCAAAACTGTGGTGCTCCTTCGTCTTTGTTTTGCCTAATGGATAACTAAGTGAGAGTTCCAATCTAATGGGTGCATGGTCTGAGATGACGATACTTTCAATCTCAACTCCTAAAGTTTTGCGTCAATAGATTGTCTATCTGCGAATAGGTATGAGCCCAAGAGTGAAAAGTGTACTCTCTCCCTGCAGGATGTTTCAATCCCGAAACATCTGACAGTCCAAAATCCTGCATCAATAATCCCAAAGCTGCTCTATCTTTTTTCCTTCCATCCCTCAAAATACAAATGAACTCAGTGGCCCGGTCACTAGACGCGGAAAAGGCCTTCGATTGAGTTTGATGGGAGTTTTTGCTGAGAACTATGGAGAAAATGAATTGCAGTACTGAATACTTAAATTGGATTAGAGTGCTCTATACAAATCCTACAGCAGAGATTAACACAAACTGAAGAATATCAGGCAAATTTGAGTTGCAGCGTGGGACACGGCAAGGTTGCCCATTATCCCCTCTGCTATTTGGGATTTCAATGGAACCATTGACTGAAGCAATAAGAGCCGACAATAAAATAATTGGAGTTAACTTTAACAGAGTTAGTCAAAACCTTTGTTTGTATGCTGATCCCAAACTGGAGCGTTACCATCACGCATTCACATTGCAACATATCATTCTGTTCATTGTAAAAGAGATGGATGATTGGGCGGTCGCAGAGACTATCATGGTGGGACCGTTAAACACATGGGAAGTCCTATCAACTACCAATGCAGACTATTGCAATCGCTCTATTCTGACCGAGTTTCTGAGAAATACATGGAGGGCGTTTGAAGTGGCTTCGCAATTAATGCCAGGACGAATAAATACTTCTTCAATATGGTTGAATCCTGAAATTAAAATAAAGAACAAAACAATATTCAGGATAAATTGGCATCTAGCAGAAATAATAAAACAAATAAATAAATAAATCAAAGACCTATTTGAAGGGGAAAGGTGGAGAACACAGAGAATTAAAAGTAAAATACAGCTTTTCTGACTGCACTTATGGCGAGTACCAGAGTTTGAAACGTGCAGTGAATCTTCAAAAATTAGATAATTATATTCATTAAATCTGAGTTAAGAAAATAGTCTGTCAAGAGACTATGGCATCGAAGATGTACAATCTGTTAAGCAGGAATTCGGAGGGAAATGAAAGGATCCTGACAGCATGGTCGGAATTCCTAAATGAGGAAATGACGCAAGGAAGGTGGGAGGCTCTCTGTGAAAATATAAACAGAATGTCATTTAATATAGGGGAGAGAGCCCATCAAGTGAAAATCTTGAACAGAGTTTTTTTGGACATCTGCTAAAATGCATAAGCAAGGCTTAAGTTGGACAGACACTTGTTGGGGCCGTGGCCACACTCTAGGTACATTAGAAGAACATACGTTTTGGGAATGTTACAAGGTGAAAGATTTTTGGAAAGAAATAACCAAATCGATGAATAGAGTGGTGAATGAAGATCTGGATTTTGACTGAGAGATGGACTCTGGGAGAAGATAAGATCCTGGAAGAATTGGGACACCATCACGCAACCTGGATTTTGAAAGGGGCTTTAGTGGCAAAAAACTAATATTGCGATATTGGAAGTAGACTGGGTTTCTGACATTGGCCTCATGGTTGGAAGAAAGGTTTTCACTATGCAACATTAAAAAACTGGTGTTAACGATGCAGAAAAAGGATGCTGCTTTTCTGAAAATTTGGAAAAGAAAAAAGGGGGGAAAAAAAAGAAAATAAGGGAGCTGGATTGAGCTTGTTTCAAGGGAAGAATGTATTTGCTGAAATTATGCTGCATTATAATTATATAAAAAGGTAGGTTTTTATTTTCTCCTTTCCCTCTCTTGATCTTTCCTCTTTTCTTCCTCTTGTCCCTTCTCCCTTCTCCCTTTCCTCCTAGAACTTAAGTTTGGTCTTTATTGTGGATTGTTTGATTGGTGGGGGCTGGGGGGTTGGTTAAATTGCTTTTGAATTTAGAAGGGTTAAGTTTATTAAGTTGAAGTTTATTGTTCGTTTACTTGCTTGTTGGAAATAAAAAAGAAAGAAAAATAATATTGAATCAAACTAGTTCCATATTTAATATAGCGCTTTCTGAAACGGTTGTACTGTATCCACACTAACATAGCATGAATGGTCCGCCCTACCATAGACAGGTTTACTGATGTCGTTCTCCAATAAAAGGAGGAGCAAGCTAGCGTGCAAACACTCAAACAAACAAGATCCCAGAAAAGCTCAAGAGGCACATATCCATGGCTAGTACGGACTAGGCCCTTCTGTCACCATTCAACAAAATGTAACAGGAAAGATAGGCTCATTGTGCAAACATGTTGCTTTCTAGGAATGGGAGGCATCTAGATAAACCCTCCCCCACTTAAGATGCAGATGTACAGCACAAAAAAGAACAGACCCCCAGTATTTATGAAGGGACTCAAATCCCCTCTGCGTCTATGATGCTGCCACAGTTACAAAGCCTCCAGGTCATAAGAGCTTTTCTGGGTCAAAAACGCGACACTAAATGAAACATAAGGAACGTCGTGGAAAGGTGAGCATGGTCTCAGTCCAGGTAGGCAAAAGGGTTGAAAAAGGAATGTGTGCATTTGCCTCAACTGGCAACAACATTTGCAGGGCATGTGGTTGCTAGGATTGTAATATTGTTAACATTGCTGCAGATTGTCTGGGGTGTGCTAATGAGCTGAGCACCTTTCTTAACGCTAGTCATGTGACCATCAATGTTCTACCATTCCAAAAGTGTTCGTTTACAACAGCAATAGTACAAATGCTACACTACGGTTGCTGATCCCTCCAGCTCACCTGTCCTGTGTCCCCAACGCCAGGCCAGCCACCAGAATGTAAGTAATAAAAGCCATTGCTGAAAGGAAAACAAATTGTTTCAAACTACATCAGTGATAAACAGCTTGTCACAAAGATAAACAAACGACCACCAAAATAAAACAAGCAGACATTATTGCAAAGAAGTTTGTCAAATAAAGATTTTCAAATGGAGCATACATACTTCACAACCTAGTACAAAGAAACATTAAGGTGCAGTCAGCAGCTTAGGGTCAGGCCTTTGAACTGCTACTTAGGTCGGGCTGATGTGGCTTGCAAGGGCATCTCAGCCTGTACGCAACACCCCAGGAAGGTGCTCTTCCACCTGAACCCTGTTGTCCTTGTCCTCCCAGCAATCCGTCGCACTATGAAAAATGAAGGGTTGGGCACCTGGCACCCACTGTTTAATATTTCCATCCAAGAGCACAAGGGTACAGGGATAGTCTGTCTGCAGACACTGAGGGAAGAGTGACAAAAGTACTGGCGCTGAGAGCCCAAGTCAAATTCTATCATTTTGCGCTTAACTAACCTCCAACTCAATATCCAGCCCAGTTTCCCTTTTCACCCTCACCACCCCAATTCCTCTTGTTGCCTTCACTTCCTCCTCTTCCCACATCACCTTTCCAGCTCTTGTTATAGAGCCTTGACCTACAGGGCTTGGAAGTATCCTGAAAGCAGTATGAAGTGCTATATGAGAAATGTACATACTACAATCAAACTCTTACCAGCGATCCAAACAAACTGCACCAGGAAATGGCCTTTGCATACAGTGGCACTAGTGTTCACTTCTATCGCAAGCAGCTGGTTGCATCACATTATTTGATATGGGCAAGTTCGGAGGAAACCCATTTTAAAGAGACAAGCTGCCAAGGTTGCACTTTCATACTAATCTTCAATTTTATGAAGGACCATTAGGCAGAATGGAAAGTAGATCCAGTAATTGCTGTCGGTCTGGATCAGAACTATTCCAGATCACACTAAATGAGCCAACATCAGAGACAACAGACTGCACAATAATATATTTGCAGAAGGATGGCTGTACAGAGGAAGGCGAATGAGACGGCACAACATAGGAGATCAAACCCAGAAAAAGTGGAGAAAAAAAGTTATGATTGGACAAGAAACACTATTGTTGTACAGGAGATACAAATCATCTAGCAAATGTGTACCGGGATAGTTATTTTGGAGAAAGTGGTTGCTCCAAAAATGTTTTGTTCTTAATGAGTGCAAAACGTTGTTACAGAGACCGAATCAATGTTACTTGGATGGAAGATGGCAACAATCTACAAGGATTTAAACCTGCAAGTTACACCAATTTATGTTGGGAGCACGATCCCAAATAGGTTTCCTACCAATTTGAAAGAGACTTGGCTAAAATAGTTCACACGTATAAAATGCTTGGCTTTTGACCAAAGAGGTAATATGATAATTGACTGGCTTTGATACTTTCTGGATGAGAACACACACACAGACACACAGACACGTAAATACCTGGAATGTACAGGTCTGGAGCATTAATATCAAACCGTGGGGCCACAGGTGTGTCCTGCTTGTACTGCACCTCCCAGTCCTGGCAGAACAAAAAAAATGAGTTCAAGTAAAACAATTACAAATGCTGCAGACCCCAGATGTGGCCCTGCAACATCAGTGCAATGTGTATAGCACCAAAAATATGAAGCACTGCTATCACACTACAATCCCTCACTGCTCCCTTTACAGGAGACTGCACTCCTGCAGGTCTCCAAATTTCTCTAATGCTCACCACTCCAAACTCTTCTATACTCATTATTTTGGACCTTGTTGACATTGTCAACCACTCCTCATTCCTTGGGTTTCCCCAAATCTGCTCTGGATCGCCTATTACCTTGAAGGTGAATCCTTTAAAATCTCTTGGAACTCGCAACCCTCGGACCGCCACACCTTTCCCGGTCAGCGTGCCCCCCCCCCCCCCCAAGGATCAGTCCTTGGACCTCTGCTCTTTACCCTCTATACCTGTCCTAGGAAGACTAATATCTTTTGACTTTCACCATCACCTTTTTGCTGATGACACTCAATATTTTTCTTCTCCTCTCCCTCGTTCATCCCAGCCATCTCGGCACAGACTACAAACCGTCTCATTGCAATTCGTCACTGGAGGATTTTCTGCTACCTCATGCAGAACTCTTGAAGCATAAGTCATCTTTCTCCCAGCTTCCAAGGCCATACCCCCCCCCTCCCACATCACCTTCCAGCCTGACAGTCTTGCTCCCTCACGCAAGGCTTGCAATCTTGGTGTCCTCTTTGATAACGCCTTTAACAAGTCAAAACTATCACTGCCTCCGCTGTTCATATTAACGCTCTCAACATTAGGAAACTGCGTCCCTGCTTCCAACTAACCACTCTCAAAAAATAATCTCCACTTTTGTGCCCATCAAACTGGACTACTGTTCAAGCCCATTCCCTGGCCTTCCCCTCTACTCCTTCCTCCCTTTAAACAAAGTGCTCCACTTTGCTAACTGCACTCTCCAATCTACCCATGCACAACAACTCTTTTCAAGTTCTCCTAGTCTACAAAGTTATCAATGGTCTTGCTCCTCAGTACCAGTCTGATTGTATCGCAGTTTACTCAGTCTAGTTTGGTCCGATCCTCTTCTGCACTCAACCTCACCATCCCATATCCTCCCTGCGCCTCCTCTCGATTGTGCCCTCTCCCTACTTGCCCCAGCCCATTTGAACCCACTGCCCATAACAGTTAATGTTAACCCATCTCATCTGACTGGATCTCTTCAAAGATTGGCTTAAACTTCACTTACTTGCTAAGGAGCTCCCTCTGCCCCATCCACCCTCCCTGATCCCCACCACTGCCTCCAGTGTATGTTTAGTTACTACTCTTTAGTACGAAGCACTTACAAAGGTAACCTTAACCTCAGGGGGTAAGTCACCTGTTCTCTCACAAACATTTTGTTTCGGTGCGTTTTGTCCCTAGTATATGTCCTACTATTTCTACACAATCATAGACTTGTTCACTCATCTTTATGCTATTGTAAAGCCTATCTTCATTGCAACGCCGCCACCATCTGTAATTGTGTTATTGTAAGAAATTTCTGTTTGAAAGGGACATCCTGGTTCTCCAAATGCATACAGAAAAAGCCAAAGATTTGCAAATCTAGTGACACAGGTAATCCCCAGAGAAAATAGTTTCAATTTTAAATCGAAATGTGGATGCAAAATCCAAGAGGTCCTCTTCGAAACAAGCCTCCAATCCACCAAAATGAGGAAAGGTGTGCACTTTGGTAGAAAAGGGTGGCAAACCAAATAGAAATTGGGTGGGGGTGCATGAATCACAGAAGGAGGAGCAGGGTAAGGAGACTCCCAGGCGCTCTGTAATACATTCAAGCACATGTGTATCATTTAAATTCAGGGAATGCTATACATGTGTATATTTCATATTTATTGGTAGCGTTGATACAGCCCATGATCCCTCTGGGTTGTACATTGTGTATTCCTACCTTCACGTGCTTCTCAAACCAGGTTTCAAAATAACAGAGTGGCCCTATAACTAACAATGGAGCGTCTATGTGTGCTTTGCTCCGCCACCAGAACGCTGCGTGGAAGCCTCCAACCCTGCTGCCCTCACCAGCTACTCCCTGCCTTCATACAAGCAGTATATACAGAGGAAGAAGTGTGTGGGAACTAAAGAGTACGACGTTCCCATACGTTAAGGAAACACCATCATTCCCTTACACTTAAATGGAGAACTGTTCCCAGACGTGCACTTCTTGAAAATGTAAACACATCTTCCCTACTGGAAATTCAAACCAGGGAACTGTCGGTAGCAATCAAGTGTCACACCTCACTGCACCATCTTGTAGGGGGCTGGTTTAGGGTGGCCAACTATCCCGTATTTTGCGGGATTGTCCCGTAATTGGGGACTGTCCCACAGTTTGCAGAGTGGCTGTGCGGGACGCAGGTTGTCCGACTTGCTTTGTGCCCTGGAGTATGACTCTCGGGAGACAGCAAGGAGGGACAATCTGCATCCAGCACAGCCACTCTGCAAACTGAAGTGGCCGTCTACACACCACGGCGCTGCCGCCTGCTGCTTTCTTTCTCTGGGCGGCTCTGCGGTCCCGGCTCCTTTTGAGCTTGCAGGACGAGCTGCTAACGCTCTCACACCTGTCTTCATTCCAATGCTAATGCCTGGGGTCGTGATGGTATGTTTACAGTTAAAAACGTGACCATCACCTCCCAAGGATAAACCCTTTGCATTGCAATTAAGCAAGGTGTTATGAGCCATTAACAAATTTCAATTACAAATGGGACGGGCCAAAAGGTAATGACGCTGTGACGTCATCACCACCTTGTGGGCAAGTGTCCCGCCAAAGGATATCAAAAAGTTGGCCACCCTAGGCTGGATCTAGTTGGTTTTATGTGAACAGACTGCCTGGGACATGACTCTCATTGACAGACGTAAATCCATTCTCTGCAGTGGTCTTCCTTGGTCCAATGCAATTGCACTTGAATTGTGTTGTAGCTTGCATCGAGGGTGCACTTTGTGTATAGTAAGGTGAGTGGAATGCGGTCATGTCATCTTGGAGTGTTGGAATGAGTGGCTGTGTAGTGTGTTCCAAAAGTGTCAGTTGGAACTAAAGGCTGCTGGAGTGGATGTGCCAGTGTCCTGTACCTTTGTAACTACCATCTTACTTAACTTGCATTGCACTTACCTGCTGGGAAGCACAGACAATAAGCCTACCGAGAAGAGCGAGTCCAGGCGTCTTCTTAACCTGGTTGGACATTTCAAATTGCTGCAGACACGGGGGTCTAAAGGGGTGTGAGGCACTATTATCCTGGCCATGTCCCTTAAGAGGTGGGAATAGTGGGTAAAAGGGGAGGGTTAATGAAGCTGTATGCTGTCGGGGACAACGACAGACACTAGAAAGGTGGTCATGTAAATGCATTGGTTCTTGGCAGAACGGTTGTAAAACAGTTTTGTGGAGGAAAGGCAGAACACAGGTATGGGGTTTGCGTTGAGTGGGTGAAGGGGAATATGGGGTCTGCGTGCAGTGGTGGAGGGGGTGGGGCAGATGAGAACATAGTTCCATATTCTCACTGGTCAAAGTGTAAATAAAACAAAAATAGTGGCACACATAGCCCGAGGTTCGCGGATTAGGAGGGAGCTCCACTGGTCCACTGGCTCCTCTTCCCATGCCTGCATCCAGGAGTCCGGGAACCACAAACAGATGCTGCCTTTGATGCAAGTGTCTGCTTTTCCTAATGAGGGCAGCCCTGCCTTTGAGGTAGGGCTGGACTGGCTTTGACTTGCCATATCTCCACTGCCAAGAGTCACCTGAAGGAGTCATTAACTGGGACAGAAAGCAGCTCTGGATCGTCTACCAAGTCAATAAGGCGGCATTTTCTAGGATTCAAAGTGCATACTTCAAGGTATTTTAGTCTGCTGTAGCAGCAGCACGTGGGTTGTTATATTTAGATCTTTCTTTCTATGGGTATTTGGACATTCTAAAAAGACAGTTCATTACGGCACATGTAGTATGGTAAGGGACTTTGGACTTGTGTATAGCTTCCTGCAGGGATTAGTAGTGTCTGGGCTGTGTGCGCCTAACCTTTTCATCCAACCTCAGAAATACAAAAAGGGTACACCAGCACCCAACCTGTTATTTATTTCCCGTGAGAATCCACCAATATACCTGTGTGTATAAAGAGGTGTATAATATTTACACCTACAATTGTTCAGTTTAGGGCAGTGTTTGGTTTTGGCCACGGCACACCATTCTATGACCTTCCCCGCACCTATGCTTGTAAAACCGCAGGGCTATATGCAGGAAGGTGTGGCAAGGACAGTAGATAACACTTGCTGTGCTGCAGCTTGTGTGGGATTATTACAGTACCGCTTGCAAAGCACCAACGCCCCCACCCCCCCTTTGTCCGGCTCTGCTACAGCCGCATAACTGCAACCCCTGCTGCCAAGTCTTCCCTTTCAGCTGCCGTCCTACTCCTCCATCTCGCTTTCTAGCCATTCTTGCCCGACTCTCCTCCGCTAGTCTTCAGTGTCATGTTCTTTGTATGGTTTTGCAATGTCTTCATGTTTCGACTCAACCATCAGTCAGTCAGTTCTCGCTCTCCATGATCTTGCTCCCTGCCCTACTTGTGCCCAGTACCTTTCCTGTTCTCTTGTGGTTGTAGCTTCTACATTTTTGAAAACTCTTCCCTTCCCCCACCCCTTCACTGTCCTGCACTCTGGCTGCTTTCTGCACCTCGTAATCCTCTCGCAACTTTTACGGTTGTTGCATCATGCAGATTGCATTTTTTTCCCTAATCATTCATTTTCGGTTTCGTTTTGGTGAAGTGCTTAGGCATAAACACTGTATAAATTAAAATAAGGTGCAAGGACATTTTAGCTTAAATTAACATCAATGCAAGCATGAGCTTGACATCGCCGTTTTCCTTTACATTTCTAAGTGGAAATTACAATTTCGCCATTTGCAATATTTGTTCTGTTCAACCCCCCGCCAAACTTTCTTCTGTGCCATCTATTTTAAAGGGGAGATCCCCCAGTTATGCCCCTTGTCCCCCATCTGCCACTTTACTATGCAAACTTGCTCAGTTTCCCAAAAAGCTCTTTTGCGCATGTTGCACTTTTACTGCCATCCCTCACCTCAATTCACAGTGCTTTTCATCACCAGAAATAGAAGTTCGCATTTCTCCTCATGAACAGTATTGCTTTTGGGAATGCACAAGGATCTATGTGATCACTGCGAACACATAGAATTGCAACGACCGAAAATGCAGACTTTTTTTTTTTAATTAAACCCCCTCTACACCACAGATATGCGGGGGGGGGCTGGGAGACCACCAGAACCCCCCCTCCCCCAACCCCCATACTACTATAATATCCCATACATACATATATATATATATATATATTTATTAAAAGGTATTTTTTTTAAGGTGGGCTTTAAAGGACGTCGCAATTGTGAGGGTGACATTTTGGGACATTTCCATGCACAATTGTAACATTGATCCCATTCTATGTAATGTAGGTTTAGTAATGCAGCATGCTCAATGTTGGCATGTAAATTACGTACGCAAACAATACGTCACAAAAAGTACATGTACCATTAGAAAATGCAGATTCTGTTTAATAGTACAACTTCGCACTGCATTATTCCTGGAAATAGGTGTAAAGGATACCGAAAGTCTACTCGGCTGATCTCAGCCACAGAGCAGGCAACACCAGCGCAAGGGAGGGCCTTTTTAGTAATATCTGGGAAGAAATGAGGACGATTCAGGTAAAAGATCAACGTTAATTGTGTGGGTATTGGAAGGCACAGAATAATGTTGGAGCCCTTGGCCGATAATGGGGTTAACAAAGTAACTTGCCATTTCTAGCAGTGCGGACTATGGTGACCAAGTGGTCTGCAGCTCTTTGTAGTTCATTCTCTCAGAGCAGAGAGGCCTGGGTAAGAGTAGGGAGACAATCCCAATGCCGAATGCACATGTCAAGGTCTTTTTATTTAGTGCCATCCATTGCTAGTAAGTTGGGGGATTTGTGGGGGAGCATTGGGAGCACTGAGTGGCTGAGTTGCAGGTCTCGACCCAAGCCACTGAGCCCTGCGCTTTAGATATACCCATGTTGGAGCCTTACCTGGTGCATGTACGGAAACACAAGAAGTCCCAGCTTCTTCCCCACATAGACTGTATCCACTGCAAAATAGTACTTCAGCTTGCTCACTGGGATAAAGCGATCCATCTGGTGAATAGGAGCATAGAAAAGAAAAAGGGACACATTAATATATTTAGAAGATTTGACCAACTGTCTCCCACCATTGGTTTTCCTTTGGTCCCCAGTGATCGGGTACAATTCCCCTCAAGAGAGACAAATTGCTCTGGGATCCCTTAAGCTTTATCAAGTAAGCTACAACAAACCCTCTGCAATCAAACGGAAGCATTCATCGTAATAGTTAGTCTACAACGGTCTTACATGAACTAGTATGTGTAAACTCCAGGCAACCGGCCTTGCACTTTGCAAAACAATCCCCAAACAGAAATGATGAAAAAAGCAATACAAATATAGCCCAGCCACAGAGCTAGATTGGGTCACCTCCCCAATTAACGGAGGTGATCTTTAACCATTTGCCAAAAAGGTAGGGAAGGGCCTATTGCCCTATACAGATATCTAGGATACTCTAAAGTACTTGCACTTCCAATTTTTACCAGCTTAGAAATTGTGCTTTGTCCGAGGCTACTGCACAATTCTATGTCAAAACCGAAATCTTTCTAATAGGCACTGTTCTTTTTTTACTCGTCCAGCAGCAAGGAACATTAAATAAATAAAAGTTCTTAAAGTGAAACAGAATATGAAATGTCGTTCCATAAGGAGCTGGGTCGATGACCGCGATCATCCAGTCAGAGCAGGACACACTACATAAAAGGCTCCTCTTCCTTCATTGCTGTTCGTCACAGCTCAGTACCAAGCATTTCTCTAGATTAAGAGTTAGTAATTATCGCGTGAAATGTCACTGTAAAGTTTGTGGCTATGCCGATTATACAGAATATAGCTCTTTAGACCTAGGGAGGGGTCAGTATTGCGGGATAATGGCCCTCCACCCATCGCCAAGGGCCATAAATTGGGGAAAGGTCCTTGTACCCAAGTGATAATGACATCTGCCCAAGGTCTATTTGGTTAGTAACACATAACAGTAATAGGAATACGTATTTTGAAGTTTGTGGTGAAACAATACTTTAATAGTGAGTAAAGTAAAGAGACATAGTAAATTAAAATGAGTTTTGTAGCATTTAAAAATTAAACTCAATACTCAACATCCCACTTATTTGATTTTGGATTTCCAAAGCCTTGCTTTCAGCATCTTCCTAAATTCTAGGTATGCTGGGATTTTATGTAATTGCGCCAGTAACAGATTCCAGAAGTGAATGGCAGCACATGAGAAAGATCTTTTGGTTGATTATGTGCATTTAGGCGGATGAACTTCAAGAGTCTTGACTGTGAAGACCTCTCAACCCTCCATAGATTTATAGGTGAGCAGCCAGATATGTGGGGGTATGAAAGTGAATGCTCTTTAAAAATCATCCTAATCTGGTCGAATTTTCTGCATGAAGTACTGCTTTTTTGGAGGTGCTAATGATAACTGTGGAATTCCAGTTGAAACTGAATTGACAATACCAGAGTGATCAATCGAAACATAGTTTTTCACTGCCTTTAGCGTAAGAAGTTGGCAGACTTAACAAGCAGATTAATATGAGCAGTAAAGGAAAGGGTTTCATCAATATAAAAACCTAAAGATTTGGCTACAGAGGCACGCTCTTTTAATGACCCAACTATCCTGGAATTACTAAACCAACTTAACAGTAATGTTAGATTTGAGGAGTTAGTAAATTGTCTTTGAAGGATTTCGTTTTTAACAAATGCGAGGACATCCAGGATTACATCTCAATTAAACAATTAGTTAACTGCTGCAGGTCATGTTCAAATGAAATTCTAAAATATACCTGGTGTCATCTTCAGATTGATAGATATCAACTCCATATTTAGTCGTTAAGCTCCCCAATGGCTCCATATACAGGTTGAACACAGGAGAAAGAATTAGCCCCCAAGGGGTATGGAACCATAAAGGATTCAGAGCTAAATTTGCCAAAACAGAGTTTCCCCATTAAATAAAAAGGAGCAAACTACTCAAAAAAGTCCTCCAATCCCCATTCAACATAATAAAAGATCAATGATCGGGTCGAATGCTGCAGACAAATCTAATAAAACCAACAAAAAAGAAACTCCCACATCTAAAATCTGATAGATATCATCCAGGATATGTAAAGTTACAGTTCATGTACTACAGCCTGCACGAAAGCCAGACTGAAATGGGGACAAGATTCCGAATAAGAATCCACACACTTAATTGAGCAGATACAGCCTTCTCCATACATTTCCCTAAGAATGGCAGAGAGGCAACTGGCCTATAATTGGACAAACAATGCATGTCAAGGTCGTGCTTTTTCAATAAATGGAAAACCTGCCCCGTTTTAAGGAATCCGGAAAAACCACCCAATCTAAGAGAATGGTATATCAATTGGAGAAAGCCAGGCAGAAATATTTCCAAATGCTCTTTTACAATAGGGGCTAGGCACGGATCAGCAGCAAAGTAAGTAGCTTTAGTCTTCTGCATCAACCTGATGAGTTGAGCTTCATCAGGAAGTGTACAAGAATCCGATGTTTTACAAGGTAAAGATATATTATTAATGGGTGTAAAAGGGATCTCTTTCGAAATGAGTCATCTTCTCAGAGAAGAAAGCAGAAACATTTTGATATATAATGTCCGGAACATGTAACTAACAATTGCAATGTATTTTTCATTACCGTCAGAAAAAAAGGTTTTCGTAAGGTAGATGTAGATACAATTGAATCATGATAAAATATACGTTTTGCTTTTACAATTCTCATTCTCCTCGATCTCTCCTCTGCCTGACACCGTCAATCATTCCACCCACATAAAATGACTCCGGGACACACAGGCATTGGATTGGCTGACCACTTTCCTCACTAAATGTCCCTTCCCAGCTGCAACTGTGCCCCCTTCTTCACCACCACCACCCTCTCAACCTGTGGCGTCCCCCAGGGCTCTATCCTATCAACATGGCTCTTCGATATCCATCTCGCCCCTCTTGCTCCCCTGATCTCCTCCTGCTCCCCTCATTTCCAGTGTTAAGGCGATGACACACAGCTTTACTTCATACTTCCCTCTACCCCCCCCCTTGCTCCTCTCTCATCCCTGACTGTCCGCCATTCAGGCATGGTGTGTAGTGAACGATCTTGGTCTCAATGCCAGTAAGACTATCAACAGGACACCTGCACCCTCTTTTCCTCCTACCTCTGGACACCCTCTGCCCCGCCATCTTGTGAGGCAAAAAACTATAGGGGCACCTTCGACTCTGCTCTCTCTCTGACCCCTCACATTATGGACCTTATTAAGAAGTCCCACTTCCTGCTCCCACCTCCTCAAAAGCATTCCTCCTTTTCTCACCTTCCCCCAGAAGCTCAATCTCTCCAGAGCCCTGGTACTCTCCAGGCTGGACTACTGCAACAGCCCATCAATCTGCCTCTACCCTCCCATTGCCCCTCCAGCTAATCCAGAACAGGGCTGAAAGACTTATCCTTGGCCTCAAGTCCAGGGACTGCATCTCTACAGCCCGAAAATCTCTCCACTGGCTCCTGGTGGCTGCAAGGATCAAATTCAAGACCCTCTGCATCACCCACAAGGCCTTCTGGGGCCTGGGACCACACAATCTCCAACTTTCCCTTCCTAAATACTCCTCTGATAGAGACCTACACTCCTCCAATTCCAACTCTCTGACTGTCAAATGCTTCTCCAAGCGGAGTGTGGGAGATAGGTGTCGCTCCTCGGCTTGCGCCTCCCTTTTGAACAGCCTCCCTGCCCTTCTCAGGCTGGAGCTGAACCTCCTTAAGTTCAGGCAACTGCTCAAAACTCTGCTTTGCTCTACCGCTTTCTCTTCCCTGCTAATCACCCCACTGCCACTGGTGGCCTGATCCTTATGAATCTCAGAGTATCCCAGGCCCTTCATCCCAGTCAATACCAGCACCCTCTCACCCCCCCCCCATTGCATTGCCCTACGGGCCCCTGCTTTTTGGCGCCATATCCCACCTTCGGGGCTATATGGACCAGCACTTAGCCTGAGGTTCTCCTCCTTGGCTCCCCTTAGCACTTCCCTCCCGGCCCTCCAGCACTCGTCCACTCCTCTGTTTCCCCACCCCCATCCCCTTCCACTGCACTTCTCAATGCACTTGCAAGCTGAAAGCCACAAGGCCTAGTAGGACCACAACTGCATATTACTGTTTTGCCATGGTTTTCACTTCCCGTCCCCTTCCCATTTAGACATGTGGCGCTTTGAAACACAATTCTGCTGCATAAAGCACCTTACAAATGCTCAAACACAAAAATAAATGCCAGTGTATGGCCAGTATAAGGTTTTCAGTATTAACAATCGAGGGCAGAGCATGACAACTACGTTCTAGACATCCAACGGTTTGACGATGAACATGTCATGCTTCCAAAAACCAAGGGGCAGAGTCTTTGATCGAATAGATTTCCTTTGGAAAGGAGCAATGGCACAATTTAGATCCTTTAAATAATTACAAATAATATTTGTCCACTGAAAGATTATCATCATTCATGATAAGGATTCTTTCCACGAGGTATACCAGAGCAGGGGCATTCAATGCATCAACATTTCTTTTCAATGTTGTTGGTTTCTTGGACAGTTGATAATAGAATCGTCATATGGACCAGACCATCTGTTTGAAAGTTACTTCAAAGTCAGACTAATAATCCAGCCAAGTAGAATTCCCTTCTCATGCATACGAATCTCACACACTTCTGTTGAAAATGCAATGAATCAAAGGATGAAGCTAGAGCGTTCAAATAAGAAAACGCAGTATTACCCAAAAGGTAAACTAAAAATTAAATCGCTAACAAAAAAAGCAGGATAGGGAAAGTAAATGAGCATTGGTTAGAGTATCCATCAATTCCCTAGTAAAAGCCTCATTATTCCCAGCAGGATTATAGATTGCATACACAAGAATCGTCAAAGATGCACAAATAAAAATCTTCAAAGCAATGCATTCAAAAGAAGATCAATAACTAACATTTAAAACAATTGTAGCAATTCCCCAGCCCCCACCGCAATCCCTCACCCCACCAGGTTTGTCTAATCTGTCTTCATGCAAGAATCATCCGGAATAACATCTAAAATATGATGGTAGTTGGGCGCACTCCAGTTTCCAGCTCTTCAACCTCCCACAGCCCGGCTGATGTTCTCCTCCAAGCGCTTTCGTGCATCTAGCACTCATCAGGGAGTATATGTGTATAGGAAATGGCTTCCTTCAGCTCTGTTCCCTTCTCTCCACATACTCATTTTGCTCCGCTTGGCAACGCTCATTTATATTGGCATCTTCAGTGATCCATCCATGTTAATCATCCAATGTTCCCCTTCAGTCGTCCCACCCAAATTCTGTCCCCACACTAATGAATTTTGTGGACATTGCCAGCACAGGTAGCAGTGTAACGGACATCAAATCATCTGCACAAAATGGATGCTGGGGATAAGGGAAATCTCATTAGAATATCGGTTGTTTATAGGGTTCAGCATTCACACACCTAACCAGTTCTGTATTCGTTTATACTCATGCTTACAACTTGCATATTAAGGCGCCTGCAGTCTTGGCATAAAATGTGGCATTCATGCCCTGCCAGTCGCGCTGACATGGCCAGTAACGGCCCGCCAGCTCGAGCTAAAGCAGGACTGAGTAAAGCGATTGCCTCAGCAAGGGCGCTGCACCGTTACCAGCCATGTCCCCATGACTGGCAGGGCATGAAAGCCATTCACACCCCAGGGTGTGTCCGGGGTGCACTTTCCTCCTCAAGAGATCCGTGCTGCTTGCACAGCCCACCTCACGAGGAAAAAAACATTAAAAAAATCATGTAAAAAAAGATGCCCATTGCCCACCACCATATGGAAAAGGGACAAAGTCCCTTTTCCATTGCGGCCAGACGGGTAAGTGTGTGTGGGGGGTGTTGGGGGGTCGGGAGGGGAATCTGGCGATTTGGGGAGGGGGAGCTACCTGTTGCCTCCTCACATTAAACACAAGAAAGAAAAAAATGGTGCCACCTGGGGTAGGATCTCGGGTGGCTGGAACAGCGGGCAGAGATTGTGTATTCTCGCCTGCTGTTCCAGCCACCCGATTGGTTGGCTCACCCTCCTCGGGTGCGAATTGGCAATAGCCCCTCACCCTAGTGAGTGGAGGTTTAGAGTGCGGTAGTTTAGATTCTAGCAAAGACACAGAAGTATTATCCAACCCATCCTCCCACAGAAGTATTTTTGCAAAACAGCTTCACCACTTTTTGAGGATATATCCGGGTTAACTCTATGGGTCACCCTTCTCAAGATCTGGGGCAAATTATATAAATCTAGATTCCTCTACTTCAGTGAATTTAGATAGCACATACATTGTGTGTTACATATCATTTTCTTGCACAGAACCTTTTTTCTAGAACGAATGTGCCAACAAAGCAGCTGCTTGCTCCAAGATGGCTTACAAAGGGAGACAAGAGTTTACATATGGTTGGAGGTTTTGTTGTCACATTACAACATGAATTTTATAATTGTGACATAGCAATTATGTGAAATAAAGCACAGATCAGAGTGTAAAGAAGCTACTCTTGGTATTCTCCAGGCTGTTGGGGCATATATCTTACAATTATGCAGTTGAATTTCCCAGCGGCCATCTAGGCTCATGTTAACCTAATAGATGCTTCCTTTCCAAGTTGGCCTAAGTGTCAGTAGGACCAGCACGGTTAAGTTGTCAGTGATCTTTCACTCCACCTCCAGCAGATTATTCCATCACAGGAGCTAGGGGGGGGGGGGTGTTGTGGTGTGGCCAATTTCTTGCACATCGCATTTGTTTCGGTCCATATAATTACCCCCCACCCACCCTTCACCCCTTTTCCTTGAAGTCTATTCATGGTCATACCCTCAGGTTCTCCAAATATTGTTCTGCACTTTTTTAATTGTATTTGTATACTGTACCCTTAAAGGTTCTCCGGAGAGGGTGAAAGGCCAATTACTGTATAGGGTAGGATGCTTAAGGTCCCCAAAGGGTATTGGTTAATGTAAGAACATTTAGAACCACAGGTATTTAGCTCCTCCCTGTAGCCTAGGAGAGCTTGGTTAGCTTAAAACCAACAGCTACCAGGAGCTATATTTGGCTCCTCAGGCCAAATGGTGCCTCAAATGTATAAGTGACATTCATTCTGAGTATTTCAGAAGGTTAATATAGAAGAATTATAACATATCTAATATACATTGAAGCACAATGCATCATATATAACGGGCAAAAAGTTAATGTAGCATCTCCTGGTTCCACTGAAGTAGCTCCTTCCTATAGGGTAATGCCCGACACCCACGAGCTGGCTTTACCACCTCCTAATCAAATCTTCATGTTGAACCTTGTGACCACGTTCAACGGTTTGTTGGGAAGCACAGGATTGTGCCTTACCCAAGAGGCCATACCCTTACCTGGTCAAAGTAAGGGTCAGATTATCCTCCAGTCAGTGCAAGGGTGCCCCCCACACCCCCTTTCCTTTATGGTTTTCCAACTGTTTCTTTGACGAGTCGCCAACAAATTATTTATTTTCAGAAGACCGCAGACCATTATTACCTTTAAAGTGCCCTTTATAATTACTATACATATTTTGGGTTTCCCCTTCTATATCTAGTATGAAATTAATAAAATATTATTCAAGGTTTTCCACAGTATTACTATAACTCCCAACACCCTTTCACAAACTCCCAGTAATAAGGACGTATAGATTTTTTTCAGCAGAGTACTTCCTGCTGTTACAAGAGTTCTAAACTATACAATTTGCTTTCCGGCTATGTTAGTTCACCAATTTGAATGGAAAAGGGATACATCTTGATATTTCACATCGCCTTAACATATTAAGCGTGGATCCGTTATGTGTTGTATAATTTGTTCCCCTGTTTATTTACTCTTTGCTCAGCTTTCAGTGAATGGCGTGATTGGGAAGGACCTTGGTGAGCAGCTTTTGATCTTCCATGTTGGAAGGGATTTGGACATGGGTTTCAAAGATACCCCTTGGCCTGGGTCCTAGATGTGGCGATTCATTTAAAGAAAGTGCTACTGTGGCGATTCATTTAAAGAAAATGCTACTGTTAGCACTAAAGACAACAAAGTGTGTTGTGCTGCGATTGGCTAGTATAGGTCATGGACCCAGCTCATTATGGAGTTCCATTTCACGTTCCCTCTGAAAACGGTTTCACCTGGTTATAGAACAATTTTCCTTTGTTGCTGGTCGAGTAGCTTAAGAGGATAATGTAGAATACTCACCTCTGTGTCATTAATAAACACTCACTCATGACAGGGAGGGAGTTTAATCATTTTTTGAGCAGATGGCATCAAGTGAGATGCACTTTATTGCTAGAGAGACCGACAAATTGATCCACAATCCCATCTGGTAAGAGCTTTCAGCGAGCTGGGCCTCAACAGGACAGTTTTTTATTCTGCCTCAGTTGAAGAGTCAGACCAGTACTCCCGCCATCAGAATATTTCCCCATCCTTTCTGGGCTGCCCGAAGATATCACCCTCCTCTCCATACATGTGGCACTGTCTGCGTGGCAGGACTGAACCGTCAATGCCTGAAAGCACTGAAACACAAGGAGCCAATGGGATACCTAGACACCATTTAATTCATGCAGAGTCAGATAGCACAGCAAGTAGAACGATCACTTTGATATACGTGCAGAGCCTGCCGACGCAGGTTCGAATCCCAGCAGGAACTCTTTCATCCTTCTGAGGTCGATAAATAAGCACCACACCCCGTGGGCAATAATCAGCAGCGCTCAGATACCAGAGGGTATGTAGCGCTATATAAAAATGCGAATTATTATTAATTATTAGAGTGTTGCTAAAAGGGAACAAGTTCCCCTTTTGGGGATTGATGATGAATTGGAGAATATAGGTTTCAGTTTTGAGGAAAGGTTATGGACTAAGAGTGTGACCATAATCCTTCAGTTTGTGACATGGCGCAGCCACCCTGGAAGGGGGGGGTGTTAGGGCACCTGACAGGAGGATTTTAGAGCCAGCAGTTGGCCATGAGCAGCAGTTTATGCAGAAAGTGGGACACTGCAAAGGCACCTTCAGAAGTATAAATAAAGACTTTTTTTTTTTAAACTGGAAGAGAGTAGAGATAGCGGCCGATTATAAGAAATTTAACGAAGGAAAGAAGATGAAGAAAGAAGAGATAGCTGTGAAAGGGAACAGGGGCTAGAAAAGCAAGAACAATGGACACTATGGAGGGCCCAGAAGTAGCAGTATTACTGAAACAGATTAGGTCAGCCACGAAGGAGAAAGGCATGGACTGGCTGTTCACACAGGCAATGACAACAGAGGAGCAGCAAGCGGGAGTAATGGTCGTGGAGGATGCAGAAGAGGACAAATGCATCCCGGACACACAACCGCAGCACGGCGAAGAAGAGCCTGTGATTGCAATGACGAGAAGTGGAGCACAGCAGAAGAGAAAGAGAGAAAGTATGAGAGACCCCCACTGACAAACAGACCGCAGAGTGGAGAAGGCCACAAGGAAGGTGGCGGAAGCAGCCGAAGAGAAGGTAGCAGCGAGACAGAGAGTGGACGAGCTCATGGGACTGTGAGGAGCAGACCACTGCAGTCGCTTGTGGCCTCAATGGTGGAGACGGACACCAGTGACTTGGGTGAGCAAATACAAAGTTTATTTATGACCCACGTACAGACTGCACTGCATAGCAATAATGACTAGATGTATGTTGCTAATGTGAATGAATTCACAAACAATTATGGGCTGCAAGCGGGCACAAGTGCGGGGGGCATTACAAATGCAGCAACGAGTGCTGGAGAAAGGGGCTCAACAGGCAGGATTGTAGAAGGAACCGCAATTGGGGCCGAGGATGCTCAGCAAGCCGGGGCCAGTGAGTAAAGGGAGAACGGGGAAGAAAGAGCAAGGAGAACTAGAAGCAATGGCAGGGGCGTAGAAACGCCTGGTGCCCTGGAAGAGACATGGGGACTTGAGAAAACAAGAACAAACAGGGGATGTAGCCCTGGCAGTGGGTGTTAGGAGCAGTTCTGGTTTCACACCTAGGTCCAGGAGTGAGGCTGGGCTGGATTGGCACGTCCCCATTGCAATTAAGGAGAAGATTTGGAACAAATCTATTCTTCCTGCTGCAGCTGGAACAGGTAGGTTTGGTTTTGGTGAAAAAAGGGCAAGAGGATGAGGATAGGTACGAGGCCAGGAAGAGGGTGAGAAAGGAGCATAACACCACAAACTGGCTATATGCCTTCAGGAGGTACACCACTATAATGGTTGAAAAGTACCTGGGAGGACGCAGCATCACTGATTACGTAAGAACAGTGCATTCATAAAGCACAAGAGAAATATTGGGGGTTGGTGGGGGTGCGGGGGGGGAAGGGTGGAGGACGCATGGCTACAATTCGAGAAGGCTCAGATTGAAAATGATGATGTTCTCCAGTATCAATGTGTGTCGGGGTACATTCACAAAATTCTATCAGCGAATGCCTTTTGAGGCCAGCCAAGTGTTGAGCGTCAGGAATTCCACAAACAGTTTGGCAGCTTCCAGGGAAAGGGTTACAATGGTAGCGACTGGGGAAGGTAACCCTCCGAGCAGGGGTGGTGGTTGCCCTAGATGAGGAGAGGCAAGTAGAGGCACCACCTACTGGAATTTCGAGAAAGATGCTAACTGCATGTTTAAGCACGTGTGCAGTACATGTGGCAGGGAACATATGACTGCCGTTGCGAGCAAATGCAGAAGCAGGAACCCAAGCAGAGAGACCAGTCAAAGCAGAAAGGGGAGGGACCTAGTGATTTTGAGAAAGCCCAGACACCAATCAAGCTTGAAGTTTTGCAGCCATTACTTAACTCCTATCATAACAGGGAGTAACAGAGATGCTGCTGCAGGGTTTCAAAGAAGGTTTAGAGATACACTGCTGCAATACTTGGAGTAGGAGGATGTTGTGTAATCTGAAGTCAGTGATTTGCAGAGCGGAGACAGTGGGGCAAAAAATAAAAAAAAGGATAAAACCTTGGGGAGAATAGTGGGGCCATTTACCTCACCACCCATGGAAGAATTGATAGTGTTGCCACTGGGGGTGGTTCCACACGGGAAGGAGCAGCATAAACTGTCTTATGAGATCTTGTATCCAGAGAGTTGTTCAGTGAACAGCGGGATAGTCCCAGAACTATGTTCCATCGGATATACATCATTTGATGAGGCTTCAAACTTAGTAAAGGAAGCAGACAGAGGAGCATTGATGGCTAAGGCAGACGTCAAGTCAGCCTTCTGTCTCCTCCCAGTTCACCCAGAGAGTTTTAAACTCATAGGTTTCCAGTTTTAGGACTAGCTGTACTTTGACAAATGCATGTCCTTGGGTTGCTGAACATCGTGCCACCATTTCAAGCTTTTTAATTCCTTCATGGAGTGCGAGGTGAGGGAGAAATGAAAAAGAGGGAAGGTGGCACATTACCTGGACGACGACTTCTTTGTTAGTAAGGAAGAGGATTGTGGGGGGAGCATTGAAGAAGTTTGAGCAGCTGCCAGCAGGAGACAAGGCAGTAGGGCCAACAACAGCATTGACTTTCTTGAGAATAGAGATAGACTCTGTTGCTGGAGGCTCCCAAAAGAAAAGGCCAACCAATTCCAGGGAGCAGTGATAGCAATGAGAGACGGCGGAAGTGACACTGGCAGAGCTGCAAAAGTCAGACCAACTCCACTTCGCTGGGAGAGCCACCCCGGCAGTAGAGTGTTCGCAAGAAGAAGCATTGAAGACTGCCGGCCTAACAAGGAAGCACCACCACGTCCGTCTGAGTGTTGGGGTGAAAGCGTGCCTAACAGTATGGGACGATTTCTTGGAATCCTTCAATTGGGTAGCAGCCATGGCAATCTAGCAATCAGTTTGAGCTTTTCATGGACGCCTCTGGAGGCATCAGCTTGGGAGCCTTTTTCAGGGGGGGGGGGGGGGGGGAGTTATGTGCTAGGGCGTGGCCGGGGTCTTGGAAGGAACGCCAGTTGACTGGGAACATTACGTTCCAAGAGCTTTTTCCGATTGGAGTCAGTTTTCACATTTGGCAGGAAAGACTAAAGAACCAGACGATCACCCTGTGGTGCAACAATCAGGCAGCAGTTAAGGTGGTGAACACTTTAGTAATATTGTGTACTTTAACTTGGCTGAAGTTGAACATGGAAGTGAAAGCTCGCCACATACCAGGCTTGCAAAAGAATTAGTTTGCAGTGGCAGAGATTCAGAGAGATGGTGCCGCAGGCAGACAAGGAGATAACCGCTTTCCCGGACTGGATATGGGGCATAGTGGCAAAGTGCTAGGGAAGCTCGTGGAAAGTTCACTGGCTCTAGGTACGTTAAAGCGGTATAGGGAGCAAAAGGGCAATTTCATAGCGTTGACAAAGCCGTTGGGTGCCATAGGAGAGAAGTCAGGGATTTCATACAGAAAGCATTCATGGACAAAAAAGTCCAGGGCATGTGTGGCTTCCTGCCGGTCAGCGGTATCTTCCTTTAACAGGGTAGGCGGAAGTAGGGATCCGACGAAGAATGAGACAACAAAGGCAGCCATGAAGGTCGGGGGGGAGGTTGTAAGGTGGGCAGCCTATTAGGTTTTCAGACTTGAGGGAATGATGGAAGCGGTAACAAGGCTTTGCACAACGGGCTACGAACAGTGGTTTTTTAAAAATAGCCTTCACACTGGCTTTCTCTGGGTCTTTGAGTGAGTGAGTGAGCGAAATTGTCGCAGCCAGCAAAAATGGAGATGGCCAAGGCAGGTTGAGGGAAGCTGATGTGATGCAAAGTTTGCGAGAAGTGAGGTTACTGGTGAGAAAATCGAAATGGACCACAAAAGAAAGGGACAATGCATACGATTGCAGTTCTCATCAGATGATGAGTGCTGCCCTGTGTATCTGTTGAAGGCTTTTCTTTCACACTGGCCTAAAGGGCCCAAGAACTTGTTGGTGCACGAGAACGGTCTGCGGTTGATGGGATTTTAGTTCTGTGCAGTCATGAAGATGGTTTTTAGAAAGGATGGGTAAAGAGACGGCACAGTATGGAACTCATTCATTCATTCAGGATTGGAGCACCCACTATGGCGGCTGGGGTAGGGACAAGTGTGCAGGGAATCCAAGCCATTGGTCGGTGGAAGTCGGCAGTGTACAAGAAATACATCAGGCATGGGGAGAAGCAAGATCACGATAGTTATGTTTTTCCTCACTGACCAAGTGGACAAGAAAACGGCGTGGGTGATTGGTCATTCATTTATAGTGAAGGCAGCAGAATGGGCAAGTTTAAAAAAGTAGAGCGGATGAAGCAAATTTAACAAGTCCGAGATACGTTGGTTCGGCAAGCGGGGAATTAAAATGGGGCGAGCTCAAGGCTAGGGTGGAGGAACTACTTGGTGACGAAGGACCTCCTCATGCAATAATATTCTACCTGGTGAGAATGATTTGGCACAGCTGCTTAAGGAGATATGCGCTACAGGAGATATGTGTTAATTTCTGGACATTGAGCAAGGATGTGGGCGCTTGTGAACCCCCGATTGGAAATTATTCCCAGGTTCACGTGGAGGGGTGTGAATACACACATGGCCACGGGAAAGTCCTGGAAAGAAATTGAATATGGCCATGGCGAAGTTTTGCAGGGGAGCAGGCTTTTCAATGATTAGGCATGGCCTTATAAACTTGGGAGTGCCAGGATACTATGATCAAGATGGAGTCCACCTGTCCCAGGTGGGCTCACACTTGTCCAATTTAGAAGATTAATTTAAAGAGTATGATTTTGAATTTAGTTTTATTTTTTTATTTAACAAAGATAGGATGGGATGGGGCTGCAACCCTTTCTTGCTGTGGCAGTCTAACAGACAATGGAGTTAGGGAAAAAAAACAAAGCACAGATGGAAAGTGACCAGGAGCTATTAGACCCTTGTTTAGCCTAACAAAGTGGGGGAAGGAAAGATCTGGAAAAAGGGGCACCTTGTGTGAATGTATATATTTATTATTAAAGGGCCTGTGGTAGCGGCCCTGTAGCTAAGGTTAACTTGCTCAAGCCATAGGAAGAGCACTTTTTGGGTGGCTTATACCTTCGACCCCCCGGACGAAACCTTGCAAAAGAAGTATATGGCCCTGTCAGATTGATCCTGTGGTGAGGTTTTGTCAAAAGGGGGTCCCAAAATGTGTGTTTGTTCCCATAGATGCAATGGAAAATAAATGTTGCTCACGCCTACAGCCCAAACTGCTGAGGTATTTTCACCAAAATTGCAGCAGGAGCAACGGCTTGGTCCCGAAAGCTTGCTTTTGTAGATTTGGTGTAAATCCGTCCAGTCTTTTTTTTTTTAACGACCAAAAAGTAGGTGGAGAAAAAAAAAAAAAAAAAAAAAATTTTTACTGATATTTGGGTTCAGTCTGCAGACTCACTTCCCTGTTCAGTCCGCGGACGGGCCTCCGATTGGTCTAGAGAGCGACCTGATGTCCGCAGACATCCGACGCAGCCACTGTTTGGTCAATAAAAAATGTGAGGTGCGTCTTGAAAACTCCGGCTATGATGGATTCGCGGACAGCAGCCAGTGTCCGTCCACGGACATCACAGTAAAAACATTACATTGCATTCAAACTAATGAAACGATCTGCGGGGAGTTGAAGGGTGATGAGGATGGGATGGGATATGGCCTTACAAAGCCACAAAACAGGCGTTTTTCTTCTCGGATGTCCGCGAACAGTCTGGGGCAGTCCTGTGATGTCCGCGGATATCTTTGTTCGGGGGCATTTATGCTTATTTGTGCATTAGAGGGTTGGCGAAAAGCCGTTTTTGGAAGGCTTCTAACTTTGACGCCATTCAATGAAATTGCATGAAATTTGGCAATTTCATTCTCAACCGAGTTCTGAATGGTTTCAGAAAGTGTCGTGCTGTTTTGTCGAGGGGGAACAAAATCAGAGGACGGTCCCAAAATATTGTTAAGGCTTATAAATGTGGTGCCATTTGAAGAATCTGCACAAAAGTTTGCATAAAGATTTTAGATCTAGATATACATGTGTTTGCAAAGTTTGGTGGGAGTTTGTCAAGAGGGGGCTAAATTAGAGGTCATGGGCAGAGGCTAGATTGTCCCGGTCATGGCATAAGGTCATGACCTGGACAATCTGGCTACTGGTCATGACCACAAGGGAAGACCAATGGGGATAAAGTGGCCATGTCCACCAGGGACCGGCTATGTGGTAAAGTTTTTCGAAATTGGGATAGGTTTGAAAGGGAAATAAAAATGTGTGTGATAATATGGTCATAGGGTTCTCTCCTTGCCTTCTGCAGGCCACCATGGAAAGGGAAGAGGGGCTCTGTACGGAGCCCCACCTTCCCTTTCCATGGTGGACATCTTGGAAAAGGATTTTCCTTCCTACAGTGGGACGCAGCGCACGCTCGGTGTAGGAAGACTTTCTTTTTTTAGCTCCCTGGGTTACTGCTTTGGCATCCCAGGGGTCCAAATGGCCTTCATCCCCCCATTGCAGGGGCTGGAATGGGGGGAATGACGGTCCAGAGCCCTAGTTATCTGCCCTTGCTTGGGCTAGAGGGCCGTTATCCCCCGTTCAGTTCCTGGAAAGGGGGGGATGAACACCACATTATTTCCATTAGCATAACACAAAATGCGAATGGAAATAATTGAATCTATGTACTTTACTGAGAAATGTAAAGTAGATGGAGTCATAAGATTTTGTTTCTTTTAGTTCTTAACTATGAAAGGTGTTTTCTTATTTTTTTTTGCAGGACATGTATGTAAGGTGGGGAGGGAAATGAGGGAAGAGGCACCAAGCACTAATATGGAGGGGCAGGTGGACAGGGGAAAATGTGCGTTTGTTACATCTAATTTAGGGGGCACTGTTTCTCATGCTCCTCGATTACAGCTTCAAAAGCACTTTGCTCCCCCGTGCAGAGTGGTGTGTTACAGTATATACAGAGGAGTACTGTCTTCGAAAAATATGGATCAACAGCCTTTTAATTGCTTGCAAGGTAGCTGGTGGGATTTTGTGTGCCACAGAAGTAGGCTGTGTGGTTACAGTACTGGTCGAGGAAGATGAGGTGGAGGAAAACAGCCTACTACTTGCCAAGAAAGGAGCAGCCTTTACGAGAGAATTGTGGTGGTTGGATTGGGTGTGGCGGCACATGGAGGTGGTCCTGTAGGAGTACTATCCAGGTAGTCCGTGACTGAGCACAACGTTGCACTCAGTGCATTTCACTTTGGTAGCTTTAGCCTCTGATACATTGCCAACAGTGGTAAAGAACTGCCACACCCATGATTCTTAAGTGCTAAAGGTAGGCACTCCCTCCACATCATCTTCTTGGTCCTCTTCATTGTCTTTGGAAGTAGTGCGCTTTATTTGTTGTGTAGGTCCTCCAGCTGGTGGTGGTGGTGGTGGTGGCTAGGGATGACACTAGCATATGCCATTTTTAAGATAAATAGAAGTTTTGCTAATAGTCTTCCAAGAATGTGCTCTGTACTAGTTTGTTAATGGATAATGAGTAAGAATAGGTGTAGGAGCTGTGCAAGATCAGTAGAAAATGCAGTTCCGAACTGTCCGCGAAGCACGGGCCTGATCGCGAAGTGTGTTTGCGAACACGTCATGTTGCGCGCGAATTCACGTGACACTGTCCGGAAAGTCTGCCATGTCAGAAGTTCGCGAATGTCAACGGACACAAAAACGGTAGAAAAAGTGTATAGAAGTGTTTGAAATTATGCTTGAAGGTGGAAATGGCACTCTGTAAATTGGACAAAAATGTCGATATTGTGGTAAGAATGATATTATTAAGTTGTTGATAATTAGCATGCACTGGTAAAAACCCATGAAATTCACTGAAAAAATTAAAATAAATAAACCCA
The DNA here is from genome assembly GCF_040938575.1 of Ambystoma mexicanum. NCBI lineage: Eukaryota > Metazoa > Chordata > Amphibia > Caudata > Ambystomatidae > Ambystoma > Ambystoma mexicanum. Next base: position 824,388,742 of record NC_090923.1, on the reverse strand, counting down.
CCTTTGTTAAAAGGGACGTTATGGTTACAAGTAAAACCAAAAACCCCCAGAAACTCGCCAGTTATGGTAAGCTAAGCAACCATAACTCGTGCCACCACCGTGCACTAAGACTAACAGCCAGTACATCAAAGATGACATCACATATGAAATTAATTCTGATGAAAAGTCCCTACAAGGGGTTGCGTTCATAATGTTGGTAACAAGATGTCCGGGGTGATCGGGAGACCCATCATGAACTTAATCTATTAAAGAACGTACTCATCTAGACAAAACATAATATTGGAGTGTTGTTGTTAATGCAAGTACCCAATCATACATAAACAAAGGCTGTAGCGTGCATCATAGAAGTACAATATTTATAATTTTGTAATTTTGGATAGCAAAATAACAAATGCTACCTGATCAGAGTTTTGAGTAATGTTAAACATGTAATAACTAGCTAACAATGCAAGCCTTACTACACACTTGTCCTAGTACAAACAATGCATATGAAGACAGACAATGCATAGAAATCAGAGGCACATACAGGGAAACTAAAGTAAGGAAGAAACAACCAGCATCACCAGAACATTTTCTTAACATTAAAGTTTATCATCATGTATACAAGTCATTTTCATAACATTAAAGTTTATCATCATGTATACAAGTAAATTGCGTGTTTGAGGCCCGCTTATTGCCCCATGTATGTGCAGCATGAGCCGAGACCAAACCCTAAGGAAAGTACTTTTAAGAACATATAACAAGGTTAAAGTCTAGATATATAGCACCATTTACATTTTAATATTCTGACTGTCAGTGAACAAACACAAGTGGCCCAGATATGTGATGTCATTAACGAGATGTGCGATATCATCATCTTTGAGGTGTTAGTCTTAGCAGTGCACAGTGGTAGCATGAGTTATGGTTGCTTAATTTACCATAACTGGAAACATTCTTGATGGTTTTCCCTTTAACAAAGTGTTTTCAGTGAATATGCATGAGCCAATTTGCATGCACACAATGCCTTGATGTTGTGGCACAGGCCTGGAGGTGAACAACCAGCAATGGCTACTGGGTGGCGTTGTGGAATGTGTTATTTAGCTCAAATGAACTTTCCTAAACACCTAGTACTTTGCTGGAAGTTCACCTCCAGTTCTGAGCCATAACAACAAGGCATTGTGGGTATGCAAATTAGCTCAAATGCAAACCTTTTTCTCCAAGAAATTGTCTTTGTCTAAGAGGGCAGTGATACTTTATATGTAGCTTAATCAACCAAAACAGACATTTGCAAGGCTGCCAGGACTCCCCTCAGTTAAACCATTGCTTCATTTATACCGGCTACACCTCAAACGTTTCTAAATAGTTGGGGCTCTTAGGCTGTGCAAGATATTTTTTAGCTCCTCCCCCCCCCCCCCCCCCCCCCCCAAGTATTGGTTTTGGACTCAATAGGGGCCTTTCCCGAGTTCCTCCTCAAGCCCTGCCTGCAACGGACACAATCTAGGAGGTTATCAATAAAAGTAGCAAGAGAATAGACAACATTGTCAATGCCATTTATTGTACAGCTGAAATAAGCTCAAGAAAAAAAGAAGCAAACAAATGAAGGTTTTTAGTCCATGAATGTACACTTACGTGTTGGTCCATCATTTCCTTGCCTTGCACGGCCAAGCTGCTGCCATATGCCATGGCGAGGTTAGACATTGGGTCTGCAAAGAAGGACTGTCCAGAATTGTTGGGCCCGGCCGTTCCTTGGTTTGAATAAACGCCATGTTGGCTTACAAAACCAGAACTCGTGTCATCAAATAACTGATGAGGATCCGCCATGGGAGGCCCCGTGCTGCGAAGCCTGCGTTTTGCTGCTATGAGAAAATGTAGAGGGGGGGAGGGGGAGTCAGTTAGAAGGTTAAATAGTGACAGACAATCCACTTACTTTCCAGAACAGCCCACTTAAAACTCGCACAAGAAGTTACGGTTGGCGTCAATTGCATGTCCTGTTAAGTACAGTACAGCAGTTTGGGCTGGTTTATCCCTTTAAAAAAGCGGCTAGAACCGTTTTCCAAACAGAGTGAAACAGTGCCCCTTACTGTAAACCATACGAATAGTTCTAAAGGGTAGACAATTAAATGATCTTATGCTCCAAGGGATGACACAGTACCCGCGACAAAATCATGTGCCCCACGAGCAAAGCGTTTACGTGCCCAATAGAAAGTGTGAGCCCGGGAGAACCAATATGTGCACTGTAGACAAATCGTGGGCTGTAGAAAAATCATCATTAAGGCTGTGGCAGGAGGAAGATCTACATTTTAGATACTATGCCAGGATGCAGAATTCCCATTGCAGGTTTTTAAACGGACGATAGCAGACTTTTTTTTTTTAAACACATTTATTTTAAAATAGATTTTCCAGTGTAGAAAACCAGCAGTAATAAAGAGTCCAATAAGGCAAGTCATAAATTCATTAAACAGTAATCAACCCCCCCCCGCATCATTTAATAAACCCAGTTCATAGTCCAACTTAAAATCATGCAATCATCATATAAGGGTAACAATGAATTCTAGCATAGATTTCCTGCATTGTAGATATTTATAATTCATTGCTTTCCCCAATTCTACAGCAGTCACCTTAAAAAGTCATTGAACCTAGAGCAGCGCCTAGAGGGAGGGAGGGAGGGAGTAATAGGAAGGCACTAGAAAAAGGAAGACCAAAAAGGAAGGAGAAGAAAAGGAGAAAGAGAAGGAGGGGAAAAAAAAAAAAGAATAATCAAAATTGCACATTGTCAGTTACAGGAAACAGATGAGGGCTTCAATATGCTCGTCAAAGCTTCAAAAAGTGCTTCAATAACATTGGCTGAAAACTGAAAAAACATTTGTCCCTCACAAAGTCCAGAAATGGTCACCAGATGTGTGTAAATCTTAGCATTTTCCCATCCAACATAGCCGACGGCATCATCAGACTTTTTTTTAAAGAAATTGTAATATGATCAGGATGGCTAATACAATTATCCAGCAGAAACGCCCCATTGTATATCTGGTTGTGCCATTTGGATAACTCCCTCCTAATTAAATAACGGCCCCTCTCTGCTCCCCTGACAGACACTCTTTCCACGAACAGCCCAATTTACATAAGCAGAAGGATCGTGTAGAATTAGTGCTGCAACAATATTACTAGGCCTTGCCCCGGCTGTCCTATTGTTTATTAAAAGACAGAGGTGGTGGTAAGGACTGCGAAAAGGCAGGGAGCTGTGTTAGCTACTGAGCAGAAATGTTTGGGCATTCATACTTCATGTCAAACTGCTTCACACAATAACCACACACATCAGTATACAAATAAGACACTGGTCTATTTTGTACTCTTCCATGTCATTTGTGGACAGGGATTCCTCTTCCTCTACCCATCCCCTTTCCCCGGTGTTGGGTTCTGTCTGGTGTGCAGCCCTTCCTTCGCAAGGAAGGGACTGCTAGAATTAAAATGCTATTAGTAATCTCTCTCTCGGCCTCTGCCTTTTCGTGAAAATGCAGCCCAGCAACACCTCAGTGTACTTTTTGACTTCCTAACCAAAAACGACTCCTTTTATTCGCTTTACGATTTTAGGCAATAGCCCCATTACAAACGCAGAGGCCAGTGCTTACTGCAGTTGATGCAGCATTGGGGATACCAGAGTACTGTACAACACCTCTTTTAAGAGACAATCTGATGGGTTCTCGCTCTTTTTCCCGCATGCATGAATTGATCTTCATCCAATTTGCCTTTTTGGGGTAGGTCGGTTTACTGGCCGATTACGCCACACCATTACAGTTTTAAATTAGCACTCTTCTTGCAATGGCCATTTACATTTTTGTCCCAATAAGGTAAAGGTTTCATGAGGGACGGTGGTGGTTTGGAACAATTGATTAAGATTCCCAAGTACGATTACAACAATAGTGTGTACAGACTTGTAACGCCTATTGAAACTTAACCCGATCATCATCATATATTATATACATATATATATATATATATATATATATATATATATATATATAAAAAAACAACATGGTTCCAAGTAAAACCGGAAAACCCTTGAAATTCACCAATTATGGTAAGCTAAGCAACCATAACTCGCGCCACCACCGTGCACTAAGATTAACACCCAGGACAAAGATGACATCACAAATGTAAGAAACTAAGTATACTACATTTATTTCATATATTTATACATTTTCTGTATTAGGTACACTAAAATATATATATATATATATATATTTTTTTTTTTTTTTAACACAGAAATGTCCAGTACTTTGGTATTGGCTGGAAGACAATTTCCCACAAGATGAAATGAGTGAAGACCGTGATACTAATGGTAGACAACATTTCTCTATATAAGCCAATTAATAACCATTAAAAAATGTGTTAAGTACACATAAAGTAACAGACCAGACAGACAAATAGAATATACCAAGAGAGACATTAGAAGATCCTCTGAAACGAATAGAACTAAAAATGGATATGTTAATGAAAATGTTGAATCTTTAAACAGTTTGTCGAGGACCACATTAAAGAAAACATTAAATATCACTGTCCCACATGTACCTGTTCCCCCTCTCCATGTCCCAGCCAACTATCCCCAAACTCTCCTCAGCAAGAAAAATTTTACGAGACTTCCATCCCTTCCTCCCCTCCCATACATCCTGTCCAAACCCCTAATTCCCCTGTATTTGTTTCAGTTTCTGCTTCCCCCTCTCTTTCGTAATTGTTATACAATAATAACATTTTAAGTGTGTTCTTAGTATATGCCTGTGTCTTATTTTTTTTTTTAATAGGCAGTTCGGGTATCCGCGGACAGCGCGGGTGTACGTTATGTTCGCAATTAACCAAAATGAGTGTGTCCTAAGGACAATATACCTGTTCGTAATTAAAATGGCGGGTTTCTTAGAACACACAAGATGTCCGCCTGACCGCAATTACCCAAAATGGGGGCATCCTAAGGACATCATACCAGTTCGCACTGTTAAAATGAAGATGCCCGCAGGACACTATATCCATCCGCATGGCCGTAACTATTCAAATTAATTAAAGTGTCCTAAGAACACCCTCCCTGTTCGCAATGTCTGCAACCAGAATCAATATGTCCTTAGAACACATGTCCCGTCCGCAAAGTTTTGACGCACATCTATTTTATTCGGGGACCCGAACACTGTCCGTATAACACTGCACGCATGCGCACGACAACCCCGCTCATTTGTTGTCCTACGGACAGCTGTCCCATTCGCAAATGTGTTCCCAACGTCATCGTGTGTCCTTATTTGCAGACACTGTCCGGGCCCGCGAACATTTAAAAAGTGCTTTTTTGAGCAATCCAAAGTATTTTCCATTAAAAGTTCACCATTGCACATGTCCCAGACAATGTCCCTAGCGATCTATATTCTTTTTGGAACTTCAAGCCCTTTCTTGGTGTTCGACGTGTCCGTGGACAGCGCGGGTGTTTGCGGAGCACGCTCCTGCACCCCTATAAAAGGCTACACCCCAGAGGTGATCCTCATTGTGCTACTGGCTACCTGACAGAGCATTGTTCCGGACTTGCATTGCCTTTATTGCTAGTGACTTCTGCCTGCTGTTCTCCAGATGGCAACCATGGCTACTTCAGCTTCATCAGCACCCCCACCCCCTCCATGTCCCAAAGGGCCTGCAGAGGGGAACAGGTGTGAGGATGCAGAGGAGAGTGATGAAGAGGATGAAGAGGATGATTTAGTGGAAGTTCCTACTACTAGCACTAGTCGTGAGTCTTGGGTGTGACAGTTATTTACCACTCTTGATGGAGTGCCAAAAGCTTGTGCGAAGAAGGTGATCTGCACTCAGTGCAAGATGGTGCAGACTTGTGGAAAGCCTGGTTCGTATAGCCATTGTACTACATGAATGAAGCGACACCTAAAGTCATTCCACGGTGGGGCTATTCGTAAGGTTGTACCTTGCGATAAACGTAGTAGGTGGAGTTCCCCTGCAACATCCTCCGTTTCCTCTCCTACCACCACAAGAGACACTCCTGTGGGACAGCACATCCCTCCAGCTGCCTCGCAGGCCATTCAGGATGCTGTTGACCCTTACCTTTCGAGGGTCACAAGATTGTGCATGTACTGCAATGCAGTACTCTGCAGGGGGGAGAACCTTCAGAGTGTTTGAGACTGTGGTCAAGGAGCATGAGAAGGATTGTCCACTACCTCAATAAGGCCACCCCTACATCTTCCTTTCTCCAACTGCCCTTTCATATCCCTGTGGTTGGTGTCCCTTCCTTACCCTCCATTCCTTGTGTGTCGCGTTTAAAAAAAAAAGAAAACAAAAAATGGCTTTTCAGAGCCGCCTTTCAAAGTTCAAAAATAAATAGTGCAGGGCCCTGTGCATTTTTTAGAAGTCCGCAGACATTCAATTTTTTTTTGGGGTACTGTCCTATCAGAACCATTGCACTTTTCTCTGGGAGGAAGTGGTGGCTCTGAAAAGAGCCTTTTTGTGGTGTTTTTAATGTTTCAAAAACTTCAAAATGGTCAACACCTACTACAAAATGGATTACTGTAATTCCAAGAAAGGTTGCAATGCATTTTGTATATTTCGCAGAACAATCTGATTACTGGCATAAGTAAGATGTACTCCATCTCTGCAAAAAATGTGTGTACTACGAAACATACGGTTTTCATTCTGAAAAGATGACATACCAGCATCTCTCAAAAAGGCACAGACAACCGTGTTAACATTGCGCCTTGCTTTCTCCATTTGTGGACCAAATGAAAAAGAACGCAGCCACATTTGTCTCTGCGCAATACGGGACAAAATTATTCTGGAGTTTGGATACATGTCCATGACTTTCCCCAAGGCCTTCTTTCATTGCAAATTGCAGGGAGAGTGCAGACACATGTCCTAAACTGTGCCCTCCATAATGAATAAAAATGTCTGGATGACGCTGGGCCACCAAAGTAGCACAGAGAGGTACTGAATCTAGCCACTTCATTCCACGCACTCCATGCCAGTGCACTTCCACATGCGGGAATCCAAGATGTGCAGCCACTCCACAGCGATCTGCATGCACCTCCAACTAATTTATCCATGAATCTCCCAAAATCAAAAAAAATCTACTTTCTGAAACACACATACATAGCTATCTGCTCTCCTCTCAGGAAAAATACTTTGACAAACTGTCTCCTTACACAACACACCCAGTAAACCTTCTTGACCAACCCCTTCCTCTGCTCAGTCTCATTTGCATGCCTCGCAGCGTCAAATTCCCTGTGTGTAATACGCGCTATCCGTGGACAAATCGTAAAATCGGAGCATGGGGAATGAAAATGTATATAGTGTGCCCCATTTCCCCTTTGAGGTTGTCTCTGAAAAGAGCCTTTTTTGGGGGTTTTTGAAGATGTTTCTTAAACACCTTTTATTTTATATTTTTTTGGGGGCCGGGGGGGTTCTTACTTTCCTCCAAAAATCTTCACATTAGCTTCTCCAAAGCAACCCTTATGTTCCAAAACAGCATGGCATTTCCCATAAAAGATAGACATGCCATCTTCTTTAAAATAAACAACATTACCAGAGTCAATGTTCTCATTATTACAAAAGAACATACTAGCTCTAAGCATGAAAGCAAACATGCCTCGGTTGATTGCAAATCTAGCAATATTTTGCTGAGGACAAAAAACAGAACTATTGTCCCATATTGCCCTAGGTACTAAACCAGAAAAAAAATAACCTTGGCATTCGGAAGTATTTTCATTACTGCCTGAACCAAGTGTTCCAAACCTTCCAAAGTGTGAGCACTCACATAGCCCAAATGCAAAAGCACCACAGTGCAAGACAACTACTGCCCATATCTCCACAAACTTGTACAATTCCCTGCACATTGAAACCAGGCACAGTGCTCCACACCACCTCCACTCCTTTAACATCAAAATTGTTTGCCATATTCCTGCATTTAGCATACTGCTCCAAACCATGCACAAACATATCTCCAACCACCAACACGCTGACTTTCTCCACCTCTGCCATCTTCACTACACACAGCCGCTTTCAACACAAACCACAACCTCAACATCTGATTGGCTGATCCGACCAGTCCCCTTTACATGCTGGATTTGCTAAGAAACCCGTGATGTGGCACGCCATGTCCGTGGACAGCCACAGTCTCCGTGGAGTGCGTAACACTGGGGCATCCCTTCTACCCTTTCCACTTCACTCTCTGCACAATTTCCTCATTGGCTACTGTTAAGCAGTCACACAATCATCCACCAATCGCATCCAAGAACTCTACATCTAACTCCATCATCTCAGATCAGCACTTCAGATGTACTATTGATGTCTCTCAGTCCAATGTGACTGCAAAGGACCTACAGCAACAACTACTATAAAACTCGATTTCTACTTGCAGATTCATGCACATCCATGAATATTTTCTACACAGTAAATGTACAGCTCTTCTAGGAATACATATAAAACAGTAACTGCCACTTACCCTGTATAAACTGTAAAATGAGCTTAATGTAATTTCTCCCATCTGCTATGATGAAGTGTCACTTGCAAACCTGTCCGCTCTCCAAATTTTTGTTTACACACACAATCTAAAAAAGTATTTCATATTAAAAGATGGGCGAAATAACCGTATAATTATGAAAAAGGCTGTCTAGTGTTTTATAAAATTACACGCAGCCAGGATGAGTACATGCATCTTCACTCATGCACACACACAATATGATTAGAAAGGCTCCCAGCTGAAACACCACTGCCTCTATATCAAATCCTTCTGCTTCATTTCCCACACCTTCACAAATGCATACTTGCATGCTTTTCCGTACAATCCCTGCCATTTACCCTGTAAAAATGGCACGATTATTTCTTCTCTTAACATCCAATAACATAGCCTTAAAAAAAAAAAAATAAAATGTGCTCTATACATTTACTATTATACTCATTTGTAAAACAGATTCAACTAACAGATTCTAAGTAAAATATACAGGATGCACATAAGCAAAGGAAAGTGCATGTGCATACTATGCTCAGTTATAAGAAAACACTACTACAAAAATAAATAATCAATATCTACATTAACAAAAGTGCTATAAACACACATATTCACTAACTTCTTCCTTTTACAATTGCAGTGAAAACCACTCTCCTGAAAAGCAGCAGTGTCTGAAGTACGAACGAGAACTCAGAAGAAACCTACATTTTCCATCCAAAAAAGTGCAATACTGCCATAATTTTCTGTTACTCAAACACAATAGCATTTTAGTATTATACAACAAACATGTGCATTAACCCTCTACGATTAGATGTAGTATTGGTGCTTCCCCTTACCAGCTGCATACTTTATATGGTCATCTGAAGCCCAGTAGAGTAACACACCAATACAAAAATAGCCTTCCCAACTTGATGTAGCTGCCCATTGCACAATCACACACCTCCGCAAACATCCTTATCATCATACTCAGACACTCGTGCAGTGTATGCGTGCTTTGTGCATAACGGCCTAATTCATACTTTCTTTTTTTCTCCAACAGACCCCAAAGAATGCCTACCAAAAAGCAACTCTGTAGGGAAGCAACGCAGTAGTAGAGCAAATCGAAATAAAAATGTGTCAGAAATAAGCAACCATCTCTAGAATTTGTACCAAAAATTCAAACAAAATAGCTCATAGTCATTAAGCAAAACAAAACAAGCTTCCAGTAAAGAAACTTTCCCTCCTCTATCAAAATGTAAAACGGAACAGAATGTGATTTCAGCTACCACTACTGCAAACGCTGCACCTATAAATCTTGATGTAGTGGCAAGTAACCATACCCAAAAAAATATTTTTTTTAAAACAAAGATTCCGCCAGAGTGCTTCATAACCTTATAAAAACAGGAGAGAAATCATGCGCAACCCTTAAAACCTACCGTAGAAATTAATCCTAGAAGCTCTCAGACCGTGCAATCCTTCTCAAAAGGAAGTTATTTATTTTAGTTTTAAACAGAATGAAACCACTAATAAAACTAACTACTAAACTATAAAAAAAGACTTGTCAATAAACGGAATATCAACAAAAATAGCTTCTTAAACATCTGTGGAGGTGAATGAAGTCACACCACAAGCAAAGAACCATATTTTAATGAAGGAGCATATAAACAAAAAGTAAACAAAACCAATTGCCATACATAGCAGTGGACGAGGGTATGAAAAACTTAACACCATAATGGAGCAAGAGACTCTGCTCACATAAATATTCCCAGAAAACTCAGTATCACCTCTCCATTCTACTGCACCAAAACGTCCTGTCTACAAATGGCTGTGCACATCAATGTGTAACATTGCCAAAAAAGCTTTCAAATCTTTATGCCAGTTCCTCAATCAGTTTGTAAAAAGCGAAGGCAAATTCAAAATGAAACTACTACAAAATATGGATGCCTGTTCAGTGCGCAGATACACAGGACTACAAGGACATTCATTAGCCTGCATTTCAGGACCTATTTGCAAAAGCACCTTCCATCATATCAAAATGAAATCAACACATCATTCAACTATAAGAAATCTGGTCCATAAACTCTACTAAAGGTTCTGCTTTAGCACTAGCCAATTTAAATAACAATCTTCTACATGGTACAGCCAAACAAGTACTCGAAGAAATAGAGAATATCCAGAGAAAATATTTTGGAAGTGAAAGCCACTTACAAAATGCAATAGCTTTCCAACAAACTAGCAACTACTGTACAAATAGCAACCTTCTATTAAACACATACAAAAAAGAAATACTAAAGTTTTAAAACTACCTCCGCTGAAGTACCAAACCATGTGTGTGTTGCTGCAGGACTTTAAAGAAGCACATAAACTGTAGACATAACATACAAAATGGAAGACAATGAAGATTCCAAATGGTTCCAATTAGCTCTCTACCTTATAGCAGAAAACAAATAAGAAATTATTGACCCCTTAATACTTTGCAATTACTGCACTGCAAAACTTGACAACAACCAAACACTGTCACGTGCTATCACAAATAACTTAGAATTATTTCCACTAGCAAAACCCCTGCAACAACTAAATTTATATGAGAGCATCATAATTCAAACAGTACACCCATTTCAAGCAATAATACGCCTTCAACCAAAAACAGCAAAATTACCTCCCTCTGAATTAGTGAAAGGCATTCGTGGCAAAGTAGTTTATTTACCATAAGATCTCAAAGAAAAATGTACACAGGAGAGCAACAGCCAATAGATCAATCTTTAATTGTCTTAGTAAATGGCGTACCTACAAAAGAAAATTGGCAACAACTTGTGGATTTACATAAAGTCAGACAAGCCCTGCAATATCCAAAAAACAATGAATACCACAAAGAAATTAATATTGAAGAAAACCTGAGAGAAGCCATTGAAATAATTCATGACTCACCAGAAACTGGTCAATTTCAACTTCTAAATCCTGCTACAGAATCCAATATTTTAGACCATTATACAATTCATCCTTTACACTGTAAAGACACTATAGATTATGCACTGGAAACGTACCAAATACGACAAGCCAAAAGGATCTCCAATCAGCATATGGTAAAAAAAGTATAGAAGCACGGGCCTTTCCTCTACTCTTTCGGACTGGAAAAGGAGGAAGGTCGGATGATTGACCCACACAGATAACAGAATCAGAATATCACCCTTTACGAATGTATTCTGATCTCCCCAGGTTCAGACAAAACGTGGAATACATATTCCACCTCCTCCTTGAAAGTGAACTCGCAACTCTATGCTACAGAGCTGAACACATTAAAATCAGGTACCCATTTTCAAAATGTCAGCTACGCAATTATTACAAAAAGTGCAAGAAAAAGATGAGGTATTACAAATCTATTAGCAAACATGCGTGGTACAAAAGAATACTGGTTCCGACATCACGGAGATGTACGCTGTATGATAAGAAACCTTAACCCACCCACTTGGTTTGTTACATTAAGTTGTGCAGAATATGCATGGGACGATTTCCACGATTTCCTATGAATAGCAAACAAAAACAAAACAAACAGGTATAAAAAACATGAGAACTCTGCTCTCTAGGTCCTATAAATGTATCAAGATATTTCCATCATTGCTTCATAGCTATGCTACACTTTATTTGTAATAAGACTGTTCCTCCCCTCGGAGAAGTTCAACACTTCTTTTGCAGAAAAGAATACCAAGCCAGAGGAGCACCACACATCCACATGCTATTATGTATTAAAGATGCTCCTAAATTTGGTCAGGACAGTGATGCCACTGTTTTGCAGTTCATCCAAAAATATGTCACTGGTGAAATCCCTTCACAAACAGTGACCTTCATGCACACATATTTTACAATTTCAAAGACACAAAATGTGGGAAATATTGTTGTCGCAAATATATTTTAAAAAAATAAATAAAAAAGCAGAAATACTACACTAAATGCCACTTTGGTTTCCTTAGACCAGCTTCAGCAACAGGTCAAGTAAACAACTTCATATCTTCAGTCAGACATAGTGTCAAAGGTAAATCACCTAAGAACACATATTACATAAAAAGTACAGAAGAATCAAAATACATCAATGATTATAATGCAATCATTGCACTCCTATGGAATGCAAACATAGATGTGCAGTACATTGCAGACAATTCCACTGCAGTTGCACAATGTCACAGCACACTTAACCAAAGCAGAGAAAACAGAGCTTCAGGCCCTCTGCGATGACATATCATCTGACAAAACACAATCACAGAAATTGTACAGCTTAGGCATAAAAATGCTCTCTGAGAACGTGGCTGCTATGAAGCTGCAGACCGTTTAACCGGTACTGCCTTGTATGGAAAATCTGATAATATAGTATGGCTAAGTCTTGGTCCTGCTAAATCTGGAATAAGAGTTCTCAAATCATATGAGGGCATAGAAACAATAGCCAAAAATGATCCCAGCCAAAACATTTTGAAAAACAATTTACTGGACACATACTACCCAAACAGGAGTACCACTTTGGAAACCATATGTCTCTACCACGTAGCCCAAACTTCACATACAAAAATATTAAATATTTAACCAGATGAAAAGAAAGGTAGATACAGAGTTGTACATTGTGAAAGCAGCTTAGTGAACCTTACCAATCACAGCTTAATCATATCAAATTGTCATTAAAATCTCCTCAGCATAAAGAACTGTATTACATGTCCCTGCTACAACTTTAAACCATGGAGAAAAGAAGAAGAGTTACTGGATACATATGACTCCTATGAAGACGCTTTCAAAGCAAATGAAAGCTGAAAGCACTAGAACAGACGTAAACTTTACACAGTACCAAACAATGTTGCACAATGAATAGCAACACGAAGAAGAGCTCCAGGCCCAACTAGAAGTGGACACTCCCGACAGTAGTCAAACTTCTGTAACAGGAAGACAAGAACCACTTGGAAAGCCACCAATAGCAAATTAATCAGAATTAGCCATGACAGAAGTAGAAATCACCATGTGTCAGTATGAACAAGCTACAGAAGACTTCGCTGTACTGAAATCACAACTGAACAATGAACAGCGTAGCACTTTCCAAGAAATAACAAAACAAATTGAACATGGCGTGCAACATGAAAATAAAAACTGTACCTGCCAAGACTACAAACCTATACTGCTATATGCGAGTGGTCAAGCTGGTTCAGGAAAAGCATTCTTAATCAAAATCATCAACAAGTTCCTCCAACAATTGACAAACAACAAACTGTCAGCTGTTGTAACTGCCCCCACGGGTCTAGCTGCCTACAACATAGGCGGTGTCACTTTACAATGATTACTACTCCTTCCGGTAGAACACCAAAACAAATTAGACTATTATAAACTTTCTACAGAAGCTGCAATGGAACTACGCAGAGTTTTGAAAGAAATGAAAATGCTACTAATAGATGAGGGGAGCATGGTCTCCAACCTAATGTTGGCTTTAATTCACCTCAGATTACAAGAGGTACTCAAAACAGACTACGAAGAGTTCTTGGAGGAAAACACATTATTGTTTTCAGAGATCTTCAATTAACACCAATGAAAGGTGAACCTATTTTTAGAACCTTAAGCCATAAACTGTGCGCAAAAAACTTTGCAGCATAGGAAATGTCAACCTTTGGCGACATTTCCAATACAGAGAATTAACAGAAAACATGTGCCAGTCTGCAGACCTCACATACGCCAACATTTTAATAAGTATGAGTTGGTGTACTAGCTCAAGAAGCACAATCAATATTAAAAACCAGGCACATCCATGCACTCTATGGCCATAATTCATGTGCTACTGATGTCATGGAACAATTAGCACACACAAATGTCAATTGTATGTCCTTGATGCCAACTCTTGCAAGCTGTTCAAATCAATGAAACAATGTTGAAAAAAGAAATGCAACCAATAATTGAAATTTGCTCCACAGATAAACTGAACCTACATGGTAGGACACTACCCATGTCTCAACAAGCCACAACAAGACTAAATACCTTAGAAAACTATCTCCAACACAGCTGGTTTGGATAAAATATGAAATGTATCTTTAAACTGTAGAGTAATGCTCAAACGTAACCTTGACGTGGAGCAAGGACTCGTTAATGGAGCACTTGGTACATTTGTTGGCTTTCAAACATACCCACGTGACAACATTCAGTTTGTCCATATTCTCTTTGACAAACTATCAGAAGTTAAAAGGATAGGACGCTCAACAGCCCGCTTCCTTCTTTTGAAAGACATGTATGTACGCAGAGAACAATTTTCACTAACTCTAGCATACGCAGTTACCATTCACAAATCACAAGGTCTTACCCTAGATAGAGCATTGATAGATATTGGTAGCACAATTTAAAGAAGGCATGAGCTATGTAACACTATCACCCTTACGTACACTTCACGGGCTATTTCGAATCAACTTTGATGCAAATAAAAGTAAATGCTGATATTCCTTGCATTCTAGAATACAATAGACTGCGTTCACTAAACAACCCCCCCATCTAAAAACCTATCCTGTTCCGCAAAAAGATGGAAAAGAAAACAACTTCAAACTGAAACGATACAGGATCTCACTGTAATTCCACCAAAGAAAGGAAAAGAAGATAATACTTCATCAAGAACCACAACCAAAGAAGAATCTACTGCTCAAAGTAACTCAACTACTTCTTCAAAGAAGCAACACACACTCCGAACAAATGACTTCAACACAGAACTGTCAGGTCCATTCAAATACAACTGGTGTAAATTGCTACGCAAATGTAGCAATAAATATTCTATTCCAATTGCCACCAATTATTGACAACATTTACTTACAATACAGACCAATTGTGTTTGCAAATGTTAGTCCTTCATAGAAATGCAACCAACAAAACTTACAGCGTTCATGGAATAAGACAAGAATAGGACTACTATGCTGGAATGGTCGAATTCACCATAATCTCACAAGAAGATCCACAAGAATTTCTAATGTACTTCTACAAGTACTGGAAATCAAAAACATACCTATAAATGAAATCTTCCAGATTTCATACATGTGGAAACATGCATGCACTCTCTGCAGCCATGTGGCACAGGAACAAGTCCCTAATGAACGCTTTGTGTATGTATCCATATCTAACTGTGAATCCATTCCATTTCAACAACTTGTACAAAATGCAAACCATGGCAGATTATGTACTACCTGCAATTCACATAATCACTCCACCTTACAAATACAGACACATAGTAAATATGTTATAGTAATGCTTTTACGTTACAATGCAGATGGTACCAAAAACAACTGTAAGCTGAATGGATTCACATATGGTCAAGTATCATGTCAAGTCTATATGTAATGAAAGGGTATCAACCCACCCTGTCCCGAACCACAGAAGCCGAATAGACCGACCCTCCCACTGTGGTTGGCATGGGCATCTGAATGTAAATACACAGATAACCACGTGGCAGCCAATGGGGGCGGGGGGTGGAATGACAAAGGAAAGGTAGGGAAGAAAGAACATGCATATCTAACCCATAAACTTAATACTGACTCTTCATAATCATGCTCTCCATACTCGGTGCTGCCTGTCCTATCCTACTCCTGTGCATACCTATATAAGCACCTAGTGATCTCGATCATATTTTACCCTACCAAATGACCTGGTCCATGTATTGTAGAACACATAGCAAACATGAAGCAACACAAACTGTATGGCACAAACAAGGGAATCTTCCCTTCATGAAGCAACATGACACATGGCCCATTGGGCTGACATTTACCGTAAGCAAAACATAAATCATGGCTTTTTCTGTGGCTATTTGCATGGAAGACTCTGCCCCTTAGATCCAGTGAAGATTCCACTCTTTACTGCGAGTATTGCCTCATACTCTGGGTATTAGACCATGCTATCAACAACCTTGCCGTGCTGGACAATGACAGTAGTTCATAAAATACACTTGGAACTTAGAACTTCAGGCACCATGATCGATGCGTTAACGTAAATATTTAGATGCACTTATCTTCGGGTCCGGGTGACTCTAGAGCTCACCCGGACATCAAGACATGCTGCCTTTGGAACGCCGTGGCTACTTGTAGCCACCACTGTGCGTAGCCTGGAGGAGCCGCTCAGACGGAGGACACCCCAATGTGTCCGCTCGTGTACAGCAAATTCACCGCCGCAGCCAAGGGAGAGCTGGCAAGTTAACCGTGTTGTCTCCTAGAGTCGCCGCTGCAGTCCGGAAAGAGCTGCAGGTTCAGGCAGTCAAACTCCTCTCTCTCACCGCCATGACTGCAGACCACCTTCAGTTCCTCCGGAGCCCCATTCACGCCGTCCTGGCAACCCGTGCTGCACAATCAGCACCTGTGCACGGGTGGTCAACCCTCCTGATGGCCTCCAGCTGTCTCACGGCGCAAATCCCATGGACTACAATCCGCCCCTAAGCAGGCTGGGAATAGTAGGTTTACCCTCATTTTCTAATATACTGTTTCCTGGGCTTGCCCCAGAGCCTATTCCTGACATATCACTTGGTAAGAAAACCTTCACAACAATAGGTATAACCTACCACGCAGGAGCCACAACCAATGCAGGTCACTACACTGCATATATAAAAAAAGAATTGTGGATGGTTCGATTGTAATGATAGGACCATTACTCTAAAGCAGAGATTACCAGCAAATCTTGTAAACGCTTACTTAATATTCTTAAAACCAAAATTTAATACGTAACCTGTGCATGAACATGAGCAAAACTTCAACCTCCAATCTATGCACAGTTAGAATACGCCAACAGGTATTAACTGCCCCAAGATTCTGCAACAAGCAAACAGATAGAAGATTAACAAGAAATAAACAGTAAAATAATGATAGAAATATATTGTACCACAACATAGGTTATTTTTTTTTTTTTTAAAATCCAGCATGGATTTTTTTTTCCCCACAGACCCAATGATTTAGAAAACAAACACAGAAACTGAGCAAATTGCGCAGTACACTGGTTTGAACTATAGTACTTGTAAGGTACTAAATATGGGGGTAAAAAGAAAATAAAGAAATGTCTATTATGCAATGCAATAACTCATTATGAACTACCTACACTAACATATGATCTTTTATGACAGAGATCGAAAAAGAATGTCTGGTCCAATTACCCCTATCATGAAAAAACTGCATACAACCACAAAAAAACTCAACCAGTAAGTATACAATAAATGGACTCACAAACACTGCTGCATAACACACACATTCAAGCAAACATCTAACCATACACCACAATCGAAAATGTTTACTTCTAGGGGTATCTTATGCCACAGTCCTGGTTACAAACTGTACAATCTTAACTGCATACCCTAGCCAAAACTTCACATACAAACTCTACAAACGAACGAAACAGTACACAAACGTTTGGGTTGTGGATATTTGATGAGTGTTTGATTCTATGGGTGTATTATGCTGTGGTGGTTGTGGCCAGGGCCTAGAGTCTTGGGTGCAGCCATGCACCTAAGACTCTAGGCCCTGGCTGAACCCATGACTCTAGGCCCTGGACACAACCACCGCAGCTTAACACACCTATGCTACCATGTGGGCTGCTTATAGGGGATATTAATTACAATCAATGCTCTACTAACAACCTAAAACCAACATCATACTAAAGTAAAATAGCTAGTAGTGCATTTATTATGTCCGCAGACAGCCGCGATGACCACGGACATGGCGAACACATCAGGGGCACCTGCCACCTAAACAAATACGGTATTTGACCTATCTCTTACTCCCCAACCCTCCCCAAGCACTCCTACACACAACACACTCCCCAAAATAGCATTTTGCCTCAGTTCGCCGCCGCGCTGTCCGCAGATCCAAGATGGCGGGCACATTGAACCAATGTGATGCACCTCACTTCAGCCAATCAGCGAACACGTTGACTTTCCGCGGACATGACGCAAGCCGATGAACCAATCAGTGTCCTGTCAGCGGAGTGCACAGAGAAATGTGTCAGCGGAGGGGACATGGCATCACTAATATTTTTGCCTTACGTTTTGAACTACTGGACAGATTTACACTAAATTTAAAAAAGCATGCTTTCGGGACCAAGCCGCCGCTCCTGCCGCAAATTTGGTGGAAATCCGTCGGGCGGTTTGGGTTGTAGGCATAAGCAAAACTTTTTCCCCCATTATGTCTATGGGAAAAATAGAAATTTTGGGACCCCCCCCCTCTAACTTTACCCCCTAGACCAAACCTCATCAGCCTTTGCAAAGAAATTCAGAGCGGGCCATATACTTCTTTTGCAAAGTTTGGTGAGGATTCGTCCAGGGGGAGTGAAGTTATAAGCTGCCCAAAAAGTGTTCTTCCTATGAGATATGAGATGAGCAACTTAACCATAAGTACATGGCCGCTACGCCGGGGCGTGTAATATATATATTTTTTAACCATGTAGTTATGGTTAAGTTGCTAAACTCATAGGAAGAACACTTTTTCGGCGGCTTATCACTTCGCTCTCCCTGGAGGAATCCTCACCAAACTTTACAAAAAAGTATATGGCCAGTTCTGAATTCTTTCGTCAAGTTGGGTGAGGTTCCATGCAAGGGGGGGAGGGGGGGAGACAGAGAGGGGGGGGAGGAGGGGGGAGGGGGGAGGTCCCACATTTTTTTTATCCCCCATAGACTGAATGGAAAAAAACTTTGTGCACGGCTACAGCCCGAACGGCTGGACGGATTTTCACCAGATTTGCAGCAGGAGCGGGGGCTTGGGTCAGAAAGCGTGCTTTTGTGTGTTTGGTGGAAATTCAACTAGTAATTTTTTTGCAAAATACTGAAATGTACATCCCAAAAAATGTGCGCCATCTGGGTCCGCTCTGCGGCCCCATTCCCCTGTTCACTCCACAGACTGAAGTGTCATTGGCTTGCGGTACGCCGTGCTGTCCGGGGAACAGTGGACGCGGCCGGTGGTTGGCTGAGGGAAGCGTGCTGTGCGTCAAAGGTTTTGGGAAATGCCGCCATGGTGTATCGGAGGATAGTGTGGCAAGGCTCTAAGCTATTGTGTGCATGGCTGGGCCTTTTGTACATAGCAGTGTGCGTACTAAGATTAGTCATATCTGGCTCCACTCCAGCGTCCCATTTCCCCGTTTGCAGCCCCATCAAAACTTTGATCTGCAGTGTGCGGTGACGGGATGTGTAAAAAAAGTGTTCCATGACAGCAGAATGTTGTATCGGAGGACAATGCAGCGGTAAAATGATCTGAAAAACCGTGTACGGCATCTGGTGGCGGGAAGAAGGGATGGAAAGGGTTCAGCAATGAGAAGAGCGTCACGTGATATATATTATAAAAGAAGACAGAGGTCTGCCAGCGCTACTCGTGCATGCTCCACCAATGCGCAGATACCTCAACAGGCAACTATCTTGTGTGGTTATTGTAGGCAGTCTGCATTATGGCATGTGAGCTACAGCGGCGGTGTGTTTCTGTCATGAGTGGTGGCAGGTACATTTGCAGAAGGGGAGTACATTCCACGACACTATGGTGTGCTGTGTGAGGTAAGTCTGTAGCCCCTTGGATGCATGGTTGCAGCCCTAGCACAGACACAATGCATAGCATACAAAACGTTGAGAATTTGGACTTTGATCCCCAAACTCAATTCTTGGTTACTATGAACATTAAGTCTCTATACATGAGCATTCCTCAACCGGCTGCCATTGACTGTGCCTACGAGCATCCGATAGCCACTAATCTGCAATCACGGGTTCCACCATCATTTATTATTGAATTAATGATATGGCTCTGTGTAAGAATGTCTTCATATTTAAGAAGCAGTTCTACTTGCAGACGAAGGGGACGGCCATGGCTGCCACGTTTGCCCCAAGTCTGGCAATTTTCTTCATGGCCACATTTGAGAACAAGTTCATTTACAGCCAACTAAATCTTTGGCAACGTAACATCAAACAATGGCTTTGATATATACACAATGTCATCTGCATTTGGGAAGGATCTGAGGAGTCACTTAAGGCTTTCCTGGCTCAACACATGTAGCAGTGACATTCAGTTCACTATTGTCTACAGTAACTCCTCCATTCACTTTTTAGATCTAAGAATCAGTCACTAAGGGCAAACTTGCTTGCAGTCCATTTCGGAAGCAAACTGATCGCAGCAGTCTGCTGCATTTTTCCAGCAATCATCCTAAACATATTAAGGATAATTTGCCCTATGGGCAGTGTCTTAGAATTCATAGAAACAGCACCTCCTTGAATCATTTTTACCATAAGGCTACACTTCTTAGCGAAAGATTACAACAAAGAGGATACCCCAAGAAATTGATATCCCAGTCTAGCAAACGGGCCCGTTTTATATGTCAGAATTCTCTATTGATCCCCAAAAACCCATTACCCCAAGACCAAATGGACCAAATTACCTGTGTTGTCACCCATGGCCAGTACATATTTGACATCAAAAAGATTATTCACAAGTACCAGCCGATAGTCAGGCTGTGCATACCCGATCAACAAAAACCACGCTTTGCACGTAAAAGACCCCGCAATCTAAAAGAACATCTGGTCCATTCATTATTTACCAAGAGGACCACACGAACAAGCCTCTGGAACCTTCGGACCACAACAGGACATTATCCATGTGGTTCATGCTCGGTTTTCCAGTTCACAAGCAAGATCCCACAGTTCCAAGTGAGAGAATGGACGTGGACCCTGCGAAGTTTGTCGAATTGTAAAACAAATCAAGTCGTGTATTGTGTGGAATGTCTGTGTGGGTTGCGTTATGTGGGGCAAACTATGCGCAATGTGGGCATCTGGATATCGGAAAAAATCACTCACGGATCAGTTATAAAAATGTGCCCTCTCCACTCGTGCAACACTACATTGAGAACCAACACAACCCTAATGACTTGAAATGGTGGGTCCTTGAATGCGTCCGCACGGGTCCAAATATACAAGGTCGGGTTGTCGACCTAGAGGGTCAATGGATTCACGGGTTGGACTCATTTGAACATGGTCTTAATGAACAATTTCCTCCCTACCGTTAACTTGGGCTCGGTTAGATCATTTTGAGCCTCTAAGGGTTTGATGACTAAACAATTGGGAGCAGTAGATGGTCCGTGTGTCTAGAGCCTTGCCCATCCGATGAGGGGGTGACAGCACCAGCCTAGTCACACCCAGAGCTACATTTTGGTATCTGTTGTAGTCCCTCCGCAGGAGCACACCTGCCATAATGCTTATTCATTGGCTCCACGGTTTTCCGTTAGTGTTTATTTGCTTCGATCCCTTTATAAAAGCCACATTGCAAAACACTCCAAGCATTTGACAGGCGATCCTGTGATTGGACAGGACATCTTTTTGCAGTACCACAAGAGTATGAGGTTCCGCCTAACGTCGAGGAGACAAATGCTTTTTTTCCTCATTTGCTATTTTCCACCATGGGATTCTTTACATTTACCCAGTAGCCTGGGCAACTAATGGGGCTGTGGAGTGAATTGTCACGCATAAATGTAAGTGATGTGGAATAGCCCAGCCCATCCTCCAGGTGTCGCTCTGAATACTGCACAGACAGCTTGGCATTCTGAGACCAAGTCCATCTTGTATTTGCTTCTTGAATCACAACAATTTTGCCGCCGGAAAGCAATTCTGGCAAGGGGGAAATACGTACAAACTTTCTAATTGGCGCGCCTGGGATCTACAGCACACTGCGCCAGTATTGATGCTGCGTCTGCAGGAAATGTTTTCTTTCAAAAAATCTTTGAAAGCAACACCAAGTCTGGATTTGAGGCCTCTGCTCACCTCCAGAGAAGGATCACGGAGGATTACTTTGCAAGGACGTTTGGGTATTATATTATGGCACTCTTTATATATGCCATATCCCTATACGATGAGAATGTCTCTAATGACAATTTTTCTAGATCGTGCTTAAATGCCCACATTGAATTCGCTTTATGAAGTAAATGCTTCTTCCTGGTTTATTTATGTTATTAAAGTCAATGTATTCTTTATCTCAGGTTAAATTCCCGTCTTTAGTATTAAATGACTGTAGTTTGAAAATGACCAAATATATGGGTATATGGAGAAATGTTTTATAACAAAGATGCACGAATGAGTAGATACATGAAAAATGCTTCATGAATAGTGTGTTCATTCCAGTTTAGCATGAGATGTGATCCTTTTTCTTCCTCAGAAGATATATGGTGAGGGCCAGACTTCCCTTAACTTTACTTGTGAATAGCAAAAGATCTTTCTGACCACTTGCCGCTCTACTTGGTGTTTAGATGAATGATCCATTTCTTCTTTTTTCTTTCTTCTTGTTGCTTATGTATATTGCAATTTAAGTGTGCCATTATCTTTTAAGCCATTGCAATCATTTGAGTCCTTATTTTGTCCATCTTTGTTGTTTTAATGTCCAAAATTGTTCCTAACATAAAATCAGAGTTGTTCCTGTTGGGGGTCTTCTGCGCGTTTCCTTCAGACATTTCTACGTAATATGATTCATTTGCTTTTACTTGTCCTTTGGGTTAACCAAATAGGCTTGGACTAATGTAGCCATTTTGGCTGTAACCCTTTGGTAGCAGTACCTTTCTTTTGTTGATTGTTTTCATAATTGCCCTGTCTGCTACCCGTCACCCTGGGCAACCAGACTTCCCCCCCCCCCCTTTTATGTTGTATACTTACCCTTACCCTGTGTGGTTTGTTTAAGCGATAATAAAAAGCATACCCCACTAATTAGGCACTGTGAAGGACACACCTAATTCCAGACTACCACTATACCCAGTCTCGCTCTATTCTATGTTTGTGTTTTGTCTGACCGGGCAAGTATAATTATTAGAAAACCCACGTATGGACCACTTCAAACACCACAGCAGATCTACACACTTTAACTGCTGGGTTATCCACTCCTGATTAATGTACACTTGAACTGAAATATGTGGAGTATACAAACTGTATATTAATTTACAATGTTAAAATGATCAAGAAGAGCACAAAGGCTCATGTATGACTTCTGGTTGGAAATGTAGGAAAGAAACCAGAAGACAGTGTTAAAAAGTCATTGTACAATTGTTGTAGGTCATTGTACCCAGGCCACCCCTTTGGAAACTGTAAATGAACAGGACCGGTGAACAATTCCTGGTGTTTTTTTTATTTTATTTTTAAGAATATCATGTTTTGATTTGTGTATGGATTTTGAGGATTATATTGTTATTAATGATACTGAAAGATCCATGTTGTGAAATCTTTCAGTGTTCTAATCTGACAGACCAGTATCCATCTCATGATTGTTAATAGTAGCGCAAAGCATGGCCATAAGGACAGGGGTGCATGCGCCGACTGTGATTCTACACGCAGGCAGGCACCAGATCACAAGTCACCACATCATTAAACAGGCAGAGAGCGACCGTGCATGTGCTCGGAAGACATGTGCAGACCAGGAGCTACGCATGCAGTCTTTATTAGTGATGTTGGGATAGGTTTTATCAATCACTCGAGAGTTGCTATCTGCCCTCATGATCCAGTGGCTCACAACACACCAGTACCATAGATTAGAGGTGGATCATTATTTCTGGAGGATTTCAGAAGACGAAAAGGGCCTGTTGCCCCAGCTAGGACACAACACACTCAAGGCTGCACTCCTTAAGTGAAGAAGTGGGCAGGGCCTAGAAAGGTTGCTTATGGGAATTCAGAAGGTAGGGTACGAAATTGAGGGGAGCTGGGAGCCATTTATCTCCTGCTTGTAGCCTGGGTTAGCTAAACACCAACAGCTACCTTTGGCTCCACAGGCCAACTGATGCAGAGCAAACACTTATGTAATTTAACTGTGTGCATTTGGGACAATCTATAAAAACGTTAGGACACATCTATTCAAGACTTCAAGCATATGTGGTCGTAAATAAAAAAAGGACAACATTGTATTTTGTCAATTCATGTTGAAGTTGGATTTACAGAACGCTATGTACAAGCTCCTTGTCCCACAGTGGTAGCTCCTGGTCACTTGTTACCCAGGAGCCACTTTTAGCTCCAACATATAGAATCTTCCTTTTGATCCCTGGAACGAACATACGAAACTTGGCAACAAGTGCTAGCACGGAGGAGATTCTAGTTGCAATTTAGCGCACATCACCCTGCGTTGTAGTTTTGGGTACACTTCTGGACCAGAATTCAGAGCATCTTCGGTGTTACCAAGTATCTAATATTAAACACAGTTATGGTGAAGTTGAGCAGCCTATAGATCCACCTATACATAACCACCACCACACCCTGATACACAGATAGGAATAGTAGGGACATTTGTTACTGTGTGCAATAACCTTCATAAATGTAAAGCAAGAAAGAGTATGGAGAACTACAGAGAAAAAGTCCCTGGTCCCAGGACGCTGTAAAGCAGAGTCTTCCAGAGAGACCCCCGGGATGCTGTGTGCATTTAGATTAGCACACAGCGGGTCTCTGGGTGACTCATATTATAAGTACATGCAAGTATTGCCAGGCGCCATGATGGACTCATACCCTTACTGGTGGAACTAGGCTAGTTACTAAGCTATGCAGAAAGCCTTCCTCAACTGTCTGGAGATTACCAATCAAAAAGGTAGCCTTCCTGGCTATTAACAACAAACCCCTGCTCGCCCAGCAGCTACTATAATGCCCCATGACCTAGCCCAACTCAGTACAGGTCTTTATGTAATATTGCATATTACGGCCATTCTGACTGCAATATTCCTTCGCTGTATAAGAAAATCCCATAAAAAGTTTCAAAACAGATATCACCAAGCCCTGTTACTCTAACCCAGGGGAACACCTTTCCCCGATACAGAAAGGATCTTCTTTGTACAAGCACCACATGGAACTTCAGACACCCACAACTTTCATAAATGCAAAAGCCCTTTGTTGCCTCTCCATTCTCATTAAGAAAACTTCGCCACAGCCTACTACACTTGCTGATCTTTGGTTTGGAAGTTCCAACACACATTTGGTGTGGAAAGCAGTTTTTTGCAGCACCTCCAACCCTGTATGCAGCAGCCAGGTTTCATCTTAGGGCAGTGCTCCTCAAACTGTTTGCAGCGGCACAACCGTGTGCCTGCAGGTGGTGCAAGGTGCGCCACGCCGCCACGCCTATGGAAGTTCCTTCATTATGAATCAACGGAACTCACAATGTCGAACTAGTAGCTATTGTGCAATTTGTTGGCAGGGTTCCATAAAAGAGTTACTTTTTTTGTAAAGAATTTTGAAAGCAAACAACTGGTGAAGACAATTTTCAAGTGTAAAAATGTCCATCTTAAACATCAAACTCATTGCTTTATTTGTGACGCACATTTATCCAGAGGAACGAGGAACTCACGTCAGCATTGGAGCAAGGTGGAAAAATGGTTAATTAAAAGCTCTACATTCTCATACATTTAAAATACTTTGTGAATTAACGGGAGCAGAACATTCTCTACTACTTCAAGCCAGAGGGTTGTCAAGGAAACGTTTAGCAAGAATCATGAATCCGTAACGAAATAACAAATAATTTGATGTTAAATATTTCATAATATTTCATGATCATCTCTTGTTTACTGAGCTTGCTGATAAAGCAGATGTTTAGAAACTCCTTCATGAATTAAACATCAAGATTGAAAGTATCAAAGAAATCTTGCAACTGTTTGAACAAATTAATAAGGCAATAAGTCCCGAGCCGGTGGCCATTACCGCGTAAGGTATTGCCTTGGGGCCCATAGTTACGAAGGCCCAGGGGCATTACCTTACTGGGTAATGGTCCGCCGGCTCGGGGATTATTGCCATTAGTACTGCGGCCAGTTAGACCGGTTACTAATGGTGTGTTTTTTCAGTTGCGAGACGAGTCTCGTTTCACAGCCGAGAAAATGGAAAAAATAAATAAAGGCAATGATTACCGCGGACTGGAAAACATAGTCAGTTATCCCTTTCCGTGGGGGGTCATGGTAAACGAAAAGAATGATGGCCGCCAGGGAACGGGAGAAGGGGCTGCATGTAGTCCCTTCTACTTTTCCATGTCGGCCACTCGTAAAATGGACGGGAGTGGCACGCGATTCACGTCTCTGGCCTTACCATAGGTTAAGGCTCGGAAACGCACCAATCGGTGAGCAGCTTTCTGGATTCTAGCGGCGCGCCGGGTACGGATTGGATTTAAAATGTAGATGTAGTTCTGGTATGAGAAGGTAATGCTTGGATTACTTGAGATATTTGAACGAAAAAATAAAAAAAAGTGGGAAAATACAAGTGAGCTTTTACAAGTGGCAGGGAAACAACGCTTGTTGATTCAGGAAAAAGTGCACATTGTTTTGGAGGAAACAGTTTCAACCTGAGGGCCCAAACTTTGCGATCGCCACTAGCCATTGGCGAACGATAATGGACTCTTGGCAAGTAAGAAACTGTGTGCACGTTAAAAGTGAATTGGGGTGAGTGACGTATTCCTGGCTAGCAGACAGCCAATCACTTTATAATTTTGACAAATACAGATTGCTGCGATTTGATTTGCAATCCCTTGATGGTCTCTGCCAAATCCGCAATTTGTTTTAAAATTAGAGAAACATTGACCGACAGCAATTTAGCGTTAGCATTATACCAATCAAGGTTTTCTAGCTTAATGTAATAGCAGAATATCCAATAATTTCTATTAAAGCCATTTCAATTTTGTTCCCATTTTCCACGGCTTATCTGTGTGAACCTACCTTTTCAATGTTATCAACTTTAAAAGAGCAAGAGGGCAGGTTTGAAGAAGTACTAAAAGGAGGCCCTCTTTCCAATATGGAGCCAAGCAATCAGCGTTTATGCTTCAGAAAAGCTATGCACAGACCTCAACTAAATAAACTATAATACAACAATACATTTTCTATGTACTATGTATTTTTCCAAGCAAGAATAAATAATATGAATACATTGTGTAACAGCCAGACTACATCAGAGGCCATGGGACGCCATGCAAACACCAAATACCCAGAAACAACGGAGGGGCACGCGGGAAGAAGTGAGGTGGACACTGGAGAAGCAAAACTCAAACCTGGACGTACGAGCCGAAAGGAGGAGGAGGAAGACACTGAAGGAAGCAGTCATTTGTGGTCGGGGGCAGACCTGGGTGCCATCCGCGAATTGTGTTGCCTGAATGCGGATAGTGGAAACCCTAACGCACGGCCGGTAGCAGGGTTGAGAAATGGTGTGGATCCTATGGGCAAGGAACGCGGAAACCACGACACAGGCAACCAGACGGAGCAAGGGTCTGCCTGCATGTGCCGCGAGTACCACAGTATGAACGACCAACAGGGGGGCGGGGGGGGAGGTTGTTGGGCCAAGACGACATAAACGGGAACGGAACAAAGAAGCAAAAGAACCGTATAACTTCACACTCGTAAAACAGAGAAAGGAGACCAAAAAGAAGGATATTAGAAAGTCTTTATCCTTAACAAAGCTAGGGACCTCCGACTGTATAAACCCCAATCTTCACCTCGTGGCACATGGCGGAGAGACATCATGGCGACTGGGAGCAGGGAAGGAAGGGAGCGGGGCTTGGGAGGGTTTTTATATCCTCGGACATAAGGAGAGACCTGATTGGGTCAAGAGTGGCCGGCCCCTATATAAAGCAAAGAGAGACGAAAGACTGATGGGGAGTTCACTTTCTTCTTTCAGAATCGGTTTGGAAGCGAGGAGACCACAGTCCATACCAGTGGGCTTACGAAGATTAAACAGAGATTTCGGCCTTACACTCGCAGAAACCCCATCAGAGTCATCTCGGCTGGAAAGAGAACTGATACTCGAATTAATATTTTCTTTTCATTTCTTAAAAATAGTCAATAAAGACTGACTTTTGTTCAACTTACCTACCTAGTCGGAGTGGTCTGTCACAATTGCTTATAAACTGTTGGTCTGCACACGGGTGTGCCGCAATATTAAAATGAGTCTTCAACAGTACCACGAGTCAAAAAAAGTTGTAGAGTACCATCGCTCCACTATTATGGGCCCTTCAAATGGTCAATGCTGGGCATTGCATCAATTTCAAGCTGTGTTATATCACATTTACCTTAAAGAAAAAGGTGTGTTCTAAGCGCAGGATTTTCTAAAAGAAGATGCATGCTTTGCCTAGACTGAACTCAAAAAGCTGCAGATTCAAATATAATTCTCGTGCAAGAACCTGGTGTGCCGTGTCTCCCTTCTTTACAGACGTGGCAGCCCGGGGCTTTTCTTCACTGACCTAACTGCTCCATTGCCTCCTCACCTTCTGGTCCACATGGTATACACATACCGGGAAGACTTCTCTTCGGGGCCCGAGGTGAGCCAACAAGGGGCATGACCTGGTCACCTGGTTCGGACCACACAACGCATGCGGCCCAGATGTCTTTCACCCAGACTGCCCTGCACATGCCTAATTTGGGCCATGTGCTACACAATTTGATCACCCAGCGATGCAGGAAGCAGCTAGAGAAGCCCACTTTGAGTTATCCCACCCTTTAAACTAATTTATTAAATATTTCCTTACCTTTCTTTCCCAAACACCCACAGGAGGTTTACTGAAACCAAGATTTTATGTTGTGCATCATAATAAACCCTTGTTAAATAAAGTTTGCATTGTACGTTGTGTCTTTCTCCTAATAACCTCCCCTAGCGTTATAGGTCTATGATGTGATTTGTTGCTAGATCTTTGCTAAAAGCTTCCACCACAAAACAATGGTAGGCAGCTGAAGATTTTTCATCTTTCACCAATTACCAGCAGGAACCGCCAACTTTGCAGTGCCGTATCCAGGGTGTCAGACTTGCACCTTCTAGAGCAGTCTTGGCCTCAAGCATAGGTCTGCCCTGTGTGGTGAACCAGAAGTAGTATGATTAGAAGTCATTTTCAAGGAGTTCTTAAAATAAATGCAAGCAAAAAATGCCTAATTAACCCCATTGCTATGAGGAACGTTCCCTTATGTGAAGAATCCTGCATATCCCTCACTGTAACCCTGCCTAAAGTCTCTGCCAGGTGGCATGGGGAAGGCAGATTCTTAATGATCTCAACCTTGGGGGTTGTGTTCTGCTGGAGGATCACCCGAGTGGAGACGAGGCCCAGGGAAGTGAGGGGAATGCATGGCACGAGACACAGTATTTTTCAGATGTATGCGATTACACCGCGGTGTGATATTACAAATTTCGAAAGTCTTCGCTGTGTGCCGCTGACTCCCCCAGTCTTCCTGCAACACCCGTTCCCTTAACTCACGTGGATGGGAACCGGCGCTGCAGGGTCCCTTTTTTAATATCTTTATTTTATAGAAAGCAGGGGACCCCCCGCCCCCGCATCCTCGTTCGCTATAATGGGAACATATGGTATAGTTGTTCTGAATTTCGGCTGTATGAAATTTAAGTACAGCCTAAAGTTGTACATTTATACCTTATTTTTCCACCTCGACATTTTCTATGGCAACAGTATTTTTCCTCTAATGGTGAGACTCTTACCCTTGTACCAAAGAGGTTATGGCTTACTGTTATTTTAGTGGGTCTAAACCTCCTTTTAAATCTAAAGTGGTAAACTCTAAGGTTGTAACACCACAAAATATATCAAAAGGTGGTCTCTTTTTGCTTCCTAAATGTCCTCCTCAATACTAAAGGTACACTACATTGAATGGCGGAAATGGTTTCTTTTCTTATTCATTTTCCTTCAATGCTGTTAAAACGTACAGCCCCTCCGTTACAATTACTAAGGAAATAAAATCTACCCTTAAAAATATTTCACAAGTAGATAAATCTTAAAATAAACTATATTTCCCAGAATTCCAATTAACTTTGACAGACCCCAGACACCTGTGCTGCAGAAGGGTGTGGGTCCCAAGCGGGCCAGAAGCAGTAGTAACAGTTGAAGGAGTCCGAACGTGAAGCAGACCGCAAACTGAGTGTTCCTGGAGCTGGTGAATTAAGTTCAGTGTTCAGGTTGACCTAACAAGCCTTTGTGGTAACTGTCACCAGCTCAGAAATAACTCTTGTGAAATTTAAGCGAGTATAAACGGTTTGTCGTTGTGGAAATTCTTCTTAATAATGGAAACATAGCACGCGCAGTATTCATGAAAGCAACAGTGTACTCATAAGGAGAGCCTGTTCCTTCCATTGTCGAATAATATACGGTTGCTGGAGTGGTCGCACGTCTCTCATAAAAAATGGAAGGCTTGTTAAAGCCACTCTGAAAACCTTACTTTAACTTCCACAAGTGTTAGACGAATATTCAGCATCAAAGGAAGGTCGCATGTGACCGATTTTATTTCCTTACAGGAGTCAGAAACTGTCTCTGTGAAATTAAATAAGAAATACAATCACTGGCATCTCTTTAAAGCTAAAAATCCATATGAAAGAGTGATCACGTATACCTAAATCTTGTTTTCCTTTGAAGACTGAACCTTGCAGTAGTTGAAACATTTATTCTTGAAGTCCTGAAGTTGTTCCATTGACTAAAAGAACAATCATTACCCAAGCCAAGAGGCGAACAATGTCCACATTAAAACCAGCCCTATTAAGAACTATCCCATCTGCTTTACGAGGATCTTGAAGGTCCAGTGTACTCCGATATAAAAGTGTGGCATTAGTACCGGAAGCTAGAAGAGTGGCAATAAAGCTTAAGGGTAGTTACTGGAACTAAGAAGGTGTGAACGAAGCTGGGAAAGGGAGCTGGGTACTTGTAAAGAGTCAAGCAGAAGTACTTAAAGTGGAAAGAGGGCAGACAGAAAGAGCAAAGAGGTTACCTTTTCTTGAATAGGGAGAAGAAAAAAAAAAAAAGAAAAAAGTGCCTTGCCTATCGGTAGGTCGAAATGTCTTGTCTTTATATGCCTAATAATAATGCTGAAGTACCAAATTGTAGAAGTACCTGAACTGCAGTGTGTAAATAGTGGATGTAACATTGGAGTTGCTTGAAGTAGTAATATACTGTGGGACAAAGGACACCGGTACCGGGGGAACAGTAGTAGAAGGTTGGTTGTCAAGCGTAAGGCAACAAACTAGACAAAGCATCATGACAATTACACCAAATGTACTGCAGAGGTCTTAACCAATTGTAAAGTTGTGAAAGAAGTCGTTAATCTAATCTTTGAAGTGTGGCTATTAATGTTCGAAAGAACATCCAGGATTATCACTGGTACCATTTTCTTGGCTGAACTTGGAATAGGATCTTTTCAACTGAATGCTGAAGAATGGTTATCAGTGGATTTTTGTTTGATGAACTTTTATACTGACATGAAACTCATAAGAGCTGGTTCAAGACTTGTTTCCTTTCAACATCTGGGAGAATGGATTCAAAAAAACCCTGGGAAAGGGATTTACCCAGGACAACTGAAGGTCATCCAAATACCGTTTATCCTTTTTATGTTGTTAATGATTTCCTTTGAATGTTTTAGTGTGAGGGCCAGTTTGTTTTTATGTTAGGAGATATTCCCTTAGCTGTGAGATCAGGTAGGGAATTCCCCGATAGAGTAGGATTAGCAAGGATTTATTTGAAAATTGGTTTCTTCTAGAAATAAAAGATAAAACGCTTAACAGCAAAGACGATTGGCTTTTGCACAGAGACTTCGGTAGAGATGATTCACCATTTCAAACAATCTCAGACTGAATCCTTAGTACAAAGCACCATTTCACACACATCCAAAATCCCGTTTCTCTTATTTGAAGAACGACCCTAACCAACCCCTCAATAGCAAAAAACTAGCGAACACATCAACGCCAAAGGCCAACATCGCTACCAAAACCCGGTCAGCTCCTGCTTGTATCCTGGAAGAGCACATTTAGCATGGCAAACTGCAAGGAGCTACCCCAGGCAGGTTGGCACCATACTAACATACCTATGTTAAATTAGAATAAGTTTGGAGATTTAAAAAAAAAAAAAAAAAAATTGCATTAGGACACGTTTAAAAGTCACTTAGGAGCACGATTAGTCCTACGCAATGTACAATAGGTTATAAATGGCATCTCATGCGGGAGTTAGATGTGCGGCATGCTTTTCTCCACGAGGGTCCTGCTAATCGTTTGATGCCAGATTCCAGAGCCATTTAGCCTCTACTCAAATGCTTACTACACTCCCACACAGCCTGACACTCAGAACTGATAGGATTTTGTAACAATATACAACACTCTAGTGGGGCACCACAACTTCCCCTGGCGTGAGGTTATTACTATAGCAAAATCTCTACCCAAAAGTGCTAGAGCCCCATTATCAAGAACGCATGACCTGCAGTTCCAAAACACTTGTCCACAAACAGTCTCGAGACAGAAAAAAAGAAAACCTGCACTCAGCCAACAGCAATAGTCAGTCAAATGCCTTGAATCAATAACTCAGTGACTCTTCAAATCCAAGTGATATAAGAAGCTGCTACGATTCATTCTAGCACACCATGCCATGTGCGACATTTCCACATAGAAACATGGCAGTGAAAACCCTAGTATTCTCTCAACTGGGTTATGCCAACAGCCTCTACGTAGGACTTTTTGGAATTTTTGGAGGAAAAAGTCTACAAAAATGCATGTTATAAGGCTGAAAGATAGGAACACCATCCCCCGGATGTCCAAATGCTAGACTGGCTCAAAGTCAATGGCAGAATTAATTCAAAACCCTCTGTATCCGCCACATGCCTTTCACAGAAGAGGCCCAGAATCCACCAAGAAGAAATTTCTACTATCGCCTGTCACAATTCTCCAATCCAGCTATATGGCTCTAGTTACAGTACCATGCTTTAACAAAAAACACCAAGGAGGATCCGCCTCATTTTTGGAAAATAACGTATGCATCAGCATGTCCAGATAACTCTGCACAACGGAAGACCATCCAGCATTCAGAAATGCACGCAAAATCCAAAATCCGTCCATTCTCCAGACCATGGATAAAGTGGCGCAGATAAATACACACCCTCAAAGGACTCCACCTAACTGGGCTGGTGCAACACACACTAGGCACTACAGACTTGGAACTCCCAGAGCCAACTTAATCGAGTGTCACAAACAAGCACGCACAATAGGTTCTTTCTCACCCACATGTAAGTGTCACCTGAAAATGACATTCAGAACAAGAGCTCTCAAGGCCAGGCAAAATTGGGCTACGTCCTCCTTAACAGACATGGGACATTAAAACCCACTGTACGCAAAAGAGTAAACCCAGGAAAATGATAACACAGATACTGCCTCAACATAGCGCCGTGCCCTACACAACATGCACACTATGTGAAGCTTCACTGCAACATAACCCAATTGCATGCCCACAAACAGAAGCTCTACCAGTTCCATCAAGCCCATCAGACGCAGAATTCTTCAAGACCCTGACAAATAACCACCACTCAACAATCATAAAAACAGAAAGAAAAAGGCATACTAACCCAGCTGTCTTGATTAATGCCAGCAATTTAGTGTCTGCCCCTATCACAATAACACCCCATCCCAGACAAGTGCCGCTTCTGGAATCCAAATGCTGGAAGCTAATCAATCTTGGTTTCTCCCTTCTGGAGACAGACCATTTTCACACACGACCCTAGCCCCTCCTCCCATTAACCCTCCTGGCAAAAACAATCCACCAGGAAGCCACCAGAGAGTCAAAAGTGTAAAATACGCAATAAATTGTCAGGTTCTGTATTCTGAATATCCGTAGAGCCCCAACTCCCCTCTTCTTCCTCCTCCTCACCTGTGTAACAGTGGTCATTGTCCTCTGGGCTGAGGGACCTCTGTGATCTGTAATCCTTCTTCTTCGTAGGACCCGTGTGTCCCACACGAGAGGAAGCCAGTAGAAAAGCACCTCACTGTGACCCCGTTCCCGGGAGGGACAATGAGGGGAAAAAGCTGTTGGCGGCAGAAAAAACCCCTGCTGATGGCAACGGGATCCACTTGGAAACTGGGCTCCTCTTGAAAGGAGTGAGTTGTACAATGAGAATAAACATCAGAGAGATGTCATAGCAATGGGCTAGCAAAGCAGTAGGTATGCAAAGGAGATTCCAAGGAAACAGAGAAGTAAGCAAAGCCATCAGTACCAGAGGAGGTGAAGCCGAGAAAAGAAAGAACGGAAGGCGAACGGGAATCAGGCTGAGAAAAAGTTAAGCAACAGTAATAAAAAGAGGCGAGCACCAACCGAGGTGGCGGGGGCAAAGAAAGAGTAGGAAAGAAAAGTAAACAGCGTTACGCAACAGCGGCAGCAAAAGCTGTAGCTGACCGTGAAGGGGTGCAACGCGAAACGCTGCAGGGGGGGGGCGTGGCTATGAAGAGCAGCACACATCCGGGAGCGAAAGGCTAAACCATGCGGATGTACGCAGCACAATACGTGAAGTGCTACCTAGCACTAAAACGGAACTTCGGCCACACACGCAAAGATGGAATGCGGCGCATGACACAAATAACAGAGAGGCACAAACACATGCTTTCTACTTTGGGGGGGGGGAAGCTCACTTGAATACATGTGCACGTGTACTCAAGCAGCAGCAGAGATACTCAGTCAATAAATCATGGTGCAGCATTAGCCTTTAACCAGAACAGATAGACAGCAGCATCCCAACTAATCAGTTGGGATGCATTTCCATCGTTACATTATACAGAATGTGTACTGTTGTATGGTCAGTGTGACAGTAGTGAGCAAATCAGAATGTAGCAGGGATTTGGATGCGAAAAGCAGCTCCTGGGTACCCAGCATTAACCAGTGACCAGGCGCTACCACTGGCTAACTAGTAGATAAATGTTCCTCAAATTCCATACAAGATGCAAACTTAACATTGTGTCCATTATCTATGTCCCCTTATGCTTTATGTCATATAGATGTGTCCTAATGGTTATTTATAGAATGTCCCAAACGCACACAGTTAATGTCACAGAGGTTTGTGTCCTAAGCATAAGTTGGCCTAGGGAGCCAAAAGTAGCTCCCGTTGGTGTCAAGCCATCCAGACACTTTTTTACTAGAAGCAGGCACTAAGGCTCCCCTCCATTTCGAACCCTCGGATGTGGTCATACCAACTAGCTTAAAAGAATTTTATTTGCATTTATTAGACAGTTTATTACAAACTTGTATCTATGCATCAATTCACATCCTCTAAATCTAAACAACTCTATTTTCCACCTCTAATTCCCTCTTAAAATTAATTCATTCACATTTCAAGACCTCATTTAAAAGTTTAATTGCCGCAAACATTTATGAGACGTTCTCTCCTATAGTCCAAAATTCTTCAGAAGAATAGTTTGGAGATAGCAAATCAGGTGTGAAATGTTTAGTGAGTTCTCCCTTTTGAACGCACATCAATCTGCACTATCATGGAAACGATGCGTACTAATAGGTCACGTCATCAATATAGGGCAGGGGTATCCCAATTTTCGTAAACTGATCCCCGACCTCCCATGGGTAACACGTAAAAACACTACATCTAGAACAAAAAACCATCGGGATATCTGGACAGTACAGCTGAGATTCAGCCAGAATGAGAACGCACCATTTTATTTTTAAAACGTAGTATGCTGTGGTCACAACACTTACCGTTAGCACCGATATACCAGAATGTAATACCACATACCTTGGTATAAGGGCACTACTACTGGTAACAGACGGCATAAAACGTCATTTCAGGTAAAACCAGATAGAGCATCTATTTCATAATGCAATACACACAGCCTGTTCAAGATCAGGAAAATGATGCCACGATCACATGCACGCTCCAGATATATGGGATAAAGTAGGTACAGCAGGATATTGTATTCCTTATCATACATGGCCCGACACTGTCATCACTTTTCAAACTATGTCTCTGGGTCATGCTGATACATATAATCAATGTATAATTTGTTTGGATTACAAAATAACCAATATGCAGCTTCTGTGTTGCCGAAAAACAGTTTAATGAAATGCATCTATGTGAGGACCTATCACATAGATGCCCAGCCGAGATTTCGTGTGGCAAGCGCACAGCGGGCCGGAAAGCTGGCAGAGTTCGAGCCAGGCACCAGGACGACAGTTGGGCCTCAGCACTCCTCCAGGATGAGGGAATCTCTCCAACTGAAGTCTGCTCTACCAGCAGATACCTGTAGCTGCAGAGCATAATTCCCTGGCTTAAGACTAGCCTTGTGGGAGCTCTAGCAGTCAGGGGATGTAAATACTATCCGGTGCATATTCTATGCAGTGAAGCAAACTGTGCTGGGGTAAAAGGACTGAACTGTGAGTACTACCCCCGCCCCCTTTTCTGGGCAAATCCTTTCCTACCCTGTTTATGCAAGGTGTCACAAACACCTTCACCTCACTCAAGTGTTCTGTGTTCATTGAGGGCTACCACATAATTGGCAACGAGGACCAGAAAGCACCCAGGCTTTAATCATACAAGGCGCCACGCCACATCCTGCTTTTCTCCAGTCCCCCGGCACACCTGCCATTCCCTGGCAACAATGGGAGCCACCGTTTTCCTCATATCTGGAGGCTTCAGGTGGAACAGGCTATTTTTGCGGCCAGAAAAAAGGCCATGCTACTAAATACCATGGGGGTTGAAGGGCAACGCATATTCACAGGCTTGAAGGCTATGGCCACCGCAGATGAAGGCGATGAGGTCTACAAAGGAAGCAATATTTAAGAGGTTTTCCAACAAAGAAAATGCAGTCCTCCACAGACTCAAGATCTATACGAGGATAACATGAAGGTACCGAACCGGTCGATGATTGCATCACCAGAACGAGAGAACTGCCAGCCTTGTGTGGATTCAGGGACAATGTGGAGCAAGTCATTTGTGACATGTTGGTGGTCCACACCAATTCCCGCAAAATCCAGGACAAGTTCATCCAAGAGAAACAGCTGGACCTAGATAAGGCCATACATATAGCGAAAGTCGAGCAAACTTCGAGCAGATACAGAGAAGTTAACGGACCGTCGCCCACACCCAAAATAGAGGCTGTGCAATGAAAGGGGTGCAGAGACAGGTCGCCGCGGGAAGCAACCAGAGAGAAAGGACCCAAGTGGAGAGATTCCCCAAAGTGTTACAGATGTGCCAGCACCAAGCATCTTGCTAATGATCGAGAATGTCCCACAAGGTACAAAGAGTGCTCCAAGTGTAGGAGATTCGGTCACGTTGCTGCAGCCTGCATGTGGCGGGAAAAGAAAGTAACCCATATCGAAGGAGATAGAGGAACCAGCGATGAGGACGAACCAGACGATAGGCAGAACCAGACAATAGACAGATGGTAATCATGGTAAACTCATCTCGAGCCAGAAGGGAGAAACCCCCATTGCATAGCGAAGGTGGACACGCGTCATGGCCGGTTCAGGGTCCAACCTGACCATCCAGACATACAAAAACATGGTGGGACGTGAAGCACCAAGCAAAGGCCCACAGTCTTCCGGGGAGCCACCGTAGACGTATTGGGCTACATCAAAGCCAAACTCGAATTTAAAGATAGATGCACTACAATGAAAGCCTACTTCTCGACCAAAGGTCCTGAAATGCTGGGATTGGATGACTAGCACAAACTGAGCATCTGGTTAGACCCCAGCACTGCTGAGCAGGTGCTGCTGGTCTCCTCAGGAGGAGCGTCAGATCTGAGAAGTGAATTCCCTTTGCTGTTCTCCAAAACACTGGGAAAAATAAAAAATTAAATTCTAAAAAAGAAAACTAGTGCACAAAATCTGCTTAAAACCCAATGCTGTGTCAGTCAAGCACAAGGTCTGGCCCAGTCCAGCGACAGAGAGGTCGGCACTGGAATTCCAGCTTTGCAAAATGGTCAATGAAGTTACAATTGTGACCGTCGAGTCCACAAAATGGCTAAGCCCGGTGGTTCTGATAAAGAAAAAATCCTCCAACGACTTGAGAGTGTGCATAGATCTATGCAGCCTCAACTTGGAGGTGGTCATAGACAGTTTTCCTTTGCCCAGCATCAATGAAATTATACTGATAAAGGAAGCATAAATCTTCTCAAAACCCGATATGCATGATGCCTACCATCAGATTGATCTACACACGTCCCCTCACAGCATTCATCATGCCATTCGACACATTCCAATACACACGAATGCCAGTCGGGTTATCATCCGCTGTGTCAGCATTCTAAAGAATCATGAACTCACTACTGCACAGCATCGACAATGTGTCATACTTAGAGGACGACATCCTTGTGTATGCCAAAGACGCAGTAACCCATGACAGAGTGCTGAGAGAAGTCCTTGGCAAGCTACAGAGCGCAGGAGTTCACCTTCACCAGGAGAAATGTATAATTGGAGCAGGTGAAGTACCTGGGTTACCACATTTTGAAAGAAGGATTGAGCCCAAAGAAAAACCTACTCCATACTTGATGCCCCAGCCCCGACCTCAAAAGGCGAGCTTCAGTAGTTCTTGGATCTCGCAGAGTATTACGTGAAATTTGTTCACAGATTTTCTAAAATCACGACCTCCTTGAGAGAGCTCTTGAGGAAAGGAGCGGAGTACATGTGCGAATCACAGCAAATTGAGGCCTTCACCGAAATCAAGAATCCTACATGCCAGTGTCTGAAACCGTTCAATCCCGAATACAGACGCCAGTGCGTACGGCTTGGGCCCTACCCTCACCCAAAAAGGGGGATCTACTGAAAATAGCACCGTCTACTTCAGAGAAAAACTACTCCATGGTCAAGAAAGAGATGCTGGCGTGCGCCTAGGCCGTGGAATACTTCAGGTCGTACATCTGGTGAACCAAGTTCCACCTGGTCACCGACCACAAATCCATTCAGCACATGTTGAGCCCAGGGGGCACACAAAAAGCAACGCGACGCCTAGCAAGAATTGACGCCAAACCGCAAGAGTACACATACGAGATGACCCATATTGCCGGCTGGAAGAACACCCAGGCGGACTGCATGTCCAGGTTACTGGACCAAAGTACAGCGGGCACCACATTCCTGGAAGACGAATGCGTGGTAGCATCCACAGGAGACTTAAGAAACAAGGACTTTACGGAAATGAGCGAGTCTCATTGGCAGGAGGAAATGAGATATGATGATGCCCTGGCCCGCGCAGCAGAATGGGCCCGCAAAGGTCGGCCAAATGAGAGCAATCCCAGAAGGTCTCCGACCGTATTGGAAGGTCAACGATGAGATCACATAAATGGATAGCCTAGTAATGAGAGGAGACCAAGCAATTCCCCCAAGAGACATCCACAAAGTGATACTATGTAGAGCGCATGCAAGTCATCTAGGCAGCAATAGGACACGACGCAGAGTGTATGATGCATACCGGTGGCCCGGAATGGACCAAGAAGTGAGGGTAATGATCGAGCAATGCCATGAATGCGCAAACAGCAACAAATGGCTAAAAGTGAGGAAGCACCCATGATGCCCATAGAAATTCCACCCGGTGTCTGCCATAAAATAGGTGTGGATTTCATTGGCCTGTTGGACGGCACGTCGAGTAACAGCAAATATGGGGTAGTCATGGCGGACTATCTTTCCAAGTGAGTCGAAAGTTGAATTTGTGCCGGATTTGTGCCGGACATCACCAAGGGCACAGTCATTGTTGAAGTACTCAGTTCCGTCTTCCAAAGTGAAGGTCTGCCCAAAAAAGATTGTGACGGACAATGGAGTTCAGTTAGTTTCTAGAGACATGGAAAGCTTTCTCAAGAAGAATACCCAGCAATTGAGAGCCAGCCTGTATCACCCACAAGACAAAAGGGGGTTGTTAGAAAGGGCAAACCGATTTGTTAAAGGAGCCTTACAATTGAAATGACCATCAGGCAGGAATCCCTGCAAAACGGTCAAAGAGGCGGTGGCGGCGCATCGCTTGACGCCAAATGCCATTACAGGACTATCTCTGTTTCAGATTTTAAGAGGGATAAGGGCTGCATCCACACTGCAACCACCGTGGCTACACATGTTCAAACAGGATGAAGACATAAACATGAGCGAGATCATGATCAGATTACAGAAGAGCAAAGAGATCTTGAAATCTCAAGGAGACAAGCACAGAGCAGCATATCGCACAGAGGGCAACGAAGGGGACTTGGTGAAGCTACGCTTAACGGGCTCCAAATACAGCCAAAAAAAGTAAATTTAGATGTCCACCTTACAGGCACTGCTTCCAAGGTTATGTACGGGCGGCTGTTTGCACGCAGAGTTACAAGTGGCAACCAAGTAGAATACATTCCAGAGGTATGAATAGACAAACATTAATGAATGTAATTACAAACATTTAATGTTAGTATACTATTGCGCACATCTAAATAAGTGTTGATTGAGATTCTCTTTTGTTTTAATTTTGTTGACGAGTTGTCTGAAAACAATGGGCATATTGTTACGTATATAATTCACTGTTTTGTTGTAAACCGATTGTCACTGTTTGTATGACTTTATTTTGTTTATATATGAATCATATAAGTTTGCATTGCCCTGAAGATGGCGTTTTACACCAAAATGCATTGGCTTTGTGCATTGGACTGACCACTGTATTTTTTTCTGCCTAGAAAAATGCCACATTTTTGTAATAATTTAACAGGAATGTGGAATAAAAACATTACCTGTATTTTACATAATAACTTTTGCCTACTTTTGTTTGAAAAATGTATATTTCGTATGAATTGAAGAAAAGAAAAGTGATTAAAATACAGCACTTAAAATGCATCAATATATATTTTTTGCTCTGACTGAGCTAACTAAGAGGGCCAGAAACTATGAGGTAATCTTTCCTCATTTTGCTCATTTGTTCTGTACTTTTTATGATCTGTGTGTCATGGGATCATTACCTTCTGACAGCCCCAGGCTAAAGTTGCAAACAAATATTGTTATATAGAAAGAACTGATCAAATTTGAAGGAAGAAAATTGAATGTGGTGCCCACCCCTGCTCTATCTATATGCATTTTCGTTCTTGACACATTTGAGGTGGAGGCATACCAGAAAACATTGTTTAAGATTTTTTTAAAAAATTGGAAACATTAAAGATCTTTTTAGACAAAATATGTCATTTGCAGATATAGAATCTTTGACAACGAAAAAAGCGGAAACCCCAGGTTTTACCGCAGAAGATTAAACACAGATAAATCAACCAAACAGGATCCAGCTAAAACAATCGAACAGTTGGAATATTTGATCAGCAAACAAATTAATCGTAAACTTCACGCTATAACTTTGGGCAGATATTATAAAAATCAGTGCATCCCAAGGCGACTACTCATACAGCTGCGTCCCACGCTTTGCAAAGAGTAAAGAAATTCTAAGGAGATGGGAGGCGATTCTCAACAAGTGCTCCCTTGATTTAATTTTGCTTACAAAACAAGAGCTTGCTAACAACTCTGGACAATGAAATGCAAGAAATAGAAAAAGAACTGGTGACAGGTTTGAACAGAGAAGAAGTATATTTTAGAAGATATCAACACAAAGTTAGCCGGATATAAAACTGAACTAGAAACAAAGAAGTTCAGAAAGTTTACAAAAGGATACATAGGATTATCTCAATGATGAAATTTACAGTTGAATGGACAAGTACGGCCACCAATAAGAAAACCAAGACAAGAGAACACAAGTGAAACATTAAGTTCTGGCGGAGAGACTGAGAAAGAATCTGGAAACCAGGAGAGAGAAAATCCACCAAGTACCTCAAGAGCTGAAACAACGGTACTTCAAACACAAGAAGAGAACCTTTTTTAAGAGGTGGGCAGAGGAGAACAAGGAGGGGGAAGAGAAAGGCAAAGAGAAGGACCGAAAACAAATTACAGCAGAAGAAAACTTAGTAATTAATCTTTCATCAAGAACATTGTCAGATAAAGAAAAAGACTTTACAAAAAGGATTACGTTTCGTACCTACATACAACAGCTCCTTGGTCGACACAAAAAGGCTTGTACAAATTACTAAGAAAGATGAAATTGAACGTTTTTTTTCTGTGAATTAGGCGATACCACAGAAATCTGGTTTGAAGGAATTTAGAAGCAAGAACAATTTTATACCTCCAATAACGGTCCCGTCAGTAGACATTTTCCAGAAACAAGTCACGAGAGACCTAGAGAAGGTCAAATTCAAGCATACTGGATAACGGAACCTGAAACCTCATGAACTACAACTGATCAAGAACCTATATTGTGATGAAACAGTGACAATAAGATCAGCGGATAAGGGTGGAGCATAAGTGTTACTTAACACCTCAGCTTATGACCGTGAATGTGAAAATTAAGTGATGTGAATACATACGCTAGACTAGATGGGGACCCAACAAGTCAAATCAAGACCTCCTAGGTAAAGCAGAAGAACTAGGATGGATCAACCATAACACTCACAAATTCCAGACTAACCACCCCAAGATACCACACTTCTACACATTGCCCAAAGTGCATAAAATGCCTTGTAATCCACCGGGAAGACATATCATGGCTGGAATTAATAGTTTGTTACAACCTTTAGGGAAATACATAGATTTCTTCCTCCAACCATTAATCCAAAAAAACATGCACTTATATTAAGGACTCATGTCATTTCCTACAACATCTAAGAAAAATACAGTTCAATCAGAATTATATATTGTTCACAGTAGATGTGACAAGCATATATATCTCGATTCCCCAGGACCTGGGAAGAGAAGCTG
This sequence comes from Ambystoma mexicanum, assembly GCF_040938575.1. Lineage (NCBI taxonomy): Eukaryota > Metazoa > Chordata > Amphibia > Caudata > Ambystomatidae > Ambystoma > Ambystoma mexicanum. The sequence continues at coordinate 824,345,860 of NC_090923.1, read as the reverse complement.
TAGGATGGATTCTATTGAACGAAGGAGAATTACCAGCACAGAAAGAATTATTCTTGCTTCTGTTGAAATTCATAGGAGAAAACTCTTATTTTTTGCTTCAAAGAGCAATGTTTTTTACAGTTTGCATGCACTGCAATGGGTGTCACTATTGCACGCCTACGCAAATGCATACATTTGAAATGGATCATGTCTTGAAACACCCAATTTGGCAACACAAGTTAACAATGTGGATCCGATACATTGATGATATTTTCGGAATATGGACAGATAGAGATCAAACTGCTAAAATTTTTCAAATATCTAAATGGAATAGACCAACGGGTTCAATATACATATGAATATTCTAAAAGAGACAATACATTTTCTGTATGTGAATATTGTTGCCACAGACAAGGAATATAAGACCAACATATTCCGCAAGAGTACAGACAAAAACAACTTGCTGCACAGAGTTTCCATCAGCCCAGTTTGATAAAGAATCTACCGTATAGCCAGATGTCACGAGTGAAAAGAATAGTAAGGGACTCTAAAGACTAAGATAAAGAAATTGAACAAAACTGCAAAATTCATTGATCATGGTTACACCACAGAAGAAGTGGAGGCAGCAGAGAGTCGGGTAAAGATACAGAAGAGAGAGGATCTCCTGAAGGTGAAAGAAAAAAGTAAAACAGCGCCACCTCTTGTTTTTGTATCAAAATACTCAAAACAAAGCAACAGGATAAAAAATTATCAAGAAGAACTAGAGGACGGTCGCGTGTGACCAACGAGTAGAGGATCTTTTAAAAGAGTTTCCACCTTTTGCATATCAACGTAGCAGAAACTTCAAAGACAGATTGTGAACACAAGACCTCCCCAGAAGAAGAAACTTAAAGATAGAATTTGAACTTTTCCCTGACTCAACTGCAGCAATTGTGACTACCTTATGAAAGGAGAGACTGTCAATCATCCACATACAGGAGAACAGATCAGGTTACAGAGTTACACTACTTGTGATACACAAAGTATCATTTATGCAATAAAATGTCCTTGCAGTCTTTACTATACAGGACAATCAAGGAGGTCTGCAAAAAACCTGATAGAACGAACACAGGTCGTGCATCCGCAATCACAACTCGAATTCGGCAGTTGCTAGACATTGGCACAAAAAGAAACATAACTTGGCACAAATCAGGTTCTTAATTCTTGAGATTGTGAAGAGAAGAGACGCACGTGAGAACATTCAGAAGAAGCTCGATCAGAGAGAAACTTACTGGACAGACAGAATGAGAACACTTAAACCAAAAGGACTTAATGAGGAAATTAACTATATGTGCTACTTATGAGAATGAGATGAAGGAAATTAACTATATATGTGTTACTTATGAGAATGAGATGAATTTTCTACTTTTTGTTCAATAAGGTGCTCTACACAAGAAATGAAAAGATATACTAACCAGTTACGTGCACTGCTTGGAAGATTTTTTTACTGTCTATTTTGCCTTTAAGAGCGGATCTATGACATTCACTAATAGAATCTAGGAACTTCCTAACGTGTTAAGATACCTTAAACTAATAATGCTATTATATGTTTTTTGTTAAGACACTATCTGGTTCCATAAGATGTACCACATAAGTAATGAACATGTATACTGGTTCACTATAGCTACACTAATAATCACAAATTGACACTCAATAAGGAAACCTATGACAGAAACTAGTAGCGATCAGGAGGACAACTACAGAACTTTGCATAGTTTACTGCTTAGGCCCACACAAGAAACATGTGTTCAGTTTCTATTATTTTTTAACTAATTTTTAAAGATTGTAAACACTAAACAAGTGTAAAACATAACGATATGCTCAGCAGTAAGATTTCATCACGTACATGCTGGCTTTCGATGCTATAAAAATACATTAGCCACAAAAGTGAATATCAACTGGTGCAAAACAGTAAGTTGGAATCACGCAAACTTCCTGACTGAGTCTGCTCAATTATGTTATAACAAAATGAACAATATACACATAAATTGGTGAGTACTGTGACATATTGTGTTGAATTGCCGCACTTGGCTAACTTAGACGTGAGCCACTAACTGAGTTTTCCTTTTTTTGACTCTAGTAATTAAGAAGGACATAGTATACTTCATCTTGAATTCCCATTGACGCTCCTGATTATGCATGACAATACGATTGTTTTGAAGTGCATTTGAATTACCAAATCATGAGAAGCTTAACAGCTAATGTGCAGTTGTAGTTCAATCAGCTCAACTGTTTTTATGAAATCAGATTGATTTGCCATAGTTCGGCAGGTAAACGGAATCACACATCCACAATAGCAGAGACTCACAAGAGCCGCGTTGCCATGGAGACTGTCCCGCGCTCCCGTTGCCATGGGAGGGTGGGACGCGAGGAGTACATGCGCCGGAAATCGACGCCTAGCGCTTGTCTCCATGACAACGCTTAAATACAAAAAATAGCCAGAGGACCTTGCGGCTGTCCTTTCATTGTTTCCCGATAAAATAGAAAACAGCAAAGGTAAGATCAGATTGTGTAAGGCTATGCGTTCAATTATATTTTAAACAAACGCGAAGAGTAACGTTAGATGTCCACCTTGCAGGCACTGCTTCCAAGGTTATGTACGGGCGGCTGTTTGCACACCGAGTTACAAGTGGCAACCAAGTAGAATACATTCCAGAAGTATGAATAGACAAACATTTAATGTTAGTATACTATTGTGCACATCTAAATAGGTGTTGATTGAGATTCTTACTTTGGTTTTAATTTTGGTGACAACTTGTCTGAAAACAATGGGCATATTGGTACGTATATAATTCACTGTTTTGTTGTAAATGGATTGTCATCGTTTGTATAGCTTTATTTTGTTTATACAAGAATCATATAAGTTTGCATAGCCCTGAAGATGGCGTTTTACACCGAAATGCATTGGTTTTATGCATAGCACTGACCACTATTTTTTTCTGCCTAGAAAAACGCCACGTTTGTAACAATTCACCAGGAATGTGGAATAAAAACATTACCTGCATTTCACATAAGAACTTTTGCTACTTTATTTGAAAAACGTATATTTCATATGTATTGAATAAAAGAAGTAAAGAAAAGTGATTAAAAATACAGCACTTAAAACACATCAATATATATTTTTTGCAGAGCTAACTGAGAGCGTCAAACTTTGAGGTAATCTTACCTCATTTTCCCCATTTGTTCTGTACTTTTTATGATCTGTGTGTCATGGGATCATTACCTTCCGACAGCCCAGTCTAAAGTTGCAATCAAGTATTGTTAAATAGACATAACAGATCAAATTTGAAAATATTATTTTAATGTGGTGCCCACCCATGCTCTATACAAATACAGCCAAGCGAGTCACACAGACAGGCCCCAACCAGGTCTATACCAGTGACGGGAAAAGGTGGAACCTTGAAAGGGTCGCTGTGTACAAGAAAAGGGCATTGACAGCCCCCACCTCCATGGGAGTAGGAGATGGCAATGACGCATGGAAGTTAGCCAACAGCCTTCAACAGCAACTTGAAGAGAATCATATTCGGTTCCGGAAGCACCTCAAGACCTTCCTCTTTGCTTCTGCCTTCTCTCTTCCTCTCCCTTACTAATCTCTTCTACTTCTGCACTGGGCACCTGGCTACCCTCTGCATTCGGGCCCTGATCCCTGCCCACTCAGCTGCATACCCGCACTGCCCTCTGGCAATCCTCTGCACTTGGGTCAGTATCTGCAACCCTACAGTCCCCTTACCTGCACTTATTGACACCTGGTGTCTGCATTTAATTCCTGCACTTGCCTCCTGCTGACCGCACTACCTGTTTTGATCTTGTGTTCCCACTCCTCCTCTGACCCATGCACTTTACCGCCCTCCACCTTGCTTTCGCATTCTCAATGTCACTGGGCCTGGTAAGATCATTTTATTTTGTACTCCCTTGCCTCGTCGTGCCCTGAAATACTTATGGGAGCGATATGAATAAAATAGATCAAGAGACAGAGGTCAGGGAAGAAGAAAACCAAAGTGAGGGTGTCCCCATGAACCCCACACCCCGGGCAAGAGAACCACACCGAGAAGCAACCTCAGCAGACCAAATCTCACGGGACACACCCCGCATAATCACCCATTCCCCCATGGCAGCCACTGACCAGAACCAACCACAACGTGAAAGAAGGAAGCCAACCAGATTCACAGACTTTATCATGGACTAGGAACGAGCTTTTCCAATGAAAAGAGGTGTGTGAGGACCAGAGGCGTTGCTAGGGGGTGGCTAAGGGGGCTATAGCCCCTGGTCTTTTGGTTGTAGCCCCGGATTGAATCCCAGGAGCTACAACCAAAAGGCTAGCTAGCCACTAGTCCCGACATTAGCGTAGCTCCGGGTCTTGTCCAGACCTAGCAACACCCCTGGTGAGGACCATCACGAGAGATCTCGCCCAGCCGAGATCTCACGAGATTTCGCGCACAAAGCGCATAACGACCCAAAACCTGGAGGAGCTGGAGCGAGGCACTAGCGGGACAGTTGGGCCTCTGCGCTTCTCCTGAATGAGAGAATTCGCTCTTCAACGTAAGTCTGCTCTACCAGCAGATCCTAATTCCATGGCTGAAGACAAGCCTGTGGGAGCTCTAGCAGGCAGCAGATGTAAATACCATCCAGTGCATATTCTGTGCAGTGAAGCCAACAGTGGTGAGGTAACAGGACTGAACTGAGTACTACCCCCCCTATTCTGGGCAAATCCTTTCCTACCAGGCAAACTGTCACAATAAACACCTTCACTGCATTCAAGTGTCCTGCGTTCATTGGGCCACCACAATCTAGCAAACGTTTTCAGTTCGTGCTTTATATTAAAGATGTAACATGCAGATTCTTGCACTCGTGTAAAACTCCAGTAATGCACACAATAAACACACCATCATTAACAATTCCTGATCAGTTAATGGTGACTCACACGGGATCTCATAAAAACATCCATCTGTTCTGTAATACTGCTCAGACATCCCGTGCAGTCATACTGAGATGACAGCACCATGAACGATGTAGCCTACCCAATAAGCAGACATTATTTGTTGTGTCCAAGATTACACACTAGCTACACAGTTACAAATTACCAAACAATGCATTGCTCAGCCTTTCCGGCAGGGCTTCCCCCAGAATGTTACAGTGCCTGGGGGTAACATGAACCCTCCTCTCTAGTTGCCCTCCACTTACGCTGTCCAGAAATAGCGGAAGAACCAGGAACTGTATGGAACTGCATGGCTCCAGCTGTCAGGAACGGGAAAACGAAACAAGGGGCGCTGCTTCTTTAAGTGTCAAGCCAGCCAGAATGGCTCGGAGCGCAGCCCTCATTGGCTCCTCCACCGGCATTTCAAGAACTTCCGGCCACGGACATCCGACCCGCCTCCCTGAACCGGCGACGCCTAACTGACTTGCGAAACTACAAATGAGGATCTGGCAAGGGTATCTGCGCACAGGACAGCCTCTGAATGGCGTGCAACGCAGCCAACGAGGATTAAGTCAAGGATCTGTGCGAGGTTTCTTGCGTCTCTCTTAAAATTATAGCTATAAGCGCCTTTCGCCTCATTATGATAGGCAATGTCGAATAGGGAATTACAGTATGCTGCAATTGATCTTACGTTTTCAGTTTACTTTCCGTTTCGTACAACACGTAGCACCATCCTACCAGCTTCCCAGCGCATTAATGAATGACCCATGTTACGTTCTGCCAGGTGAGTGTGTTCAGACACGATGAGGCGCTATACATCATTCATCGGACATCGATCTTCACAACAGACCTGCCTACACTGGAAAAACAAAAACCCTGAGATTTGAGTCACACGATGTCACGCCCATATCCGTTTGAACCCTGAGATTTGAGTCACACGATGTCACGCCCATATCCGTTTGAACCCTGAGATTTGAGTCACACGATGTCACGCCCATATCCGTTCGAGACTCCACCCACTTGCCCCGCCTACATGTAAAAAAACCGCTCCAAACGCTGGTGTTGAGTAGGGTGAAGGGCAGGTGGATGTTTGTTGTTGGTGGGAAAGTGTTGGTGAAGGTGGATGCAGGGAGTCTGGAATGGAGGAGGGGGAGGGAGGTGATGCTGAATCTGAATCGTTGAGGATAGGGCATGCGGGACTGAATGATTGTTTCAAGTGGGGAAGCGTGAGTCGAGGGATTGTGTGGGGTGCCTGAGACTGGGACATTTTCTGCTTAGGTGTGAGAGACATGTTGAGGAGAGAGAATTGATGAGGGTTCGATTGTCTGCGCTGGGTGTGGCTGAGCTGAGTGGGAAGATTTTGCTGGGAGGTGACGGGGAGAGAGGCAGGAGGAGGAATAGTGTGATGTTGGATTTTGTGAGGCAAACGGGGCGGTGGGAGGAGTTGTGAGTTTATGTAAGCTAAGTATTGATTGGTGGGTCTGGTGCACATCATCCTTTAGGATGGGGAAGCGCCTGCGTGGGTCCGCCCATGCATCCGATAATTAAGAAGAAGGTTGCATGTTAATCTATCCCAAATTCTTGTGAGTGAGGGTCATGTGCACTATCTGCACTCCACCCTACAATCGTTTCCAAAGGTGCTTATTTAATTATTTAACAACAAAACAATACATATCCGTCCCTACACAACAGACACGTTGCAAACTCTTTTCATATGAGAAATGCCAAAAAATATGTATTTATATGCATGCTTTTATTATGCAGGGAGCAAGCAACTAGACGTAAATCAATAAAATGACAAGCATTGGCAATGTCAACAGTTATGGCTTTTGTGTAGGGATGGGATGACAGAGTCACTTCCATAATGGTTCTAACTGGCCATTAATGGTAGCAGCTGGAAACCGGTGTAAGTGCATGGGCATGTAGTAGCAGTGTCTGGCAAATGTCTATATAATACATATACATAAACTGAAACTCTTGGCTTTGCCAATGCTTGTTTTTATCGGGACTTCAGTCAAGGACACACATACTGCTTATACATCAAGCTCAAGTGGCTGAAGGCACACCTGGATAAGACATTTGTATTACACCAGTAGCATATTTTTTTAAAGCGTGCTTACTGCATTTCACAAATTTATAACGCATAAACCATGACAATGGTGGAGCATCCATATTGTAACATGTTTTCACAGCAATGAATCAAAGGGTTGCATTATCATCAATAAACCATTACATACAGAGCACCAAAACAACATGTGCTATCAGAGGGCAAGTCCGAGGACGAAAGCATATATTGCACACATGGACCCCAAATGTCGGAGTGGTCACTCATGAACAGGCATGGTGTGTATAAATGCCACCTCCAGCTCATAACAATAAGCCACATCCTCCAGCCACACTGAGAGGCGAGGTGGTGGCCCTCTCCTACTACGCTATAGTCACCCTCCTATGCGCTAGTATCATCAGAAGTCCAGCTAATCAGCGAGTGTGTGGGGGTAAGTTCCTCGTACATCCCAGTAGAACCATCAGTGGTTCCAGCACAATCTGCATCCCTACAGTAAGAGAAGCCTTAACAAGAACGTCCCCCAAGAACCTATAAACGTGCAGGCATTCCCATGATATGATATGGTATGGCATTTATAACGCGCTTATACACAAGTGTTTCAAGGTGCACGAGGCCAGGGAGGGGAACAAAGGGGGGAGGGGAACAAAGGGAGGACCGAAAACGATCCTACTAGGCCAGGTGTTATTCAGATCGCGCAAGTGTGCGGGAAAGGGGGAAGGGACAGTGCAGTACATGGCAAAAGATAATAACAATAAGTAAAGTAATGACCAGCAAGTGCAAGGGTAAGTGCATAGGTAAGTGCAGACATCAGGTGTCAAGGGCTGGGAGGGGGACTGTAGATATACAGAAACAGTCCTCAAGTGCGTGGGTTGCCAGGTGGGCAGTGCAGGTGTGACGCTGGCGGTGAAGGTACCTGGGCCAAAGATCAGAGGGTGTCCAGGTAGCCACTGCAGTTCCGGTTACAGCCAGGAGGTCAGCAGAGAGAAGGAGAAAAAGCAGAAGCAAATGGAAAGGTTTTGAGGTGCTTCCGGAACCGGAGATGGTTCTCCTCAAGTTTAAGGGAGGCTGTTCCAGAGGGAGGCACCAGCCGAAGAAAGAGATCTAGCACCAACTCGCTGCTTGGCGAAGTGACTGACCATGAGGGAGTTGGAGGCGGATGAGCGAAGAGCTCGAGAAGGAAGATCTTTCGGAAGAGAGAGTTGAAGGTATTGCGGCCCCAAGTCTCACAGTCCTGTTTTGGATGAGTTGCAGAGGGCGGAGAGTAGAAGCAGGCAGATTTAGAAAGAGGCTGTTGCAATAGTCCAGCCTAGAGAGAACCAGAGCTCTAGAGACAGCAAGCTTATGAGGGAAGGAGAGGAAAGGAAGAATACCTCTGAGGAGGTGCAGTTGGTAGTTTGACTTAGAGTTGTCAGAGATGTGAGGAGAGAAGGAGAGTGTGGAGTCGAAGATGACTCCAAGGTTTTTAGCCTCACAGGTGGGAGCAGGAAGAGGACCAAGAGAGGCCGGCCAGAGAGCTACAGGAAAGGAAGGAACAGGTGTGCCGATGAGGAGCATCTCAATCTTACTGGCATTAAGGCAGTGGTCGTTGGCGGCACACCACTCCTGGATAGCAGACAGACAGTCAGAGATGAGGGAAGGAGAGGAGGAGGCCGAGGGTAGCCTGAAAATGCGCTGGGTGTCGTCCGCATAGCAATGAAAGTTGGGGCAGAGAGCAGCGATGCGGTGGGCAAGGAGTGCCAGGTATTGGTTGAACAGCCAGGGAGAGAGTTAGTCCCCTGGGGGACACAACAGGTAGAGAAAAAGATAGAGGAGAGGAAGGACCCAAGTTGGACCTGGAAGGGTCGGTCAGCGAGGAAAAAAGTCAGCCACGCCAGAGCCTGACCAGTGATACCCAGGTTATCACGGAGACGGTTGAGCAGGATGGCATGATTGACAGTGTCAAAGGCGGAAGAGAGATCAAGCAGGATGAGGACACAGGGGGTGTTAGAGTCAAGGTTGGAGAGCAGGTCTTCACGGATGTTCAGGAGAGCAGTATCCGTGCTTCTAACAGCTCTGAAGCCAGACTGATGATAATGAAGATAACCAACAGATTCAGTGTGGAGATTAAGCTGGGAGATGGCCAGTTTCTCCAGGAGCTTGCCCAGGAAGGGAGTGATGGAGATAGGGCGATAGTTAGTCAGGCCAGAGAGGTCGGCAGAGGGCTTCTTAAGAAGAGGGTGCACAAGGGAGAGCTTCAGGGGGGATGGGAAGACTCCAGTGGCAAAGGAGTGATTGCAGAAATCCGCCAGGGCAGGAGCCAGGGAGTCGATGTGGTCCTTGATAGTTTTGGAGGAACAGGTGTGAACCTGTTTCGATGAGACTTTCATAGATCATACTTGTCTAGAGACCTTGTCTGCGGAGAAAAGGGGAAAGGCAGAGAAGGAGGGATCCATGTAATAATTTCGCAGTGAAAAAGTCGTCAGGTCCTGGCGACTTTTTCCTGGCTACCAAAATTCTTTCCCCAAATATTCTAGGAGGGGTATAATTATATATTATTACCTCCAGTCCTAGAATATTTGGGGAAAGTGTTTGATAGCCTGGAGGGTGCATCACTAATGCATTTTCTTTTAAAGTTGCCAACCTGGCGACTTTTTTCATGACAACATTATTGCCTGATAGCAGAGAGGTGGCTGCAGAAGGACCAGAGGAGGAGCAGGGAGTAGGGGGATTGAGGGGGTAGGAGGAGAGTAAGGACAGTGCCAAGTGAAGGAAACAAGCAGGACTCACATTGCATCACCCACGTTCATCTAGTGTTGCAGGGTAGTATACATGGAGCTTGGCCGGAGTGTGATATGTTTGGTATACGAAATTAAATTGTATACGTTTTTACCTGGAGTTCAGGGAGACCTTGATCTAAAGTAATATATACTTCCAATCACTCTCACAGATCCCCCTTTCAAGACACTTCTCCAATATTTGGTTGGGACCCTCTTCAACCCTTCCATCTCGGGCATTAGACTGATATATAATTGGGAAATAAGTCGACCCTCAACCTGGGATTGAATAACTGAGTGTAACAGAGACAACGTTGGAGGTTGCAGAGAGAAATGGGGAAACCTTGCTTTAAAGTAATTCCTAAGTACATGAAGGTATCCAGCAGAGCCAAACACCCCCTTCTCCCTGAGTTGCTCCAAGGACATAATTAGCCCATCTGGATATAGGTCGCCCAACATATTAACCTCTACCGCGCGCACCATATTAACCTTCTCAGACGCGCGCACCTGAGGAGTGCCCTGGCGAATGCTGTTGGGCTGCGTATGCTGTGGAGGATCTCTGAAAATCATTCCTGAAGAGCCACACATTTTACAACCTTGGTGGACATTGTTTGGACTTCTAAATGACTTTTTAAAATTCCAATTAGGCCACGGCCCTGCCCACCAAAAACACCATAAAAACAACGGGCCACGTGCAACTGCGCGCACGCACCTGAGGCGTGCCCCGGGGGCGAGTGCTGTTGGGCTGCATATGCTGTGGAGGATTTCTGAAAATCATTCCCGAAGGGATTGTAGTCAACCACCTCTGTCGCCATTGAAGTTGAAGCTAACACCCATGGACAATGGACTAATAGCACTGTCTTGTTTCCTTTAACGCCACACATTTTATAACCTTGGTGGACTTTGTTTGGACTTCTAAAGGACTTTTTGAAATTCTAATTAGGCCACGCTCCCTTCCCGCCGAAAACTCCATTAAAAAAAAACAGGACGCATGCACCTGCGCGTGCGCACCTAAGGAGTGCCCTGGAGAGTGCTGTTGGGCTGTTCGGCTGGCGGCGAGTGGCGATTTGTGAAGGTTCTTTCTTTTGGTGGTAGGTTTGGGATAATATAAGGAGATGTATAACAACTTGTTGACAGTAACATCATAAACAGTATTCCTAATAGAAATCATTGTAGTAGGATTTCCATCTCTTTTAAAGATCTGGGGCATGCCCACAACAACAAGGAATTATAACCTAAGAAGTGGGGCTAAAAGCGCACATATAGATAGATTTGTGGTAGCAATGAGAAGCATGAATAAAAGTGCTATAAGGAAAAAAGATAAAAACAGCCAGTTAAGTCCCCAATTAAAAAACAAGGGAGCCAACATTATCAAGACAGTTTGGCAGGAGAGTGGCGACCCAAAGACAGGCCAGGAAAGAATCTCAACCTTCTTGAAACGTATTGGCAAATGAAGCATTGCAACAACAAAGCCCCCAGTCATGGAGGATATAGATGCCTCTGAGATGGTGGGAAATGCAGAAACGAACCGTATTGATAATAACTCCCTGTTAAATATGGTGCTAAATCTTAGGGAAAATACTATGGAGGGCTCACGCAATGATATTGTGGGAGAAGTTGTGGCTTTAAATGAAGAAACTGTCCCCCTGTCAAATATGGAAAAATCATCCGACCTCACTGTGTTACTCACCACACTGTATCTGCTAGGGGCGTTGAATAGATGTCACGAGATCAGCGAGGAGAACTGATGAGCAGAACCTCTTGCACTCGACAGCTAGCCTGACTTCACCAAGTCCTCCAAAAAGTCAGGCCTCCTCAATTTATGGGAACTCTTTTTTTACGATACGCCCCTCTGCTGTTCTAACAATAGACAGGCAGAGGGGTTGATCCCACAAAAGAGCGTGGCCTGGCCATTCCTGAACCGCTCACAGCCGAAGCCGCAGCGTCAAAAACTCATCACTGGCTAGGACCGCCCGACATTCCGCCTGTGACAGAAAAACATCATTAGAAACATAACTCGAAAAAACACAATGCACAATACATATGGACAAATTATTAACCATTATTAACAGTTGAATGCCTGCACTTCCCTTGGTCATGTGAATGCCTCACCAAGCACTGAACATCCTCCTAAAACAGATCACAACTCTTCATACTGCAATATTGCTCAATTTCTACCCTATTTAAAAACGTGTGCTAGCCAACATAGGGTGAGGCTGGGTGGGGATGAAAAGGTGGGGGGGCTGCTGGAAAAAGAGACTGACTCGCTGCAGCCCCCGCCTTATAAGCGCCCTCCAAGTGCCTGCTACCAGAAGTCAGGCACTGGGGGACGCCTCTTCCGCTTCGAAGGGGAGGAAGAGTAGAGTAGGACCACCCCAGAAGCGGGTGGCCAGACGGGACAGCCCACTATGTAAGCTGTACATCTAGCACCCTCTTCAGGGGCCGGTCAGCCTCTTAGCAGCGTGATCCCCCATTGACTGCCCCCCCTCTTGTGGACACAGTCTGTTATATATTACATTACACAATAACGACAGACAACTTTGTAAAGTATTTGGAAACACAAGGTCACAGTTTATTTGGAGCAACAATAAAATGGCACGGTCCCAGCCACATACTAAGTAATATAAATATCCAGGATGACCTGTGTCATTCCCTGTCTGCCCTGGGGCATAGGCGGACATACGCTTCTGGTTGTGACTGCCAGTCAGTAACATTCTCGGTACCACTGACTTGAGATGCTGTAGCTTAAACTGCCCTGGATGGGAGTCAGTGCCAGTCACTTGGATTTGGCTCGAGCCCAGCCATTCCTGAGCCACTCACAGCCTAAGCCGCAGAGTCAAAACTCATCATGGGCTAGGAACACCCTGACACTCCACCACACTTTGGGGGTGGCTACCCCGCTGCCCCCAGTGCCCCCACAAAACTAGGCCATACTCACAAACACTCCTATCTGCTGCCAACCCTTCTCAATGCCCTTCTGTATTGCTGTGAGGAAGACATCCATTCCCTTATCAGACAGGTGTACACCGTCTGCAGCAAAATGCAATGGGAGAGAATTCAAACAGCAATTTCCAATAAATCCCAGACCCTCAGATTTGGCACATTTTTCTATGCTCATATTCAAGTTCCTCCTAGACTTCTCCATTCCTTCCTGGGAAAGGGCGCCATGCCATAGCTGCCTCGGAGCAATCGCTGATCAAACAATGTCTGTGCCAGCTAGCTCCTGAACAGCTATGTGCAGGGCCACCTGTACATGGGCGAGCAAGCGACTACGACCCAACCTGGCAAGGTCATTACCGCCCAGGCGGATCACCATCATTCTAGGTGCGGGCCTCCATTGCAGCTGCCAATGTATCGTGGTTAACAAGGAGTGCCACCTCATACCTGGGGTACCCAGCCATATCACTTTTCCCCCTTAAATCCCAAGTTGGGGCCAACTTTCCATTGCACAGCCTTTTTCTCTGCCCGTGTGATAAAGGAATGACCAATCATCCAAACTGAATCATCTGTTGGTATAAATATGAGTGTCATCAAAGTACTTCGCTCCTGCCCCCCCACACACCCCTGACACACTTCAAGACCTTGTTACCTGGAATGGACACACGCTGTTGGGGTCTGCATCTGGTTTGCCAGTGGGCGTGGGGCCCATTTGGGGCCGTACATATAGCTTGTTGCAGCCGGATTCCAATCTGCCCACCCTTCTGATAGCTGGTGCTGACATCCCTTGTAAAACGCTGTGGTGGCTGCCCCAATCTGAAAACTATCCAGAGACCAACCCTCACAGTGGATGCCTAATGTCCCCAGGGTTGCCAACAACACCTTCCTGAATTGATACACTGTGAGGGGGAGGCGTCAGCATGGAGTAGTACGCGGCCACTCTCTCAGATCCTAATTGCTAGAAAGATCTTAAAGAGGTGTACCAGGCAGCTGTCCTTTAGTGGGGACCCATGCATCTCTATATTTGTACCCTTACCTAACTGGTCAATTTTGGATTTCCTCAACCTAATCATGACCACTTTGCCCGCACCCTTGCTGAACAAGTAAAAATCCCTTAAGGCAATGGCCCCACCTAATATGTCTTTCTTAGAGGCTGAGACCAACTCGCTAATCCTAAAAGCCCCCAAAAAAAAGCCCATGAAAAGGCAAGCCTAAATAGCCACAGTTCATATGCATCAAAATACACTCTGACCAAGGCGGACAGCAACCTTACAAGTAAATCAAATTCAATGGGTTTTCGCCCATCTTGTTTGGTAAGGTCCATCCTAGCCCAGCCTTTCAATGCAGTGTGCACTAAAAATCCTTCTGTGGGATCGGCTTTCCATCCCAATTTGCAATAAAAGACCACTGCTGCTAGATGAGCTGCTATCCAGCATCTAGACGTTCCTCCCTTGTGCGCACATGACACAAATGCGTGGACCTGCTCTGCCAAAGTGCACTCAGTACATTGCAATGCCACAGTTACCCTCAGGAATTTACCGTAGCTATTCTGATACCTGGACCCGACGCCTGGTATGAGTGATCACTCCCCTAATTTACAGAGCGCCCTGTCCATGCTACCAATTGCCACCACTAGGCAGCTGGGGAGCAGGTGTAAGTGGATCTAGGTCACCTGGCCTAAACCCCGCCCACCTGGTGCCTTCCTGCTTGCCGCTCCTTTTCACCACTTAGCAAGCCCCGCCCACCTGGTGCCTTCCTGCTTGCCACTCTTTTTCACCACTTAGCAAGCCCTACCCACCTGGTGCCTTCCTGCTTGCCACTCCTTTTCACCACTTAGCAAGCCCCGCCCACCTTGTGCCTTCCTACTTGCTGCTCTTTTCCCTACTTAAGGAGCCCTCCAGCCTCTTTTCCTTGGCAGCTAGGGAGCAGGTGTAAGTGGATCTAGGTCACCTGGCCTAATCCCCACCCACCTGGTGCCTTCCTGCTTGCTGCTCCATTTCACCATTTAGCAAGCCCTGCCCACCTGGTGCCTTCCTGCTTGCAGCTCCTTTTCATCACTTAGCAAGCCCCGCCCACCTGGTGCCTTCCTGCTTGCTGCTCTTTTCCCTACTTAAGGAGCCCTCCAGCTTCTTTTCCTTTGCAGCTGGGGAGCAGGTGTAAGTGGATCTTGGTCACCTGGCCTAAACCCCGCCCACCTGGTGCCTTCCTGCTTGCTGCTCCTTTTCACCACTTAGCAAGCCCCGCCCACCTGGTGCCTTCCTGCTCTTTTCCCTTCTTAAGGAGCCCTCCAGCCTCTTTTCCTTTGCAGCTGGGGAGCAGGTGTAAGTGGATCGAGGTCACCTGGCCTAAGCCCCGCCCACCTGGTGCCTTCCTGCTTGGCGCTCCTTTTCACCACTTAGCAAGCCCCGCCCACCTGGTGCCTTCCTACTTGCCGCTCCTTTTCACCACTTAGCAAGCCCCGCCCACCTGGTGCCTTCCTGCTTGCCGCTCTTTTCCCTACTTAAGGAGCCCTCCAGCCTCTTTTCCTTTGCAGCTGGGGAGCAGGTGTAAGTGGATCTAGGTCATCTGGCCTAAGCCCCACCCACGTGGTGCCTTCCTGCTTGCCACTCCTTTTCACTACTTAGCAAGCCCCGCCCACCTGGTGCCTTCCTGCTTGCTGCTCCTTTTCACCACTTAGCAAGCCCTGCCCACCTGGTACCTTCCTGCTTGCCACTCCTTTTCACCACTTAGCAAGCCCCACCCACCTGTTGCCTTCCTGCTTGCCGCTCTTTTCCATGCTTAAGGATCCTTCCAGCCTCTTTTCCTTTGCAGCTGGGGAGCAGGTGTAAGTGGATCTAGGTCACCTGGCCTAAGCCCTGCCCACCTTCTTAGCCCTGCCTCTTCCTTCCTGCTCTTAACTCTTAGATGAAGGCCGTCTCTCGCCCGGGCGTCCAAAGTGAAGGGCAGTCAAAGAAAAGGGCTATTGCTGTTTGGACCTGTTCAGACCAGGAGGATCCAGGGTCCGACCCCCTGCTAAGAGAGCAGGTAAGCATGCACCAACATGTGTTTACACCCTCTGTTCCAACAGGCCATCCCCACCCTCTCTGGTCCCCCCGTGTTGTTCCCTTGTGCACCCCCCCTTCCTGCACACAGGAGTCTGTCCTGATAAATTCTGGTTTCACCATCACCGTCTTGTGGCCAATGCTGGATTTTACTTTTATGGACTTCATTGATTCACGGTGTGTCACCCTTTCTCAACTCTCATGCTGGACTTCCTTTGCATCTTGTACTCATGGTGGCCCTGAATCATGCTGTTCCATCTTCATCTTGTATCCTGGCTTGCAACATTATGTGTTACTACTGACTTCTGCAGTTGTATTCGCTCTCCTCTCTTGCTTCTCCACTCTTTTTGACTGCTTACTCTCTGTTCTCTCCTCCCCTCCCCTCTCCCTTTTCCTATCTCCTCCCCTCCTCCCTTTCGTCTATGCACTTACTCTATCAGAATTGTCCCTGGACCTACTATGATAGCAACCTCATCTGTCGCTCCCCTACCTCCTTACTGTTGCCCCCCCTCCCTCCAGCACTATCTGAAACGTCAGTCCTAGTACGATAGTCACTTGCTTTGTTCCTCCCCTCCCTTTCTGCACCCCTCTCCCTCACCTTTTGTTTTCCTCCAGCACTACCAGAAATGTCGTCAGGCCTAGTACGGGAGTCGCCTGTCTGTTTCCATTTCCTTCCCACTCGCCCCCTCCCTTCCTTATCTATGTCTTAGCACTTGCACTATCTGAAATGTTGTCAGCCCGAGTACGATAGTTAATTTCACATCCTTACTGTTCATGGCCTGTAAGAATGTCCTTGTATTTTCCCTTGTTCCCTTCCTTGCCTTGAAGCGCTTTGAAACACATTGTGTATAGGTGCTATATAAATAAACTATCATATCATATCACTCCTTTTTGCACTCCCTTCAGCTTGGCCGGCAGATGGGCTCTCCAAAACGTGGTCCACTGAAATTGAGAAAGCGCGTCAGCAGCAACATTTAGAGTGCCTGCACATGCAGGGCGCCAAACTCAATATTACTGTACAAGCACACCTCATCCAATTTCCTCAGCAGGCTAAGTACCGCCGGGCACGATGCAGACTGCAAAAGGCCGGGGGCTGCTAGAAAGGAGACTGACCCGCCTTATAAGCGTCCCCCAAGTGACGAAGGTCTGGTCATGGGGGACGCCTCTTCCGCCTCGAACGGGAGGAAGAGTAGAGTAGTACCACCCATGTAAGAAGGTGGCCAGAGGGGACAGCCCGCTATGTAGGCTGTCCCTCTAGCGCCCCCTCCAAGAACCGGTCAGCCTCTAAGTCTTTGTGCAAATCCCAGAGGGTAAGCAGGTCTGGGAACAATGCTTCCTGTGCTGTTGAGGGCCAGGCATAGCTGTTAAGTCTCCCAGTTACATACGTGACACCCTGAGCCAATTCTGGTTTTTCCCATTGTATGCTAGGATTTGTAGGCCCATACTTATAATGGAAAAACCAAGTGTTGTGGGGTAGGACATGGACATCAACGCGCAAAAGCTTTCATAGACCTCTGCAAGGCGAGGGACCTAATAGGAACTTACTTAATGAATAGCTGCCGTGGCCTAGTGAAAAATGCACAGCGTCAGCCAGCAGGGCTGGATCTGGAGAGTCACTCTGAGACGCCAATGAGTGAGCAGAGCCTGCGGTGTATGAAGCAAGTTAAAATCTGGGTGAGGAGAAGGCATGGGACTGCCAACCTGGCAAATAAAATGAAGGGCCGGCTGAACCCTGGAAAAATTCTTACTGGAATCGGAGGCAAGGGGAGAAAGTGCCAAGCGCCTCACATGTATGTGGGGAGCTTAGGCAGATCAACACGGCAGTCAGCTTCCTTTATCGAAAGGAACCAAAACAGGTTATTAAGGTGCGAAGAAGGCACGCAGGATTGGGGAGGAATGTTTGTTGTGCAGAGAGGGTAGCCTTATTGTAAACCCTCTCCAGAACAAGCAAGGGATACAGTTGCCAGTCCTGCTGTCAAGTTCAAAATTAGCACAGGGAAGAGAAAAGCAGAATCACAGGGGAAAAACCTCTGTGAACTTCTGTATTCCAAGAGAAGAAAAAGAAGTCACATGGGCAAGTGCCACAAAAGGGAACTGAGTTACTGAGTTATGTGGTGTCTAGGAAGGAAGTCAAACAGATAGTTAAAAATGCACTGCAGGCAGAGAGTGCAGGAAAGAAGCAAAGAATACTCTCCTTTAATTCTTCATCATCATGCTCATCTTCATCAGAATCCTCATAATCTTCCTGCATATATTCCAGGTACGGGGAAAAGCAATCATATGGGGAAATGCTGGAGAGTGAACATGTTGAGACAGTACAAATAAAAGTCCCTGAATGTATGGGTTTTCACAAGAAACAGTAGTTCATCCACCCCCTCATCCCAATATTAGGCAGTGCCAGGGTACCCCTAAAACCAATCTCCCCTTAATCGAAGACAATACAGAAGGAAATTGGAAAGAGTGAAAGGACAACAGTCTCTCAAGTCCTGTGGGAAGATCCTTGATGTCTGTTGAGAAAGCAGCTGCCATAGACTGGTTGGACAAGGACATGGACTCAGCGTGCAAAAAGGCCTATGCCGTGGCCTCGCTATCTATCCGAGTCAGACTAATGTCAGATGACTCCTTTGATGGAGGTGCAGAGGTTCTATGTAATTTTGCCGGCAGTAATTACTTCAAAGGATGGCCATAAGGGCATCTATTTCAGACAGGCGGCATGTCCGTTTAAGAGATTGGCGTGCTGAGGAGTGTGGCAACAAGGAATGAAGAGACTGACCAAGTGGTCCCATGATGATTGCTATAAACCTTTACTCAAAAGAAAGATAAATCTATCAGTCCTTAACTGTAATGGTATTTCCATACCCAAACTAAATAAACTCGGGTGTATATCAGGAAGTCCATTAAAGTCCAAATCAAAAGGCACCGTCCCAGTCAAAAGGCTCCCTTGCTATCCCTGTCACTACAATAAACAATAATAAAGTTCTGGTTCTGCTCATGACCCAAGAGAATGACTCCCTTCTCCTGGATGTAAAATGTCCCAAAGACGCCAAGTTTTCTCAAAGTAAATGTTCCATAAAGTTCCAGTCGTATTGTAACACACAAAGAAAACAAAGCAGTTCTACAGAATACTCGTGGGGCTAGGAGAATGACTCCCTTCTCTGAGATGGTTCCCCAATGTTCCTTATAGTTTTCAGCAAAATGTGTAATTCTTTTGCAGAGGTTTACACACATTCGACTTTCTTTATATTCTTTATTCTGCCCCACATGGGACGATGAATATGCTCCCCGAGTCCCCCCTCTGCCGACTCTCCAACACCACACTCTTGTGGAACTGTCCAGGGAATTGCACTATAAAGTGATTCACTACTTTATCTGCTTCTTCACTGTTTACAGTCTTGCATTTTCCCAGCCTTCTCCCCGACTTATACCTGTTTCCGTTACCTTCTCCCGGGGAACTTTTCACCAGTTTCGTCACGGGTCCACTCTCTCTACTTTTACTTCTTCTTTCATGCTACTTCTGTGGCCTCTTTCTCTCTACGGCCAATTACTCCTCCTGGTCTCGGTGCAGTTGTCAGACTCCTCGGTCCACCCAGGACAGGTCATACCACCACCACAGTCTCTTGCACTCTCCACACATTCACATAGACTACGGTAGGCAGTCTCAACACTGCTGTCAGGACCGGTGGTCCACCCACTACAGGTCGCCCCACCACCTTTCCATGTCTCTAGGTTTACTGAGCCGGTTGCCAATTGACTCGTAAGATTCTTCTCGGCGTCCCGCTGCTTGCCTCTTCAACTTTGGAGACGTGCCTTGTGGCAGTCTCCCAATGCCCAAGTTCAGTCTTAGAGGCTTTGATGCAGCAACCTTGCTCGCCAGGTTCCCTTTCTGAATGTACAACAGCTCTCAGCATACCAGAACTGCACGGGTCACTGCCGGATGGGCCAGAAGACAACAAGGAACACAGTTTGCTGTTCAGTTTTTATAGTGGGGACAGCCCCAGTGTAACATCAGTCCAATTGACAACAGCTGATCGAGCATTCCTCCTGCTCGATTCTAGCATTCTCAAGCTCTTCTTCATCCCTGTACCTATGACATCAATGTGGTTGGATATTCTACAATAACACATTGTTTTGGACGGGAGCTTATCTGTAGAAGATTTGGGCATTAGCATCAGCATGGGGGTGTGGGTTTAAAGGGCCCCTGTCTCCCAGTTTTGTCCTTATCCCCAGGCGAGGAGTTCCTCTCAATGAGATCCTCCCACATGTGACCACTCCTAGGGGGACTATTGGTTAGCAACCTCAACTCCCTAGTCTCATGTAAAAGCGCTCCTCCTGGGGAGAAGTGACGCTATCTGAAGATTCACAAACTCTTCCCCTTAGGCTTTTGTCTTCCCCATCTTCTCTGATCGGAAATCGAGACAAGAAATCAAATTTCCCTGTTCCATTCAGAATAGCTGTAAGTCCAAAAACCAGTACATAATTCAGAGGTTTGTGCCTTTACGTATAAGCCAGGTCAGGGAGGAGTGGGCTGTCAGCAATTTAAACTTGCTACCGGCAAAATAATATTGCAGATGTCACACATCCCACTTAATAGCAAGGGCCTTCAACTCTAGGGTGGCATAATTGTTTTAACGCGGAAACCGTTTTCTACTCGTATATAAGACTGGATGTTTTACCCCATCATAGATTTGTGATGGGACTGCCCCAAGACCAACCTTCAAAGATTACATCTGCTGAATAAACTCTTTATTAAAAGTGGTTAACTTAAATACCGGTGTTTTGCAGAGGATGTGTTTAAGAGTATTGAAACTAGCCTGGTCTTGTTTGTCCCACCATATTTTCTGTGGTTCATCATTCTTCAGTTTATTGATCAGGCAAGATGTAATGCTTAATTAATTCGGAATAAACATCCGATAATAGCCTGTAAAGGCCAAGAATGCTCTTAGTTCCCTTTTATTCTTAGGGGGAGGTGTTTCACTAAATGCTAAATGCTTTAACTTTCTCCGCTTGAGGTTTTACCAAGCCGTTCCCCACAAAGAAACACAGATATCCTACGGCTGACAGGGAACTGATGAAGCAGATGTGTATCCTGTTTTTTTCAGGAGGTAAGTCCAAGGGTATCAAACTGTGTTCTGCGGTCTCTTCGGACAAATCTCATACAGGCCGTGCCACATGAGGTTGGTAATAATACCAGGACCTTATGGCCGGAAATACCTTTTTACTGTCTTCTGGTCATAATATGCTTTTTGGGCTCCCTGTGCTTTCTCTAGATGTTTATGCACCAGGTTTCGGACCACAGTCATGTGTTGCTTCAGACATTGGACCATCTGAGATAAAGGAAGGACAGCCTCATCACGTTCTTCCCAAGTTCCTCGGAGCATATTTAGGACATCTCTTGGGTCCCGACAATACAAAAGTTAGAAAGGAGAAAAACCTAAAGAAGCTTGGGGTTATTTGCGGATTTCAAAAAGGGCCCAAGGCATCCCAATTTTGGCCATCAGCCTCAACCAGCTTCTTAACAATATCCTTTAGGGTCTGATTAAATTATTCCACAAGCCCATCTGTTTGTGTATGGTGTACAGAGGCACGTAGCATGGGAATGTGGAGGATTTCTTTCACTTTCCAACCCACGGCCACCCACAGTCCAATGGCCAAAACCTCCATGAACACTGCAGCCAACAATACCCTCAGCCCATTCGAAAGGATTCAGCGCTTCGCTACTCCTCCCATGCCACTCATCCCATTATCGGTCCACACCAGGAATCATAGACTAGGCTCTCGATTCCCAAACCACAAAGCCACATCTAAGCTAAAAAAGCATCACGCTCCACCTGAAACACATAGCATCACAGCATGCTCAGCAATCAAACCTAAGTCTGCTTCCCCACCTAATAGGAGTTCTAAAGAGCCCAGACCCTCCACACCAACCAACATTAAAAGAGCACTCATTAATGCTTGCTCCCTTGTAGCCCATGCCACAGAGATTGCCAACATCTTTACATGCAATAGCCTTGTCTTCCTGGCTATTACAGAAACCTGGTTACACCAGGCATCAGGCCCGGCACTCTCCCTAGCCTTACCACAAGGCTATACCATCATCAGGGCACACATAAACACAGGCAAAGGTGGAGGAGTGGCCTTCATCGCAAAAACCCATGTAGCCCTCAGAGCCACACCCCCCACCAGCCTCCCCTCTGCAGAGATCTTAACGGTGAAACTGGCATTGTCACCTACTCAAATGATACTCATGCACCTAATCTATCGGCCCCTGGCCCCTCGCCCTCCTTTGAGGAAGACATCACAAAACTCCTATCTACCAACACCAAACTCGGATCCCAAACCATCCTTTTAGGAGACCTCAACCTTGGCCTTCAAGATCCCAATTATGTGCATTCCCTAGCTGTGGAAAATTCCATCACACATCTAGGCTTCAAACACAGAGTCTCATCACCAACTCACTCTAAAGGTTGAATATTGGACTGGGTGTCAAATCTCAATTGTTCCATAACCATCCTCCGAAATATCCCAGTAGCCTGGTCAGATAATCACCTCATCCTGTTCTCCATCCCAGGTTCTTGCCCTTCTAAGGCCACCTCAGCCCACCATTCACTATCTAGAAACTGTCGCAACATCTCCATTGATAGTCTTGTAAGTGACTTCAATCCAGCAATCCAACTAAGTCAATGCCTAGTCTGGGATGCCCAATGGAAGCCCTTATTTATAGATTTTATGTCAAGTTCTTAAACCTGTACGATAAACCCTTATATAACGCCCCTCTCTTTGTATCCCCCTGACCTCACTGAGCCAAGAAGTAGCTTTGTTTTGCAAATTAAAAGGTTTATTGGAAAAATGTAAACAATATATATATATATATATATATCACACTTTGATGAATAAATTAATATTTGATAGCACACTTATGAATATGAACATTGATCAGCATTGGGTAATATTACAATAGCGACAACTGTTTAATCAGAAAGGAGTAGGAATAGGAAGGATAAAGTAGCAGAGAATACTTTTAGGGTTCAAGGAAATCGAGATGGAAAGAATGCAGGCACAGAAATAAAACTCGATATGGATTCAACAAGAGATAATATGATCACTGTTTCCCTTGTGACAAATCATTCCCCCCTATGCAATATGAAGAGATGGAACAGGTTTTCAGGAATACAATCAGAAGCAGTTCAGTTCCCGTTCTCCCCCAGCAAGCTTGGAGAAACAGGGATGATTTTAAAACACGGCCAAATACTTTTAAATGTGATTGCAATGAAGTGAAAAATATGCTAAAAATGATTTTAATTCCCTATAGGAGATTCAATGTAGGTGACAGCTACTTTGAATTAGTTCAAGTCAACACTAGCATTGATTCATGAATGATTATCAGAGTGAAAACGAATTTCAGCAGTGGAAAGCAAGAAGCAGCTATTTTTACAAGTGGTGAAATTGAGCCAAATTGCAATTCACGGCATTTTTTCTGAGTGTGTAAACCACGATTACAGAAAAACTATAAGCTCGAAGGTTTGTTGGAAAGCTGAGGATCTTAGCTTTAAAATGACAGTTAAATCATGCTTCTAGGACATACGGTTCAAAAGATACAGACGTTTTTGTGGAGGTAGATTTTCAGAAATGAAGTCAAGATTTCAGAATGACAGATGACACTTTTGCAGCTTTGAAATCACAGAATGGACACACGATTTCTATGCAGTTCTGGACAGGTTGAAATGGTTTGAATAAGATTACTTTAAACTAAGAGATGGGTTCTGGACCGTTCTAGATATTCACTCGTAGTTTTGGAAGGGAATGGACCTCGTCACAGATCTGGTCAGGTTTGGGCTGCGGTTCTCTCGCCACGGGACGGTCTCTTGCACTGGTTCTGCTCACAGCGGGGCCTCTGGTCTGCTATCGGCACTGCACAGTGGTCTCTGCCGGGTTCTGGGTACAGCTCTGCTTTCTGGGTCTGGATATGGTACTGGCACAGGGTTCTAGCCAGAATCAAACAGCTCGCCCGGCTGTTGAATAGTTTGGTTAGGTTGCTGGATTCTGGGGCCCCCGAAAAGAGTTCAGCTTTTGGGTTTGGCCCCTGCTTAAGGTTCTAGAGTTTAGTTCTAGAGTTTGGTTCTGGAGCCTCAGGAGTCTGGGCATGGTCGGGCAGCGTGCTGCACAGGAATCGATGAGTAGTGGAAAAATGAGTGTGTCCATCTGGGTCTCAGCAGTCTCTTTTTATGTGTTCTCAAAGGGGGTGTGGATGCTGACTTCCTATGCCCAACCCTCTGAGAATCCTGATAGGTTAAAGGATTTACTGTCCTCTGACTGGAGAACAGAGTTGTGAGTCAGAATGAGCCATCAGGTATCATCTTTATGGTTCAAGGAAAGGACACTCCCCTTTGTGTCTGTACAGCATATCTTCTTTTTCATAAAACACATATTTACAATATACACAACTTGTTAATATTACCTAAATTGCATGACAGATTGCTTAAGGTACAGTTCGGTTCAAGTCACATGTTTCTACGAGCTTGGGTTTAGAAATGACAACATTTTGTGCTTTTAGTGGGTTTGCCATATTGGTTTTGCAACAAATTGCAACGATTTGCAACAAATCGTACACGGAGGTACACCCCCTCTCTGCGCATATTACAGTAAGTTTTCATTTTCCTAGCATAAACACTGTGTCTGCAATATTAATAATTACGGGGCTTGGCCTCAGAACATCCCACAGCGTCCAGCTTAGTCTCAAATTGTGAGTGAATCTTTCATATTAAGAATCTCCAAATTGTACATTTTTGTCCGCTTGGTATAATTAGTTATCAGTATTCTCATAAAACATATATTTGCTTTTACTTCAGTGCACCCATTGGTTTGTCCCCGCCCCTAGAAACATGGCTTGACTCAGAGATCAGATGTCTTGCCTTCCCCCAGAGCAGTGTTGTTCAGGCACACCCAAATCTGCATATTCTATTCAATTGCAAGAGTCTATTGTTCCTTTCTCCAGGCTGCAGGGAAAATCTCCTCCCTATTAATCAACAGGACCATGTGATTTCCTGTGCTGTTGCTGAGAAGACTAGGTGTGAAGGCTTCCCGGGGACAGCCAGCCTTTGAAGTCTCAGCTAACTCAGGTTACTGTTTAGCTCCTGAAATACAGGTCTCCTGTCAGAATTTAGATCGCTAGCGCAGATCAATGTCAAGCACCGGTATTGCACCCATTTTTGACAGCTGCCTTACCAGTCAGCAATCCTCAAAATATACGTGGTTCAAATATAGATGCACTTCTGTGGACCTCAGATTCATGTAGATTCTTGCGGGAGAATGATGTTGACCCCCCAACAAGGAGGTGGGATCTTTTTAATTGTTTTGCGAGCCATGATTTTAGCAATTTTTGACATCAAGAAAATGAATTCCCAACAGCTCTGGGTTGCTTTTGGCAATCAGTATTGCTATTCCCAAATGGTTTCAGGCTACTGTGTGTGTAGCCCAATGGTGGTTTTAGGCAGCGACCTCCTGTGCTCACTGATATAGGCAAAAGTGGGTGGCAGCCTATTTTTCAGATTTTTACTGTGCATTTTTGGATGATTTCTGGCAAGCAGCATGCTTTCCGGTGGCCACTCTGTTTCTGCTGCCTGCGATGTTGTAGGGCTTGGATGCGTGGGTGAAAACATCCCACAGTCTCCATCCCCTTATCTACAACATTCTTGACAAGGTTAAGTTCAAGAGCCTGGACCCTAACAAATTAGTAGACCTTCACAACAACACTCTAAAATCAGCATTAGATATCGCTGCACCACTTAAACCTAAAAAAGCGGTACCCATCGCACACCTCAATAAGTGGATCACCTCAGAATTAAAAATCCTCAGAAACTGCAAAAGATCAGCAGAATCCACCTGGCAGAAATCCCCTACCAACACCAACAAAATTGCATTCACATCAGCTTCTGTAACCTACAAAGTTGCTATCCTCTCCGCTAAAAAAGTAGCCTACAACTCCAGAATCCATAACGCTAAATCAAGTACCAAGGAGCTCTTCAGTATCCTAAAAGAGTTAGAATCCTCAGCACCTCTCTCGCAGGACTGCATCAAAGATGCAGAATGGTGCACAAAACTTCAGCAAGCCCTCCCTGATAAAATTACTCTTCTTCAAAATAAGATAAAATCCAAAAAGGCTAGTCTCCCAAATAGCTCCCATGCCTCTTCGGCCCCTGCGGACAATCTACATCATTGTACCCCTTTGCCTTTTCGCAAGTAACTCCTAAGGAAGTTGAGGATATTATAATTAGTCTAAAACCCTTGCACTGTTAGGGGGACATTTGCCCAGCTTCCAGCATCAAAGAAGGAGCAAAAAATCTAGCCCCCTTCATCACCACCCTGATAAATTTCTCCTTCGCGTCCAATCAAGTACCAAATAACCTCAAGGAAGATTGGGTGATGCCCCTTCTAAATTGAAAACAACCTCGATCCAAACTTCCCCACAAATTACAGGCCCATCACCACAGTCCCATTCCTTCTAAAAATCTTGGACCGAGTGGCATATTTGCAAATTCAGAAACGTCTAGAGGAAAATGAACTTCTAGGCCCCAGACAATCAGGCTTTAGGCTCAGACATGGCACTGAGACAGCTCTTCTTGATCTAAAGATCCAAATAGATGAGGTGAAGGACAAGGGTAAGCTAGTGATCCTCCTCCTCCTAGACTTATCAGCAGCCTTCGATCTCATCGACCACCAAATTCTTACAGAGCACCTCACCTCAGCGGCAGCATTCTCCTTGAATGCAGCCAAGTGGGTCAACTCCTTTCTATCTAATCGGACTACCAGAGCCTTCTCTCCCACAGCCTCAGCAGACTTAAAGCCCATTCTCTGCGGAGTTCCACAAGGCTCATGCCTGTCTCCC
The DNA here is from genome assembly GCF_040938575.1 of Ambystoma mexicanum. Taxonomy (NCBI): domain Eukaryota; kingdom Metazoa; phylum Chordata; class Amphibia; order Caudata; family Ambystomatidae; genus Ambystoma; species Ambystoma mexicanum. Next base: position 824,319,249 of record NC_090923.1, on the reverse strand, counting down.
ACGCTATACAATATTTTTACAAAGCTGTTATTCGATCGCTTGGATAATCTGGGTGTCATCTACACTAACTATGCGGATGACACCCAAGTCCTTATCCCCCTTACCGGCTGCTATGACCAGGAATCCAAACTACTGAACAACATCTATCTTGAAATCCAATCGTAGATGGCTACTGTTATGAATCAGGGGGCGTCGACTCCTCGGGGGACATCTCCACTTACCCCTTTTAACTCTCGGAAATGTCCCGCCAGAAACGACACTTTTTATTTTCATAAAATACGGCGCTGGAAGTTGCTGTAATGTGGGCAATTACGCGGTGGAACTACATTTCCCATCAACCTTGAGTCACCATTCTGCTCCTTCCAATGGGAAGCCCTGAGCCTCGTTTTGGTTAATATTTCAGGCTCTGAAGGATGTGGGTAGTTGCTTCTTATTGAAGTTACTTTGTTGGATTCTGCTCCTGAAGCTCCATCTTCATTCATCTACAGATCCTCGTTTCCCCTGTTTACTTTCCTACTCTCCCGAGTACCTTAGTTCCTACTTCCTCCCAACTCCTGTTGTGTTCCAAATTCCTTGCCCGCCCCAAGGATTCATTTCTGTGTACCAGACCTCCCGCATGCTTACGGACATCCCTTTGTGATCCTGAATTGGCTTTTGGTTTCCTTCTCTTGTGTATTAGGACTTTTTGGCTTGCTCACGGACTTCCTTTCGTTTCTGATTTTGTCTTGGATTCTATCGCCAGTGCACCAGACCCCGACTTCCCCTTTATGGACTCGCCTTCGCTGTCTCCCTCTGCACCAGCTTAAAGAAACATTGCAAGTATATTTTTACTTACCTGGCCATACCTGGTGTTGTTGTCTAGTTACCACATACACCCTCCCGTGTTTTATAACATTGCTAATTAAAAAATTGTGACTTGACCCATATTGATACTTACAGATTCCGCTTGTGCAAACTGGGACACTATGCTGAGACGTGCACCACCCCGGCTCTAGTACGTTCCGCGTGCCGTCGGGATATAATAGCACCCATACTAACAAACCCTGTTTGTTGTTTTGTACCAGTTGTTTTTGGGACTTCACTTCTTTTGTGCCTAATTTACCATCCTAACACGGTAAGAACTGTGATCTTTATTCTAGATTATTATTCCTCTCCATATCTGTCCTGTCTTTGGGAATATAACATTTAGTCCATTTTCTCTCCAGGGTCAGGTTGTCCAGAAGAGGATTAGCTGTTATTTAGCTCAGGTATTTTATTATTGCAAATACTGTGTTTTGGCTGTAATCATTATCTACTATTAAAACACTGTTGTTTCCTTTACAGCTGGTGTTCATAGCGGTGTGTGTTCCCGCTCTTTTGAGTGATCGGCCTCCTTGGCAGTCTGTTCCTAACAGTCTGGGGGCATATCGCTAAAAAGAGTTATATTCCCTCATCAGAGAGGAGGCCCTGGTTTAGGTCTAACTAGGGCTCTACAATGAAGTCCAACCGGGTCACTGCAGTACCACCAAGAATCTCACCCGGTGAGTGACAGCTACCAATAGTTTATGTCTTAATGATGATAAGACTTTGCTAATGATCGTGGGCACCCAGGCTCACTTGAATAAACTTGACCCTAGGTACTCATCTTTTGACATTGATGGTAAAGCCATCAAACTATCCAAAGAAATAAAAACATTGGTTGTCTATCTAGACTCCACATTGACCCTTAAAAAATAAGTCAGCAGCTTAGCGACATCCACAGCATACACCAATAAACTGATTTACTGTTGTAAATCATACCTATCGACTAACAGCTGCTTAACTGTAGCCAGAGCTTTGGCATTGTCTGAACTAAACTCTAAACTATTGCAACACACTTTTTTTAGGCTCCTCCGAACACAACCTAAACAGATTCCAGGTCCTCCAGAACAATTCTCTGAGAGCTGCACTCAGTCTACCTAGATCCAGCCGAATCTCTTCTCTTAGACAGAACGCCAATTGGCTGCCCATTCGAGAGAGAATCACATTACGTACCTTGGCTATCACAAACAAATGCCTCACAAACACAGCCCCCAAATACCTGTCCACCAAAATATGCATACACCAGTCCTCACGCAACACCAGATCGACCCACTCTCTCAGCCTGGTGGTACCAGGGTATAACCTTAATACAGCGGGAGGAGCCAGCTTCCCTGTCCAAACTGCCAAACGATGGAATTCCATTCCCGTCCAACACAGACAAGAACCCTCCTTCCTCACTTTCAAAGCCAGAATGAAAAACTGGCTCAGTAACAAGACCTCTAACTAACCTGCCTCTACCGCACAGCACTTCTACCTCACCGCCTGAAGCATTGCTGCTTACTTGTCCATTCTTTATGTCACTGTTCTACTGCATTCTGCTGCCTGCCCCAGCTGTAACCGGGGATCTCTTATTATGACTCTGTATATTTGTCTCATGTGTTAGGACCTACCTGTAACCTTGATCTCTTATTTAATTTTCATTGTTTACTGCCTATATGTATGTAATTTCCAAGTCGATCAATATGTATGTAACTCCTAAGTTTCTCAAGCACCCAGTTACCTTTGGGTTTGGTGTGCGATATAAATATTAAACAAATACAAAAAAATAAAAAATACTTCTGTCATGAGTTTAGACATAAATGTACTCCCTTGGTTGGTTAGAATTTCCTTAGGAAAACCCACCCATGATAAGAAAGCTGTCAAGTATTTTATATTTGCTGAGAGGTGTTACTCTTGTGATAGAACAGATGGTATAATCACTCCCAGGTCCCCTGGATCCTCTTCTCAGGTGGCCAAGGAAAGGCCATCGCCTTTGGATCCCAAACCTGGGGGTGGATAAGTGAGGGAGGATCATTACCCTAGGAGAGACATAGGATCCACCTGATCCTGTTGAAAATCAACCCAACTCTTCACAGATTTGTATAGGTTACTGTAAGGCTGTTCCCCTTATTTCCCCACATATGACACTTGACAGCACTGAGACGAAGAAGAGTTGATTGAGAGTAATAAACACTATACCATTCCACCACTTTAGTGCTGAAATGAAGAAGAAGCAACTAAGAGTAATGAACACTAACCTTTTTTACCACTGTAGTACTGGGACAAGGGAGATGCCTACAAGGAGTTATGAGGGTCCCCTTAATCATGGTCAGGCAAGTCTCATTAGAGGTCCACACCTGCAGCCTGTCAAGGGGCTGCAGGTGTATAAAAAGAGACCAGCGGATCAGAACAATGAGCAAGAGGGAGGCATGTGTGGAAGAGACCAGCAGGGAACCGTGCTTCAGAGAAGGCTGCCGTGGTGGGACCGGATGAGGAGCCAAAATGCATAAAGAAGTAAGATGCTCCACACAAATAAGTTTGCCCCTCCCCCGCCAGCCGTGATGTTATCACTTCTCCCAACATTTTAAGGGTTAGCACCCCACGAAATGTAGGCTTTGTTGCGCTCCTGAACATAAGCGCACACACACCATTCACCATACACACACACGCACACACAGCACCCATACGTTTAGGTGTGTAACCTTTCACCATACAGGTGCCCCCAGGCAGCCACCCATACATTTAAGTGTGCACCTTTTCACCATACACTCACACAGGCAGCCACCTATACATTTAGGTGGGCACCATATCACCATAACCTCCCACAGGCAGCCACCTATACATTTAAGTGTGCACCCTTTCAGCATACACTCACACAGGCAGCCACCTATACATTTAAGTGTGCACCCTTTCACCATACACTCACACATGCATAGGTCAAGGGGGGATGGGAGCTCTATTACTTCAAAAATAAATATTTTCTTTTTGAAGTCACTCCGACTTCATAAAGAAATTACTTCCGTTACGCTCCATGTGGTAGCGGGGCACCCTGCACTGCGTGGGCTACAGCGGCCCGCATTACGCTGGTGACTGGTCCTCGTCATCTGAGCTCTCGTCCTCTTCACCTTCCTGGATGCACAACACCTTCTTCTTCCTACAGCACGTGGCTGCAAAATGACCCTTTAGGCCAAAATTCAAACACTTTTGATTGATAGCAGGACACAATTTGGAGCCCGCAAAAGGACCCATTCAACCACATCTCTAGCACTTTCCTTTCTCACTTTCCGAGAAGGTCAACATTATTTTCTTTTCCCCTCTACTCTCGGCATTCTTCTTTGGGTTCTCCTTCGCACTGCTTTTCTTGTTCTTTTTTGTGACCAAGTTTACCTGGCCCTGCTCTTTACTTGAGTTGCTTTTGCATGCTTCTCCGATATCCCCTTTTTTCTTCTCCTTTATGGTCCGGGGGCACAACTGTGTGTGCGCTACCTTTTTTGCGATCACTATTGCTTCTTCAAGAGTCGGATTCCCACACATTCACAATCTCTCTTGAACAACCGGGTTGTTTGTATGCAGAATAATTTGATCTTTTATAAGTTCATCTGTCCCTATCCTGACCGTGAATTCACAAGAGCTCGCCAATGTCCTTAGAGCACTGACATACTCCTCCACCTATTCGTTGTCTTCTTGCTTCCGAGTGTAGAAATTGTAACTATTTATTGATATATTCGTCTTGGGCGCATAATAAGCGTCCAATTGGAGAAGAGCCTTCTGTTACTCATCCAAGTCACCTCCTCTCTGAGCGTCAGTTATTTGCAGTAACTCTCTGCATTTATTCTGTCCCAAGGAGAGTGCAATAGCAAAATCTTCTTCTTTGCTGGGGTCATCCCTTTGTACTCAACTGCACCCTAATAGCTGTTCCATCATTGCTTTCCAGTCACTCCTGGGTGTATTTGTGCCCTCGGGTTTGTCAGGAAAGATTCTGGGGGATGTACCATCACTGACATCCTCTCCCCACTGCTAGAGTCCAGGATTCGGACCCTGCACTATCTCACAGTATGACAATCTAGAGAGTGCACAAACTACCATTGCCCCCACAGTCAAGGTTCCTCTTGTGCCACCTGAACAATGAATGTTCCTGTTGATAAACAAGGATGCAGTTCACAATGAAGAATATCTCTGTAATGCAGGTCACAATTACACTTTATAAATTGTTTCTGTCAAAGTTCCTGTTGTGCCACCTCAACAATGAAATGTTCCTGTTCATAAACAAGGAAGCAAATACAAACAATGATACAATCACACTGCACATATGTTCTAGATCATTTTTGAATGCTGTTTGCACAAGGTGAGTCTGGTTTGAACCAGCCAACACGTATGTTGAGGTCTGCTCTTCTTCGAGGGCTTATGATCCCTTGTGTGGAGGATCCAAACTAAATAATTGCAATGAAGGGGCATTCACCCATCACCTATCTATATATCCTAGCAATTGCGGTGCTTCAGTTTTCTGTGCGAAGCCTTTCGGCAGCAAAGTCTGGGCTTGTAAAGAGGCTCCAAGACTGGATAGACTCACCCGCTGCTGTTGTTTATCTATTATCAGATTGCATACTATTAATATTTCGGTACAAGCGCTTGAGCTTTCCAGTTCTTCTCTGCTTCTTGGATTTCTTATTCATAAACAAGGATGCTGCTCATAATGAAGAATATCCCCTTATGCAGGCCACAATTATACTGTCTAAATCGTTGCTGCAACAACCACTACTGGCATGAGGAAGATGCTGCCCAGTGTAATGAGGATTAGTTCATGTGGGCTGTAGCAGTCCTCAATGATATTGTTTTTTGGTTGCCGCAGCAACCAAGATGGCTGCCATGCTTCTTCATGCTCGCGGATCCTTTCCTTTAACATGCGCGCGTTCCTTGCACTCTGATCCCTTGACTGTACTTCACTGTACTTGCCCCTTGCAGCTCGCACACTCTCCACACCAGGGGCCCACCAAAATGGCCCTAGCAGCATGAAGCAAGAAGAGACATGCCGTGGGGTCTCTGTTCCTGCTTCTTGTGCTACCACGCGATTTGCCACCTCCAGATGCCGCTCACCTCGCTGCAGTAGCCTGCTCCGGTCCAGCCCTCAGGTCCTCCTGAGGTATCCGCTTTCTTTGTTGCCAAAATGAAGTATTGAGGCGGAGGCAACGTGGAATATTGTAAGAGACCCTGCAGCTATACACAACACTGTATCCCTGTAGCTGTTATGAAACTGTCCCTCCTTGCATTCTCAACCCCCACATTCCAATCTAGAATGGCCGTGGGTCTGGGTCCAAGCCAGCCACTGTTAGATTCTGTTCCCCGGCCGATGCGTCAGCGGGAAACAGGATGACAGGGCCCCCAGGCTGCAAGGCCCCGCTGCGCAGCTCCGGCGGGAGCAATCATGATACGGACACCAACGTGTTGCTGTCATGCCCGAAACTGCTCTCCCTGAGCGGGGCGGGGCTTTTATTTGTAACGCTTTATTTGTTATTTGGCATGGGAGACATGTGTTGATGAGTTTCTTTACTTTCCCATCGATCTGTGGGAACCAGACACAGTGTCTTGCATGCTTGCAGGGATGACGATTCGGGTCCCTCTTAGGATGAGCCCTTACTCTGTGATTGATAAGTCTTGTCTTACTATGAAGATGCCAGTTAGGAATTCTTTTGCTTCCGCCGTTCGATTGTGGAAATTCCATAGGAAAGACTTCCATTCCCCCGAGATGATCGTGTCTTTCACTAAGTCACAGCATGGGTCGGCTTGCGTGGCCTCCACAATGTCTTCAATGACGATGGCTCTTGGTTTGATTGTGTGGATCACCTGGCAAATGTGTTCCTCCGTTTCTTCCGCTGTGTGTATTTCCCCCGGTGTGGCCGCTCTCGGGTGTCTCGACAGGAAATCAGCTGGTTTTCCACTGCCTGGCTGATATGCTAACTCAAAATCATATTGTTGTAGGTGTAGTAGCCACTTTACGATCCTGGCTGGGGGATGTGAGGATGAGCCAGTGAAGATGGGTAGTAGCCGTTTATAGTCCATGTAGGCCTTGAACTTTCGGCCGTACAGATACAGATGAAAATGGCGGCAGCCCCACAGCACTGCAATCGCTTCTTTTTCATTATGGGAGTATCCTTGCTCCATCGGTGTCAGGGCGCGGGTGGCATATGCGATCGGCATTGACTCTCCTGTGTTGGCCACTTGTATGAGGATGGCTCCCAGGCCCACTGGGCTGGCGTCAACGTACAGTTCGGTCGGTAATGTTGGATCGTATATGCCATGGTGGTGTCTGCCGAGAGTGATGCCTTGATTTGTTCGAATGCTTCTTGGCAGGTGGGGACCCACACCCATTTCGTGCTGGCCTTTGTGAGTTCTCTTAGGGGTTCTGATAGTGTGGCCAGGTTGGGGATGAACATTCCGCAGTAGGTTGCCATTCCTAGGAAACTGCGTACCTCTGTTGGTGTGGTGGGGGGTGAGGCAGCCTGGATGACTGCTACTTTTTGGGGGTCCGCTGAGATGCCTGCGCTGTTGAAGGTACACCCAAAGAAAGAGATCTCCTCCTTTAGGAACTCGCACTTGTCCTTTTGGATTGTTAGACCTGCACTCTCATGCTGCTGAGTATCATGTGGAGCTGTTGTATGTGTTCTTCCTTGTTCTCTGCGTGTATGAGAATGTCATCACTGACATTTAGTACCCCCGGGATGCGGCGTATCACCTCCTGGATCGTTTGCTGAAATACTTCGGCTGCAGAGGAGATCCCGAAGCTGAGCCGCTTGTATCTGCGCAGGCCTATGTGAGTGGAAAATGTTGTGATGTACCTGGAATCACGGTGGAGTTTCAGTTGGTGGTATCCGACATTGAGGTCGACCTTCGAGAATATCTTGGACCCTGTGAGGTCTGCCACTATCTCATCGAGGGTCGGGGTGATATGACGCTCCGTTTTATCGCCACATTGGGGAGGCGCATATCAATGCATATTCTCACTTTCCCGGGTTGTTTGGGTTTCTTGGTGACGACCATGGGCAACACCCACGGTGTTGCTCCGGTCACTTCCTCAATGATGCCCGCTTTCTCGAGTGCCTGGAGCTCTTTCTCCACCTGGTTTCGTATGTGGAACGGCGTTCTTCGGTGTCATACTGCTTGTGGTTGGACGGACTCCTCGATGTGCAGTTTGATGGCCTTCCCTTTGAGACATCCGATCCCCCTGAGGAGGTTCGGGTACTTTCTGAGAATTCTGTCGATGTCTTGTGACTCGGTCACCTCGCATATGAAGCTTATGTGTCCGAGGTCCTCTGCCGCGTCTCCGCTTAGTAGACACTCGATACCGGCGTTTACAACATAGATTTTGGACTGCAGCAACTTGTCACCCTTGCTGAGTGTGGTCCAGAATTCACCTACTATGGGCAGTGGAGTTTTGCACCCATACGCAAACAACAGTGTGTCTGTTGTTTTCAGGACTGGTGGGGGGCGTAGCCTTCTGAATGCGGTCAGCCGCATGACATTAACAGACGCCCCAGTGTCTATGGTCATTTGCGTGTCTTGTCCTTGGATGGCTATTTGGCATTTCCATCTTCTCAGTTTTCTTTTGGGTGTGGTGTCTCCGTAGTTCAGTGCTGAAACCAGGTATACTTTTTTTTCCTTTTTTCCATTGCTCGTTTGCAAACACTTGCTGGGATAGTGTCACATCGTCCCCTTCCTCCTCGATCGATGAATTTGCCGTCTCAACTCAGCGAGCACTGGCTTGTTTATTCTTCTTTCCCAAGGTTGATGTCCTGTCTTGGGGAGTTTGGGGTTGCCCTATGGGACTCAATGGGAATGGGGATTTACCGAATCACGCCTCCGGAATTCCCGGGACACCACGGTCGTAATGCTTTGGTAATTCCGGGAGTCACAGAGGTGGAATGGTAATACGAGTCCGGCGGTAACCGAGCCGGAAAAAACGGCTGGTTGCCGCCGGACTCGTAATGAGGCCCATAGTCTGCGTAATAAACCCAACAACACGTTTATTTTTCCTTTGTCATCAGCAGCCGAGGCTTGCTTATTCATAATGGTGACTTTCCAACTGAAAGACCATCCGTCATCTTGCAAATCTGTTACAGTTAATTTGAGCAACACAATAAAGCACCCTTTTAAAATGTGTTCACACCCATAACGTCTAATAGCTTGATATCCTAAAATGTAAAGTATGCTTTCATGTCCTCAGGTGAATGTTCTTAAAACCATGCATAACACCACGCTGGAGGTTTGTGACAAATCTCCAAACCATGAGTTTTTTAGCCTCTTTTATTGTGTGTCTTAAAGCGCTGAAAATAAAGTGAGTACATAGATATTTTGCCTTTTGCATCTTATAGTTTTCCATTCAGGATGTGGAAAATAAAGGTACACCGACATTATTTTGGCTCAACATGCTGCTATATAAGTATTTAGATGTTGTCATGATGCTTTACTATGCAATTTGTGGATTTTGCAAGTAAACTCTATAGGACAGTATTATTGTAGGTCTTGACACCCAAAACTTGAATATTTATTCCAAGTAAAGCGTGGAAGAAGATGGCTGTGCCCAAATTGAAGAGTGGGTTAAAATCCCTGCTTAGCTGTTTAGCATAAATCTGTGATCCTGGGCAAATAATGTAATCTCACAATGGGCCTCATTACAAGTCCTGCGGTAAGCCTGCCGGTGCCACCGGCGGATTGCAGCTGGACTTGCAGTATTTAGTGGCACCTGGCTTGCGGGAAAAAATGGGGGATTACAACCCCAGTGTTCCGGGAAGTCAGCCACTGATAAATGGTAAATCCCCATTCCCACTTGAGTCCCGTAGGACTCAATGGGAATGGGAATGACGGAAGCACCAGCACCGTTAATAACGGTGCTGGTGCTTCCTTGAAAGTCTGCGGGCAGGTGCCGTTCCGCCCGCCAGGTCTGACCCTGGTGGGCGGGATGGCACCCGCCCGCAGACTCGTAGTGTGCCGGTATGGTAACAATGGGCCCGATTCATAGATTCCAGCGCAGAAGCAGCGCCGCACACCACGAGGGAGCGTGCGCCAGCTGGGGCACAAAGCAGCATCTGCGCGCTACGCATATTCATGGATTTCCCGAGCCATTACCAGCCGTGGAGCAGTGAACATCCATCTGTGCCAGTAACACCCCCAACACCGCCCCTTGCGCAGGAAAAAGCAAGTGAAAAGGCCAATACGGCGCAAGGCCCCGCGCCATCCGTGGGCTAGCACACAGCCCCCTCCATTGTAATCGCATAAAAAATCGGAGTGTACCCCGCTCGCGACAGCCAAATCACGTGAAAAGGCCCTCACGTACCCCTGTGAAATCGCCTACACCACTCACACAAGCCAAATCGTGTGAAAAGGCCCTCGCGTACCCCGCTCCCGCCTGCCAAATCGCGTGAAAAGGCCCTCGCGTACACCTGTGAAATTGTGTACCCTGCTCGCAGCAGTAAAATCGTGTGAAAAGGGAAGCGCGTGCTGCCATCAGCTGAGAACACACCCCACAGGCAGCCCACACCACAAGGGACCCCCCATAACCCATGACCATACCCGCAGGCAGCCCGCACCACATGGAACCCCCCCATCACCCGTGACCATACCTGCAGGTAGCCCACACCACAAGGGATCCCCCATTACTCGTGACCATACCCGCAGGAAGCCCACACCACAAGGGATCCCACCATCACCCCTGACCATACCCGCAGGCAGCCCACACCACATGGGATCCCCCATCACCCGTGACCATACCCCGCAGGCAGCCCACCCGTGACCATACCCGCAGGCAGCCCACACCACTAGGGACCCCACCATCAACCCTGACCATACCCACAGGCAGCCCACACCACAAGGGACCCCCATGACCATACCCGCAGACAGCCCACACCACATGGGACCCCCCATCACCCATGACCATACCAACAGTATCCCACACCACAAGGGATCCCCCATCAGTCGTGACCTTACCTGCAGGCAGCCTACACCACAAGGGATCACCTGTGACCATACCCGCAGGCAGCCCACACCACAATGACCCCACCATCACCCCTGACCATACCCGCAGGCAGCCCACACCACACGGGACCCCCATGACCATACCCGCAGGCAGCCCGCACCACATGGAACCCCCGATCACCCGTGACCATACCCACAGGTAGCCCACACCACAAGGGATCCCCCATCACTCGTGACCATACCCGCAGGCAGCCCATACCACAAGGGATCCCACCATCACCCCTGACCATACCCGCAGGTAGCCCACACCACAAGGGATCCCCCATCACTCGTGACCAGACCCGCAAGAAGCCCACACCACTAGGGGCCCCACCATCACCCCTGACCATTCCCACAGGCAGCCCACACCACATGGGACCCCCCATCACTAGTGACCATACCCACAGGTAGCCCACACCACAAGGGATCCCCCATCAGTTGTGACCATACCCGCAGGCAGCCCACACCACAAGGGATCACCTGTGACCATACCCGCAGGCAGCCCACACCAAAAGGGACCCCACCATCACCCCTAACCATACCCCGCAGGCAGCCCACACCACAAGGGACCCCACCATCACCCTTGTGGTGTGACCATACCCCACAGGCAGCCCACCCGTGCCCATACCTGCAGGCAGCCCACACCACATGGGACCCCCCATCACCTGTGGCCATACCCTGCAGGCTGCCCACACCACAAGGGACCCCACCATCACCCCTGACCATGCCTGCAGGCAGCCCACACCACAAGGGACGCCCACCATCACCCGTGACCATACCCGCAGGCAGCCCACACCACAAGGGACCCCACCATCACCCTTGTGGTGTGACCATACCCCACAGGCAGCCCACCCGTGCCCATACCTGCAGGCAGTCCACACCACAAGGGATCCCCCATCACCCATGACCATACCCGCAGGCAGCCCACACCTCAAGGGACCCCACCATCACCCCTGACCATACCCGCAGGCAGCCCACACCACAAGGGACCCCACCATCACCCGTGACCATACCCGCAGGCAGCCCACACCACATGGGCCCCCCATCACCTGTGACCATACCCCACAGGCAGCCCACCCGTGACCATACCCGCAGCCGGCCAACACCACAAGGGACCCCCATCACCTGAGACCATACCCGCAGGCAGCCCACACCACATGGGACCCCATCACCTGTGACCATACCCCGCAGGATGCCCACCCGTGACCATACCCCCACAGGCAGCCCACACTACAAGGGATCCCCCATCACCTGTGACCATGCCCGTGGGCAGCCCACAACAGAAGGGATCCCACCATCACCCCTGACCATACCCGCAGGCAGCCTACACCACAAGGCACCCCCCATCACCCGTGACCATACCTGCAGGCAGCCCACACCAAAAGGGACCCCACCATCACCCCTGACCATACCCGCAGGCAGCCCACACCACAAGGGACCCCCCATCACCCATGACCATACCCGCAGGCAGCCCACACCACAAAAGACCCCACCATCACCCCTGACCATACCCGCAGGCAGCCCACACCACAAGGGATCCCACCATCACCCCTGACCATACCCGCAGGCAGCCTACACCACAAGGCACCCCCCATCACCCATGACCATACCTGCAGGCAGCGCACACCACAGGGGACCCCACCATCACCCATGACCAAACCCGCAGGCAGCCCACACCACAAGGGACCCCACCATCACCCATGATCATACCCCGCAGGCAGCCCACACCACAAGGGACCCCCCATCACCTGTGACCCTTGGGTACACCCGCAAAATTGCGTAACCCGCTCGCGCCAGCTAAATTGCGTGAAAAGGGCCGCGCGTGCTGCCATCAGCCGAGAACACACCCCGCAGACAGCCCACACCACAAGGGAGCCCCCATCACCCGTGACCATACCTACAGGCAGCCCACACCACATGGGACCCCCCATCATCTGTGACCATACACCGCAGGCAGGCCCCTGGCTAATGTCCCCCCGTAGCCCCACCAGTGATGGCAACCTGCAGGCAGGCTCCGACTCGTGCCCCCCACATCTGTACACCATGCAATCATGTAGCAAATGTCCACCAAAATGCCACCACACACTGCCCCTCCCACAGTGCAACTCAACACCCATCCTTTGGTCCTACTCCCCAGTACATGCCCCATGGCATGTGAATCACAAATACACACATGCATGTTTGCAAACAGATGACCAACATTGCTCAAGAGCAGGAACACGTAACAGAGCCAATGAAGAGTGACACATGCACCAAACCATTGAGAGCAGACACCACTTTGATTGTACCAAAAAGCACACCAACTGAAAGCTAACCATGAACATGATAATGAATCAAATGCAACTGAAAATGAAATTTGAAACAAAAAGAAATGTGTTATTCAAAAAGTTGAAACTCCAAAAAGTTGTCTATGTCCAATGATTGTCTTCCAATTGCAATTAAAACATGTCCAACTATGTAAAAGGCTGAAGGGTCCATGATCCCTAAATCCAAATATACATCCTAAAAAACCCTAATAGAAAACTATTCACAAGATGTGGGGCAAAGTCCATGAACTCCAAATCATTTAAAAAAATAAAGGAAACCTACCACTAAATAACTATTTACAAAGGCAGCGGGCTAGTCCTACAACTCACCATTTCCCCAAGTGTTTCGGCGAGGGCATCATCGAACTCTATGTCTATTTCCCGGAGGCGGGCCTATGTTCTACCCTTGATGGCCCGCAGGGTCTCCTCCGTTATCCGCTCAAACTCTCTGCGAGTCTCCTCGAGGAACTCCACCCGCCTCTCTGCCCGAAGCAGGGTGTTCGACGCCGTGGCCATGGTGAGTCATGCCCCCGCTGCCACTCTGCCCCGATTTGCTGGCCAATTTGCTGCAACACGGAAGACATCCTTGTTCCAAGGTCCACGTTACCCTCCTGCCCAATGGCCGATACCTGCCCCTGTGATGTTGAGGACCCCGAGTCCTGTCGCCTTCTACATCGAGCCTGCTGCTGCCGATAAGCCCTGTGCCTGCGCCTCCGAAACTGCCTGCGGGATGATGACAACCCCCGGGGCAGTCGTGCACCTGCCCTGCTGCAAGATGCCTGCACTACCTCCATTGCCACTGGTCCTGTTGCTGGAGGGTCCACCTCTGCTGATCCTCCGACTCCCGACTGTGACATGGATGTGGTCTCCACCAGACTGGCTGCCGTGGTTGGGGCAGGTCCACAGGGGGCCCTGGTGTTAGGGGATCCTGATGTTATGTGGGCTGGAAGACGGCAGGGAGTATGACTGGCGCACAGTGGAGGAAGAGGAGGAGGGGGGTCACATGAGTGGCCAGCACATGTAGTAAACCCGCGACAACGAGCTGAGCTAGCCAGTTCATGAGGCTACAGACCTCTTTGTGATGACGTGCAAGCCCCCAATTGGAAGCCTGCACGTCAACCCGAATTGGGCCTGTCGGCCTCGCGATCCTGCCTAGCATGGGCTCCACCCTGTCACGAATTGCTTCATCCGCAGGTAGTGGAAGATCAGTTGATGTGGATACATCCGCTACCTGCGTACGGGTCTGGCCTGAGGCATGCCCGGAGGTGCATACTGATGCAGGCACAGATTCAGGGACAGCATTAGGCACAGGCACCTCTACGGTGACCTGAACTGCCTTCTGCCCCTGACCCTGGACTACATCAGTTGCACCTACCTCATCACCCCCGCCAGGCCCCATGTGCTGGGCGGATGTGGCCTCCTGCTCCTCGCCCACCACCAACCTGGCTGACTCCTCACCGTCTTCTGCATCGGATTGCCCCAGTGGGGGTTCACCTGTCCCTCCCGCTGCCGAGAAACCCACAACCAACTTCACCTTCTTGGGCCTCCCCTCAGCAGCTGCGGCTGATGACTCTGACGCAGCACCAGCGTCCTCACTCCTGGCCTTGCGTTGGTCGCTGGTGGAGGCATCCCTGCCGCGGGGCTCCACAGCGCCACCTCCGCCCTCTTCCTCTGTTGTCGCTGTGGATAGGGAGACATTGAACACAAGCATCAGTGTACCGAACAAATGTTTGCTTGGAACAAAGCAAATGCACATGAGTTGCACTGTCAAACGTCACCACCATCACCCCCCCCAACACACAGGTCAGTGCAAGCAACACACATGCACAATCATGCATGCCATGTGCAACAAACATACACATGCATGTACAAGGCACTGCGAGCACATCAGAGGAGGGGCTGAACCTCACATGCATCATGGTACATGCACATCACATACACACACATCACCTGACAGTCATGCATCAGGCCATGTAGACCTCCCGTCACAGTGTACTTGGGGACAACTGGGCCGCATGAGTCAATCACGCATTGAGATGCTCATGTGTCATGCATCCATGGGGTTGGCCAGTCACACACTCACATGTACACCATGCATGTCCATGATGGTGACATTAGCACCCATGTGTCACACCTCTCGCATGCCCCAGTCCAGACACAGGTATGCAAACATGTGCACATCACGCATTGCAACACAGACACCATTGAAGTGGGTCAGGCTTGAATGGACTCACATGCAGCACTGTCAGGGACATGCACACAGACACCTATAAAGGAAGCATGCCAGACATGAGGCCAAGGTGCACACTCCGGCCACACGTCAACATACACATGCACTATGGCAGACAAGAACACAGGAACACTTACCAGTCGACTCCAGACGGAGCACCAAATCCAAGACCTGTGCATGCAGCGCTGGGTAGATGCACTCCAGGACCCGCATCTAATTGGTGGACAACCGGCCCCGGCGCCTCGCTCCATCATCAGCAGCCTTGAGGAGACGCTGGGCCTTGTTCAGGGTCCTGGATCTGAAGTCTTCCCAGCGCTTATGGACATGTCGGTAGTCGCGGGATGCCAACCCCTCGGCGTAGATGGCACCCACGATGTCCGCTCAGATCTTACTCCCTCCTTCATTGTCGACGCGGGATGGTCCGATGAAGAGGGCATCATAATGCCCCAGGACTTGCTTCACCAGGATGCCAACTTCTCTGGAAGAGAAGCTGACAGGCTTCTACCTCTCTGCCGGGGGGTTGCCACTTGCCTCAGATGGAGATGGGTCAGACATGGCAACCCCCGAGGCAGGAGTGGGGGGTCAGGTGGTCCTGGGGCTGGGCTGTGGAGCGATGGAATGGCAGTCAGGATTCTTCAGGGTCAGCAGAGGTGGTCACAGCAACAGGATCACTGGCAATGGCTTCAGAGCAGGAACCAAAATGCAGGGCATGTGAGTAGCAGGCACAAAGAGTTGGCTGGCAGCAGCAGATGGCTCTAGGAGGCAGCTCGGGGCAGTTGGAGGCAGGTAAATGGCTTTGTGGGCAGGAGCATTGGTCTTCTGTGTGCTTTCGCGTGGCCAGCGGGATGCAGAGTGACCCCGCATGTGCGGAAACAGCGCATTAGCGTGTAATCCGAGGAAAGGCCCTAAGCGTGTAAGTTATGTGACGCGTGCTGGACGGTGGGCATTGCCGTTCAGTACGGGTTAAAGGTCCACGTAGGACAACAGTGCACTGTACGTGCTTTTCGTGGAGACCGACGCGTGAGATTCTTCTTTTTGTGGGTTCACACGCGAATTGATCACTACTGTGGCAGTGCGTACTTCTTGTTTTGGCGGGGGAGTTGCCTATGCGCACATGCGCATGTGTTTTTCTTCATTTTTCCATGCAGAGAGTCGCGCATGCATTTTCCCACTGTGGTTGCCCCTGTGTGTCACGTACCCCATTTTCAAGGTCACTGTAGCCTACGTGTTCCCCGCTTATGCATGTTTTGGGTTCCTGGGTGCCACAGCGTAGTGCGGGATGTTTTTTCATCGCACGTGGGCTACTGAGGGGTCACGTGCACATTTGTTTTTGTTTTTGGGGTGCCTAAGCGTTGCGTGACCTGTTATTTTTCCCCAGGGGTCACATACAGCCTTGCAGGAGCACAGGGGTACGTATTCCATCACGTACCCTGCCCCCTTCACCCCAATTGCCCAGGACAATTGTTGTCTGCACCTCCTATTGTGCTAGTACATCAGTGCCATGACTGGGAGGGCTACAAGTGTGGTCCACGAGGGCAGGGTGTCCAGGCACATGCACGGACAGCTATGCCCCCCCCCACAAGTGGGTCAGGGAGATGCAGCTGCTGCTGCAATCCCCAGCACCCGTCAGACCCGACAAGCAGTGCCATCTGCTGTCACGAGCAGGCAGGGTGTGGAAGCTGCAGGGGAAGTTGCAGCTGACACCACCCCGGCTCAGGATCAGCCAGCCCGGACTGGATTGGTCCCGGAACAGGCACAGGATGACTCACAGGCCGATTTCCGTGTCAGGAAGGCCAAGCCACATGTGGTGAAGGTTGCTGTCACCAGGTCACGTGGATCTGGGGCAGCAGTGTCATCTGCTGCCCCGAGTAGCCAGGGTGTGGAAGCTGCAGGGCCAGCTGCAGCTGACACCACCCCGTTTCTGAGTCACTCAGCCAGGACTGTGTTGGTCCAAGCCCTTGGCACCGAAGTAGGTGCGGCGCAGGGTCCTGGCAACAGCACCCAGCTGCCAATACCTGCAGTCCGCCCTTCGGTCCTCATGTCATTGCCTGCTTCCATTGGCCAGTCCACCTGCGCTTCAGCCCCTACTGACCAGAGTGGCACAAGCCACTCAGGGTCTGCACCAGCTCCCAAGAGGAAGAAGCGTGCTCCAGCAGAACAGGCTGGGACCCGAGACATGGCTCAGCCTTCAAACACATCAAGAAAGCAAAGTTTCTGTAATGCGGAACTGAACGCGCTTGTGGACTACGTGTTTGAACAGGGCTTTACATGCTGGTGATGGCAGGGAGCAAACATACGCCTGCTCAGTGTAGGGCCCACTGGCAGTGATTTGCAGATGATATTAGCGCCTTGGGATATGAGAGGCGCACAGAAGATGATGTGATGAAGCGTTGGAATGACCTCTGACGCCGAGCAAAAGACAAGCTGGCTGCAAAGTCCGCCTCTACTCTGGTGACTGACAGTGGGACACCATCAGAGGACGAAGAACTCACTCCACATGATGAGATCGCTGGTGATTTTATCGCAGTGGAGCAGGTCCAAGGCGTGGGAGGGCTTCCAAATTATGAGACAATCTCCGGTGAGTGGTGATGCGTGTGTGTCCAGGCCATCTGTATGTTGCTTGGGTGATGTGTTATGATTGTCTGCCAGTTCAGGCTACATTGACATGACTGCCATGTGTGACCCATGTGATGTTGGACTGATACATGCTTGTTGTCATGCAGACTACAGACAAACCATGTCCTGCACACAGAGGCAAACCTCATCACCACACCTGCTCCCTCCTTCCATCACAATATCTGTGCAGCCTCTCTTGGCCCTATTCTTGCTCCGCTCTACAGTTGCTGCTGAATGACTTTGGGTTAGAAGATGTATGGAGGGTGCGCCATCCTAATGAGAGGCAATACTCGCACTATTCCGCCCCGCAGCAACTTTGCACAAGGCTGGACTACGTCTTTGTTACTCCAGAGATACTGACCGAGAACACCAAGTTGAATATAAAGCAATGGTCCTCTCGGACCACTTGCCTCTGATCCTTAGTTGGCAATGTTGCCCCCCCAAGAGCAAGGATTCCGACATGGCGCCTCAGGGCAGAGGCGCTCAGAGACCCCCATTTCAGGGAGCACATGAGGGAGGAGATAGTTAGCTATTTTGAGACGAATACGGGTAGTGTGGATTCGGCGGACACATTGTGGGAGGCTTTCAAAGTTGTGATGAGAGGAACGGCCATAGCAAAATTTAAGGGATTGCAGGGGGGGATCCTGGTGGACCTGCAGGACACTGAGGGAGAGCTGGAAAGGGCACTTAGGGAAGAAAATAGTACCAACCAAGACGCAGATCTGATACCATGGCTGCAGCAAAAGTGCGCAGGGCACTGGGAAAGATTGTGTAACCTTAACTACAAAAAGTATGTAGAGAGGCAGCATGCGGGAGGAGACAAACCAGGAAGGCTTCTGGCATGGCTATATAAGAGTGAAACCCCTAGACCCCCGATTAGATCGATAATAAGAGAAGACGGGACAGTGGCGGACACCCAAGAAGGAGTTAATCAGGAGTTTGCAAACTATTATGGGCAGCTATATGGGGTTGATAGTGAAGATGATTGCACAATGATAGTGGAAACGACATAGGATTGCCGCAGATCAGTGCTGAGGAAAGAGAGGAGATGGACGCACCGATTACTTTGGAGGAGTTAGAAGAGGTGGTAAGGCAGTTGCCAACTAGTAAGACCCCGGGAGCTGATGGACTACCAAGCAAATTTTATAAAATATTTAAAGATCAAGTGCTCCCCCCGTTGTTAGACATGCTGAATAAGGCGTATGAGCTAGGCAGACTGCCAGAGTCACTCCGAGAGGCGATTATAATACCACTCCCCAAACCCAACAATCTGGGGCATAGCTGCAGCTCTTATAGACCGCTGTCGATGTTGAATCAAGACAGTAAAATTCTGACTGCCGTTCTGGCAAACAGATTAAGGAAAGTCATAGGCAAACTGATACACCCGGACCAGACGGGCTATGTCCCAAATAGGAACATATCCAACAATCTTAGAAGGATCCACAGAGTCATAGAATATGGAGATGAAAGCGAAGACGAATTGGCAATTGTATCGTTGGATGCAATAAAGGCCTTCGACTCGGTCAAATGGCCATGGTTGTTGGTGTCCCTTGCAGGCTATGGGATGGGTCCAGGATATCTACAGTGGGCAAAAATGTTATATAGTGAACCGCTGTCCAGGGTTAAAACAGGGTCAGTGGTATCGGAAAGGTGGCAGCTCCGTAGAGGAACCAGGCAAGGTTGCCCATGGTCCCCTATGCTCTATATATTGTCCTTGGAACCCCTAGCTATCTAGTTAAGGCAACAATAGGCATCCCTGTGGGTGGTGAACGACACCTGATATCATTATACGCAGACGATATACTATTGTATTTGCGATATCCAGAGGAAAACCTCCAATATGTTTTGGAGGTGATGGGGAGATATGTGGAAATGTCCGGAATAGCGGTGAACCCTCAGAAGTCTAGTATGTTCCCGTTGGGTGGATATAAAGGGATCCCTCTGAAGCAACTGCCCGTGTTGCAGGTGCCGTGGGCGGCCAGCACATTTCGCTACCTGGGAATAGATATATATCACGCTGTGGAAGATGAGCATAAGCAAAATACAGAAGTAGCCATCGCGAAAATTGAGAATTACATGCGATTTTGGGTAAAGCTGCCCTTAGCAATGATAGGACGTAGTGCAATGTTAAAGATGGTGGTCTTGCCCAGGCTCCTGCACTACTTCGGGAATATCCCGTATTGGATACCAAAGAAGTTTTTTTAGCAGATTGGCCAGCATGTGCAGGGACTTTCTGTGGCAGGGCACAAGGAATAGAATGGCGCTCTGGAAGCTACAGAACTTTTATGAGAAGGGGGGTATAAAGCTGCCTAATTATGAAGTTTATTATGTTTCAAGTCAGCTGCAATATGTGGCCAAATGGCTCTCGGAGGAGGTGACCTCCAAGACCTGACTGTTCAGGCAGAACTGTGCCCCATTCTACCTGAAGGAGATTATGTGGTTGCGTCAGGCAGTAATGGGTGGGCGCCCCAAGATGATGGTATTAGGATGGAAGATGTGGCGCAGGGCATGCCAACTAATGGGGAACCCATGGCCATGCTCCCCTCAGGTACCATTGGCTGCATTGGCGGGTGCAGAAGAGCAACTGAGGATAATAATTAGGAACAATTGGGAGCCGGCCAGCATAGCGACAGTGGGGGATATTTGGCAGGAGGGGACCATAACGAATTTTGGGGAGTTGACGGCGGAAACTGGGCTACACACTGGCCAGTATATCACGTACCATAGACTGGTGCAGAAGATTAAAAGTACGTGGTCCGAACTGGTGCTTGAGGAAGAACCAGATGCCACCATAGATATAATATACGACATAGCAGAGGGGTGACACGAGATATCCAGAATATACAAGATGATGATGACCAAAGTGGGAAAGGAGATGGTGCACTTGAGACTAGAATGGGAGGAGGAAGTAGGGACCCCGATGGGGGATGGGATGTGGGAGCATGCCCAAGGATATCACAAGAAGGTGTCAAGGAACGCAAGACTTAAGCAGATTCAATTATATATTACGCATAGGGCGTATCTGACACCACAGAGGATAGCCAGGTTCAAGAACGCAGGATGACAGGCATGCCCTAAGTGTGATGAGGAAAATGAGGGCATGGTGCATATGTTTTGGTCATGCCCAGTTATCGAGCGCTTCTGGGGCGAGGTTGTACGCAAACTAGCGGAAAAAGGTATTAAGATCATGGTGGATACTGTGTGGGCTTGCCTGTTAGGGGGGTTCCCTAGGCCACGGAAACTTAGGCATTTAAGCAAACTGAAAGATCTGGCATATGCACTTGCAAAGAGAATTGCTATGGAGTGGAAGACGTGCCACAAACCACGATTGGAAGTATGATGGAAAGACCTGCAGAAATGGGTGGAGGCGGAAACCACAGTATGACTAGAAGCTAGCGGTGCTGGGGGGGGGGGGAACTGAGACCCTGATAGCCTGGAAACTATTGATAGCAGACCTATTTGGGTCAATAAATGCCCGTTGGATCCCACGGAAGGGGATTCCCCATCACAAGTTGCAGCAATAGAACACTAGTGAGAGCAGGCTCGTAACGGGGGGTGGGTAATGGGAGGCAGTGAACAAGACTGAAAATGTATAACCGAAATGTTATTGTGCACACTGCAAGTTTGGTTTGTATTGTTTGTTTAAAAATTCAATACAATTTTTTTTTTTAAAAAAGGATCTGTACCTGTGATAGGCACAGAGCACACAGACTCGGCTAACACATGATATCCTTGTGCATAACATGTTAGATACTACTTAAGGGCCTGGCCTTCTTCTCCCTTGCCGTGCTCTTCCCCCGGGCTCAGTGTCAGATTGCCAGCCCAGTCGCCTCCAGCACACCAGCCAATCATAAGCCACATGTCTTTCCATACATCCAGCCTTCCCTGGGTGTTCTCATCGCTGGCATCCTTCGCAAAGGACAAAGACAAGAACATTACCTGTTTGTAATGGCTAGGGAATGGACAGGAGAAAGCCCTGCTTTTCCAACCGGCAGACATTACAATGTGTCTTCAACAGCCACAGTCCATTCCCAAGGTCATGAGGACACAAACTCACAAACTCTTGCCGCTTCATTGAGCCACAAATCATCTCAATCTCAGCCACATTCTCTTTCCCTCGTTAGGATAACATCTGCACTATCCTGGCTCTCTCACCGCATAATGCTTATTAATTCAAACCAGTCCATCCACCATGCTGTTGACATCAGCAACCTCATCACCGCAAACAAAGTCAATGCAATATCTATCTCTGAAACTTGGCACTCCCTCTACCAATGTTTTTGATGTTCTCCACTCACCTGGGTACAGCATTCAAAATGTTGGTCGCACAGAGAAGGTAAGGAGAGGTGTGCCAGTTATCCACAAACCAGACTCAACCTATACCATGCTCAGTTAAACAGCCATGAAATCCCCATTGCTTCTCTCTTGCCACCTTCTAGCACCGCATATAGATATAATTACATTTCATCTGATTTATCACACACCTCCTCTAAAACACTTCTGACGCCATCACCTCAGCATCAATCGCAAACATCTTCCTTGGTGACTTCATTAACATCACTAGGGACTCTAAGCTCCACCTCATGGATCCCCTGGATATAAAACAATGAATGCTAAACCCCACAGACATCATAGGATATATGCTCCACTTTGTCATCTCAGCATCCTTCCTATACACTGTCTTAACCCTATCCCACATGACTGGACAGATCACGCTGCCACCCTCATCCGCCTTACTTCAAATGTCCCGTCCAATAAGGGTTGTTGTCAAACGACCATGTCCTTGAGTTTCTCCTTTGAGGACTTCCCCTTGGAAGCACTAGACACAAACTAGCAACTCTAACTCCACCACCCTCCAATGCTGACAGTCCCTTATTAACTCTCAAACAACTTGTGCAAAGTGTCAATTAAATAACATTAATAAAAGTCTGAGCCAATAGGTAAGTGTTGTGGATTACAACGAGAACCCACTTCCTTTATTAACAATTATACTTTCTGTTTCAGGTTTACTGGTAAAGGATACATTTTCTTCTGTCTCTCCACTCCCCTTCCTGGACCAGGATGTCTTTCAAAGGTAGCTTCAGGTAAGTTTTGTTTTGTCCTTTAATGTCTTTTCCCTCTTGTTGGATCTTTTCTCTTTCTTCCTTTTTTCTTTAATAGTCTATATTTGTATACTTCTCATTTCTTAATATCAGTTCTGTGGCTTTTCTCTATTCCTGGTCTTTTAACATTCTTTGTTTCTCAGCAATTCGGTAAGTCTTTTGTAGGATGTATCGAGTTGATTCCCTCTCTTAGTAAACTAGTATTCTTAGACAAATGTCCTTTTAAACTCTGCATCTCTACCTTTGGGTTATAAGAGTGAGCCTTGGTCTGCTTCTCTAGGAGTGTCAACTCTTTTCTGTAGTGTTATTTGCTTGACTCTGTGCTGGTTAGCGCTCCCTTCTTCATATAATCTTCTCTTTTCATCCAATAAGCCATTTAATCTGAAATGCCTGGGCTTACATGTCTTTCTATTGAGCAACGGTGCTTCTACAGGAACTATTAACAATGACAACGGTCGTTTTCATCCATTAACTTCCCTTATCTATAAGCGCAATGGCGTCAGTTTCATTAAGCCCATAAAACAGCAACAATGATTGCTTCCGACTACGGCTTCATTTTGTTGAATACTGCGTTGTCAGTTTCATTACATTCATGCAGCCGCAACAGTCACTTTCATTCGGTGGGTTTCTCTCTCAATAAACGTTGCAGCGTCAATTTCATTAGCTTTGTGTAGCAAGCCATGACGATTTTCTCGTTCGGCACAGCTCCGTTACCCTCTCTCAGTCAAAGCGGAACCACATACCTTTTCAGAGATGCTGCAATGGGTTTTCTCTGTCAGCGATTCACTCCGTTTCATACGCGTACACATACACATTACACAGAACAGTTTTTTTCCTTTGCCACAGGTAACGGTCATTGACTTTCTTTGTTTCGGCAACGGCCGTTCCGTACTTGTCTTGCTCACTCTCGCTCTCTCGACGAGTTGCACAGCCCAATAAATCATTGGCTTGTCATCACGAATGTATAATCTGCTTTTTCTTGTGATACCTATCTTCCTCATCAGCCGTTTCAGCGTTACAGGATAACCGCTGATGTTTGTCAAACCTCCTTCAGTTACTACGCCCAGCTAAAACCGTCGTTCTCCGGCTCTGATTCCACGACGCCCGTTCCCTAGGCAACCAAGAGAAAAACTAAAACATTAGAGGAAAGTCCATACATGCAGGACTCCCTGAATTGATAACCTAGGCATTAAGTCTGCAATTTCCGGACACACACATATCTGCATTGTCACGCCCCCTCTACTAAGCCCTTACGCTCGGGAAGGGTTTCAGCTCTGGATAGATAATCAGCTTGCGTTAGTAGTTTTCCAGGTTTATGGACAGTCCTAAAAGAGAAGGGCAGGAGGGAAATAAACCACCTGAGTACTCTCTGGTTTGAGTCTTTGTTACGGGCAAGCCAGACTAAGGGAGCATGGTCTGTTAATAATGTAAATTCTCTTCCAAGTAGATAATATCGAAGAGCATCTATGGCCCACTTGACTGCCAAGCATTCTTTTTATATTGTTGGATAACTCAATTCATGAGGTAACAACTTCCGACTTATAAACAGTATTAGTGTTTCCTCTTTCGCCTGGTTCTGGAACAATACTGCCCCGATGCCTGTGCCTGAAGCATCCGTATGAAGAAAGAATGGGGCCTTAAAGTCTGGACAATGTAGGACAGCCTTATTAGTCAGGGCCTCCTTTAAGGCATTGAAGGCCTGCAGAGTTTCACTGGTTTGCCAACTCTTCTTTGTTAGGGAGGTCTTTTTGAGTAAATTTGTTAATGGAGCGGCCAATGTAGAAAAATGTGGGATAAACCTTCTATAATATCCCACAAATCCTAAAAAAGCTCTTAATTGCTTTGGAGTTTCCGGGAATTTCAATTGCTAAATAGCTTTTACTTTCTCCTCTTGAGGTCTGATTGATCCTTGGCCCACATAGTAGCCTAGATATTTAGTGTGGAAGGTAGCCACATGGGTTTTCTTTGGATTTATGTGTAATCCGGCTTGTCTTAACGTTTTGAGTACATTTTCCAAATGATGTAGATGTTCCGACCAGGTGTGACTGTAAATTATGATGTCATCAAGATAGGCTCCGACATACCGTTCATGAACCTTGGTGATGTAGTTCATTAGTCTTTGAAATGTTGCTAGAGCCCCATGTAAACCGAAGGGTAACACCGTGAACTGATACAGCCCAGTAGGAGTGGCAAATGCTGTCTTCTCCTTATCCGATGGTAACAACGGGATCTGCCAATAACCTTTGGTTAAGTCAATGGTGGTTAGGAACTTGGCCTTTCCTAGATTAATCAACAAATCCTCGATTCTTGGCATCGGGTAAGCGTCGAATTTAGATATTTCATTCAATTTTCGGAAGTCCATGTAAAATCTCACACTGCCATCTGGCTTCGGGACTAGGACTACAGGCGAACTCCAATCACTATGGGACGGTTCAATAATCCCTAAATCTAGCATTTCTTGAACCTCTTGGTTAAAAGCCTTTACCCTTGCCTCCGGTATTCAGTATGGTCTGAGTCTTATTATGCTTTCCGGCTTGGTAACAATTTTGTGGTAAGTCAATTTATTTCTCCCCGGTAGAGAGGAGAATATTCCCGAAAATTCTTGTAATACGTGGGACAACTCGTTTTTTTGAATGGAGGTTAACTCCGAGTTAATATTCAGGCCTTCCAGTCCTATCCTTTCCTTGAACTTTGGAAAATGTTCTTCCTGAGGTACATCTAAAGTTATCATGGCCACCGTTTGGACAGGAGGTGTCCATTTTTTAAGTAGATTTACATGATACGTTTGACAGGGTATCCTACTCCCAGGTTGTCTCACCTTATATGTTAAGGGTCCTAATACTTCTTGTATCTCAAACGGTCCCTTCCAGGCTGCCAGCATTTTGTTTTCTGACGTAGGCACTAGTACCAGCACCTGTTCTCCCGCTTTGTAAGTTTGTAATTGGGCTTTCTTATTGTAATATCTCTCCTGAATTACTTGAGCTTGAAGAAGATTATCTCTGACTATGGCCTGTAGTTTCTCAACTTTCTCCTGTAGTTGAGAGGCATACTCCGTCAGGGTTATTTCACGCTCCGGCTGCTCTTCCCAATTTTCCTTCAGTATGTCTAACAAAGTCTGAACCGGTCTTCCGAACAGTAACTCAAATGGTGAAAAGCCGGTTGATGATTGTGGGGTGTTCCTTAGGGTCATCAATATCCATGGCAAGATTCTATCCCAGTCCTTATTTGCATGAGAAGTGGTTTTCTTTAACATTTGCTTGATGGTTTGATTGTAGCGTTCTACAAGACCATCAGTCTGTGGGTGATAAACTGCTGTTTTTAGGTGTTCAATTTTCAGTGTTTCACAGACTTGTTCAAGGTTATTAGACATGAAGTTCGAACCACGGTCGGTAACAATCTCTCTAGGAATTCCCACTCTTCCAATAAAGGGAATCAGCACATCACAAATTTGTTGAGTATTCGTGGCCTTTAACGGAAAAGCCTCTGGATATCTGGTGGCATAGTCTACTACTACAAGGATGTATTTATGGCCTCTCCTTGTTGGTTCCATTGGTACCATGATATTGATTCCTATCCTGCTAAAGGGTTCTGTAACAAGGGGCATAGGTTGTAGTGGTGCCTTTTTCACATTGGCTCTATTCTTCTTTTGGCACTCCTCACATGATTGACAAAATTTAACTACTTGATTATATACTCCTGGCCAGTAGAACCTATCCAATATTTTTTTAGTGGTCTTTTCCGATCCCAGATGTCCCTCTCCAACTTGTACATGGGCAACTTCCAGAACGGTCTTGTAGTATTTCTTGGGAATTAACAATTGCTTCAGCTCTTCCCCATTCCGAGATTTGCTTACTCTGTACAACAACCCATTTTCCTTTACGAAGTGTGGCCCTTGTCCTGGTGGGTCTTCCAATGCTCGCTCTCTGGCATATTGTAGTAACAGATCTAGAATTTGAGCTGATCTGAAGCTGTCTCCGTCCTCCTCTAATCTCCAGTCAACTCTGATAGGGCACACATTCTTGGCTTTCCACTCTTAACACTCTTTTTTTATCTTTTTACTTTTTGGTGTCTTAAAATTTGGGGCAGGTATTTCCTCTTCATGGAAAGGGGCCATTACCAACCAGCTCTTCTCAATTTCATGTACTAGTTTAGAAATTTTTGTTATATCTGATCCAATTAGTAAGGGTTTGGGTAATGTGGGTAATACGGCCGCTATCACCCCCAGGGTTTCCCCGGCCCTCTTTATCTGGATCTTCTTAGAAGGATAAGCCTTTATATCACCATGGACACACTGAATAGGTATTTCCCCAGAGGAACAATAACCTTCACCTACCAGCTCTGATGTTACCACTGTCTGTAGGCTTCCTGAATCGACCAAGGCCATGGTGGGCTTTCCGTCTACCTCAGCATCACAGGTATAAAGATATTGTGATTGTCTTCCTGGTATTTGTTCCGAATATTCACTTTCCTTTAAGGATTCAAGAATGCCCACATCCATTGGTTCAGACTTTGGCTTCTTCGGGCAGAACCGGGCGAGATGTCCCCATTCTCTGCAATCAATGCACTGGGGACCTCGGACAACTGTCGAAGTTTGTCGATAATTAACAGGACCCTCACTGTTGGGTCTGGAGTGTATAACCTCTCCTTCGGGTTTCCTCAGCATTGAGTGTGGCCACCTTGGTTGAGACACAGTTCTATTCCCAAAGGTATGAGGTCTAGTATTTGTGGTATAGGACAACACTTTGCCTTGTCCAGCCTTCTGATAAGCAGAGGCTACATCCACAGCTTCAGATAGTGATAGGCAATGGTGTTGTTTAACCCATCTTTGTACAGGGCCAGGAAGAGCCTCGATAAACTGCTCTAATATCAATTTCTCGGTTATTTCAGCAGGAGAAGACATATTGGGTTGTAACCACTTCTCAGCTAAATCTTTTACTCTGTAAAACAGTTGTCTCGGCGTCTCTTCTCCCAGTAATTTAATATCTCTGAATTTAATTTGATACGTTTCCTCATCGTGTCCCATTCGGTCCAGCACCACTTTCTTCATGTCCCCGTAATAAGTGTCTCCAGCGGGGTTCGCAGCCTGGTATGCGCACTGCATTTCACCGGTCATTAATGGTGCGATGTAATGACACCATCTCTCGGCGAGCCATTGTGCGTTTCGGGCCACCCTTTCGAAATTTACAAAAAAATGAGCCGGGTCTTCACCAGCCGAGTACTTCTGCAACACTGACGTAGGGACTTGAGGGTTGTTTCTGATATTCGTAGCTTCGAGTAATTGAGCCTGCTGCATCTGTAACGCTTGCTGGAACGCTAATCTGTCAGCTTGAGCTTGTTGGCTCTGCATTTGTAAGGCCTGTTGTAAGAGTTGTTGGCCCTCTGTTAGGGTCTTAATAAGGTCCTCCATGGCGCTCTCGCTATCCCACTTCTGACACCAAATGTGGAAAGTGTCAATTAAATAACATTAATAAAAGTCTGAGCCAATAGGTAAGTGTTGTGGATCACAACGAGAACCCACTTCCTTTATTAACAATTATACTTTCTGTTTCAGGTTTACTGGTAAAGGATACTTCTTCTTCTGTCTCTCCACTCCCCTTCCTGGACCAGGATGTCTTTCAAAGGTAGCTTCAGGTAAGTTTTGTTTTGTCCTTTAATGTCTTTTCCCTCTTGTTGGATCTTTTCTCTTTCTTCCCTTTTTCTTTAATAGTCTGTATTTGTATACTTCTCATTTCTTAATATCAGTTCTGTGGCCTTTCTCTATTCCTGGTCTTTTGACATTCTTTGTTTCTCAGCAATTCTGTAAGTCTTTTGTAGGATGTATCGAGTTGATTCCCTCTCTTAGTAAACTAGTATTCTTAGACAAATGTCCTTTTAAACTCTGCACCTCTACCTTTGGGTTATAAGAGTGAGCCTTGGTCAGCTTCTCTAGGAGTGTTAACTCTTTTGTGTAGTGTTATTTGCTTGACTCTGTGCTGGTTAGCGCTCCCTTCTTCATAGAATCTTCTCTTTTCATTCAATAGCCATTTAATCTGAAATGGCTGGGCTTACATGTCTTTCTATTGAGCAACGGTGCTTCTACAGGAACTATTAACGACGACAACGGTCGTTTTCATCCATTAAGTTCCCTTATCTATAACCGCAATGGTGTCAGTTTCATTAAGCCCATAAAACAGTGATAACGATCGCTTCCGACTACGGCTTCATTGTGTTGAATACTGCGGTGTCAGTTTCATTACATTCATGCAGCGGCAACAGTCACTTTCATTCGGTGGGTTTCTCTCTCAATAAACGTTGCCGCGTCAATTTCATTAGCTTCGTGTAGCAAGTCACGCCTAGTTTCTCGTTTGGCACAGCTCCGTTACCCTCTCTCAGTCGAAGCGGAACCACATACCTTTTCAGAGATGCCGCGATGGGTTTTCTCTGTCAGCGATTCACTCCATTTCATACGCGTACATATACGCGTTACTCAGAACAGTTTTTTTCCTTTGCCACAGGTAACGGTCATTGACTTTCTTTGTTGCGGCAACGGCCGTTCCGTACTTGTCTTGCTCTCTCTCTCTCTCGATGAGCTGCACAACCCAATAAATCATTGGCTTGTCATCACAAATGTATAATCTGCTTTTTCTTGTGATACGTATCTTCCTCATCAGCCGGTTCAGCGTTACAGGATAACCGCTGATGTTTGTCAAACCTCCTTCAGTTAATACGCCCAACTAAAACCATCATTCTCCGGCTCTGATTCCACAACGCCCGTTCCCTAGGCAACCAAGAGAGAAACTAAAACATTAGAGGAAAGTCCATAAATGCAGGACTTCCTGTAATGATAACCTAGGCATTAAGTCTGCAATTTCCGGACACACATATATCTGCATTGTCACACAACTATAATGGAATTGGTTGATTCCCATGACCCCTTTAAACTGCTTCACATCAGGGATAAACTTACCATCTCCTGGTACACTGAAGAAATAACCAACAATAACCGTACTATCCAGTCACTCAAAAAAACTGCTGTAAAGCCCTCTTCAACTTCAAGGCTTTATGCAGTACTTGCCTGTCTCTCGTCAAAGCCCAAACTGCTTATTACTCATCAACTATTTTGTCCACCACCAACAAGAGTAAAGCTCTCTTCACAGCTGTCAAAAACTCCTCAACCCACTTTCCGACATTTTAAGCCCTGACTCTAAAGAAAAGTGTAACGCCATGAACAACCTTTTCATCAAGATAACATATGGCAATTGATCCATACCCCAAACTCGTAGTTCCCCATGGCTCTCAACCCCACTGCTTATAACACAATGC
The DNA here is from genome assembly GCF_040938575.1 of Ambystoma mexicanum. Classification (NCBI taxonomy): domain Eukaryota; kingdom Metazoa; phylum Chordata; class Amphibia; order Caudata; family Ambystomatidae; genus Ambystoma; species Ambystoma mexicanum. The sequence goes on along the minus strand of NC_090923.1, from coordinate 824,288,869 downwards.
AGGACCACCTTCACTCCCGTTGCCCTCATGTCACTTAAACCAACCACATAGCATTCAAAGGTGATCCCCCTGTCATTTGTGGTGGCAAGGAATGATGAGACAGAGCAAGTGGCGCCATGGTGATTGCTATAGACTTTTATTAACCAAAGACAAAGCCTATCTATCCCTGTTCTATAGGCAGTTTCCCTACTTAAAGAAACTAAACTGAGGTCTGTCAGGGTGTCCGTAGTGTCCAAATGGTAAAGTTCTGTCTTGGTCAAAACCTCTATCTTTCCCTGTCGCTGCACCAAATAATAACTAAAGTTCAAGCAATTTCTGAGCCCGGAGAATGGTTCCCTTCTCCTGGATGTGAAAGTCTTCCAAAACAAAAGTTCTTGAAAGTTCAGCAAAAAGAGTTCCAGCAACCAAATGAGCTCCACGAAAAGTTATCAGAAGGGCTACGAGAAGGACTCCCTTCTCCTAGCTAGTTCCTCAATGTTCTGCTTTTTTTAAATCAACTCTTGTAATTCGCTTTCGGAAATGTCAATATCTTCTACGTTCTTTTATACTTGAAATTTGACCCCAATGGGAGGAGTAAGATGACCCCTTAGGTGTTCTTGACTTTCCAGGACCACACGTTTGTGGAAATGGCCGGGGATTTGCAGACAAAAATCAACTACTTTCTCAAGATACTTCACAGTCTCAACACTTCCCGGCTCCTCCCGGACTTATCTTGGTTCCAGTTACCTTTCCCCGAGGAACCTCTTCACTGGTTTTGCCAGGGGGCGCAGGTTCACTTCTTCTATCACTTTACTTCCAAGATGTACTCCACTCTGCAGCCAACTCTTATGCTTGAAGGTCTCGGCATAGTTGTTGGGCCGCTTGGTCCACCCACGAAAGGGTACACCACCATCTTAGTCTTTCTCCTTCTCACTGCTGTCACCTACGCGGCTTCACGTTAGACTTACGGTTTCAGTGCAATTGTTGGACCTAATGATCCACCCATTACAGGTCATGGCACCACTGTTGCTTCTCTCCACTTTCAGTATGCTGGCCTCACACCGACCTGCAACAAACATTTCAGGCATCCCGCTGCTATGATATGATATGATAAGATATGATATGGCATTTGTAATGCGCCTATACACAAGTGTTTCACCTCTGCTACCACTTTATAGTCCCACAGAGCCCACATTCAGCTTCGCAGGCTCGCTGGAGGTCCTCTTGCTTGCCAGGTTCTCCTCCTCTTTGCAAACCGCGGTCGCTCGGATCCAGCCGGATGGGCCACACTGCAACAAAGATCACTTGCTTCCACTCTCATCATCGGGTGGCAAGAATAATGTCCTTCTTTGCTGTTTAGCTTAAGGAGCGGGGACAGCCCCAGCGTAACATTGGTCCAATTGCTTACAGCTGGTGGAGTGTTCTTCCCGCTTGACTGTTGCATTTTCTGACTTTTCTTCATCTATGTATTTATCTTAATAGATTTGTCAGGAATGTTACAATAACGTATTGTTTCAGACTTCACCATACATCCAGTGAACTGGGGTATTGGTATCGCCCAGAGGTTTGGGAGATAAAGGGGGCGTATCTCAGACTCACGTCCTTATCCCCAGGAAGGGAGTCCTCCCCATGAGATCCTCCCGCATGTTACCACACCCAGGGTGACTACTGGTTAGAGGTCACACCTCCCTGGCCTCATGTAAAGGGGCTCCCCTCTGGGGAGAAGTGACGCCATCCGAAGGATCGTCACACATCCTAAAAGATCAAGGGGAATGCCCTTACCCTCCCTCCTTGAAACAGTAAATACCTCACTCACACAAGACATCTTTCAAAGGACCCTAAAACAGGACTCATCCTCCTTCCTACAAAAGAAACCTTGAACCCTGACAATCTTGTAAGCTACTGTCCGATTTTTAGCCTCCTATTAATTGGGGAAAACCCTTCAGTAGCCAGTTGCCAACCAACTCCATGATTTGATTAACTAACACAGCCTCTTGTGATTAACAATCTAGTTTCGGCACTGAAACTGCCATCATTCAGGTCATACATGATGGTCTTAAAATCAGTCTCTTCTCTCTGCTGGGACAGACCTGACATTTCTTGTTAAGTTGCAATTCAACCATAAGTGATGTGATCACATTTATTTTGGGGTGTTCTTAGGCCATTTATTTTCCCTCGTTTTCCACTGCATTATTGCCCTGGCTGCACCATCTCTTTCATCTACACAGGAAGCTTGTTATCCAAGACCCTGTTAGTGGCTCTACATTCTGAGATCCCCTTTTGGAAGTTTATGTCATGCAAGAGCCCAAGGTACAAGTGGCTTCATTCAAACATCGTCTGAAGCTCCAGAAGAGGCGTAGCTCACTGACACAATCTGGAGAACTTGGAAAGTTTGCAAAAACTGAACGATCCCCTTGTGAGTTGCACAGTGGGGCCTTGAGGGTCCCCGAGACCCATCTGCATTTCCCCTCCACACCTATTCCTGTGGGGGCAGGTATTGGGTACCCATGTTGGTACCACGATATGGGAATATTCTTCTGCGGTGGGCGCTTCTGTGCACAATCACATAGAGCTCCAGCTCTACCCCCAATACCAGGCTGTAAGACAAAATCTGATCGATTGAGAAAAAATCTCAGTACCCATGTTCATTTATCCCATATCCAGCCTGATGTCTACAATAAATACCCTTAACACCTGACTTATTTGGCAGGTGTTCTGTTGGTCCACCACCTTGTCTGTATTCCACTTACTACAGATGACTAACCCATTGCCCCATTATCTACCATTAACTCTTATCGTGGCACCCATGGACAGAGTATGACTGAGGTATCAAAGGTGTTGTATGTGTAAGGGGGTGAGTTCTGCATACATTATTCCATTGCTTTCTTTTGCTTTGCATGATATGATCCAATCACTGTAATGAGAGTAAGGCTTTGCTAGGAACCTATAATATCTTGAACCACAACAATAAGAATGGGTGAGGGTAATTCATGGAAGTGCTACATGATTCGGAAACATATCTTGAGATTCCAATCAATATAAAACAGGCTACCCTGTTGTCTGTCTGTGGGTCAACCACTAACGGGCAGGAAATGCGGATTATCATGGTTGTGTATGGGGCTTTGTTGTGAAGAAAGAATTCATAGGTGCTGTGTTACAAGACTTCTGCCACAAGGTGGTGATGGGGTCAGCAATGGCCATATTGAAAGGCATGGCTTTTTCTGTAGGGGCTCCCTCATCCAAAATGTCAATCAGATCATATCCTGACCGAGTTCTGGCTGGGGCACTGGTACCTAGTGCATCCACTCCCCTGTCCACTGTGGCACGATACTTTGCACATGCTTGACCATAAGCGTGGGCTTGCTGAGTCTCCACATCAGAGGAAGTGTCCAAGCCACTTGCATCTCAATGCCCCCCTGCCACGGCTATCAAATCAGCCACATCTGAGAAAAATATGTGCCTCCATTGCCTAAATTTGCGAGATCAACGTGAAATGGCTCGTGGACATCATTGTCACCGAAAATCAAAGCCATAGTGCCGAAATAAATCAGATCGCCACTGAGGCATGTTCGATCATTCGGACATTGATGCCGACTGATCCACACCAGATGGCACCAGGTGGAGTGTGCTGCTTCGAGGAGTCCCCCGTACCTGCAGCTGCTTTCTTAAACATGACGAGCATTTGCTCTTTAAAAACCTCCCACTCGGTCCTAGATGTAGGCCCTGAAGCCGACTTAACGCGTACGTCAGAGGAACCAGAATCGTACATTTGTCGATGACGCCATTTCTTTTTATAGGAAGAGGATAAAAAGGAATGACTGCGCAAATGTGATCACTTTTTGGTCTCTTTATGGTGCCTAATATCCTTTGCCAGAGTGGGCCCCTCCGTATTGAGCTTTGACGACCAGGCGGTCAAGCAGGCTGGAGACTTTGACGGGGGTGAACCTAATGCGAGTTTCGTATCCCTTTTCGCAGTGATTTCGGGTTCATCTTCATGCAAAAACCGCAGTCCTCATTGACCTGACCGATGCCGAGGGACCACACGTAGACACTGTGTGGGTCTGTAATGGACACCTTGGAATGACAGTACTTGCAGCGTTTGAAGCCTGACACCTTGGGAGTGACATAATGTTGAAACTGCTTTGATTAAGATGAAAATTCGTAGGTTGAAAATAATATTTCTCTGAGAGAAAGTGAGTTGTACCGATGAGTAGCATGCTGAGCGTGAGGAAAAAAGAAACGGAGGAACTGAGGGACAGGGGCATAGTGATGCGGTATATGTAGGGCGACCAACATTAAATCTGGAGTCAAGAGGGATCGACGGGCGAGTCGAGGCGCACTAACGCCCTATGTCGAAAAAAAATTGCGAGCAGCTGACACTGGAATGGATATCTATGTGATGAGGAATCTGCGGGAGAAAAGCAATCCGTTGAAATGTATAAAAATAGAACTGGTTAGCCATACTCGCTCCCTCTCACTCTTTCACTCTGTTCCATGATCTTACTCTCTACTTTTGTCTTTGACCTCTCTCAATTCTTACCCCCAACCCTCCCACCTTCTTTTACTACCCACACTTTCCATTCTCTCTTCCGACTCTCTGCCTTTTCCCTATCTCCTTCCACCTCTTTCCTCCCCTGTCCATTCAATTTTCTCACACTCCTCGCTCTTTCATCTCTCATACTCCCCTTCTTCACCTATGACAGTCTCCACCACTTTATATGCCCCTCTAAAACTCCTGCATATCATTTGCCCTCTCTACCACTCACTACTCCTTCACTCTACCACTCACCTTTCATTTCCACTTCAACCCCTCTACTCCTTCGACATATACACTCTTCACCTACCCCTCTTATACATCCTTCACACCACAACACTACGCTCATCTCACATACACTCACAATAACAGCTCCTTCTGGAGTCACTGGTTACCACTCACACACAGCATGTACGCAAGTCATCCACAGATTATTCAGCGTTTGGTTCAACCTTCTGTGCACCTCGCTGATCAAAAGTTTTTGGGCCATCTAGGAAGGGGCTAGAGCATGGGTGCACAACATACGGCCCCTGGGCCAGTTGCGGACCGCCATGCTCTTTTGTCCGGCCCGCGAGGCAAAAAGACTTTCCTAATGGAGGGCGGCCCACGGCCGCCCTCCATTAGGAAAGTCTTTGTTGTCTTCCGGGCCGGACAAAACACTGGCCCTCATTGGCTCAGCACACACACACACGCACCACGTCGCTCCTACGAGCCACGTAATGCGTGTGTGCTGCACCAATGGAGGGCCAGCACTACGGCTGGCGTGGTCCATAAGGCTTGATGCCGGAAGGCATTTCAGCCTTGGACCACGCCAGCCGTAGTACGAGTCCAGCGTTCCAGCTTACCTGCCGCTTACCTGCCTGCCTTCCAGTACGTCTCCGGTAAGTGGTCTGTTTGTGTTTGTGTGTCGGGTCTGTTTTGCTTTGTTTGTGTGTATGTTGCGAGGGGGGGTCGGATGTGTGTCGGATGTGTGTCAGATGTTTGGATTTTAATGTTTTTTGTGTGTATGTTGAGATGCGGGGGTGGGGGTGTCGGATGTGTGTCGGATGTTTGGATTTTAATGTATTTTGTGTGTATGTTGAGATGCGGGGGTGGGGGGGTGTTGGATGTGTGTCGGATGTTTGGATTTTAATGTTTTTTGTGTGTATGTTGGGGTGGGGGGGTGTTGGAAGTGTGTCGGATGTTTGGATCTGAATGTATTTTGTGTGTATGTTGAGATGTGGGGGTGGGGGGTGTTGGATGTGTGTCGGATGTTTGGATTTGAATGTATTTTGTGTGTATGTTGAGATGCGGGGGTGGGGGGTGTTGGATGTGTGTCGGATGTTTGGATTTGAATGTTTTTTTGTGTGTATGTTGAGATGCGGGGGTGGGGGGGTGTTGGATGTGTGTCGGATGTTTGGATTTTAATGTTTTTTGTGTGTATGTTGGGGTTGGGGGGTGTTGGATGTGTGTTGGATGTTTGGATTTGAATGTATTTTGTGTGTATGTTGAGATGCGGGGGTGGGGGGTGTTGGATGTGTGTCGGATGTTTGGATTGTAATATTTTTTGTGTGTTTGTTGAGATGCGGGGGTGGAGGGGTGTCAGATGTGTATGAATGTTTGGATTTGAATGTTTTGTGTGTGTATGTTCAGATGCAGGGGTGGGGGAATTGTCGGATGTGTATGAATGTTTTGATTTGAATGTTTTTGTGTGCTGAGTTGGGGGGTGGGGGGGTTCGGGTCTGTATGGGTGCATGTTTGTGTGTGTGCTGATTTGGGGTGGGGGGTCGGGTCTGTCTGGGTACATGTTTGTGTGTGTGCTGAGTTGGGGGGTGGAGGTTTGGGTCTGTATGTTTGCATGTTTGAGAGTGTGCTGAGTTGGGGGGTGGGGGTTCGGGTCTGGTTGGGTGCTTGTGTGTGTGTGCTGATTTGGGGGGGTGGGGGTTTGGAGTTGGGGGGCGTGGGGGGGTTCGGGTCTGTATGGGTGCATGTTTGTGTGTGTGCTGAGTTGGGGGGTGGGGGTTCGGGTCTGGTTGGGTGCTTGTGCATGCTGATTTGGGGGTGGGGCTTTGGAGTTGGGGTTCGGGTCTGTATGGGTGCATGTTTGTTTGCGTGCTGAGTTGGGGGGGGGTTCGGGTCTGTGTGTGTGCTGATTTGGGGTGGGGGGTCGGGTCTGTATGGGTGCATGTTTGTGTGTGTGCTGAGTTGGGGGGTGGGGGTTTGGGTCTGTATGTTTGCATGTTTGAGAGTGTGCTGAGTTGGGGGGTGAGGTTCGGGTCTGGTTGGGTGCTTGTGTGTGCTGATTTGGGGGGTGGAGGTTTGGAGTTGGGGGGTAGGGGGTTCGGGTCTGTATGGGGGCATGTTTGTGTGTGTGCTGAGTTGGGGTGGGGGGTTCGGGTCTGTGTGTGTGCTGATTTGGGGTGGGGGGTCGGGTCTGTCTGGGTGCATGTTTGTGTGTGTGCTGAGTTGGGGGGTGGGGGTTTGGGTCTGTATGTTTGCATGTTTGAGAGTGTGCTGAGTTGGGGGGTGGGGGTTCGGGTCTGGTTGGGTGCTTGTGTGTGTGTGCTGATTTGGGGGTGGGGGTTTGGAGTTGGGGGGTGTGGGGGGTTCGGGTCTGTATGGGTGCATGTTTGTGTGTGTGCTGAGTTGGGGGTGGGGGTTTGGGTCTGTATGTTTGCATGTTTGAGAGTGTGCTGAGTTGGGGGGTGGGGGTCCGGGTCTGGTTGGGTGCTTGTGTGTGTGTGCTGATTTGGGGGGTTGGGGGGGTGGGGGGTTCGGGTCTGTATGGGTGCATGTTTGTGTGTGTGCTGAGTTGGGGGGTGGGGGTTCGGGTCTGGTTGGGTGCTTGTGTGTGTGCTGATTTGGGGCGTGGGGGGTTCGGGTCTGTATGGGTGCATGTTTGTGTGTGCTGATTTGGGGGGTGGGGGTTCAGGTCTGGTTGGGTGCTTGTGTGTGCTGATTTGGGGGGTGGGGGGTTCGGGTCTGTATGGGGGCATGTTTGAGAGTGTGCTGAGTTGGGGGGTGGGGGTTCGGGTCTGGTTGGGTGCTTGTGTGTGCTGATTTGGGGGGTGGGGGTTTGGAGTTGGGGGGTGGGGGGTTCGGGTCTGTATGGGTGCATGTTTGTGTGTGTGCTGAGTTGGGGGGTGTGGGTTTGGGTCTGTATGTTTGCATGTTTGAGAGTGTGCTGAGTTGGGGGGTGGGGGTTCGGGTCTGGTTGGGTGCTTGTGCGTGTGTGCTGATTTGGGGGGTGGGGGTTTGGAGTTGGAGGGGTGGGGGGTTCGGGTCTGTATGGGTGCATGTTTGTGTGTGTGCTGAGTTGGGGGGGTGGGGGTTCGGGTCTGGTTTGGTGCTTGTGTGTGTGCTGATTTGGGGGGTGGGGGGTTCGGGTCTGTATGGGTGCATGTTTGTGTGTGTGCTAAGTTGGGGGGTGAGGTGGGCCAGGGTGAATAACATTAGAGACAACTGGCAGCCTTGCCTGGTGCCCTGTAGGATCACACAGGCAAGTGAAATGTGTTTGCCAGTGCGAACCCTGGCCACTGGCCTGATGTATAGCAACTGCACCCAGTGTGTAAATCCCGGGCCAAACCCAAATCGGCATCACCATGTAGCTCTGTTCCCATTTAGTGATGCTCTTTGGCATTCGCTGCAGTCCCCTAAAGATCATACTCCTAGGTCCAGAATTGTCCCTGGACATGGTATGATAGTAACAAATGTTTGCCCCCACCCCCACTTACTATCCCCTCTCCCTCTCCAGCACTATCTGAAATGTCGTCAGGCCTAGTACGATAAAAGCTTGTTTTGTTCTTCTCCGTCCTTTCTCCTCCCCTCTCCCTCACCTTGTGTAATTCTCCGGCTCTACCAGAAATAAACTATCATAGCATATCATTAGAGATGTTGGGCCAGAGTGTCAAGGGTCAGCAGTGGGTGTGGTTATGTGTACATTCCTAAAGCTTTCAAAATCGGCTGCAGCCTTTTCTAGTAAGGTCCTGGATGATGTCTGCTCCTGTAATTTTGCAACTAAACCTCGATCAAGCGTTTGAGACCCATTGAGTGTGGGTAATTGTTACCTTTCTACATCCCCATAAAGCATTGTTCAGGGGGATAGAAGCACAAGCAGAAACTATTTCTCCGGCGCAATATGGTGGAGCTCCTGCCAGTTTTGCCCTGCCCAGGAAGAAACTGAGATCAGTTTCTTTGTATGTTCACTAAAGTAATTGGTCATCCTGTGATAATTCCTTTCAAAAGCTCATAATTTGGCAACAGCTTGTGCTTTGAAATGTTATTTTTTTTTTAAAAAGTATGTCCTCAATTTCCACCTTAATCGCAAACATAGCAGGTTGATATGCTATGCAGCCCGCTATTCCTCAAAGTATCCATCAATAAGTGCATGAAAAGGTATGCGGGCAAGGCTATGTTCTTTATCTGATCTTGTTCTTTTGTCACTTCTAGGATTCTCCAAAAAGTATATAATTTGTATATACTCTAGACTTGGACCGTCGTAGTGGGAGCATAACAGTGGATTTCGTATCTTTATCCAAAGATGTCCCTGCCAATGTTTAGTGAAGTAAAAAAAAGAAAGATTGACCAGGAGCACCGTCAATTTAAGGATGAGTGGACTACGAAGTTTTTTTTCATCGAGTCCAAACCTGATGTGTACTTGTGTCTCATTTGTCTCGAACGCATAGCAGTCCCCAAGGAATATAATATCCGCCGCCATTGTGACTCAAAACATTCACAATATAAGGATTTGCAGGGGGAAGCGAGAATTAAGAAAGCTGGGGAGCTAAAAACACAGCTGGCTAAGCAACAGGGTGTTTTTGCCCAGAAAAAAAAAGAATCTGAATGTGCCACCTTTGCGAGTTATAAGGTTGCTCGGCTTATTGCAAGGTCAGCACGTCCTTTCACAGATGGGGATTTCGTAAAGACTGCCTGATGGAGACTTGCGAGGCAGTGTGTAAAGAAAAAAAAGATGTTTTTACAAATGTTCCCCTTTCACGTATGAGTATCCAGCGGCGTATTGTAGATATGGCTGACAATGGTTACAGCCAACTGAAAATGCAGTGTAAGGATGTCAAGTTCTTTTCAGCTGCCCTTGATGAGAGCACAGATGCAAGTGACACAGCCCAACTCTTAATTTTCATTCGGGGGGTCGATAATCAATGCAAAGTATTTCAGGAACTGGCTTCCCTGGTATCTTTGCATGGCAGGACTACTGGTGCTGACATTTTTAATGCCTTTCAAAAAGTCATTGATGATTTAAATTTGCCCTGGGATGCGTTGGTAGGCGTGACGACTGATGGGGCGCCAGCCATGGTTGGGGAGCAAAATGGGTTTATTGGCTGCTTGAAAAGGCACTTAGGCGAGAAGGCTGTCCATTTAAAAAATTATCACTGCATAATCCAGCAGGAGGCATTATGTGCAAAAAATTTGAAATTCACTCAAGTGATGGACTTTGTTGTGAAAACGGTTAATTTTGTCTGTGCACGCTCTTTAAATCACTGATTGTTTCAGGCGTTTCTAGAAGAGGTAAAGGCGGATTATGGTGATGTCCTATATCACACCGATGTTCGATGGCTTAGTCGTGGCAATGTGCTGAAGCGATTCTTTGCTTTACGGCACGAAATAAAAGCATTCCTTGATGAAAAGGGAATGGACACTTCTGTCATGCTAGATATTGACTGGGTAGCCGACTTTGCTTTTCTGACTGACCTGACAGGCCATTTCAATGATTTAAATTTACAGTTGCAAGGAAGCCAAAATCTCATATCGGATCTGTTTGAGGCAGTTTGTGCCTTTGAAATAAAGTTAAGGCTTCTGACAGCCCAACTGGAGAAAGGGATGCTGGCACACTACCCCGCATGTGCAGAGGTTTGCCCCCATGACATGTATGGAGGGTGGTATCGGCATGTGAAGGTCCTGAAGGAACTGCAAAATGTTTTTGAGAATCGTTTCTTACAATTCAAATCCCAGCGAGCCTCTTTTAAACTTTTTGCAGACCCTTTCTCAGCTGATGTTGACAGTGTGCAACCTGAACTGCAACCTGAACTGCAACTGGAACTGATTGAACTTCAGTGCTGTAGTGCCCTAAAAAATAAGCACAGAGAGATGCCTTTATTAGTATTCTATCAGTCTCTGGACACTGCGCAATTCCCCAATCTGTCACGGGAAGCATTAAAGATGGTTTCTATGTTTGGCAGTACTTACATTTGTGAGCAAGTTTTTTCACAAATGAAACTACATAAATCCAGCCTAAGGACAAGACTAACTGACCAACATCTCCATGCTATCCTGAGAGTAGGAACAACCTCACTGGAGCCCGAGATCCAGAAACTGACAGCTGAGAAACGCTGCAATGTTTCTCACTGATCAACTATGTCTGGTTCACTGTTTCATCCTGAATGATTTGGGGAAATGCATAGTACAACATGTAAGTTTTAAATACAAATAAAACGGTACACCTCCAAAAAGATGTTTTTTCCAACTGCCATAGTGTTTGGTTGGGGGTAAGGGGGCCCTGGGGCATAGTGTTTGCTTGGGGGTCAGGGGGCCATGGGGCATAGTGTTTGCTTGGGTGTGAGGGGGCCATAGGGCATAGTGTTTGGTTGGGGGTGAGGGGGCCATGGGGCATAGTGTTTGCTTGGGTGTGAGGGGGCCATGGGGCATAGTGTTTGGTTGGGGGTGAGGGACATGGGGCATAGTGTTTGGTTGGGGGTGAGGGGGCCATGGGGCATAATGGTTGGTTGGATGTGAGGGGGCCATGGGGCATAATGTTTGGTTGGATGTGAGGGGGCCATGGGGCATAGTGTTTGGTTGTGGGTGAGGGGGGCAAGGGGCATAATGTTTGGTTGGGGGTGAGGGGGCAAGGGCCATAGTGTTTGGTTGGGGGTGAGGGGGGCATGGGGCATAATGTTTGGTTGGATGTGAGGGGGCCATGGGGCATAGTGTTTGGTTGGGGGTGAGGGACATGGGGCATAGTGTTTGGTTGGGGGTGAGGGTGCCATGGGGCATAGTGTTTGGTTGGGGGTGAGGGGGCCATGGGGCATAATGTTTGGTTGGATGTGAGGGGGCCATGGGGCATAGTGTTTGGTTGGGGGTGAGGGACATGGGGCATAGTGTTTGGTTGGGGGTGAGGGACATGGGGCATAGTGTTTGGTTGGGGGTGAGGGTGCCATGGGGCATAATGTTTGGTTGGGGGTGAGGGGGCCATGGGGCATAATGTTTGGTTGGGGGTGAGGGGGGCAAGGGGCATAATGTTTGGTTAGGGGTGAGGGGGGCAAGGGCCATAGTGCTTGGTTGGGGGTGAGGGGGGCAAGGGGCATAGTGTTTGGTTGAGGGTGAGGGGGCCATGGGGCATAGTGTTTGGTTGGGGGTGAGGGACATGGGGCATAATGTTTGGTTGGGGGTGAGGGGGCCATGGGGCATAGTGTTTGGTTGGGGGTGAGGGACATGGGGCATAGTGTTTGGTTGGGGGTGAGGGTGCCATGGGGCATAATGCTTGGTTGGGGGCGAGGGAGCCATGGGGCATAATGTTTGGTTGGGGGTGAGGGGGCCAAGGGGCATAGTGTTTGATTGGGGGTGTGGGACATGGGGCATAGTGTTGCACTCCAAGAGTGAACCCAATAATAAAGCTAAAACAGGCACAGTTGGGAGATGTTCATCTTTGGCTTTTTGAGGAAACCTGACTCAATGAAAGCCATACTCCTCTTGGGCAACCCAAATAGCAAACTGTAGCAGTCCAAAATAACGGCATGTCCAATCTAGGGTCAATAAAATATATATAAGTTAACTAAACATGCGAGATACAATAACTAAATAGAAATAAATTATAACAATGGAAAATGTAAGTTTTAAATACAAATAAAACGGTACACCTCCAAAAAGATGTTTTTTCCAACTGCCATAGTGTTTGGTTGGGGGTAAGGGGGCCCTGGGGCATAGTGTTTGCTTGGGGGTCAGGGGGCCATGGGGCATAGTGTTTGCTTGGGTGTGAGGGGGCCATAGGGCATAGTGTTTGGTTGGGGGTGAGGGGGCCATGGGGCATAGTGTTTGCTTGGGTGTGAGGGGGCCATGGGGCATAGTGTTTGGTTGGGGGTGAGGGACATGGGGCATAGTGTTTGGTTGGGGGTGAGGGGGCCATGGGGCATAATGGTTGGTTGGATGTGAGGGGGCCATGGGGCATAATGTTTGGTTGGATGTGAGGGGGCCATGGGGCATAGTGTTTGGTTGTGGGTGAGGGGGGCAAGGGGCATAATGTTTGGTTGGGGGTGAGGGGGCAAGGGCCATAGTGTTTGGTTGGGGGTGAGGGGGGCATGGGGCATAATGTTTGGTTGGATGTGAGGGGGCCATGGGGCATAGTGTTTGGTTGGGGGTGAGGGACATGGGGCATAGTGTTTGGTTGGGGGTGAGGGTGCCATGGGGCATAGTGTTTGGTTGGGGGTGAGGGGGCCATGGGGCATAATGTTTGGTTGGATGTGAGGGGGCCATGGGGCATAGTGTTTGGTTGGGGGTGAGGGACATGGGGCATAGTGTTTGGTTGGGGGTGAGGGACATGGGGCATAGTGTTTGGTTGGGGGTGAGGGTGCCATGGGGCATAATGTTTGGTTGGGGGTGAGGGGGCCATGGGGCATAATGTTTGGTTGGGGGTGAGGGGGGCAAGGGGCATAATGTTTGGTTAGGGGTGAGGGGGGCAAGGGCCATAGTGCTTGGTTGGGGGTGAGGGGGGCAAGGGGCATAGTGTTTGGTTGAGGGTGAGGGGGCCATGGGGCATAGTGTTTGGTTGGGGGTGAGGGACATGGGGCATAATGTTTGGTTGGGGGTGAGGGGGCCATGGGGCATAGTGTTTGGTTGGGGGTGAGGGACATGGGGCATAGTGTTTGGTTGGGGTGAGGGTGCCATGGGGCATAATGCTTGGTTGGGGGCGAGGGAGCCATGGGGCATAATGTTTGGTTGGGGGTGAGGGGGCCAAGGGGCATAGTGTTTGATTGGGGGTGTGGGACATGGGGCATAGTGTTGCACTCCAAGAGTGAACCCAATAATAAAGCTAAAACAGGCACAGTTGGGAGATGTTCATCTTTGGCTTTTTGAGGAAACCTGACTCAATGAAAGCCATACTCCTCTTGGGCAACCCAAATAGCAAACTGTAGCAGTCCAAAATAACGGCATGTCCAATCTAGGGTCAATAAAATATATATAAGTTAACTAAACATGCGAGATACAATAACTAAATAGAAATAAATTATAACAATGGAAAATGTAAGTTTTAAATACAAATAAAACGGTACACCTTCAAAAAGATGTTTTTTCCAACTGCCATAGTGTTTGGTTGGGGGTAAGGGGGCCCTGGGGCATAGTGTTTGCTTGGGGGTGAGGGGGCCATGGGGCATAGTGTTTGCTTGGGTGTGAGGGGGCCATAGGGCATAGTGTTTGGTTGGGGGTGAGGGGGCCATGGGGCATAGTGTTTGCTTGGGTGTGAGGGGGCCATGGGGCATAGTGTTTGGTTGGGGGTGAGGGACATGGGGCATAGTGTTTGGTTGGGGGTGAGGGGGCCATGGGGCATAATGGTTGGTTGGATGTGAGGGGGCCATGGGGCATAATGTTTGGTTGGATGTGAGGGGGCCATGGGGCATAGTGTTTGGTTGGGGGTGAGGGACATGGGGCATAGTGTTTGGTTGTGGGTGAGGGGGGCAAGGGGCATAATGTTTGGTTGGGGGTGAGGGGGCAAGGGCCATAGTGTTTGGTTGGGGGTGAGGGGGGCATGGGGCGTAATGTTTGGTTGGATGTGAGGGGGCCATGGGGCATAGTGTTTGGTTGGGGGTGAGGGACATGGGGCATAGTGTTTGGTTGGGGGTGAGGGTGCCATGGGGCATAGTGTTTGGTTGGGGGTGAGGGGGCCATGGGGCATAATGTTTGGTTGGATGTGAGGGGGCCATGGGGCATAGTGTTTGGTTGGGGGTGAGGGACATGGGGCATAGTGTTTGGTTGGGGGTGAGGGTGCCATGGGGCATAATGTTTGGTTGGGGGTGAGGGGGCCATGGGGCATAATGTTTGGTTGGGGGTGAGGGGGGCAAGGGGCATAATGTTTGGTTAGGGGTGAGGGGGGCAAGGGCCATAGTGTTTGGTTGGGGGTGAGGGGGGCAAGGGGCATAGTGTTTGGTTGAGGGTGAGGGGGCCATGGGGCATAGTGTTTGGTTGGGGGTGAGGGACATGGGGCATAATGTTTGGTTGGGGGTGAGGGGGCCATGGGGCATAGTGTTTGGTTGGGGGTGAGGGACATGGGGCATAGTGTTTGGTTGGGGTGAGGGTGCCATGGGGCATAATGCTTGGTTGGGGGCGAGGGAGCCATGGGGCATAATGTTTGGTTGGGGGTGAGGGGGCCAAGGAGCATAGTGTTTGGTTGGGGGTGTGGGACATGGGGCATAGTGTTGCACTCCAAGAGTGAACCCAATAATAAAGCTAAAACAGGCACAGTTGGGAGATGTTCATCTTTGGCTTTTTGAGGAAACCTGACTCAATGAAAGCCATACTCCTCTTGGGCAACCCAAATAGCAAACTGTAGCAGTCCAAAATAACGGCATGTCCAATCTAGGGTCAATAAAATATATATAAGTTAACTAAACATGCGAGATACAATAACTAAATAGAAATAAATTATAACAATGGAAAATGTGTAGTACAAAATGTAAGTTTGAAATGCAAATAAAAATCGTTACCCCTCAAAAACATTCTTTTTCCATGTGTTTAGTAGAAATTTGGGGTTTAAAAAGCCTCCTGCCACGCCCCGCCTACCGCCCCACCCACATTTACTTTTCGGCCCACTATAGCCCTCATGTAAGGTACTTTCGGCCCTCTGTCAAAATCAGTTGTGCACCCCTGGGCTAGAGGATGCATATACATCGCTTAAGAGGAACCAGAGTAAATCTAAAATAGGATAACAGCTTGTTACTGTGAATTACCCCATGAAAAACAGGGTATGTGAATTACCATAGGTGTGCTGAGGCCATGAAATCATGCACCCCCACAATGAAAAGGTATGTGGGTGTATCCAGGGGGGAGATAGATGGTGCTGATACATTGGTTGGGACCTGAGTAAATATAAAAACAGGATGACCACTTGTGTTAGTGTGAATTACTGCAAGAGAATTAGGGGATGCAAATTACCATAGGTGCAATCAGGTCATGATATCTTGCATCGCCACAATCAAAAGGGGTGTCCAGGGAGGGGTTAGATGGTGACACTACATTGGTTGGGACCAGATTAAACATAAAACAGGATGACCACTTGTGTTAGTGTGATATATCCCCAGGGAGGCAGGGGATGTGAATTACCATAGTGGCTATCAGGCCATGATATATTGCACTCCCCACAATCAAAAGGTATGGGATGTCCAGGGAGGGGTTAGATGGTGACACTACATTGGTTGGGACGAGATTAAACATAAAACAGGATGAACACTTGTGTTAGTGTGAATTACTGCAAGAGAATTAGGGGATGCAAATTACCATAGGTGCAATCAGGTCATGATATCTTGCACCCCCACAATCAAAAGGTATGGGGTGTCCAGGGAGGGGTTAGATGGTGTCTCTACATTGGTTGGGACCAGATTAAACATAAAACAGATGACCACTTGTGTTAGTGTGAGTTAACCCCAGGGAGGCAGGGGATGCGAATTACCATAGTGGCTATCAGGCCATGATATATTGCACTCCCCACAATCAAAGGTTATGGGGGGACCAGGGAGGGGTTAGATGGTGGCTCTACATTGGTTGGGACCAGATTAAACATAAAATAGGATGACCACTTGTGTTTAGTGTGAGTTAACCCCAGGGAGGTAGGGGATGTGAATTACCATAGGTCCGTTCAGGCCATGGTATCTTGCACCCCCACAATCAAAAGGTATTGGGGTGTTCTGGGAGGGGCTACATGGTGCCCCTACATTGGATAGAACCAGAGTAAACACAAAACATCATGACCACTTGTGTCACTGTAAATTAACCACAGGAAGGCAGGGGATGCAAATTACCATAGGTGTGTTCAAACCATGATATCTTGCACCCCCACAATCAAAAGGCATGGAGATGTCCAGGGAGGGGCTAGATGGTGCCCTTACATTGGGTGGGACCAGAGTAAACATAAAACAGGATGACCACTTGTGTCATTGTGAGATAACCCCAGGGAGACAGGGGATGCGAATTACGCTAGGTGTGTCCAGGCCATGATATCTTGCACCCCCACAATCAAAAGATATTGGGGTCTTCCGGGAGGTGCTACATGGTACCTCTACATTGGATAGGACCAGAGTAAACACAAAACAGCATGACCACTTGTGTCACTGTAAATTAACTACAGGAAGGTAGGGGATGTGAATTACCATAGGTCCGTTCAGGCCATAATATCTTGCACCCCCATAATCAAAAGGTATGGGGGTGTTCCCGGGAGGGGTACATGGTGCTTCTACATTGGCTGGGACCAGATTAAACATAAAACAGCATGACCACTTGTGTTAGTGTGAGTTAACCCCAGGGAGGGAGGGGATGCGAATTGCCATAGGTGCAATCAGGCCATGATATCATGCACCCCCACCATGAAAAGGTATGGGGGTATCCAGGGAGGAGATAAATGGTGCTGATACATTTGTTGGGATTGGAGTAAATATAAAACAGGATGATCACTTGTGCTAGTGTGAATTACTGCAAGAGAATTAGGGGATGCAAATTACCATAGGTGCAATCAGGCCATGATATCTTGCACCTCCCACAATCAAAAGGCATGGCGAGGTCCAGGGAGGGGCTAGATGGTGCCCTCACATTGGTTGGGACCAGAGTAAACATAAAACAGGATGACTTCTTGTGTCATTGTGAGTTAACCCCAGGTAAGCAGGGAATGCGAATTACCATAGGTGCGTTCAGTCCATGATATATTGCACCCCCCACAATTAAAAGTATGGGGGTGTCCAGGGAGGGGTTAGATGGTACCTCTACATTGGTTGGGACCAGATTAAACATAAAACAGGATAACCACTTGTGTTAGTGTGAGTTAACCCCAGTGAGGCAGGGGATGCAAATTACCATAGGTGTAATCAGGCCATGATATCTTGCACCCCCACAATCAAATGGAATGGGGTGTCCCAGGAGGGGCTAGATGGAGTCTCCACATTGGTTGGGACCAGATTAAGCATAAAACAGGATGACCACTTGTGTCCTTGTGAGTTAACCCCAGGGGATGCGAGTTACCGTAGCTGTGTACAGGCCATGATATCTTGCACCCCCACAATCAAAAGGTATGGAGGTATCTAGGGAGGGGCTAGATGGTGCCCTTACATCATTTGGGGCCAGGGTATAAGTACAACATGATCACCACTTGTGTCCGTGTGAGTTAACCCTAGAAAAACAGGGTATGTGAATTGCCATAGGTATGCTCTAGCCATGAAATCATGCACCCCACAATTAAAAGGTGTGGGGGTGTCCAGGGAGGAGCTAGATGGTGCTAATACACTGGTTGGGACCCGAGTAAATATAAAACAGGATGACCACTTGTGTCAGTGTGAATTACCCCATGAGAAATAGGGTTTGCAAATTACTATAGGTGCGATCAGGCCATGCTATCTTGTGCCTCATTACGAGTGTGCCAGTCCAGTAACAACGGACCGGCACACTACGAGTCTGAGGGCTGGTGCCATCCCGCCCGCTAGGGTCAGACCTGGCGGGCGGAATGGTGCCCGCCCACAGACTTTCAGACGTTATTAACGGTGCTGATGCTTCCGTCATCCCCATTCCCATTGAGTCCTATTGGACTCAAATAGGAATGGGATTTACCATTTACCGGCGCCTGACTTCCCAGAACACTGGGGTTGTAATCCCCCAGTGTTTCCGGCAAGCCAGGTGCCACTAAATATTGCACGTCCGGCGGCAACCCGCCTGTAGCACCAGCAGGGTTACTGCCGGACTTGTAATGAGGCCCATTGTGAGATTACATTATTTGCCCAGGATCACACACTTACGCTAAAAAGCGAAGCAGGGATTTTAACCCCCTCTGCAATTTGGGCACGGCCATCTTCTTCCACGCTTTACTTGGAACAAATATTTAAGTTCTGGGTGTCAAGACCTACAATAATACTGTCCTATAGAGTTTACTTGCAAAATCCACAAATTGCACGGTAAAGCATCATGACAACATCAAAATACTTATAGCAGCAGCATGTTGGGCCACAATAATATCAGTGTACCTTTATTTTCCACATCCTGAATGGAAAACTATAAGATGCAAAAGGCAAAATATCTATGTACTCACTTTATTTTCAGCGCTTTAAGACGCACAATAAAAGAGGCTAAAAAACTCACTTTGGTTTGGAGATTTGTCACAAACCTCCTGCGTGTTGTTATACATGGTTTTAAGAACATTCAACTGAGGACATGAAAGCACACTTTAGGTTTTAGGATATCAAGCTATTAGACGTTATGGGTGTGAACACATTTTTAAAGTGTGCTTTATTGTGTTGCTCACTTTAACTGTTACAGATTTGCAAGGTGACTGGTGGTCTTTCAGTTGGAAAGTCACCATTATGAATAAGCAAGCCTCATAAACGTGTTGTTGGGTTTATTACGCAGACTGTGGGCCTCATTACGAGGTGGCTGAATGGGTTTACCGGCGCCGGTAATGGTGCTGGTAAATCCATTCCGCCCTATTACGGGGTTCCCTAGCGGGACCCGCTCAGAACGTCTGGTCAGACCAGACGTCCTTTGCAGGTCCCACTAGGGGACCAGGAAGCTAATAACGGGCACGTTATTAGCTCACTCCCCATTCCCATTGAGCCCTATGGGGGCTCAAATGGGAATGGGGATGGGTTCCTTCAATGAGGAATTACCGGGTCCTGCAAGGTTGGAATGGCCCGGTAATTCCTCATTGAAGGAACTCGGACCCGGATCCGAGTTTGGAGGCAGCCATGGCGCTAATAGCACCATGGCTACCTCCAAACTCGTAATGAGGCCATGTGTGTCTCAGAGGGGCTGTGACACTGTGAAGAAACAAAATGCTTCCCATCTTTCTGATCCTTTTGTTAGCAGCTAACATTTCATTGCATGCCTGCCCTTTTTATGATATTCTGCATCCCCACAGATGACAGGAATAGGCAGGGGCGGAGCTACAAAGACATCACTGGCCAATCACAGGAACGGAGCTGTTGGAGGCGGGCTATGCCGCTGTATTTTCTCATTTTTTTTAATTTTTACGCTGTTTGTATGGCTGTAGCCATCTGTGGGTGGGCGGGGCATCCAAGTGAGCGTGGCTCTGAAGATTGCCGAACACTGCCTCCCACTACAAGCTACCATGGGATGCAGGATACCATACAACACCGGATGCGGACAATGTACCATTTTGAAATCATTCAAGTTTTGGAATCTAAATCGTTCAATGTTTAAAATGCGGTGACTAACTGACTTTTGTTATACAAAAAATCGAAGTCGATATTAAGGTGAGGTCGTAAGAGGAATCCCACATGCCTTCAATTTTTAAAGTGAGAGAAGAACGCGAAAAGGCAAAGTAGCCAGACTCACTATCTGGACACAGGAAGCAAGGGGTTGTGTCCAAGGAACACATCTGCTCCTCTACTAGTTTGAGAATACTTTCGAAACCCCACAGCTGAAGGTCATTTTTGAAACACACAGATATTAAACGGGCATCTTTGCCTTCTTGGTCCACAATTGTTGATATTTATTTTTGCTTTCCTGGCCTTAAAAGCGTCCAAAAATTGCTTTAATTAAAATATGAACAAACTGAATAACGTAATAGACCTGACGCGTCCATGGAAATAGAAGAATGTTTTGTTGCGTTAATCCAGAGTTCTTCTATTGAACAGACAAAGTCGTATGCAAATGAGCCCATTGTGACACCGTCACATTTCCTGCAAGTATTCTCTGGTCCGACTGGAACTGCTCCTTCTAACAGAGATGGGTGGGTGGGTGGGAGGGCTGGGGGAGGGTACAATTTTTTATTTCACACATTCAAGTCTGAAAAATGTCCCCCTGTGGCACACTGAAAAAAACATGCGTTATTAATTCTACCCCATGCCACTACGTTCGTCTCTTAACAAGAAAGAAAAGGGCAAAAAGAAACCGAAAAGGAGTCCAGGACAGAGCAACGCGACAACCCAAGAGGAAACAGGCACCGGATTTAAGAGGGACAAGAGTGGACAACGAAAGCAAGAAAAGAAACACAAGGACTCAAGCAAAAATCCTACAAAGGCTCAGAAAGGGAGACAAGGCATTGCAGACAAAGACTCCCAGGAATATTCAAGAAAGCAGGCGCCGAAAGGTCGAGCGAAAGAGGCACCGATTACTTCCGCGGGAAACTCACAAGGAGAACGAGGAAAAGAGAGACGGTCTACTTCAAGAGACGAGTCACAGGTAGTGCGGAAAACAGAGACAAAAAGAGGCTGCAGAAAAGACAAGCCACGAGTCCAAGGAAAAGGGGAGCAGGATAGTTCACAGGGAGAGTCACTAGAAGAGCTGGGAAACGAGACACAGGATCGTTCAGAAGGAGCGTCAGCAGGAGTGTGGATAAAAGTGACATGGGGAGGTCGAGGTGAAAATACACAGAGAGTTTGCGATAAAGGTGCACAGAATAGTTCAGGAGGAGAATCACTAGAAGAGCAAAGAGAAGAGACACGAGGAAGTTCAGAGAGCAAGTCAGTAGAATGGCAAGGAAAAGAGTCAAGTGATAGTTCAGAAGGAGAGTCACTGGAAGAGCAAAGAAAAAAGCAGACAGGGCGAGGTAAATGTACACTAAGAAGAAGAGATAAAGACACACAGGACAGTTCAGGGGGAGAGTCACAAGGAGAACGAGGGCAAGCGACTCAGGATAGTTCAGGAGGAGAGTTACTGGAGGGTGGAATACAAAATACACAGGATAGTTCAGATGGAGAGTTACTAGAGGGGCGAAGAGAAAAGATATGGGATAGTTCAAGTGAGGAGTCCACAGACGGGCGAGAAGAAGAAGCACCAAGAGATCAAGGAAAGAATACAAAGAAAGGTAAAGAAAAACATATAAAGAAAGATCAAAGAAAAAAAAAGAGCCACGCTGGTCAAAGAAGGGAGGAATGGGGAGGGCGGGGACAAGTAACAGAAGGAGGTAGAGGAAAGGAGACACGAAGTAGTTCAGAAGAAGAGTCACAGGAAGCACCAAGAAAAAAGACACGAGGACGAGCCAAAGAGACAAACTATACTTTAAGAGAGTCACAGAGAGTTCAAGGTGAAGTGGTAAAAAGAAGGTCAGTTGAAGAGCTACAGGACGTCCCAGAAACAGATACCCATAAAATCAAAGACGGTTTTTATGTGCTTTACAAAGCAGTAGGCATATGGTCGTGCACAAGGAGAGACTCAAGAGAATCTAGTAGTAAATACTCAGGTGAGTCAAAGAGGAGATACTCAAAGGTGTCCAGGAGAAACCCCTCAGGGGAATCAAGAAGGAGACACATAAGGGGTTTCATGAGAAAACACTCAGATGGATCCAGTAGGAAACACTCGGGGGAGTCGAGAAGGAGGCCCTCAAAGGGGCCGAAGAGAAACTACCCAAGGAGGTCCTTAAGTAAGCACTCTAGGGGGTCTGGTAGCAAACGTTCAGCACCTTCCAGGCAGAAGAAGCCACACAGAACTGGAAGAAACAACTCTGATCGGTCAAAGAGAAGACACTCGGGGTTCTCTGAAAGAAGAACCTCAAGGGGGATTAGGAGGGGACATTTACAGGAATACCCTGAAAGGCACTCACGGTTGCACAGAAGGAAATACTCTCAGGAGTCAAGCAGGACACATTTAGATCTGTCAAGGAAGAGACATTCACACAGAATTGGCAGAAGTAACTCAGGTGGATCTAGGAGGGAACACTCAGAGGGATCCAGAAAGAGATACTCGGGAAAGACCAGCAGGAGATACTCAGAAGAGCCAAGACTGAGACACTCTGCACTGTCTGCAAGAAAACACTCGGGTGTGTCCAGGAGAAAACACTCAGGGGAGCCTAGAAAGGGACACTTAGGCCCATCTACAGTGAGAGAGTCAGGAGAATCTAGGAGGAGACCGTCAGGAAAACACAGGTGCAGGAAATCAAGGAGGTTCAGTAGTAGACATTGAACTGGTCCCAGCACAAGTAGCATGCAATTAGGAGATTCCAAAAGAGGATGATACTAAGGCAGATCCAGGGGGAGATTGAAATAGAAATATGGAGGATTCAAGGCTTTCATGGGAGTTTGAGAGCTACACAATATATCAGAAAGTGGGGCAACACAACCCAAATATCAGACATATCGAGGAACACGGCGGAGAGTTACATGGACTCGATTAGAAGTTCTGACACACAAAATGCAAGAAGAACCAGACAAAAGAGGTTGGACCATTACAGATGAGCAAGGTGTCCATGGCATTGAGGCATGAGGAGTTGAGGAGAGGCACACTAAGGACCAGAAATACATATGTAAAAAGTTAATCAATAAGCATGAATCAGAAGGGTTTACAAGAAATACAAAGGAACCCAAAGAAAATGGCAGGGATTTTACCGGGAATCATGTGAGGGATATTTATGGAACCAGAACGAGGTATCTGGACAGCAATAGCTACAGATGGGTATGCCCATGTGTTGTGAGCCAGAGGAGGTTTTCACTGAGAGTTTCCGTGGACCAGAAAGAGACTGTAGTAGGACTATGAAGAGACATGCATTATAGTGTTACAGGATCAAGTGACCGTACATAGCGGCCAAGATATACGTTTCATGGGAGGTCAGGTAGGAGTAAGACAAAAAGAGGAATAGTGTGAAAGACACAGGAAGATGTAGGGAAAGAGAAAGAGGTTCAGAGGCGACCAAGATGAAATGACATTATCAAGAATGGGGAGAGACTTCACCTGAAAGGAATGCTCCTCGAGGGGGCTTCATCAAGGTTACAGGTGGTGCTGCTCTTCTTGGCACCGGCATGGTGGGCTATCTGGTCTGTATGGTTGGTTGGTGAGGTACGCTCCTGAAAAGGTGGCTTCAAGCTTCCACGTTTTACCCCAGCATGGACTACCTCACAGTGGAGCAGTGGCTAACCATCTCACACACTCCAGTGCCTCTCTGTGCTCTGTCAGAAGGTTTCACAGAAGCCCCCTATGGACGTAGGGTACAGAAAGGGAAATCAGCCACTAGAGGAACGGGCAAAGACAATCAAGGAAAAGGAGTCAAAGAAAGAAGGAATCTCCATGGAAACCAGTGTCCCAGGACAGATTACAAGACATAGGGTATGCACCGCAAAGATTTTAACTGGAGCAAATCAGAGATGCCCTTCAGCATTTACGATTTGCGCCTGCTACCCTATACCCGATTCACAAGGCTTTAAACTGGAGAAAATATGAAGATTCTTGGAGCATCTCGAGATGCCCTTTGGCAAGTCTTTGAGAATTGCATTTGAACACGAGCATCTCAGAGAGATATGCTCCAGCTTTCGTCTTTGTGGAGCAGGTGTAAGGTAGCAGGTGCACATCGGAAATGCTAACAGCCATCTCTGATTTGCTCCAGTGCAAATCTTTGAGAATCAGGCCCATTGTGTTCAGATGGTACCCAAGTACCGGAAATACAGACCCAGCTGAGCTGACTGGCTCATTACCACTCTAACACGAGGAGCAGAGAGTCTGAAGAGGTCATGAAAAAAATCTGGAACACATTGGCAGAGGATCAAGAGTGGAAAAAGACATCAAAACACTGACTGCTACATCAAACTCCACCATTGTCCTATGGACCTTTAGCTTTTGAGCTTTTGAGGAATGATGCATGGGAATTGGTTGGATATTGACATTTACTGAAACAGGCTGCCATTCATTCTGGCACTCTGTTCCTCTCTGTTCCTCGAGAGCTCAGGTTGCTGTCTCCTGATGACAGTGTAATAAGAGAAAGCCTACACCCCACACCCCTTAAAAGTCTCTCCCCAAAAAATGCATGTATTTTCAGAGAGATACCTTGATCCAAACAGACAGTATGTTTGCTCTGGCATGTGCTGAACACCACCTCAAAGTAAATTGAAGGAAACACACCTGCTTCCAATGAAGTAACTTTATGCCCTTGCTGATGTGGGCTTACCAGGGTGCCTAGAGCCCCCCTAAACTAAACGTCCAGAGTTGATCACCTACTACCCAGTCCTCCTCAGAAACCTCAGAACTCTTCTAGTAGCTCTCCCCTGTTTTGCAGCCATTGCATCCTCTTCTTCACAGTACCAGAGAGACCTGGATACCGCTGTCCATCCTGCATTGGACTCTGCTCAACATCACCACAGAGAGTGACACTTGGATTTCACCTCTGTCGTTTCTTGGCAGCCTCCTGATCGCCACAGAAGGTAAAAGAAAGGCTTATTTATCTGTCTAGTATTACCCATAACATGTTGTGCTTGATCTTGGCATGGAATATGTTTGCATGTGTCCCATTCAGGTACAGATAGATATGTGGAATAACGTCTGAATTTGCAGACAGAGGCATTTAGGCTGTAATCTAAAATAGGTATGGGGTGGACTGTGCAATGAATATTGGGGAGAGTTCCAAGGCATGATATTGGTCCTATTCCATGCTTTGAGCAATGAAGGTTAGCTTTTTCCAACTCGAGGTTTAACGTTGTGCAGAAGTTTTCCAGTCACAGGTCTTTTACCAGTCCATTAGTGGACTCTCAGAGATTACCTCCTCAAAGTTAATTGTTAATTTGTTTGGTATATAGATTTGAATTTGAACCTTTTCGTGGATTTTTCCAAAGCTGCATGTTGGCCCATGAACTCACTTCCTTATTGAGTGATCCCCCCCAACTTCAACTTAGAGATTGGCAGATCCTTTAGCTAACGGGCTCAGCGCTTTGTCCTTTGAGGGGCTCGGATGTTGATGGCAACCACCCAGGTTCATACAAGGGTGGGAAGAACTGTGTGGTTTTGCCGTGGGTGTGGCTCCACCCTGGGTGATCCAGAGAATCAGTATGTGGTGGTGCTCCAGGAACTGGATCTGGATTTCTTGTCCTATTTTAAGGAATTGCCTTTGCAATCCCATCAACAGTGATCTCATGGAGTATCTGTTGCTGAGTGGGTTGGTTGGAGCAACGCCAAGCCCACATAGAGCGATGTCACCTACACCAACATAAAGGGGCTACAGGCACCAGACCATCCTGCACAAGAATGCTTGGGCAAAGCAGCGAGGCATCCAGTGCCTACGTTGCTGTGGCTGTGTCTTCGTATGCTTTGAAGAAACAGGGATAATTGCCGTCAGTGCACACAAACAGATCGAGGCATATGAGCATTACAATTTAAGAAAAGAAACATATTTGTGAATCTGTCGAACGTGGTGCCTTCCAAGCAATATCCCATAAAAAAACGAACCCTAATGTTGCACAGGCTTAGGGTCAGTTTGTTTGACTTGGCAATGGAATCAGAGAGTGGGAGAGAGAGAGCTGCATGCTTCACAAAAGCCAACCTTAAAGCCAATAGGGGGTCAAATAACCGAGCTAGAATTCTGCTGACATATGCAAGCAAGCACCATACACAAACTAGCTGTTCTTCTCATTGTTTGTGATACTCAAGCAAAACAAAAAAGGTGATGGCTGGAAGGTTGTGAATTAATCATAACCGCAGGCACTGCTCTGGATAACCCTCCAGACCATCGTTTTTCAGCCTGCCAAGCCATTACAGAAGGGGAAAAACCATATGCAAATCAGGCTTGGTTCTACCCCGAAAGGGGAAGTCTAGCCCGAACTGCTAGGTCACATCCCTTCTGCACAAGATCACAAGCCTCCGCAGACATGTTTCAGCCTTGTTGGGCGCCATCAGTGAGGAGTAGCTTGGGTCTCTAGGCCCGGCAGACTCGGGACCCACGTCTGGGCATACCCGTCCCACTCAGGGTGACTTTAGCAAAACAAAAAGGTGATGGCTGGAAAGTTTTTAATTAATCATAACCACGGGCACAGGTCTGGGCAACCCTCCAGACTATCGTTTTTCAGCCAGCCAAGCCATTACAGAAGGGGAAAAACCATATGCAAATCAGGCTTGGTCATACTCAGCACACCTTTTGGACATGGTTATGACTTTACCTGTCTTAGTTTTTTCCAGTGACCATGAGTTGAGTGGTAGCTTTTGCGCGAATGACCATGGCAGATGTGTGATACTCTAATAGGAAATGGTGCTCAGCTCTTTAGGGTGGAGGGATTGCAATCGTGGGTGTAAGCAGAGCAGGAACATGCTAGTCTGCACTTTCAAGTTATTCCAGGAGCACCTGGGCCCAAGGGAGAGATGTATGTTTTGAATGTCCCACCCAATGTAAGTCCCGTCTTCTTGTGTGTGGGGTGGTGCCTCACTGGAACAACAGCTATACCTGCAAATAATGTATGTCCACTTATTAAGCACCGAACTGGACATATATAATAACTGGTCTACAATATACATCATGGCTGCAGGTAGGCAACCATACTATAAGCTACCTTATGTTATGTTATGGGCACTTAAAAAGCACACCTGTGCCATTTACATTTATTTATTGTGCATTTGTTTACTCCCTTTAAGTCCTCCTACCCACTTAATTCTTGCTCTAATCAGAATGAGAAACAAGTAGTATTTGAAGGTGAACATTAGCAGTCTACGAAAAGGTTACTTCTGTTCTAGTATAGATACGAAAGACATTTTATCAATAGCATTCAGGTAGTAATATAGCCTGTAGTATTAATGCAGGAACGTATGTAAAAGGTACATGTAACCCAGAATTGACAGAGACTCACATTAGCTTCCTCACAGAATGCAAAAGTGCTCAAGCATGGATAGGGGAGACCAATTGGCAGGAAGGAGAAAGCTACACATACCATAGCATGGATAGTGGATGCAGATTAGAAGCTTCCAGGAAGGTGTCTTTATCCAGGCAGAGATTAGAAGTGGGATATGGTTTTCAAATAGTGCTGCCATTATACATCAAAGGAACAAATGCCTGTGGTGTGCAATATATCAATGCTCACTATTATAATGGAAGCAACAATATAGCCAGTAAAACCATGAGTGAAGCTTTTTTGAAGATCATACCCTGAGAAGGATATCACTCTGAAGGGCTGACACTTTTTAAAGGTTTAGGGACTGACAATTTTCAGAGGTTAGGCAATACAAGATTAAATGAGATGCCCGTGATCACACATTGGTTAAGGGGTGAAGCTGGGATGTGTGCCAACTCTGCAATTTCTGCATTCAAGCACTTTCTTTTCCAGTTCTTACCATGAACTAAAATAATATCATTTTATAAAACAGGCTTGCAAAGTACACACATTACATTACAAAACTAGCCAATTTTTTAAAATAAAATGTTATAGAAGGGTGTTATGCAAAATGGGAAGGATTCTAGCTTCATTCTCTCCATCATCAAGGGAAGTATATAAGTACCAGCATACCAAATCGATGTGATTTAACAGATTTAATCTGGGTTTGTCTTTTGTATTTTAAAGCTTTAAATACTTCCAAAACACTGGCTTGTGAAATTGTCATTTATAAACGTGCAGAAAAACCTTTGACTTTTACAAAAAAAAACCAAACCGTTTTTTGAGCAGACCTTAAAATATGCTTGCCCGAGGCCTACAACATCTGGTCCACTCTCTCTTCTGTCTACCACCTCTTCCACGCAAGTGGCCAACATGAGAAGAAAGATCAAGGAATGGGCTAAACAATGCCACCGGTATGCAAGAAGGCAAACCTCACAGAAGACAGCATAATGATTTAATAGATATTAGATGATTTGACCAGGATCACTGTATCGTCTGCTGGCAAAGCCAGGATACAAGAGTGAATGCTTTGGTTCCACAGTCTTGAATTTGGATACTTATTCACCTCTTGGACTAACAGCTTATGCTCATCATTGGAGGTGTTAGCCTAGGTTTTACAACACCCCATCTGAACAAACCAATTTCTAGACCCTCATCACATGTTAGTTTGTATAGCAACACCTATCTGGTTCAGGTACATTGCTAATAATAGCACCTTTTGTGCTGCAAAGCCAAGTACATATGCAGGCAGGTTTATACACTTCAGTCATAGGAAAGACTCAGCCAGCCTTGCTGGAATGTGCCATTCTAATCTTGCATATAAACACATGCCTCTGCAATGAGCGCTTAACACCCTGAGCTAACTTCTGAAATAATAATATGCATTTCAACGTTGGCTATTGCACATGATCAACATTCCCACAGGAAGAAAGGAAGGATCCGCATGAATTTTCCGTCACGGAAAAGTCAGCAACAGAAAAGTTTGCATGAAAAATGTACGAACCACAAAA
Source organism: Ambystoma mexicanum (assembly GCF_040938575.1). Classification (NCBI taxonomy): domain Eukaryota; kingdom Metazoa; phylum Chordata; class Amphibia; order Caudata; family Ambystomatidae; genus Ambystoma; species Ambystoma mexicanum. The sequence continues at coordinate 824,260,097 of NC_090923.1, read as the reverse complement.
GGTTTGTACATTTCCCATGCGAACATACATTAAAAACCCCTACAAACCCATACTCCTACCCCCACGCACAACACACCCACAAAACACCCCCAGCCACACCCCCAAAACATCCCCACCCACACCGCCAACATACCCCCACCCTACATACCTTTGAAGACATGATGAGTCCCTGCGGCGCCAGTTCCCTTTCACTTCCGTGATCAGGAACCGGCGCTGCAGGGTCCTTTTCTTTTTTCTTCTTTTTTTTCCGGGCAGCTGAAGGGGTTTCCCCCACAAACCCCGTTCACTATACTGCAAAGTATAGTGAGCAGGGTGTTGCGGGGGACTCCTGCGCAGCCCCCGTTTTTTTTCATTTTTTTTTCTCTGGTGTGCTGCGGGGGTGTCCCCCCGCAACACCCCGCTCACTATACTGTATAGCATAGTGAGTGGGGTATTGCGGGTGACACCCCTGCACCCCCAAGTCCGACCCCACCAAAACACCTAAACACATACCGTGAAATGTTCGAACATTTGGTAGTTAGAACTTTTCGTGGTGTGTGTTTTAGGTCTTTTGGTGGGGTCGGACTTTTAAAGTCGGTAATTTCATACCGGATGGAATGCTACAGGAGTTGGGTAGTAGTGAGCACACTGACTATGTATACCGCAGTGAATACAGACAGCATTACATGTTGAATTGATAAAGGAAGAACAACCGACAGTTAATAAGTTTAGAGCCTAAGCAGCAGTGTGCTGTTTAAGTCTGGTGGGAAATGGAATCTTACTTATTTAGATCAGGCAGCGTTGTGGGGCCCCTCGAAGTTGGGGGCCATGGGCATGTGTCCCTTTTGCCCTCACATAAAAACGGGGAGGGAACATGGCAACAAAGGCAAAAGAATAAACAGATGATGGGGAAAAAGGGACGGTCATACTAGGCCTTGTGAGCATTCAGAACGTGCACATAGGGAGAGAAGAGGGACGGGGAAGGGGGTAAGTGCTAGGAGTTCCACAGAGGGAAGTGCCAAGCAGTCGGTTGTGTGCAAGAGTAAGTGCCTGGCAAAGATTGCTAGATGCAGAGTGATCACCTGCCATTAGTAAGTGCAGGCCTGTGAAACACTAGCTAGTGGGTGCCAGAAAGGCAAGTGCTGGGATGGTGAGGAAGGCTGAAGGCGATTGGGGGGGAAGGCCGGGCCCAGAAGGACACATAAGGTCCCAGGCCACCAATCTCAGCGACTGTGGGGTATTAGCACGGGAGTGACCTTGTGGTGCTGTAGATTTCAATTTAAGAAGCATTGCAGTGTGACCGCCTGTAACCTTACATCACTCCCCCCGCCCTATCCCTAGTGGTAACCTACCTGGGATGATACAGTGTAACCAACCCTAGGGCCACATTCCAGCATTCGATAACCCGGGTGTATTTGTACTGCTTTCTCGGGTTGGCAAAATCTCGCTCTAACAAAATTCTAGTTCCCTAACCGTGGTCACCTCTGCCCTCACATTGCACCTTATGCTCCTCGGAACGCCAGGCAGGTGTGCCAGGATTACTTCTGGGGAAGCAGGCGTTTTACCCAGAGCAGGGTCCCCACCTGACTCCGTTCTAACTGAGCAGGTAGGCGCTTCAGCTAATGTAATTTGGCAGGACACCAGCTCCGGTAACATGACATCACTAACACTTAATGTAAGTAACTTTATTAACTATTTCCAGGTATAAATATACCAGTAACTTGTATAGAGAAAACACACCGATGGCCATCAACCAGGCAACTGAATTAACCATCACCTGTGGAACACTACAGCCAGAACATTTTACACCACAACACATGGCACCAGCAGCACCTATTCTCAGAGACACTTGACAACAGATTACCACTCAGACCGGCACACTCACACCAGGTATGACAGTGTCTCCCACAATTCTCTCCCTGAAAGGAATAAAACACATCACAAAACACAGACTCTCTCGCTTCTCCCCTGAAAGGGACATAACACACATGGCCACGCACAGACTCACGTCTCCCCACAGATAACCACACAAGGGAAAGACACCTATAGCCACCAAACTGTGGCAATTGGGGCATCATTCCCCAAGGTGACATCTGTCAAAACACAAACGTGTAAAGAAATACACATATTTCACCAGCACGGCAGAGACATCCCCTTTCCCCTCAGGGCCATCTATCACTCTACAGCACCACAAGCCCCAAACCACAGACTAAGCTCGCTGAGAGCCATAGTAGAAGTACAACACATATCTACCACCTATGAGTAGAACCCGGCTATACACACAAGCTACTCACATATACCCAGTAATGAGTAGAACAAAGAGGACATACCACTCTTTGCACCGACAACATGGCAGAATCAACATACCACTTAGATGCACTTCGACGGACCATCCATAGAAAAGACACACGAAAACATGGAGGGGTCTGGGGGCACAACTTCCATACTACATGGGATGGAGACTAACAATATGCAGGCCTTTCCAGCGCTTCAATGCAGACACACACATGTGCTCAAATCCCTGCATGCACCAAACACTCTAATGTACCCATATACTGACATGCATAATCGCATGTGAACAAGACCACCACACATTTATAACAAGACAACCACTCACTTGACTCCTCAGCATGTACACAAGGACATTGAAGTAATATGCCTCCAGTCTACATATGTTTTGTAACCTAAGGGATAGCCTGTGGTCGGGCAGGACGTTAAGGCTGAAATGATATTTAGTACAGGGGGGTGGTCCTGACCTCAAACATTTAAACTACAATGATTTGCTGTAGAAACAATTATAACACATCTCCATATTAAGTAAAATACATCTTCATAAGTATGCATCATAGGAGGGAAACGTACAAATCCAAATTCTGGAAAAACTGGAAAACCAGTTATTGAAACCTTTATTTTTTTTAGGTCGTATATTTCAGCATGGGTAATTCAATTTTGCTAGCTGAAAGACTTACATATAAAAGATAAGCAATAAACATAGTCACCTGCTTGCTGAGTTTTGTAAAGCAAGGACACAAATGTTTTAACACAGAAGCCACAAAATGCTGCCTGTTATACTTAAAGTCGTACAAAAATCTAAAGTGACTTTTTATAGGCATTCTGCCAACATTTCAAAAAAGAACACATTCGTAAGATAAGTATAGTGTGTTGTCTCCACAATACTATATTGTTACTCTGTTGTGTTGCCTGTGTGTTGTGTTCCAAAATATTACTTCACATTTGTCAACACTTTTGCAACCAGTACTTCGTACAATGCAATGTTTACTTCAAGAGACCTAAAAATAGGTTCTGCTAAGAGGCAACGTCAACACTGAAGGTGGTAAGGATGATGTAGGTCATGGGTCTCTAGGATGTAGGTTCAAGACACGATGACGTGGGACGTTTCGGCTGTGAAAGGATGGCAGCCTTCTTCTGGGGCCAGGAAAAGCAGGTCTCCCTATGATTAAAATACAATATATAAGATATTGTTGGATGTTCCAGAACATGGACCATGTATGCAAATGTTAAAAACGCCTGTGAGAGGCTGCAGACTGGGGAAAGCCCTCCGTCCCCAAGCACTGACCTTGCATTCAGAGGTTTTTAGGTGTATGAGCTGATAGTAGCAGTGCTCATGGTGACAGGATGGTTGCCTGCTAGCTGAGGGATGCTGGGTAAACACTGTGGAGCGACCTGAAAAAGACATATGTGGTGGATTAAGGCACATGTGGCTGGGGAGCCTATAAGTTGCTGACATGATGTAAAAGTAACAAGAAGAGGAAGGTACCTGTTAGACTGGGTACCGCTGGTCGAGGTGCTTCGTGAGTCCCTCGGTGTGAAAGGAGTCTTGGTGGCAGGAGAAAAGTTCCTGTATGTAAGGTCTGGGAGGTCAGAAGATCGAAGCTGCTGGGCGGGGGTTGGGGGGAGAGACAAAAGAACCAAAACAGGGAAATGAAGAGACCGTAACAGCCTGTCAGTGAATGGTGCAGGCTGTGAGGTGAGGCCCTGAATGGGAGGCTGGTGCCCTATGTCCCTATGTCGGGTAGAACTCACCTAAAGGCATGGATCTGTTGGCCTGCGGCGGATTCGCACAGAAGCGGCGTTCGCGTTCACAGGAGAAGGAGCTGTGCGAGCAATATGAAGTGCGCATTCTGGTCGAGTGAGCGTCTCTCCCTCGCGCATGCACAAGGGCGCAGCAGTCTGGTCTCCATGGAGACATGGACGCGAAAGGACGCCTCGTTTTGAATTCGACAGTTGGTGTTGTGGATACACCTAGGTTCAGTGGGCAGGCCGTCTGGGTGAGTTGGATGTCGGTGCTCATGTATGTGAAGGAAAGAAATAACTGTAAACCGAAGGACATAGCATGATATGCAAATTGTGGAATGAAGCTGCTGAGCAGTCGAAGGCTGGGTGCTACGTTGCACTGGGTGTAGCACCGTCTGGTCGGGTAATCAGAGTAACCAGGCTGTGGGGGGTCAGAATGTCCCTAAAAAGAAAAGATAGAAAGAATACCAGCGAGTGAGGTGCATAGTGGCTGGGAGAGAGTGCAGAGAGTGCAGCTGGTTACAGATATTCAACTTTATTAACTATTTCCAGGTATAAAGATACCAGTAACTTGTATAGAGAAAACACACCGATGGCCATCACCCAGGCAACTGAATTAACCATCACCTGTGGAACACTACAGCCAGAACATTCTACATACACCACAACACATGGCACCAGCAGCACCTATTCTCAGACACACTTGACAACAGAATACCACTCAGACCGGCACACTTACACCAGGTATGACAATGACTCCCACACTTCTCTCCCTGAAAGGAATAAAACACATCACAACACACAGACTCTCTCGCTTCTCCCCTGAAAGGGACATACCACACATGGCCACGCACTGACTCACGTCTCCCCACAGATTACCACACAAGGGAAAGACACTTATAGCCACCAAACTGTGGCAATTGGGGCATCATTCCCCAAGGTGACATCTGTCAAAACACACAAGTGTAAAGAAATACACATATTTCACCAGCACGGCAGAGACATCCTCTTTCCCCTCAGGGCCATCTATCACTGTACATCACCACAAGCCCCAAACCACAGACTAAGCTCGCTGAGAGCCATAGTAGAAGTACAACACATATCTACCACCTATGAGTAGAACCCGGCTATACACACAAGCTACTCACATATACCCAGTAATGAGTAGAACAAAGAGGACATACCACTCTTTGCACCGACAACATGGCAGAATCAACATACCACTTAGATGCACTTCGACGGACCATCCATAGAAAAGACACACGAGAACATGGAGGGGTCTGGGGGCAACAACTTCCATACTACATGGGATGGAGACTAACAATATGCAGGCCTTTCCAGCGCTTCAATGCAGACACACACATGTGCCCAAATCCCTGCATGCACCAAACACTCTAATGTACCCATATACTGACATGCATAATCGCATGTGAACAAGACCACCACACATTTATAACAAGACAACCACTCACTTGACTCCTCAGCATGTACACAAGGACATTGAAGTAATATGCCTCCAGTCTACATATGGCCCAGACTCCAAGTAGGTAAAGTAAGTTCTGCTTTATTGCTTAGGTCCTATAATCTGCAATGGCACACCACAGCAAGATCATTGATAGCAAGAACATTAGTACACCACACCCTCACCATCTCTCCTTGCAACTGCCTGGACCAACCGCACAACTCAGAACCCCAGAATCGGAACCCTCTCACAGCCACAACAACATTCCACGTATGACATCACACCAGGTCCATAGCACAGGACCAAGTCACCAACACCTAGGACCAGGTCACTACACAAATCTAGCACCATCAACATTTATACATGGAATTATAGCACCAGTCTTGATGCATGCAGTAACCACACCAGTGTGCCTATACATAACAGCGTGCGAACGAGACCACCACAGACTTGTAACAACACATCCACACATGATATATGCCTTATCAGCATGTACCCAAAGAACAGTTGCACCTGCACCTATATCCCAAAACAATGGGATGCACAATGACAACCCCCCCTCCACCCAATTCGTCTTAAACAATAACAACATGCCATACCCTGGTTAAGCTAAAGCATTCACTAAAAGCACAGTAATGTCAACCTCCACCCACAGATACAAATGCAACAACTACTACCTCACAAGACTGTGAGACACTAGCTGCATCACCATTTCTATAATCAGTTGCAGATATCCTCCCATACGCGACAAAGCAGTAACATGTAATCAAAATCTACTCAACAGTAATCTACATGAGGCCACCAAATTCCACACCTCACAAACACACCATACAGCCTTGCACCACACTGCCCATGCCTTACATGATAACCTAACATGAATGAAAACACTATGCTTTGTTTACACCTTGCAACCTTAACTCTAGCAACAAGTTCATGGGTACAAGATCCAACTCTTGAATGGCCGGCCATCCTAAGGGCATGGCAGTAAGATGGTAGAGCGGTTTCACAGACAAGGAATCTTCCAAGGGAGCTGCTAATGGGATCTTGCTCCCAAGATGACCCAAAGTCTACCTCACAGAGATTGCATAACACCCTGCTGCGGGAATCCTCCACGGTGCACGAGAAACTGTCAATGCTCTGCACGCTTTTGACCGGTGCCGCGTCATATCTCGTGTAATTTCCTTTGATCTTCTCTGGTAACCAATGCTTCATGCCACTCAGCACTATGTTCTCAACATGCCAACCAACCCTCCCCCCCACCTTGTGCTGCACATGACCAGCCCAGTAAAATCACATGCTCAGCAAGGGGTTGCAGCGGAGGCAGCAGTTCCACAGGCAGTCAAAGCACCATAAAGCCCACCTCTGCTCCAACCAATAGGAACAGGGGTGGAGCCAGCCTAAAAAATGTTGGGGCAAGGGGATGCTGGAGGACAGTTTTAAAAAGCAAGTCACGGGCGGGGCCATGAGTGACACAATATCCCATGCCCTCAAAGTTCCATAATGCCCGCTTTCAGTTGTGCTTCTGCTTTGTGATCTTTGTCCTTGCTAACGTTCGGCATACAGAAGATGCTGCTCTGCTCTCAACAGTCCTGAAACAAATGGTGGACAAGACGAAAACAAAGGAGTCAGTGCTGATATGCGCATTGTGCTGGGAATCAAATAGGGTGCCCTCTCGAGGTGATCTGAGGGGACTGAAGGTCCCAGCATACCATACAAACCCGTATCCGTGATGCATTAGGAACTGGATGCTTTGCCTACAGGATACACATAGATAGTTGCAGCAGATGCATTACCCCATTGTGCTGTCGACCCCTGCCGCTTTCTCTGAGAGCAGGAGGCTGGAGGTTGCATATCTATTACGCCTTCCTTTGACACATTAGATACATCATTCACCCTAATTCAGGCATATTTAGTCTCATAAAGAGATGATAATCATCGGTAGGTGTGAGCCATGTAAAAGCTCAGCACAGCCGCGTCATCGTGGGAGCAATATTCATAAGGACAGGATAGGCTTCTCTCCTTGGTCACCATACATCTGCTGCGGCTGCCTGCTAATGAATGTTTAAGCTTAAACACTCTGCTCGCGCAGGTGATAGATTTGACAGGCCCTTCTTGTGGCAGCCCTTTACCATCAGCACCATGGGCTCAGCACCAAGGCAGAGAGCTGCTTTCCCCTTCCTCAATTGTGGAGGGCTTAAACCCTCCCAAACCAGTGGTCGACTCACCCATTGCATGGACGATGAGAAAACAGTTCTGCAGCAACCTTGCCCTAGGTGGTCAGCTTGTCTAAGGGGACGTGTGTTCAAAAACTTTAGCTGTTCCCTCCACCACAGCACTCTCCTGCCACGAATTCTGTTGTGTATGTCACACCATGTTGCAGTATAGGCCCCCCTTAAGGGAGCACACGTGCTGAGAGGAAGAGGAGGAACGGAGGAAGTAAATGTTGGCTAGAAATAAAGTTTGTGAAACGCCAGTCACACGTCTCTGTGTCCTTCTTTCCCCTGAGGCCTGTTACAGGGTGCCAACAACTGGCTAACGAAGGAGACGGAGCAAGACAACTCATCGCCAACTTTGTTAGTACCCCATATCCTTGATGCATTCATTGACGAGAGGTAATTAACACTTAAAGGCGTAGTTTGGCTTTAGAGCATACATCGATTGTTCTTAAAAAATAATTCTGATGCAATTTACCTGAGTTTTTCACACTTTAACACATGCGGAAATGACAGTTCAGGTAACGCGATCTTGTGCTAATCCTATCTGTTGATCCATTGCCCTAAGTTTAGGTGCCCTCATGGCACTAATTCAGATCACCCGCCCCTAACGCTGACATCACTACATACTCACCATTTTAATTACGTTAGTGGGCAGCGTAGCCAAACGTACCCTGTCATCACCAATCTCATAACGTTATCTAATGCAGAACAAGGAACATAAACACACATCCACAACAGATGCAAAACTATAAAAACAGTTTATTCTTAAGAAAACAGCAATAGTTGGGAGCATAACAAGTACTTTGACATAATGCTGAAAAGAGGTGATTAAGTCCACAAAAACTGGGTAACTTTTTCCAATAGAGGTTATAGCTAGAAAACATTGCATGGTTCTCATTTTTTGTTTATCAGTGAATGGGGATCTTATAATGCTGATTTCGTTCATCGATCGATTAATCCCAGTCTTTGTATTCTTCAGAGAAAGTTATTATCTTCCATCACCTGTTTATCATCGATGCACATGGCGTTCCATTACAGAGAAGAAATTAGTTGTTTGCATTTCAAATGCAACACTTTCTTATCTGCACGTTTTCAGAACCTATTGTCATACGCCCGTTATATCGGCGCATATGGGATCAGTGGAAGTGATTCCACCATTGATTTGTGCCGCCACGTTCTCTATGTTCAACAACAGCGGTCTAGTCATTCCCAAGATGGCTGCCGCAGAGAAAACATAACTAGCATTCTCCTGCAGCCGATCGCGTTGCAACTGCCTTGGATACTCTCCTTTGTTGCCGTGCTCGATTACTTCCCTAGGCTTTTGTAAGCCCTCACTCCTTGGTCTCCTCTGACCCCAGGCACCTCTTGTCTCAGTGCCTTTCATTTTGGTTTCCCCTTTTTTCTAGGGTTCTTTCCCTTTTGATAGCTTCCGCTGGTGTCCCCCTTCTCAGTCTTACTTTTCCTCCTGTCGGGGGCACCGCCCTTTCTCTCCTTCCAGTCTCCAGTCTCCCTCAGCGCTCTCATACTGCTGTGGCTTTCTTCTTCCTGACTCTGGCCATTTCTGCTCCCCCCTCGCCTCTCCAGCAGTGAACTCCTTCCGCATCTGACACTCATTTGGAATCACGGGACCTTTCCATTTGGATCCCCACATTGTCTCTACACGTCAGAAGTGCTCAAAGTTAATCACCTCCCGGAAGAACATCTATTACTCAACAGACAAACTCTCAAGAGGGGGGTTTGCCACTTAAAGGCTTTTTCCCCATTCTGGCTGTTGCAGGACCGGGCCACTGGTCTTTTGGTTCTTAAACCGACCAGAGTGGCGTTGTCCCGCGGCTGGCCTAATCTTCATAAAAAGAAAACTGAATTCAAACCAAAAGGAAGAAAGAAACCACCTGTCAAGGAAGATTCCAGTTCAGATGAGGATTGGGACTTGACCTCTGAGCATAACAGTGATACCAAAACCTATAGGCTGCCATGTTGCTCCTTATTAATGCAACTGCAAAAGGACAGATTGGTGTCTGGCCATTGTCCCAGATAAACGTTATCACAGATGATTTGTTGATAATTATTGTCCAAATTTTGGTTGAAGAAGCCATAGACCGGTAAACTGTACCCATAACAGGCGCACACCGGTATGATATAGCTATGTAAAATCGAGAATGCAAAAATATATTTCAGTACCCAATTTATAATTGTATATGCACAGAACATTTTTATGTTGAATATCAATTTAAGTTACAATTAGCAGCGTGGCTTGGACAGCCATGGTGTAGGACGCGCGTCCTGAGGAGCTCTGGAGGATCCGACAATGATCCGTTAAAACTACGCTGAAAAACTGCCTCAAGATTCTTAATAATAACGCTACTGCTGTCGGAACGTGTGCTCCGTGCACAGCGCGACAATCAAGGTATCCGGCTGCTGCTATCCACAAGTATTTATTACGAGTTGCGCCCGAGTGATACATTGTATCAAAGATGGCTGCCAACAAAGGAAGAAGAGTGAGGACCACCGAAGCGGCCCCGTAGAGTTTGCAGGAGATTGCGGATGGCAGCGAGCACTGGGCAGCACACGATCAGCTGTCCCAGTGACTGTGAGCGGGCTGCTGGCATGCAGGTGGAGGCTGAGGCCCCCGCGACGGTACGCTGCAGGCGGCCTTGGAAGGCTGTTGGCCCGTGACGCGGACCGAACTGTATAAGGTGGGAGCCCGGGAGCGGAGGGAGCGCGCAGCGGGGAGAGCTGGCGCGCGGGGCTGTACTGCCCCCGCCCGTGTGCAGCGGGGCCTTGGCTTCGTGTGCGCGAGTGGGGCGACGGAGGAAGGATCAGAGATCCGGGCAGCAAGTTAGAGGGCCCCCGTCTGCGCGAGGACCCGCGGCAGGCGGCTGGGGGGATTTCCTGGCCCACTTCGCCTGCTGCATGTCGACGGGCCCGAAACTACGGACTCATATCTCAATATAACTGGCAGGAGTGGCGCTTGCAGCACGACGGTGAATACATGCATATTTAATGAGGCGGATGCCTAGCAGCAGTGATTGTGGAACTCACTATAGAGGCTTTGAACAGGCTCTGCTGGAAGTGACCAGTAGGCCCAGAAGAGGCTCGAGGGCTGCTACCACGGGAAGCAAGGCTCGCACTGCGGGTCCAGCTGGCTGCGAACACAAGCGGTGGGTGCTGAGCACAAAGAGTTTGGAGGTCAAGTGACCACACCAGCATAGTGTGGCCCCCAGGATGCAGTGTGATGCCTGATGAGTAGGAGGACAGAACTTGGGGCTTCACACATAGAAGCTTACGCTGAGGCACCTCTGGGTCGCTCACCTCAGACCCGGGGGGGTGCGCTGGCGCAGAGCTCATGCAGATAGGCGAGGTCGTCCATCTAAGGCCAACTGGCCCCTGGGGCAGGAGAAAGACTGCGAGATGTCGGGGCGAGGGACCGTGGCCAAAAACAAGAACAAGCAACCCACGTTGGAGACATTCGCCAAAGGGCAACAATCTCCGGCGGCCGCAATGCCCAAAGGCTTAACAGCGCCAGGGGAGAGTGTCGAAGTCACTGACAATCATCAAGTACTGGCGGCCATAACGAAGCTGCGAGACTCATGGGGGACAGCTATGTCGGACCTGCGCACTTCCCTGATAGCTAAAATAGACGCGGTGGGTGTGGAGGTTACCCTGTTGAGGCAAGATGTCAGGGGGCTGGCGGAGAGGACGAGCAACTTGGAAAGTGCGGTTAAAACCAATACCGACACCAGCACTAGCAATGCGAAGGAGATCCACATACTCAAGCAGCAGGTAGCTAACCTGGAGACTCGAGCGGAGGAGGCGGAAGGAAGGGCGAGAAGGAACAACATTCGTGTGGTGGGACTGCCAGAGGGAGAGGAAGGACACGACCCGGCGGACTACATTGAGAATCTACTCTTGCAGGAAATAGGGGCCGAGAAACTCTTGCAGGGATTTGTAGTAGAGCGCGCACACAGAGCCCTTATGAGGAAGCCCAGGCCCGGGGCCCCTCCCCGACCGATTATTGCCAAAATTCTGAATTAGAGAGATCGCGAGAAAATACTGGAGTTTTTTTGAAAAGGAGGGACAATTGAGAGGGTCTCGAGCACGGTAACAGCGCATCCTGACTATACGATGCTGGTCCAAAGACAGCGGTACAATTATGTGCCGATCAAAAGGAGGCTACGAGCGGCTGGCGTAAAATACATGCTTCTGTACCCTGCTAGATTGAAGGTGATGCACAAGGGTAAAATGTATTTTTTTGATTCGCCTGAAGAAGCTACAGCATGGCTGGACCTGCAGGGCTGCCCAGAACAAGACGCGGAGAAGACACAAGAAGGGCATGATAATTGACTGGTACATTGTGTGCATGCTTATTAGGCGCAGCGCGAGCACAGCAGTAATGCATAACTGTAGTTTGACACTGCTGGATGCGCCTATGTGTTGTCAACACTTTATCAAGATGCCTCTAGCTGGAATGAACCTTGAGGGCAAAAATATGGCAATAAGTAGGAACGTGTAAACTGCGCAGCTGGGCGTAGCAAAACTGAAGCGAACAGGAGCGGCAGGGGGAGCACACTACCACCAGATTTACAGTATTAGTTAGGTCATCAATAGTGTGGTGACACCCTGCTGGGGTCTTAGCCTGGGGTTCCAGGGGAGGTCCAAACGTGGGGGAGCCTGAGATCCAGGGATGGAGCTGGGCATTTCTTGGGGTAGGATGGGGAAGGGGGAGGGAAGGGGTTGTGTGCAGTGGTTTGTTGAGGGGCAGGGGGAATGGGAAGGGTGGGGGGGATTGGAGTGGGGAGTTTGGGGTGTTTATGGTTAAAGGGAGTTGGGATTGGAGAACAAGCCTATGTAGAAGAGTATGGACCTTAGAGTGGGACTGTGCCTGTGGGAGGTGGAATGGCACTTAGAGAAGCCATGGGTGACCTTACAATTATAACATGGAATGTAAGGGGGCTAAATAACTACTTGAAAAGAAATAAGGTCATGCTCTACCTGCGTAGGCAAAAAGTAGACATTGCACTGTTATAGGAGACTCACCTGACGCGCGAGAAAGCGGATACGATTGCTAGGAAATGGAAGGGAGTGATGGTGAGCTCATCATATTCTGCTTATGCTAGGGGAGTGCTCATTTGGGTGGCGCCGCATGTCCCATTCCAACGGTTACAGGAGGTTGCGGAAGCAGATGGGAGGATGGTTATTCTGAGGGGGCTGGTGGAAAATAGAGAAATAAGCATACTAAATACACACGCCCCAAACCAGAACACAGCGGCATACATCAGGACGTTGTGTACTAACATGAGCAAGTGCGTGGGCAGCGCTGTGATTTGGGGGGGATCTCAACTGCGTCCTTGACCCAAGGGTAGATAGTTCGGATGGGAAGATGGACAGACCTGTCCCGGCGGCCAAAGCACTACAGACATTGTTGAATGATTTTGGGCTAGCGGACGCATGGAGAAAGTGTCACCCCCGGGAGAGGCAATATTCACATTATTTTGCCCCACAGCAGCTTCACACGAGGCTGGATTATTTCTTTACTACGTCTGAAGTGTTAGCGGAGTTGGTACAAATAGAATACAAAACAAGGGTTCTTTCGGACCACTCACCCCTGATTCTCAACTGGCGATATAGCCCTCTGAGAGCGAGGATTCCGACATGGCGCCTGCGAGCGGAGGCACTGAGAGATCCCCTCTTTAGAGAAGATATAAGGGAGGAGATTGTGAATTTCTTTGAGGAAAATACAGGTAGCGTGGATTCAGCGGGAACACTGTGGGAGGCCTTTAAAGTGGTGATAAGAGGGGCAGCCATTGCAAAATCCAAGGGACTACAAGGCGGCATTTTGGCTGACCTACGGGAGACGGAGGAGAAACTAGAGGAGCTTTTAAGGGGGGGAAGATGATACTAATGAGAAATCGGAGTTGATACTTACGTTGCAGCAGAAATGTGCGCAGCACTGGGGCAGATTGTGTAACTTGAACTATAAAAAATATGTAGAGAGGCAGCACGCGGGGGGGGATAAACCAGGTCGACTCTTGGCATGGTTATATAAGAGCGAAGACCCCAGAGTTAGGACCATTACAAGAGAGGATGGTAGTGTAGAGGATACTCAAGATGACGTCAACCAAGAGTTTGTAGATTACTATAAGATATTATATGCAGACCATGGGGAAAGCTGCCGAGACTTGATAATGGAAACACTGGAGGATATTGGGCTGCCCAGGATAAGTGAGGAGGAAAGAGAAGAGCTAGATGCACCAATCACCTTGGAGGAACTGGGGGAGGTGGTGCGACAACTACCTACTAGCAAGACTTCAGGGACGGATGGACTCCCGAGCGAATTTTATAAAGTATACGCGGCTGAGATCCTCCACCGGCTGTTGGAAACGTTGAATGAAGCGTTTGAGGTAGGAAGCCTGCAGAAGTCATTGAGAGAAGCGATTATAATACCGCTACCCAAACCCAATAAGCCTGGGCACAGCTGTAGCTCATACCGCCCCTTGTCGATGCTGAACCAAGATAGTAAACTACTGACGGCTGTGTTGGCAAATAGATTAAAAAGGGTAATTAGCTGATTAATACATCCTGATCAGACGGGATATGTCCCAAGCAGAAATATTTCTAATAATCACAGGCGACTCCGGCGAATTATTGAAGATAGTAACGAACATGCAGGTGAAATGGCCATAGTGTCCTTAGACGCAATAAAGGCCTTTGATTCGGTCAAGTGGCCTTGGTTGATGGCTGCCCTAGAAGGGTATGGGTTAGGGCCTGGATATGTACGGTGGGCGCAGATACTGTATAAGGAGCCGCTGCCCAGGGTTAAGACAGGATCAGTGATATCGGAAAGGTGGCAACTCTGCCGGGGTTTCAGGCAGGGTTGTCCGTGGTCTCCAATGCTCTATATACTGGCCCTGGAACCTCTAGCGATATATCTGAGACAACAATATGATACAATAGGCATTGAGGTGAAAGGGGAAAAACATCTGATTTCTCTATATGCAGATGATATGTTGCTGTACTTGAGGTACCCGGAAGAAAATCTCCAACATATTCTGGAGGTAATGGATAGATATGCGGGTCTTTCTGGTATTGCGGTGAACCCCCAGAAGTCAAGCATGTTCCCGTTGGGCAGGTATACAGGGATTCCGGTGGAGAGGTTACCTGTATTGTTGGTGCCATGGGCGGTTGGTACGTTCCGGTACTTAGGGATAGACATTTACCACACGGTGGAAGAAGAGCATAGGCATAACACGGAGGTGGCTTTAAAAAATTTTTAAAATTGCATGCGGTTCTGGGTGAGGTTGCCCTTAGCCATAATGGGGAGGGGAGCGATGCTCAAGATGGTGGTTCTGCCTAGGCTCCTGCATTATTTTGCGAACATACCATATCTGATACCTAAGAAGTTCTTCACCAAGCTGCACGGTATGTGTAGGGACTTTCTGTGGCATGGCACGCGGAACAGAGTGGCATTATGGAAGTTACAGAACTTCCATGAAAGAGGGGGGATAAAATTGCCCAACTACGAGGTGTATTATTTGGCAAGCCAATTGCAGTATGTCGCCAAATGGCTTTCTGATGAAGAGACCTCTGAAACCAGGTTGTTTGGGCAAGACTGCACACCCTTTTGTTTGAAAGAAATGATGTGGGTACCCAGGGCAGAACTGAAAGGGCGTCCCATGATGATGTTGTTGGGGTGGAAGATGTGGCGCAGAGCGTGCAAGATGTTGGAGAATTCGACTCCATGCTCGCCGCAGATACCATTGGTTACATTAACGGGGACGGATGCACAGCTAAGGAGGATAATCAGGAACCACTGGGAGCCGGTAGGGCTAGCAACCTTGGGAGATATTTGGGAAGAAGGCTCCATTATTGCCTTTGAGGAGTTGCGGTATGTGTCCGGGCTGCACCCGGGTCAATATATTACATACTACAGACTGGTGCAAAGGATTAGGGGAATGTGGCCAGAAACCGTGCTAGAGGGAGAGCCAGATGCCATAGTAGATATGATCTACGACATAGCGGAAGGGGGGCATGAAATATCTAGATTATACGAGATGTTGATGCTCAAAGTGGGGAAAGAGATTTCCCAACTGAGATTGGATTGGGAAACGGAAGTGGGGACCCCGATGGAGGACAGGATGTGGGAACGGGTGCAAAGGTATCATAAGGAGGTGTCCAGAAATGCTAGGTTGAAACAGATACAACTGTATATCATGCATAGGGCATATATGACACCTCAGAGGATATGGAGGTTTGCGAATGTAGGACGGCAGGCATGCACCCAGTGTGACGAGGAGAATGCGGGCATGGTACATATGTTCTGGTCGTGCCCGGTCATTGCGCGCTTTTGGAGGGAGGTGGAACATGAACTGGCCGAGAAGGAGGTCAAGATCGTAGTGGACACGGTGTGGGCTTGTTTGTTAGGGGGGTTCCCAAGATCTAAAAAACTAAAACATGTGAGCAAACTGAAAGACTTGGCATATGTGTTGGCAAAAAGAAGAATAGCCATGGGATGGAAGACATGTCATAGACCGAGGGTGGAGGTGTGGTGGAAAGACTTGCAGAAATGGGCGGAGGCAGAAACCATGGTGTGGCAAGAAGCAAGTAGTGCTGGGGGATTGGAGGGAACAGAGTCCCTGCTGGCCTGGAAATCGCTAATAGCAGAACTGTTTGGGTCGATTCCGGATCCAGATGAACCCACAGAGGGGGAGAAACTGCCACAGGGCGCAGTTACGGAATGTGAAGATGGTTAGGCTCGGACGGAGGGGAGGGGCAGGGGGAGCAGTGAATTGAAGTAAAATGTATAATGGATCTGATGATATACGCACTGCCTGTTTGGTTTGTATTGTTTTGTTGGATTTAATAAAAAACTTTTTAAAAAAATAAAAAGTTACAATTAGCACATATAATCTCTATTATTTGCGTCCAATTGAACATTCATCCCTCATGTTAATCATGTAGCATACAGACCACTTGGCATCCTCATTAATATAAATATTATTTAAAACTTTGCTTACATTGTGTCTTATGTTTCCATTCTCCCTATATGACAGATGACGAACCGCTTTGAAAGACAGATCTCAGTAATGGAAAGGTAACATTCCTATGTAAGCTTTCGATATAGTGAATCATATCATCTCCTTGTCGATATTTGACACATTTTGGCCTTCAAATTGTTAGTGTGGTAGATTCAAAGACATAAAACAATGCGCCCCTTCATCCAGCATTAACAGCATGTCAGATAGTTTTGTTTTGGGGACGCATACCACAAAAATGAACAATATTAACAGCAAGCTCTGCAGTGAAAAACAACTAAATAGCTCAAGTATCCCAAATATGAAAATATTTACTTCCATTGCAACTGTATCAATGCACCTGGTCCCACAACATTTTCATATTCTTTCAAAGATGACCCTACGCAAGGTGCAGACAGGCTCAGATTTCCATATACTTCAATAATGCAATGCCCAAACATTTATTTTTATAGTTTGGGCGGTTTTTCTGGCCAAAGTGGGCGACTTTTTTTCTGAAATGAAGTGAATTTGAATACAAAAGTGGTGGGTTAATATATATAGAGACTGCACGGACGGACCGAGAAGGGGGGGAAGAGAAATTTTGCACCAGGCTAGGTGGACTGTTGCAGCAAGGGCAATATGTGCAATGAGCAACAATAAAAAGAGTAAAAATGTACATCACTAAAGTTCCAGCATGCCTCGAATGTGTGCAGTTTTGAAAGGCTTACTGGCTTCTGTGTATATCTATTCCAGCAATCATATTGATTTCTTCATTGATGCATGCACACCTGGTTGTACCCCACATGTGGGCCTCCACAGTAAAATGTAAATGTGCAAAGGCCACAGGTGCATGTTCATAGTGCACATTGGCAAGACACATCCCTTTGCTCGTTATTTCAATGTTGGCGAACACTGTGGCATATAAACATTTGGATTATTGCTATCGGCAGTCACTTATCATGGTTACTACTTTCCAGCGAGTTTAGGCTTCATTTATTTTCTTTATTTATTGGCTATTTGTAAAGCACCTAAACAAAAAATGTTGTTTCAAGTTCCTCAAGACAAAAGGGGGGGAGGGGGCAGGGAAGAAACAAAACCTTTAACGGTCCTACTATGCCGTGTGTCATTCATCTTATGCAAGAGCAGTAACAAGAAGTGCAGGGGGAAGGAGTGGGGAGGGGGAGGTGTAGATTGGGGCAGAAGGGAAAATGCTATGGTGAGAGGAAGGTGCGGGGCAAGAGGAGGTATACAAGTGCGGGGGGAAGAAGAGGGCCAATGGGGTTAGGCAAATGCTAAAGGGAGACCAGGTGGGCAAGTGCCAGGGGAAGCAGGGAGTGAGCACCACATGCAAAGTGCAAGGACGAGGGTAGACCAATCTCAGTAGGGATGCACATCCCACCAGGCTTGTTAGGGGAAAGGGTCCTGGGAAAGGCAAGTGCAGGTTGGGGTGGGGGTAGGAAGACAGGGTGCTGAGGTATGCTGAGCACAGAGGTCCTGGTACCCTGTGGAGCTCAAAAGGGACCAGGCAGCCAGTCAATGCAACAGAGGGGGGGCATTAGGATGGGGTGAAAAGAGAGAAGTTGGGTCTTGAGAATCTTCCAAAACATAAGGAGATCAGGAAGAAGCCTGATAGGGCCAGGGAGGCCATTACAGAGGGATGCTCCTGCCGAGGAAAGAAATCTACCTCACACTCTCTGCTTGGAATAGCGTCTGATCTGCAGAGAATTGCAGCTAGATGACCGAATGGCTCTAAGAGCGAGGTATTTAGGGAACAAGTTAGATGTAGTGGAGTCTCTGGACCCAGAAAGCTTTGTGGATGATGCAGAGGGCCTTGAACTTGATCACTGCAGCCAACAGGAGCCAGTGAAAATATTTCTAGGCTTGAGAGATGTGGTCCATGGGGTTGAGACCAAGGTCAAAGATAAGTCTTGCAGTCCTATTCTGGATTAGTTGAAAGGGCCAAAGGGAGGATTGGCGCAGATTGAGGAAGGGGCTGTTGCAGTAGTCCAGCCTGGAGAGCACCAGAATTCTGGAGGCATTGAGTTTCTGTATGTCTGCAGCTACAATTTTCTGCTTAGATTCTTCAACTATTGTGAGTTTATTACAAACAGAGCTTGGAATTAGGATTGGATAAGCAGAAATGACAAGCAGTGCCTGGGTATCCAGCAGTAACCGGTCACCAGGAGCTACCACTAGGGAACAAGGAGCAAGTTTATAGCATTACATTACTTGGCCTGGGGAGCCAAAAGCTGTTCCTGGTAACTTTTGGTTTTAAACTCACCAGTTTCTTCTACATTTGATTTGATTTGAGCCCCATACTTGCAATAATCACACTGACATTTGGTGTTGTAATATAAATCAATTATATTGATGGTAATAAATACAAAAATCTAAGAAAAATTGAAATTGTAAGACCTATCTAGTGACAGAAACAGTAATTAAATTAAAAACAATGATTTAACAATTACATCTCAAGTGACATACTATTCCATTTATTGTACAATGAAAACAGTTTCCAAACACTGTGCAAAAGCTTGAAATGGACTTTGTTAAACATTGTGAAGAGAGTCACACATCATTTTAATCTTGAAGTCAACCTTTCAACAAGTTCAATTTTGGGAGGGCAAACCTCTTTTGCAATGTTTCGTGGCATAGACTGGGCCGTGGAATCAAAATCTGGATCAATTCCAATTGTTTGCTTGGCCAGCACATTCAATTTCTGATCTTTAACAAATTCAAAATCCATCTGTTGGAAGATTTACTTTGCCACCCACAGTTTGCTTCTTTTAGTAAACTCCTTGTTGTAAGAAGGCATCCCAAACATTCCTGTAGTTTTTTGCTTGCTCTCTTCCAATGTTCACATTTTGTGCAAGTACAGCCAGTCTTGTTCTGTCCTCCATACCGTCTATGCCAAAATGCAACCTTTTAGGCCTGTATTTTAGGCACATATTATGGAACACCTCCAAATCTCCAGTGTGGCAGAACTCAGAGAGCCCCTCATTTCTCTTGAAAGCGTTTTGCTATACACAATATTCTCAAGTGTTGTGTGAGGAGGGGAGCCTGGAACCAACCACCTTTTCTTATGCTCCTGCTCCTTGCTCAATGGTCCACATTCGTGTAAATGTTCATTTTCTTCCCAAAAGTGTATGTTAGAACAACGGTACATCAATGAACACCATTTTTCAAGCAGAATATCTACAGATCCATCACAAGTTTTTGAGCTCCACCAAAGACAGTTGCTGATAGACTGTGACCAATGTCAAATATTTTTTGTAGCTTTTTCTTTCCAGCAGCTGTAATTATTTTTGATGCGTCATACATCATATTGAAGTCTGGGAACTGCTCTTGCATGGCCTTGGCTATTGAAACGTGCCTGTCAGTGGCTATCAGGTCTATTTGTATTTCTCGGGATTGCAGAAGTTGAATGGATTTAATGAAACCATATTTTTCCATTAAAAGACAAACAGGATTTCTTTACACTATGGAATGACTATGAAGAAACAAATACTACACGGAAGCACAGACACTAGATCAGGGCACCTCCGATCAGGGCGACTGCCTTGCGAGGAGCTTGCCTTCTTCAGATGAAATATATCAGCGCAAGAATATTTAACAATACTTTTACAGAATGAGGATAATAGGGATAAGATAGAGAGTTCAGGCAATTCAAAAATATTTCTAACAATGCAGTTCTGACTATAAGATAGGATAGATTTGGATAGGGATTACTATGGACAGTACATAGGCTAGTGACAATACCTTTACACCCCAAGCACCCTACTACAGATTAACCGGATGCGTTCACCTCAGATTCCCCTTACATGTGGCACGCGTCTGGGCTGGCCCCTTTCCCCACTCTTGTTTGCCCTGGCTATGGAACCACTAGCCCAACATATTCGGCATAACAGTTTGGGTTGATTAGTGGGGGTACAATCTCAGCTATCCTCGCACAAAGTTTCTCTTTACGCTGATGGCGTGCTTCTCACTTTCTCTGATGTCCAGCCTTCCCTCAAGGCGGCCCTGCAGGAACTCAAGGCCTATGATGGCGTTGCTGGCTTTGAAATAAACTATGGGAAGTCGGTGGCCCTGGGGGGGGATTGACCCCCCCCTAGACATCTTTGCCCTCCAACCCATATGCCCGATCCATTGGGACTCCTCCTCAATTGAATATTTAGGGGGCCGGTTTACGGCTTCGCCGGCGGACCTCTATGCGGCCAACTCCCCTTCCCCCCTTTCGAGCAGTTCCAAAAAGACCTAGATAGTTGGGCAAAACAAGAAATATCCCTAATGGGCCGAATCACAGTGGTAAAGATGAATTCGCTCCCCCGCCTACTGTATAACTGTACCTCTCTCCCAGTGGCCATCCCTAAAACGGAAACAGACCAACTCCAACAGAAAGTTCTGGGATCCATTTTGTGGAGCGAAAGGGCTAGAATTCCAAAGAGAGTTATGATGGGAGGTGCATGCTTGGAGGGACTAGGGATCCCCAATCTGCGTAAGTATACTGAGGCTGCTCAACTCACATCTAATGACATGGAACTCGGAAGCACCACCTCCGAAATTGATTGAGATCGAGCAAGCACAGTGCTCCCTCTGTCTCTGCTTCCTACCATTAATCCCGCACATGCTACGTAAGCAATGGCCACTTCTCCTTGCCTCAACTAAGGTCACTCTGAAGACCTGGGACGAAGCTCTGAAAGGTAAGAAAATTCTGAGAGGCATAGGTCCTCTCTCCCTGATTTTTGACAACCCATCTTTTACCCCGGGGAAATAGCACCAACTTGTTACACTTTGCGCCCAAAAAGTTATTTTGGCACTGGAGGAGTTATAGGAGTCGCAGAATCAAAAAGGACAGAGGTCAAGGCCCCACCTCTCTCATATGGATAAGTAAGCAATCCTTTTAAGAAATGATTCCGCGCCACACCAACCTAGTGTACTTTAAATTACGTACTTTTTTTAATCATAGCACAGAAAAAAGGTTTTTTGTCAAGTTTAGAGCCCATAGGTGACACGTGTTTCGGCATAAACAGTATTACCGTTTTCAAACCAGGGTGTAAAGGAGGAAACAGACAGCCAGGGATATGAAACTAAAAAACTAAAACAGCCTTTATTCAGGAAAAAAGGAAATGATAATATAGCTCCGGGTTCCAATATAGCTTTCTTCTTCTGTCTGTAATAAGGATGCGCCTTGGAAAAGTGACAGCTAGTCTTCATAGGCCCAGAGCGTCTCGGGTGCAGCTCTCTCTCTCTCTTCTCCGATACTCTGCAAGAGAACGGAAAAGACACACACAGTCCGTTCTTCGTTTCACCCTTATATAGGGGCTGAAGTCGGCTGGACCAATCAGGAAGACTATGTTCTGTTTCTCTATAAATATCTCCATAAGCCCCACCCCCTTTCTCTTTGATCGAACGTTGCCACACTGTCTCACCCGTCAATGCCAGAAAACCGTGGGGAACCCCGTCTCCAAGCAAGCCGGCTCCGCCAAGGCTCCCGTAGCGCTGCAGCTCTCCCAAGGAAGGTAAATGATAGGTGGGAAACTGGGAAAAAGTTACTGTTTCGTAAATGTCTGTTGTGTTTTCCTGCTGTGTAGGAAGGCAAACCGCATGGTATGCAGCTGGAGGGGACGCAGGTGTTCGTACGGCACTGTTAACCTTGGTCCTGTCTTCCCGTTTGTCAGCAACGATGTTCAAGGGATGTGTAGAAAACAGGGGAGCGGCTACTGCCGGGGCACTCTCATTCAGGTCTCCTGTGACCTCGGTTCCAGGTGTCTCGCTGTAGTCAGCCGCATGTTGGTTAGTCCCAGCAAGCCAGAGACATCGTTGTTTTTCCCACTCTCGGTGTTTCGCACTGAGCGGGCACTCCGATGGTTTCCCTTCGCTACTGCGGTGTTCCAACTTCGGCAGCCCCTCCGTCTGTCCTTTTTCCTTGCACTTCTCCATGTTCACTTCTTTCCGTTCACACAGGGCTTATTTGGTAACAAATTGTTTGCACATTAGTACTGTTACACATACAATACATAGACAGGAAAGTACATAAGAACAAATTATTTTTTGTCACAATCAGACAGCGAAGAAGTTGGACAGAGAGAAAGGAGGGGGGAATGGGGATGGATTATATAGGAGAAAAGAAAAAGAACATACATTTCAATTAGCAGTGTTATCAACCACAAATTAGAAAAATGGTCATAGTTTTCACATAATGAAAATACAAACCACAAACTTTATCCTAATAGAAACAAAGAAAAACGCTTGATGAACGTAGTGATTGTGTTACATGATCACCCCTAGAATACACTTATGCCATTTAAGAATTGATAAATACGCTAAATGGATGATCAATCAATTAAAGATGTTGACACAGATAAGAATAGAAATAGAATGGATACAGTGAAACAAAATACGAATGTTATTGTGCAAACAGGTCTCAGAAATGTTATTGGTGTATGTAAAATGTTGAAAAGCCATTACCTGTATCTGTAGGCGGGAACATTGTGATTATGAACCATAGCGATTATCTACAGATGGCATATCAACACATGTCAATGCCTAATTGTTATGAAATTCTTTTGACCCTACTTCAACCATCATCTCTGAATTGGATAACATGGTCTCAAATTGGCATAGACAAGGATTGATTACTGATGATGAGGAAAAGTTCCTATTTATCAAGCATCCAAGGGTGCCCACAATATATTTCTCACCCAAGGTCCACAAACTGTTCAATATGATCCCTGAAGGCAGACCGATTGTGAGCAGTAATGAATGGGCAACAGAAAATATATTAGCCTATATTAATACTCTTCTGAGACTAGAAGTACCCAAATTGAAAGCGTACCTCAAGGATAGTACCCATACAATCCAAACACTGCAACGAGTAGTTTGGCAACCTGATTTTCTCCTTGCAACCATGGATGTGCGTGCTCTCTACACGTCAATTAAACATGCATCAGGTACTCAGACACTTGATTATGTGTTCCGAAATTCCAGTGCTTCCCATTATCACCAGGTTCACATGCTCAAAGAAATGCTTCATGCGACATTGGAATTCAACATCTTCATGTTTGACGAAAAGTTCTATCATCAATGCCAAGGTGTGGTGATGGGGGTTAAATATGTCCCCGCACTTGCTAATCTGTTCATGGGGATGCTAGAGGACAAAATAATTTATACAGATACCTTGTATACCGAGCATGTGATCTTATGGGCTCAGTATATTGACGAATTGCTGTTGATCTGGAGAGGGGAACTTAAAGTATTCCAGGAATTCAATAATCTATTGAATCAGAATGCATTTGGAATTGAATTTACATCTCATGCAAGTAAAAAGCCAATTGATTTTTTGGATCTCACAATTTACATCAAGAATATTTACCAAAATCTTTCGAAAACCTACCAAGGTAAATTCAACTTTATTTCCCACCAGCTGTCACCAACAACGTGTCAAAAACAACATACCAGTAGGCGAATTCATTCGTGCTCGCAGGAACTGTGCAGAACAAACTCAATTTGACCAAGAATGCAACTTACTTTCCTCACGTTTTAAAGCAAGAGGTTATCGTCCTCAATACATTACCCAAGCATGAGCTAAAGCTTCATCACTATCACAATCACAAACACTAATCCATCAACAAACTGAAAATGCTAAACAGCTGGAAGAAGTGTGCTTTATTACAACGTACTGTCATGACCATTCTGCTATTAGAGGAATTTTGAAACGTAATTGGCATATTTTGCAACTTGATCCCCATATATCGGAATTCATTCCAAAAGAACCACACATTATTTTCAAAAAGGCTCCGACTCTCAAGCACCAACTGAGCCCTTCGTTTCTCCCTTCAGACTACAACAAACAACAAACTACATGGCTCAACAAGGATAATTATGGATTTCCAAATGTGGCACCTGCTCTATGTGTCAGTATGCGCCTTTGAAAACCGCTGTCTGTCAGGACAAATTTGGCAATGAGACTAAAATCAAGCAAAATATAAACTGTAGAACAAAATGTGTGGTATACACCATAATTTGCGTCTGTAAATCCATTTACATCGGGAGCACGATCCGTGAACTTCAGACCCGGATCCGTGAACATCTCTCAGGAATTGGCAGCCAAAATACAATGTTAC
Organism: Ambystoma mexicanum; assembly: GCF_040938575.1. NCBI lineage: Eukaryota > Metazoa > Chordata > Amphibia > Caudata > Ambystomatidae > Ambystoma > Ambystoma mexicanum. The sequence continues at coordinate 824,235,271 of NC_090923.1, read as the reverse complement.
CACTAGCAAACCATTGGCAACAGGCACACCAATTGGACGAAAAGAGAGACATTCGGTTCATTGGTCTGCAAAATGTTAAGCTTGGCAAAAGAGGTGGCAACCTTGAAACCATTCTACGTCAAGCAGAAGCCCACCTGATTTGCCATTTGAGAACTCTTAAACAAGTTCTTAACACAGATAGTGAGATGTATTGTTTTCTTTGAAGTATGAGTTTTTGCCTAAGTATCTTTACGCCTATTAATTAGACTTTGCCTTTTTGCTGTTTGAACCATTACAACATGTCTTTAATCCTCAGTACTGCAATGTTGCTTTCGCTTAACTCTTACTTAGACCTGACCCCCAGGTACCTGCGTAGTCTTCACTCTATCCAATTTGGACTGCTTGACCCATCCCAACTGCAGAATTAGTTAACAATTTTGCCTGTGCAATCGGAATTTTGATGCCTTCTCACTGTATGTTTGTTCCCAGAACTTTAGAAATACGGCCTGGTATTTTTCGGAAATTCACTTTATGTAATTAGTCAGCGCTATGGTTTAGCGCATATATATATACTTTGCTGCAAAATATATATTGTCAGTGAGGCACACTTTTACAGTTCAATACGTGCTAATCCATGCAAAGTTGACTTTACGCTATTTATTTCTTTGGTGTTTGGCATCATATGCGTGTTCTCATACCCCGTTCTTTGCGATTTTGTGGTTATGTCCCAAAATCGGGAACACTGCACGAGCACGCTATGTTGTTTTAATATTGTACGTTAACGTGAGTATTGTCCGTATATTCCAATTTAATCATCGTTTTACTTTTGAGACTATTTAAACACTTGACATTCAGTGTAAACCATGTGGGACTGCGAGTGTTGCTACGGCAACTCCTTACAACAACTTATTCAGCACTCTCTAACATGGCACCCAAACTAGAAACCGACGATGGTCTTTTCTGGTTGGCTGGACGACCAGGATCAACACTACTTAACTATCATTGAAAAGCCGGCGTCCCGCCGAGATGGTCCGCAGCTGACGAGCTGTTCGGACATATATTGTCAGGTACGGGTGACTCACACTGTGTTCTTTACTATGTGCTATGTTTATTCAGGGGAACCAGAACGTGCATTCTGTCACTAGAATCCATTTTGATCTGTCCACACTTAACGCGTGATACTAGTAATCGTATTCTTTGATGTTCTGTATTTTTTGTACTAGCCGCTGCACATGATGCCGTCACTTCTCCCATGCATCGATCGGCACGCATATTTTAATACACAGCATCATGCGCTCCATAATTCTAAGGCATTCTGTAGAAGTATATGATCACGTGCACACACGCGTGTTGCACACATGTGACTGTCCAACTAAAACGAGTTTTCTTATACTTATTTTCCACAGCGGGATTAAACCCGAATACTACTCGTATTTCCATTGTGTTATAATTGCTTGGCCTACAGATATAGGTAATGGCTTTTCAACATTTTACATACCCCAATAACATTTCTGAGACCTGTTTGCACGATAACATTCGTATTGTGTTTCACCGTATCCATTCTATTTCTATTCTTATCCGTAGCAACATCTTTAATTCATTGATCATCCATTTAGCGTATTTATCAATTCTTAAATGGCATAAGTGTATTCTAGGAGTGATCATGTAACACAATCACTACGTTCATCGAGCATTTTTCTTTGTTTCTATTAGGATAAAGTTTGTGGTTTGTATTTTCATTATGTGAAAACTATGACCATTTCTCTAATGTGTGGTTGATAACACTGCTAATTGAAATGTATGTTTTTTTTCTTTTCTCCTATGTAATCCATCCCCATTACCCCCTCCTTTCTCTCTGTCCAACTTCTTTGCTGTCTGATTGTGACAAACATGTATTTGTTCCTATGTACTTTCCCATCTATGTATTGTATGTGTAACAGTACTAATGTGCAAACAATTAGTTTAACAATTTGTTACCAAAAAAGACAGTACTGTTTATGCCGAAACACGTGTCACCTATGGGCTCTAAACTTGACAATAAACCTTTTTTCTGTGCTATGATTTAAAAAAGTATGTAATTTCAAGTACACTACGTTGGTGTGGCGTGGAATCATTTCTTAGAAGGATTGCTTACTTATCCATCTTTTACCCCGGGTATGTCCCTGGGTGCTTTTGGTAACTGGAAAACAACTGGAGGGGAGACTGCAAACTCTTGCCCAATTATATGTGGGGTTTCTGCTTCCTGTTTGAGAACGCAAGAAAGAATTCCACCTATTAGAGACGGACAGATTCCCCTACCTCCAGCTGAGGCACTGGATTACACACCCCAAGACCAAACTACTACTGTTATGACCGCTCCTTGGTCATAGGGTTCACTCATCAAGGACACTCAGGATACTCAGGCCAGGTACTCTTAGTGGTTACTTTATTATCTTCTTAGTTACAGGATCAGATGTAATCAAGTCATTGAGATATCAAGAGGATAAGGGAAAGGAGCCCACTGGCTCCCACCACCCAGGCTCACATTTTGTAACTGTCTGGGTTAGAACCAATTCAACTCCAAACATTCTAACCCCACACTCCACACTCACAGCCTACATTCTGATGATGACATCAATCCTGGCACAGCACAGATGCAAGCATAAGAGCCAATCCTAACAACTACCCCCCGATCCAGATCCACCATTTCCAGGCATCCATTCCCCCCACCTGTTGGCGAAACCGTGGGGAACATGGGTCATATTTCCACATGTGTTGGAGCTGCCTTCGAGTCCAATCATTCTGGGCATTTATTGCGGGGGCGATAGAAGACATAACGAGAACAAACTCCCGCTCTGCCCCAGTACCATGTTACTGGGGGCCCCAGTGGAGGCGGTGTATCCTAAGTCGGGGGTGCGTGCTAAACTACTAACACAGCTGCTATTGGTGGTGCACATCACCATCGCCCGAAGCTGGAACACCCCGGAGTGCCTGAACACGATCCTATGGTGGGGAAAGATCGGGGATGTGATGGTGTCGGAGAAAGTGATAGTGGCAAGGGAAGGGAAGCTTCTCCAATTCCACGCAATTTGGTCTCCACTCATACACTACGACTACAAATACCTTAACTTATAAAACCCGCCTGGCACGGCTATACTTGGATCGGGGAGGGAGGGAGAGTTGACCAGAAGGGGCCTAAAAGCCCTGTCAAGAAAGCATTAAGTAGTAGAGGGGGGTCGGACAGGGATTGCAGAATTGCCTTATCCATGTTGTAACTGCTTTATGATGCTAGACTGTTGTATTTTGCTGCAATCGTTTAATAATAAAAATATGTTTTTAAAAAAAAGGGTACAAAAATTGCTATTCAATCCTAAATCTACAGATGGGAGCAAGCTACGACCATCAAATAATAATAACACAGTCTTAGTAGTGTATTGTCAAAATAAAAGGACCTATACTAATAAACCTATTGCCAATCCTTACCTCTAAGTACAAATAGTGTGGGAAACAATGTTCCAAAAAAAGAAAGAAGTGTTCACAAAATGATGTGTTAGGGTGTTCAGGCCGTTGGCCTCCCTTGCTCCATGTTTTCAGCCTGGGGCAAGGTGGTACACTCAAGCTTAGTATAGTCTCTGGTTTCTCTAGCACGAGGATACAGTTCAATTATTAGCATCAGTGCCTTCTGTGCCCAAGTCTCTTTGCCTTTCAAAGTCTCTTCATTCACAGGGCCCGATGCGACAAACAAACGATAAGTTATTTTCCTCTTTCAGATTTTCACAAGTACTCAATTTCTTAGGCGATTCCCTATTCACCTCGTATCCCCCTCAGCCGGGCTCAGATCCTCTCAATATAATGTTCGTAAATTATTTATGCATCCAATTTCTCATAGGACATTCTTTCTCGGGAGACTCACGGTTCACCCCAGATGCCCCTTCGCCATGCTCAGATCTCAGATCCCTCTCAGTTGAGCTCAGATCTTGGATCCCCTCAGTCAGTCTCAGATCCCTTTCAATGGAATAGGATGAATTGTCCGTATAAAAATTACCGACCCCACCAAAAGACCTAAAACACACACCACGTAAAGTTCTAACTACCAAAAGTTCGAAATTTTCATGGTATGTGTTTAGGTATTTTGGTGGGGTCGATATGATATATATTTTTTAAAGGCTGCAGGGTTTTGGGGGGTTGTCCCCCGCAACACCACGTTCACTATACTACACTGTATAGTGAGCAGGGGTTGCGGGGGACACCCTCAAGCTATCCCAAAAGAACATAAAAAAATAAATAAATACATCTTATAAATGGGGGCTGCGGGGGTGTCCACCGCAGCATCCCCCTCACTATACTACCCAGTATAGTGAGCAGGGGTTGCGATGGGAAACCCTTGCATGTTCGCATGGGAAATGTACAAACATTTTGTGTTTGTGCATTTCCCATGCAAACATTTCCATCGCGGGAAATGCAGCTGTGGTAATATCACGTAGATCCCTTTCAACACAATGTTCAATTAGTCTCACTGCGCCAGGCTCAAACTAATTCTGATTTCCAATATAACTTTACACAAACTTGCTTTTACCAAAAGCTTTTAGCTGATCTCCCGCCGCCAGTCTCGGACCAACTTCATATACTTATTCATCAACTATCGAAGTCTTTCGAATGTGCACAAGGTTTTGCTTGACCCATTGCAGGGCCACTTTGATTTCATAATTCTGCATCACTCTTCACATTTGCCACCTTTCAGCTGGATACCTAACAGAGACTTTCGAATAAGCAACCATGTGGTGCCGGACCACTCTGTATACGATATCGTACTTTGGCTTCAAAGTTCAATCACTCATCTGTTGTTTAACTGCTTTTGCGTTGCTTGCCACATATGCTTCATACACTGTTCTCTTCAGTTTTCACTATACAGTGTTGTGGCTTGCAACCTTGGTTTCAACACAGACCGGTCTGGTATCAGTCTCCCCAACTCACCGGCTGTGCTGAGTACACTGGTGCTGCTTTGTTGTAGGAGCCAAGGACAGTATCACAGTGGCAAATGATTCTCTGCGTCTTGACTATCGACGCGGGAGAGCCCCGGGAACCTGCGACACACAATGCAGGATTCTTCATCCTTGATTCCTGGTCTTACATTTCCTATTCTCGAAGGTTCATGAAAGTAACGTCTTTCATTGAAAAGGTCAAGGGCACTTCCCTCCTTGCAATCCTCTTCGGTTTTGCCATCTTTTACCATGTATTAAACTGCCATCTTGGAACTGCTGCTTCCTTGTGTGCTTTGCCTTGCTCAGAGTGTGCTTTCATGCTGTTTCACCTAGGGGTTTGCGTGCCCCTCATGCTGGTCATCGTCTCTTTCCTTCTCGGCACCTGGCTGCTCTTGTGTGGCAGCGCTGGAAGTTGCCATGGAGACGTACACAAGCTCTGGTCTCCACAATGCAGACGCGTACCTCGTGTCACGTGATTAATCACCTGATCTCTCCCGCGATGCGGGTTCACAGACTCTGCCTTCCACCTTACCCATAAAACAGACGTCCTCCTGTTCGGCGCTACTTTTAATTGTAGAGTTACTCTATCCCGTTGAACTTGTATTGTATTCTGACTACGGCTACGTTCGAACGGATTTTCCTTTGCTCGTTCCCTTGGATTCACACCGACTGACCATTGACAACCCGAAAACGTTTCACGGACTTCTTCTGCCTTACGTTGTGCTTTAATCAGACCAACTGTTACCAACCGTCGCCTGTTTTTGGAGTCCCTTCATCTTCACGTTGCCTGCTCTATTCTGCTGCTCACAGCTACACAGTTACGCTTGGTAAGCCTTTTGCAACTCCTGTCTGTGTTATTGTTGTGCTTTGTATAAACGTACAGACTCAACAGCCTCATAACGCAAGTACTACACAGGGGTACACGTACCTTTGTAAACACATGCATTCCACCATTGTTCCTCTCTGAGCCATATCTACAACTTCATCAATAGACTCACTTATCAAGTTCATCAGGACCACACCACGTGCACTCACGAATGCTTTGCAGACAAGTGCACCACCCTGTAACTAGCGAGCCCCTCGTTCCACCCGGGGAGACTCCCTGTACTAACTTCCTGTTTGTTATTTTTTCCCGTTGTTGTTTTCTGAACTATTGACTTACCTGTGAGACTTACCATCAAAATCTGTTCTTTTCCCAAATTGGTAAGCTGAATCCTTCATGTCATATCTTGAGTTATTCTAGGCACTAGCTTCTAGGTTTCAGGAGGGTGACCTTTTTTCTTGTTTACCATAGGCCCAGACCTCACAAGTCTTTGACACCTACAGTACCAGGTATTACAGGGACACCTTCTATATATCTATATCTGTTCCACTCAAGCCTTGAACTAATCTGTTTCTTGTACTTTCTTACAACTTGGGTGTGGCAGTGCGTGTGTTCCCAGCTCGTTTAGGTTATCAACACCTCTGTCTGTCTAGCCATTTAACAGCAGAGGGGTGTATCATAGAGAGGACGTCCCTCAAGTTGTGGAGGCCCTGGTTCTCACTGAACTCCCGGCTGACAAGTGGTTATCTCATTTCGCTTTGCTGGTCGCTGGACTCGAGGTCTTCCAACCTACACCCCGGCCAGCTCGGTGGTGGGGAAGTGTAATGGAAGTCAGGTGTGTGTAATGGTCAGCAGTAATTGCCTGACCCTGCCTGACCATTATATTGGTACATGTCAGGTATAAGGCTCATGTGTTAGTCTGTGAGGAAATGTACTTTGTAGGATGGGGTAAAGGTGTTACAGGGAAGGGGAACTGGATCCAAAAGCGATGGCTGTGTCCTGGCCACTTGGATGACAGATCCCCGGGGACTAGCCAGTGAGACGCCTTCAGGTTTCTCAGAGTGCCCTTCTTGGTTTGCCATCTTTCTTCCTTCGTTCAGCTGCCATCGGGAAAGTACTGTTCCTTTGTGTGCTTTGCCTCGCTCAGAGTGTGCTCTCATGCTCTGCCTTTTATTCGTGTGGGGAAAATTAATGGAAGTCAGGTGTGAGTAATTACCATTAATTTTCTGACATTTCCTGACCATATTAGTGGGACATGTCAGGTACAATGCTCAGTGTGAGTCTGTTTTCTCCCTTCTCAGGCTGTCTTTGGGAAAGTGTTCGTGTAGGGAAAGGGGAAGGGGTAGAGTTTCTAGATATCCTATTGGGTAGGATTGGATAAAAGTGTTACCGGGAGGGGGATACCGCATCTCACCATCAGGTGTCCCACTCCCCAAAGACCCCTCACCCAGGTGATCCTCCTGCACTGGTCTACCCCCAGGGTCTGGATCCAAAGGCGATGGCCGCGCCCTGGACAACTGAGAGAGACACCCAGGGACTAGCGGGTGAGTCACCTTCTGGTTTTTCACATACCCTTCCACATGCAATGTAGCCACATCTGTTTCACAGGGAAACCGGGAAAGGAAACCGACGTTCCCCTGTTCTTTACCTTTCTCGTGTTCCACAGTGAAACAGTAAGGTTGCAGGTCTAAGAACCATCACATGACTCGAGAGTTAGAGTCCTTTCGTTGACTTATCCATACTAAAGGTGAGTGGTCTGTGACCAGTGTGAACTGAACTTTCTTCCTAGAAGATAGTATCTTAGATGGATGATTGCCCATTTGATGGCAATGGCCTCTAATTCCAACACAGAGTAGTTCTTCTTCCATGGGAAACGTTTTCGACTAGTGAATAGGGTAGGGTGTTCTAATCCATCACTAATTTGTGATAAAACTGCTCCTAACCGTGTGAGCGAGGCATCAGTTTGGAACACAAATTCCTTTGAAAAATCTACTACCTTTAGGATTGGGTTGTGACCAAAGGTTTGTTTTAAGTTGTTGTAACATGCATCATCCTCATCACTCCAATGAATCTTGTGGAGTTCAGCGTTCTTTAATTTTTCCATCAACCTAGCTGTTCTATCTGAGAAATTCTGGATAAACTTACAGTAATAACCAATCAATCCCAGGAATCCCCTAAGGTCTCTCTTGGTCTTAGGCATGGAGACGGCCAGGACGGCTTTCACTTTTTCTCGTTGGGGCTGGACACTGGTGTTCCCTACAAAGAAGCAGAGGTATTTCAAGGCGTATTGAGCAAGCTTACATTTGGATGGATTGGCAGTTAAGCTGGCTTCTCTAATGGTCCTCATAATAGTAGAAAGATATAAAAGATGGTCTTCCCAAGTCTTATTATGAATGTGTATGTCGTCAATATTGGTCCCACAGAAATCGGAGTAGGGCTGTGATATACGGTCCATAAACTGTTGGAAAGTGGCTGGGGCCCCATGCAGGCCAAAAGGGAGGACTTTGAACTGGAATAGTCCCAGGGGCATTGGGAAAACTACCTTTTCCTTATCAGGTCCATGTACAGGGACCTGCCAATATCCCTTAGTTAAGTCTAGGGTTGATAGGAATGTGGCAGTTCAGAGTTTATCTATTAGCCCATTGATGCGTGGCATAGGATAGGCATAGAAGGTGGAGATGGCATTACCTGCCTGAAGTCTATGCAAAACCTTCAAGAATGATCAGGTTTAGTTACCAACACAATAGGGGAGGACCATGGGCTTGAAGAGGGCTCGATAATGTTCTCCTTCAGCATTTTTTTCACTTCCTCAACCACTATTTGTTTTCGGGCTTCTGGGAGTCTATAGTGTTTTAAATGCACCACTTTTCCCTTTGGAGTTCTGATATAATGTTAAGTACCATATAAACTCCCTGGTTTCTCGCAGAATACATAGGGTAATGCCATAACCCTGTCTGTTAAATCTTCTTGCTTTTCTCTAGATAGTGTAAGGGAGGAAGGGTCCTTTGGACCCCCCTACATTCCGCGCAAGGTGTACGTTATTCTCATCGAATGGTTGGAGACGTTCCCTTGCCTGAGCCCCGGTGATGGGTGTGAGGAAGCCATTGAATGACACCTATCCAATGCACCTCACACAACCCCAGAGACTCCATTTTGCATAAGTCACAACTCCATCTTTTGAATAGGCCGCTCGTGAAACTCTCAGAGGCAAGCCTGCACCACTCCTTTGTCCAGCAGCGCGCACAGCCAGCCCGGCAACCCCCACCTCCTCCCTACTGTCTGCAATGTGGCTATCCTGTTCTCACGGAAGCTTGGGCACAAATTGTTGCAAACTGACACTGTATCTCTCCTTTTCCGCGGAGATCACTGCCCTGTGTGTGACCGGGCCGGAGCCTGGCTCTTGAAAACCATTTGTCTCCACAAACCTGCCCCTGCTCCGACAACCCCCACCCCTAAGAGTTACTGTCTGCATGAACCTCAAGCCCCTCATATCTTTGATGTAGCAGTGGTGGGAACCCCTGCCCATGGGCCACCCTCGATTGCCCCATATAACTAATCCTGAGCAAACATATATTCTCCATGTACTAACAAGTTCCGTCACCGTTGTTTGATCCTTGAAGCGCCAGATAAATATGCCTTAGAATAACACATCAAGATAAGGCACCTGGACCACCGCACCTCTGTCCCACTATGGTCCAGGTTAAGAATGTGCACCTTTTGCTACAATTTATAGATGACAATGTTTTATGATGAGGTTCATGTATCGTATTAAATCTTGCATGCCCATGATTACGATGAAGCTTAGTTATAATTATAACTGTGTGGACACGGCTTGGCCCTTCACCCCTCCTCGATGAGCTCAGCTGCCCCGCATTCAACAAGAAGCAACAAGTTCAGCATCAGCCAATCAAGCAGCACTACAACTATAGATTGTATACTGTCTTGTTCAACAAAACAAATTAAATGTAATCATGTAACCCTTATAGCACACGCATAGATGATGTGTTTTTGACTTATAATGTGATGTTTCTGTATTATTTGCAGAGCGTTCTCGGAGCAGCAGAGTCCTCTGCATGCCTCATCTTATTTTTACATAAAGATATCTTTGACTCACTCTCAATCTCTCCTGGTCTGATTCCCTACTGGGGTGTGTCCATCAGTGTCTATTCAAAATGGATGTTTAATTGTAAGTTTTGGGGAATTACCACTTTCATGTGATACGAGAAGTCCCTGGCCACAGCGGCGAGATCCGGGGCACCCCAAACAAGGCTGCCCACCTACGGTAACTGGTAACCTTAAAAATGCATACGCTTCTGAGAAGGTTCCATGGGTCCCGTCTTTGCGAATACCCAGCTCTGCCGCTCGCCGCAGCCGGGTTTGGCTCTTGATTGGGGACGCACCCTGATTGCGGATAGACCTTACACGGAGGCCCTCGGATCAATACAGACACGTGAGTATCGATTGCAAGGGAATCTAAAGGAAGGGTAAAGGGAAGGGGAATGGAGTCAGATTGAAAGACAAAAAGGGATATTTTTGGTGGGTTTGGAACACGCATATTTGAGGTAATTGGGACTGAGAATTTCTTCGTTGTCTATTCTTTCCTGCATATAGCCATTAGGATGTTAAATTAAGTGATGAAGTAAAAGGGGATATGGGAACCTAGCTCTGAAAGCGGGTGGAATGCAGCGCCGCATAGTACTATCTCGACTAGTACATGAGTTTAAATAGTGAAAAAATAAACAATTGGCAGTCTTGTATAAGGAGAAGACTCGGAAAACATTAGTTGTTCTAGGAGAGAAACCGTGGGTTCAGGGCAGGGGGGTAGTAGGTGAACAGGAAGGAAGGGTTCATGTTTTATGTTATCTGGTGTAAGTAGAGTACGTCAATGTGTCACGTTCAATGTTACATGGCTGATGTCTTGTCATTTTACTGCGGGTAAAAATGTTCGGTATTGCAAATTGTTTGAAATACTAAGATACAGTCAAAATGTTGTATTGAAAGGTTACAAAAAGGTTTTTTGTGGTGAACATAGTGTAACAGGGCACTATAAGAACTCTTTTTCTTAGACATACCTCCATGCACGCACCCAATAGCGAAGAGAAAATACATGATGGGGGCAGACAAACCATTCATGCACATATGCCAACACCTTCCATTGTATAGCGAGAAAATAAAAAAGTATCATGAGCAATGGCTAACGGAATTAAAGGGGGACGGAACATCCCAAATATGGCCAGAAGGAGGGCCCTTTTACAAGACAGTATTGGGCATAGTAGCAACATGATTAAATACAAGGGTAAGCAGCTCCAAAATAAGGGAGAGGTGCTAGACTTGTGGAGGATGTTTGAGGAAGTGCCACACGTTAAAAGCAAAGCTAGAGAACAGCAGCCCAAGTAACAATGGCCGAAGAGGGGGGAGAGGAGAAAGAGTAGGGCAAAGAACCCAAAAATCTGTACCCATTAACCAAGCCCGCCGAGGGATACAGTGAACCCATATATGTGTCCATGCCAAGTGCTCTCCTCACACCGGCAGCAGCACCTCCTACCTCTTACGATTCTAAAGGTTTATACGGGCCAACGTGTGCACCCCCAGTGAATTTAGGGCACCTAACGCAAGACTTGGAAACTCAGATAACTATGACCCAGGCTGAACTAAACCGGCTAAGAGCAATATGTGAAAGAAGCCAACTCTTGCCCAGGGCGAGCAAACACAGGCACCCCCAACACGAAATACCCCAGCAGGTACAGCGGAAGACGAATGGAAGTCAGAGGACTTCCTATTCCGCATTGATAACACCCCTGTTAAGGTAATACGGGTAGGGCGGGGAGAAGAGCAGGTGAGTACGGGACAAGGAAGTGTGACGTCAGATAGGGAAGAAGAATGCTGGAGTGATCTAGATGAGTACGAGGAATGGGCCAGAGCAGGTGGAGCATCATTACACAGGAGGACATTACTGAGTGATGAAGGGGAAGAGGAAGGGTGGCATCCTGGGAGGTTAAGAAATAGAATTGGGAGAATGGCCTTAGCAAAGAAAAAAGGGATGAAGGTGAGTAAAGGAAAAGGGAAGTCGAATGTACAAATGCCACTAATACACAAGGGGGCGGGGAGGCCTCACTATGTTCCTTGGGCACAGATGGATAAGGCAAACCTACTGAAAACGTTTTCCCCCACTTTCAGGGGGGGCGAGCAAATGGATATATGCATTTGAGAAAAATACAGCGGGTGTTCCATTGGCAATTGGTGACGTCAAAAGTTTGTTGGTGTCCACAGTGGGTGACCAGGCTAACAAAGTGTGGGTGAAGGCCAGGTTCCCAGGGGTGACATTGGATTGTGACCACCATAATGGGGCATCATTTAACAATTTAAGGGCACAGGTGTGGAATGCACTGAGGAACACCTTCCCAGACATGCCCAAATTACAATCAGTGATGCAATGAAATATGGGGGATGACGAGGATGCTGCGACTTACATTCTTCGGGTGCAGGATATGTGGAGGGCAGAGACGGGCTTGGGACCAATCTACCTCCCTCTTTTACTTCATAATTAGGAGGGGCCTCCCGAAGGAAGTACAGAAGGCACTTGATAACATTGCAGGGATAGAAGCCAACAGCTGGCCAGAAATACAGAGCAATATAGTACATCACTGTAGGAGGATCAAAGAAAGGGAGAAAGAAATCCCACAGAAAAGGTTGCGGCAGTAGCAGTCACCCTAACCACAGTTCGGCAGGGAGATGGGGAGGAGGGGCCAATAGCAATACAAGCAAGAATGCCAGCCACCTGGGCAGCAAGCAGACAAGAGCAATGGGCTGAAGAGGAGCAAAATGGAGGGCCCCAATGGCAAGGAAGGACCGGAAGAGGAGGAAGAGTTGGGTACTGAGGATAAAGAGGAGGGTATGGAGGACAAGGACCCCAAGGGTGAGGGCAAGGAATGGGTTGGTTATGCGGCAGATGGGGCCACTTTGCAAGGGAATGTCGCACCTGTCCCATGGCATACTATCAGAATGAACAGCAGTACCGTCATCCCCACACAGGCAGCCCCTATGTCCTACCTATGGGTGTTACAGACAAGAAGAACAAAGTGACACCCATTACACACAAGAGCAGAGAGCACCACCCCAAGGCACACAGCAGCGTTTAACACGACAGAACCACATGATAAAAACACGCAGCAATCCATTTGTTACTACGGTGAATAGCGCGCCAGTGCCGTAAAGAGGAGTGGCTGTGGTGGGAGACAGTTTTTTCAACCAACCAGAGACAACTAGACATCCAGAATAGGACAGCCGACAGAGAGCACTTGCGTGTCCAATCCTATCGACAACCCTACGTCCAGATGAGGAACCACTGGTGGGGGCGGAGATAGGAAGCAAGCAGTTCATCTTCATGGTGGATTCAGGGGTGGAAAAATCGTGTCTAATGGAAGGCCGGTTTCTGCTGTCAGACCGGAAGTTGGAGACGCAAGGAGTTTCTGGGGTGGTCATCGCGGTTCCCTATACTAAAGATTTGGACATAACAGTGGGGGGGGGAATGGTGCGAACACCCCTATTGTATCACAAAGCCTTGCCAATAAATTTGCTGGGGAGGGACCTTCTCAGCAAGCTTAACATGACCATCTCCTTTACAGAAAGAGGAATAGTGTGTTCGACACCAGGTATATGTGCCATGAGAGCAATGCTACTAATTAACACTATTGCAAACGAGATAAGTGTTTGGGGAGCACCCATCGACACAGACATGTTCATACAAGGCATACAAGTGCTGGCAAGAGCAATGCCTGAAATAACACAACAGGAATGGAGAGTGCCTTCCGACATTGTGTTTTGCCCCGTGGCTACCCCCGAGGGAGTGCCAGGGTCGATACTGTCCCTAGATTTGCAGGGTGTGCAAGTATCAGCACAGCAAATAGCGGTGATAGGGTTGGACAGGCATGGGTGTGAGTGGAGAACAGTGCTGTGCATAGAACCCAATATGGCGCCACATGACCTATCAGATGAGGAGCTAGACACTGACAGTGACACTGATGGGGAAATAATAATGGAAATTTGTATTCCTTGCGACATAATGATTCAACACAGACAAGTGACAAATCCCCTCATGGCTATTGTCAGTGCGCCCCCAGCATTTTTCGAAGAAGACATGCAGCAGGTACCAGCCACATTATGGATGACCAACCCCCATGACGTAGGGCTCCTGCAGTAAGTAACCCCCATTAAGATAAAGCTCAAACCTGGTGCAGTGTTGCCCCGAGTAAAACAATACCCCCTGTCTAGAGAAGCAGAAGAAGGGATAAAAGAGACCATACAACCCCTACTAAAACAAGGGATAATTGTACCCTCAAATTCACCTTATAATACGGCAATTTACCCAATTAAAAAAGTGAAGGGCGGGGCTTGGAGGATGATACAGGACTTAAGCCCACTTAATGACATCATACAAAAATAATTTCCACTTGTCCCAAACCCCGCATCAATTTTGTGCAGTATACCAAAATCGGCAACTTGTTTCACAGTGGTAGACTTGAAAACATATTTTTCTCAGTACCACTGGACCCAAAATCACAGTACTTGACTGCATTCACCCTGGGGGGAAAAAGATATGAGCATTGCAGGCTGCCCCAGGGGTATTGTGAAAGTACAAGCATTTTCAATAGGATACTACATGAGGACCTTGGCAACATTGATATTAAGAGTACAATAATACAATATGTAGATGACCTCTTGCTATGCAGCGAAAATTAACAACAGTGCATGACAGACTCAATCACATTGCTAAATTTACTGGCCCAGAACGGGTACAAGGTGGACACACAAAAATGACAGTACTGCCTAACAGAAGTAATGTATTTGGGACAGGTGATATCGAAAGATGGTAAACAAATACTCCCAGACAGGGCAGGAGCAGTATGCGCAACAACTAAACCCCACACAGTAAAGGACAAGCAAATGTTTCTCGGCATATGCAATTATTGCCGGGCATGGATACTAGATTACGTAGCATACACCAGAACCTTGTTACAAGCACTGAAGGAGGCACAGAGAGAGAACTCAATGATCGCGTGGACCACAGAAATGAACACAGCTTTTAACACATTGAAATATCTCATTTCCACAGTGCCAGTCCTAGCAACCCCTGATTATGACCGCAAGTTCTTCCTATTTTCACACTGTGATGGAACACTCATGACAGCAGTATTGACACAGAAAACGTCTCTAGGACACAAGCCCCTAGCTTACTACAGTGGTACACTCGATGCTGTAATGCAAGGACACTTTGCATGCGAACAAGCTCTTGCATCCGCCACCTTCCCCATGGGATGTTCAATTATGTTATTTGTTAAGCACTCCTTGTTTGCCATTCTTGAGAGATCCAAATCTACGATGACGGCGCAAAGGGCCACAGCCTACGGAATAATACTGTCAAGCTCTAATATACACATAGTATGTTGCAAAACGGTAAACCCAGCAACATTTATCGCTGAAGCATGCACAGTGGAGGACATGCAAAACCATGATTGTGCCACATATAAGGAGGAAGGTGACGACATACCTAAAGCAAATGAAAATGACCTATAGGAAGGGGAAGTGTATTTTGTAGATGGGTCAGCGTCCATTTGCCCAGAGACAGGGGAGGAGCATGTCGGAGCAGCAGTAGTGCGGTTGGAAGACAGGGAATTTGAGACAATTGTACAGAAAAGGTTACCAATGCATTTTTCAGCTAAGGCAGCGGAATCAGTGGCATTGATTGAGGCACTTCACGCAGCAAAGGGATGCGCAGCAAAAATTTACTCAGATTCAGCATACATGACCACAACGGTACATGGAGGGCTGTTAAGGTGGGGGAGGAGAGGTTTCAGACGAGCAGATGGGTCCCCAGTGCAACATGCATAATTTCTAAAGGAACTAATAGAAGCATTAGCAGAACCCTCTGTAGTGGCCCTAGTGAAGTGCCACGCACACACTAATAACAATGACGCAATCTCATTGGGAAACGTGGCAGCGGATGCCGCCACGAATGAAGCAGCAAACTTTGATTAACACTTAAAAGGAGAGTTTTTACTAACAATAAATGTGGAAGAGGAAAGGGAAGTAGGGTATAACTCGATGCCAATATCACTGAAAATTGACTTGCAAAAAAGGGCACCGACCGAGGAGCAAGAAATATAGATTAAAAGAGGTTGCACACAGTCAGCTACAGACGTTCTCTGGTGCACAGGTAAAGCAGTAATGCACCTAGAACTGTTACAAATAGCATTCCAAAAACTACACTTCCCAGCTCATACTGCAAAACAAGACATAGCTGCAGACATACAAGAAGACTGGTTTGTTCTGGGATCACAGGAGCATGTGGCAAAATTAACAATAGAATGCACAATGTGTCAAACAGATAATTCAGGAATGACTCTAAGCACGTTGAGAGGGACCCTGCCCCGCCCCATCAGACCTTTCCGTGAACTGCATATTGATTATGCAGACATGGGAGAGAGGTGCAATGGAGCAAGATATCTCATTGTGGTGGTCTGCCCTTTTTCACGCTGGGTGGAGGCAGGGCCCTGCACCTACCCAGATGGGAAATGTGTGGCAATATTTTCTGTAAGAGAGGTATTCCCATGATGGGGTATATGTGATGTCATACGTTCTGACAACAGAACAGACTTTGTAAACGACTTATTTAAGACAGTAACATCTCTATTGGGCATGAAACACAAATTATGTTAAATTTATCGACTGCAAGTGAACGGAATGGTGGAAAAAATAAACATCCTTCTCAAAAGCAGACTGTCAAAAATGTGCCACACCTTAAAGAAAAACTGGGCGTACTGTTTACCCCTGGCATTATTCCAATTGAGAACACAGCCAAGCAAAGACCACCACTTGTCCCCACACGAGATAGTGACAGGGAGACGCTTGCACATTCCAATATCCCCAATTAGGAGAGCCTCGGATGCACACAAAGCAGCCACAGTATTAGGCGAGGAGTTCCAGGAATATTTGACACAATTGACGAAAGCAGTAAGGAGCATAGCAAAACAAATTGCACCACCATTTACACAGGAAAATGAAACTGACACAGCCACAGTTGCAGCAGACATCCCCAATACCCAACTAATGCCGGGGGAAATGGTGTACGTGCGAAGTTTCGTACAAAGATGGAATGCCCCAAGATTTCATGGCCCGTACGAAGTACTATATTGCACACCAACTGCAGTGAAGGTTAAGGCCTGAAGTATTGGATACATCTCTCAGACATACGAAAAGCACATGATAGTGTAATAACTCAAGGAAAGAAGCAGGATGAGCCAGAAATGGCTGCACCCTGAGGTCACTGAGTGCACCCAAAAGAAATGTGATGCTGGTTAAATGTAACAAAAGACAAAAAGGGATAGGAAATGGCAAACAGAGAAATAATTAATAAGATTACAAGTACTGTAAAGTGGACATGTATAGAAGTATATATAACGATTATTTCTTACTGTCTCTCCCTCCCGCTCCCTCACTGTCTATCTACTTTTCCCTTTTTCCCAGTTGGTACTGAGCTCTGTCATGTAAAGTATGAAAAGTAAGTAATAAGACGAATGTGTACTTAACCCATTATATCGCACTCTGTGGGTACAAACATGGCTAAAACGAGGACCCTCAATGCAAACGACACATCTGTAGATAGCAATAGGTGAGCTATTAGTGCAACTAGAGCCTACTCTTATGTGTGTGGCTTATGTTTGGTTGCTGGGTGTTCTCAACAATGTTGTTATGCCTTGGACTTTATTGGGCAATTTCTTTTATTTCTATCGGCATAAAAGAAGGGGGGGAGTGAAAATGATACAAGAAGGTACCCACCTAGTGTGGGATGGTTTTAAACTAATGTGGGCCCGCAATGTGTCCACAAACCTTACTACCATACATAAGAACAAAACTATCAGGCTCCCGCTAGTTGAATATTCAGTAATTGACACTCCTGATCATGAATTTAATGTGTACGATATGAACAATCCTAACCCCGATGCTTTGATGTTGCCATATGTTAATGTCTATACAGCCTCACAATCTACCACAAGTGGCAGTTATATGTATGATGAAACTCACCTCCACCCTATTACCTGACACAATGTATTGGTAGCTGAGTCATGAAAAGAGTGTAAAGATGGGGACTGGGATATTCTCCATTTGTTATCAAAAGTTACTAAAAGCCCAAACTGGTCTTGGGGGGAACAGGAGATGGAAAAGGGGGGTGAGGCAGAAAAGGTATGACGCATATCATGGCCTGGGTTTAGATGTAGTAGAAGACCCACGCCATCCAGATCAATCAAACAAATGGTACTCAGACATGAGCACCATGGCAAAAGAAGCAACTAATGAGAGTTGCTATGTGTGCTCTTTGATACCCCATGCCTCGGGGACACCCAAAGTTGTATTACCACAAGAAGCGCCTATTGCTGAGGCTCAGTGTCTTATTCTTGCACTGTGTAGAATTAGAAGCACCTACCAAGCGCACACTGTCTCATTACAACTGCTGCAAAATGTAAAAACCTGCCACAGCAAGGCACAAGGAGTAATCTGTGTAAAGGAGCCATTTTTTGTTATCAAAGGGACAATGTTCACAGACAACAGGTGGCAAGAGGAACAAGTGATGTGCAAAGCAGAAGCCTTGCGAGGATCGTCGGATGAAAAATTTCAATGGATCAAAGAAACATGCACTCCAATCTGGTCTCAGCACATCGCCAAACTAACGTGGGTAACAGCTCTTGAAAAGCCAATCAAGATCCAACGTGAAATACAATATGAACTTTGCTTTCATGGTGAAGGGAAGGTGCCCCTGGGTGCAAACAAAAATTGCAACCAGACACTCATTTTGCCTGACATGAAGAAAAGAACAGTAGCTTTAATGGACACTTACTGGGTGTGTGGAAAGCAGGCGTACTTGCACCTCCCGCTGTTGTGGAGAGGTACCTTTGACTTGGCCATGCTGCACTCGGCCCTAATGGTAATTCCTGAAAGCCATATCCAAGGGGAGAGGGTGCCGGCCGAGATGTCCCAGGCACCCAAGGCAGCCCAGTCAACAACCGAAGAACCCCCTACGTATGATGTGCTATCGGAGGAGCAGCTAAAAGACAGGGTGTCGTGAAAACGGAGGGCATCAAATTACATCTCCACAGAATCCTCAGAACTCTTGGTGCAAGTCCCTCACAAGTTTAAACTTTTCAACTTGGCAGAGACATGTTTAGCATCACTCATACCAAGCATCCAGGCTCGAGCAAATGCCAAATGGCTGCAAATTGTTCGCTGGGAACTAATCCAGTTGGCCAATGACACTGAAGAAGGGTTCAACGTCATCAAAGTGGAACTCAGCATCCTGCGGTTGATGACAATGTAGAACAGGTACGTGCTGGACCTGCTCACAGCAATGGACGGTGCTGTTTGCCGAAAAATCAGGAGTGCATGTTGTACATTCGTGCCTTCTGCCGACGCAGACAATGGGACACTGTCACATGTGATAGCAGCAGTACACAGTCTTGGTGAAAGGATGAAAGAGGAGGGCGGCGTACAGCCAAGCAGGTGATTTGACAACCTGTTTGAGTGGGTCCCATCGTGGCTAAGGATGGCCATGAAACTGCTGATACTCATCGTAGTGTTTTTGCTGCTACTTTTTTTGTGTGTGCCAGGTAGGAATCATATGCTGTGCAAAGTCCATTCCTAGCAGTGAGTCAATGCTAAAATTCACCGGGCGGAGGTCTCCGTCAAAAATAAACGCACTCGTAAGTGAGTTTAACAATCATTTATTGCAATAAAACAAAGCTTCCGCGGAAGGGCCGACACGTAGCATCATCAGAGGGATGCTGCTAGTGTGTGCTGCCAGTGTTACGGTGAGCATGCTTTTCATAGGGAAACGATTACATTGAGTCTTATGCCTGGCTCAGAACCAGACATTTTCCAAACATACAAATTCCTGTCGGAACACTTTTGGCTGTATTCCCAGACATTGCGGCGAGATTTTACAAAGGCCGGGCATCGCAAATGGTCATCACTCATATAACTTATCTAAGCAAGTCATAATACTCTTCAGGATGCAGATATAACATTTGACATGTATGGTCGTACAACAAGCTAATTCATCACACTTGATACAGGGGGAATTTTGCAAGCTATACATATCCTGTTGCTGTAGTGATAATGATGTCCATTTATGGGCTGCTTAACAAAAGCAGGACATATCTTTTACAGAGTGACACACGAGCGCCTGGAACAATCCCTTTCACAAACATTCCAGTGAATAACAAAGTCAGTACAGATGGGTTTGTGCTTATGTTCCCAGGAAAGAGCGCGGATGTCGGACAATCATTATTTATAAAAGAGACCCTAGGGTCGGCGAACACATGCTGACCTGCAAAGCTGCACACTGTGGGAGGGAAGTGTAAAAGTGCGAACAGACGTTGTTTATGTAGCCTCACGGGAAAGGAGAGCCGGGGACATTCCTAAGTCTATGAGTAATATGCACTCGAGGTGAAAACCCTGGGCCTCGTGTACGGATACAAAAGCAGTTGGTTTAACATGGACATAATACTATAACATGGACAATGTTTTAAGTCTTGCTGAGGCAAAGAAAACATGGTAATTACATTATTTTGGTATTTACAAACGACCCTTTTGCGTCAGCAAGACTTTATCAATAATACGCCTGGTTTGGTTTGTATTTAATTATTCTTTCATTTTTATTATCTGATACGTCAATCTTGTGTAACCCCTCGATTGCCTCGTCGAATTTTATCATCTCATTAGTGACCATGGCATTTGTGGGCTTGGGTGTGAGTGTTCCCATCATTTTCCTGCAGCAGTCTCCTATGACGGATATGCACAAGGGAAAGCACTGGATGCAACAGCAGCAAGATGCTATTAATCCTCCCACGACGAGAAGAGGGGTGAGGAGCTTCCATCCCCAGCTTCATAATAAATCCCAGAACCAGGATGTCCCATCCCCGGGCCCAAATTCAGAATGGATTTGAGCTGCCATTTTATGCATTTCATCCATCCCTATAAAGATATCGGTGCTATAATCAGGTTTAAAGGTGCAGCAGGAAGTGCCAATTATTTTACAAGCCCCTCCTAACTCTGCCAGCATTGTGTCCAATACCAGTCGATTTTGTAATGCGACCATCCGGACTGCCTGTACTTCTTTAGTAAGGTTAGCCAGTATGTTGCCAGTCACATTTAATTCCTTCTCCACTAACCTATCCAGGTGCCTAATGCTTCTGGAATTCATAACTATTCCCATTGGCATCACTATGCCTTTTAGAAAATCAAAGAATTCATCCCACGTAGTGTCTTCCTTAGTGATAACACCTCTTTTCCTTCGCCCATAATTCCCCATACTCAATCTTGTTCTCCTAGTTTCTTTCCTTAAGTTAGCTGCTTCTAATGGTTTGTAATGTAGTCCCAACATTATATAGCCAACAGTACATCTGCCTTTCCAATAGCTAGGCAGCCAGAGGTAAGCATTTTCCCCACAAATAAACATGGCCCCTTCTGGAGGAAGGAGGGGTGCTGACAAACTGTTTAAATCCACTGTAATCAGGCAGGTGTGTTGGCCCATAAAGACACCCTTATGAGGCGGTTGGGTTCGTTGGTAACAAAAGGGTGCTTGTTGAATTATATTTTGCACGGGTATCGGGGAGGGTAGTTTTTCTTCCCTCCCATCTCCTGTATAAAGAAGGACCGGATCTAAGAACCTTGTATCTGGTGGACAGGGAGCGGATCTATTTAGATACCGGGTTGCGTTTGACGTCAGAGGAATGTGGGCCGATGAAACTTTAACTGTGTACGACCTCCGGTCCTCCCTTTTCCCACTATCGTAAATTGTCGAGTTGAGCATGTCGAGTATTTGTTCTCTATTCTCATCAGTTACCGAGCGCAGTAGTTCTTTATGTGCGTCATATTTACGGTCCATTTCTGCTAATTTCCTATTTGTATTTTCACCGAAATGGTCATCTGTTATAGTATAAGTGGAGGTATCGTTCCTAGAGGCACTCAAGAGAAAATTCCGCAGGGGCACGCAAGTATCATTTGTGGCGGGAATCGCGTACCATTCAGGTCCACTTTCATGGCTATGGGGAACATACGTGCAGATGTAACAATTGGTTTTATTTAGAATCTGATTCGTATAATTCATCCATGTCAGGATGCTATTCCTGGGGTGTTTCCTCCGATACTCCTGATCTACATGGGGAATAGTCACTGGTTCTAGTGTAGGGGGCTGCGATGTGGTAGGTAGCAGGTTAAGGGCAGCATAAATATCATGATGCTCAAGGTACCAGAGGAATATGGCGAACCCTATTGTTATAAAAATACAGACAAGGGATAAAATGAACTTTTCCTTTGGGGTGCATGCATATCTATTTACTCAGGGACGCCTCTGTCCCGCATCCTCATTATCCATTTTAACAACCTACTTTGTTCCCTCGCACAGGGCTGATCCCAGGTGGCTAAGTTCCGGAACTTGGCTGTCAAATGTCACTATATATATATATATATATATATATATATATATATATATATATATATATATATATATATACATATATATATATACATATATATATATATATATATATATTTTACACAAAAGGTTCAAAGTCCCTAACAATTACCCTAACGGTGCCGTTCGTTTATGCGCTAGATCGCAAGGGTTGCACAGTATAACCCGTCCTGCTGTCACCACTTCTGGCTCCTACCTTGACTCGTCTTGTTGAGGCTACTTCCTACCCTTGGGGGGTGCTGAGACCATTTAACCTGTGTCTTGGTGGGACTACTTCATACCCTGGAGGGGTTGCTGAGGCCATTTCATCTGTATTTTTCAATTGTCCTTGCTTGTTCTGACCCTTTACCAAGTCCTTTCTCAGCCAGATGTCAGAGTTCAAACATAGGCAATCAATGTTGCTTCCTGGGGCGCAAGTTATACCTTGGAGTGTCCTCCGTTAGTTCGGCGGCAAAATGATCTGTGTCCTTGGTCGGGGGGTGGAATATCTGAGGTGGTGCCTTCTTGAGATGATTGGCGTGTATCGACGTCTTGTGACCCGGTACCTTGACAGCGGTTTGTGTTGCTAAGAGGACCAAGAATGGTCCCTTCCAGCGGGCTTGCAGGCAATTTGTGCGATCAAAGCTCTTTACCAGGACATAGTCCCCTGGTTTGATGGCGTGGCCCTCTCCTTCTAGGGCCGGCGGAGCTGCTTCTTTCACCTGTTGATGGATAATAGATAGTTTATGTGTGAGTTCAGCACAGTAATCCCTCAACAATGGCTGTTCAATGTTACCAAAAACCCTTGGTTTAGGGACAGACCAGGCACTTGGGGGGCGGCCCATCACGATCTCAAAGGGGGACAATTTGTGTGTCCCCTTTGGAGTGGTCCGCATACTCAACAATGCCAAAGGAAGGGCATCTGGCCACTTCAGGTTTGTGGAGGCACAGATTTTTGCCAATTTGTTTTTAACTACGCCATTCGATCGTTCAATATCCCGGCACTCTTGGGATAATAAATGGAATGGAATCGCTGATCGATGCCTAAGGCAGTACATACATACTTCACAACTTGACCAGTAAAGTGTACTCCGTTGTCGGAATACAGAAGGCTGGGCACCGTGTACTGGGGCACCCAGTATTTCAGGATACATTTAGCTGTGGAAATAGCAGTGTTGTCTCTTAGGGGGTAAGCATCCGTCCAACAAAGGAACCCACACCTCATTACAAGACAATATTTTAGTTTAGCAACTGGTTCCATTTGTATAAAGTCCATGTATACTACTTCAAATGGCTGCGTAGGGAGTCTGCTACCTTCACAGATTTGCCCACATTGTGCTGGAGGCAGATGGCACACTGTGCTGCCCACCTCCTGCAATACGATCCAATTTTCCGGTTCTTCCACACCTTGCTTAGAATATCCTCCATTGCACCTGCATTGACATGGGCATTCCCGTGCGCCATGTCAACTACCATGGGTAAATAACTGTCAGGGAGCAACCACCTTTGTCCATTGTTACTGTCCTTAGTCCATGCTTTAATTTCGCAATCTACCGCTTCTCTTTGAATGTCCTTTACTATCTCCTCAGGGTCCTTTCCCAATTCACCCTCATCCCTCTTCCCAAACACATTCCTTTGCAGCATGTTACACTCTGGAAGGGGCAGTTTACAGTGTTCCATGGCATATTTAGCCACCTGGTCTGAAAAATCGTTTCCCTGCCCCACAAAATCTACCACCTTTTTATGGGCGGAGCATTTCACTATAGCCACCTGAGCGGGTTCAGCCAATGCCGTCAATAATTTGTTTATCAAATGACCATGTTTTATTTTGGTACCACGTGAGGTGAGAAGCCGTCTTTCTTTCCATAGCAGGCCAAAATTAAAGGCCACACCATGTGCATAGGCTGAATCTGTATAGATGGTTACAGCTAGACCTTTGCTTAATTCTAGAGCCTTTGTCAATGCCCTTAATTCTGCAGCTTGCGCTTATAACTCGGGTATGCGTTCCATATGGACAATTTCACTTTCAGTTGTAATCGCGTACCCAGCCACTGTCTCCCCACTTTCCAGCTTGTAACACGAGCCATCACAAAATAGAACCCCATCACCTCCCTCTAGGGGAAGGTCACTCAGATCGACCCTACCTCGGGTCTGCTCATTAGTGCGTATAAGGCAATCATGCATGTCTTGATCTCCCTCACCACTCGGCAAGGGCAAAAAGGAAGCTGGGTTTAAAGTATTACATCTCATGATAGTTACATTTGGTGCAAACAATGTCAATTCATATTGTGTCAAGCGGGCTGCTGTAAGATGCTGGGTTTGAGTTCTATTGAGCAACACATCTACGGCATGGGGAACTCTCACAATTATAGCAGTTCCCAGCACTAAACCAACACTCTGTTTGAGAGCTACTGCTGCTGCGGCAACTGATCGCATGCAAGGGGGAAGTGCCGCAGCCACACTGTCCAATGTGCCAGAGAAATAAGCACAAGGCCTTTGCTTTCCGTTTTCTTCCTGAGTCAATACAGCTAGGGCGCAACCTTTTTGTTCATGTACAAAAAGAGTAAATGGCTTGTCATAATTGAGTGTCCCAAGCCCGGGGGCACTACACAAGGCGCTTTTCAAAGCGTCGCAGGCCTCTCTCATTTCTTGCGTGCAGATGAAGGTTATCTGATCCTTCTCTGTCTTCAGACATTGTAACAGGGGTTTTGCTAGCAGGGAGAACTCAGGGACCCAATGGCGGCAATATGAGGTGATACCCAACAGTCGTCTCAATTCTTTAAAGGTACTGGGATAGGCCATTTCTTGGATTAATCGTACCCTTTCAGGTGACAGTGATCGACCCTCTGCAGTGAGGACATATCCCAAATAATCAACCTTAGGCATTACATATTGCATTTTCTTAAGCGACACTTTGTGATTATGATATGCCAAATGTTGTAACCCGATCAAGGTACCTTCTTTACAACTTAATTCAGTGTCTCCACAAATAAGAATATCATCCACATACTGGATGAGCATCACACCAAGGGGTAACACAATTTCATCCAATTGTTGTTTTAGTGCTTGGCTAAAGATAGCTGGGCTCTCTGTGTAACCTTGGGGCGCTCGACAAAACCTATATTGCCATTGTGCTAACACAAAGGAGAAAAGGTATCTGGATTCTTCAGCTATGGGTATGGAGAAAAAGGCATTTTTCAAATCCACGATCCTAAAATAAGTAGCCGTGGGGGGGCATAGTAAGAATACTAGTCACACTGGGGACAACTGGATACCTGGGGTCCACAACCTTATTAATTCTCCTGAGATAAATAATAAATCTGTATGGGGTCACTTCATCTCCTTTCTTATGGACTGGAAGAACCGGGGAGTTACAGGGACTGTCATCACATTCCTCAACAACCCCAAGCTGCATCAGGTCCTGTACAATCCTAACCAATGCTGCTTCCCCTACTGGAGATATTCTATACTGTGGGGTTCGGGGTAGAGGGACACCATGTTTTACCTTGATCACAACAGGGGGAATGTTCAAAACCCCCACATCATTACTACTAGTAGCCCAAAACTCTGCGGGCAATGCCTGTAATTCTGGCGGCAAAGGTTCAGTCAAATAACAACCACCAACTTTGGATTTACATATGGTCATTCGCACACCTGTCGGAGAACAATAAATGGTTGCATTTAGAGCTTTCAAAAGATCTAATCCAAGGAGATTCTCGGGACACTTGTTAGTAAGTAACCATTTGTTAGTCAATTTCACTCCACATATAGATGTTTCAACTTTCTGAGACACTGGAGTACATATGGGTTCCCCACCGAACCCTACAGAAACCTTATTTTCACCCGATAGTGGAACTGAGGGGATGACTTGGCGTCAACCGAGCTGTTACCTGCCCCGGTGTCAACCAAGCATTTAACGGTGGAGTGCTGTCCTATTTGTAATTTAACATATGGTCCTTTCTGGTCTATAGGAACAGACACCGCCTCCCCAGGTTCACTAGGGGCGTTTCAACTCATTGCTGCTGTGTTATCAAAGAACATCATTCCACTCAGTTCATCTTCCGCAAACCCATTGCCATTCACTTCAACCATTTGTCGCTGCGCCGCGCCAGTTGAGAATACATTATTTTCAGGGTTTACAAACCTTCCCTGTCCTTGGGGTGGTCCCGTATGAGGTCCACCTCGGCCTCTTCCTCTCCCACCCGCCGGTTGACCCCCTTGTGCCATCAATATAGGACACTCGTTTTTCCAATGCCCCGTCTGTTTGCAAAATGAACACTGATCAATTTGTGGGGGTGTACATTGTGGGGCATTACCTGCTGGGTTTCTTACCTGGGGTTTCTGCCCCTTTTGTTTACTATAATATGGTTGTACCAGTTGTTGCATTAGCACCTTATTTTTTAAGTTCCTGTCTGCCTGTTTCTTACCTTCAATTTCTTCCTCCTCCTGCCGTTTGTAATATTTAGCCATCTCTAGAATCTGGGATGGAGTGCTTGCCTGCCAAGTGCTCTCACCCAATTTGAGTGGTTTCTTAATTCCTTTACGCAAACCTTTCACAAAGCCCATGGCAAAATACCTCTGACCCGTAGGGTTGCTAACAGACTGACCACTGTGTGCCTTAAATGCACTTTCAAATTTCAGGAAATAGTCCCCAACTGTTTCTACAGGACCCTGTATAACAGCATCCAATTTTTCAACATTCACATCTACCTCTGGCAACACGTCACTTAATGCTTTTAATATTCTCGTCCCTAGTGTTTTCAGGCCCTCTGGAATGGGGTCAATTGGTTTCCGGTCTGTATCCTCTTTTTCTAATGCTGTCCAATTAATAACATGGCCAGGAGGGTCCTGAGATCTAAAGGGTTCCCATACATCAGCCGGTGTCACGGCAGACATCACATGATCAATGTCCTGCAAAGTCAAGGTACACATTTTGAATAGCGCTCTTAGCTCCCTATAGAATCCCGCGGCGTTAGTCCTAGGGTCCGGGGTGCTTTTTATTATACTAAACAATTCTGCTCTAGTGAGGGGTACATAGACATATGTCTTGGTTACAGTGGGGTCTTTGGCTGGGTCTACATTTGCTGTAACAATAGGCGCGCATTCCCTCAGGGGTGCCATCATTGGGGTTTTTGGGAGAAATACTTCTAATAATTCTTTGAACAATCTGCGCGTCCTGAGATCCTCTACTTCCCAATTAGGTTTGTACGTTTTTAACTCGGCCACGCACTCTCTCATCTTTTTATAAACTTCCTCCCGCCCACCTGTTCCACATTCCGATCCTATTCTGTTCAAAAGTCCTTCCAGACATACCAGTCGAGTTGCCTCGCTATGGGTGGCAAATATGTCCGTCCAATATTCTAACTTCCCTGGCTCCTCTATTTAAGTATCCTTTTAGTCAAAGCGTTAGCCGTTTGCTTGGCATCACGCAAGGACTGCGTTCTTCTACAATTTTCCTCTTCTTCCCACATCAGTTGGTCGTGGTAATCTTTAATTTCCTTAGTTACCCGGTCAATTATCTGATTGTATTTATCCCATAGAGCTGCCCGATCCTTTTCAGTGTCAAGGTCCTTATAAATGTTATGCAAACCCACGGGCCACAGGCGCTCGGCATCATCTCTCAACCACTTATTAACAAGGTCGCAATGTATTCTCATTACCTGGCGAAATTCCTTCTTCTGGCAGGTGTTGAATTTCTGTTTTACCCCTCCAGCCGGGTTATCAAACAAATCGTTTGCTATGTATTCTAACCTGGCAAATTCAACCGGAGTGAAGAAGGGCGGCTTTCTAGGCAAATGCCCTGCTTCCTCTTCCTCGGTACTATTTGGATCCATGGTGCCGATCTGGGTACCATATGGGGGTGGGGGTGGAGGAGGAGGTGCAGAAGGCACTTGAGGCGCAATATTAGATGGGGATGTGACAAGTACTGTTAGTCGCAAAAGATTTTCTGTTAATGTGACTGCATCCTGATCAGCTTCGATGTTAAAACTGGCGATTTCCTTTTCTGTTTTAGGGAGAAGTGGGTACATACCTTTACTATATTTTACTAGGGCAGCCCGATCCTCTACATCTAGCTGGTGCTCAAATTCTTTATTATCCAACTCACAGGCCTTCTCCTGCAAGGTTCGTTTTTGTTTCTTTCTATCCTTTTTTATCTTGGGACATTTTCTGCTTTATCGCTTCTGTTCGCCACTGGCGGATAGCATCATGCTGGGCGGGGCGGACCTTCTTTCTTAATAATACTAATGCCAAATGCTCGATTATTTTAACATCAAAAGTCCCGACTTTAGGAGGCCATCTAAGTTGAACGGACTTCTTTGTGTAGTCCTCCCAATCTTTGCAAAACTGTACCGCCCCCAGCCCATAGTTAGTTAGCATAGTATAACACGGAGTGCCTTCAGCAGGCGCATGCATAGGTTCCTCATTTTTATTTCAGTCACACAAGTTTCCCATTATTAAATAAAATACCTTACCAAACCCAAATAATACGTACCATAAAACTGATACCAATTGTGGCTTACCGTCCACCAATACAATTTCTGCAGATACAATTCACTCACCGCACCAAGGAGACCTCCCCTCTGTCTGGTTCATCTGGTCCTTGGCAGAGCAGTCGTCTCTCCTTCGTCCTGATCTCCGTCTCCAGATGAGGACTTGCGCTTTTACAGAAAAGGTGCAATAGAATTTGGGCCCAATAAGTCGTCAGCCGGAGACGGGAGCTCACTGGAAGGCACGCATCAAAGCGATGGGCTGCATCTGCACGGCCACCAGCCAGGGACGCCAATTAGTCAATGCTAAAATTCACCAGGCGGAGGTCTCCGTCAAAAATAAACGCACTCGTAAGTGAGTTTAACAATCATTTATTGCAATAAAACAAAGCTTCCGCGGAAGGGCCGACACGTAGCATCATCAGAGGGATGCTGCTAGTGTGTGCTGCCAGTGTTACGGTGAGCATGCTTTTTATAGGGAAACGATTACATTGAGTCTTATGCCTGGCTCAGAACCAGACATTTTCCAAACATACAAATTCCTGTCTGAACACTTTTGGCTGTATTCCCAGACATTGCGTCGAGATTTTACAAAGGCCGGGCATCGCAAATGGTCATCACTCATATAACTTATCTAAGCAAGTCATAATACGCTTCAGGATGCAGATATAACCTTTGACATGTATGGTCATACAACGAGCTAATTCATCACACTTGATACAGGGGGAATTTTGCAAGCTATGCATATCCTGTTGCTGTAGTGATAATGATGTCCATTTATGGGCTGCTTAACAAAAGCAGGACATATCTTTTACAGAGTGATGCACGAGCGCCTGGAACAATCCCTTTCACACACATTCCAGTGAATAACAAAGTCAGTACAGATGGGTTTGTGCTTATGTTCCCAGGAAAGAGCGCGGATGTCGGACAATCATTGTTTATAAAAGAGACCCTAGGGTCGGCGAACACATGCTGACCTGCAAAGCTGCACACTGTGGGAGGGAAGTGTAAAAGTGCTAACAGACATTGTTTATGTAGCCTCACGGGAAAGGAGAGCCGGGGACATTCCTAAATCTATGAGTAATATGCACTCGAGGTGAAAACCCTGAGCCTTGTGTACGGACACAAAAGCAGTTGGTTTAACATGGACATAATGCTATAACATGGACAATGTTTTAAATCTTGCTGAGGCAAAGAAAACATGGTAATTACATTATTTTGGTTTTTACAAGTGCAATGATGATGGTGACAATGGGCAACCCAGCAAAGGTGCTTCAGGTTGCGCAAGATGCCCAAGTACAAACTGGAGAGAATCCAGAATGCAAATATCGAATGACTGCAGTGTATGACACAGGAGACAGGGTAGACAACCTCCACCACACCACAATCAAAGAATCTTATGAATTAGAATGGTACAAGGAGGTATGGGTAGATCTAACTGGAGATGGTGGGTGCATTTATCTGACCTGTACTCTGGATGAATATGCACAAAGAGGTCAAAGCCTCTGATCGGTGTGCAGGTGGATGCCAATAATGGGAATTGGGATGAAGCTGTGTCTGAGGCAGAAGAACGGAAACGTTTGAAAGCCTTAGCATCTTTGTTACTTTAGTAAAAAAAGGGGGGGAATGTAAGGGAGGAAGGTTTGTTTGGGCCCCCCTACATTCTGGGCGAGGTGTACGTTATGCTCATCCAATGGTTGGAGACGTTCCCTTGTCTGAGCCCCAGTGACAGGTGTGAGGAAGCCATTGAATGACACTTATCCAATGCACCTCACACGACCCCAGAGACTCCATTTTGTATAAGTCACAACTCCATCTTTTGACTAGGCCCCACATGAAACTCTGAGGCAAGCCTGCACCTCTCCCCTGTCCAGCGCTGTGCACAGCCAGCCTGACAACCCCCACCTCCTCCCCACTGTCTGCGCTGTGGCTGTCCTGTTCTCATGGAAGCATGGGCATGAATTGTTGCAAACTGACACTGTATCTCTCCTCTTCCTCTGAGATCACTGCCCTGTGTGTGACCAGACCGGAGCCTGGCTCTTGAAAACCATTTGTCTCCACAAACCTGCCCCTGCTCTGACAACCCCCACCTCTAAGAGTTACTGTCTGCATGAACCTCAAGCACCTCATCTCTTTGGTGTAGCAGTGGTGGGACCCCTGCCCATGGGCCACCCTTGATTGCTCCCACATAACTAATCCTGAGTAAACATATATTGTCCATGTACTAACAAGTTCCGACACCCTTATTTGATCCTTGAGGCGCCTGATAAATGTGCCTTAGAATTACCCATCAGATAAGGCACCTGGACCACCGCACCTCTGTCCCACTATGGTCCAGGTTAAAAATGTGCACCTTTGCCTACAATTTATAGATGACAATGTATTATGATGAGTTTTATGTATCGTATTAAATCTTGCATGCTCATGATTACGATGAAGCTTAGCTTAGTTAGAATTATAACTATGTGGACATGGCTTGATCCTTCACCCCTCCCTGATGAGCCCAGCTGCCCCGCATGCCACAAGAAGCAACAAGTTCAGCATTAGCCGGTCAAATGGCACAGTGAGTAGAGTGCTCGCTTTGGCATCTGTGCAGATCCTGCTAATGCAGGTTCGAATCCTGGCAGGGCCAAACTCATCCTTCCGAGGTCGATAAATGAGCACCACACACCGTGGGTAATAATAAGCAGCGCTCAGATACCTGAGGGTTCGTAGCGCTATATAAATGCCAAATTATTATTATTATTATTATTAGCCAATCAAGCAGTACTACAACTATATATTGTATACTGTCTTGTTTAACGAAACAATGAAATGTAATCATGTAATCCTTATAGCACACGTCATAGATGACTTGTTTTTGACTTATAATGTGATGTTTCTGTATTATTGGCAGAGCGCTCTCAGAACAGCAGAGTCCTCTGCATGCCTCTTCTTATTTTTACATAAAGATATCTTTGATTCACTCGCAATCTCTCCTGGTCTCATTCCCTACTGGGGTGTGTCCATCAGTGTCTATTCGTATGGGTGTTTAATTGTAAGTTTGGGGAATGACCACTTTCAATATTTCTTGGGGAATAAGCTCAGAATTGTCCATCTCCTCCGGTATCAAACAAGACTATATCGAGGCAGAGGCAGCAGAAGGATTTTCTTTCCACTCCTTTAAGCGATTTATATGGTAACGGTGGGTCTTTCTTTCCTGTCAGGTTGGGCTATTTTATAGGTACAGGTCCCCGTTTGCTCTAGTAACTCATATGGCCCATGCCACTTTGAGGCAAGTTTATTTTCAGAGGTAGGTAAGAGGACTAATACCTTTTGTCCTACTGAAAAGGAGCTTAAATGTACTTTTTTGTCATAGGTGGACTTCTGTGGGGCTTGAGCTTTTTCCATGTGAATGTAGACTAGATTTCGAACGAGTTTCATATGCTCTCACGATTGGGTAGTTTGTGAGAGAGGAATAGATGCCTCTTCTCATGCTTCCCAGTTCTTCCGAAGCTTGTCTAAGAAATCTCGTGGTTCTTTACCGTAAGGTAGTTCAAAAGGAGTGAAGCTGGTGGATGCCTATGGGGTCTTTCTTATTGCAAATAAGGCCATGGGGATGATGCTATCCCAGTCCTTTCCATCCTTATCTACCAATTGTCTTCATATCATTTTGAGGGTTTTATTAAATCTCTCTACCAATCCCTCCGTTTGGGTAAACTCAGGTTCTTAGGGTAGAAATATGTAGTAATTCCTTGACTTTACCCATGATTTTGCACATAAAGCTAGATCCCTGGGTTATGGGTGAAAGGATCGAATACAAAGGATCGAAATGCAATACATTTGAGTCAAAAGGACCGGGAAAGACCCCCCCAAACCCCTGTTTTTAGGCCAAAAACCATTAATTTTACCTATACCAAAACCCCCCCAAATAAATGCATTAAAAAAAAGGCATTCAGTCTTTTTTTTCGGTCCTTTTGACTCTAATGTATTTCATTCAATCCTTTTGTGTTCGAATGAATGACTGGACACCGGATCCCTGATCTGTTAGAATTTCCTCTGGGAAACCAATCCTAAAAAAGAATGGTAATATGTGTATTAAGATTAGCTGGGTTGTATTGTTCCGCATGGGGAACGCCTCTGGATACTGGGTAGTGTAATCAACGATCATGAGGGCATATTTATTACCCGGTCTAGAGGTCACTAACGGTCCAATGATATCCATCCCACTTTGGGAGAAAGGGACTTTTATGATTGGTAAGGGGTTTAGAGGGGCAGGTAAGGAAATATGTGTGATGGTTCTCTGGCATATTTCACATTCTTTATGTCAGCATGGATACCTGGGCAATAGAATTTCCCATTGATGTGTGCTTGGGTTTTATATTTTCCTAAATATCCCCCTGTCAAATGAGAATGTGCAATTTCTAGCACATCTTACAATGGGTTTTGGGGATTACTAATTGAGTTTTACTTAGGCCTTCTCTGGAGGTTTCCTTTCTATATAGTAATCCCTGTTTAAGGAAGAAAAAGAGGCTCCCCTTTTCTAGTCCTTCTCCCTCAGGAATCACCTGCAATAAAGCCTCAGCAAGTGCTGGATCATTTCGCTGGGCGAAGGCTACATCGGGCAGGATGGTAGGTTCCTCTTCCCTCTTTGCCTCAGTGATGGGTGGGTCATCAGCCTCTCCAAAGCCTAAGCTACCTCTCTCAATTTCTTCTGGTTCACTTTCTTCTTTAAAACAGGGAACTAAAGCCTTCTCAAGAATTCCCTGTGGAATTTTGTCCCCGTGATGTATTTCAAACAGAGTTTCGCCATGGTCCTGTAAGAGAACCTTTATGACTCCCTGGAAGTGGGGATCTATGACACCTGCTAGAATGGCCAATCAAACTTCCAGGCTAGGCCAGATTTTGGGGGTGATCTTATATAACAACCCCCCGGGGGTATTAGGACTACATCTGTGGTAATCATCCCTCTTTTCCCTGGAGGGATAGTAGCTTCTCTGCTGCTACAAATATCAAAGCCTATGAATATTTTTGTGGTGGTAGAGGGATCTGAGGCTCTGTGACTACGTTTCTGGCATTAGGGACCCCCAATTTGTCTCAATTGAGTCACATCCCACTCTGACACCACACATAAGGAAGGCATGGTATCAAACAGTGAAGACAGAGACTAGTGATCACAGTTCAAGGGTGTTTATTGAACTTCAATGGGTTGGTTAAACGCCTATCTAAACCTAAATCTAAGGATGGGAGCAAGGTACGACCATCAAATAATAACGCAGTCCTAGTCAAGTCTCTGTCAAAATAAAAGGTCCTATACTAATAAACCTATTGCCAATCCTTACTTCAAAATACACAGGCTTGTTGACAATCATGGTTGTGGAAGTTAGGAACATCAGGACTTTTCCCTCTACAGAGGTTGCCCTATTTCTTGGGACCTTGACCCCAAAGCGTGGGTTCTTGAATTTTACAAGGGGGCCCAACAGCCACAGGAACTTACGCTGGAAGCAGGTTTTTAGAAAATAATGCACGTCATGAACAATGACACCTGCCCCCTTCTCCTCTCTGTTTACATTCTTAAAGCCCAACCCCCTTCCCCTCAGGGACCCATCAAGCACACACATTGATTCAACTGAAAGTGCCACCTGCCATCGGGTTCAGAACATGCTTTTCATGCCCATAGCGCATAGGCTTTTGATCGGTCCATACATAGCTCTTTCCATTCTGTGCATCGCCGTCTGAAACTCACTTAGGGGGAGGGGGGCCTGGCCTCCTGGCAATTCAGGAGAATTCATGCTTCACCTCGGCACCATGGCCCTCTTTTGTATGGGTATCCCGGTTTTCTGCTCATCTACCATATCCCCATATACACCGCTCGCTTCCTTCTATCTCTCCTCCTCTCCCACAACCATTTGAAGTAAAGATGTGTTATACATTTGATAATCACCACGGTTTTGATCCTAGGCACTTTATTCATGGACTTTTTGTCAACTTCGACCAATTACATACACATATGCATGTATATGTATATGTAGGGGTAGGGGATTAGGGGGTGAAGTGGTATTCTAGAGCAAGGTATGGGGGTCCCTATTACAAAAGAAAAATGCTTGAATTCATTTCAGCGAAAAGTGCATGATTTAAGTGCATGCACACAATTAAAAACACAGCAATCAACAAAGGTGATAAAACTTCCAGTATATTAGTTCCCATCCTTAACAAATATTCAATTTCAGTTTTCGTTATATTTAACTATGTTTTAATCGTTATATAGAGATAGGACTAAACCCGGGGACCTCATTTGGGGGTCACCAGGGGTCGCAAATGCGACCCCTGGGGTCTCCCTTGCTACCCCTGTGGTCTCCCTTGTTACCCCTAAAAAAACAAAAGGAAAGAAAGCAATTCATTTTTTTCTTTTTCTTTTTTTTTTTTTTTTAAATGTAAGCCTATGGCCAGCACCATGTGGCTCTTTGTTTCTGACTTGCCTGGGTTTCTTGCTCAGGCCTCTCAACAAAAAACAGGGGGTTCCACAAAAGTAACACCTTGAGCAGTGACCCTGAATAAGAAAGAATAGAAATAACAAATAATTTGTCATTCTAGATATACAATAATTGCTAGACTCATTATATTTCATAGAGTGAGTGACTGATTTAGTCTGTTCTTAAACACATGAACTCAGCCTTTCATCCTTCCGAGGTCGATAAATGAGTAGTGAGTACAACACAGGTTGGATGATATTGTATGTATATTTTTTCTATTTAAAGCGCTTAAGCCTAAGTGCTATATAATAACACATCATTATCATTTGGCCTTGGACTTCTGATTGCAGTCACAGTAATTTGGAAATATGGGCCTACACACACTGATATTAACGATACATATGGTGATCCATTCTTGTATGAAATGCATATCACAATGTGATATCACAACCAAATTTTTCGTAGTGTACTTAGGAACAATGGTATGTGATGCCACTTCCTGTTTTGTGAAGGGGCAAAAAGTTGTGTTCCGTCGCTTCCTGTGATGTCACTTTGGGGTGGGGTCAAATGGCATCACTTCCAGTGATGTCATCAGAGGTAAAGACAGGGTCGTGTGATGTCACTTCCGCTACCCCTGGCATTTTGATGAAATGACGTCCCTGACTAAACCTGTTTAAACGGACTCGTCTTGCTTGCTGCATTCGGTTGCATAGTGTAATGCGAGGCCACTTTAAAAACATTGCTATGGCCACTTTTAGTTACCAGTCCACCCCCAACTGGGCTAGCTCTTGAAATGTGTGTCTTCCTACTCTGGCTGAATCTCCTGGATGTTCTGTCCTATTCAGAGCGGAGAGAGGAGCCATGTCAGTGGTTCAGGGGTGCACTGGCCTACAGGGAATTCTGGGGATTTGCCGGTGGGTCTCTATTCCATGGGCCTCTTTTCTATGGGTGCCCTGGTATTGTGTTGCTCTTAGCCTGTCCTTTTGAAGTACAGACTGTGTTTTAAAGCTACCAGGATCTTACTTATCACTTCTTAAAATGCGTTGTCTTTTTTTATGTTTAAATAGCTTTTAATCATTATTTAGAGACAAGTGTGTCTTAAAATTCACCACTCGGACCCATTTTCTTTCAAATGTTCTTCTGGGAGATCCCCTGCCCCAAGGAAGCCCCACTTGGAGGGGTTGGGCTTGCTCGCAAGGTCTAATATGGGGCAACTTTATAATACATTTCCAGGGACAGTTGTGGTTCGCAGGCACCCCTGGGCCCTGCGCTCGCAACTTATCATGTTGTCCTTCAAGACGTTTCATTGTCTCCATGGTGAAGGGCGAGGCGGAAGCTGCTCGTCGAGTCTTCCGGAGCCTTTTACCGTCAAGTGCATTGGCAGGAAGAGCCACCGGGGAACCTTCATAATCGCTCACACATGCAGGTTCCGGCGACATTGTTTCATTTGTCACCACATCCCATGGAATTCACTTAAGCCTTTAGGAATAGTGCACAAAAGCTGGTCGATGATCAATTGTTAACATCTGTCCCCATTCACAACGACCAGCATGTCCCGAGCTTGAAAGAGGCACACTGGGATACTTTCACTATCTGTCCGCTTCCTCGTTCTTTCCCCTGTTGCAGCCTATGTTTATTGCCCTCCAGATTCAAAAGAGCCAGTTCCCGAACACCATTTTATTTCATCCCATGTACAGCTCTCCGTTGCCATTGATCATATAAAGCAAGATTAGAAAAAAATACCGAACACAAACTGCTTGTGAGGGGCCATGCTTGAAAATTGCATTTCCAATCTTGTATGCTGGTACCGAAAATATTAGCGAATGTGTACCATTGAAACCGATTCAGACAACTGAAGGGTTTTCATGGGTATAGGCAGAAGCGACCACTCGTCACCGACTAAAAAGTTAAAATCCCACTGCAGGCAAATGTCCAACTCCAGGCCTCGAGAGCAGGATCCATGTTGGATGTTTATGATACGCCTCTTTAATATTCATGAAACAAATTTACATACACGCATTCTAAATGTATGCACATTTTCCTCGTGGATATTAATGAGGGACATCATGAAACCCCGCCAGAGTCCGGCTCTCGAGGCCTGCAGTTGGACAACCCTGTGTGACAGTGAAACTCCAAACAGTAACACTAGATGGCAGACTTAGTACATACAAGGGTTTGTAAGAAGTCACTTTTTTAAATTAAACTTTAGAATCCAGTTTCTGAGCAAGTGGTCAGAATATTGTATTTGTGTAAGTTATTGAATAATAATAATGGACCTGATTTCGACTGACAGTAGTGGTAAAATATTTGGTTTGCCACTAGCCTGTGTTTTACCACAAATACCCAGTTTCGTTTTCGTTACCTCCACACAAAAGCAGAACTGCATGTGGTAATTACCACAATCGCATGCAGTCATTACCGGAGCCCAAGGAGTCCTATGCAGGAACGGTAAATTAACGTGCAAGTATTACCCGAGGTAATGCAGCCAAACTCACAAGCAGGCCCAGTAGCCATTGCCTGACATCCTCCAAGCCCCAAATGGTGTAGACGCTCTTCCTTACACTGCACAGCAGGAGAGGTAATGAATACACTGTACTTGGCGGGGCACACTGAGAACGTAGTGCACAAAGTCATTTTTGTGCTTTTTTGAGCTATGGTGCAAATTTGTAGAGAACAATATTGCCCATGGTGGTGTTAAATAACATAGGTTGACATGGTCTCCCTTTTTGTGTATTGGGTGTTTTGTAAGTGTGTGGTCAATACTAGCACACCAATGAGCTACACATTAAAATAAATATATAAATAAACTAAATTAACAGGTGGAATCTGGCACCGAGTCAAATTTACCAGCACCATGTGAATATCGCTCTAGGTAATTTAGCACCATTAAAGCAAAACATCAAAGACATGCACTCTGGCAATACATTCTTAATTTGCACTAACCACTTCAGGTTATGCAATTCAACTCCCAAGAGGTGTGGTAGTTTAAAGTACGCTGATGAAGATGCTAACATGCCTACGGTACCTCTTGACATGTTGTGAGCATTGCTCTCTGTGCTCTGTTTCAGGAACAGCCGCAACAGGAAACAAACACACCCACAATGAAACATATTTGCTGCACAAGATAGGTAATTCCATGGGCTTCATTAAAACACGTGTCTTCATCCTACACAACTTTCCACTGAAGGTCCTCATCCTGCCTACACACTCGTTAGTTGTTGGTGAGTAACATTGTCCAATTGTGTATCTTAAGCTAAACCTCTCTGCTTTCAAAGCACTGGGGGATGTTTTGCATCATTAGCTTAAGTGTTTTGAATAACCTCAATGTATGTAATATATTTGACTAAGCACACCCTAACCCAAAAGCTACTAAACGATCTAATAAGGATATATGACTTCCAGGACACTACATACATGGCCTGGTTCATTTGGCAGGATTTGGCCAAGCTGGGTGCATGCATGAAACAAATCATGACTTTTTTCCGAATTCCAATAGGCCTGAGATTCCTTTACACACCTCATTCCATCATTTCTCTCCTATAAAGAGAGGTTCTCACTTTTAGATTATGAGGGAGCTAGATCGGGTATTTATGAAGCTTATGGCCTGGATGGGTGCCGCCACACACTCACTCTGACCCTGACCCTGACACAGGGGCTGCCTCGCACGGTGAGAAATCCGAAATTGCCTTTGAATTCCTCATTTAAATGGTGGTGATATTTTAAATGGTACCATTCCATGCTCCACAGGAGGAGTTCCTATGGATTCTAATGGAATAAGTTGAATGAAGTTGATTGTATTAGCACTTCTTTTGCTCAGGATCTTGGCCAGTATGTAATAGAGCCCAAATGTGTGGGCACGTCGATCCCCTATAATGTTGGACAATGGGCCTCCTTACACGGTAGGCGGTAATGGTTAACGGCCACCGTTAATGGTAATGGTGACCGTTAACCATTACCGCCTTACTACGAGGTCCATTAGCGGGTTGGTGCTTTAACGCCTGCTTTTTGCAGGCGTTAAAAACCAACCCGCTAAGGGACCTCGGAGCTAATTACGGCACCGCAAAATTGCGGTGCCGTAATTAGCGCCTTCCACCTTCCCATAGAGCCCTATGGGGCAGGAATGGGAATGGGGAAGGGCAATGGCGGAAGGGGGATTTACCGCCCCTCCAACCTTGGAATGGGGCGGTAAATCCCCTTTCCGCCAAGGCGGTGCCGGTATTTTACCGGCATGAGCCATGGCGCTAATAGCGCCATGGCTCACCGCCTTCCGTGTAATGAGGCCCAATGTGTTTTTCATACATATCCAAGACAATGCTTAGAACATATTGAATGCATATTAATTTCCATACAGTTGAGTGGGGCCAACGAAAAGGCTTTAAAAATTCTGAAACACATTTTACAAAAAGGTTCCCCCGCTTGCTCAAACTCAAGAGTCAGGATAGTCTATTTTCTATAGCACAACAAGATAAGGGTTTCCTTATGACGTTCGCAAGGTACCTGCCACCCACAGTCTCGAGGGTACTCTCCCTGGACGTCTTTCTGCTGCTCTCTGGTTGTGGATGTGATGCAACCACTTTTAATGTCCCCTGTAGTTCCTGTAAATGTCGCTGGTTCTCTCTCATGAGCTGTAGGTAGTCGTAGACGTTCTCTTCAATGTGGACATAGAGCACGCTGGCTTTGCTGCCTTCCCCAGTTTCCACAGTGGGGGTTTAAGAGAGTTTTGTTACCTCCCTCTCGATGCATGCCACACGCTCCTTCCTCTTCCCACCCTTGCCTTGTCGCCTCCCTCTCCTAGTGTCCTGAAGTCCCTCCACCCCACCTCGCTATTCCTGCTCTGGCCCCAATCCTCCTTGATGCATGCCACACGCTCCTTCCTCTTCCCACCCTTGCCTTGTCGCCTCCGTCTCCTAGTGTCCTGAAGTCCCTCCACACCACCTCGCTATTCCTGCTCTGGCCCCAATCCTCTTCGATGCATGCCACACGCTCCTTCCTCTTCCCACCTTTGCGTCATTGCCTCCCTCTCTTGGTGTCCTGAAGTCCCTCCACACCACCTCGCTATTCCTGCTCTGGGCCCAATCCTCCTCGATGCATGCCACATGCTCCTTTCTCTTCCCACCTTTGCCTTGTCGCCTCCCTCTCTTAGTGTCCTGAAGTCCCTCCACACCACCTCGCTATTCTTGCTCTGGCCCTAATCCTCCTCGATGCATACCACACACTCCTTCCTCTTCCCACCCTTGCCTTGTCACCTCCCTCTCCTAGTGTCCTGAAGTCCCTCCACACCACCTCGCTATTCCTGCTCTGGCCCTAATCCTCCTCGATGCATGCCACACGTCCCCCCTCCTCGATGCATGCCACACGCCCCTTCCTCTTCCCACCTTTGCCTTGACCCCTTCAGGATGTGTCATCGCCCCTTGGGCCCAGCATGCACTTTCATGCCTCCCTGATCTTGCTAGCTACGACCTCACTAATGCACTTCCTCCTGATTCTTCCCACCTCCTGCTGATTCCCAAACAAACTTTCCCCTGAAGTTTCCAGCCAACCTTCTCCTAAACGCTTAAGCCAGTCTCTTCAAGAAGTCTTAAACCTTTTTTTCCAGATGTTTTCAGTAGTTTTCAGCATCCTCCAGATGTCTAAACTTTCCTCCTCGAACAACCCCCTCTGGCTAGCTCCAATCCACCTCCCCCGATGGCGCCAACCAACCTCCTTCTGATTTATCCCCCCCATTTACATCCAACTCCTCTCTACAATCCCCCTCCAATTTCCTTCCTCACTTCCATCTTGCTCAAAACTCCTGTATCCAGCTCCTACTCCAAACACCCACACAACCTGAATGGGTCTCCGAGCTTATATAGCCCTGTGACCCCCCACTTATATAGCCCTGTGAACCCCTCTCCTTAGGTTGGGCTTCCCGGTGAAAGAACAAAGAAATATCGAGGCTGAGTACCACAAAGGAAATACACCACTCACGGGCTAAAAAGATTCACAGATCTTTTATTACTGTACAGTTCACAAAGCAAAACAGATAGCTACCTGGCGCCCAACACCTCGCAGTCTGTACCAGCCAACAAGGAGAGGTGAGAGAGAGATGGACGTCTAAACATTCGTGCTTTTATACAATTCGTGTAATATTGTCCAGCCTCTCTTCACGTTAGTAATTCGTGGTCTAGAGTTCGTGCCTAGTTCACATACAGATTATACTATATTATGCAAAGGATCACATATGTTTGCATTTCCATGAAGACACAATAGTGATATATGTTCTCGGATCCCGCGGTAAGCCTTGTACTAAGTTTCTTCTCAATGTAGTTCAGCCAAGGTATACACTCGAGGTTTGCTCTTCATTGTCCCAATGTTTATACAAAGATGAGGCTTGTGAGCGCAGACAAAACTTGAATGTCAGTTCATATGAAGCACAAGGTCTCTTGGCTTAGTCTAAATAGTCAGCTCTCGGACAACCTAAACATTAACAGAACTCAAAGGTCAGAAGGGTTGGTTGGAAGTTGAAAACATAGTCCACCATTATAGAACGAAGAACACACAATTAGAAATCAAAATGGCAGATGAATCTTAAAATGGCAGCGAAGTTAACCCAAAAATCGGAACTTTGCAATGCGGTTTTCCGTGTAGCGCGAATAGGCTTTGGCCAATATAAACACTAAGGAGGCACTATATAATTACAGTTTAACAAACCCTCCTTTTGGCCTAAGCCAAGAGCCTTACTAAAAATATTTGCTTTACTCGTAACTCCACGTTTCAATGTCCGTACATCCTGAATCACATTCCTCAGATATATCGATTGCCATCAGGTCTTTGGCAGTAATATCCTTCATTACAAAAACTTTAGTCATCTTCTCGAGTGTGTGTATTTTCGGTCCTAATGTTCCTACAGTTTGCGCACAACATCCCCCTAACATCGAACATATGACAGGAAGACATTGTATGTAACAACAACAGAACAACAGAATACCAAGGATTAGCATTAAGACTGAAAAGAGTTTCCATCCCCACGATCGTAAAAAGCCCCAGAACCAAGTACTAAGATCCCAGTTTCCCTCGGGAACATGTACTTCTGTACTTAGGATGTGCAGATTTATTATTGCCTTGAATATGGTAGGTGAGGAGTCAGGTACGAAAACACAACAAGCAGATCCCACCAATTTACATACTCCACCACGCTCAGCAAGGATGACATCTAACACCATCCGGTTCTGTAGAGCCACTAATCTAATTGCTTTCTGTTCTAGCGTCATGTTGTAGAGTACATTGGTGGTCCGCTGATGGTTCTCTGCAATACTCTTGCTATTCTCCTGATATCCTTTGGAATTCATGATCTGTCCCCAAAATAGCACAAAGGATTTTGCTACATCGCCCATGACTTGTGAAGGAGTATCACCATTCTCATCCCGCCTTGGTGCTAGCTACCTATACCCCTGGTAGCAAGATACCCAAATAACAAGTACCGTGCCAATCCCTAGGTGGCCAAGGATAAGCTTCATCTCCACAGATAAAATAAACAGGATCGCCTACATACAAGAGACAGAGTTGGGGCTGTGATTGATAGTATAAGAAGGAGGTGTAGCATCTCAGTTGCCTACAGGAGCCACCTTGAAAGAAATTAGCGATTGGAAAGGTCTAGAAAGTCTATCGGAAGGCCTAATAGAAGCAACATTAAGCGTGCTCCTATTTGCAAAAAGGGAGCATCCCAGAGGTGTCAGGACTCACCTTTCAAATTCATTTAAATTAGTCCCGTCAAAGTTCCCTGAGATGCTATCATTCCAATGACCAAAGAATAACGCCCTTCGAGAGGTATAGCATGCAGTAGTTAGATGCAAAGGATGAATATACCAGCCCAACCCTTTTCCTCATGTTGTGGAAAATGCGAACAGATCCATCAATTAGTTCTGTTTAAGATCGCATGAGTCGCATTCATGATTAACAAAAGCGTATTGTTGTGATAACTCTGTCTGTGTTGAGAATCC
Organism: Ambystoma mexicanum; assembly: GCF_040938575.1. Classification (NCBI taxonomy): domain Eukaryota; kingdom Metazoa; phylum Chordata; class Amphibia; order Caudata; family Ambystomatidae; genus Ambystoma; species Ambystoma mexicanum. Next base: position 824,192,085 of record NC_090923.1, on the reverse strand, counting down.
CTAGGAGATAGAGCGTGCAGATGCACAAAAGGAGAAGACATAGTGGGAACATTCTCAGTAGGTAAAAAGGTTTCAAGTGGATGCACCCCTCAATGTACCAAAACCCAAGAGCAATTAACACGGTCAGACCGGTTAACACAATTACAAGGAAACAATACGTCCTCAAGGACCATGTATTTTTCTGTCCAATGTCTTTGTTAGCCACACAATCGATCGGTTGCTCCATACGAGTAGAGATAGCAACAGGCATTGTTCCTCAAAGTTCTTTCCCAAAAAGTTTCTGCGATAAACACTGTAGTTCATTTGTTGGTGATCTCCTGACCACGTGATCTTGATTGAAGATAGCTTTTGCCGGTCCCAGCCACTTACTTATATTTCAGCGCAAAGGTGGCAAGGGACAAGCTCAACAGTCATTTCCTGTGGGCACAGCCATGCTGTGCTGTAAATCCAGTGCCGTGGATGCAGATCGTACCTTAAGACTCCAGGCACTGCGTGATCTGCGAACAGTGTGTCATTGCTTCCTGATGGAAGTGGTGAAACAGAGGCAAGGTGGCTCAAGGGTGCAGAAAGATCCGAAGAAGAATTCAGAGACAAAGCAGGAGTCTCTCCAGGCCCCACAGGCTCAGGAAGAGTCTCGGAAATACCCTTGATGTTGTTCAAGACTAATTTATCGCTGGAAGCAGAGCAAGTAGTTTCCTTCTTTTCTTCTCCGTCGTGTGGCAAAGGGAAAGGTATCCTCTTGATGTGTGAAGCGTGCATCCAATGTCTTCGACCAGCTTCTCGTACAGCAGTCTGTGTGGCTAACAGGACCTGAAACGGTCCTCTCCAGCGCGGTGCAAGGCTTGATGCTCTCTTAAATGACTTCGTGAGCACCCAGTCGCCGGGTCAAATCCTGTGACCTGGCCCCTCGTATTTAGCTGGGAGGGCTTCTCACACCTGTTGATAAATCAAATACAAGTTTTGAGTTAACTGGTCACAGTATTCAGAAAGAAGCAAATGCTCTACATCCTTCAATTTCTTAGGCTTTGGCAGGCTCCAAATGTTAGCTGTCCTCCCCATAATGATTTCGTAGGGGGAGAGTCCAGTTCTAGTCTGTAGGGTTGTCCGCATGGACAGTAGTGTTATAGGTAAAGTGTCTGGCAATTTCAAATTACTACTAGCACAGACCTTGGCAATTTTATTCTTCAGGATACCATTATGGCGTTCTACAAGTCCAGCGCTCTGAGCGTGTCTAGCCGAATGGAACCATTTATCGATCTGTAATCCCGCGCATACTTGCAGAATAACAGCAGCGATAAAATGAGGACCATTATCCGACCAGATGACCCTCGGCAAACCAAACCTAGGAAAATATTCCTTAAGCATGCTTTTCGCCGTTGTCTACAGCATCTCTCACAGGGAAGGCTTCAATCCACTTGCTAAAGGCAAAAATGACTACCAAGACATATTTGTAGTTATTACAGCGCTCCATCTCGATGAAGTCGAAATTAATCACTTCAAAAGGCACATAGTGGGGGGGGGCAAAACTACCTCTCGGTGCAGTCGTACCCTTCCCCGCATTATGCTGTAAGCAAACCATACAATTCTGGACAAAACGCTCAGGAGTTTTTGAGATGTTAGCATTCACCCAGACAGAATCTAGCATTTTACAGATTTTCCTAGCACACATGTGAGTGGGACCATGAGCCATCGTGATCATAGTGATGACATATGCATCGGGTAGAATCCATCTTCCTTTTGAACTGTCTACCCAACACCCTTCCTCATCCAACTTTTCCAAGCCCTCAGCCCAGCGTTTAAGTTCTTCTTGAGTGGCATCAGTTTGAATACTCTTTATCGAGTCAATCCCTTCATCTACTGTACAAGTTTTTGTGGCTTCCTTTGTAACATACATTTCTGAGTATAAATCAGTAGCAGTCTGTTTAGCTATCCTGTCAGCAAAAGTGTTCCCTTTCCCTACATCATCTACTACTTTCTGATGTGCCGCGCACTTCATGATTGCTAGTTGAGTGGGAAGCTATCAAGGTGCCTTGTTGGATTTTCTTTCCGTGTGAGGTCAAGAAACCTTGTTCTGCCCATAATCTACCGAAGTTGTGGACCACCCCAAAGGAATACTGGCTATCAGTATATATATTCACTCTAAGCCCTTCAGAAAGTTCACAAGCTCGGGTTTGTGCTTAATGTAGTGATGGCATAATCAGCAGTGGATGTACCATCCGGAAGTTTGAAGCAGGAGCCATCGCAAAACAGCTCCCCTTGTGGATCATTCAGAGGTGTATCTTTCAAATCAATCCTGCCTTTAGTTTCTTTCTCTGTGGTGTAAAGGCAGTCATATGACATTTCATCATTGCAAGCAATATCTTGCGGAAGAGGTAACAATTCAGCCGGATTCAATGCGCAACACCTTTTAATTTGGATATGCGGTGCAAATAAAATCAGTTGATATCTTGTTAATCGTGCGGGAGTAAGGTGTTGCATTTGCAACAGAATGAAGTGACTCAAGCTATTTTTGACAAAGCCACCAAAATCACCTCGCAGATGAAGAATTTGAATGGAAAATTCTTCAAATTTTCATTACTTCCACTCATTAAATATTATATAGGCAAAGCAGTCTCGGTCCTTCTATATGCTCTGGAAGCGAAGCCCCTGCTTTGGAACTTTGATTGGAATAAAATTGAGGGTCTTTTGTGGAAAAAATCCTTATATCTCCCAATGTGTACCCCACTTGTTAGTCTGAGATTTGAACTGGGATTGACCTCTCTGGGTTGTCGAGCAGACTGGAAACATTTGTCTTTATGCCGCAAAATAATAACAGCAAGCCAGTCCACTCTTTATTTTGATGTAAATGAACATCTTAAAAAAGCAAAATCGAAGCAACTTCTCGGTTTAGAGAAGAAAGTGGGAGGTATCTTGCTTAGGCTTGAATTGACATCAGAAACCCTTGCTCTTAATCCCACGAAAGTCAAAAAACTGCTAGAAATAAGAGATTGGATTTCCACGATTGATGGAGTAAGGAACCTTAATCCTCCAAATCTCTTCCTAAAGGTGGACAGAAAGCTGGGCACTCTCCCACGCTATTTTCAAAGGTTTCCTGGAAAAAGTATATGAAATAATTTTCTAAGACTAAAACTGAACATAGCCCACAGTGGGGAAATTCTGGTCTGAAGAAACCAGGGGGACAAAGCAAAAAAACTCTGCAGACAATGTGACTCACCAAGCCAACAATCTCTCAGACACCTATTAATGGAGTGCAAATGCACCTGGGAAATAAGGTTGCTGTTACTTGGGAGATTTATGGCCAAAGAAGAGAGCCTATCACATGATCTTTTCTGGGACAGACTGATCACTGGCCAAGAAATTATGCTCACGGCTGCAATTGTAAAGGTTCTGGAAAAATGTTCCATGCTCTCAAGTTATTAAGACACTGCCCACCTGAATGAGCATAAGAAGGCCTGGATCGGTTTCCCCCAGTAGCCCCTGGTTTCTTTTCAGAAAATTTCAGAATATTTCTCCTTGTTTTATTTCTGTATGTACTTATATATATTTGTTGGTCTTATATTTTACTGTGGTTTTTGTAAAGGTTTTTCATGTAAAACCAAAACAAATAAATAAAAATAAAAAAAAGTTGCATTTGCGTTCTATTTAATAGAACGTCTGCAGGGTGAGGTACCAACAAGGTTAAGGTATGACTTAAAACCATGTCCTCACTCTGCTTTACAGACGCAGCAGCAGCAGCGACAGCTCTCAAACATCTCGGCAAAGCGCATGCAACAGGATCAAGTGTGGAGGAAAAATAACCGCACAGTCTATTCTTCCCCCCATGTTCCTGTGTTAACACAGCCAAAGCACATCCATCACATTCATGAAGGCTTTATCATAATTTGGTGTGCCCAAAACTGGTGCTGAACACAGTGGAGTCTTGAGCAGATCAAAAGCTTTCTGGTGCTCAAAGTTCCACGGTAGTGGAAAAGAAATGCCCTTCTTTGTCAATGCCAACATTGGTTTGATCACTTGTGAGAAGTTAGGGATCTACTGTCTACAGTAAGAAGCCATTCCTATCAAGGCTCTGGCTTCCTTCTGTGTATTTGGGACAGACATGCCAGAAATACTCTTAATTCGTTCAGGTGTCAATTTTCTTCCCTTCTTTGACAGGAGATAGCCTAAATAGGCGACCTCCTGTTGACAATACTGAAACTTTTTCAATGAAGCTTTATGCCCATGCTTTGCTAGATGAATAAGCAATAACACAGTGCCTTCCTTGCAAGCACTTTCTGAGTCTGCAGCTAAGAGAAGGTCATCAACATACTGTAGTAATGTACAAGTAGAAGGCAACTCAAGTGTATCGAGCTGCTCTTTCAAAGCCCTACTATAAATGCTCGGACTCTCCGTGTGCCCTTGTGGTGCACGGGTGAATGTAAATGAGCGTCCCCCTAGGGTGAACGCAAAGAAATATCTACTATCCACGTGTATGAGAATGCTAAAGAAGGCATTCTTAAGATCCACCACGCTGAAATGAGTAGCAACAGCTGGAATCATTGTTAGTATCGTTGTTACATCAGGCACAATTGGAAATTGTGGAGCAACAATCTTATTGATAGCGCGCAAATCGATAATGGAACGGAATCGCATTATCCCATTGCTTATACACCGTTAAAATCGGGCTATTGCACAAACTTCCTGCAATTTCTTCAATTACTACACGATGTACAAAATCAGAGACTATACACTTGAAAGCTTGCTCACCATCGACTGAAATCTTATATTGTGGGATTCGTGGCAACTTAACTCCTGGTTTCAAAACAATTTGAACAGGCTCAATTTGCAAAATACCGACATCATTGTCGTCAATTGCCCATAAACACGCCAGAACTTCACTAAATTCTGGCGGCAAAGGTCTAGTCAAAAACTGTGAGGCAGAAGATTGCTGAGGTGAAATCGTCAAACGCACTCCATCTGAAGAACAATGAATTACTGCATTTAATTCCTTCAACAGATTCAACCCCATACAAATTCTCTCCAAAGTTTGTCATCAGAAGAAATGGACAGTAATCCGTGAATGGACCCAGTGAAATCAGTACCGGCAGAGAAACTGGACTAACCACTGGCGTACCAGAAAACCCTACAGGAATGTTATTCTGCCTTGACAGTGGAATGTCTGGAACCCGTGAATGATCAATGGAACACTTATGTGCTCCTGTGTCTATCAAAAATAGATGCTTCCTATTCCCACCATCATCTGCACGTAGGGACCTTTCTGATTAACGAGAATAGGCAGTCGGTTCCAGAACCTGCTTCGGGCTGTCCTAACGAAACAATATATCATCGAAGACAAGATCTTCAGAAAGATAGGCAGTTGAAGGATTATGAAAAATATTTCTGCTATCTACACTAGGTTGCTGATTATCCTGCGAGAATGACTCAGAATTTTGAGCGAACTGGCTTCTACCAGGAGCCCATTCCCCAGGGCGGCCTCTGGATTGTCTACCCATGACACCAGATGTGTTATTCGATCTATGCTGGAGGATCGGGCATTGTGCTTGCCAATGACCCTCTTGTCTGCAATAAGCACATTGGTTCGTGTGTACCGGACCCAACGGTGCATTACTTTGTGGAACTAATTGACCTCAAAACTGCGTACTTCCACCTCCAGGCCATCTGACCATCTGTTGCAATAATACTTTGGTTTTTAAATCTCCCCTTTTCTTTTCGATTCTTTCTTTTTCATTATGGGCTCTATTCTTGTAATACTGAGCCATATGCAATACTTCAGACGGTGATTTAGCTTGCCAAGCACTCTCTGAAGTCATAATTTGTGACTGGATATCAGGCAACAATCCACACACAAACTTATCCACAAACAATCTTTTTCCTGACTCAGTGCTTAAATCATGTCCGCTAAAATCTGAGAATACTTGTTCGAACGATTAAAGAATTTGGTAGCACCTGCAGATTTATCTTGGGTAGAAGCAGTGAGTTCCCAAACAATCCTTCTCTCAGGAATTAAAGTCTTTCATTTTGTTACTATTCTATCTGGCAAAGTCAGTATCACCTTCAGTGGTCTTTCACCAGCTGTCCTTTCTCCATCTAACTTAACCAAGCTAACCCATGTGTCACCTAACCCCGCTGGATCATCTACAGTCCTAATCTGTTTCCATAAATCAGCAGGTAGGAGCACAAGAAACAACAAGTCTATATCACCCAAAGTGAAAACTGACGAATGCAAGACAGATTCTATTTCTTTATAAAACCCTGTTGGATTTTTCCTAATGTCTGGAATCGACTGACTAATAGTATGCACTTCCTGTCTTGAGAACGGGACGTGAACAAACTGTGATACATAATGAGCTTCAATATTGATAGCTGCTGCACCCGTTGCAGCATCAGCCGGAATCTCAACTTTGGGAAGAAATGTCGGAGGAACCTCTCTCATAGACAATTGAGAAGTAGGCAACTCCGAACGTTTACTAAGCAACAGAGCCAAATCGAGCGCTAAAGTGGTGGAAGCAGTATCAGACGCAAAAGCTCCCTTATAAATATTCAATAATTCTGCAGGACAACAAACCTTTTTCTTTATACATTCATCCTGGAGGTATTCTACCATTACCTGTAACACTTTCCTCTGCATTTCTGGAGTATACTGACTATACGTATCATATACTTCTACGGGAGATATCGACATATCTGACATCCATCTAAGCGCATCTCTTGTGCAAATTTGCATTTCTTCACTCATTGACTTACAAGGAGGAAGGAACCATTTCTGCACGTAAAAAGCGACCAAACTATCACCATCTACTTCATCATTCTGTAACCGTTCTAACTCCCTTGTAAACTAAAAAAAAAAACTCTCGACATGCTCATGTACTTTCTCCGCAGTATCTCTTGAATAAGCTAAAACATTCAAATCTCTCAACCCTTGTGGGACATCTGTGTCCTTCAATCTATTCCACATCACAGCCAAATGTATCCCCATCCTCTCAATAAAGAAATTCTGATCTGGAATACTTTCTACATTAAGAAGTGTAGCTAAGACAGTAGATTGTTCACCTTTCTCTATACATTGCTTAGCCCATGCATTCAAATTTCTCCTCTTTTCTTTGGAAACTGTGTTGCGCGTTACCATTTTTGATTCAGCACTCGCCCCTTTATCAGCTACAAGCGGAGCAGAACCTCTTGGAAAAGAGAGAGTAGACAAATCCTGTACAGCGGGTAGTGGAGACACTACTACTGGCAACAAAGATGGATCTACTAGAACAGTAGCAGTCGGTTAAGGTGGAGGAACAACAAAAGGAAGAGGAGCAATAACTGGTGGCGGAGGAGCAACAGGAAGAACAGGAATTGCTATGGGAGGAGGAACGACAGCAGGAAGATGTAAGACAACAGGAAGAGGTACATAAGGAGGTGGCGCAGTGGCACCAGGCATACGTTCATTTAAGAGTTTATCAATTAGCTCATCTGAGGCATGAAAATCTTTAGACTGATATATTTTCTGTATAGCAAGTTGAAAAGCCCTATCCATGTTTCTAACAGACTGACTGTTTTTGTTGATCATACAATAATGCCTTTTCTGAGTTTGACATGTGACGATGTGCATGCTTCTCTTTATTCTTAAATTGCTGCATAGCTTCCTTTTTCCAATATCCGAGCAATCTCAATCTCAAAGCTACCATTGACTGGCCACTGAATTTCGAAACCATATCTAGTTTGTCTGTGCCAAATATCATTGAATACTATACTACCAATCCCATACTTACAGTATATGCCGGCGACCCCTCCTGTGCTGCCGGACGGCCAAATTCCAAAGATTGTCTGTCTCTGCAGAATAACACCCTGAAACAGGCAGACAATTTCCCAGGCATGTCAGATTACTGGTGTTACCTGGCACCGATTGTGCTCGCGAGTACAATACTACAACCAAATATCAGGATCCTTAGGAAATGGGGCACAACTCACCTGATTCAAAGGACAAAGGGAGGTCTGATTGGATTGCCAAGGACAAAGGACCCTCGTGGTTGGTGATTTCGGCAAAACTGACCGGCTCGATATATGGACCCTCGTCAAGATACCGTCTCGGACTGCGTACTCACCATCCAGGGATCGGATCGTGCAGTACTGTTGAGGTGCCACGTCTCATCCAAAAAGGGGCACCCTTTTCTCACCGTCCGATCCCGGTCCGATAGCCGCGTCAACTCTTCAATGAGGTGGCATCAATCTTGAGGGTCCCTATTCGGACGCCATCTGAAAGAACAAAGAAATATCGAGGCTGAGTACCACAAAGGAAATACACCAATCACGGGCTAAAAAGATTCACAGATCTTTTATTACTGTACAGTTCACAAAGCAAAACAGATAGCTATCTGGCTCCCAATGCCTCGCAGTATGTACCAGCCGACAAGGAGAGGCGAGAGAGAGATGGACGTCTAAACATTCGTGCTTTTATACAATTTGTGTAATATTGTCCAGCCTCTCTTCACGTTAATAATTCGTGGTCTAGAGTTCGTGCCTAGTTCACATACAGATTATACTATATTTTGCAAAGGATTACATAGGTTTGCATTTCCATGAAGACACAACAGTGATATATGTGCTCGGATCCCGTGGTAAGCCTTCTACTAAGTTTCTTCTCAATGTAGTTCAGCCAAGGTATACACTCGAGGTTTGTTCTTCATTGTCCCAATGTTTATACAAAGATGAGGCTTGTGAGCGCAGACAACACTTGAATGACAGTTCATATAAAGCACAAGGTCTCTTTGCTTAGTCTAAATAGTCGGCTCTCGGACAACCTAAACATTAACAGAGCTAAGGCTTGGTTGCAAGTTGAAAACATAGTCCACCATTTTAGAACGAAGAACACACGATCAGAAGTCAAAATGGCGGATGAATCTTAAAATGGCAGCAAAGTTAGCCCAAAACCGGCACTTTGCAACCAGTTTTCTGTGTAGCGCGAATAGGCTTAGGCCAATATAAACACTAAGGAGGCCCTATATAATTACTGTTTAACACTGCGAGGAACTGGACCTATCGATGTGAACGAGTGAGGGGCTGTGATCGGCTAGGCCTAATTTATGCACCTGGGGGTGTTTTTGGAACTTAGCTTAGGGTAATGTAATATAACGTAAGTGGTCTTGTATAGCACCCATCTGCCACTATTAGGTCAATCTGCCATCTTGGTTTTACTCCCACCCCATGTACAGCCCTGGGATCCTCCATGCTGGTTCCCCTGCTTGCTCGTTTTGACTTCGTAAGCACTGTAGACATATGAGTGCCTCCGATGTCCGTCTGGGTTTGCTGTGAATGTGACGTGCCTCTGATGTCTGAGAAAACCGAACAAGTGAGTGCTGTAGGAAAACATAACAGACCTCAGATGTCCAAGCAAACTAGTGGGGCAGGAGTGTAGGAACATGCAATCTGCATCTGATGTCTGAGTGAGTGTTTGTTGCCGATGCTGGGTGAATTCAGCTCCTTTGCTGCATGTTTTCCATCCATTGCTTGAAGGGCCCCGCTCTCTTGAAGGGGCACCGTTTACACAGTCCTCTACTCCGGGGACCTGACAAGTCAGATGAGCTTCCCTTTACCCAGAAACAGCAGTGATCGAAGTGAGCGGGAACGGTCGGGAGCGTTGTTCTACTACTTTCTTTTTCTTCTGTTTACCATTCCTTTACTTTTTACAACCACATTCACCATTCTATACAGAGGATTTGTCCACTCATGTCCCTGTGCAAGTGTAAAGTTGTAATAGGAGCCTTAGTTACTAGTCGCTCAACTATTGCAATGCCGCGGCCGCAACACCTTGTCACATGTTGCACTTTGCTTCCACCTATCCTCTCCCCTGCCAAGACCTCAGTTCCACTACTTCTTTTGGTACACTTAAGTACACGCATGTGCCGCTCAGGAAACTCTCACTATATGCACCCGTAACGTTCACAGGGACGTCTTCACAAAACGGTTATCACATATTTTTTGCTTTATGGTCTTTACAGTTGCACTTAACCTTACTCTTCCTTGTCCACTTCCACATTAGAAATCATATTGGAAGTTGTATTTTTCTTTTGCTTCATGAACTACATTTCACAGGGTGTTCAACTATACTTTTGCTTTCAGAAAGGTCCAATGCCCAGTAGCATGGTATCATTATTGCATTGGACCCAAAGCATTGCAAGGTATGAGCCTCAAACGCGTATTTATCTCGCATACCAGTACTCGTAGCGTGAGCTCATTTTTACTGAGTGCGTTTGCGCCGGGTGCCTCAAATGTGCTCTTCCAATTGCCGCGCGAACTAAAACTGGCAGTTGGATTAGCACCTGCGTGGCGACCCTCACAATCAATTTCAGTATAAATGACATCCTGTCTGTTATCCTCTTGGGCACAGTGGCTCCCCAAACCTGTGTTTGAGGCAGTGCCTTGTGTTGTGCCAGTCGCAACATACCAAAATACTGACAACTGTGTATTCAAATATTTTCGGTTTCATGATTACTATCAATTGTGTTGAGCCCTCCCATTTGTAGAGTGCGCCAGGTGGACCTGGTGGTCAGAGCACAACGAGAGTCATTAATAAATACATTAAAAAACAAGTCGTGCTGCTGGCCCTTTAAGACAAATGTACAGAGCGGACTACAAATTCAACCTCCAACTTCTGTGCATTTCCTGAATGGGTGGCCTCCCACTGGCATGCATTGAACAGGTCTTCAAGGAGCTTTTGTTTTTGCTGGCACTGAGAAGGTTAAGTATCCTATGGGCATCCTAAGCCTGTGGTGTGCCTCGGGGTTTGCAACACTGAGGATTTAAGTTTAGAAAAGCTTTAAATTAATCATATCGACTGACAATTGCTTTGGGCGACCTTCCAGGGCATTACTTTATGGTCACTATGCTATTACAGAAGGTTGAAAACCACACGCAAATTAGGCTTGATCCGATCTCAGCGTGGGCAGTCCAGGTGTCAAGTATCGGCAGAGATCATCAGTGTTAGGACGCCGTAATTATCCCGCTTCCACGGCTTCCACGAGACCTAATACTTGTGGTTCTCGTATTTGCCGACGAACGTTGGTTACGGTCCCTTTAAGACCTCGTCTGCCGGGAGCTTGGAAGTTGGCATGGAGACGATGGCGTCCTCTCACGTCTTTCACTTTTCCCCGTACACGTTGAAGGACGTATAGTGATCATGTGACTATTATTTAAGCCACGCCTGTGCGTTTTGCCGGCGCTTCTGAATCTTGTATTCTAGCGGCTTGCTTTCTCTCGTATCCTGGTTCTTGTCCCCTTTTTGCCTTGTTTTCCTGTTTCTCAACCTCGGACTGCCTCCGGACCCGACTTGCTTACTCCTTTGTACTTTTGCTACCAGTCCTGCTCAACGACCTCGGATCGTCCACGGACCTGCCTTGCTTACTCCTTTGTACTTTTGCTGCCAGCCCTGCTCATCGACCTCGGATCGTCCACGGACCTGCATTGCTTACTCCTTTGTACTTTTGCTGCCAGCCCTGTTTATCGACCTCGGATCGTCCACGGACCTGCCCTGCTACTCATTTGTACTGTTTTACCGTTTTTTCTCCTGCATTGGAACTCTGCACCATTGGTACACGGACTAGAGACTGCCTTTAATGTACCTTTAGGCGTCCTCGTGCCGTCGGGTTAGATTTTGCTCTTTGGACATTCAGCTTGGATCTTCACCCTGCTTCTTGCTTTGCCTTCATTTCTGGATTGATTTCCTGGTCCTTTCGTTTTGGGGTTGCCACTTCCTTACTTCTTATTCCTTCCTGGGGATATTCGGAAATTCAGAGATTCTGAAGAACCGCACAGGTTAGTGGTTGGTTTCTGTTTTGATGTCTGCATTTTTGGCATAGAGTCGCATCAGTGTGATTATTGCTCTTATTGCAGCTGTCTGGGGGTCTTGCCTGTACACCTAGAGAAGACATCCCGTTCCAGTATCCTGTTCCATGCGGTTCTGGATTCTTCATTGGCATTCCATCTTTCCGCCAATCAATTGTTCTGGTTGTTCATTGTACTGACTAGTTCGGTAGATTGGCGAGAAGAATTCCTCGGCTACACTACGAGGGCAAGAGCGCTACTGACATATTCAGAAGCCTTCTATATAAATGGATGCCAATGAGTCTTTGACAGCCATCATGCAACTGGTGGCGGATCTACGCAGTGAAATGGCTAATGCTCATGCTGCCACCGAAAGACGCATTGATGAGCTGCAGGCTGGTTTTCAGCCCACCGGTGCTGGGGCGCCTTCGCCCGCTGTGGCATCGGGTTCTGGGCTAACTCCTGCCCGTTCTGACACTGGGCCAGTGTACATGCCTGCTCAGTTTCCCTTGGCTCCACCAGAGCGGTTTCTAGGTGACCCTAAGGCATATCAAACCTTCCTTAACCAGTGTTGGTTACACTTTCTATGTAGGCCAGCCTCGTTTCCAGATTCAACCACTAAAGCGGCCTTCTTATTGTCACACTTGGGTGGTACGGCGGCGGCATGGGCCAATCCACTATTGGAAGAGGGCAGTCACCTCTTGTACAATTGTGACGCGTTGATTGAGGCTATGAGTCGGGTTTTTGATACACGGTATGCTACGCAAGCCACCGACTTACAGTTATTGGCCTTACAGCAGGGAACTTCTACCCTGTTGGCTTACTTAGCCAAGTTTAATCAATTAGTTGCCGAAACTAATTGGCCAGAGGAGAAGAAGGCATCCTTATTTTACAAAGGCTTGTCTGATTCCCTTAAAGATACTCTATCCACGGTACCGGTAATCCCTACAGCGTTCTCTGAATTGGTTGACTTGGTACTCCAAATTGACTCTAGACAAGCAGAGAGAAGGGGGGAACAGAGACCGCTTCCTCCTCTTACGACTGCCACGTCAAATCCTGCCACCGGGTTCTCAGAACCAATGCAAATCGGAGCATTGCGGGGACCGTTGTCAGCAGAAACAAGGGAACACAGGAAAAAGAACAGCCTTTGTTTCTATTGTGGGTCATCAGATCATTTACTACGATCATGTACTAAGAAACCTGTTAAGAAACAGGGAAACGTAAAAGCCCGGCAATAGAAGGGGTTCAGTTGCCGGGTGGTTCTTGCAGCAACCCCCTCATGTCTACACCTTACTGTTTATCCGTCACTCTTAATTCCACCTCCCTCGGTAGGCGGGTGATTTCAGTTGTTTTGGATTCAGGTGCCACGGGGAACTATATTGACGGTGATTATGCTCGAGAGCTGGGTATACGGATTGTTTCCAAAGACTGCCCCGAGGTCGTTAATGCGGTCGATGGCTCAACCCTGGTTTCTGGTCTAGTGACTGAGCGTACTGCTGCTTTGGTCATGAGGACGGAATGTGGGCATATTGAAGAGATCTCCTTTGACCTGATTGCCGCCCCACAGCTCAAAGTTATCCTGGGGCTTCCTTGGTTGAAACTACACAACCCCGTGGTGGATTGGCAGTCGGGGGAAGTGAACTTCATTTCAGAACATTGTGATCAGTTCTGTTTGACATCAGTTCAGAAAACCTCTAGCCCAAGCCATGCTGTCATGGATTCCGCCTCCACGATAGGGGCTGTTCTTAACACTCAATTACCCTCAGAGTATCGAGCATATCAGGATGTCTTTGACGCAAGTGGGGGAGAAATCCTTCCACCCCACAGACCTTTTGATTGTCCTATAGAATTGGTTCCTGGGGCAAAGATACCATCTGGTAGGATTTATTCGTTAACACCCAAGGAGGATGTCATCCTTAAGGAATACATCGACAAATCTTTAAAGTCCGGCTTCATTCGGCCTTCGCGTTCTCCGGCAGCTTCCCCTCTGTTTTTTGTTCCTAAGAAGGAGGGAGACCTTCGCCCTTGTATCGACTATCGGGCCTTGAACGCTGTTACGGTCAGGAACCAATACCCGATTCCTCTGATATCAGTCTTGCTTGATCAGCTCGGCTCGGCCAAGGTCTTTTCCAAGTTAGACTTACGTGGGGCGTACAACCTTGTACGCATACGTGAAGGGGACGAATGGAAGACCGCCTTTAAAACTAAATACGGTCTATACGAATACACTGTAATGCCCTTTGGTCTAAGTAACGCCCCCGCCACTTTCCAGTTCTTCATAAATGAAGTCTTTCATGACATGTTGGATCAATATCTGATTGTTTATCTAGATGATATTCTGATTTACTCCCCCAACCATGAAACCCATGTTGTTCATGTCAGTAGAGTCTTACAACGTCTGCGTGACAATCATTTATATGCTAAACTGGAAAAGTGTCTCTTCCACGTACAAGAGGTCGAGTTCCTTGGCTTTAACATCACCAACAAAGGAGTCAAGATGAGCAGATTGTAACGCTCACCTGATTCCCACGGAGGCGCTGGTCTTGGCAGGAAGGTGTCTGTGACTCGAAAAGTGATGTGCAGGACTCGATTGGCTTCTGGGGTCGAACCTCTTCGCACTGTGTGTCGAACTCGTAGGGTGAGGTTTCTGCAGGTGAAAGAATATGGGGGTTAATGGTCTGGGTTGTTGAATGTCCCTCTCTCTCTCTCTCTCTCTCTTCCTAACTACTCCGTAGAGCCCCCAGGTCAACGTGCTCACCTTAGATAGGTGAATGCTGGACTCTCCATCTGCGTCTGGTGCAGGGTGCCGTTGCCAGTTCCTTCACTGGTGAAACATAGGCCTCTTGAACTCAGAGGATCGTTACCGTCGTTAACTGCACGAGCGGTGAGTTTCCAGACACCTATTAGTCTTTATAGTCTTTAGGTGCGCGGCACGTTAATATTGAACAGGACTCTGTATAATGCTTTCCCCTTTTTGTCTTGCAGGGCTCTTGAGATGGAAGATGGAGTGAAGCGCCTGGAAATGCGTAAGTAAATGCAGGCGCTTTAACTGTCTTTTTCCCTTGCAGCTTAGTTCGTGCTGAAGAGACGCCGGAGTATTTGCAGGCGTTCTATTGCGACGAGCGCGATGTGCGTAAGTAAATACCTGTCCAATGTCTCTTATTTTGTTTTTCAGAAGTTGGGTTGCAGCGCCGGAGTCCGCGGAATGCCCGTAAGCAATAACAATGCTTTTGTCTTCACAGGCGGCGATGCAGAGTGAAGAAATCCGGAATTCGCGGAGTGCCGGTAAGTAATAACAATGCTTTTGTCTTCACAGGCGGAGGTGCAGCGTGAAGAAATCCGGAATTCGCGGAGTGCCGGTAAGTAATAACAATGCTTTTGTCTTCACAGGCGGAGGTGCAGCATGAAGAAGTGGCCGCAGCCGATGGATCAGGTGAGTAAGCACTGCGAGTAATGTTGCCTTGCTAACCTGCTGTTTCTCGTCTTTGCAGGTGCTGCTGTTGACTGGATACAGGACTGGTAAGTATAATTCTTGCAGGTTCAGGATCGAAAGAAGAAAGGCTGGAACAGACTCGGTGAGCGTTCTGCTGCAGATGCAGAATAACGCGAAGCACGTTTCATCTATCGGGTGTGGATTAAATAGCCTTGGAGTGATGAGGCGTCTTCCTCCACGGCCCCGCCTAGGTAAGAAAAGAGTTTCAGTTCCAGAGGAGTTCCAGTGCTGTATCCGGGGAGTGGAGCTTGCCCCACCCAGGTAAGAAAGTGGTTCCTGTTCACAGAGGACTTCTAAATGGCTGGTAAGTAAGCAGCATGGTCTGCTGTAGGTAAGTCCACCCAAGCACCTTCACACCTATTATGAGCCCGGCGCTTCCAGTGCCGGGACCGATGGTTTTGATGAGCCTGGTGCCACCGGCGCCAGGACAAGGTCCAAAAGGTCCCAGTAGGGACCTGTTGGTGCCTAGGATTAGGGTTAGGGGCCTGCTTCCAAGGATGTTGGGCTGGTCCTGGCTCCTTGGAAGCAGTGATCATGACAGCATCCCCCCTCAAGGCCCCTCCTAAGCGTGTCTTCTCCGGGGGTTTTGGCTTGTCGGGGTGATTCAGATGGAATCTCTTGACCAGACGAGGTGCGTGGACATATTCTGAGGGTTCCCAAGACCTTTCCTGGGGGCCGTATCCTTTCCAATCAACCAGATAATATAACTTAGATTTGGAGATTTTGGAGTCTAGGATGTTCTTTACTTCGAATTCAAGTTCTCCATCTACCAAAACAGGTTCTGGGAGTTCAGTCAATCGGGTTTCTGGTTGTACTGGTTTTAATAAGGAGACATGGAATACTGGATGTATTTTCATATGCGCAGGTAATTCCAATTTGACAGCCACCGGATTAACTATGGTAGAGATGAGATAGGGTCCAAGGTATCTTGGGATGAAGGTGCGGGGTCCTTTTAGAGGCAGGTGCTTAGTGGATAACCAGACCTGATCTCCTACTGCGTAGTGAGGGGCCTCTTTACGGTGTCGATCTGCTCCTTTTTTGAATTGGGCTTTAGCTCTTTGCAGATGGGCAGTGGCTTCCTTAAAAGCACGGGTGATCTCCGAGTGCAAGTGATCCACAGCAGGTGTTTCGAATTCTTGGGGAGGATCCAGGTTAGAGGTTCTAGGATGGTGTCCGTATAATAGGAAGAAGGGAGTCTTCCCGGTTCCAGAATGAGTCGAATTGTTGTAAGCGTATTCAGCGATCCAAAGAATATCCTTCCAAGGGTTTTCAGTTTGTTGGAGCATGCAACGTAGATATTGCTCTAGAGTCTGATTTGTCCTCTTGGTTTGTCCGTCAGTTTGGGGATGGTGACTGGTTGAAAGTCTTACATCTATTTGGGCTAGACGACAGCAACTTCGCCAAAAGTGGGAGATGAATTGACTTCCCCTATCGGAGACTAAAACCGAGGGAAAACCGTGTAACCGAACGATGTTTTTCAAGAATTCTCGGGCCAATACTGAAGCTGAAGGTAGGCCCTTCAGGGGAATGAAGTGAGCCATCTTGGAGAATAGATCCACGACTACTAAAATGGTATTATACCCTGAGCATGGAGGTAAGTCTGTGATGAAATCCATGGACAGGGTATGCCATGGACAGGGAGGAATGTCTAGAGGGTGTAATAGGCCGGCTGGTTTCTCCTTCTGACTTTTATTCTGGGCACACACACCGCAGGAGATTACAAAGTCTCTAATATCCTTCTTCCATGATGTCCACCAGAAATGTCTTTTGATCTTTTCCATGGTTTTGGTAATGCCAGG
This sequence comes from Ambystoma mexicanum, assembly GCF_040938575.1. Lineage (NCBI taxonomy): Eukaryota > Metazoa > Chordata > Amphibia > Caudata > Ambystomatidae > Ambystoma > Ambystoma mexicanum. The sequence continues at coordinate 824,174,991 of NC_090923.1, read as the reverse complement.
GTGACCCTCCATTAGAGAGTCGTGATAACAGGAGATTACTTGTTTTTGTATTTCCTCACAGGGCAAGTACAATCGTCCTCAGAAATATGGTAGGTCTTGATCCACTGAGAATTCTTTTCCCTTTAATTGCCAGTCCTGCAAATCGGCCGTAGTTAGGAGTGATTTGACTGTAGTCTTGATGTCTTCAAAGGATTGAGCGCTGACCAAACCCAAAATCCTTTGTTCTGGGATTATGGGTATTGGTTCTGGATTGGTCAAATGTTCATCTACTCCCATCCGGGAGAGGGCATCTGCTTTTCCGTTTTTACTGCCTGGTCGATAAGTAATTATAAAGTCAAACTCAGCCAGAAACAGAGCCCAGCGAATCTATCTGGAAGACTGAGCTTTGGCCGTCTTCAGATATTGTAAATTGCGATGATCAGTCATTACGGTGACTGTGTGTCTGGCTCCCAAAAGATAATGCCGCCAGGCTTTAAAGGCCGATCTGATAGCTAAAAGTTCCTTGTCTGCAATTGAATAGTTGATCTCGGGAGCCGAGAATTTGCGGGACCAAAAGGCTACAGGATGTAATTGGTGTGTGACCGGATCTCTTTGTGATAAAACTGCCCCCATCGCAAGACTAGAAGCATCCGTTTCCACGATGTAGGGGAGTTCTGGGCGAGGATGTTTTAGAACAGGTGCAGAAATTAATTTAGCTTTTAAGTCCTGAAAAGCTTGTTCTGCTTCAGTAGACCACTCAAAACGTTTGTTCTTCTTTAACAGGGCGGTGATGGGCTGGACTATCCGAGAGAATTCAGGAATGAATCTGCGGTAAAAGTTAGCGAAGCCTAACATGCTTTGAACTCCTTTTACGGAGGTTGGTGATGGCCACTTGATGACTGCATCGACTTTCTTTGAATCCATATGGACTCCATTAGGTGACAATATGAATCCCAGGAACTCAACTTCAGTTACGTTGAAAACGCATTTTTCAAGCTTAGCAAAAAGGTTATGTTGACGCAATCTCTCGAGAACCTTTTTAACGTGTCTCTGATGTTCCTCTTCAGATGATGAATAGACAAGGATGTCATCAATGTAGACAACAACACACACATCTATGAGTTCTCTAAGGACATTGTTCATAAAATACTGGAAAGCGGCAGGAGCGTTACAAAGTCCAAAGGGCATCACTTGATATTCGAATAGCCCATACTTGGTGCGGAAGGCCGTCTTCCATTCATCGCCCTCTTTTATACGTACCAAGTGGTAGGCTCCTCTGAGATCCAACTTTGTATATATACATGCGTCTTTGACTTGGTCCAGGAGTTCAGGGATCAAAGGTAACGGGTATCTGTTTTTAACGGTGATTTGATTCAGGGAGCGGTAATCTATACAAGTCCTAAGGTCTCCTTCCTTTTACGGAACGAAGAACAAAGCCGATGAAGCTGGAGATTTTGAAGGACGGATAAACCCGTTAGCTAGGTATTGGTCCAGATATTGTCTGAGGTGAAGATTCTCTGGCTCGGTGAGGGCATAAATCCTACTGCAAGGAGGAGTTCTTCCGGGTATCAGATCTATTTGACAGTCGTAAGACCTATGAGGAGGCAGGGTGTTAGCTTGATCCTTCCGAAAGACATCTTGGAATTCCTGGTATTCGGGAGGTAATTTGGGAACCTCAGAAGAGATTGCCGCCAGTGAAACATCAGGCCGAGGATAACAAGTGGTAAAACATTCTGGAAACTGAACCGTTTTTGCTCGCCAATCGATCTGAGGATTGTGCTTCTCTAACCAAGGGATTCCCAGAATGATCTGGAACTGAGGGGCCTTGATCACATCGAACACGATTTTCTCCCGGTGTCCATCTTGGCTCACTAGCGTCACTTCTTGGGTGGCATGCGTTACTGGTCCGGAGGCTATCTCCGTGCCATCCACTGTAGTAATGACGTCTTTTACTGCCTTAGGGACAAGGGGTAGATTCATCCTTGATACCATTTCACGGTCCACATAATTACCGATTGCTCCGCTGTCGATGTAAGCTTCAATTGCATGCAAACGATCCGGACGTTCAGGACTAATGAGGACCATGGGCACCACGAAATGCGAGGTCACGGGACAGATCTTAACGCTCGGCAAGAGGACCTCTACACTTGCCGGGCTAGGTCGTTTCCCTGCTCAGAACTTGTGGTACAGGTATCTGCGGCTCCTACAGCCTTCTTAGCTGGTTTCACTGGACAGTCTCGATGAAAATGCCCTGAGTTCCCGCAATAGAGGCATAATTGCAGCTGTCTTCTTCTTTCCCGCTCCTTTTGGGTTAAAGGACCTTTCATGCCCCCTATTTGCATGGGTTCCACAGTGTCAGCTCCTTTAGTAGAGGTCTGTGGTTTAGAAAACACTCGGGTATCAAATTTAGAACGATCAGCCTTCCTGTTCTGTAATCTGTGGTCCAGTTGGACAACTAAGTCAATATAGTCTGAGCATTCTTGTGGAGGGTTCACAACTTGAGCTAACACATCCTTGAGCTCTCCACGCAGGCCTCTGTAGAAAAGCGTTATTCTCTTATCCTCGGGCCATTGAGTTTCCACTATAAGTCTGTTGAATGAGGCTATATAAGTCAAGAGGTCTTGATTACCCTGTCGTAATGAAATAAGTTCATTGTCCAAGGCCTGCCCTTGTGCATGTCTTGCGAACAGTTTCTCCATGCTGGACTGGAAGGCCTGGAAATCATGTAAAACCGGATTATCCTGGGTGACTAAAGGGATCGACCAATCCGCGGCGCTGCCACTGAGATACGAAAGCACGAAAGCCACCTTGGTCTGGTCTGTTGGGAATGCAGCTGGTCGACATAAGAAGTGTAGGCGGCACTGGTTGATGAACACTGCAAATTTCTTTGGGTCACCAGAAAAGCATTCGGGCGGCGCCAAGGGCACATTACCGGGTAGATTGATTTGCACTGGATTTAAAGATGATGCAGAAGGATAACTTCCTCCTGGAGCGGGCAGAGGTGTCTGTCCTGCCTGCGTTTGTAGCAATTGCCTAGCGAGGTCCTCTGTTCGCTCCTTGGACATTATCAGTTCTCTTCTTAGAGAGTTTGTTTCCTGACAAGCTGCATGTACTTCTGCTCTTAATTCCCCGAGCAACTGGGCTAATTGATCAGTGTCTGAGGTTTCCATTGCGCCTGGGTAGGAGTTTTGCGGTGGGCTTCGCGTTCTGTAACGCTCACCTGATTCCCACGGAGGCGCTGGTCTTGGCAGGAAGGTGTCTGTGACTCGAAAAGTGATGTGCAGGACTCGATTGGCTTCTGGGGTCGAACCTCTTCGCACTGTGTGTCGAACTCGTAGGGTGAGGTTTCTGCAGGTGAAAGAATATGGGGGTTAATGGTCTGGGTTGTTGAATGTCCCTCTCTCTCTCTCTCTCTTCCTAACTTCTCCGTAGAGCCCCCAGGTCAACGTGCTCACCTTAGATAGGTGAATGCTGGACTCTCCATCTGCGTCTGGTGCGGGGTGCCGTTGCCAGTTCCTTCACTGGTGAAACATAGGCCTCATGAACTCAGAGGATCGTTACCGTCGTTAACTGCACGAGCGGTGAGTTTCCAGACACCTTTTAGTCTTTATAGTCTTTAGGTGCGTGGCACGTTAATATTGAACAGGACTCTGTATAATGCTTTCCCCTTTTTGTCTTGCAGGGCTCTTGAGATGGAAGATGGAGTGAAGCGCCTGGAAATGCGTAAGTAAATGCAGGCGCTTTAACTGTCTTTTTCCCTTGCAGCTTAGTTCGTGCTGAAGAGACGCCGGAGTATTTGCAGGCGTTCTATTGCGACGAGCGCGATGTGCGTAAGTAAATACCTGTCTAATGTCTCTTATTTTGTCTTTCAGAAGTTGGGTTGCAGCGCCGGAGTCCGCGGAATGCCCGTAAGTAATAACAATGCTTTTGTCTTCACAGGCGGCGATGCAGAGTGAAGAAATCCGGAATTTGCGGAGTGCCGGTAAGTAATAACAATGCTTTTGTCTTCACAGGCGGAGGTGCAGCGTGAAGAAGTGGCGGCAGCCGATGGATCAGGTGAGTAAGCACTGCGAGTAATGTTGCCTTGCTAACCTGCTGTTTCTTGTCTTTGCAGGTGCTGCTGTTGACTGGATACAGGACTGGTAAGTATAATTCTTGCAGGTTCAGGATCGAAAGAAGAAAGGCTGGAACAGACTCGGTGAGCGTTCTGCTGCAGATGCAGAATAAAGCGAAGCACGTTTCATCTATCGGGTGTGGTTTAAATAGCCTTGGAGTGATGAGGCGTCTTCCTCCACGGCCCCGCCTAGGTAAGAAAAGAGTTCCAGTTCCAGAAGAGTTCCAGTGCTGTATCCGGGGAGTGGAGCTTGCCCCACCCAGGTAAGAAAGTAGTTCCTGTTCACAGAGGACTTCTAAATGGCTGGTAAGTAAGCAGCATGGTCTGCTGTAGGTAAGTCCACCCAAGCACCTTCACACCTATTATGAGCCCGGCGCTTCCAGTGCCGGGACCGATGGTTTTGATGAGCCTGGTGCCACCGGCGCCAGGACAAGGTCCAAAAGGTCCCAGTGGGGACCTGCTGGTGCCTAGGATTAGGGTTAGGGGCCTGCTTCCAAGGACGTTGGGCTGGTCCTGGCTCCTTGGAAGCAGTGATCATGACACAGATCTAAGGTCTCTGCTATTCTGGATTGGCCGGTTCCCAACAATCTGAAGGCGTTGCAATCCTTTTTAGGTTTTGCAAACTTTTATCGACGTTTTGTTCAAGACTTTTCAGCCATTGTCTGTCCCCTTACGGCTCTGACTAGCTCTAAGAGATCTTTCCATTGGAATGGAGGGCTCAACAGGCGTTTGATTCTCTGAAGTCCGCCTTCACCTCAGCACCGGTGCTCCAGCATCCGGACCCAACCCAACCGTTCATAGTCGAGGCTGATGCTTCGGATGTTGCTTTGGGTGCTATCCTGTCCCAACAATGCCCAGATGATGCAGGTTTACATCCAGTAGCCTTTCATTCCAGAAAGTTAACGCCTTCTGAAAGGAATTATACTATCACGGAGCGCGAATTGTTGGCTATCAGGGACGCCTTCTTGGTTTGGAGGCATCATTTGTTGGGTTCTCCAGTGCCTGTTCAGGTGTTCACGGATCATAGGAATCTCTTGGCTCTTCACTCAGTGAAATGCACTACTGCACGGCATGCTCGTTGGCATGAATTATTTTCAATGTTTGATTTCACTATTTCCTATCGTCCTGGTTCTCAGAATTTTAAAGCGGATGCTCTCTCTCGTCTACATGGACCCGCCAAATCCTCACACGCCACTGGTGTACCTTTGTTACCCACTCAGGTGGTGTGTGGTTGCTCTTTACGTCCGTCACTTAAGTCCTTTATACAGGAATGGCTTCGAAACGATCCGCCAGAAGTAGCCAAATACAGACTGGAGATCATAAATTCTTTGCCCTATCACCAGGGTAATATATTCCTGCCTACTCTAGGGACGCGACGTACTGCTATACAATGGTGTCACGATTCATCTCTGGCTGCTCATCCAGGTATTAGGAAGACGGTTGATCTACTAAAAAGATGGTGTTGGTGGCCATCTTTATTACAGGATGTTACTGATTACATAAATACATGTTCGGTTTGTGCTCAGTGTAAGACATCACATGGCAAACCCGTGGGTTTGCTACAACCTATGCCTCTTCCAGATCACCCTTGGTCCTCCATTTCCATGGATTTCGTTGTGGAACTACCTGTGGTGGAAGGTTTTGATACAATATGGGTGGTCATCGACTATTTTACCAAAATGGCACTATTTGTACCTTGTCAAGGGATCCCTACTGCTCCTAAACTGGCGTATCTCTTTCTGCGGAACGTGTTTAGGTTGTTCGGTCTTCCTTCTATAATCATCTCCGACCGCGGTCCTCAGTTTACTTCACGCTTTTGGAGAGCCTTGTCGACTGCTTTAGGTATTGAAGCTCGGTTTTCAAGTGCTTATCATCCTCAGACGGATGGGCAGACCGAACGTCTGAATGCTACTATGGAACAGTATATAAGATGTCTCATCTTTCAGCGTCAGGACGATTGGCTTTCGGTACTGTCTATGGCCAAATTTGCCTATAATAATTCGCTCCACACTGTTACACAGGTTTCTCCTTTCTTTGCCCTTTATGGACAACATCCACGTTCCTTGCCTCTTACCCCTGAACTGCCGGCTCACAAACCTGCTGCCCTTGCCTGTGTTAGGGACATTTCCGGCACCCATGTCCAGGTTAAAAGACAGTTGTTGGAGGCTCAGAACAGGACCAAGTTTTATGCAGACCGGCATCGTACCCCCGCTCCGGTGTATCTCCCAGGCATGAACGTTTGGTTATCTACACGCAATTTACCCCTGCCTGGTCAGAGGAAGTTGCTTCCACGTTTTGTCGGGCCATATGCTATATCGCATGTCATTAACCCGGCAGTGGTGCGTTTGGTTCTCCCACGTTCGTGGAAACTTCACCCAGGATTCCACGTGTCTTTGATTAAACCATGCCGTCTTGATACCCGTCTTCCCTCCCATCCTCCGCCTGTCAGGGTTCGGGGTGCTGTGGAGTATGAGGTTTCAGCGATCTTGGACACCAAGGTTCGGAACGGTAAAAGACTCTTCTAGGTTGACTGGAAGGGTTATGGTCCGGAGGATCGCACCTGGGAACCATATGAGAACGTACATGCCCCGGTTTTGTTGTCCCGTTTTTGGAAATCTCGGAATGTGGGGGCCTCTTTGGGGAAGGAAACTGTCAAGTATCGGCAGAGATCATCAGTGTTAGGACGCCGTAATTATCCGGCTTCCACGGCTTCCACGAGACCTAATACTTGTGGTTCTCGTATTTGCCGACGAACGTTGGTTACGGTCCCTTTAAGACCTCGTCTGCCGGGAGCTTGGAAGTTGGCATGGAGACAATGGGGTCCTCTCACTTCTTTCACTTTTCCCCGTACACGTTGAAGGACGTATAGTGATCATGTGACTATTATTTAAGCCACGCCTGTGCGTTTTGCCGGCGCTTCTGAACCTTGTATTCTAGCGGCTTGCTTTCTCTCGTATCCTGGTTCTTGTCCCCTTTTTGCCTTGTTTTCCTGTTTCTCGACCTCGGACTGCCTCCGGACCCGACTTGCTTACTCCTTTGTACTTTTGCTACCAGTCCTGCTCATCGACCTCGGATCGTCCACGGACCTGCCTTGCTTACTCCTTTGTACTTTTGCTGCCAGCCCTGCTCATCGACCTCGGATCGTCCACGGACCTGCATTGCTTACTCCTTTGTACTTTTGCTGCCAGCCCTGTTTATCGACCTCGGATCGTCCATGGACCTGCCCTGCTACTCATTTGTACTGTCTTACCGTTTTTTCTCCTGCATTGGAACTCTGCACCATTGGTACACGGACTAGAGACTGCCTTTAATGTACCTTTAGGCGTCCTCGTGCCGTCGGGTTAGATTTTGCTCTTTGGACATTCAGCTTGGATCTTCACCCTGCTTCTTGCTTTGCCTTCATTTCTGGATTGATTTCCTGGTCCTTTCGTTTTGGGGTTGCCACTTCCTTACTTCTTATTCCTTCCTGGGGATATTCGGAGATTCGGAGATTCTGAAGAACCGCACAGGTTAGTGGTTGGTTTCTGTTTTGATGTCTGCATTTTTGGCATAGAGTCGCATCAGTGTGATTATTGCTCTTATTGCAGCTGTCTCGGGGTCTTGCCTGTACACCTAGAGAAGACATCCCGTTCCAGTATCCTGTTCCATGCGGTTCTGGATTCTTCATTGGCATTCCATCTTTCCGCCAATCAATTGTTCTGGTTGTTCATTGTACTGACTAGTTTGGTAGATTGGCGAGAAGAATTCCTCGGCTACACTACGAGGGCAAGAGCGCTACTGACACCAGGTTACCAGGGGGTGTTGCTAGGTCTGGAAAAGATCTGGGATATGCTAATGCCCGGACTGTCAGGACTTTGGGCTAGCTTGCCTTTTGGTTGTACCTCCTGAGATTCTAGCCGGGGCTACAACCAAAAGTCTCTGAGCTATACGCCCCCTGCCCAGATACCCCCCATCCCCGCCCCCAGTAACGCCTCTGCAGGCTACACTACTAGCTTGCTTCCTTTCAGCACAAGACCACAAGCAACAGCAGACATGATGAAGTCCTAGCATATGCAGATGATCTCGTTGTGCTGGAACACTCATTTGCTGGTTTAAAGTGGGCATCTGACAAATGATGGCAATACGTCAAGGAAAATGGCCTGTGCATAAATAATAGTAAGGCCAAGCTGACAAAGGCACATTTAGACAAGTGAGATTTAACTTGTAACTGTATGCAGGGTAAGCTTGGGACTAACATCTGGGCATATCTATTTTACACAACACTGAAGAGTGATGGATGGAAAAACATCTGAATGAATCATAACCACTGGAATTTATACTGGTCATCATTCATTTTCATTGTCCTATAGCCTGCTGTGAAATTACTAAACAGGGGGAAAAATATGGAGATTATTTATTTATTTATTTATTTTTATTTTAATTGTAACAATTAGTTTACAAATAAACTTCAATTACAATAAACAAGAGACAATCTTGCTTTCACATATATAAACATAAATCCACAGGAGGACAAGAAAAACAAGAGAACAAAGACAACACAAGGAAATTACAGTCTTTCAATGACAATCATTCAATGAAGAAAGGAAAGGGGATCTTTCTGATTGACACTGGTCCTCATTCAGAATATGTTCCACTAAATCGCAAACTGCACATGTCAGTGGCACATTTGATCCAGATAGTATATGGTACCACCATTTGTCCATGTCCTCGTCAATTGGAGCAAAGGCACCCAAATAGCGAGTTCGATGTTCCTTAATTTTTGGACATTCAATGACTAGCTGTTTTACAGATTCGATTGTGATTTCACAAAACCTACGAAGATTATTCACAATTTTGGGGGCTTTTCGTCTCCATAGAATCTCCTTTGTTGTGTGTGCGTTCAGCCGCAGTCTCAGAAATTGATTACGATGTTTCCTTGAAGGTAATTTTTGTAGGTATCTTGGTAGGTGGTCCAGACAATTTGTTAGAGAGCCTAGGTCGATCGACGTAGATAGAAGATTTCTTCGTTCTAAGTTCTCTATCCAATTCCATTTCCTTAGTTTTTGTTTCGCAATTTGGGGAGTGTCTATCAAGGTTTCCCACGTTACATCTGCAGTATCCAAAATCCGTTTTAGACCGTTAGTCCAATTTTGTGTAATGCTGCAGTGTTGTTGATGGATCATATTTGCGAAAATTTTGTAGGCCGGAGCCTGGTCCTTTAGTGACATCTTTCGGAACATGGCCAGAGATTTCCAGACAACTATGTTATGCATTGATTCAAGTCCGAGTTCATGTCTAATAGAAATCATTGAAACACCTTTTGGTAGTTTGAGAATGCGTCTCCAGAAGAGACCTTCAAGGGTTGGCCATATATGATAATCTAGGTTCCATCCAACCTCAGCTCCAAACGTGATTGAGGGAATAACCTTTTGTGTATAAAAGGTTAGTACAGGTTTGAGGGTAAATTTCCCATATTCGGCATGTAGCTTCGATCCTTGTAATGCAAATGTCAACATACGTTGTTTCAGGTCGCAGATCCACCCATGCTCTCTTATTGCGATGTTATAAACAATGCCCAGATATCTAATAGATGATACAGGTTGGATCTGAAGTACATCAAGGTTCCAACTAAAGTTCTTTGTTAATCTTTTGGATGTAGTTCCGATCGACATGACCTTTGTTTTTTCTACATTGATTTGCATCAAATTGTCTGATAGATAGCTTTCCAATGCATATAACAGTCTCTGGAGTCCAATCGGTGTTGCATCTAAGAGGACAATGTCGTCTGCATATATTATCCAGCTAATGCTGTTGTTGTCTATCCTCGGGGGGAAACAGCGTGTCTGTGTAAATGCTTCAGATATATCAGATATGAAAAGTTTGAATAGCAGGGCAGCTAAAGGGCACCCCTGTTTGACTCCTTGATTCGTTCTTATTTTATCAGTCAGCTCACCTGCTTCGTTGATTCGCACTCTAACTGAGGTATCTTTGTGGAGAGCCATTATCGGCTGCAGTAATTCAGATGGACACGACCAGTTTGTCAGTTTTTTCCACAATTTTGTTCGATCTAAGGAGTCAAAAGCCTGTTTCATATCAATAAAGGCAATAAAGAGATTCTTGCCTTGTTGTAAAGCATTTAATTTCAGCAGGTTTAGTATAGTTAAGTTCACTTCTGTTCCTACGCCTTTGGTAAAACCTGTCTGACGTAAGTCGAAGTGACCAGAACACATAGCCCACTTTGACAACTTCTGTTGTAGGAAAGACGCAAATATCTTCCCCAGGATATCTAAAAGAGCAATTGGTCGATAGTTGGCCGGATCGTCGCGGCATCCTTTCTTGAAAATGGGAACTGTGATGGCTGAGTTCCAAGATTTAGGTATCATTTTTGTTGCTGCATTTGTTAGAAGTAGATGGAAAATGAAGGTTGTCCACAGCTCGTTGTTTGCTTTCAGTGTGACATTGGAGGAAAGGCCATCAGGTCCAGCGGCTCGCAAGTTTTTAATTGTCGAATTGCTATTGATATATCTTCTTTTGATTCGATTACATTCCAAGACTGGACTTCATCAAGTCTTTCGTCGCTCAGCTGATGTTCATTGCTCCCAAAAACTGTGGCAAAGTGCTGTTCCCAAGTGGCCTTAGAGATGCCATGATGGGTCTTCGCCTGCTGGAATATTGTTTTTATTATTTATGATGTTCCATAAGTCCTTTGTTTGGTGGCAAATAATGAGCTTCAGAATTCGTTCACCTCTTTCTTGATCTCTCATCGTTTTGAAGCATTTCAACCAGTTTCGATATTGTGTCTTTAGAGGTTTCCTTTGCAACAATTTATTTGGATCTGACTCTTTATTTAATTTCCTGAGATCACGGCGTAGTTGTTTTTTTTTAAGAGACACCAGTGTACTAAATTCATATTTCTTTTGATAGGAGCAGCAATTTGGATGTTTAAACTTGATTTGAAAATCTACTATCAACGCAGGATAGTTTAGTTTGTCGCATAAAGCGGTCTCCTCTGAGGTTATCATTTTGTTTAATTTCCGCAATTGCTTGCTATTTATTTTTAGTCTGTTGCCTCTTTGATTCCCCTCAATTGGTTGGTTGAAGATCTCTTCATTTCTGGGGAAATATGCCTTTAGAGTTAGTTCAAGTGGATTATGGTCACTGCTTGATGATTTCAAGACCTTCAGCTGTAGAATCTCATTTAGCATTGTATTTGATGCCCAAATGTAGTCAATGATTTTTCTTGAACCATCACGCTGCCAAGTAATATTCGGAGGACAATCACCTTTGGTTTGACCGTTGAGCATATGGCAGTTCCTGGCAATCATGGCTGAGTGAAATTGATAGCCTCTGCATGTCGAGTAAGCTTGATGCTTGCATTTTTTCATTATCAAATTCTCATCAAACCACGAGAAATTCAGGTCTCTGCATAATATGACTTGTAGGTCAGACCATAATTCCATGTTATCATCAATCAATTTTGTAATTGATTGAATGAAATGAGATGAGGATATCATGGCTGAATTCCAATAGGTGTTGAGAATTAGTAGATGATGGAATGTTACATTTGATCTCTGACTGTTTTGAAGGATTCATCTTTGCACAAACAAGTTTGGAGAAAATTATTTTAAAATCTCCCAGCCTGATGCATTATTTATCATAGTCAGAAGACCAGAGAACGGTCGACCGAATTGATTTTTCCCAGCCGTGTTTAATATGATTGAAAATCCTTCTCTAGACGGCGCCTCCCGCAGCCATGTTTCCTGGAGACATACTGCGAAGTTGGTTTTCATCGAGATGTTGCAATTCTGGAACAAGTGCCGGAAACCTCTAGTGTTCCATGATATAAGGCCATTTCCATCCTCCTTAGTTTGCAATAGCTAAGTTCTATTCGAGCGAGTCTGTGTTAAAAGTTGGGAGGAGATATTTTGGTTACCGGCTGTTCTTTCTTGGATGTTAAATTGTTTCCTTAACGCCTCACGACGTTGTTCATGGGTTTGCTCGCCAGCAGCTGACACTGCTTTTCTGAAGCCGTCTCTTCGATGTTTTGTTTCCAATCTCAGATCGAATCCGTATGACAACAGCTCGTCTTTTGCAGCAAGCAAGGTGTTTTCTACTGCCTGGGAAGTGATATGTAGATAGACCATATCTAGAGAGTCCTCGTTGATGTATTCCACAATGGCTATGTTGTTTGACGTTATCGTTCTCAGTGACGAAAAGTTGTGTAGCAATTGCATTACATTTCTGCGATTCAAGTTAATTTCATTTGCATCTGGGAAACTATTCTCGAGCCTAAGTCTCCATAGTTTTTGTTCCAGTCTAGATTTCGCAGACACAATTTCTTTAGGATTCAATTGTTTTTGCTTCTGCCATTGGGCTGCCGTCATTTTAGGATTTAATTTTACGGAGGTCAGTTTTTTTTGTTGAGCCACAGCATTGTCATCCTTTCTGCTGTAGATTTGTGAATCCTCGTTTGGGCAATTTTGATTTGATTTGTGTTGACTGTTGCAATTCGTCAGATTCGGCTGAATATGTGGACAGATCACATAAGTCAGTAACACTTACATCAGTTTTCTTTGAGCTGGTGTTAGAATCCAGTCTTCGTCTTTTATTTGGATTAGGAGGGTCTACCACACTTATTTTAGTTATTTCTTTCGGCATGGAATTGCGAACAGGTACACACTCATTATCATCCTGTTTATCGTTTGTTGTATTACGTGAGAACAGGCCCAACTTGTGAGGAGTTGAAAAGATTTTTCACAAACTGTTTTGTTTTATTTCTGACATTGTTCGTTTTATTTTGCTGCTTATTTGTTGATTGTTTTTTGGCTGGAACTTTTATAGATTTTTCACCTTGTTTCGATGTAATCGAAGGAACAGTTTTGCCGTTCCAGTAAAAATGTCGAAGGAAGTAACGGGTCCTTTGGAACTCGGTGCAGCTGCGTGGTTTGGGAGTTGAACTTCCACCGCTATTGCTTCAAGTGGATTGATTTTACATTGGTCTGATCCAGACCCTTCGTGTGGTTTGTTTGCAAGAGTACCATTTGACTCTTTTTCAGCTGTAGAAGTCAAATGTGGGTCAGCAATCACAATGATTTCACTGTTTGCTTTATCCAGTACAGGTATCTCTAAGTTCTTTCCTGGGACAGTTATGTGCTTAGGGATGTCAGACGAACTACATTGGTCTATCTTTGCCCTTGTTTTCACATTTAATTTTTCTGTGCGATATAGAGGTCTCTCATTAGGGGGATGTTCCATGTCTGTCTTATTTCTGGAGAATGAGTGGCGACACCACTTCATGATTTCTAAAATCGCCTCCATTTGATCGTTTTTGCCTGTGTGGTCCTTCATAGCAATGTCTCCAAGGCGGTTTTGCCATTGAAATGAGATTTCTGCTTCCCGTTCAACTCTAGACATTAAGTGAACGTTGTTTTGTTCCAAAGACGAGACTTTATTTGTCAGATTGTGTAGCAAGGCATTTTGATCTTTCACAGTCTCGTTTACTTGTTCCATGAGTTTGATAAAAGGAATCAAGGCCAATGATGTTGCCGCCAGGACATTGTTATGAATTTGAATTCCGGCTGCAACCGATAAATTCTCTTTTGAGTGATTAACAGATTCAGATTCAAGATTTGACTGTTCATCATGTCTGCTAGAGCACCATTCATTTCCTGTCGCTTGCTGAGCTTGCTGGAATACTTTAGTACTTCAGTGGAATCGTAGGTTCTCAGTCGGTTCCTTGGATCCTTGGAGGAGCTTGGTTGTGTTTTTCTTTTAAAAGTAGTATCAATATTTTGGATATTCTGAGACTCTTTTCGATGGGGTGTACTTGTCCTAGATTTAAGCGTGCCATTAGGGTCTTGTGCGAACTTCACTCCTTTTATGATACATTCTGTGGGGCCGTAGAAAAGCTGTATATTATTTTGTTTTTAACTGCTTGATAATCCGCAGTCAGCCTCTCCGTTAGCCGCGCTTCGCGTCCTGCTAAGTCTATCCCAAGACTTTTTTTGTGGTTTTTCGTAGAAGGGCCCGTCTGAAGAGAAGGCAACGAGGGCGCTGGTGGAAGGGAGTCAAGCTGGCATGAAACATCTCTTGCACATACGTCTGGCTCAGTTCGAGACATCGTAGTCTCAGCAACAACTCTGCTGTCTGTAGGGCTGTGTATAGAATCGTTGTTTAAAGGCGGGACGAAGGAAAAGTTTGTTTGGTTCCCTGAACCATTTGGTAGTTTTAGAGCCAGAAGTTCAGTGTCTGTAACATCAAACGGTGATAGAAAGGAGGCGGTGTCAATTTTGATCATCGCCAGTGGCGCAGGTGGCACAGGTAGATGATGATCTTTTACCACAGATACCGCTATATTTCGGTCAAGATCGAGTGGGGCTGTATTTGAGGACACCTCTCCCACAGTCTCACTGCCCACACCACCCAACATATTTGATTGGGAAACTTCAGGTAAGGAGTTGGGCAGCATAGTCTGTGTTGGTCGATCAATTTCATCTATATGTGCCTGGGACGGCAGCTGATTTAAGTTTTTGTTCACATCCAATCCTGGGAGATTTTACGGTTGATTGGTCGTTATGTCGGCAATGACATGTCCGACTGTTTCAGACAGGAGTACATAAGATTTAACATTCAATGACTGCAATGTCAATGCTTCAGCCGGAACGTCGACTGACAACATTTCACCAAGATTCACATCAGCTGGGGCAGCATTCGAGTCGGCGTTCGAGTCGGCCTCATTTATGCTCATCACAGAAACTCAGTAAAGACAGCGAGGCAGACTTGCGGTGGTAAGTTGTACTGGATTAGGAAGGGGAGGAAGGGAGGCAGGGGAGGAAGGGAAAGGGGGGGAGGAGGGAGAGGAAAGGCAAGGTGTGTCTGCCACAGCAGACAAGCAGGACAGGGGGGGCAATCGAGCGAATGTGGGATGAGGGGGGGCGGGAAGATGGAGCAACAATGTTCGCGCCAGCTGTTGAAATGGAAGCATCGCCTGCAAACGAAAGTTCGGACCGATTTCGAGCGTTCAAAGTTGTTTGCCGCGTCTGCGGCCGTACATCAGTAACCATACTTTCCTCTTACCGGTAATCCAACAATTTTATGCCTTACGTTGGAAGTGTCCTCGTCGACGATGTAGGCGGACTGGAGGCTGACTGGACTCAGCTCCGGACTCCGCGCCGCGCTCCGCACTCTGGAGGGAGTTTTAAACAGGATGCCAATGAAGAAAGAAAGAGGACTGAGCACGTAGTGCAGCTCCTCACAATGACTGCTTACTCCCAAGAAAAACAGCAAGGACTGGAGGCTGACTGGACTCCGCTGCACACTTTATATGAAATGCGGATAATGGGAACCCCAACTATCTTAAATGATCTGCCTCGGCTCAGAGTCCAGTCAGTGCCCCTCTGAAACCTCTTGGCTTTCGTCTTGTGGTGCTGACCTGGCACGTGGGATACTCACGAGAAATACTATGGAGATTATTATTGCTCCCATCCGAGAAGGGGAAGTCCAGTCCGAACTCCTAGATGTGACTAACATCCAGTGGTCGAAGTGTAAGAAAAGAAGTAGTGGAACTATGTTCCCTGCTGGCCTGCACCACTCCTCACAAACCCCATCACCACACCCCCTCACACATGCAATCCAAGCCCCCAAACAAGCACACCTACTGTTTAAGTGAATGTTCAGTGCACTGCACAGAAGTGCAAGTTTCAACTTCTTGCTACACTTATTTTAGAAAGAAACCATTCTGGAACGGTTTCTTTTGAAAACAAAAGCATGGGAATAGAAAAACTTAATAACAAAAAGTAGAGGCGCACCACTCTCAACCTCTCCTGCACACTTCAACCACTGCTACCAGCCTCCAAAACAACGAAGGGAGTGCAGTGGGTGTACTGCCAGCACTGTGATGTAGTCACATAGCTGTGCAACGGCAGCGTTAAGCCGTCGTATGCAAGATTAATAAAGATGCCGGCCCACGCAACAGGAAGTGCGTGCCTGGAGCCCGGCAGAATAAGACCTGTGTCCGAGTGGTCTTTTCTACCTGGGGGTTGGGGGAAGGCCTATGGTCCTGAGTTTAGGTAGTGCAGGTGATGGAAAAGATCTTTGCTACGGCCCCCCTTTCCAAGAGGAAAGCTTTGCCCAATTCTTGTGAGAGTGTGGGATCACCCACCAGAAGATAACACCAGTCTGGCAACACGCCAATGGGGAGGCTGAACCCTTTATGAGAACTCTAAATAAGGTGTTCTGCATTTCCCAAGGCCAAGGAAACTCTCTCAAGAGGACATTGTACCAGTTCCTGCGGGAATAACGATCCACACCGCATAGTACCATAGGGGTGGCACCAGCTGAAGCGCTGGGTTTCCTCCTGGAGATGGATGGCCGGCCCCCTGGAACCATCAATGATGAAAGAATATTCGAAGACCGGAGAATACACAACGGAAGGAAAAACCTACGGAGACACCTGAGACCACCTGACCTGTCAGAAGGAGACACAGTCTTGGTCAAAAATAGACATCCGGAAGGCAAACCTGCTCTCATATATGAACCCTGCCCCATGGACATCATCAAAGTCAAGGCATCCATGGTGATGGCAGCCGACACAAAAGGAACGGTAACACAAAATTCCTGTTTCTTCCGAAAGTTGGGAGAAAATGTGGGAACACCAGATGAGGTGAGGGAGAATCCCCTGACTCCGAGCCCTGGGAGCAATGAGGTACCTGGGGACACCTGGGAGTGTGAGGTGCCAACCCGGGTAAGTGACCAGACAAAGGGAGAGGGCGGAGTAGGCTGATATCCCAGTCGGCAAAATCGGAGGCGCCAAACACATTTCGAAGACTATATAATGTGTGAGTAACGGACTCAGATGGCCTGGGCACAAAAGTCGTATACTCAAGGGAATGCAGTGTTTACAAACGGGTATATATGGCCCTGTTTGAGGCCATGCCATAATCTGTTGCCCACATTGGGCCGGCCAATTCTGAATGTATGTTTATAAGCATTATGTAAGTTGTTTTAAATGTTTTTAATGGTTTCGCATGAAAAAGGAGGAATGTGATGTAGTCACGTGTAGTCACGTGGCTGTGCGACGGCAGCATTCAGCTGTCGCATGCAAGATTAATAAAGGGGGCTGTCCCGTGCAGCAGGCGGAATAAGACCTGTGTCTGAGTGGTCTTTTGTACCCGGGAAGGAAGGCATATATACCAGGATTCCACATGAAGTGCAACACCCTTAACAAGCACCACCAGCAACTTCACTGACAAAGTAAAGCAAAAGCAAGATCACATGGCCATGGCCATGGTTAATCTTTGCCAAAAAAACAACTAACCCAAATAAGTGAAAAGACAACTGGACCTGACCACTAAGGATAAGCAACAAGAGATACAATCTCTCACATACTCCCAAACCATAACGCTAGTAATACGAGAAGTCAGGACTTTGTTTCCCGCTGACAAGGGGAGAAATGGAATCCAAAATGAATGTCTTCTCATCCCTTCCATCTCTGTTGATGTGAATACACACCGAGAGTCCCCTAGGAACAGTAGAGCTGAACAAAGGACTGAATAACCAATCAGGAAGCCAAAGAAACAGGAAGGAAGCAGGCGACCAATTAAACCCACAGACTACAAAGAGGACGGGATACTAACCAAATATATAAAACAGGCTGAGAAGACAAATTGATTATTATTTTATTCATTTTATTATTTTATTGTTTAAAGCACAGACCGAGATCGAGAGCAGCGGAGCGCTGTACAGAGTGTGGAGCCACCATTTCGGTTGGAATCTTTTGACAGTAGCGCAGTACTGTGAGTTGGGGTCTGTGCTTCGGTATGTGCATTCATTAGTCCTTGGTCAGGTATTGCTGAAAAAGCCATGTTTTGAGAGTTTTGCGAAATTGGAGAATTGTGGGAGCACTCCAAGCTGACACCAGGATCGAGTTCTAGAGGGTGGGTCCGTGTCATGAGAAGGATTGTTAGTGGTCCTCTCTTTGTGGGTGAGTTGCGATGCAATCCGATTGGTCGATAAGTTGTGCAGGGAGCGTATGCCACCAGATACGTGGAGCTTAACTGCAAGGTACACTGGTGTTCTACTCATGACTGATTTGTAGATGATACATGCAGTCTTGAACAATATCCTGGCCTCGAGAGGAAGCCAATGTAGTTTGCATAGGACAGGGGGGTAATTCGGTCAAGTTTCCATGCACCGTAATAAGACATGCTGCAGAGTGGTGGACTGCTTTTAGGGCAGCCAAGTGATCAGTGATTTAGAGTTTGGGATCGTCTGGAGAGGAGGTTGTGACTGCCGACTCTGCTAAAAACCCTGACACTGAAGCGAGGCATGAGAAAGCCATGAAACTGCTGGAGAAGGCTTTGAGTCTTCAGAATCTCACTGCTTACCCTCAACCTGTGAAGAAGCTGGGAAAAGCCTTGAGATTGCTCACCAAATTTTACCTTCCTTTAGCAAAATGATTGAGAAGATTGTTGCCATCCAGCTGCACAAAAGGATCACTTAGCCTACAGGACTACTAATCTGGATTCCAACCACGATACATCACAGAAACCACCACCATTCAAGTTATTGACAATGCTCTTTGTATCCTCGACCAAGTCCTACTCAATTTCTCTGCTGCTTTCATTACAGTGGAACTATACGCAAAGTCTTTGGTGGACCAGCTCTAGACTGGTTCGTGTCTTACCTCTCCCACAGTCACCATTTTCCCCAGACATGCTACAACATATCTGGCGCTGTCCATTAATGTGCAGAGCTCACCAATGCCCCATTGTGTCCCGTGTCATCTTCAACCTACACATGGAACCTGTAAGGGAACATCTCGCCAACACCAACAGCAAGCTACAACAATTCACATAGGACATGCAGCTTGATCTAAAAATTAATTGCATCAATGACATCCATCGAATCAATCACTGCCTAGCCCTTATCCAATCCTGACTGGCAAGTACCTACTTAAAGCTCAATGTGAAAAAGAATGCATTTGCGTAGGAAACCCCATCAAGCACTTCCAAGTACAGAATTGATTGATGGAAATGAAGCACAGCATATTCACGCCTCATCCAATACAAAATCTCCCAGTTTCACCATTGTCGGTGATCTCTTATTCAAAACACTCATTACCAAAAAGACGCAAACAACATGCTAACAATTACAGCACCAAAAAGTGAAGCCTGTCATTCCTGTCCCACATTTCAGAAGTTGTTAAAGCACTGGCCATTTCTCACCTGGATGGTGTTCACATCTTACTTGCATGAGTACCCAGTTGGGCCCTATTCAGCATGCTGCAGCACGGCTCATCAAAGGACTAAGAAAATGTGACCACATCAACCAAATCGACAAGGAGCTGAAATGGCTCCCCTTCAAGCATACATTGCGTTTAAACCCACCTTCATCACCTACAAAGCAGTCATACAAAACAGCAATCTACTTTGCCAAGAAACTGACCATATCCGGAGGCCAGCACATCAGCAGAAGCCACACCATCACAAGACTGGAAACAAAGATTTGCAAGCAGGGAAAAAAACTGCAAACAGGCCTGTTCATGTTTTGCATCTTGTCTCTTGTCTCTGGAACAACTTTCCAATGCAGATATGACTTCCCCCCTCCATTCCTCACTTCAGGTAGGACCTGAAGACCTGAACTGATTAAATAACATCTCACCAGTCACTGACAACTCCTCTGTACTCTTGCAGCTGGGACGAGACAAACAGATTGGCCCAGAGAAGCAGCTGATTCGAAGACCCAAGAGAACCTTCTAGGTAGGAAGGGAGGGTTATAAAAATCCAGCAGAGTGAGTTGGCAGTGAGAGGCATTCAGGTAAGATTGGACGAGTGATAAGACCAGGAGATGGAGTGTAGAGAATGGGAAAAGAGAGCTAGATAGATATATAGAGGATGGAGAAGAGTGGAGACAGGCATAGGGAGAGGAGAGTGAGGAAATAGGTTGAACAACGCTTGTCTGGTTGATCATACCCCCACCTCTTAGGTTACTAACACAGTTCTTGATGGAGTAAAAGAGATAAGAGTACCAGCTTTACCCCTCTCCCAAGGATAGGGATAGACAATATCGTAAGGTTACCTTTGATATAGTGAATTGACATTGCAACCAGACCTGCTGGGGTAGGGAGACTGGACTGGGTAATTGGGATCCCCCTCAAAGGTTGAGCGACCACCACTAGACTGCAAACTCCAGTTGCCTGTTTTGTATGAATTTCGGCAATATTAATTAAAAACCTATGCGAGTAGACAAGTGACTTAATGGAAATCATGTTACTCTACCCATTGCAGTTCTTCTTCTACCCCTGCACTATGCTTGTAACCCCTGGGTGCAGCCCTACATACAGCGGTAGATTGCTTCTGAATACATACATACATACATACATACATACATACATACATACATACATGTCCTGGCAGGATAGCTCAGTGGCAACATGTTAGTCTTGGAAGTAGGACGACACGAAGCAACACAGGTTTGATCCCCGGGTCCGCGCTTAGAAACCTCTGGGTATTTAAGCGCATTATAAATATGCAACTTAGACAAAAAAATACAATTATGCAACTAAAAAACAAACAATTCCTGTAAAAGCACCTTGATACCCGTGGGCTGTGTGAGCGCTTTAAAAAAATGCAAATAAATACATGGATTGGTTCATTCAGCGCTGATTTTGCTTTATATTCTGGGACACTTTGTGGTACTGTAAGCATGTAAAAAGGTAATCACACAGGAAGACACCAGGTGACGCTCTCAGTTCAGCAAAGGCTTTTCCAACTGGTAATTCTGAAACCTTAATGGGAGGAGTGGGATCTATGTCTGTAAATCGCCTACTATGATGCCACCTGTCCGGAAAGTCGTCTGGAAATGATCTTCTACCTAAATCTCCACCCCCAATACTTACTTACAGTAATTTTACCAAAAAGATGACCCACAAATCTTGACTAGTATTTAAACATACAAAAATGCCTCAGCCAAGATTTAAATGTGAAACAATTAAAAGAGGGGGCAAGCCCCCTTTTGCCCCAATTAACACTCAACCCCTACAACTGCCTTTAAGTAAAGTCTTTAGTCAGCCCTAAAATTCCTTGCTTTACGCAGCCCATATTGTAATCAAATTGATTACTATTCACATGTAGTTACATGTAGATGCCAATGACCACTAGAGGGCAGTGAAACAATATGAATGTCACCAGCACAGGGAATTATGGTTCCAAAGATCTAAGTCTTCCCACTACATTTGTGCGAAACATTACCGAGCTACACACCTAAGATCAGGAAATATCATATTGAATGGGTAAGAGGCACGGCAGACAAAATGTTCCTGCCTTGGTCTCAAGAGGGTTCCCTATCAAGAGCAGTATTGCAACATATGCCAACATATTTACATGCTGTGTACACAGGGAAGAAACTACAAAAAGGGTTAGCTATTTTAGAGTTATGGAAAATGATTCAGAACGAGAGAGAACACCCACCCGAGGGGCAGTGGATGCTTTTTCAGCATAAGGGGGGTGAGGGGATCTGAAAACAAGAGCACAGATGCTGAGAAACAGGGATTCTACCCTCTAAAGGAGTTAAAAGCAGCAACGGGGTAGATTAATCTGATATATGCTCCCCTTGCTTATAGTAGTGAAGATAGTACAGAAGAAAGTAAGACTAAAGAACGCAAATACATGTCCAGATGTAGTAAAAGTGAGGAGCATAACAAGAGAAGGGACAGATTGTTAGAGATAGAAGAAGAGACCAAGAGACAAAAAGGAGAGAAAGACAAAGTCATTGAAGTAGCAATTGTACAGAATGAGTGGATGGGAGGACAAATATTAGTCAAGTTAGACGGAAAGGGTATCGACGAAGTTAAAGAAAGAGAAGAAAGAGGAAAAAGAAAGAAAGGAAAAAGAACAAGAAAGGGCATACAAAGATGAGAAGGAAAAAGAGAGAAAGCAAAAGGAAGAATGAAGAAAATATGAAGAGAAGCTAAAGGATGGAGAGAGAAAAGATACAGAGAAAAAGAAATGTGAGGAAATAGAAACAGATTGAAAGAAAGAAGGTTACAGAGAAGTTGAGAGGAAGAAGAGAAGAGGGAGATGAGATGAAGGGAGCAGAGAGAGCAAAAGGAAATAAGAAGTAGATGACAAAAGGTATGACAAAATAGATCACATCGTTAACAGATGTGTAATTCGAGTTGAAGAACGAGAATGATGGGAAGAAGAGAGAAGGTTGCAACAGCCATGGCAGGGAGCTGCACAACATACCTAGAGCACTGACATCGGCTGATGCGCATGAGGCAGAAGGTAAGAGAAATGGATTGGGGAATAATATAGACATATGAGGAAAAAAGATGGTCACGAGACCAGAGAGAGTATCGAAGGATCTCCACCGAGAGAAGCAAGAGGTAGATCGGATGATGTAATGATGGACAAGCATAGAACGCTGTCCCTAAGCAGATTAGATCTTGATGACGAGGAGAGGGATAACAGCCATACTAGTTGGGGTATAATGATGTCAGATGAAGAAGGGGAAGAAAATGAGAGAGCGCGAGGAGAGGGTGCGTGTGGCTCTTCAATAAATACAGATGTAGGAAAAGGAGTAAA
The DNA here is from genome assembly GCF_040938575.1 of Ambystoma mexicanum. Classification (NCBI taxonomy): domain Eukaryota; kingdom Metazoa; phylum Chordata; class Amphibia; order Caudata; family Ambystomatidae; genus Ambystoma; species Ambystoma mexicanum. The sequence continues at coordinate 824,152,335 of NC_090923.1, read as the reverse complement.
GTGGTCAGATTTAGGAGAACCAGAAACAAGAACACCAGAACCTACATAATTTCCTGACAAGCATGATCGCATAGTGTAGAGGCAATGTCCCTGCCTTATGCAAGCAGACTGAGGCCATTACCAGGACGAAGATGAGCAGGCGAAAACTAGACCTACCTGGAGGACAAGAAGCACAGGTGGGTACGATTGTAGAACAGAGTTCACATAATTCCCGTTATTGAAAGGAGGACAACCACAATATATACCGTGGCCACAGATGGATAAAGATAATGTGAGATGCAAATTACCTAGTTTGACTGCAAGAGTGGGTAAGTGGATTTACAAGTTGGAAAGAATGACAGCAGGAATGACATTAGCAGTGGGCGACGTAAAAAGGCCTACTAGCAGCTTTCCCAGGGGAAAGAGCTGACGACATTTGGAGATGAACGGGTTATGCGTGTGTGACAGCACAAACACGCTACACATTGGAGCGCAATTTTTTAATTGCAGAGCAGATGTATGGAGGGCACTTAGAGTACAGTATCCTGATACGTCAGACATGGTTGTGAATATGACAAGGAAAATGGGAGAGAATGAAGATACTGTTGATTATATTCAAGAGATTCAAGAACATTGGCATCTTGAGACGAGCGACCCATGGGATAAGACTGTAGCATTATTTTATCATATTTTGTGTCAGAGACTGCCCGAGCCAGTGCAAAGGCAGATGAAAAAAGCTGAGAATAGGAAGCAAAGTTAGTTCAGAAGAAATTGTCGAAATTTGCCATAGAAGGAGCAGTACTGACAAGCAGTGAAGAAGCGGTTACACAAGAGTTACAGCCTATTGAGCCAATCAATGTAGGGTACCCAGTAGATCAGGGTGGGTAAAATGTTTGGCCACATGGTAGAGAGAATGGATCTAAAGGATGAGGAAGCAGATTTGAAGACCCTCAGGGGCGGAGGATTTAATGGAGGACAGATGCAACAATGTTGGAACTGTGGGAGAGTGGGACAAATGGCCTGCACATGTAGAGGTAGAGGGAGCATGCAGCCTAACTGGCAAGCTACAAGAGGGGCGATGGGCCATTTTCCACAGTATAATACAAAACCACCAGAGTATTAGGCCCAAGATCACATGCAGTATCAGACACATGCTCTGCAAATACAGCAAATGCAGCAAGTTCCGCTGCAATCACAGTTGCCACAAGGGCAACCACAGCAAGCGCCTATGCAAACACAAGAACAGACACAACAGGCAACAATGCCACAATGTAATGCAAATATCGGAGCCCCACAAACACCTACAACCGAGAATAGGGAGTGCGACAGTGGTGGGAGGAAATCCTTTTACCGGTGCAGAGTTGAATTTATATCCACAATAGGAAAGCCCACAGAGTGACCTGATGTGTTCAGTACTATCAGTGACACCTGATCCCCAATAGGCACCGCGGATCAGGGTAACGATAGGAGGCAAGAATTTTTTTTTCTTTTAAACACAGGAGTGACTCACTCTTGTGTTCGAGAGGGAAAGTACCCAATGTCTGGCATTGCTATGAATGCGCAGGGATTCTCTGGGGCTATGAGTTTAGTTATTTTTACTGATGAATTACCAATTTCAATAGGAGAACATGACATGTCTATGCCACTATTGTATTCCCGACAGACATATTAGCACGTGACTTAATGACAACACATAATATGACAATATCATTTACTGACAAAGGGATAATATGTTCCACTCCAGGGATACATTACATGAATGTAAGAGAATTTATACTAGCATTTACAGGCCAAAAAGCATTATGAGTCGTCCCTTTAGACCCAGAAGTATTTTTATATGGAGTAAATATTTTGTTGACATAGCTTCCTGGATTGATAGGAAAATTGCTGAGAATACCTGACAAATTTTTGTTTAGGCCACAGATACCTATGGATGATGAGGAAGGACAGGTTATTCCCATAGAATGAGAGACAGCAGGGGTAAGGGAGGAAAGGGTGGCTGTTCATAGTACGGATGATGAAGGAAGAGCATGGAGAACAGTAATAGCTCTTGACGAAGGGTATAGATTAACAGACTTGACAGATGAGGAGCTGTTCAGAGAGGAGTGTTCCGATGATGATCTAGCATTGTTCACAAGCCTTACCTATTGGATACAAGTTGAGAATAGGGAAATACCACAGAGAATAGCATTGGTAAGAAAGAAACCGTCATTTTTCCAGGAAGATTTGGAAAAAGTGCTAAGCATCTTATGGACCAACAGTCCGTATGACGTGGGTCTATTGAGCAGAGCAGGAGCAGTTAAAATTAAGCTTAAGCCAGGAGCTATTTTACCAGGAGCAAAACAGTACCCCATGTCCAGAGAAGCAGATGAAGGTATATTTGAAACCATTTCCGCTTTGGTACAGCAGAGAATACTAGTAACATCAGACTCCACATGTAACACAGCCATGTACCCAGTAAAGAAATTAACAGGGTGGTTGTGGAGATTTATTCAGGATCTATGCCCCCTTAACAATATTGTCAAAGCAGAGTTTCCTCTGGTTCCGGATCCAGCTACGTATTATGTAACATCCCAGCTACAGCCAAATATTTTACAGTAGTAGATTTAAAGAACGCTTTCTATTCCAATTCCCCTTCATAAGGACTCCCAAAATTTTACCTCATTTTTGTATAGAAATCAGTGGTGGAAACATACAAAATTACCATAAGGGTACTGTGAGTTCCCATCAATCTTTAATACAGTCCATCAGGTGGATCGAGGCAACAGACAACTTGAGAGCACAATAATTCAGTATGTAGATGACATATTAAATGCAGAGAAGACTCAGTCCAGTTAATGACAGTATTAGCAGGGAAAGGTAACTTCTTGAATGCAGCTCCAGGAGTTCACGTGTGAAAGTAACATGCAGGAGAAAGTCAAAGATGTAACTGAAGAGATGCGAGGGCGCAGATCGAGGTTTCAGCTACTAAAACGCGACGTTGGTTCAATCAGAAGCAGCGAGTGACGTCTCCACTCTGCTTATGAACATAATAATGACAAGTAGAGACACATTCTGGAAACTGGACCGTTCTTGCTCGCCAATCGATCAGAGGATTGTGTTTCTCTAACCAAGGTATTCCTAGAATAATCTGAAACTGAGGGGCCTTGATCACATCGAACACGATCTTCTCATGGTGTCCATCTTGACTTACTAGCGTCACCTCTTGAGTGGTTGCGTTACTGGCCCGGAGGCTATCTCCGTACCATCCACCGTAGTAATGACGTCCTTTACAGCCTTGGGACAAAGAGTTAGATTCATCCTCAAAACCATTTCATGATCCACATAATTGCCGATGGCACCGCTGTCGACATAAGCTTCAATTGCATGTAATCGATCCGGATTATCAGGGCTAATGAGGACCATAGGTATCACGAAATGCGAGGTCACGGAACTGGTTTTCACGCTCGGCAAGAGGACCTCTATTCTTGTCGGGCAAGGTCGTTTCCCTGCTCAGAGTTTGTAACTTTGGTAACTGCAGCTCCTACTGCCTTCTTGGCAGGTTTCACCGGACAGTCTCGAAGAAAGTGCCCCGAGTTTCCGCAATATAGGCATAATTGCAACTGTTTCCTCCTTTCCCGCTCCCTTTGTGTTAGAGGACCTTTCAGACCCCCTATTTGCATGGGTTCCCCGGAGTCTACTCCTTTGGAAGGAGTTGGCGGTTTGGAAAATACTCGAGCATCAAACTTGGAACGATCGGCCTTCCTGTTCTGCAGCCTGCGATCTATTTGAACGACCAAGTCTATATAATCCGAACAGTCTTGTGGGGGATTCACTACTTGGGCTAAAACGTCTTTGAGCTCTCCACGTAGACCTCTATAAAACAGCGTAATCCTTTTGTCCTCAGGCCATTGAGTTTCCACTATTAGTCTATTGAAAGATGCAATATAAGCCAAAAGGTCTTGATTACCCTGTCGCAATGAAAGAAGCTCATTGTCCAAGGCCTGCCCCTGTGAATGTCTTGCGAACAGTTTTTCCATACTAAGCTGAAAGGCTTGAAAATCATGGAGAACTGGATCATCTTGATTAACTAGAGGGATCGACCAGTCTGCCGCATTGCCACTAAGGTACGAAAGTACAAAAGCTACTTTTGCTTGATCAGTTGGAAAGGCTGCTGGCCGGCATAAGAAGTGCAACCGGCACTGATTGATAAATACTGCAAACCTCTTTGGGTCACCAGAAAATCGTTTTGGCGGAGCCAGAGGTACATTCCCAGGTAGGTTGATCTGCACTGGATTCATAGAGGATGTTGAAGGAAGATTTGCCCCTGATGCGGGTAACGGGGTCTGTCCGGCTTGTGACTGTAGCACTTGTCTAGCAAGATTGTCTGTTCTCTCCTTGGAAATAATTAGTTCCCTTCTTAGAGCATTCGTTTCCTGACGAGCTGCATGCACTTCTGCCCTTAATTCCCCAAGTAACCGGGCTAGGGGGTCAGTATCCGAGATTTCCATAGCGCCTGCGTGAGAGTTTTGCGGTAGGCTTTGCGTTCTGTAACGCTCACCTGATTCTCGCAGAGGCGCCGGTCTTGACTGGGCGACTACCGTATCTTCAAAGGTGATGTGTAGCACCCGGTTGGCTCTTTGGGCTGGACCTCTGTGCACTGTATGCCTGACGTGTAGAGTAAGATGTCTGCAGATAGAAAATATGGGGTTAATGAACTGGGGTTATTGGGGTGTCCCTATCTCTTTCCTCTTCTCCTCTCCTGTAGACCCCCAAAGGTTAACGCTCTCACCTTAGGTAAGTGAATGCCGAGCTCTCCATCTGCCTCGGGGCAGGGTGCTGTAACCAGTTTCTTCACTGGATAGGTAGCGCAGGCCTCTTGACTTCAGAGGACTGCTGTCCGTCGTTTACTGCACAAACGGTAAGTTTCGAGTCATTCAAATGTCTTTAAAGTCTTTAGTAATGATGTCTCTTGTTTTGCAGGGTTCCAGCGATGGCGGATGACAGGCTGAAGTGAGTTGAAGATGGAGCCCGTGTGATGAATAGAAGCGCCTGGAAGCACGTAAGTAAGCGCTTGTTGCCTGCTTCACGATGCGCTCTAACTGTCTTTTTATTTCGCAGGTACGAGTTCGGAGCGGCTGCAGGGTGCCGGAATACCCACTGGATTAGATGTGGAAAGGAGTAATGGCATGTGAGTATTAAAGTTCCCCAATGTCTTTAAACGCACCTTGTTTTGTCTTTCAGATGCGGGATGCAGCGCCGAAGGCCTCCGGAGCGTGCGAAGAGTTGGTAAGATTTTGCCTTTCAGATGCCGGAATGCTAACCTGTTCTTTCTTGTCTTTATAGGTGTTGCTGAAGACTGGCTTCAGGATGGTAAGCCTTTGCCTTTCAGATGCCGGAATGCTAACCTGTTCTTTCTTGTCTTTATAGGTGTTGCTGAAGACTGGATTCAGGATGGTAAGCCTTTGCCTTTCAGATGCCGGAATGCTAACCTGTTCTTTCTTGTCTTTATAGGTGTTGCTGAAGACTGGATTCAGGATGGTAAGCCTTTTTCCTTAGGCCCAGGACCGGATGCAGAAGACACGATGAGCGTTCTGCTGCAGAGGTTGCAGAATAACGCAAAGCAAGATTCATCCACCGGGTGTGGTTTAAATAGCCTCCTGTAGTGCTTAGGTGTCTCCTTCCACAGCCACGCCTAAGTAAGAAAAGAGTTCCTGGTAAGAAAAGAGTTCCTGCCTTCCAGAAGAGTTCCAGTGTTCTGAATCTAGGGAGTGGCTCCAGCCCCACCCAACAGGAAAAGTAGTTCCAAACAGAAGAGGATCAGAGGCTCAACTGGCAGGCAAGTAAGCAGCATGGTCTGCTGAAGGTAAGTCCACCCAAGCATTATGAGCCCGGCGCTTCCAGCGCTGGGACTGGGCATATTTATGAGCCTGGTGCCACTGGCGCCAGGACTGGGTCCAAAAGGTCCCAATTGGGACTGGTTGGCACTCGGAACCTGGGTTATGGATCTGCTTCCAAGGGAGTTGGGAAAACCCTGACCTTTTGGAAGCAGAGATCATGACAGTATGTCCAACATGCATGACAGTGCCACCCCCCAAAGGAGCAGCCACTCCCCTTTTCAAGTGAAGTTTTTGTAACAAAGCGGGAGCATGGATATTGGAAAGAGGTTCCCAGGATCTATCTTCGGGACCATACCCCTTCCAATCCACCAGATAAAATGGTCGACTGGAACGAAGTCTCATATCCAATATGTCCAGTACCTCAAACTCATCTGAACCTTTCACTGAAACAGCAACCGGCCGTAGAGGCAATCTAGTAGCATCTGAGCATGATTTGATGAGGGACACGTGAAATACTGGATGCACTCGCCATCGTTGTGGCAATGCCAGACAGACCGCAGCCAGGTTAATCACGTTGAGTACCTCAAATGGCCCAATGTACTTAGGCAACAGTTTCTTTTTACCAGGTATCCGCAAATTCTTAGTAGACAGCCATACTTTCATTCCTGTTTTGTAAAACAGGTGCAAGAACTCTACGAGCATTAGCATAGATCTTATCTCGTCTTTATGCCTGTTCCAATTGCTGCTTCACCTTTGCCTGTACGTTTTTGAGATCTCTGATATTATGGCCTGCTGCAGGCGTATCCATAGACAAACCAGAATCCAAAGGAATGGATCTGGGATCTTGCCCCTACAGAGCATAGAAAGGAGAGGTACCTATGGCACTATGGTAGGAATTATTGTAAGCAAATTCTGCGGCCGGGAGGACAGTTACCCAGTCTGATTGGAACTGAAAACACAAACACTGCAGATATTGTTCCATAGTGCTATTGACCCTCTCAGTCTGTCCATCCGTTTGTGGGTGATAAGCACTAGACATCCTGTCATCAATAAGCAACGCAGAGGTCAGTGCTCTCCTAAAACGAGACGCAAATTGTGAACCCCTGTCAGTAATTACCACTGAAGGTAGACCAAAAAACCGAAACACATGCCGGATGAATAAATCAGCCAAGACAGCAGCTGTTGGTAACCCAATACAGGGAACAAAGAGAGCCAATTTCGTAAAGTAGTCCACCACAACCCATATGGTATTGTAACCATTATTTCTTGGCAGTTCTACCACAAAATCCATTGATATCATATACCATGGTTTGTGAGGAACAGGTAAAGCTTGTAATAAACCCACTGGTTTGCCCGGAGTGTTCTTGCATTGGATGCATACTGAATGTGTAGAAACATAATCTATTACATCTCGTGTAATGGAAGGCCACCAACACCATCTCTTTAGCAGCTCTAGGGTTTTATTTTGTCCAGGTTGGGCTGCCACAATGGAGTTGTGTCCCCAACTGAGAGCCTTGTTCCGAGTGGTATCTGTTAGTAGAAAAAGCACCCCTTGTATGAAAGGCAAACCGTTGTGTATGTCTAAGTTAAATTCCTGAATCAATCGTGGATTTTGTTCAACCCATTCTTGTAATGGGGAAAACTGTGCAGAACAACTACATATCACGTGGTTTACCAACAACGTATTTTGAACCGGAGGTCCTTCCTTCACCTCCTCACCGATGCGGGATAAAGCATCCGATTTCACATGTTGTCTGGCAGGGCGATATGTAATTTGGAAGTCGTATTGAGCAAAAAGCACATGCCATCTGGCCTGTCGAGCCGTAAGACATTTCATAGTTTTGAATCCCTGAAGATTCCGATGATCAGAGTACACCAACACCTGATGTTTTGCCCCAAAAAGATGATGTCACCATTCTCGGAAAGCATCCTTGATTGCAAGCAATTACCGCTCAGTAACGGTATAGTTCTGTTCGTATGGGGTTAGCTTACGAGAAAAGAAAGCAACTGGATGCTCCTCCTTGGTTTCTGCACAAACTTGCGAAAGTACAGCTCCTGTAGCAACACTGGAAGCATGAGCTTCTACAATAAACTGACAATCCGGATGTTGTAGTACAAGTGCAGTGGTAAACGCTTCCTTTAACATCTCAAATGATACTTGAGCATTTTGGTTCCAACAGAATGGTACCTTTGAACTAGTTAAAGCTGTCAACGGGGCCACTGTTTTGGAGAAGGAACGGATACATCTGAGATAAAAATTGGCAAAACCTAGGAATGAGACTTGACATTATGTGGAATGGGCCAATTCAATATGGCCTTCACTTTGGAACGACTCATTCGGACACCATGGTTGGTAATGTCATAACCCAGGAATTCAACTTCTTGTGTATGAAATACACATTTCTCAGCTTTAACAAAAAGTTTGTTCTCTCTGAGCCTTTGAAGGACAGCGGACACATGCTTAACATGTTCTGGGAATGACGATGAATATATCAATATGTCATCCAAATAGATCAGCACAAATTGGTCCATCATGTCTCTGAAGATGTCGTTCATGAAGAACTGAAACGTGGCTTGAGCGTTACAAAGGCCAAAAGGCATCACAAGATATTCATAAAGGCCGTACCGTGTCTTAAAAGCGGTCTTCCACTCATCGCCCTCACGAATACGAACCAGATTGTATGCTCCTCATAAGTACAATTTAGAAAAGTACATGGAAGTACCTAGCTGATCTAACAACACATTTATCAATGGTAAGGGATACTGGTTCTTTATGGTGACGTCATTAAGAGCCCTGTAATCTACTCAGGGCCTTAGATCTCCCTCTTTTTCAGAACAAAAAATAAGGGTGAGGCAGCAGGCAATTGGGATGGCCGTATGCACCCCATATCAAGAGCTTTATCGATGAATTCTTTCAAGACAACATCTTCTTTGGGAGTTAATGAGAAGACTCACCCAGTAGGGATTTTGGCCCCAGGAATAAGTTCAATTGGACAGTCATACTGTCTATGTGGAGGCAGCTGTGCTGCCTGGCCTTTGTCTAAAACATCTGCATATTCCGTATACTCGCATGGTATATGTGTACCGCTCTGATGTACAACACTGATAGATGAACCTCCCTCCATAGAGGCCAAAATATGCGATTTGGTTGACACCCCCTGACTTGTAAAGCAATGTTTGTTACAATAAACAGAAGGATATTGGATCAATCCCGTAACCCAATCAATGGTTGGATTATGGAGAGTCAGCCTGGCAAGACCAAGCAATAGTTTGTAATGAGGAGCCGCAAGGACATCAAAAATCATTCCCTCTGAATGACCATTTGATAAAATCATTCGAATAGGTACAGTCTCTTGGGTTACCATACCTCTGTTTCAGCTTTATTCTTGGTTATCAGAGGTATAGAACATTTCTTGGCATATGTGATGTCAATGTAATTATTTGTGGCTCCGGAATCAACCATAGCCCTGGAAACTAATTCTTGGTCAGAAAAATGTAACGTCACCTCCACAGCTATAGGTGCGTACGCCGGAATGGTATGGGAGTCCAATGTAACACTCGACACAGGTTTCTTGGGACATGCCGCCAGTAAATGCTCAGATGAACCACAGTACATGCATAAATAGTTTTTTCTTCGGTTCTCCCTTTCTGCATTAGATAACCAACCTCTCACGGCACCAATCTGCATTGGTTCAGGGTCATTCGAGGGGGCTCCCGGTACATCCGGACGAACAGGTGCTTGCAAGAAAGGTTTTTTCTCTCCTTTGCAAGCATTTCATCGAGCATCGATTTGCAGAATTAGATCGAGCAGTTCTATGAACCCTGTGGGGACCACAGGAACCGTAGACAAGGCGTCTTTTAGATCTTCTGAAGACCCTTGTAAAAAAACAGCCGTTTTCTTGTCTTCAGGCCATTGAGTCTCGGCTGCTAATTGGTTGAATCTGGCTATGTAAGCCAATAAGGTTTGACTTCCTTGTTGTAGACTTAGCAACTCCAAATCTGTAGCTTGAGTAGCATAGCACATATCAAAGACCTTACTCATGGTGGACAGAAGATTGTCGCAATCGTAAAGCAAGGGACTGTTTGTCTCCAACAAAGGATTAGCCCAAGCAGCAGCAGTACCCCCGAAATGGGAAAGCACAAATGCTGCCTTTGTGGTTAAATTGGGAAACGAGTTAGGCCGGCACAGGAAATGGAGTCGGCACTTATTGACAAAGGTTCTATAGGTTTTAGGATCACCTGTGAACCTTTCCGGGGGAGCCAGAGGAAACTGTGTTGACATAACCACTTTAAGGGTTTCTTGTTGTGGTGCCGGTGTCCCGGATCCAGATGCAGTGGCCGCTGTAGCCTGCGCTCCCTGAGGAGAGGCATTAATGGCGTCTTGCATAACATCCATGCAATGACGCAATGTGTCCTGTGCCATAATCATTTCGTTTCTCAAATCATTGATTAACTGAGTCAAGAACGTTAAAGGATCTGTACCCTCCATGGCTTCTGATTCTGTCATAAATCACCCAAGTATCTTATGAAAAAGGACACAGGTAACGATAAAGGATATAATTGGTAGGGCTCTTCCGGATCCTTGAATCACACGGCTTGATGGTAGTGAAGTCAAAAATAGACCTTCCAAATTATACAACTCTCTGACTAATAAAACAGGCAGAGAGAGGGATCACTGGAAAGGGTGTGGGGACATCATTGGAAGTCAGCCTAGGATACAATAAGGTATAATGAGAAAATGTTCCAACTAAATTCTCACTAATAGCTCAGCAATAACACCTAGTACAACACTAACCTGTAGACTGGAAGGTTAGTAAGGGAAACTTATCCCGAACGGCACGAGGCTCACGCTAGATACCGGGGTTGGTGCACCACAAGATAGCGTCCCAAGTACTGTGCACAATCACCTTCAAATAAACAGTTGTCGGCAATACTCCCTTTCCCACGTAGAACAGAAATGATGAGATGAAGTCCACCTGTTATCTCATCACAGGTGCCAGGGATAAATCCAAAACAAAAACACAACTTGCGAGTGGAATTGCACGTTTAAAGAGTTCAAGAACCAGCATGTGTCTTTACACGCGAAAAAAGTACACGCAGCCAGGACAGCCGCGCTTGAAGAATTCAGGAACCCGCATGTGTTTATACACGCGTCTGAAGTACACGCAGGCAGGACTGCCAGAACTCGCGTGTGAAGAAAAAGCTGTCCAGCGCCTGTCTACTACTACCCAAATCGTGTCATAGTGATTATCAGGAGGCAAGTCAGTTATGAAATCCATTGAAATATGAGTCCAAACATTTTCTGGAGTTGGCAGTGGCTGCAATAATCTTGCCTTTCTTACATGATCAGCCTTACACCGTGTGCTCGTTTCACATTTTTTAATATATTCAATAGTATCTTAAGGTTGGCCACCAGAAATACCTCGTCAACATTTCCTGTGTCTTTTTCCTCCCTGCATGCCCTGCCAAGGGGGAATTATGGCACCAATTCAATGCCTTTGTTTGTAAATCTTGAGTAGGCAAATATAACTTCCCTGCATAGTACGGAAGACCATCCTTGACCGTTTCTAAGGGTCTCTTGGTGCCCCATTTCACATTCTTTTGTTTCTTCATTTCCTTCTTCACCTGTCTTAACAGACTGTTGGTTACTGCTCCTACCACTCTTTAGAATAGTCTTCACCTCTGTCACCACATTGTCTAAATTTTGCTGTCTGGATAATGCATCAGCCTTTCCAATTTTCTTCCCTTGCCGGAAAGTTACCAGGAAGTCAAATTCATTGAAATATTGTGACCAACGCAACTGTCTTGGGCTTAGAGTATGTGCGGTTTTAAACTACTGTAGATTCTTATGGTCAGTTACTACCAATACCTGATGTCTCACTCCCAAAAGATACTGCCGCAACTCCAGAAATGCTGCCCGTATCGCCAAGAACTCCTTGTCGGTAATAAAGTAATTCTGCTCACAACTAGTGAGTTTCCGGGAAAAGAAAGCCACTTGATGCCACCTACCTTTCCCCATCCTTTTGACACAACACAGCTCCCACCGCTATATTGGAGGCATCAGTTTCTACTTGAAAAGGTCTTCCAGGATCTGGATGTCTCACCACAGGAGCAGAGGTAAATGCCCCTTTCAATTCATGAAACGCTCTCTCTGCTTCTTGATTCCAACAAAACCCAGAGGATTTCCTTAACAACTTAGTTATGGGCGTGACAATTTGTGAACAATTTGGAATGAATCTTCTGTAAAAATTGGCAAACCCTAGAACAGACTGAATGTCCTTGACACATTGAGGCACTGGCCATTCTTTGACTGCCTGTACCTTCTTCCGATCCATTACTATACCTGTAGGAGTGCGTATGAATCCAAGAAATTCCACCTTAGTAGTGTGGAATTCAAAATGTTTCCAATTTTACACACAACTCATGCTCCTGTAGTCTTTGTAACACAGCTCGCACATGACCTATGTGTTGGTGCTCTGAAGCGGAATAAATCAAGATATCATCAATATATACAAAGAAGAAGTCATGATGCCTGCCCCCGGGAAGCCAGACCCGGCCCAGCAACCCCGGAAGCAGGCATCATGCCATTTGGAGCATGCCCAAAAACCCCAGTTAGGGGCTGTTTGGATGCAGTCCTGGCGCCTATGGCGCCAGGCTCATAAGGATAAACTCAGTCCTGGCGCAATGGGCGCCAGGCTCATTTCAGAAAACGTACCTAATGCAGACCATGCTGCATACTCACCTGGTGCAGACCATGCTGCACGAAGCCACAAGCAAAATGGGGTTTAGGAGGGACTATTTACCTAAGGGACTACTTTTTTCTTGGGTGGGGGCTGTGGAAGAATACTTACCTGGGACTTCTTCCTAGGCTATTTAAACTACGCCCGGACAGCCACACGTGCTTCGCGTTATTCTGCATTCAGCAGTGTAACGCTCACCATGCCTCCAGCATCTTCCAGTCTTCAGCCACGCCCGCTTCAGTCCTGGACCACCTGGAAACGAAAAGAAAGAAGGAGAAGAGGTTCAAACTTGAAACCTTACCTGAATTATTGATCCTTCGCGCCGTCGATCTTGAAGAAGGAGTCATCGCACGCGCATCGTAACGCACCTCGCAGCGCCGCGCTGTACTCACCATCCAGTGCAGCTTTTCCTCACTCCATCGCAGACTCTGCATTTCCAAACCGCTCTCTGATATCTAAGGGGACAAGAAAAGCCAGGTGAGCACGGGAATGCAAAAGGGCAATACAAGCTACCCCCAAAGACTTACCGGATTACCACGGGGGGTACTCACCTCATCTCGGGTCGGCGCAGTTAACTCTGCATCACCGCCGCACCCCGGCCCCTAAGGGGAAACCACTGGACATTACGAGCTACCCCCCAAAGACTTACCTGATTTACCGCAGGGGGAACTCACCTCATATCGGGTCGGCGCAGTTAACTCTGCATCATCGCCGCCCCCCGGCCCCTAAGGGGAAAACCACTATAGACTTACCTGACTCTCACCAACTGCCCTTTGGACTCTTCGTGGTGGTTAAGTTGGCAACCTACAAGGAATCGGAAAGAGTGAAGATCAGACATTTGAACTCTTACAAACTATTGGATCCTAGAGTCAATACTGGAACTCACCAATTCCTCCACGCCAGTGAAGTAAGTGGTCATCTACGTGCCCCTGCGCTCAATGCAGGATGGAGAGCCCACCTTTCTAAACCATCAGAAAGAAATTCATACGAGCCGACAAACGAAGTAAGTGGGGGTGTCCAGTCAGTCATCTCGGCTCTACGTGGCACCAGGCCGGTCCAGATCGACGTCCCTGTGGGAACCAGGTGAGCGTAACAGAACGCGAAGCCTACCCACAAATACCCACCTGGGCGTCATGGAGACCTCGGAAACGGATCAGTTGGCCCAATTATTAGGGGAATTAAGGGCCGAAGTGCATTCCGCCCGTCAAGAAACTAATGCCCTCAGGAGAGAACTGATAGTATCAAAAGAACAAACCGATGATTTGGCCAGACAACTATTGCAAAGCCAGGCTGGACAAACACCTCTACCAGGACTTGGGGCAAGTCCAGCTCCTGTACCACTGAGTAACCCGGTGCAGATAAATCTACCTGGAGCCGTTCCCTTGGCTCCGCCTGAACGCTTTGCCGGAGACCCAAAAAGGTTTGCTATATTCATGAATCAATGCCGCTTGCACTTTTTATGTAGACCTGGAGCCTTCCCGAACGATCAGGCCAAGGTGGCCTTTGTGCTGTCATATCTCAGCGGCAGTGCGGCGGATTTGTCCATTCCACTAGTCAATCAGGATGACCCGATTCTTCGAGATTTCCAAGGTTTTCGAACAAGCATGGAAAGACTATTCGCCCGACACTCCCAAGGACAGGCTTTGGATAACGAACTTTTATCCTTACGGCAAGGCAATCAGGATCTTTTATCTTACATTGCAACCTTTAACAGATTAGTAGTTGGAACCGAATGGCCTGAAGCCAAGCAAATCACATTATTCCATCGAGGGCTTCGAGGAGAACTCAAAGATGTTTTAGCCCAAATAGTGAGCCCGCCTCAGGACTGTGCTGAATATATAGATTTAGTGGTCCATTTGGATCACAGACTTCAAACCAGAAAGGCTGACCGAACCAAGTTTGAGAATAGGGTGTTGATTAAAACCCACGTAAGCTCCAAGGGAGTAGATGCCCCAGAACCTATGCAACTTGGGGGGGTTAGAGGACCCCTAACGCAGAAGGAAAGAGAAAGAAGACGACAACTGCAATTATGTCTCTATTGCGGAGCTACCGGTCATTTCCTTCGGAACTGCCCAGTAAAACCACCCAAGAAAACTATAGGAGCAGCAGACGAAAGCTATTTAGAACCTGACTCGGGAAACGATCAAGCCCGGCAAGTGTAGAGGTCCGCTTGCCGAGCCTAAAGAAGGACACTCTGACCTCGCATTTCACCATACCCATGGTCCTTGTAGATCCATAGCAACCATCACGCATGCACGCGGTAAAGGCATACGTTGATAGTGGAGCCATAGGTAACTATTTGGACTGTGAATTGGCTTCCAGGATGAATCTATCTCTCACCCGAAAGACCACTGCTGATGTCGTCACCACAGTGGATGGAACGGAAATTGTCTCTGGGCCCGTAACTCATTCCACTGCAGAAATGACATTGCTGGGTCAAGATGGGCACCGAGATTATTGTGTTTGATTTGATCAAGGCCCCACAGTTCCAACTAATACTGGGAATACCTTGGTTAGAAAAACATAATCCCTGGATTGATTGGCGAGAGAATAGACTAACCTTCCCAGAATGTGCTCACACCTGCTACCCTAAGAAAACTCAAAACTCAGTCCTGGCTCCAGTAATCCCAGCTGCCACGCAATTACCTGCTGAATACCAAGACTTTCAGGATGTCTTCCAAAAGGAACAGGCAAACACTTTACCACCTCACAGATCGTATGATTGTCAAATAGATCTTCTACCGGGAGCACAACCACCGTGCAGCAGAATCTATGCCCTTACGGAACCCGAAAACCTCCACTTGCGTCAGTACCTTGACCAGTACCTTGCTAATGGTTTCATTCGCCCGTCCAAGTCCCCTGCATCTTCAGCTTTGTTCTTCGTACCAAAAAAGGAAGGCGACCTTAGAACATGCATAGACTACTGCGCTCTGAATCAGATAACATCAAGAATCGATACCCATTGCCTTTGATACCTGAACTACTAGACCAGGTGAAGGACGCTTGTATATACACTAAACTAGACCTTCGGGGGGCCTATCATCTGGTATGTGTCAAAGAGGGTGATGAATGGAAGACTGCTTTTCGCACCAAGTACGGATTATTTGAGTACCAGGTGATGCCTTTCGGACTATGCAATGCACCAGCAGCCTTCCAATTCTTCATGAATGATGTCCTCCGAGAGCTCATCGATGTTTGTGTGGTCGTTTACATCGACGATATCTTAGTATACTCCTTATCAGAATCTGATCATGTAAAACACACCCGAGCAGTCCTAGCAAAGTTACGGCAGCATAAACTATATGCTAAACTGGAAAAGTGCGTCTTTCACACTTACGGAAGTGGAATTCCTTGGAATTATTCTGACCCCGAGAGGAATCAGGATGGATACACGTAAGGTGGACGCAATTCTTAATTGGCCTTCGCCAACTTCAGTCAAAGGCGTCCAAAGCATGCTTGGCTTTGCCAATTTCTACCACAGGTTTATCCCGGACTTCTCACACATTGTGCAACCCATTACAACGCTATTGCGAAAGAATAAACGCTTTGTGTGGACAGAGGAAGCCGAAAAGGCCTTCCAAGAGTTAAAAGCAAAATTCACATCTGCCCCTGTATTAAGACACCCGCGCCCTGAGCTTCCATACATAGTGGAAACGGATGCATCCAGTTCAGCCATGGGAGCAGTGCTCTCCCAAAGGGATCCCGAAACTAACCAGCTTCATCCAGTGGCATTCTGGTCAAGGAGGTTTTCGGCTCCCGAATTAAACTATGCCATTACCGACAAGGAGCTATTAGCCATCAAGTCCGCCTTCAAGGCTTGGCGGCACTATCTGCTGGGTGCCAGACATACCATCACGGTCGTCACCGATCACCGAAACTTGCAATACCTAAAGACAGCTAAGGCCCAATCTTCGCGCCAACTCCGTTGGGCATTATTCTTCGCCGAGTTTGATTTTGTAATAACCTATCGACCAGGTTGTAAAAATGGTAAAGCAGACGCCTTGTCCCGAATTGGAATGGGAGAAACAGAAATAGCCTTAGAACCAGTACCCATAATTCCCGAACAAAGGATCCTTGGCCTGACGTCCATACATTCACTGGAGGACATTCAAGAAAAGATCCACCAGCTCTTTGATTCAGTTGCCTTACAGGACTGGGCCAAGAAAGGTCCAGAGTATTCTGTCACTGATGATTTACCTTATTACCAAGGCTGGCTATTTCTGCCACAAAAGGAACTACAAGAACTTGTCATTTCCCGGTACCATGATACCTTACTGGAAGGTCATCCTGGTATTGCAAAAACTGAAGCCAAAATTAAGAAACAATTCTGGTGGCCCACCTGGCGCAAAGACATTAAATTGTTTGTCATGTCTTGTGGCATTTGAGCCCAAAATAAAAGTCAAAAGAAAAGACCCGCTGGACTATTACAACCTTTGGATATCCCACCCACTCCTTGGCATACCTTGTCATTAGACTTTATAACAGATCTACCCCCATGCAATGGCTTTAACACCATTTTAGTTATTGTAGACCTTTTTTCCAGAATGGCTCACTTTATTCCTTTAAAAGGGATACCTTCAGCTTTAGTCCTGGCCAAAGAGTTCCTTGAAAACATTGTTCGCCTACACGGCTTTCCATCCGTGTTGTTTTCGGACCGGGGCAGTCAATTCATTTCGCATTTTTGGCAAAAATGTTGCCAATTAGCGCAGATAGATGTTAGGCTTTCCACCAGTCACCACCCTCAGATCGACGGTCAAACAGAGAGGACCAACCAGACTCTTGAGCAGTACTTGCGTTGTATGCTACATCAGTCTGAGGGTACTTGGAAAGACATTCTTTGGATTGCCGAGTATGCGTACAATAATTCCGTACACTCGGGAACCGGACAAAGTCCTTTTTTTACCATCTATGGACACTATCCTCGAACCTCGGACCTTGATTCGCCCCAACACTTGGAGATGCCTGCGGTGGACCATCTCTACACTGTTATTACACAAGCCTTTAAGGAAGCAACTGCACATTTGCGAAAGGCTAAGGAAAAATACAAGAAAGATGCAGATCTGCACAGGAGTGAAGCACCGCAATACCAGATAGGGGACCAAGTATGGTTGGCCACTAAGCACATCCCACTCAAGGGAACACGGACCTTTAACCCTAGGTATTTAGGACCTTACTCCATCAAGGCCATCATTAACCCGGTGGCTGTCAAGTTGGACCTACCTGCTCATATGCGGATTCATCCTGTTTTTCACGTATACCTTTTGAAGCCAGTACAACCAGGAACAAGACTAACCAAACCTCCCGACCCCATCCTCATAGACGGAGAGCCCGAATTTGAGGTTAAGAGCATCTTGGACTCAAAAAAAGTGAGATCAAAAATCTTTTATCTAATCGACTGGAAAGGCTACGGTCCTCAGGAAAGGTCTTGGGAACCTAGTGACCACGTGCATGCACCTCAATTAGTGAAGAGGTTCCACCGAGAAATTCCTAACAAACCAAGGCCAGGGGGAAGAATGACTTTAGGAGGGGCCTTGAGGGGGAGTGCTGTCATGATGCCTGCCCCCGGGAAGCCAAACCAGGCCCAGCAACCCCGGAAGCAGGCATCATGCCATTTGGAGCATGCCCAAAAACCCCAGTTAGGGGCTGTTTGGGTGCAGTCCTGGCGCCTATGGCGCCAGGCCCATAAGGATAAAGTCAGTCCTGGCGCCATGGGCGCCAGGCTAATTTCAGAATACTTACCTAATGCAGACCATGCTGCATACTCACCTGGTGCAGACCATGCTGCACGAAGCCACAAGCCAAATGGGGCTTAGGAGGGACTATTTACCTAAGGGACTACTTTTTTCTCGGGTGGGGGCTGTGGAAGAATACTTACCTGGGACTTCTTCCTAGGCTATTTAAACCACGCCCGGACAGCCACACGTGCTTCGCGTTATTCTGCATTCAGCAGCGTAACGCTCACCGTGCCTCCAGCATCTTCCAGTCTTCAGCCACGCCCGCTTCAGTCCTGGACCACCTGGAAATGAAAAGAAAGAAGGAGAAGAGGTTCAAACTTGAAACCTTACCTGAATTCTTGATCCTTCGCGCCATCGATCTTGAAGAAGGAGTCATCGCACGCGCATTGTCACGCACCTCGCAGCGCCGTGCTGTACTCACCATCCAGTGCAGCTTTTCCTCACTCCATCGCAGACTCTGCATTTCCAAACCGCTCTCCGATATCTAAGGGGACAAGAGAAGCCAGGTGAGCACGGGAATGAAAAAGGGCAATACAAGCTACCCCCAAAGACTTACCGGATTACCATGGGGGGTACTCACCTCATCTCGGGTCGGCGCAGTTAACTCTGCATCACCGCCGCACCCCGGCCCCTAAGGGGAAACCACTGGACATTACAAGCTACCCCCCAAAGACTTACCTGATTTACTGCAGGGGGAACTCACCTCATATCGGGTCGGCGCAGTTAACTCTGCATCATCGCCACACCCCGGCCCCTAAGGGGAAAACCACTATAGACTTACCTGACTCTCACCAACTGCCCTTTGGACTCTTCGTGGTGGTTAAGTTGGCAACCTACAAGGAATCGGAAAGAGTGAAGATCAGACATTTGAACTCTTACAAACTATTGGATCCTAGAGTCAATACTGGAACTCACCAATTCCTCCACGCCAGTGAAGTAAGTGGTCATCTACGCGCCCCTGCGCTCGATGCAGGATGGAGAGCCCACCTTTCTAAACCATCAGAAAGAAATTCATACGAGCCGACATACGAAGTAAGTGGGGGTGTCTAGTCAGTCACCTCGGCTCTACGTGGCACCAGGCCGGTCCAGATAGACGTCCCCGTGGGAACCAGGTGAGCGTAACAGAAGAATATGTCCAAGAACTCACTCAACACTTCCTACATAAAGTACTGAAATGCCGCAGGTGCATTACACAGTCCAAATGGCATAACTAAGTATTCAAACAATCCAAATTTAGTTCTGAAAGCAGTCTTCCACTCATCACCATTTTTTACACGAATCAAGTGATATGCACCTCTCAAGTCCAGTTTAGTATATGTCACTGCTGATTTCACCTGATCCAGTAATACCGAAATTAAAGGCAATGGATACCTATTTTTTATGGTTACCTTGTTCAATGCTCTATAGTCAATGCAGGTTCTGAGTGTTCCTTCCTTTTTTGGAACAAAAAACAAAGGTGATGATGCTGGAGAAGTAGAATGTCCAATAAAACCTTTTTGCAACATATCATCCAAATATTCCCTTTAATGTTGATTTTCTTTTTCTGTTAGTGCATAAATACGGCTGCATGGTAACTTGGCCCCAGGTTCTAACTCAATCACACAATCATAAGATCGATAAGGATCCACATATCCTGTGATAAAGCCACATCTGAATTGGTTGGTTTTGCTGACAAATGGGACCAGAAATGAATGGAGAACCATCCACTGACTGCACCCCTTCTACCTGTGCTTTATCTCTTAAAGGTAATCCCAACCTACTTGCCAACCCAATGTCAATAGAATTTCCAGTGGCACCTGAATCCACCATAGCTGACACCATTTGTTTTGTACATGCAAATAATAACGTCACCAACAGATACAAATGAGAATTCTTGTTATCCATCGTATTAGCTGCCCAGCTTGGGAACCTACTCATGCCTGGGCCTGACACCTGAGTTCCCCCTAAGGCCGGCCCAATCCTTTTCCCGCC
Organism: Ambystoma mexicanum; assembly: GCF_040938575.1. NCBI lineage: Eukaryota > Metazoa > Chordata > Amphibia > Caudata > Ambystomatidae > Ambystoma > Ambystoma mexicanum. The sequence goes on along the minus strand of NC_090923.1, from coordinate 824,132,091 downwards.
TCCACCTTGCTTCCCTCATTTCTCCCGAACCTTTTTTGGAGTATTGGGACATGTTCGTATATGATGTCCTGGTGTCACAAGTTTCTCCTCTTCTCACCTGTTTCTCTTTGCTTGTGACCTTCTTGGAAGTGACTTCCTTCTTTCTTACTGTTCGAGACTTGTATAGGCCTGGGCGCGGGTCTTCGGATTCCAGCATGAGTTCACCGGCTGTCCTTCGCCGGGTAGCGTTCAGTATCCAGGACGTGGAGCAAGGAGGAGGGTAGAGTTCCAGGCCTGGAACGAGTCTGAAGCGTCGTAGGACTGAGCACAAGACTAATCCAGGAAAAGGCACAGATAAGAGGTAAGGAGGGATACGAACGGGCCTCCAGGAAAAGAAGAAGGAAAAAAGGGAATTGGAAAGAGTACGGAAGTGGACTCCGACAACACACGTCTAAGTACTCCAAGCAGTAGCATTGAGAAGCGCAGAGCTGCGGGGGCGTGGCTATTTTCTAGGAAGTCGAACATTACGCGCAAGGGCTGGAGTGCAGCGTTTCTGAACCGTCGGCCATGTTGGAAGGATCACAGAGTTCATACCGCGGTGCATCATGGACCATGAAGTCCAGAATGGACGAATTCGACGGTTCATGACAGTATGCCTCCTCCTAAACCTTGCACCTCTGGGTTTGCCTGGGTGGAGTCGATGAAATCTTTGTATTAAACGGGGGGCATTCATGTTTGAGACAGGTTCCCAGGTGCGTTCGCTGGGAGGATATCCTTTCCATTCAATCAGATACTGGAGTTGACCTCATCTGTATCTGGAATCACATATCCTGGAGACTTCAAATTCAAGTTGATTATTAATGATTACAGGAGTAGGTCTTGGAGCAGTTCGGGTGGATTGTACAAATGGCTTTAACAAGGAAGTGTGGAAGACCGGGTGAATCCTTTTCCACAATTCTGGAAGTTGGAGTCGGAAGGTCAATGGATTAATGACTTCCTTTATGGAGAAGGGTCCAAAATACTTGGAGCCAGTTTATTTGGTCGCAGATGTCGAGGAAGAAGTTTCGAAGACAGCCAAACTTTATCTCCCACTGTATAAGAAGGGCTAGGTCTCCTTTTGGTGTCTGCATATCTTTTGACATCTATCCTGGCTCTTTGCAGTCATTCCTTAGCATCTTTGTGTACGTTGACCAATGTTTCAATCCAGGCATCAACTGCAGGAATTGGGGTAGGATGTGGAAGAACAGATGGTAAAACTGAAGGATGAAATCCTTGACTGCAAAAGAATGGACTAGTCTTTATAGCTGAATGATCCGAATTGTTGTAAGCGAATTCAGCCACAGGAATCATAAACGACCAGTCATCCTGGACCTTGGTTGCGAAACAGCGGAGGTACTGTGTTGGTATTGCAGGTTGGTGTAAGACACCTGCTGGTTTTCTGTTATCATGTTTATTTTGGTTGCACACTGCACAGGATTGGACGTAGGTTCTTATGTCGTCTATCATCCTTGGCCACCAGAATTGCCTCTTTATAAGATGGAGGGTTGTAGTGATGCCTCTATTTCCAGAATGGAAGGTATCATGGCAGAGATTCATAATTTTATGTCTCAGTTCCTGTGTGGGAATTTCCAGCCGTGCTTTCTTGAAGAGATATCCGTCCTTCATCATGAGGTTCCTGTGATTCTTCCTTTTGTATTGCTTCCAGAGTTCGGAAGAAGGTGTTTTTGCATGAATGTCCTCCAGGAGAGAAATGGCTTGAGCCACAAACACGGTGTCAGGGAACATCTTAGGAAAGGTCCGGGCTTCGAGGGGCTCATAATCAGGACGTCTGGATAAGGTGTCTGCAATGATGTTATGTGTCCCAGGAAAATGAAGAATTTGAAATTGGTATTGGGCCAAAAAGAAGGCCCAATGGGCCTGAAGGCTGTTTCTGCACTCCAGGGACTGTAGGACTTGTACATTTCGATGATCTGTTCGTACTTGTACTGGGTGTTTAGCCATGAAGGATGAAGGATCACAGGTGAAGGATCACAGAGTTCATACCGCGGTGCATTATGGACCATGTAGTCCAGAATGGACGAATTCGGTGGTTCATGACACCTGGTTGACCACAATACAAACACAAGTTATTAAATTTGCGCTGCTCCTTTTCTGCAGCCGACAAAGGCCCTCTTACGCCACTTATTTGCATGGGCTCTCATCACTATTCTTCACTCCCCGGCCCTTGTCCAATCTTGCAAAAGGTACCGCCTCAGGTTGCTTTTTGTCCCCTTTCCTTTCATTCATACGATGATCCAAACTCAAGGCTAGGTCAATCATAGCAGTACATGAACAAGGTTGGGGTTCGACCTGAGCCATCGCATCCTTCAATTCATCCCCAAGTCCCTGAAAAACAATACTGTCTGTTTATTCTCTGGCCAATCTGTCTCTATCACCAACCGGTTGAACTGAGTAACATATGATACTATATCACGTGTTCCTTGCTTTAATGCTAACAATTCCTTGTCTTGGGCCAACGAAACTTCTCTACGATCAAATAGCCGTCCAAATTCTGTCAAAAACCTATCCCAGTTGTATAAAAAGGGATCATCTTTCTGTACCAACTGCATGGCCCATGCCGCTGCATCTCCCATTAAATAGGAAATCACAAATGCTGTCCTAGCTTGGATGGTTTCAAATGCAGCAAGTTTACACAAAAAATGTAACCTACATTGGGTTAAAAATGTCATATACTCCCTGGGATCACCAGCGAATCTTTCTGGTGCGGCTAATGGAACACTACTAGGTGGTTGTACAATAACCGTAGAGGTTCTTCCTGTATTAATCCCTGTAGATGGCCCCACACTCTCTAATGGAGTACCCTGAGCTACTAACCCTTGTACCTGAGCCTTGATGTTACTAGACTCCTGTCTGGCATGCGCTATCTCCACCTGAACCTCTTGCTACGTCTTTAGCACTTCTGCTAAAGAGGGAGGATTTGACTCCATTTGGCTTGGGTGGTTCAAATACCCCTAAATCGGGGGCTGATAATTCTGTCACATCTACGTAAGGGATGAAAGGGTATCAACCCCCTCTCCCGAACCACAGAAGCCGAATAGATCGACCCTCCCACCGTGGTTGGCACAGGCGTCTGAATGTTAATAATACAGATAACCACGTGGCAGCCAATGGGTGGAAGACAGAGTTAGGGAAAGGGGGTGGATTGACAAAGGGAAGGTAGAGAAAACATGCATATCTAACATATAAACTTAATACTGAAAACTTCCTAATTCTGCTCTCCACACCAGTTACTACCTGTCCTGTCCTACTTCTGTGCATACACACATAAGCAACTAGTAACCTTGATTATTATTTGCCATACCAGGTGACCGTGTCAACTTATAAGAGAGCGCATAGCAAACATGAAGCAACACAAACTGTATGGCACAGACAAGGGAATATTCCTTAAATTAATCAACATGACACATGGCCCATTGGGCTAACATTCAACATAAAACAGAACATAAATCATGGCTTTCTCTGTGAATATGTGCATGGAAGACTCTGCCCCTTCCATATCTAGTACCCTGCACCCGGGTAAAGATTCCGCTCTTCACTGTGAGTATTGCCTCATACTCCGGGTGTTAAACCGTGCCACCAACAGCCTTGCCGTGCTGGGAAATGGCATTAGTTCCTTAAGTAAACATAGAACTCCAGACACATTGCTCAATGCTTTAACCAAAATAATGATATGCACTTATCTTAGGGTCCAGGTGACTCGAGAGCTCACCCAGACATCAGAACATGCTGCCTTGGAACACCGTGGCCTCTTGTGGCCCACCGCCATGTATAGCCTAGACCCCCTCCTCTGCAGGAGCAGCTCCTGTCGTAGCTCAAGGAAGGAACGCGCTCCAAACTGTCAGCGCGAAAATCACAGCCGCAGCCCTGGGAGAGCTGCAGAGCCAGTCAGCCAAAATCCTCTCTCTCACCGCCGTGGCCGCATGATGAACAAGACCGCCTCCAGTTTCCTCCAGAGCCCCATCCAAACCGTTGTGGTCGCCCGTGCTGCACAATCACAATTATCAGCACCTGTGCATGGGCGGTCAACGGCTAAATACCATCCTGATGGCCTCCAGCTGCCTCACAGCAAGAATCACATGAACTACAATCCGCCCCTAAGCATGCTGGGAATTGTAATTTTTGCCCTCATTTTTTTATATACTGTCTCCTGGGCTTGCCCCAAACCCTATTCCGGAAAGGGCAGTTGTCTGATGATGTTCCCCTGCACCTAGGTTTCTTTTCTTATGTGCTGCTAACGAGCTGAATGTCCAAGATTGGAAGAGAGTGCCAACCAATCATGAGGGTCTATGTAATGATGGACCATACATTGTTGCAGAAGCCTATCCGCTGCTGCTATTATGCCAATATCTGTATTTTACATAGTTAGAGGTTGTTCAAGGCATGCCTACCAAATAAGGGGTACCCAATGATTATACTAACACATATAGGAACTGTAGATATATATGTTCCCTTAACCAGTCCCTCCACCCAATAGGTTTTTACTGTTTGCCACATAGCATGACGTCATAGCTGACGTTCATCGCGGTATAAAGCCTTGTGTGTTATTAAAATGTGCTGAGAGTGTGTGAGCTACAATCTATTTGTTTGCCAGGTTTCCCTACTTTATTGAACTGATAATAAAGTAGTATATTGCCATATTCTTTGAGTCTGTCCGGTTATTTGGGCCTGAGATCATTTATTTGCTAATTCCATTTGGCACTTGAAACGCTCCAGGTGCTACTGTATGCACCCTTTTACCACAGAACTTCACCAGCCCACCCCCATCCCAGATACCCTCTGGAATTAGCTTCCAAGAGCCACTGTCCACGCCTGAAACATTCACCTCTAGTCCACCCATCACTTGTGTCCAAGTACCTGTTGTAATGTAGTCTTGTTTTATGTCACTGGCCTGGACTGCTTGATGTTAGAATGTTGATGCATGAATGCAGCTCAGGAGAATGTTGGGCGCATCTGTGAGTGAATGTTCTGATTGTGTCATTTGGGTGCCTGAGCTGGAGTGTGAAGGATGGCCGGTGGGTCTGCTCCATAACTATGTCTTGTCTTCTGTCTGCTGTGCCACTGTAAATACCCTCAAGAGAAACTGGATGATATACATTTGTATATATGTAAATAAAGCTGCCTAGATCAAACACAATGACTCCACTGCAGGTCTGTGTCTCGAGTCTCAGCTTTAGTACATCCAATATACATTATAACAGTACCCCCCTATTTCTCCTGTCATCCCTTCCCCATACTCTGATTTTTTCATCATTCAGAGTGGTCAATCGTTTTACTGATTCTGCATCCTCTTTTTATATTGCCACCGCAGCTAGTTCTCTACATTTGGCTGAGTTTCCATTCTTCGGATTGTGCATTGTGATGCTTTATGATGGTGATGTTTTTTTTTTCAGTTACATTATCGGAGCTTTGCGCTGTGATTTCCTCTGTGTGTTTGGTGCCAGTCTTTACCTGCTCATATTTGGAGTATGGGGAGTCACAGACTTTTAAACCCTTTGCACTGGACAGCGTAACATTCTCCTACAAGTAGGAGCTTGCATCTGATCAGGACTGAGTGTAGAGTGAACAGTTCTGGTAATGCATGCTCGCTCTAGTCCAGTTGAAGTAGTAGCCTCCCAGTTACATTCTGTACTCTTTGAATCCACCACATAAGGTATTTTGGGAAGTTCTAGGTAGATCCTGATTGCATAATCCAGCTAAGAGAGAACCAGGGAATGGGTGGCCTGCATTCTCTGTGGTAGGATGAGAAAGACATTATGCACCCAATTGGCATCAGAGCAAAGAAGCACTTCGCAGCAGGTTTTTGGTTTGTTGTTCTACAGTGAAGTCGTTTTCCAACAAGATCTCTAGGCCATTGACTTCATTTGATGTCTGGGGGGGCAGGCATCCATTTCCTCTGGCATAGGGGTGTTGTGCACACGTGTAGGTTGGTGCAGTAGACTAGTACTTCAATTCTGTGAGATCTGAGTTTGAGCCTGCTTCGTGTCATCCAGCCATCCAATTGTGTGGGACAGTTGCATACCACTTTCAGTGTGTCTCCATAATCTCCACTTTGAGCTTCAAAATGATGTTGGTGTCACCCACATAGTTGTAGTATGTTAAGCTGTGTTCTTGTGGGTTAATAATGAGCACTGTCATATAGATTTCAAACACAAGTAGGTGTGGATAAAGCACACTAGTTCCTGCCCCTTTAAGAAATACTGTACAGTGCATCACTAAAAGTATTAGTAAAATTGAAAGGACCAATGGCCCCTGGCGTGGAATAGTTTACATTTTGCCAATACGACCAAAGTTAGAGAAGGAGCAATAACAGAATGAAATGCTGGAGCAGGGAGAGTAGTCAGGGAAAGTGCTGCCACAGTAAGCGTGCTGGCTCTGCTCGTGGAGACTGGAGTTTTTGGGAACTGTCAAACTAAGATGGTGCATCAGCTTTTTAGAGGCCCGGTCCATGTGATATGGGAGATCCACATTAGTAAAATATGAGCACCTGGGATAGAGATAGTCACGTGACAGCCAATACCTTGCAAACAAATCTAATCAAGGTCATGTGCAGACTCTTTGGAGAAACCCCACCGAGGGGATGGCACAAAGGCACATACAAGCAGATTCAGGGGAGGTGTAAGTGTGGGAGGCTGGAAAAAGAGCTCATTTGGAGACCGCTAGAAATGAGTGCAGAAGGATCTGGAGCAGGACATAGGAGGATGGGGAAAGAAGAGCTCTGGGGGATGGGGTGAGAAGGGTATTGGGTATCTGGGAAGAGAGAGACACTCAAGAGGTTAGGGAAGAGAGTACCACAGAAGGTTGGAAGAGGGACCGAGGAGATTATGGACAGAAGGAGATTCCAAAGCTAGCTCTGGACACAGAGGTCCCTAAAGAGGCGGTTTTAGAAGAGATAAGGATGAGGTGGTGAAGCAAGATATGGAGAGGTGAGAGGAGCCAAGGAGTAGGGGTTAAAGAAGCCAACCTTTGAAATAGAGGTGCACAAGGAGGTGCCTGAAAATTATTTGCTGGACATTGAAGAGGTGATTAAAGGGGTGGTTTTGAGGACTTGGATAGGGGAAGAAAGAAAGATAAGGTGGAGAAGAGAAGGAGGAGGAGAGAGAAGAGGTGGAGACTGGCACGAGCAGAGATGAGTTGGGTAAGTAAAACCTTAAAGAGTTAAAGTGTTAGCATGGAGAGAGGCTCGCCCGCGTTTGTAAAGGGGAGCCTGAGACAGGCGGAGTAAGGAGCCCGCGGTGAAGCATCAAGGTGGGGCAGGACAAACACGAGTATAAGAGAGCAAGAGGAGAAATAAATAGGATAATGTACCATGGGTACGAGCTTGTGGCAGGACATCAAGGAAATTAGAGGGAAACTAGGTTGGGAGTCAGTAAACTAGAGAGGGAGGTGGTAAGAGGCCTAGTAAGAACCCTGGAAAGAGATATTGCATTCTTATGGTTTTAGCTGTTGGTTTAAGAACAGCTCCAATTTGCCAGTTACTACAGATTCAATCAGCAGACTCCATTTCTGAATTGAGATCCAGGAGGAAATTGGTAATATTTAATGCTGACAAACAGCGCTATGACAGTGGTCATTAATGTCCTTAAATATATTCCCAAAAGATGTGTCTTCAAACACTGCATGTGTGCAATCCAATTTTAATAATGGTGTCAGTCAGAGCCACACCGTGTTTGAAGACACATCTTTTGCGAATATATTTAAGGACATTAATGACCACTGTCATAGCGCGGTTTGTCACCAAAAAAGTGATGGGTGGAAGGTTTTGAGTTAATCTAAACCACTGGCATTGCTCTGGGCAAACTTCCATACCACCATTTTTTAGCCCATCTGCGCCATTGCGAAAGGGGTCCAGCCATATGCAAATCAGTCAGGTACTGCCACTAATGGGAGCAGCCCTGCCTGAACTGCTAGGCCAGGTCCCCTCTGCACGGAAACACAAGCAATCCTAGACATGTTTCGGCCTTGTTGGGTCTCCTCTGTGAGGTGCAGCTTGGTTCCCTGTTTGTCAGTATTAAATCTTACAATTTTTCGATAACTTTTAAGGAGGGTTAGGGGTACCTCCTGTAGGTGCCCTTCCCCGGCTTACTACGTGTGAGAGAAAATAAAATAAGCAACCCCTTTCGGGGAAGAAGGCACAGAGACCCGGCTGCAAGAGTTCAAAGGATGGTTTATTTCTCCAGCTAGGAAATAACCCAAAAAACTCCCACCAACATTTACATCAGTGCTTTTATATATATTAATTAAAGTAACTCTAACAAAAAATGCTAAATGGACCCGATTGGCCAGGCGGTGTGGTGCTGTAGGTGTAGGTGGCATCTCTTCCTTCTGGTTGGCTGAGTGGCTGAAGAGATGACGGATGTCAAATATCTTGTGCTCCACGCAGGTCTGGGTCCGGTCACTGTGGTCACTACCTAAGCTAATATGTTGCATTCGAAAAACACTAAATAACAAATTATCTAAAACATTTTATGCTACTTTTCACATTTCTACATAAGTCACACACAATGATTATTGTCAGTACAATTGGGTCATTCGTGGTTTGTAATTAAGGGCCTTGACCTTATTGTGCATGTAAAAAAATCAAGCTATGTTTCACATCTCTCCTAAGTTTCAGACCTATTAGTAAAAACATATATTGTAGTCATTATTGCTTAAGGTTAGTAGTGAGTGTGTTGGGTGGGTTTTGCAGCACAGGCGGGCGTCTGGTACTTGAAAGAAATACCTTACTGGGAGCGCAGGGTCAGGATGGCAATAAATTGTTCTAATGGGGGTGGGTGGCTTGCACGTTTATGAGGACGAATCGAGCAGAAAGTGCTTAGCTCATCCTGGTTCACATGCTGGTTCTCAGAAGAGCAGTGATCTCAGAGGAAGAGGAAGAAAACTGTAGCATATTGATTGTTGCAACTTTGTCCGGCTTCTGCGTGAGAATGGAAGCGCAGAGCTTTCCTTCACAGGGGGAGTGCAAGGGTGGGGGCCAGCCAGCTGCCTGCACGCCTTGTGTGTGTGTGTCTCGGTCCTTGGCTGCTGCGGTGGAAGGGGAGCTGAGCATTGCTGTACTATCGCAGTGAGGCCTGTTTACCCAAGATGGAGTTGAAAGGGGCACAAAAGATGGATGCCGTGTATCCTGCTCAGTAGTCCCATCTATGTAGCGGTCAACCGTGGTTAACTTTACATAAGGGCGAGGGGCAATCCCACTACCGGAGGCACATGGTCCAAGCTCTGTACTGAGGAGCGTACGACGCGAAGGGGCCTGGCGACCCTCGCTCCCATACATTCCCCCTTTCGTTACATCTAAAGTAACGAACTACTTATCTCGTTCTTTCTGTTCTCCCTTCGGTAGCGCTCAGCTTCAGCCACAGCCTCATCCCAAGCAGGTGTACCCTTTATTGGCATCCATGCTTTGCGCACACTTCTTAAGCTGTTACTTCTTCTTGCATATTCTTCTGGGGTGACCATTAAGTATATTCCACCATCCCCATCTAAATCTATCCAAACCTCATTATACCACAGCAAGTTCTTTGGTTCTTTAATGGTAGTGTAATGTAGATTATCAACCACGTCCCCATACTGCCTATAGATGGCAGTCATCCTATACAGCGGTGTGGTGTATTCTCCAGTTTGTACTTGGGCATCTATCATGGTAGCCACCGTTGTCTGTCGGCCCACTGTTACCATCATCATTGCTGAATTAGGCATATTATTTTCACAGCATCTTAGTCCCAATTGGCACACACAGAATATTAGGAGAAGAAAGACTATGATGGGAATGAGTATCTCCGCTGCTAGGTTCACCCATGATGGTATCCAGCTGAACAGATTGTCGCACCACGTGTCGTTATCTGCTCCACCTTCTGCTCTCATTCTTTCTCCTAAATTATGCACTGCTGTTATCACATGTGACAGTGTCCCGTTATCAGCATCTGAAGTTGGTGCGAACGTGCAACATGCCCCCCCCAATTTTTTTGCAAACACCACCGTCCATCGCCGTGGTAAGATCTAAGACATATCTGTTTTGCATCGTCATCAGGCGCAGTGCACGGAGCTCTATTTTTATGATGTTGAATCCTTCTTCAGTGTCGTTGGCCAGCTGGATGAGCTCCCAGCGTGTTATCTGCAGCCATTTCGCGTTTGTCCTTGCTTGAACGCCTGGTGCTAGAAAGGATGCAAAAATGTCTCTGCAGATGAGAAAAGCCTGTACTGCTGTGGGATTTCAGCAAGTAGTTTTGACGATTTGGACGAAATATAATTGGATCTTTTGCTGCGTGACAACTTGGTCTTCAAGGTTTCTTCTGACAATAGTTTGTATGCTGGGGGCTCCGTGATTGTCTCCTCAGGCGCTGTCGATGGTTCAGCCGATTGCCCTGCTGCCGATGTGTCAGCCGATTGGCCTGCTGTCGAACTGTCAGCCGTAGGCCTTGCTGTAAACTGAACGTGGCTCTCTGGTATCACCATTAATGCTGAGTGAAGTTTGGCTAGGGGACAAGTGCCCCTCCAGGATGCTGGGAGATGCAGGTAAGCTTGTTTGCCACAGATCCAGTATATGTCCATTAATGCAGCAGTGCCTTTTTTTATATCTGGCATTATTAAAGTCTTATTGCACTGCTGTGCGGTTCCCATATTCACCTTCCCCTCTCCATGGAAGCAAAGTTTGTGTGGTATTTCTCTTTGAATCTTTATGGGCCTCTCCAGGGATGTGACCCATGTCAGCTTGGTGATATGCTGTGACCAGATGGGGATGCACGTTTCTTTTGCCCACTTGTATGTTTCGTCTGGCAGCCCTCGAAGCCCCTCAGCTTTGCATTTAATCGTTTCATCATGCCACTTGTCGTCTGCATACCTTGTTCCTTTTATGATGAAAAATGGCTCTTGCAGGCAGATTACTCCTTGTCGTCTGCTGGTGCAAGTTTGTTCGTTTTCCAATTTTTCCATAGTGACTGTGTGTGCTTGAAATGTCTTTTTTATTGTACACAGCATCAGATGAATCAAACATTGGGCCTCAGACAAGGGTACTTCCTGTGGGATTAACATTTTTGGGGTTCCAGTTGCATGAGGAATAAGTGAGCACACGTAGCAACTTTCATTACTTGCTTGCTTCGCTGCGGCGCTCATGTCTGAATACCATTTATTTGATTGGTCAGGGTGTCGGGGGTCCTCTATTTCATCTAACCCCAGGTTATGATAAATATCGTATGTTTTTTCCCACCCCCCTTTTTCTCCTCCTTTTGTTTTTTAATTGGGTACCAACTTGTTGATATTGCAGCGGGAATATTCTGGTCCATGCATCATCTATGTTGTTCATGGTGACATGTGTGTGTTCAGTAATGGTTTCTGGTGCCGTGTGTGTGTGTATGCTTGCATTTCTGGAGTTAGTCAACCAATAGTAATCGTCATTTACATTCCATCCAAGCTCTATTTCCTTGGATACAGTATTACTCAACAATGGAATAGCAGTTTTGTTTACATGCAATTGTTCAAAGGGTGACGTTATATTTATACTATTCGATTCAATATTATAAGTGTCCTTCAAAAAAGTTGTTGCTTCAGTCCATATTAGTTTAGACCCTGGTTTTGTCATATCAGTTCCGCTCCCCCCTTTGTTCATTTCATTTGCCACAAATAAAACGTTATACCAAATTAAATAAAACATCATTATTGCAAATAGTATGGCAGCATATTTGATAATGCATTCCAAATTACTTAATCTACTGGCCCTAGTGGCATCCCTATTTCTATCTAACATTTCAGCCTGCTCAGCCGTTTCGTCGCATTGGCTCATGTTGAATCTATGTGGGTGAGACAAATTTGTTAAGTCATCATGAAAAGAAACATATTTGCAATTGTTCATTCTTTTTCATTTCTTTACTCAGTTAGGCATTTAACAATTTCTTTTCATTTTATCATAAAAATAATGAAGAAAAATAGAAAAGACAACACGATTTATATGAGAAGAAAAGAAAGAGAGAGCGAGAGAGAGAGAGAAAAATATGTAAAAACCTTTTGCTTTTCCATTATACTTTCCCTGTCTAAGTTGCCGTTTTCATCATGTCAGACTGTGTTAGCTATGGCATCCACACAGTCGGTTTCATTTTGGGGAAGTGCGACACTGTGCGCCCTTCTCATATCTGAGAGGTGCACCCAGTATTTTAACCCCTTTACTTTAACTGCAGTTGGGGTGCTGTACACCACTGTGTATGGACCATGAAATCTTGGTGAATTCCACCTTCTTACAAAATTTCTGACAGAGATATATTCCCCTGGCATAAAAGGCCCCTCTGGGCTTTCTGCTGTTGGCATGGAGGTGTCTGTTGCTACACCCTCAGTAAATGGTGGAACAATTTGTTTTGCTATGCTGTGTACTGCGCGCGTTAGTTTTCCTTAAACTCTTCTCCCAGCACTGTGGCAGCCCTGTGCGCATCAGACGCCCTCCTAACAGGAGAGAGCGGTGTGTGCATTCTTCTTCCCGTCACGATTTCGTGCGGGCTTAAATGGTGATCCTTGCATGGTTGATTTCTGAGTTGGAACAGAGCTAGGGGCAGACAATATACCCAATTTGTTTTCCAACGTGCTGCATAATTTCGATAAATTGCTTTTGAGCAGCCCGTTGATCCTCTCCACAACTCCATTGGCCATTGGATGATAAATCGAACATAGTTTATGTTTCACCCCCACAAGGGAGGTTACTTCCTTGAAGAGGTCATTCACAAAGTGCGTGCCGTTGTCTGAACGGATCACGTCACAGATTCCCCACCGCGAGAATACTTCTCGCAAAAGGAACTTGGCAGCACATTTTGCATCAGGATGGGGACAGGGGGCCGCTTCTACCCACCGTGAAAAGGGCATACCACCACAATTAAGTATCTTGCTCCATTACATCTTTCTCCCATATCGGCGTAGTCGATATGTAGTTCTCTAAATGGACCTGTAGGGCGTGGCAAAGTGCCACACAGAGTTCGTAATGTCATTCCTGAATTGTAATTTTGGCATGTAGTACATTCAATCACAAATTTAGACAAATATTCGTGCAGATTAGGAACAAACCAATCCTCTTGAATATCTGAGGCGATGTGTTGTTTTGCAACGTGAGCTGGGAAATGCAGTTGTTGGAACGCTATTTCTAATGATCTTTGCTGACCTGGCACTGAAAAAACGTTGTCACCTACGACCGTTACGCCACAGAATGGTGCAGGGGCACCGTTTGCGACTGCTGCAAAAGGGTTATTGTTTATGTTCCCTACTGGGTTTTGTCTCGCCATGGGCTGTAGTGTGTTTTTCTGTTGTGGCTGCTGCTGCTGTTGTGGGGCTGGCTGTCTCTGTTGCATTTGGGGGTCATAGCAGTACTGATCTTGTTGTCCCCCCTCCCCATTGGAGCTCCACAAGGGCTACCTGGGTGTGGGCAGCCCCACCCCTGTTCATTGTTCATGGGCTGCTGCCCTTGAAAATACCCTGATGGTCGCATTCTATAATCTCGTGAATAATGTCCCCATCTTCCACAATTCCAACACGACCCCTGTTGTCCTCCTCTTGGTCCTTGCCCACCATAACATCTGTTTCCCATTCCTCCGTATCCTCCCCTCTGCCCGCGGTACCCACCTCTTCCTTGGGCCGGCCTGTTCTGCGACTGCGATCCTTGGCATGGCTGTTCCTCTCCGTTCCACTGTCCTTGGTCCTCTCCAACCCACTGCGCTGCTATCCCAACTGGCCTTCCTCCCGCGTTTTCCTCTCCTTCGTTTCCTGTGTCTGCGGTTACACTGGCAGACATAGCGGCAACCTTCACTAATTTCGTCTGTACTAATTTTGCTTCGTCGGCCAGCCTCTTTTGCGTGACCTCCTTTTCCTTCTCTTTGATCCTCCTCCAGTGGTGTACAATTATGCTCTGTATTTCAGGCCACCCTTTGCCTTCGATCCCAGCTATTTTGTCCAAGGCCTTCTGCACTTCTTTCGGCAACCCCTTTTGAATGATAAAATAGAATAAAGCTGTTGATTGATTCCATGCTGTACCAGTTTCGCTTCTCCATAAGTCTTGCACTCGCAAAATGAATTGCGCAGGATCCTCGTTCTCCTCCATCGTGCACTGCATCACTGCATGTAAATCTGGAACGTCGGGAAATGCACGCCGCAATGAATCCCACACTTGTGCTCGAACATTGTTGAATGGTGATTCATCTTGTCGATCACAGCTCATTGTTACTCCCGGGAACCCTGCTCTTTCCCAGATTGTGTCCGCTTGGTCCCCGATTGCTGATACTAATAAACTTTTTACATCACCTATAGCTAACGGCACGCCTGCCGTGTTCTTCTCAAATACATGTATCCACTTACCTGCCCCTCCCGTCAGCAGGGGGAGGAGTTTTAACAGGTTGGTTTTGTCCATTTGGGCCCACGGAATATAGTTTGGCCTACCTGCTCCTTTATGTATCAGTGGCATTTGTAGTTTCTGTTTCTTTCCTGTTTTGCTCGTTCTCCCTTTTTTCGTTTTACTTACCAGTATGTTCCCTGTCCTCCCTGTTCGTTGTCTTAATCTACCTTGCCATAATGGTGGTGATAGTGTGTCTGGGTAACGGCAGTTTGGCAGTGGGGAACCCTCTGCGGCAGCTGCCTCTTCGTATTCATCTAAATCATCCCATATTTCTTCTATTTCTGACTCTAGCTCGTTGTTATCCTCCTAGTTTTCCTTGGGTTCATTTCCTTGTCTTTCACCCTGATCTCCACTTTGTTGACTTTCCGGTGTGTCTGGGCGTATAATTCTCACTCGTTTGTTATTCAATTGGAACAGGAACTGTCCTGACTGCCACTCTTGTTCTTGTCTCTGCTGCGATGACGTCCCTTGTGATGCTATAGATTGTCCTGATACCGAGGCTGCTGGGGTTGCATCGCTTGCTGACCCTATCGGGGGGGTGAGATCTGCCAGTGACAGCGGGGGTACCTCCCCTCCCCCTGGCAGCATTTGCCCTTTGTCACATAAAGCTCTTAACCGTGTTATTTCCATTTGTGCGTGTGCTAACTGGCGTTTCAAATCTCCTGTTAAACGTGCTATGTCCACAGGAGGCGCACTCGTGGGGCCGTACAGGCCTCCTTTGTCATATGGTGGAGATTCAGGGGCTGTTGCCCCGCCCTGAGCAGTGGCGGTGGGTGGTACATACAGGGGTTCACTAAACCCTACAGCTGGCCTAGTCATTAAGGGATAGATTTTTGTTACTTCGTTTTCGGTTGTAGTTGTTGAGCATTCTCCTTTTGGTGTCCCGCCTATTTCTTCAGGGTTTTTCTGCATTTCTATCATTCGGTTTGTACCTACCTCTGCCGTGGGGGCAACTTCCTCGAACATTCGCCATGAATCTAATACTTCTCTTCGGTTCTGTAACTGTTTCCCTTTGTATCGTGCTAGTAAATGTGTTGATACTAGATCCAATACTCTTTTGTCAAATGACCCTCCTTCTGGCCAAATTGGTGTAACCCCGTCTCCTTTTATCTCAGTGATCCACTGATCGTGATATTTCTGTATCCTGTCGCTATTTAGTGGAAGGTGCTGGCAAATATGTGTCAGTGGTGTTACTCCCCCCATGGCAATGTTTCTTTTCCTTTCTTGTGTATTCTGGTATTCTGAATCTCTTCCCACCTCTCACTTGGTATGTCAGTTACAATATGTGGAAATAATACGTTCTTTATCAATGCTCACAATTACCATATGTCGCATTAGCTTTCTGAGAGGTGTTACCTGGTTACCTCTCACCATTTATTTCTTTGCTTTATCTTATATCAATCACAAATTACTTTAGCGTGTTCAACAGGACATATACACAAAAGCAGACCGACAAACATATAATCATGCAACATACACATGCACTGCTGCGCGCGTTTGTTCTTTCCCTATTCCCGTTACTGTCCCTGGCTTTTCTTCTTCCCTATTCTACCTACTATTTCGCATTCACTCCCCACCTCTTTCACCTTTATTATGTCTCAAGATTTCTTACTTCCACGGAAAAAGAATATTCTAAAAACTACTCCGAGCCTACACGAGACCCCTACTATTTTTCTCTTTATCTCTATTCTGCACTTGGTCGGGACAAATGCTATGCGGCGCCACCTTCTACCCCGTACGGGCTAGGATACCACTTCTCTTCTTCTCACTTCTTACAACACCTAATGGCCATATAAAGGATAGATCAGAAAAGCCTCACCGTCACTCACGCAGACCCTATTCTTAACTACCTTCCCTTTGTTGCTAATTCCCTTCTTCCCGTATTTCCCCCCTCCTTCCTTTGGGGTCTTTGCAACCGGGACTCCACGTGTTCAGTCAGGTACTCCGAGGGTCACCGCTCATGGCCGGACCTCGCTCAGGTCCGTCCCCCAACCAAGCCGTGGCCTGCCTTGGCGAGCAGCCTTTTCGATCGGGTATTCATCAACCGGGAACCCTTGACCCTTTCTTCTTGATGTGCACAGTCTGGTCAACCATGCAGGTCAGGGTCCGGCCACTGTGGTCACTACCTAAGCTAATATGTTGGATTCGAAAAACACTAAATAACAAATTATCTAAAACATTTTATGCTACTTTTCACATTTCTACATAAGTCACACACAATGATTATTGTCATTAAGGGCCTTGACCTTATTGTGCATGTAAAAGAATCAAGCTATGTTTCACATCTCTCCTAAGTTTCAGACCTATTAGTAAAAACATATATTGTAGTCATTATTGCTTAAGGTTAGTAGTGAGTGTGTTGGGTGGGTTTTGCAGCACAGGCGGGGGTCTGGTACTTGAAAGAAATACCTTACTGGGAGCGCAGGGTCAGGATGGCAATAAATTGTTCTAATGGGGGTGGGTGGCTTGCACGTTTATGAGGACGAATCGAGCAGAAAGTGCTTAGCTCATCCTGGTTCACATGCTGGTTCTCAGGCGAGCAGTGATCTCAGAGGAAGAAAACTGTAGCATATTGATTGTTGCAACTTTCTCCGGCTTCTGCGTGAGAATGGAAGCGCAAGAGCTTTCCTTCGCAGGGGGAGTGCAAGGGTGGGGGCCAGCAAGCTGCCTGCGCGCCTTGTGTGTGTGTGTCTCTGTCCTTGGCTGCTGCGGTGGAAGGGGAGCTGAGCATTGCTGTACTATCGCAGTGAGGCCTGTTTACCCAAGATGGAGTCGAAAGGGGCACAAAAGATGGATGCCCTGTGTCCTACTCAGTAGTCCCATCTATGTAGCGGTCAACCGTGGTTAACTTTACATAAGGGCGAGGGGCAATCCCACTACCGGAGGCACATGGTCCAAGCTCTGTACTGAGGAACGTACGACGCGAGGGGGCCTGGGGATCCCCCGCTCCCATACACTCCTAATGCTGATTCTGCTGCAAATGACACACATATAGATTAGGGGTTCAGCGCACCATACTCAGGTTACACTTCAATCATTAGCTCATTGAGATCCAGGAGGATCTCTCGACACTTGCTGCACAATGTCATCGCTAAGGAAGCTACAAGCACCAGTGACTGAGATTTTCCTCATGGCCTGAAAGGGCAAAAAAGAATTGAGAGACATTTCCTTGAAATTCTTGGATCTAGTGACATAGTGGGGGTAGCTAGGAGATACTGAACACACCACCTATGGGCCCTGTGTCACCGGTTTGTGGGGGATCCACACCCTTTGACACCCCCACCATCCTCCAAAACGGTCAGGAAGGAGACTTTGTCAGAGATCTCTGTCTAGTAGAACAGGGACCCTACCATTCACTGGACGGCTGTGCTGGCTAATCCCACTTCCTCTAGTCATTCCTTGAAGATGATGCTTCTGAGACATACATGTTTGAGTTTGGCATCCAGTGCAGGACAGAGCTGGACACCAGCCACTCAAAGAAGGAACCTAGACATAGACCCGTGGCTTGTCTCTTGATGGCTGGAGAAAGGAGGTCACTTGTCCAGCAAGGTACCAAAATGGTGAGTCCTGGAGCACCAGTCCTGGAGCACCATAGCCTCTTACAAGTGTATATTTTAGAGGTTGTTAGGGCCGACTTTGAATTTCTCTCTGACACATTTGGACATTCAATTAGAGAGAAAGTTAGATGGCAAGTCTCATCCTGGGTGACTCATCAATAATGGGTAACAGGGCACTGCCCTGCCACCAAACAGAGGAGCCAGAGGAAGCAGGCCTAGTGTAAACTGAGCAGCGGAGTGAGTGCTCCTGAGCTGGCCACATTGTGAAGAGATCTTGTTTACCCTTTGCATGGAGAACCTCAGCATGCACATGCCTAGTGTGCCATGCAGTGCTGCTTATCAAGCCTTGCAGTGTCCATTGGGCATGCTGGTTGGAATACTACATGCATGTTTTGATTTAGAGGCATTTCTGGGAAGCCACGTTCACTACTCCATCTCTGGCTTCATGCTGCAATGGCATTGGCAGGTCCTAGGGAGAGTTTTGATTGATGTCTCTCCCTTCTTCCTGCTGTCGCTGGACACTGTGTGGAGTCCTGCCTCAGGAAGACTGGTGATGATCAGGGAAGTTAAACAAACGGTGTGTGCGAATGTACATACGTATGCGGATACAAGTTGGTTTGAGAGTGTAGGCAATGAGACATTGTATTGTTATAGGACAAAGCTGGTACAGCCAGTACAAAAACATCTTCATACAGAAACAATATGGTATCGCTGGTCATACCAACATGTGTGCGTTCTTAGTCTGACAATAGGGCATCACTGCGCACAACAACATGCCTGTATTCTAACAGTGCCATTAATGGCATTATTCAGCATGTCCAACATGAGTTTGTTCTTACAATTAGTATAATGACATGACAATGGGCCTCATTACGAGTTTGGAGGTAGCCATGCCGTCATTACCGGCATGGCTACCTCCAAACTCGGGTCCAGGTCCCGTAAAAGTACCGGGCCATTCCGACCTTGGAGGGCCCGGTAATTCCCTTTCGTGGGACCCAGACTCGGTACGTCCCCGTTCCCATTTGAGCCCCCATAGGGCTCAATGGGAATGGGGAGGATGCTAACAAAGGGCCCGTTAAGAACGGGCCTGTTGTTAGCATCCTGGTCTGCTAGCGGGTCTCGCTCTGCACGTCTGGTCTGGCCAGGCCAGGCGTACAGAGCAGGACCCGCTGCAGGACTCGTAATGTGGCAGCCCGGAATGAACGGTGCCGGTCCCTTACCGGCACCGTTCATTCCGTGGCCGCCACAGTCGTAATGAGGACCAATGTCTTCTTATAATGGAAAACATAGGTATTATTAGGCACCGCCAACATGAGTGTGTTATTACAGTGGCAATAAAAGCCTGATTGGGCCTAGCAAACAGTGTATTCATAAAGAGACAATACTGGCATTATTGAGTACAGCCAATGTGAGTATTTTCCCAATGTCAATACTGACATTGTAGAGCACAGCCAAATTGAGTGCATTTTACTAGAGAACTTCACCAGCCGGCCTCCATCCTGGATACCCTCTGGAATTAGCGTGGCAGAGCCAGTGTCCACGCCTGAAACATTCACCTCTGGTCCACCCATCACTCGTGTCCAAGTACCCCCTATTTCTCCTGCCATCCCTCCCCCACACTTTGATTGTCTCATCATTCAGAGAGGTCAATCGTTTTACACAGTCAATACTTGAATATATTTGCACAACCAGCATGAAAACGTTTCTTAGAGTGGCAAATATTGGAATTATTAAGCATAGTCAACACATGTGTGTTCTTACAGTCATACTACAGTACTGGCAGTACCTTCAAAGACATACGAGCACGTGTGCCGGCCGGAGAAGGTGTGAAGGCCCCCGGGGAGTCCAGCACTCTGAGGAAGAAACCCGGCGCTGCAGCGATTTGCTACATTCTTTCAAGTAAGTTTCTGCCGCCGGACATGCACAGCCCAAAGCTCTGCAAGAGAAGGGTTTCACAGCAACGAAACTGACGCGGTTTTAAATATACATACAAACACGAAGCAGGCTCTGCGCGAGCTGATATTGACAATTTATTATGAAGCGGGGCTAATGTTTCTCAAACAATTATTAACTTTTGCCGTAGGCCCCATAGAGATGCGAGCATCGTGCACGGCAAGGGGGTGCAGAACTCTTGTTTAGAGGCAAGTCAAGAGCGCACAAAGCGACAGGTCCGTTTGAATGCGGCCACGGCTAACGTGGAAGCATCTGCTTCTGGTATTAACAGCAGCTATATGGCAAAAGTGAAATTGATTTCGCTTCATCGGAATATGCAACTAAGACATATTCCTCAAACAGCGCCTCGATGCCCACAGGCTGAGTGAGTGCTTTAAAAATGCAAATAAAAATATGTATTTGTGAGTTATATGGAGCCAATCATGCATATTTGTGGCAGAGGCAGTTTTGCGAGTCAACACAAAGCAGTAGGTCTGCTACAACGCGGACGAGAATAACGTTTAAAATTCGTTTTGCTAATAATCTGCAGCTAATATGAAAGGTCCGTCAGAACACGGGGGTCACGGATAATGAAACGTGCATGTCTAAAGGGTTTTGCAATTGCGGGCATGTTCTTTTTCGTTACAATGGGCAGTGCTAAGTGGGATCCACATATGCATTTTGTGAGACAAGTTGACAAGGCACCACATTAACCCCCTGGGGCCTTGAAAGTCCACAGTGACATGGGGCCACGTATTTTTCTGCCGACAAGTAAGAAGGGACCATTTTACGCCCCCGCCTGTCTTTAAAGGCAGCTCTGACATCCAGAAAGGGACAAGTTAACAGGGGGGATGAGAGCAGTGTCTGCGAATCAATGTTTAGCAGGTTTTGACAAAAGAACCGTTTAAGGTATTGCAATTGATGGACAAAACAACTGGCAAAGCACGCACCCTCAGTACAGAGGTGTACATTTTTCCAAGGCAAGCCGTGTCATTGAAAGCCACAGTGATATCACGATGCGGGCATGTTGGCCAAAAAAAAAAACTTAACAATCTATTGAATGGCAGGTCTGGTAGCACAGCAAGTACAGTACTTGCATTTGACATCTGTGCTGAGACTGCCGATCCACGTTCGAATCCCGGCAGGGCCATACAAAGTTTTTCATCCTTCAACATACTGCATTTGGAAATATGTTTAGCCCAATTTGGCAACACAAAGACATATCATGCGGAGTTAGATTTCCCCCTTTTTGTAAATGAACAAAAACAATTTTTAAAGCATGAACTTTGCCAGGTTTAACAAACGCAGGAGTTTTTCTTTTAAAACACAAAGTTGTGCTAACAAACCGTTTTGGCAAACATGCTTTGTCCTTTTTATGACACAATGACATATCGTGCATAGTTGGAATGCAATGTCGAATAAATGACAAATACTGGCATAACTAAGAGTCCCACTTCACTGGGGACGGTAGGCATATGCATGACAAGGGCAAAGAATAGTTGATATGGTATAAACCGCAGAACTTGCACTAATGCCTATTGCTAGCTAACGCTGCAGGTGTCGGAATCCTAACTCTTACACCGCAATTTCTCTAAACAACCTTACAAGGCAAACTGTTGATTATACAATGTATCGTGCATGATACTGAAAGGAAGCGCCCCCAATTTCAGCACGATCCTCCCCGCAATGAGAGACAATAAGGGACTCTCCCGTAGTGGGAATAAGACCAAGACAGAGTGCGGGTGAGCGTAAGTGGGAGTTTATCCAAAGAATAGGGCATGCAAAGAACTCTGCAACCTCCGAGAGCGCTCTGTCTGACAATAGCAAAGACAGGCGTATTTCTAATACAAAAAACGTCATCAGAACCTACACACTATAGGGGGCACAAGTTAATTGGGATTGGGTGGCGTCGACTAACTATAGGTGTTGCTGCAGCGTGGTTGGTCTTGGCGTGAGGACGTCACTGGTCAGCCTCGTGGGTTGGGTTGGGCCTGGCAGGCCAGCTTGAGGTCATCCGAGCGGTGTTGGTATGCTGGGGCAGCCTGTGACAAAGATGAATACCTTTCCTGACTCGTTTGCCCTAGGCCATGCACACTGCAGTTATTCAAGAAACGACATCTAAGTTCATCAATAAATCGCTCAGCAGTTTGTCTTATAAAATAAACGCA
This sequence comes from Ambystoma mexicanum, assembly GCF_040938575.1. Classification (NCBI taxonomy): domain Eukaryota; kingdom Metazoa; phylum Chordata; class Amphibia; order Caudata; family Ambystomatidae; genus Ambystoma; species Ambystoma mexicanum. The sequence goes on along the minus strand of NC_090923.1, from coordinate 824,110,042 downwards.
ACACATGAGGAATGCACCTCGTGAGAGGTCCGGTGGTTGTCGGTTGGGGTGAGATTTACCTGTGTCCTATTGACCGGTATTTTAGGTCGAGGGGCTGGGCTCTGGGGCCTGATCCGAATGATACATGTCTGTCTGCCGCGTTAGAAGTTATTATATAAAGGGGTCTCTGTGTCTTGTCCCAGTGATGGGGGTCATCTTTGCACGGGGTCATGATTCTTGGGGTGGTCTAGGGGGAGGGTTGTGGAATTTACGAGAGGGTGCTGGTAGATCAGTGGATTCAAACGTGGGTTTATTACCGTGCTGTAAATAACACAGGTGGCGGGCTGTGGCCTTGGGTGCGGTACCGGGGCCTCTGACTCTCTGAAGCGGCTCCAGCTTGGTTGGGGGAGGTGAGGGAGCGCGGCACAGGCCTTAGCTTCTTTATCTGGCAGGCTTGGTAGGGTGGGAGGGAGAATGGCCTTGCATATATTCACAAAGGTTTTTTCCTCGTGCGTTGCTAACTTTTGAATGCAGAACTTTTATAATGTTCCGCCTTATTTTGATGTTATTTAAACACATATATATATATATTTCAATTTCGTTACACATTTCTTTAATACAGTCGGTCCGAGTACCTTTTCGTTACCTAACATTATATTTACTACATGGTGTGATTATTTTATGTACATTAGACGTTACACGAGGTAGTTCTAGGTTATGGCCTACAGAAATTGATGCTCGCTGCTTTAGGTGATTAAGAAAACATATATGAGTTCAGGTTTCTACATAAAATTGTAAGAACACTTGTACAGATAAAGGCTATACATTGGGTCGACATCTTTCTCTGTGGTTATAGCAGCACTAGTCCAGACCTGGGGTGGTGTCATGTAACGTTACATCTTTCTGGTTTATTCACAGTTTACAGGATCTGTTTAAACAGAGGTAGTTCGTTAATACCAATACTTGAATTGTTTTCTACTTTCTTCAGACAGTGATGCTTCAGCTTTTTTCCCGTCACCCCGGCCTCGCGGACCAGGTCATGCGGGGTGCAATATTACATTGTGAACGATAAAATGTTACAGTGTTAGCATCTCGGGTTAGCTCATACCCGACTTTCTCATGGGAACGCGCTCGCAGCGGATCTACCAGGGTTACTGCGGCGGCGGAGATGCGTGAAAGGCCCTCCAAAGGTGGGGGCCTCGTTACAGTGTGCTGAACTCACGCCATGTTTGCTAAACAAGATGGCTTCTAGGCCTGACTGAATTTTGGTATATGCAGGGAATGGATATGTGTGGGCAATGTCGTCGGCGGGTGACCCCTCCTCCACCTGGGCCCGGGTGGCATGAGGGGACGGCCACCGAGTCATGGTCCTCACCTGGGGAGAAGGCTGCAGGTGAGGAGGGCCTCGCGGCCAGTCCTCCCCTACATTTCCCCCCTTTCGTTACTAAAGTAACGAATTCTTTAGCTCTTCTAATCTTCTACATTCTTGCTCCTCTATCACTGCGTCATCCCATGCAGGTGTTCCTTTTCTAGGCATCCAGGCTCTGCATACCCCCCTCAAGCTCTCACCTCTTCTAGCATACTCATCTGGGGTACATGTTAAATATATACAGTCACCAGTTTCTTCCAAGTCTACCCAGACCTCCTCATACCATTCCAGTTCCACATCTCGAGGTTCTTTGATAGTGGTGTGCCATAATTTATCTACTATGTACTTATCACGGCACATAGGCACTAACTGGTATCTGGGAGTGTTATCTGTTCCTGTCTGTACATGTACTTCTTGTGTCGCCTTAATTGTACCACCAGAGTTGCCCATTGTCACCATCATCATTGCACCGTTAGGGACTGCGTTAGCACAACATCGGAGGCCCACCTGGCACAGGCAGAACACCACGAGGAGGACCACCACAACTGGTATCAAGAACTTCATCGCCATTCCAAGCCATGAGGGAACCCAGGAGAAGATATTGTCGAACCATGAGCTATCTTTAGCCCCACCTTCCAGCTTCATCTTCTCTCCCAGGTTATGCACTGCTTCAATGACGTGGGACAGGGACCCATTTTCTGCGTCTTCAGAAGGTACGACCGTGCAGCACGCACTTCCTATTTTTCGGCAAACACCTCCATCGATTGCTGTTAGCAGGTCCAGAACATACCTGTTCTGCATGGTCATTAGTCGCAGGGCTCGTAGTTCCACCTTTATTATGTTGAACCCTTCTTCAGTGTCATTGGCCAGCTGAATCAGTTCCCACCGTGTGATCTGGAGCCATTTTGCATTTGCTCTTGCTTGAACACTTGAAACTAGTGAGGCAAAAAATGTTTCCACGGAGCTGAACAGGCGATACCTGTCTGGGATCTGTGCCAATAAATCGGATGATGCTTGTGATATGTAGTTTGATGCTCGCTTGTTCCGTGATAGCTCCTCTTCTTTCCCTCCGGAGGACAGGACATAGAGGTGCGCTTCTGCAGTGGGAGATGTCGCACCCTTGTTCATGTTTCCTTGCGTCCTTTTATTTTCGTCGACGTGACTTTCTGGAATCACCATAAGGGCCGAATGCAAAGTGGCCATTGAGCAGCTGCCACTCCATTCCTGGGGAAGGTGCAAGTAAGCCTGATTCCCGCATACCCAGTATGTGTCCATTAGTGCTGCTGTTCCTTTTTTCATGTCTGGGATGGTGAGAGTTTTGTTACAGTTCTTATTCGTTCCCATTGCCACTTTTCCTTCTCCCTTGAAACATAGTTCGTTTTGTATTTCACTTTGTAGCTTGAAGGGTTTCTCCATCGCTGTCACCCATGTTAGTTTAGAGATGTGTTCTTTCCATATTGGTAGGCACGTTTTTTCCATCCACCGCAGCTTGTCTGGTTGGACACCTCTCAGTGCTTCCGCTTTGCACAGTACTTCTTCATCTTTCCATTTGTTTTCGGAAAACAGCGTCCCTTGTATTGCAAAGAAAGGTTCTTTAAGACAGACCACTCCAGACGCTTTTGAATAGCACGTTTTGTTGTCCTGTATCATTTTGAAAGAGACATCGTGTGCTTGAAAGGTGTTCTTTATTCTACACAGTGTGAGATGAAGGAGACATTGGGCATCCACAATGGGCAATTCTCTCGGCAACAACACTTTGGGTGTACCTGATGCATGGGGGATGAGCGAACAGACATAGCAGCTTTCATTGGTTGTCTGTTTAGCTGTTGTACTCATATCTGCATACCATTTATTTGCTTGGTGGGGGTGTCGTGGGTCTTCCATCTTGTCTAATCCTAACCCATAATACTCATCATACCCCCTCCTGCTTGCCTCTCTTCTTCGCCTACTTCTCTCCCCCCTCCTATATCTTTTAGTTTCGATAGGTGAAAGAATAGGCACCCCTTTCTCATTCCCTTCCCCCTTTTCCAATTCTTCATATAGGAACTTGTGTTCTGTCATCGTAATTACTTTTCCATTTTCCTCAATAAACAACAAATCGCTGTTTTGTATCGGGACGGGAAGGGTAGTGGGGCTGTTATATATTTTAGGTAGGGACATTGTGTCATTTTTCATATCTTTATCTCTTGATTGTGACGGGGCAACAGTGGGTGGTGCAGTGTAGTAACCCCATACAAGGCGTGATCCATCCCAGACCAAAAAATCACCTTCTTTAATATGCATACTTGTAATTGAATTCGTGCCAGGGGCAAGGGTGGTGTTACTCCCCCCTCCCCCCTCGTTCATCTCGGTAGAGATGAACGCTATGACCCAATGTGTCACTAGGCAAAATATTGAGATGAAGAACATAATAACACACATTGATAAACCGCATTCGTATGAATATGTCAATCTATCTGCTAACATTTCTCTAAATCTAACAAATCTATTAGTTGCAGGCTGCCCATTCGATGCCATAGTAAATCCTGTTTAAAACATAAAGGTTCATTAAGTACAAGCATGTAAACATTTATAACGTTGTGGCATTTTTTCGGCAAAGTATGGGAGTGGGTGAGGGAGGGGGTGTGTCCACAGACAAGGTAACTTTACAATCATTACTATCCGTACATTATTTCATATATAAAGAGGAAAGTCGAGAGAAAGAAAACTTCTCTAACCCCAAAAAAAGAACCACAAAAACCTTCGAAAGTTGTAAAAAATTATACATATATATACACATATTTGTTTCAGCACACTTTGTCGTGCGCCAGTCGCGTTCAAAGTTCATCACTTAATGCACACAAAATTCCCATCATTCATTCTGCACAACTTCATTGTCCGCAGTTGCCTGTGCCTCGTCCTGTACCTCACCTTCCACGGCGCTATAAGCTCTGCGTACGTCTGTCAAATGCACCCAGTATCGTAGGCCCTTCACCTTTACTGCTGTGGGTGTGCAAAACACTACCTCATAAGGGCCATGGAAACGTGGTGCATTCCACCTTCGCACAAAACTTCTGACATATATAAGGTCACCAGGCATTAGTTGTAATGGTTTTTCAGGCAGTGTCTCTGTTTCTGTTGTGTTCCCCTCCTCTCTTGTAGAGGAGGGGGCTAGTTGCTTCGCAATTACGCGCGCTGCCCTTGTCAGTTTTTTCAAGTACTCTGTGAACTCCTCTCCCAATATCGCTGCACTTCTGTGTGCATCAGAACGTTCACGGAGAGGCGAATGCGCTGTGTGCATTCTCCTTCCCGTGACGATCTCATGCGGGGACAAATGGTGGTCTTTACTTGGTTGATTTCGTAACTCGAACAGGGCCAAAGGCAGGCAGTACATCCAGGTCTTTTTAAGGGAAAAACACAGTTTTGACAATCTGCTTTTTAACAGACCGTTCATCTTTTCCACTACGCCATTACTTTGAGGATGATAAATCGAACATAATTTGTGCTTTATTCCCAATAGGGTAGTCACTTCTTTGAATAGTTCATTAACAAAATGCGTGCCGTTGTCTGAGCGAATAACTTCGCAAATCCCCCAGCGCGGGAACACTTCCCGCACTAGGAATTTCGCGGCGCCCTTCGCATCAGGGCGCGCACAGGGGCCTGCCTCCACCCACCTTGAAAATGGACATACAACCACAATCATGTAGCGAGCCCCGTTACATCTTTCTCCCATGTCTACATAATCAATGTGGAGCTCTCTGAATGGGCCAGTTGGTTTTGGTATCGTTCCTCTCAGTGTGCGCAATGTCATACCTGAGTTGTAAATCTGACATGTCGTGCATTCTAAAGTCAGCCTTGTGATGTGTTCATGGAGGCAAGGTGCAAACCAATCTTCTTGTATGTCTGCCATTATGTGTTGCTTTGCATTATGTGCGGGAAAGTGTAGTTGGTGAAATGCTATTTCTAACAATGTAACTGGCATTACCGCTTTTCCCGAACTTTTTTGTCGCCACAATAAATCAGTCGGCGATTTGCTGCATCCCCTTTTAGTCCACAGCAATTTTTCTTCTGCACTGGCTCCCTCTTGCAGCTCTATTATTTCCTGTGTGGGCATCATGTTGTATCCTGTGGGGACCTCTTGGCTTGCTGTGTGGTGCAATATGTACTCTCCTACTACACCTTTCTGTAAATACGAAGCTTCTTTGGCAGCGGCGTCTGCTGCCGCGTTCCCCAAAGATATAAAATCAGTATTTGTGGTGTGGGCTTGGCATTTTACGATGGCCACTGCCGTGGGGTCTTGCAGGGCCTCAATCAGTTCTTTCAATAATTCTGCATGCTGAACTGGTGTTCCATCTGCTCGTCGAAACCCTCTCCGCCCCCACCGTGCCAACCCGCCGTGTACTGTTGTTGTCATGTATGCTGAGTCGGTATATATTGTCACTGCGCACCCCTTGGCGGCATGCAATGCTTCTATTAGCGCTATTAGTTCTGCTGCTTGGGCTGAATAGTGTGATGGGAGGCGGTGTTGCACTAGTGTCTCGTATTCATCTTCCTCTAATCGTACAACTGCCATACCCACATGTTTCTCTCCTGTCTCCATGTCTATTGATGCTGACCCGTCCACGAAGTACACCTCTCCCTCGTTCAGGGCATTCTCAAAAATCACTTGATCCTGACCTTCGTCCCCTGTGTACGTAGCGCAGTTGTGATTCTGCATGTCCTCTACGGTGCACGCCTCTGTGATGAATGTGGCCGGGTTCACTGTTTTACATCTTACTATGTGGATGTTTGCGCTGGACAGTATTATTTCATATGCTGTGGCGCGCTGTGTCGTCAATGTGCTCTTTGATCGCTCTAATATTGCAAAGAGTGAGTGTTCCACAAACAGTGTCACAGGACAGCCCATCACTATCGTGGCACTTTTCTCAATCGCGAACGCGGCTGCAGCTAGGGATTGCTCGCACGCGAAATGACCTTGCATTACTGCGTCTAGGGTGCCACTATAGTAAGCCAGTGGTTTGTGCCCTAACGATGTCTTTTGTGTCAATACTGCTGTCATCAGTGTTCCTTTGCAGTGTGAAAATAAGAAGAAATCGCGCCCATAATCTGGATTTGCTAGTACTGGAGCGCTTGATATCAGCTCTTTTAGTGAGTTAAATGCTGTGTTCATCTCTTCTGTCCATTCTATGTGTTTGTTTTCCTGCTGTGCCTCTTTTAGTGCCTGTAACAAGGGCCTTGTGTATGCTGCATAATCCAATATCCATGCTCGGCAATAGTTGCACATACCCAGAAATTTCTGCATCTCTTTTACTGTTTTGGGCTCCCCAACTGCTCTAATCGCCTGTGCCCTGTCTGGTATGATCCGCTTGCCATCCTTTGATATCAGCTGTCCCAAGTATAGGACCTCTGTCAGACAGTATTGTAACTTCCCCTTGTCCACCTTGTACCCTTTGTTGGCCAATAATGTCAGGAGTGTTATTGAGTCCTTTCTGCACTCTTCCTCAGTTTGTGCACAAATCAATAAATCATCAACGTACTGAATCACTGTGCTTTCTACAGACAAATTCCCCAGATCTTCATGTAGTACCCTGTTGAATATGCTTGGGCTCTCGCAATATCCTTGTGGTAGTCTGCAGTGTTCGAACCTCCTCCCCCCTAGTGTAAACGCTGTTAAGTACCTGCTCTCTTCTGCTAAGGGAATCGAAAAAAATGCATTTTTTAAGTCAATAACTGTGAAGTGGGATGCCGTTTTCGGAATGTTGCACAGTATTGTCGCCGGGTTCGGGACTAAAGGGAACTCCTTCTGAATTACATCATTGAGTGGGCGTAAATCCTGTATCATCCTCCATGAACCTCCCTTCGCCTTTTTAATCGGGTAAATGCATGTGTTGCATGGGGAGTTTGAGGGCACTATTATTCCTTGTGCTAGCAGTGCATCTAGTGTCTCTCTGATCCCTTCTTCTGCTTCGCGTGACAATGGATATTGTTTTACCCGGGGTAGAATTGCTCCTGGTTTCAGTTTTATTACCACAGGCTGAACCCCATGTAATAACCCCACATCATGGGGGCCATTTGTCCATATGTTAGTGGGTACTAACCCCATGTCGTCATCAAAAAATGCATGTGGTGCTCCTACTACTGCCATTAATTCAACTTGAGTTTTTCTGGCTGTAACTACAATGTCGCACGCCATTGCTAGTTCCATCACTATTTCGCCATCTGTCTCAGTGTCAGAAAATAGCTCCTCGTCCGAGAGCTCCCTCAGTGGGATATTTGCATTTGTACACAGTACTGTCCGCCACTCACATCCTTCCATGTCAACGCCACTCACACATATTCTGTTTGCTGACACGTGTACTGCGTGTAAATCCAACGATAGCACTGACCCGGGAGCAGTGTCGGGGCTTGCTATGGGGCGGAAGAGGAATTCGGCTGGAATCCTCCAATCCATCCTTTTTAGTTCTGGTACTATGAGAGCCAATGTTCTCATGCCTTCAACAAACATCTCCTCGTTTCTTGGTACCCCTCTGATCTCTTGCATGATTGTGTGGCCGCGTATTACTGCTAATATGCGGAGGGGGCATATGCCTGGCGTCGAACATACGATACCGCTCCCTGTGAATGATATTGTCATATTTAGTTTGCTTAAGAGATCTCTCCCCAGCAAATTAATGGGAGAGTGTTCATAGTACAGTAAGGGTGCTTTCACTGTTTTACCCCCCACTGTCACATCCAATGCCTCTGTGTAAGGAACTTCAATTACAGCCCCAGAGAACCCCTGCGTCTCTAACGTTCTATTAGATAACGGGAACCGGCCCTCTCTAATGCATGATTTCTCCGCTCCCGAATCCACCATGAATATGAACTGCTTGTCTCCTATCTGCGCTCCTATCAATGGTTCCTCTGATGCATTGTGGGTCGTAGATAGTACTGGACACGCAAGTGCTCTCTGTGGGCTGTCCTATGCGGGGTGTCTCATTGCCCCCCCTTGATCAAAAATGTTCCCCGAAACTACTGACACCCCGCTGTAAGGTGCGGGAGCAGGCGCTCCGTTAGCTACTGTGGCGAAAGTGTTACCTGGCGTGTATTGCATATTGTCATTATTCTGTGGGTGGTTTTGTGTTCTGTACTGATGTCCGTGTAGTTGTGCGTTACTTCTTTGTCCTACATTTTCTGGTTGTTGGTATTGTCCCATGGGGAGGCCGTAGGGGCTCCCTGGGTGGGGGTGACCGTACTGTTCCGTCTCCTGGAACCCGTTGTTTTGTCTGCTCCTGCACTCTCTTGAGTAGTGCCCCCATCTCCCACAATTCCAGCAGCTCCCCTGTGGACCTCTGGGACCCTGTCACCCATTTCCTCCCATTCCTCCATACCCTTGTCCTCCTCTTCGGCCCCTGTACCCACCTCTTCCCCCTCTTGGGGCCCACTCTTGCCACGTTGGACCTCCGTTCTGCTCCTGCTCAGTCCACTGTCGTTGTCCTTGTCCTGCCCAATTTGCTGCTATTCTTCCTTGTATTGCTATTTGCCCCTCCTCTCCTTCGTCTCCCTCCCTCATGAGTGGGAGCCCTGCTACCGCTGCTGCAACCTTCACCAGTTTTGATTGTACCAACTTCGCCTCGTCTGCCAACCTTTTCTGTGCTACTTCCCTCTCTCTCTCTTTGATCCTTTTGCAATGGTGCACTATTATACTTTGGATCTCTGGCCACCCCTTTGCCTCAACGCCCGCTATTTTATCGAGTGCCTTCTGCACCTCTTTTGGGAGCCCTCTCTTAATGATAAAATAAAATAGAGATGTGGATTGGTGCCAGGGCGTGCCCGTTTCCGCTCTCCACATCTCCTGCACCCGGAGAATGTAATCCATAGCATCCTCCCCGTCATTCATTGTACATTGCATTACTGACTGTAAATCGGGGGTATCTGGGAATGTCTCCCACAGTGCGTCCCACACCCTTGCTCGTACCGTATTAAAGGAAGCCCCATCATGGCGGTCACAGTCTAACGTCACGGCCGGGAAACCAGCCTTAGCCCATACTCTGTCCGCTTGATCTCCTACTGCGGTTACTAGTAGGCTTTTCACGTCGCCTACTGCCAACGGTATGCCGGCGGTATGTTTCTCAAATGCATATATCCACTTGCTCGCCCCTCCTGACAGTTGGGGCAATAATTTCATTAAATTAGCCTTATCCATCTGAGCCCATGGTATATAGTTTGGTCTCCCCCCCCCTCTGTGTATCAATGGAAGTTGTAACTTCCCTTTTGCGGTTGCACCCTCCCTTTCCTTAGTCGCTGCTGACTCCAATGACGCCATCTTCCCCACTCTATTTCTTAGTCGTCCCATCCATTCGTCGTCTATAGTCCCTAGCGAACATGCACCGTCCACTTCCTCGCTTTCCCCTCCCACTGCCATACTCAACCTATCACTCTCATCCAACCCTCCTCTGACATCACATAACAAGTCCTCTCTGATCCCTCTCTCTCGTGATACATCACCAATGCTCCCTTCTACTGCTCCTATCTCTATTATTCGTGTCGGCTCTTCTTCAATTCTGAACAGTATTTCCCCCTTTTTCCATCCTTCCTCAATTTGTCTACTTTCGCTTGACGCTCTAGACATGCGTCCTGATTGTGTAGGGGCGCACGCCGTGCGCTCACATATGTCTTTTATTCTTGAGAGTTCATCCCTTGCCACAGTAAGCCTCGACTCTAAGTCACTCGTTAGCTTTTCTATATCCACCCTCTGTGTGCTTCCCTGGGCGCGCTCTCTGGTGCTTTCGTACGGCGGGGGGGCTGTTGGTCTTTGTGGTGTACCAGTTGTGGGGGGAGGCACATAAGTAGGATCGCTATATCCTGCTGCGGGGGCTGGTTTAGGTAATATCGGGTACAAACTAATCACCTCCGCAGGTTGTTCTGTACTTGGCTGTTCCTTTTCCTCTCTTGGAATCATCAGTGGATTATCTGTGGTGGAAGGTAGATCAATATTTGGTGCCGGAGCTTTGGGTGGGGGTACTTCCTCAAACAATCTCCAGAGGTCTAATATCTCCTTCCTATTTTGCCATTGTTTCCCCTTATACTTGAGGCTAATGCATGCTCGTACCATATCAAGAACGCTTTTATCAAAAGACCCTCCCTCTGGCCAAATCTGGGGCAGACCCTCCCCTTTCAATTCTGTTACCCATTGATCATGATATTTATTTATTCGTTCAGCGTATCCCGGTAAGCTCTTACAAATATGTGACAAGGGAGTTTCGGCCCCCATTCTCTAAATCACTAACACAGCCGTGTCCACCTTCTTTACTTTTAGTTAGGTGTAGGTTTGTGTGTGTATACCTTTATGGCACAGACAAGAGCGGACGTCTCAAAAAATTATCACCCAACTTTTATTCACTGCGCAAATTCTTCCTCACTCACCATAGCTCATCCCCTTCCCATTCCCATACACTCTCATATCATTCCGCTTGCAACTGATCAAGTACTAGTTATGGTCACACTCTCTGGCACCACCTCGCGGTCAACCGCTCGTCTCCAACACTCACACGGTGCGCGCACCCTTCACAGTGCTTTTCCACTCACACCTCGTCTTTTTTCCTCCCTTTCCTCCCTGGCCAGCTGTCCCTGTTTTTCTGCTAATGTTACTATGTTCACGTCTGTACGTGCCACTACTTAATCCCCAATCCTACAAATGTGCTCCCTATTTTATAGTTCTTCTACAAACATATTTACCTTATACCCTTTTCGCTTTCTCCCCCTGCCCCGTGGAATGGAAAAAAGAAATAGAGAGAGTAGCAATCACTAAAAAGTATTCCCGGTGTCTCCCTTTGCCAGACACCAATAACTTATTTCTTACTTCTTCATATATTCCCAGTACTAGTTTAGATAGCACTATGCGGCGCCGCCTTCCACCCCCTTTCGGAGCTAGGTTTCCGTCACTTCTACCACTTCACTTATTTCTTACTCCTAATGGCCATATGCAAAGAAAAGATAAAGAAAGTTTTAAGACCCGTCTTTAGTAGACCCCCGTTATTCTTTTCCTCTACCTGTCCCCGTTCTCCTGTGCACAATTTCCCCTCCCTTCCCCTTTACGGTCGCTCGCACTCAGTACTCACGTGCCCGTCTTGAACCGATAGTCTCCGAAACTGGGTCCGTCCAGGCAGTGTCACCGGTAACTCAACGGTCAGCCCCTGGCTCCGGCGAGCGGCACTCAAAGGGGATTTTTTTCCAATCGGGATCCCGTACCCTTTCTCATTGAGTGCGCACTTCTTATTGTGCCGGTCGCCGTTGGCGGGCAGCCTCCCGGAGCCGGCTCACCGTGCGTATCCCTTCTCGACCGGAGATTCTCGTGCCACAAGGGGGTCGTTAAAAAGGAGTTAGGAAAAATAATTTGGAGGTATCACGCTATCGGGGTCACCACTGAAAGGAAGCGCCCCCAATTTCAGCACGATCCTCCCCGCAATGAGAGACAATAAGGGACTCTCCCGTAGTGGGAATAAGACCAAGACAGAGTGCGGGTGAGCGTAAGTGGGAGTTTATCCAAAGAATAGGGCATGCAAAGAACTCTGCAACCTCCGAGAGCGCTCTGTCTGACAATAGCAAAGACAGGCGTATTTCTAATACAAAAAACGTCATCAGAACCTACACACTATAGGGGGCACAAGTTAATTGGGATTGGGTGGCGTCGACTAACTATAGGTGTTGCTGCAGCGTGGTTGGTCTTGGCGTGAGGACGTCACTGGTCAGCCTCGTGGGTTGGGTTGGGCCTGGCAGGCCAGCTTGAGGTCATCCGAGCGGTGTTGGTATGCTGGGGCAGCCTGTGACAAAGATGAATACCTTTCCTGACTCGTTTGCCCTAGGCCATGCACACTGCAGTTATTCAAGAAACGACATCTAAGTTCATCAATAAATCGCTCAGCAGTTTGTCTTATAAAATAAACGCAACACATGAGGAATGCACCTCGTGAGAGGTCCGGTGGTTGTCGGTTGGGGTGAGATTTACCTGTGTCCTATTGACCGGTATTTTAGGTCGAGGGGCTGGGCTCTGGGGCCTGAGCCGAATGATACATGTCTGTCTGCCGCGTTAGAAGTTATTATATAAAGGGGTCTCTGTGTCTTGTCCCAGTGATGGGGGTCATCTTTGCACGGGGTCATGATTCTTGGGGTGGTCTAGGGGGAGGGTTGTGGAATTTACGAGAGGGTGCTGGTAGATCAGTGGATTCAAACGTGGGTTTATTACCGTGCTGTAAATAACACAGGTGGCGGGCTGTGGCCTTGGGTGCGGTACCGGGGCCTCTGACTCTCTGAAGCGGCTCCAGCTTGGTTGGGGGAGGTGAGGGAGCGCGGCACAGGCCTTAGCTTCTTTATCTGGCAGGCTTGGTAGGGTGGGAGGGAGAATGGCCTTGCATATATTCACAAAGGTTTTTTCCTCGTGCGTTGCTAACTTTTGAATGCAGAACTTTTATAATGTTCCGCCTTATTTTGATGTTATTTAAACACATATATATATATATTTCAATTTCGTTACACATTTCTTTAATACAGTCGGTCCGAGTACCTTTTCGTTACCTAACATTATATTTACTACATGGTGTGATTATTTTATGTACATTAGACGTTACACGAGGTAGTTCTAGGTTATGGCCTACAGAAATTGATGCTCGCTGCTTTAGGTGATTAAGAAAACATATATGAGTTCAGGTTTCTACATAAAATTGTAAGAACACTTGTACAGATAAAGGCTATACATTGGGTCGACATCTTTCTCTGTGGTTATAGCAGCACTAGTCCAGACCTGGGGTGGTGTCATGTAACGTTACATCTTTCTGGTTTATTCACAGTTTACAGGATCTGTTTAAACAGAGGTAGTTCGTTAATACCAATACTTGAATTGTTTTCTACTTTCTTCAGACAGTGATGCTTCAGCTTTTTTCCCGTCACCCCGGCCTCGCGGACCAGGTCATGCGGGGTGCAATATTACATTGTGAACGATAAAATGTTACAGTGTTAGCATCTCGGGTTAGCTCATACCCGACTTTCTCATGGGAACGCGCTTGCAGCGGATCTACCAGGGTTACTGCGGCGGCGGAGATGCGTGAAAGGCCCTCCAAAGGTGGGGGCCTCGTTACAGTGTGCTGAACTCACGCCATGTTTGCTAAACAAGATGGCTTCTAGGCCTGACTGAATTTTGGTATATGCAGGGAATGGATATGTGTGGGCAATGTCGTCGGCGGGTGACCCCTCCTCCACCTGGGCCCGGGTGGCATGAGGGGACGGCCACCGAGTCATGGTCCTCACCTGGGGAGAAGGCTGCAGGTGAGGAGGGCCTCGCGGCCAGTCCTCCCCTACAATACGATACAATTTTGAATGAATTAAAGACAAATGCTTGCAGCCCCACAAGTCTCACACCAGTGAGGATATTGGTAACTCACATGACAGGGGCAGACAAAGGTTTTTGAGAACTGGCACGAACACCGTGCCCGCTAATAATTATACAAACACAAACTTTCATTGACCACAAATAATTTGCTGCCAGCCTTCCAAGGCAAATTGTTACTTTATACGGGGCACAGCGCCAGGCAGTCACCCAAACGGGTGACAACCAAAATCTCAGCATGGAGTTGCACTGCAGTTAAGGCAGCCACCAATCTCAGGTTTGCCTAAAATTATAAAAATGAAAAGTTTTTGTTCCTATGCTACAAACAGCCAAGACAAATGGCTCCCTAACGAAAACAGCAAGAACCCATAAGCGTGAGGCTTACTACCCGCAAGACACCAAGATAAGCTATTACCACATAAGGAAACAATTAGTCCGTCCAACTTTTCAAAATACAAGCAGCCAAACGAGCTTACCAAGGGCACATCAGTTACAGAGTAAAAGAAACATCTACCCAAGCCTCTCAGAAAATTAAAACGCCAAAAGCTCTGAATTACACCCTGATACGGGGTGCGGCACATTGGTTACAGGCTGATGAGGGGCAACCGGGCATGAAAAAAAAGTCTTCCCTGTTTTTATGCAGGGTAAAATTGCTGCACCAGTCCCCAGTACAGAGTAGCGCAATAACTTCACTAGAAAGGGGGACAACACCAACTACGGGGCACCCCAGCGAGAAAACTGGAAGCATGCGCAATAGCGGCAACCCAACCTTCATTAAAAATCGTATGGGTTTGTCCATTAAAGCAACTATTGAAGCAGAGGTCGAGCAGTGACAACATGCAGCCGGCAAGCCACCTCAAGACAAATGAAAGCAAAAAAGGACAGTACAAATCTGATATTTGAACAAGAACAATCACACATGGATCAAGTCTCTTGCGCATACGCTACAAATGGTGTAACCAGCCATGAACCCAGTACCCCGACTAACAGAGCACATGGCACAGCAAGGTTTGAACATGCCAACCACAAACAAGGGGTAGAGCATGGCCAGCACGCAACAAGCTAAAAGTATCACAAACATGGCAGTCCTCGAATTGCCAAATTGATGGGAAACCACCTGCACAAAATCCGGCGCAAACACCAATTTTTGCACACCCGGACAGAGCCTACTGATGCAGTTGAAGCCTGGCAGAGCCAACACACATGCCAATGCGCAGCAGCATCAGCCAGAAAAAAAGGCCAGGAAAAGGAGAACCCGTTGAAACGGATCTTCAACTACAAGCACCTATCCAAATGGAGCTTGCCAAATATTATTACAAGCAGCTATCCAAAACGGAGCTTGCCAAATATTTCTGTGTAGGCAGAATAAACACAGAACCCTGAACGGGGTTCGAAACAATGAGCAACTAAGGAAAACCTGTGCTCAAGGGACCTAGTTGCAACAACACTACTGAGGTAGTGAAGCATGCAGGACATTCAGGGGCTAGCTGTAAGGAGCCAGGGGAGTAGGGAGCAATGACACCAAAGTCACCACGGCAAGGTAAGTAAGAGAGAACCCCCAGAGGACACCAGAAGACAAGGTCTCTGCATACCCACCGAGGGACACCCAACTAACCAGGGTCCCAAATAAACACACACACGGGCAGACGAACAGTGAGCCAGCCTCACTAACGGTTCAATGAACGGGACAAAGAGCGAAGACAGGTCATACAATCAAACAGTCAGGTCTGCACAGTAAGCAGAGCGTTTCTGCAGCTTGCAACCCGCACAAGAGGGTGGTTCCAGAGCTCAGTCCCGACCATAACAAACACAGCTCAACTGCTTCCATAAGTTCAAGGACGTATTCCTCGCACATGTCGAACCCTCACAGAAAGACAGAGCCAGGCCTGTTTTGCACAAATATCTGAGCCCTCCCCTTAACATCGGCCCCACCCGGCCACACGGTTTCAAAACTCAGCCGGGCGAAACCTCAGCCTTCACCTCTCACAACGGCAAAAAACCCAGTGCCATAGTTCAAGGGCACAATAATACACATAACCAAGGTGCGAGCTGAAGTTTAACAACAAACCCATTACACTATGGCGCCCGCAAATGAGAAGTGTTCCGAACCAGCAGGACCACCCACAACATGCAGGTAGTACTCGAGCGGATGACCAGCTTCCAGCGGTTCGAGGTGGCCGAGGCAGGAGAAGAAATAACATCCCACAGATAACAGGACGAACAAACGCAACCGGGGCCAGAATAAAAGCCCAGGCTTGCCGCAGGCCAGCTATGGTAACAGATAGAGGATATATTTCCAAAGCATAGTCAACACCTCCAATAATGGTACAGCTAGTCAGATAGCGAATCAAACGGAGCGCTCATTCTGACATCAGGGCTGAGTCTGCTGATGCAATTTCAAACCCCGGCAGGGCCTGGCTCAGCCTGTCAATTTTCTCCAAGGTTGATAAATGAACACCACACACTGTGGGTATTTATAAGCGCTTTTGCCTGGGGTCCGTAGCGCCATAAAAATTGCTAAAACAGAACATGCGATGCATGCGGTTACGGAACAGAATAGAGAAGGAAAACAGAAGAGGTAGCGGAAAATACTAGATAATAAGGTATATGTTTACAGTCCCAACATAAGTAAAAAGCAGTGCGGAATTAACACCACACAGCACAACAGGCCAAAGGCCAGAAGGCCGGGGTGCTTTAAAATAAGCACCGAACCTGGAACACGGTTCCAATATAAGTGACTAACAGTGCGGAATGAAACCATACAGCACAACCGGCCAACGCCCGAGAGCGGGGGCCAGAGTGCTACAAGTAGCACGGAATCGGGAAACCGGTTCAACAATAAACTTATGAAGCAGGGTGGGAAAAGCTCTTCACAGCACAATACAACAGGCCAACAAACGGCCAAAGGCCAGGGCCAGGGAGCTACAACATAGCTCGGGACCTAAAGGCAGGTACCAAACAATCTTTGGTTAACATACAAGAGTATCACAGGGGTGGACCGTCCATTGGAAAACCTGGGAAATTCCACAATGGTTACCGAACCTCGGAGCACAGGGGGAAGTTACCCACCCATATAAGATAAGGTGCCTTGGTCATTGGAATCATGTTCCAGGGTCCAAATCCGAGCAACTATGCATAGGGCTTCCCCACCCCTGTTCACAAATTCACTCGAGGTGGTTAAACAACACAAATCACAGACAAAAAGAAATAGGGTTAGATAATCAGGCCAATGCCATAGAGGACCGAGGCCACGCTTCTAGAATGCTCAAACCTATACACATTTTTAAAAAATAGACATACAGACCAACGCCACAAAGGCCAGGGCCAGAAAGCTTCGGGGCTCCCCTGGAACGTGCACTAAAATCAGCTAAGGTGGGAATCAAATTTTCCCACAATAAGCAGGCCTTGATTGCGGCTCAAAAAAGAAAACAAACTTAGAGCAGCCATAAATAGGCAAAGCTGAGGCCAGCACAAGATGCCGGCTCAAACATAACTACAAACCAAACCCCTACAGGGGCTAACGCCAGGCACGATCAAGGCAATAGCCAAACTAAGGGGAACAGACTATGCAGCTAGGAAAGAACAAGCAACAACTTTTGGGGGAAACCTGGACAGCCGGTAACCCATCCTGGTCATGGCGGCACAGGCCTAAGGGGGTAACCTTGGGACCCGGTGCCCAAAAGTATGATATTATTATTGATATGCGATTGTTGTTTATGTTTCCAAAACCATATCTGTGACAATAAAATCCTAGGGCCTTTTATTGCCAACACTTGACCAAATTGTTGTGGTGAAATATTCAGGGGGGAGGGGGCAAGGGCCGTGAGGCATTACGCACATCCCGGACAACAACATAGGTATGTCTGCTGCATATGGATTCAACAGTTATGAAGCTGAAAACGACATATACGTACCACTGCTGAAACCCACGCCTATGTGGAAATGGGTAAAGCGATGGTAGGCAAGGAGATAGACAAAGTAATAATCTAGATGAGAAAAAAAATAGGAATGGGCACAAAAACTGAAGCTAGTGAAAAAGAATATCGGTTTTCTCACGTGTAGACATTTAAGAATGAACAGCGGCATGGCAATCAGATGAACGTTGATGAAGATCAACAGTAAATGTCGGAAAAGAAAAAAAATGTGCATCATCAAAATAGAAATGTACAGAAGAGCCAACATCAGTTAACAAGAGGGGACCCACAATCGAGCCCTGAAGAACATCACATGGAAGAGGCCTACAAGAGCATTGCCTCTTGCAAACTGCCCAGGGAAGAACAGAACCAGGGATACAAGAGAAGGAAGACTGAGTGTACAATGCTCAACCACATGAAAGGCAGCACTTAAATCTGAGAATAGAAGAGGGTTTTAGATGTCACGCTTGAAGAACAGGATTAGTGACAGCTGTGACAGGGACATGCTCCTCACCCTGTCATGGGGAGCAGGGATTCCTTCCAAACGGGGGAAGGTGGCCTACCAGGGCATATGCCAGAACCGATCCAACTCCAGCAGTCGGGTGAGGGAATTGAGGGGCGCAGTCCCGGACCTCCCCAAGAATGCATTGGGCTGCAATACAATTGGCACCACTGTTCTTCCTACCTTGCCCTCCAGCCTCCTGTCTGGTCAGAGTCTTCTGTCAGGACTACAGCAGTCAGGAATCACTGGGACCACACCAAAAGAAGCCAGATGCGCAGAAAAGGATCCAAGCTGTGAGTCTCATGCCACTGATGATCAACTCATTGCCGAAAGCCCTGGCTGGGAAAGAGGGGCTGATGCTACGAAACCCAGCAACCCCATCTGCAGAGACCGAACAGGTGCCAGTGAACGAAAAGGGGATGAGTCCAAGAGGGGATTTGAAACTTTTTGCCAGGAAAACCCATCAATGGGGAAATAGACAGGGGGAGATTGGGCACAACGGGCAGGTGACACAAAAGACCCATGGGAAGAGGGAGCGGCGTAAACATAGGGAAAGGTGGGGCTATAAAAGCCGCATGCTCAGATCTGTGGATTACTGAGTTTGTGTGAGGTCAGGAAGAGAGTTGGTGGACCGAGAGACCAGGTCGGAGAGCGGAAGGTGGAGCAGAGTGCTAAGAAGGTTGTGGAAGAACTGGATGAGAGTGCAGGCAAGGTACTGAGTGTGAGATAGAGTAGTACCAAGCTTTGAGAGACTGCATCAATTTGTAGTGTATATGTAAGAGTGCGTGAGGAGAGAAGAGTGTGGAAGAGAGGGGAGTGTGAAAGTAGGGGGAGTTGTGGGTGTAGATAAGGGTAGAGAACATTGGTCAAGAGTGAAAGAAAAAGACAGTGAGAGAGGTGGCTAGTAGGGGAGAGGGAGTAGGTTTAGTGAGGATGGAGGAAGCGGTAGTAGGAGGGGAGTAGGCAGAAAAGGAGAAGAGAGTGAAGATCTGAAGAGAGAAAGGGGAAGAGAGAAAAGAGGGAGTAGTGAGAGGGGAGAGGACGACGTTTAGGGAAAGTGGTGAGAGAGAAGGAAAGAGGACCTTGGAAGATCAAGGGGTAAGAGATAGAGAGCGAGAGAGAGAAGGGAAGAAGAAAGTGGATGATAAAGAAAGGAGGGAATAGCAAGAGGCATAAGAGAGAAGCCAAGTGAAAGGAGGAGAGGAAGATGTGTAGGGAGAAGGCAATATAGAATGGAGAGGATTAAAGAGGACCTCTGAAGATCAAGGGGAGGAGTAGGAGGGAGAGCAGGAGAAAGGGAGTGTAGGAGAGAGCATGAGGAGAAATATCAGGTAGACAAAAGCGAGAGGGAGAGAGAGAGATTGTGAAACTATCAGCCTACAAACATTGACATCCATCTTGGGGATCCATCAGAAAGCCCGAGAGGAAGGATAATAGATAAGGGTGTGATCTTTAGGTCATCACTGCAAGACCTTGTTAGAACCAGACAATAGAAGATACCCGTCTCCAGATCCTTTGGCCCAGGCGTCCCTAGTCCCTTAGTGTGTGGGGAGCCCATGAGAAGGACGAGGGTGAGATAAGGGACCCCATTAGTCTGTCCTGCTTACAGTCATTCCACCATCAAGCCTGTAACGTTAATAACAAAATACCTAAACTAAACACCCAAATCCTCGATTTATTGCAGCCATCTGTGACACAACAAAACCAAGAGAGCAGTCTCAGTAGAATTCCCTGTGTAAAAAAACTAGATTGAAAATGGCAGAACGAATTCTGTGAATTGAGAAAAAAATGCAGTTGCTTACGAACAAGTCTCTCCAAGAGTTTAGAAAGATAGGTTAGAGGAGAAATAGGTCGATAGGTGGAAAAATTGTAAAAGTCTAAATTAGGATAACTGTCACTTTTTTAAAAGCAGTAAAAAATAGCAGATCGAAGAGAAGTATTAAAGAGACCCTCTAGCGTATAGCGATTTTGCAATCCCACAAGATGCTGCGAAAAACTGACGTTTTCTAAAAAAAAAGCACAAAAAATGTTTTTTGCAAAAACGCCTGTTTTTTAAGAAAAGACACAAGGGGACAAGTTCTCAAAACTTTTTGGGGTGCAAGTAATAAACTGCCTAGCACATTTCATCACTTGCGGCAAATAAAAAGAGCAGGCCAATCCACACCGGACATCTGAATAGGCACAGCTCATAAACACCCATTCAGATGGCTTTTTTCATCTCTTTGCGCATTTGAGCAAATGAGGGGGCATTTCTGAGCATTTAAAAGTACATCCCGCATTTACAAACAGGATGCACTTTTAAATGTGCAGAAAATCCCAAGCGCCTGCTTTGAATATCGGCAGGGGGGGTGCGCTTTTTGTGTTTAATAGCAGAGGCATGAATGCTGCCGTCTCACTTGCATTTCTGTTCCTCAAACAGGATAGAAATGCTTTTTTAGGATCGCATTTTGCAGTGACAGGCTCTATTAAGGCCCCATCATGGTGAAATGCAGTGGGAGCCTGTAGAACATTATTGGCAGGAGAGCGCTACAACTCAGCCCTGTTGAAATGCGCAGGTCTCCTTTGAGGATAAGGTGACCTGCTGATTTCCAAAAATGGGTTATCTAAAAACAGCATATCTTCTGCTCTATTTTTAGATACCCCATTTCTGAGGATCTGCACAAGAATGAAAAAATAGTCACAAATTGAGGCAGAAAGGATAGCGAGGGGCCATAATGGGCCACATGGGGAGCGAAACGCAAGAAAGCAGAGGGAGAGCGGTGGGCAAGGGAGTAGAGAGGAAGAAGTGGGCCAGAGGTGGGGTGATGGGCCAGAGAGGGAGGGGCAAGCCAGACGTCAGAGAGGGAGTGGAGGTTCAGAAAGCAGGCGGAGTGTGGACTACGGGAGGGGACGGGGTGGTGAGCCAGAAAGCAAAGAGGGAGCAGTTGCCTATAGTGTACTTGGCTGGATGATGTCACGGTTATGGAATGTACAATGTAGAACGTGGAATGCGTGCATGTGTTCAATTGTGACAGTTGAAGAGAGAGTCTGTTGGGAATACCTGTAAGGCATTTCTGAAGACTTCCCAACGTTGCCACATTGCCAGTAGCTTGGCTCTGGTCTCCAGACTAGACCGTGCTGAAGTACCGCCCATCACACTGTCAAGAGGAGTACCCGACCAGTAAGGATTGTGGTTCTACCAACGCCAAGCCTTCCAATTGGAAGATGAATGCATCGTACACAGCGGAAACTGAACTGGGTGGCAGCAGAAATCAGGAAAGAAGGTAGACAAAAAAGGGACAGGGAAAAATATGACTTGGATGCAAGGCAGAGGCACAGGAGATAGAAGGCAGGGATAGGGAGGCTCCGAGGGGCCCACCAGGACAAAGGAGGGGAAGAAGAAGGCATACACAAGGAAATAGGCATGGAATCCAACAGGGCGTGAAAATGTGAGGAGAGTATTTCTGTTTTATCCATCCTACTAACTAGACTTGTTTTGGCTTCAGTATGCACAGCATTGGTGGGAATTATTTTATCCAGGTGCCATGGAATCATCATAAAATGTGCCTGAAATAATCTTGAAATGTTACGTTATGATTGATTATGATTGGTTATTTATAACGTGCTTAATACCCGGAGGTTTCTAAGCACGGACCCGGGTATTAAACCTGTGATGCTCCGTGTCGTCTTGCTTCCAAGGCGAATGCGTTGCTCCTGAGCTATTTTACCTAGATCTTGAAATGTTAGGTTAGGTTACTATGCACCAAATCACCACTACAATACTTTCCAAGTGCTGGTCCTTACCTGTGGTGTATTGTGCCCCCACCCAAGTAAAACAAGCTTTAGTCTGCTGGAAAGGAGAGCAAGAGTTAGGCAGGACTGCATGCTTTGTATTAGTGTGGATGCATGTTAGTTAACTATATATGGACTATCTTACACCAAAATGCATGTGTTGGTTTAATACATTCATTGAGATACCAAGAAAGTTTTGGAAGTATGAAAGGCTCAAGTTGTGTTGGATGCATAAGGTACTCGAGCAATCCGGGAAGAGATATGTAGGTTTAAAATGCCTGCAGTGTCCATTTTTGGTACTGCAGGCAAGTATTGGGATTGTATTTCTGGCATTGCCAAGCCGATTCCTGAAGGTTACCTTGTTAACGAATTACTATTATCTTTTGTGTAATTGGACCCAAAGGCCAAAAAAGTATCTAAACCGATTATTTTTGTTCCCTTTTTGATCACAGACAAAATCACGGTCTGAGATTACTAAATTACTATATACTAAACTTGTTCACTACAAACCCTCCTGATGAAGCATCTGAAAGGGATGGAGAAACATGTGTAAAACCTGTTCACTACAAACCCTCCTGATGAACCATCCGAAAGGGATGGAGAAACACGTGTAGAGGGGATACTGAGTGAGGGGATACTGATTTTTCACTGCCTAGAAATGGCATCTTGAATTGCACAAAACAACAGTTGTGACAAAAAACATGATCATGAAGAAGATCTATATTGCAAGAATTTATTTTCAAATTTAACAAAATTATGAACAATTTGTTACACTGTAGTATCTCTGTATGAATGCAATACAGAGTATGTACAGACAAGATATAAACCAATAAATAACTATTTAAAACAAGAATTTGGAGCGCACCTTCATTTCTGTTATTCTCGATTCCTGAAGGTGGCCTAGGCCAAGATTAGGATGTGTGAGAAGGTGAAAGTAGTTGGTGAGAAAAGACAGGGAGTGGGAAAGGTAGATTATCCCTGACCCCATGATGTACAGGTTAATAATGCGTGTGTGCTCCTTGTTCTTTTTGGTTGACATATAAGGTCATGCCTGTATGCAGAGGGCCAAATGTGGGTGAGATCAGGAAAAGTGTGTGCAGGATCTGGCTTGTATACTGCTTGTGATCTAGTGATAGGTTTCACTATTCTATGTCCCTATCTGTTTTTCACTGCCTAGAGGCATACGATGCTCTTCTCAAGCTACTTGACAAAAGGATAGGTTTTTACAAGTTGTTCAGAACAATGTAGTCCCCTGGTACAACTATATAAGACAATGGGCCTCATTACGAGTTATGCCGGTAAGGGAAAAATGATGCCGGTATGTAAATACCGGCATCATTTAACGTTCCGTAGCATTCTGACCCACAAACCCGGTATTAACGGCACCGTTATTTACGGTGCCGCTAATAGCGGCAAAGGCGCGTACACGCGCCTCCTCAGGTAGTAAATACCGGCATGCCGGTAATAGGGGGCAATCACAACCCACGCAAACATGCAAATACCGGCATCGCGAACACGGTAATAACGGGCTGCATGATGCCGGAAAAACAGGCATCGCGGACCACCCGCAAACAGCAACCAAGATACAAGGCAGCTGCCACAGGTGCACACAATCCCCACAGGTGGAGTCAAAGGAGGCTGTGCCAGTATGAACTGAGCACACCCACACACCGCAAACCCCCCCCCCGGCGTAGCCAATGCAGAGTTGGCCATCACAAAAGGCGCACAATGAAACACCACACCCCTTCCCAGACCAAAATGCCACCACTAGCACCATCAAACATGTTGCAGGAGGACCCGCCCATAGTGATACAACCACAGCAGCAACAACAGGCAGCACAGAGGAGACGCAGGAGGAGAAGGAGGGCGAGACATGGCCAGCAATCACCACCAGCACAGCCACCAGTGCCACGTAGGCAGCCACCAATCCCTTGCACCAGACCCCGCCCATGTAAACCAACCCCTGAGCAGACGCACACCCTGGACCGGTTGGACCGTGACACCATCACCACCATAGTGGACATGACACAGAATGACATTGCCAGCCACATCAAGATACGCACTGCCATCCCCCCACCAATAAAGGTGGTTATTGTGCAACACTTCCTGGCCCCAGGCACCTACCAACACACAGTGGACCAGCTGCATGGCATTTCACAACCACTACTCTCACGCATGCTGGACCACGTGCCTGGCAGCCTGGTGAGTTGCACAACTGTCTCATGGCTGTGCTGTGGGGACCTGATCAGTGCAGATGCAGAAGGGGGGGGCTACTGCACCTGGGTGGCAAGGGGGGGAATAGTGCACCTGGGTGGCAGTAGCCAGTGAGTGGAGAGTGCATGGCGAGCCAAACACTCCAGACCTGAACTAGCCAAACCGAACCCGACACATCACTGGGCCACAAATGCCAAACTATGCATATGGATGATGACAAGAGCCACAACCAGGCCACCATGGCAATGTCAAGCAATGCAGGACTGAACAGGATGGTAACCCTGGCAATGTGGCCAGTGTGAGCATGCATAATTGTGAGCATGCATAGAATACACATCATGAATTGGAGGCCAAACATTGCCGCACTAACACAGCACATCGGCCTCAGCATGCATGTTTACACCCTGCATCATCTATCAAACCACATCCAGTGTCCCACACCTCATTACAGTATCCATAGCATCTATGTGACTATTGCGTATACGTACAGGGACATGTGCATGCCCACAGCAAATAGCTGCCGCCATGACTGAGTGCCCTGAAAGTTGGCAAGTCAGAGTGACACACACCTATTCCAATCTGCCTGCATGTGATGGAGGATATACCTTCAGGCCGTGGCTACTTACCCCAATGCGTAACCGCTGAACTGGCATGGATAGGAGTACAATCGCGTGCACTCTCATACCCGTGTTCTGCCTGAGCATACCTTTGGCCTGTGAAAGCGCGGTTACGATGCCAATGCAGTTCTGGTGGTGCACTCCTATATAGGCCTGAGGGGGTGGCAAATATCACCATGGCCTGTGTCATGCTGCACAACATGTGCGTCCGGAGGAATGTACCACTGCCAACTGACATAGACATGCATGGGCCGGGTGACCATGAAGGGGATAGAGACGGAGGCGAAGGAGCCCCCCTGACAGTACATGATGCACGGGATGGCCATGCTGTATGCCAAGCACTAATCCACGTGTACATCTGAAACGCACAGACCATGAAAGGAATGTTCCAGTGACACACTGGCTGCATGTGGGCAGCACATACACGTGATAATATTAACATTCCCCTCCAAACACCCCAGTGAACCCCCCCTCCCACCCCACAAACCCTCCAAACACCCCAGTGAAATCCCTCTCCCTCCACACAGATGCTAAGTGTCGCCATGTGTGCATCGGACAGTGCTCCCTTCCACAATGTGTCCTGCCACAATGTCATTGTCTGTGCATTCATTTCTTTTGCATCTTGGTGTTGGGTGGTGCCATGGCCGGCCGTCGTGCGCTCCTCCTCATGTGACGCACCGGACTGGATTGGGCCGAGGTGGCAGGGGTAGTTGTGGCGGAAGTGTCAATTCTCAATGGACTGCCTGTGTCAAGGTGTGGCCGCTGCGTTGGAGCGTTACCTGCACGGATGGCCTCCGTGAGTGTCCCCATGCACTCCTGGAAGGCACGCGTGGATGCCTCCGCTGCTGCAGTATTGGCTGCTATTGCCCTCACGATGGCACTCATGGCCTCTCTGCTTGCTTCTACCTGCTGCTGCATGATCTGGAGCATGGACTCCTGCCGGGCCTCGACCCTTGTCAGGCGGGTCTCGAATGATGTGACGTCCACAGGTCTGCAGGTTGCTGGCAGGGTGGAGGAGGGCAGAGTGGAGGAGGGCAGAGTGGAGGAGGGCAGAGTCGTGCCTTGCAGGGTGGTGGTAGGCGGCTGCGCGGAGCCATCCTCCGGGGCACTGTCCTCGAACAGCGCAGTGTCTGATTCACCGAGGTCTGAATCATGCAGGCACGGATTGTCGAGGCACTCAGACTCTGCTAGAGGTTGGGGGCTGGCAATTGGGCTTGGGGTGGGTGTGCCAGGCATCATGTCTGATTCCTCTTCCACCTCTGTGGACACAACGTCCTTGGTGGCTTGCGGCAGGGCTACCACTGTCGTGGTTTTTGGTTGTTGGTCAGTGGGTGCAGGTGTTCCCTGCAGGGTTGGTGCCTTGCGTGGCATGCTGGCTTTGGCAGATGACTTCTCCTTGGACAGTTGTGTTGGGGTGTCCCTGGACCTCTTTTGGGCACTGGACGTGCTCGCACCCCTGTCCACTGGTCTACCCTCATCGTCAGTGCCTCGGGGATAGAAGAGATGCGGGTCATCAGTGATGTGGTCGATTGGCGGCTGTGATGTATTGTGGTGGGATGTGTCCATGCATTCAGCCATCATTTCATTTCTGGTTTGTTGCTTTGGGTGTACTGAGGGGGTATGTGGGGGATCAATGCATGGCTGGTGGTGTAGCATTAGTTTGGTCTCTGTGTGGTGGGTGCATGAGCATGGTTGGGTCATGTGGCACCTCTGTTGGGATTGGGGTCGTCACTCTGCGTCCATGTGGTGCGGGAAGTGACGATGATTGATCTATGGGTATGTTGATGCATCGCCTTGCCCACTCTAACTTCCCCATCAGTTGGGCCACATCATGTGTCGTGATACGTGGTTGTGATGGTACACTCACCTTCCTCTGTGGTGATTGCCGCCCCGACCTCCTGATCTCCGATCCCCTCAATGCTTTCGGTGTTGATGAAGCGACTTGCCGTCTCCTCCCATAGCATCAATTGGACTGGGGAGTGTGGCCCACCGCCTGTCGCCCTTGCGGCTCTCCGATTTTCAGACAGGGTCCTCCGGACACGGAGGCAGAGGTCGTCCCACCGCTTCCGGCAGTCGCGCACACTCCTTGGGGCGCACCCCACTGCTGTCACCCTCTGCGCTAACTCGAGCCAGACCTCTTTTTTGCGGGTTTGGGCCGCATGCTTGAGGTCTGTGCAGCGTATTACGTCCGCATGCTCTTCCAGTGTGTTGGCGAGCATGGTGAGCTCAGCGTCCGAGAACCGCTGCTTCCTCTTCCTCTGGGTGGATTTCCTGCTGGCCTTGGACATGGTGATGCTCTCCTGACACACGACGACACGGGAGGAGTGTTGGTTGTGGAGGATTGCAATGGATTGTGTTTTTAAAGATGGCCGCCGGCCCATTTTCCGTTCCTGTGCGATGACGTAATTTCCTGGTCCATTTTTTGCAAACACGGTAATACCACGCCGGTATTACCGTGCCGGTATTTACGGGTTAGTGTGAGGTGGTAGCGCAATGGGCGGGCCCCGCGATGCCGGTATAGGGGGCTTGGAGGCCCTTTACCGGCATGGCGGTATTGCCACTACCGGCATGGGGGAACGCGCGTGCTCGCGCACTCGTAGTCACCCGCTATTGGCGGGTTCATACGTGCACGAACCCGCTCATTCCGGCATGCCGGTAATGAACACGGTTTTACCGGCAAACTCGTAATGAGGCCCAATGTCTTACAGTACCATCCTGATTGGCTAGCTGTTTTGTTGGTAGATGTGAGAATGAAGATTACCCAAGCTTACAGCACAGGGAGTCTTGATTCTATCAAAGACACAGAGGCGAGCATATGCTTCGACTTCTTTATTCTAACTCTTCAGCAGCTTTAAAATCTTAAATTTTCGTTTATATAAAATAAGAGGTTTTTCCTTAGGGGACTACAAATCCCTGTTAGTCCTCCCTGTTCTGTAGTCCTTTGACAGTCCACCTCTCACTGGACCCAGCAACCCACTTCCTGCCTAGATCCCTTCCTCTTCTTTTGGTGCTCCTACTTTGAACACTTTGAAACCATGTGCCCTTCTGGCAACTTGGGACCGATGCCAATTAAACCCCACTCCTCCCCTATGAGACGAGAAAGAACAACCTCAGGGTGGGCATATGGATACTCTCACACATAGAACATTCAGGAGTAAATGCATCTGCACAATCGGACATATACTGGACAGGGATAATGCCTACCTCTGTGTCTTTAATTGAATTAAGACTCCCTGTGCTGTAAGCTTGGGTAATCTTCATTCTAAGTCAAGATCCGATGTGAGCATTATGTTTGTTCAAAGTTGTGGACCACTGCTGCTGCCACAGATATTGGTTTGAAATAAAACTCCTTAAAACGCTATAATTGGACCTATCCGCTGCTCTGAGGATATCCTGCAAACGGACTTCTGAAGCGAAAGCCTTGGACCCCATCACACCCCTGACTGAATGCGGGCTGAACCGTGACATGTCTACCCTTGACTGACCATCACTTTACACACCCATCTAGCTATGGTGGCTGATGCCATGGCCTTCAAGGGCTCCCTATGCACTATTAGCAGCTGCCACACACCGGCCAGCCTTATCTCGGCTGTCCTGGCCTCGTATTCTCCAATGCAAGACGACAAGCAAAGCTATGGTGGTCCCGGCAAGTACGCATACAAGATCGACGAGCAATTGGTCTTTGTCCTTTTTGCAATGGTAAACGTCACTCCCTTTGGGCCATAAACCTTCCTGTCAATCTCTAGGTCTCTGACGTCCAAAACTCTCTTACAGGAAACTAGACAGAGAAGCATTACTAACTTCCCTAACAATTGGATCACTGACAGATACTTGTTTGCAGTCCCCCTGATGAGAAAGCGCAGCACCAGGTCGATATCCCAAAGCTGTGTGTACTTTGGTACGGGATGAATTCGAAACTTTATTCTCCAAACCAACCTAATCACTGCTGGATGATCCCCTAGAGCCTTCCCTTCGATAAGGCAGTGCCCTGCCGATATTGCTGATAGATAGACTCCTAATGTCCTAAATGCTTTCCCAGACGCTACTAAAGAGGCCATGAAATTGAGAATGTGCACTATAGGGGCAGAAATGGGATGAAGACCCTGCAGCTAACACCAGTCCTCCGCACTTGCTCCACACCACGTTATAGCTCCTAAGTGTGGAGGGCACCCATGATTCCTTGATAGGCTGATACGGACTAACAGGAGAAGGCCCTCCATCACTCTCAGAGGATGAAGTCGCCCCATCCGCTGGGTCTGTGAGCAGATTCTGCTTCTGACGTACAACTCATGGAAAACCAAAGGAACGTTCCATAAGAACTGGAAACCACGCTTAAGATTTCCAAGCTGGGGCTATCAGCACTACCATTGTTACTTCCCTGCAGACCTTCGCAAGCACTCTGCTCAACATTATGAATGGGGGAAAAGCATATTGCAGACCCCCTCGCCAGTCTTGCAAGAACGCGTCTGTGCCTAGAGTGCTTGGATCTACTCTCCAGCTGTAGAAGCTGGATAACAGTGTTCAATCTGGTGGCAAACAGATCTACACTCATAGGGCCTCAGATGAGTCCCAGCTGACGGAAGACTCAGACGTCTACTTTCCAATCACTGGCATCCGTCAGATACCGGGAGTTCCAGTCTGACTACATTCAGAGTCACTGCCAGGTACTCCGCCTTCACCAAAATTCTGTACTCTTGGCAATGGTGCCAGAAGTTCTTCGCTAATTCCGATAGTAACCCGGACCTTCTGCCTACTAAATGAAGTATGTAGCAAACTGCCGACACGTTGTCCATCTTTAAGAGAATGCTGCAATTCACTCTGTCCCCCATGAAAGTTTTGATGGTGAACGAGTCAGCAAACAGTTTAAAAAAATGTGTATGGTGATCCAACTTTGTCTTGGCCCATTTCCCTTCTATCGCTATCAAACCACACCTGTCCCACCAACCAGCTCTGCTGTCATCCAACCCTCTGACTAGCTCTGGAACATCTCTGAAAATTGCTCGGCTGTTCCACGCCTCCATATTCTGGAGCCACCATTCTAGTTCTGTATTCCCTTCCTGATCTAAAGTAACCATCTGATGGTACCTCAGGCCCTAGTGCAGTGTTTCATCTTCAGTCTCTGCAGGGCTCTGTAGTGGAGCAGCCCTGAGAATATCGCCTGAATTGACGAGGCGAACAATCCTACTATCCTTGCCAACATCTGGAGGGAAATCTGAGGTCTCCTGAGACATGCCCTGATCTTCTTGATGTCTTTCATCTTCTTCGCTGGTAGCTCCAGAGGGGCTTTCTTAGTGTCTATTACAAAGCCTACCAAGTCTATCCTCCTGCTGGGGGACAGGTTTTACTTCTCTTGGTTTATGAGAAATCCGAAGGAAATTAGGAGGTCTGTCACCCACTGTGTTTACTCCGCCAGAGCCTTCTTGCTCTCCACTAAAATCAGGAGGTCGTCTAGTGTAAGGAAGGCATGGTATCAACAGACACAAGTGACCACAGTTCAAGGGTGTTTATTGAACTTTAACAAGGGCGTGATAAATGCCTATCTAAACCTAAATTTACAGATGGGAGCAAGCTACGACCAACAAATAATAATAATGTAGTCCTAGTGGAGTCTCATCAAAATAAAGGGCCTTCTAAAAGGCCTATACTAAAAAAAAAAACGATTGACAATCCTTATCCGCTACACATACATAGTCAGGATGTTCAGGCTCTTGGCCTCCCTTACCCACGTTTTCAGTACGGGACATGGTGGTTCACTGGAGCAAAGCACCCACTCTGGCTTCTTCGGCTTGAGGACACAGTTCCATTACCAGCACCGGGGCCTTATGTGATGCAAGTCTCTTTGCTTTTCCAAAGTCTCTTGACTCAGAGGGCCTGATGTACTAGAACAAAATAAACAAAAAAAAGTTCCTTTCCTCTTTTGAGTGTTCAATTTGGTTGTCTCACCTTGGATCCCCCTCAGCCGGGGTCAGATACATTTTTATATTACAGTCAGTATCGCAGATCCCCCTCTTCCGTGCCCATATCCCCCTTTTTCAATGTTTAGAGAATACGGTTTCTCGAGTGACTCGCGGTTCACCTCGGATCCCCCTCAGCTGGGCTCAGATCCTTTCTCTGTCACAATTAGTCTCCCCAGCCAGGCTCGGACCAATTGTAGCATGCATTCAACTATCGAAGACTTTCGAATGTGTACTGGATTTAGCTTGACCTGTTGCAGGGCCACTTCAATCTCAAATTTCCCCTTTCAATAGTTGCCAATTAATTGGATACCTAACAGAGACCTTCGAGTGAGCGCCCACATGGTGCTGGACCACTATCTATGGTATCTTATTTGGCCTCCCAAAGTCCAATCACTCCTCTGGTTTTCAATGATTATCGTGCCGTTCGTCCCATACATTTCACACATTATTTTCTTTAGATTTCTTCATACAATGTTGCCGCTTACAACATTGGTTATTACATGGGCTGGTTTGGTATCAGTCTATCCGTCTCACCGACTGTGCTGTTTGTACTGATGCTGCTTTGCTGTAGGAGCCAAGGACAGTACCACGGCAGCAGCCGCTCCTCACCACCTTGGTTATCAATGCGGGAGAGCCCCCGGGTACCTCAGACACACAATGCAGGTTTGTTCACTTTTAGTTCCTGGTCTTAGTTTTCTCACTTTCCAAGGTTCGCGAAAGTAATGCTCTGAAAAGGTTAGGGGCACTTCCCTCCTTGCAGCCCTGTCTGGTCTCGCCGTCTTTCTCCTCGTATTAAACTGCCATCTTGGAACCACTGTTTCGTCATGTGCTTTGCCTCACTCAGAGTGTGCTTTCGTTCTCCACCTTTTATCCGTGTGGGGAAGTGTGATGGAAGTCAGGTGTGTGTAATGACCAGTAATTGCCTGACGTTGCCTGACCATTGTATTGGGGACATGTCAGGTATACGGCTCTGGTGTTAGTACGTTTTTGCTCATGGTGAGCTGTCCATGAGAAAGTGTTTGTTTCAGGAAAGGGGAGGGCGTTAAGTTCCTAAGTATAATACCTGGCAGGATGGGGAAAGGGTGTTACAGGGAAGGGGATACGGCATCTCACCTTGCAGTGTCCTACTTCTACTCCCCAAAAACCCCTCATTCAGGTGATCCCCCCACATTGGTCTACCGGCAGGATCTGGATCCAAAAGCGATGGCTATGTCCTGGCCACCTGGATGACAGATTGCCACTGTCACTGGCCTCAGTTTGGTAAAGGCCCATTGCGCTGATGAAAGCCCGAATGGCAGTGTCTTGCACTGTCAGATCTCGTCTCCCCACCTGAAACTGAGCCACTGCCCGTGCTCGAGCTACCGTTATCGTAAGATACGCGTCTATGCCGATGAAGGGCGGGGCCCTCAAATTGTCTCTTCTCGCAAAGTTGCTGCAACTCGCTCTCTAGGAGCGGAGATTCCCCGACAGATGACTGTACATGGCGAGGGATGAGCACTTGCTAGGACCTCCATGAACTCAAGCTGAAAACCTATCACTGTCTGCAGAAACCAGGCATCGCTTTATAGCTCGCCCCAATATTGCATGCACTCTCTGGCCCCCCCATCCCACTGGGGGTATTTATTTATTAAAAAGTTTAAAGCGCAACTACGGCCCGAAGGTGAAGGGGTATACCCCAGGAATATTCCTCACCTGACTGGGCTCCCTTAAATCTGCGGTAACTCTTTCCTTTGCAATCCCTTGTTTGTTTGTTTGTTTATTTATAAAGCGCTCCCAACCCAGGGGTATCCGGACGCATTACAAGAATTTTCAATTTCTTATTACATTACATAAAAGTTTCAAGGTTACATTGGAGGCAAGGTTACATAATGGGACTGGTCACAGAATGCTTCCGTACATCAGAATACAGAGAATATATACAACAGGTTATTTACAACGATACAGAGAACAACAACCGTGTTGTTTACATGTTTCCCGGTATCAGATAGCTAAGGTTGTGGTAAGTCTTTGGAAGTGAGCCACTGTTTGTTATTTTTTCTGAACTTGTAGAAGGGTTGGTCAGCTCTTAAGGAAGTAGGTGACGGGAAATCTACTGCACCTGCTATTTTCAATTTGAACCTAGGGACTCTTAGGCAGAAGGAGATGGCAGTCCTAGTAGGTCATGTGGAGTTATTTTTGATTAATGTATCCATTAGGTATAGAGGGGCTGAGTTGTTGAGACATTTGTAAATGAGGGAGACTGTGTTAAGTTGTATTCTGTCCTTGATGGAGAGCCAGTTAATACCTTGTCTGACCTCTGAGATATGATGTCTTCTAGAGATGCTTAAGGCTGTTCTAAGTGGGTTATTCTGAAGTATTTGGAGTTTATTGACAATGTATTTGCTAGCACCTTTGTACAATGCATTGCAATAATCATGTTTTGACAGTATTAGAGCTCTAGCAAGCGTAATGCAACTTTCTGTGGAAAGAAAGGGTTTACAGGCCCGGATCACTTTACAAGTGTAAGATGCCGCCAATGCTGTTGCACTGAAGTGTTTGTGCAAGTTCATTGCAGAATCTCGGTAGAGTCCATTGCAGTCGATGTTGAAAGAGAGGTAGTGATTGCCTAGTGTCTTCAGATTGGCTGATGTGCCTAGAAGCATCAACTCAGTCTTCTCATCATTCAGACACAGGCCTTGTGCCATCTAGGCCTGAATGATGGGATAGATTTTGTTGACCAGTGCCAGATCTTTGTCGTAGTCCCCTGTCAAAGGTATGAGGATCTGTACCTCAGCCACTAACCAGGAAGAACAAGTCTTGCTGCCTCGACTCCCAGTACTGCACTCTAGGTCCCTGAGGTCTTCTGAAAGAGGATTGACGACCAGTCGGGTGACCCGTGTACCGACCGGTCCCGGCCAAAACTCTACCCAGGAAGATCTTCTTAATAGACGTCTGCACCTTCTCGAGCAATGTATATGTCCCAATGAACTTGCCCATTTCTTTAGCAAAGGCCTCCCCCAACAGGAGCCCCTGTGCAGCCTCTCCTGCTTCATAAGATGACAAGTCTCCCAACTTGGAATGGATCTTGAGAAGCACGCTACTCCTCCTTTCGGTGGACGATGCACAGTTCACGTCGCAGAGCAGACAGACTGCTCTCTGCACCCAGTTCGCTAGTACGTCCGGATCGAATAGCTCGTCTGTGTCCCTGGCTTGCTCGGTCAGGTCTTGGCAATGGGGTCTGTCAGATCTAGGAGTTTCTCCTGGCAGATTTTTCCCACGCTGTCCATGTCCCGGCGTAGATCCTTAGAAGCCTTTGAAACCAAGGTCAGCATGCAAGGGTCCAACTTGGGTCCTCTTTTGGGTCTGAGTACTACCATGTCTGCCCTCTTTGCAGGGGACAGCAACAACAGGCATGTCTACATTCATGCCACTTTGTGTGTTGCTGTTACCTTTCCCAATAAAGGATTCCAGAGCGTCCAGTCTCTCCTGTAGGGGGTGAATCCCTTGAGCCACGGCCTATACTTGTGAGTCCCCCAGCACCTTCTTGAAGTTGAGAGCACCAGATTGCCCTCTGCTTCTGGATCCATGCCTTCCTGGCTCTCCTTACTCCACTCATACTCCGCCATGGCAGGTGGTACTTGAAATTAGCTTGGTGCTGCTTTGTGCCAATGCCTGTACCAGCAGGCTGCGTGACACGCCCGTTGAGACTCAGAAGGACACAAGATCTTCTTTCTCCCTACCACCCCTGGTAGGGATGAAGCGAAATAGAAATATAATATTTACCTTTTAAAAAATATTTGTTTAAGTCTTCTGTGGCTAGGAGAACTGTGCTCTGGGCTGAATCCAGTCCGAATGCCCAGTAAATCTCTCCAAGAGCTTCTTATGGACGAGCTCCTGCTGCATGGTGTTCCATGTGCTGCTCCACATGCAAAATGCTTGCCCTGACCTTATAATGCGATGCACGAGCAGCTAATGCCACTCACGCATGCGCGCCGGTTTCCGGGTGGCCTCGGTGCTTCAATGTGGGCTGAGTCCATATCCGCTCGTAAGAACTAACAGGAAGAACACGCGAGCCCCCGAAGTGTATTCAGAGATGAATACGGGGCTCGCTCGCCTTCCCGCTGCTCAAAAGAAACTTAAAAAAGGAGAGGGAATCAGAGTATAAAGGACACTAATGAATACTTAAAGAGCCCAATCTCTAGCTACGTGACTTAATTAAAGTATTCACTAGAACTACCTACGAATACTATATTAAATTGAACTTGATGAGAAATCAGCCCACAGGAGAAGGGAGTCAATCTCCTGTGCCTTAATTGTTTTTTGTAGTGGCAGGGTCAGGTTAGATTAGTTTTGGACAGTGGACAGATCTTCCTTTTGGACTTACGGACAAATGATGAGCACCCTAGTTAGCTTTTGTTTGGTAGGCAAAACCCATCGAATAGGGAAAGTTAGGAGTTTTCTTAATCTACCTAAAAATGGAAGATCAGAGTCAGCGTCCTTCTTCTGACTCTCCAGACCAACCACAAAGTCAACTTTTTGGCCTGCATTTACTCCATCTTGCTTCTCGGTAGCAATGGTGCTGGTGATATTTTTGTGGCTATGCCACCAAAGTGCGCCAAAACCAAAAATGTCCAACATAAAACAAGCTAAATCCTCAGCCTTGTTTGAATGTAGCAAAACCTGCATATTCAAAGAACTGGTGTGAACTAATGTAAGGGATAACTTTACAAACATTACTAAGCCACCAATATGGCTTCCTCATTGTTTCTTTGTTGCCATAGTTAAACAGAGCAGCAATTATGATTATTATGAATCGCCTAGGTTTTTTGTAAAAAAACATATTTTTAAGTATTGCTTCCACTTCCAGGTTATCTAATTTGCTCCTAGACAATGCAATATTAATACTCCATGTGTGAATGCTGATGACCCCCAAACCACCATGTGGACAGGGGGTCAGTAGGGAGACAGAAAAAATGATTTTTGCTGTGATGACACCATAAAGGCAATGAGATGAATATGATTATCATAGAGACTGGTAGTGTTATGTTGTGTGGTAAATGTGCCCTAGAGTGTTCTTTTTTACTTTATTATTGTGGACAATGAATATGGAACCCCCCTCCGTTTGGCTGTAGGTAACGCTTGTCCTGAGAGCTCCATAAAACAGACATGCACTGAAGGACTGCTGAAACAGTGCTTTAGAGGACTTGGGTGCAATGCAGTAAAACGTTTCCGGATATCAGCAGACTCGAGCAACTGACCCGGAAACTAGGGACCAAATGATGACAGGAGACAAATGGGAAATAGAAGATGGACTACAAGTGTACACAATTAACTCTTTTGGAATGTCTTCAGGGGCAGGGGGCCCAAACGGATATGAGGTATATTATGGGGGACCAGACCACGATGGAATATAAGGAGAAGGTGACCTGGAGGAGGGTTGGTTTGTTTGGGCGATGGGCAGATAGTGTGTAGTCTGTTTGAAGGGTTTGCAAACCAAAAAAACTTTGTCTTGCTTTGTGCATTTCCACTATGACTCTTGCGTCCTTTTGACTGTTTTTACGTTCATGGATGGTGCTCGCGACTCGGAACTGTCATGCAACGCTGCAGACTACCGGATGTCGAGAGCCTCCATCTGGACACACCCAGGAGTGCTCAAAATGAAAAGGTGGGAGACCTACTAAAAAATCCCTATAGGGTGCATCTAGAGGAGGAGGTCGGGGCTGGTGAGAGTGCATGCAAAGATACACGGGGAACTGAGGGTCCCGCTTGGGACCAGAGAATGGACAACGTAGGTGGGAATGTGTTTAGGGAATATGCTGAAATACGATGGAGCTTTTGGGCTGGAAATGTAGTATTGGCAGTCATTTTTGCCTGTGATGTAACTGTGATTATTGTAGTCCTGTCTCTCTTTTATCCAGAGATTCACCTAGAAAAATATCAAGTTTAGGGACTGAGCCCGGTATAATGCACAGGTATTGGTTAAAACATCGGATTTGGAGACAGGCTAAAGTCTGCAAATAAATACGGACAGGTGGAGGAGTATATGAGAGTCCTTATCCTTGTAAGGGCCACTCCGCTGTCTCTATGGTTGTTCTGATCCCTTTATCCCTTTCAGTAGCACAAAGGAGTGGAGTCAAAAGAACATGTGAAGCAGGGGCACCTGTATAAGGGGGCAAGTGACGAGTGAGCACAGAGTTAAATAGGAAAAGTAAAATGGGCAAACAGCAATCAAAACAGGTGCAGTAACCCCCTTAAGAGATTGCGTGCCCATTATATGTTTAGACAGTCTAGTAGTTTGTCTTGTGGTTATTTGGGTTAATGGCACTATCCAACATGACAAAATAGACACAATTTCCAATTGAAGGAACGTTTAATACGGGAGCTGGAAAAAGAAAGGACTAAGATACCAGCAGTAAAGTGGGGAGTGGTGGCTACATGGTTAGAACCGGCCACAGCTAGGAGCTGCGATGGAAAGATTAGAGGACTGAAGGACACTGATGACAGACTAAGGGGACAAAACATGTTTAAAGGGTAGGAGGGATGGAGATGGTGCTCTGTTGTGCCCCCTGATGCTGGAGGAAGGGCTGAGGGAACCAGAGAAATCAGATGAGGATAGAGATACGCTAGAAGATGTACTTGATTTTTTCACCAGTATAAGACAACAAACAGGTGTGGGGCTCAGAGAAGCACAAGAGGGGGCACTGGTGGTGGAGATGTCTCCCCAGGCACCAACGGCCTCGTGGGCACTGGGAATGAGCAGAGTGGGGTTTGTGGGAGCACAGATGCCAGAGGGCTGCCACCATCGTACAACCCCTCGACGACGAGGGCAGGTGCAATATAAGGAATGAACTCAAACGTCTTTCAGGCTCCCCTCAGACAAGTACCTTCGGGCCATGCGGACGGAGAACAACAACAAGCAGTAGTTATGATCCATGTGCCCTGGATGCCAGGGGATCTTAGGGCATTGGCTAAAGAAATCCCCAATAGAAGGGAAACACCACAACGATTTGTAGAGGAACTACAAACACTTAAGCAGTGTTGGGCGCTGACATGAACCAACTTATGAGACTAGTGATGCCACATGAGGTAAGACAGAGACTAGTGGAAAGGGTGACTTGGTCAGCCGCCGCTCCAAGATATCAAGCTAAACAAAATAAGGGCGAATTTCCCGGCGATTATTTAGATAGACTGAAGGTGGTATTCACTAAGCACTTGGGTATTACAAGACCGGAAGATACAGCACAGAAAGTTACAGAAAATGTGTTTGTTGCAGGGTTACTTATGAAAGTACAAATGCAGTTTATGTGCATAGGCTGGCAGACCAAGCCTTAAGCGGTGCTAGCGGTGGTGGTGGTGAATCACTGTGTCACCTATAAGGAACAAAGAAAGGAAACTTTTGACAACAAATTAATGATGCTGCAGATGCAGAGCCTTCAGGGACAGGTTCAGGGACAATTCCAAGAAATGGCACAGTATCAGGGAAATCTGGCCCAAGCGGGAGGGCGACAAAGAGGTAGAGGTGGAGGACAGATGGCTCTTCAGACATATCAGACGCAACAGGGGTATATGGGGAACACCAACAACAACCGAGATAGTGGGCCAGTTTGATCAACAACAGGAATGGGGAGCTGTGGGTCAGCAGGTAGGTACATGAAAATTGGAAGAATAAGCAGGCTTCCAGGGCCATGGTACCAATCTCCTTAATTTTCAATTATTGTAAACAGGAGGGCCATTGGAAAAATGAATGCACGCTTCAACCCTAGAGACGTGGCACTATTCAGAACATCCAGATGCCACAACTAGGAGGACAGGTCCAAAGACAGACTGCCCCCGTGAGGCCAGTGCCCCAGATTCTGAACCAAAATACTCATCCCTTTGTTCCCAGAGACACGAGAGGGCAGAGCGGGATGGGGAGGGGATGAAAATGGATATTGACAACCAGAAAGGGAAGGGACTCTGGAAGCATTAATGATCCCAGTTGATCAGGAGGGCCCTTATGGAGGGCCTAGATGTCAGGTTCAGGGTCTACCAATACCATGTATGGTAGATACTGGGGCAAACCGATCCATTTTGTGAATGAATAATTGTCTTCATGTCCCTACATCAGTAAGAGCAGTAGACATATGGACTACCATGGTCATACACCAGGTGTCGGAGCCTCTTACGGTTATGTGAGGGCTAATTACCAATAGGCATGCTTTTAAGTCCTACATCACCCGTGCATTTATTGGGATATGATTTATTGTGACAAATGAGGTGCTATTTATTGCACTCTGGGTGGAGGGTTTTTAAGGTGTACCCTCCGACAATTTGGTTGCATTGAGGGCTGCATTGAGGGAATAGTCCAGGGGAGAGTGGCATAGTTAGAGGACCAATGGTTAGAAGATGTACAGGAATTGATCAACTCTATACTAGGGTGTCTTTGGGCCACCTATGATAACGAGGTAGGATGTATACATACTGCCAAACCAGTAACGATAAAAGTAGATCATTTAAAAAACTGTCTCAGACACCCCAGTACCCTCTGAAGTCTGAAGCAGAGGCAGGGATCACCCCAGTCATGGAATCATTCCTGAGTCAGGGAATAATAGTTCCAACCAGTAGCATATGCAATACTCCTATTTATCCTATGAAGAAGACAGGGGTGGAGGTATATCGCTTTGTTCATGACATACGTGCTATCGTGGTAATACCTTCCTACCTACAAACCCGGCGACCTCATTGTTGTATATTCCACCAAAAGCAACACATTTTAAAGTGACCGATTTATGTTCGGCTTTCTTCTCTGTTCCGATACACAAGGATAGTCAGTACCTGTTTGCATTCTCGCAAAAGGGGGGTCCAGTACACATGGATTTGTTTGCCCTATGGGTATGCAGAGTCCCCAACCCAAACACCTCAAGAACGATTTGGATAATATTAAATTACCGGGGAAGTCAGTACTAATACAAGACGTTGATTTGTTAATTGCCTCTCCCTCATATAAAACTGGAAAAGAAGACACCAAGGGTTTGTTAACAGCATTGGCAGAGAAAGGGCATAAGGCTTTGAAGAAGTAGAAGCTACAGTTAGGCACCCCTAGGGTGTATTATCTGGGACATTACATAATGAAGGGATGTCAGCTGACATCTGCTTATCAGAAAGAGAAGGTTATAATCTAAACCTCAGAATATAACGCAAATGCAAGCTTTTCTATGGCCAGTAGGCTACTGTTGGCAATGGTAACTGGATTTGCCGAAATAGTTAAACCGATCCAAAACTATACCAGATTGAACACTATGGAACCATTTCAGTGGACGCCAGAAGCAGAATAGGTGATCACTGGAGTAAAAATGCTGTTAGTGGAAGCACTTGCACTGGGCCTGCCTGATTATAAGAAAAGGTTTAGTTTGTATTGTCATGAGAGAAAGGGATTTGCTTTGTCTGTCCTTACCCAGAAGCATGTTTGTTTGTTTATTCACTTTTTATGTGATCCATCATAGACTTGTGCATATTACAGTAAGGAGTTGAATCCATGCCAACCTGTTTGCGATCAGTAGTGGCTGCAGACTTTGTAGTTGAACAAAATTAGATCATATTAGGCTCACATCTAGAGGTGGCTGCTCCACATGCAGTGGCGTCATTATTAAAAACAAAAACACTGCATTTGTCGGTCTCAAGAGCTAGCAAATATGAAATACTTTTACTAAATTCATTGAATATAACTTTGACTAGATGATCTGGTTTGAACCCAACATCACTTACCAACCCCCCCGCACGATTGTGTGTTGGTGACGGACTGATGGGTAATGCCCTGCACAGACCTCTTCAATGTTCTACTGCCAGACCCAGACTTCAAGTACTTTATTGACGGGTCATGTTTTAAAAATCAAAATGGGCATGTTGTTTCGGGGTATGTGGTATGCACACCGAGTGAAGTGGCGGGAGTGTGCAAACTTCCCCAGGTGACGTCAGCACAGATGGCTGAATTAGTGGCCCTTACACGAGCCTGTCGGTTGGTAGCTCAACAATCAGTTAACATTCATACTGATTAAAGATACTTAGTTGGCATAGCCCACAACTTTGGTCAACTCTGGAAGCAGAGAGGCTTCATGACTTCAGCTGATACACCCAAATAAAATAGCCAGTATGTATTAGGACTTCTAGATGCTATAATGTTACCGGAGCAAATTGCTATCAAGTGTGCCGCCCACCAGACACTTGATGACCCAATTAATGCGGAAATTATTTCGCTGACCCAACCGCCAAATTGGCAGCCTGATTAGAGGACAATGATAAGTACATCTTGCCAGCGCAAGTGTAGGTGGAAACCCTGTATAAAACAAAAGAAGACATTGCACAGATGTAGGAGAATGCACCGTCAGATGAAAAAGACAAGTGGATCCATAATGGGTGCCGGTTACATGAGGGCTGTCTGTGGCGAGATGAACAGTGTCGGTTAGTGGCTCCAGAAATATGAGTGTCACATCTAATCAGGATGTATCATGGGCAGGCACATGTTGGAAGGGATGGCATTACAATGTTAGTGGGACAATCCACAAGGAGGCCTGGGTGGTAATGGAAGCGTTGTTTTCCGGATCTGGTAAATTTGCCCATGGCTATGCAGCATGGTGGTGCTAGGGCTTTGTGAGATGGAAGATCTCAGCATCAGTGTAAGAAAAGGAAAAGAACGGCAAGTATGTCTAGAGTGTTATTTATTAAAAATCGTGGATGGGAATAATAGTACCAGGTCAGTGAAGGTGTGTTCAAATTCGACAGATGCCCCGTGTCATTTTTTAGACATCTGTGATGAACCAGCACTGAGACGCGGACACAGAGAAGTCATGTTGATTGTTATAAAATTTTATTCAAATAATAAGAGGGTTGGAAAATGCCTTGCTGTCCCTGCTCTAAGAGGTATTTCCCTGCCTCAACCAAACCTAAGAGTCTGTACGATGTCAAGATGTCCAAAGCAAAATGTCCTGTGTTTGAAATCCTATTCTGGCCCTCACATAACAAAAGTAACTTGAAGGTGATGAGGTGTCTTTGGCTTGAAAAGTGCACAAATCTTCAAGTTCAACAAAATTCCAACAAAAGGCTTCCACTTAGTCTGCCTTCCCCAGCTTTCTTTCCAGCAAAAACAAAAGTTCCAAAATGTAATCAAATTCTTTATAAATCAAGAAGATAGCTTCCTCTTCCTGATATGTGCAGTTCTCTTCACAGACTTGTACAATCCCATGGGTATGGGTCTTGCTTAAGGTTTGTTTCACACAATTGACTTTGCATGATATACTCTCCTGCCAGGACTTTCTCACACAGTGAACTTGATTCACAATTGTGGGTCTTAGACTTAGATTTAATTGCAGGCTTCAGTCTTTGCCATAGCCAATTAGTCAGCAACCCTTTCATAATCACATCTACTATGTTTTCAGCCCTTTCCTATGCTGTGCGGTACTTGCAGTGAAGCGCACCTTTCTCAGCTGCGATCCCCGGTCATGTACGGCTGCTCCATCACCCTTCGCTGGCTTCCGTAGTAGCAGCAGCACTACAATATGTGTGTGGAAAGTGTCTCGGCCCTTCTGTGCTCTTCATTTGGCTTCAGCGGTCTGTAGGCATCCTTTGACTGTACCTGCACGGGCAACATGAGGGCTCCGGTTCCCTCGCTCCTCCTTTTCGGCAGGACCGGGACCGGCATACCTTCCACGTTAACAGCTTTCAGTCTGCTCTGCTCTCCTCCGAGGGCCTGGTAAGCAGCTGAGCTCTCACTTAGTCATTTCTCCATCGAACAAGAGCCGCCTGTTCCTGTCAGCTTCTCTGCAGGCCTCATCAGCTGTTGGAGTTTTAAAGCTCCCGCTATGTGCCACTCCTTCCAACAACTAAAGCGTGGAGTGGGCTTCCATGTTCTAGTGATCTTCAAAACTCCGTTCCTCCTCCTCCTCGTCCCAGTATCTTTAAAGGACTCATATACTATATAGATAGTCAGTTTGAAGTAATTACAGGATATGGTGCAATGTTATCACCAAGTCTTGTTGCATGTGTGTGTGGGGGGGTTAACACAATATGTCATCAAGGCATGAGGAATGGACGGGGTGTCTCTAATGGGGAAAGTTGGATACCAGGTCTCATTCGATGACGCCACCCCCTCCCAATGAGGGTCACCTCCCCTCATGTGGTCCTCCCTCAAATAGCCACAACCAGGGTCAGGATCAGGTAGCAGCTGCCATCCCCTAGCCACATGAAGAGAGGCTACCTCTAGGAAAGGAGTGATGACATTATCAAATTCATCACACAGTTTAAGTAATAAAACATGTACTATGATTCAACATTTGAGAGAGAGTGAGAGTGAGAAAGAGAGAAAAAAAAGAAAGTCTGGGAGTTTCGAGTCAGCAGTGCTAGGAGAGCTGAAGGAGACAGAGACACACAGTACCCAAGCCTGTAGGGAAGCTGGCGTGTAAAACCTACACAGGGAAACTCTAAGCCGAAGTGGTGGTGTGACCGAAATTCGGTGGTCTGGGAAGCCCAATAACGACTCAAACCACTTACCTGACTACAGCACAGAATGGGTACAACAAAGAAGAGAACAAAATCGAGAATCCAGAAGCCAACCTGACAAACCTAGGAAAGGATCCCATCCTGAACACAGGCCCAGTGACACTAACCCTGAGAAATAAAGGTAACAGGGATGGTGGGAGACCTGGAAGGGATACCGAGAATAACTAAAGGAAGAACCAGACTCATCCCAGTGGGGACCTAATGTTAAAGTTACAGAAGAAGAGTGGGAATCTATGCAAGAGCACTCATACTCGTCTCAATAAAGACAGAATAACAGAGACAGCTAAGAATCATTATTTGAACACTGATACTCATCCCAGTAAAGATCGAGTAGTAGAGAATAATTAGAATCATTACTGGAACATTCATACTCATCCCAGTAAGACCAAAGAGTTGAGAGAAGTGAAAATTGTTACTGGGGCCCTCATACTGGTCCCCGTAACTATCAAGTGGTGGAGGAGAGTGAGAATCATTATGGGAATAGTCCTACCTGGTCCAGCCAGGGAAAATAATGGACATTGAATAGAAACAAGTTGCAAGTTTAATGAACAAGAAAAGAGAACAATATCGTAAGGGGAAAACAAAGTGTAAAGGACACGGTAGAGAAACTGAAGAGCCCCATATCTGAACTCTATGACTTGATCAGAGTAGTTACCAAGAACTACCTCTGAATGCATTGCTAAAGTAAACTTTCTGAAAAGCAGAGCATGGGAGATGGGAGTCATTCTCCTGTGTCTTAGT
The DNA here is from genome assembly GCF_040938575.1 of Ambystoma mexicanum. NCBI lineage: Eukaryota > Metazoa > Chordata > Amphibia > Caudata > Ambystomatidae > Ambystoma > Ambystoma mexicanum. The sequence goes on along the minus strand of NC_090923.1, from coordinate 824,066,128 downwards.
TGGTTTTGATCGTGGCAGGGACAGGTTAGATTAGTTCTGGACAGTGGACAGATCTTCCTTTTGAACTCACTGGCAACAGATAAGCACCCTAGTTAGTTTGTGTTAGGTAAGGAAAACCCAAAGTTTTGGGAAAGTTACGGGTTTTCACTTTTCTTTTAATAAAGAATATTCAAAAATCGAAGACACAAGTCCTTGTCCTTCTTCTGACATGCCACTTAACCCATTACCCAAATTATACCACAGGGGTGGCCATTCGATTGGCTCAACAGCAGGATGAACTGTCAGATGATCGACAGAAAAGGGAAGTATTGGATAAAATGTGGCGTGGGGCTAATACTGCACTTGCAATCTGGGGTGTATATATGCATTTAGAGGGTCGAATTGGCCAACTTGAGAACTGGGGCAGAGTTGACAGGTACTAAGGCACGAATCGGTGAGCTGCACGTCATTGGGTCCTGAGTCAGCTTAGCCAAAGGGTTCCGAAAAAACTGATGGACGGAGTACTGGAAGCCAGAAGAAACCTGGAATGGGATGCGCCGTGAAATTAGGTGTAAGATTATCTGAATGCCCAACTGATATCGATCAAAGGAGATGTTAAACCCAATAGACGAACAAAGTTGTTATAGAATGACTCAGGCATACATGAACGTCTATGGCCATGAAGAAACCTAGGGAAGTACAGCTGCTGATACTGTGAAGTCATCATGAGTCGGACACAGACAACAGGTTCAGGTTTCCTTAACAAACTTTATTTTAACTTAAATGTCAGGATGCAGTAAGGACTAACTTGCCCTATGCTAGGGTAGGATTTCCCTACCTAAAGAAAACTAAGGATAGTGTGCGTCAAGAAGTCCAAATCAAAAGTCAATCTGTGTCCAAAACCTACACTTGCCTTCACAATTAAATGAGTGTGTCAGCTTCAAAATGAATAGTGTTCAAAACAAAGTTCAGAGCTTCTTTCAGCTCTTGGCTTGTGATTACAGCTGATTAGCTTCCCTTCCCCAAGTTAAACACAGTTCACAAAGTATCGGGGTTTCCTTCCCCAAGAGTTCAAATCTTCCAGCTTTTAAACTAAAGAGTTCAAATATTCCAGCTTTTCAAAAAGAACACAATTCATTGGGACATTTCCCAAATCTCTTGTCATCAGTACTCTTTACTGGTTCACCAAAATAGTTCTGTCTCTTGATTTCAAAATCGCTTGAGCAACTATAGCAAAACAAAAGCTTCCTTATAGTTCCTTTCATTGGCTTTTTCCAAAAGGGCAACTCGGTCTAGAAGCAGTAGTCGGACCATGCGGTCCACCCATCACAGATCACGCAACCGATACCCTTGTTCATCTACTTTTCATTAACAATTCCCTTGACAGTGAAGATATACTCTTCCAACACTTTACTGTTGCTAGTTTGCCCACCATTCCCTTTGTTACACTTTCTGGACTCTTTTGGCTATTTCCCATATAGGTTTCTTCTTAACCTGCAGTTCCTTTAACACTTTGCTTGTGTCAATACTTGTTTCCCTTCTCATCCCCTTCTTGGAATTCTATTTGCTTTGCCAACACTTGTATTTCAACCAGCTCACCCAGTGGTATGTGCCACTGGTACCACCTTGCTTCCATTCCATTCAGTTATGCTCATTAGTTGCTTTTGCTCTGTGCAGTATTCAGAAATGCTTCATTACATTCAGAAAGATTCATAACTTGAATTTGTTCAGTACAGCATTCATAAATGCTTATGTCTTTAGGTTTGTTCGGTATTAAAAAATCATCTGGTTCAGCCTTGAAACTACTTTCAGTTCATTTGAGATTAAAAGGCACATGCTTCAGCATTCAAAAGTGCTTACAACAATTTCCAGTTCATTCGATATTCAAGAAAAGCTTGCTTCGGGTTCCCCGAGCGCCCCAGTATGAGTGTTCCCTGTTTACACTCACCAGCTTCATACGGCATCTCCCGTCGGCTATGTTCCCTTATTCGCTCTGCATTCAGCTTCCAATCGCTCTCCCCTTGTGGAGGTCGGAGAGAGCACTGGTTGCTCTCCTGGTGGTCCACGGCGACCAGAGTGCTCCGGTTCCCCATATCTCCTTCTGCCTGACAGAGAGGGTGTGCAGGCCTTCCAGACCTTCTCTGGGTTGATCTCGGCCCCAGCATCTCCTGTCCCTGCTCGACAAGACTTTCAGTACCCATGTCTCCCGCTCCTGTCTCTTTGGTCCCCCTCTCTCCAGCTAGCTCCACATTTTAGCCTGCTGTTTCTTCTCCTAGTCTCGTGGACAGCCCACATTTTTATATCCGTTAGGCTTGCTAAGTGACCACAGGTGGAGGTCATTTAGTCTAATTGCCTGACCATAGTTAACGGGACATGCCTAGCCATTCCATCTTAACTCCTCCATAGCCCTCTTCTTCGTCTGAGTACCAAAGTGGTGTTTGGGGAGGTTTACATTAAACTAATAAGGATGTGTCCTCCTAGTTGGTCTCTTCCTCGTCCCAGTGTAAAAATTCTATTTCTGGGGGACAGTTTGTAGGGGAGAAAAAGGGACAGGCTGACAATAACCTACAAAGGCTGTTGGGATAGAAGGTTATTTTTGAAAAGGGAATGGGGAATACCATGTCTTGCATAAAGACTTACTCTCCCAACTCCCCAAGTTCCCTCCGCTCAGGAGATCCTCCCTCGCATATCCACCCCCAGGGTCGGTATCCAAGAGCGATGGCCTTTCCCTGGCCATCTGAGAGGATGATCCAGGGGGAAAAGAAGTGAGAATGTCCTCAGGTTCCTCACAGTACTGTGAAGATAAAGAGTGCTTGTTTACTGCACATAGGCCAATAAAATAGCAAGCAGAATACTGCCTGGACCATGGGCAGGATGCAATTGGGAATGGGGGGACGCACCACAAAGTTTGGGAAATCAATCTACCTAACATTGCCTCTAGATTGGGAGTATTGGCCGAAAAAGCACCCACCATTGTAATACTTGAGTAAGTTAAGCAAGGGCCAAATATTGATGGTCAGAAATAGATTGGGTTGGGAAGGTGAATGAGCAGGATATAGTTTGGTAGGGAGAAGGTTGTTTCGTGGAAACAGATCGGTGTATAGAATTGATAGCATCATCGGAAACCGATGTGCATTTTACAATTCATACAAGTACCAAACAGTTTACTGTTTTGTGACAAGTTACAGATAGGAGGATGATGAAGATGTATGTTGAGTTTTTGAAAAGGAGGCCGAAGTTGGTGCCTCAGAGATTTAAGGATTTAGAGCACGGTTGTCCAACTCCAGTTCTCGAGGCCCTGGAATCCTGACGGGTTTTCAGGACACCCCTCATTAATATGCATGAGAATAAATTGTATACGTTTAGAATCATTGTATGCAAATGTATTTCATGAATATTAATGAGGGGCATCCAGCAAATAAAACATGGATTCGGCCCTCGAGTCCTTGAGTTGGGCAACCCTGATTTAGAGGAAGTAGAAACTGCATTAAGACAGGTGGCCTAGAGTTTTTAGGTGCTGGAGACAGTGTATAATAGAGAAAAAGAAGCATTTGAGGTGGACCATCGAACAGCTAAAATGTGCAGTGAGGGGGAAATTTTATGTGCCATTAACAAGGAAGTGTCTGAACAACCTTACATTACGACCACAGTATGTCTCACATTTTTTCTTCTGTTGGCATGGGTAATCTGATGTTGCACATGTTGCGAGCACCAGCCAGGGGCAGTGGTGATACAAAACCGACCCTCCAGCTTGCCTCCTCCATGGTCTGGCCCCAACCTTAGCCACTCTTTTGTCCTGTTTTAAATGCAGCAAGAAACTGAAATGCTGTAACAATTATTGAAAGCACCTCAGAATCATGAGGATGATTAATTTATAAATTATAAAAGCAAAAAGGGAACATTAAATGGTTTATCTGCACAAACAAAAAGCAGGACTGCACCATAGTCAGGGATAAATTAGAACTGAATTCCCTGTACAAACAAAAAACAGGTGAATTGGGAAATGTAGCACATGGGTATAGAAAGAGGAGTTAAATAAGTTACGCAGTAAGCGCAAAGGGGGGGGGTCCCCTGAATGCTGTGGGGAGATGTGCTGTGATGACGCCATAAAAGCAGTAAGAAGACTTTGTCCCTCATTACGAGCATGGAGGTAATGAAAAAAGGAAGGCGGAATGGTATTACCGGCAACGTTAACGGGTCCGGGCCATTACGAGCCGACAACCCGCCAATACCGCCCACGCCCGTAACATGCCCCTTCTTACTGGCATGCAGGCGTACACGTGCCCCTTCGCTGCGTAAATACCGGGATGCCGCTAATAGGAGGACATCACAAGTTACGAGGGCATGCACTTACCGGGATCCCCAAGGTGGTAATTAGGGCCTGCACATCGGCGGCAATACAGGCATCGCGGACCACCTTTAAATAGCAACCTGCAGTGTAGGCAACTGCCACAGGTGCACACAATCACAACAGGTGGAGTCTATGGAGCCTGTCCCAGTACAAAAGGAGTACACCCACACACTACACCCCTTCCTACACCAAAATAATACCACTAGCTGTTGCAATCATGGGGCTGGAGGACATGCCTTTACTGCTATAACTACAGCAACAACAGCAACAACAACTACAGCTACAACAACAGGCAGCACAGAGGAGACGCAGGAGGAGAAGGAGAGTGAGACACGCCGAGCAAGTCCCACCAGTGCAGCCAGTGGTACCACGTAGGCAGCCACCAATCCCTCGCATCAGACCCAGTCCATTCAATATAACCCCTGAGCAGATCCACATCCTGTACCGTTTGGACCAGGACAGGATCACCACCATAGTGGACATGATACACGACGACATCGTCAGCCTCATAGAGATACACATTGCCATCACCCCGCTACTAAAGGTTGTGTCTGCGCTCCACTTCCTGGCCACGGGCACCTACCAGCACACAGTGGGCCAGCTTCATGGCATATCACAACCACTCTTGTAAAGTAGGCTTCCATGCCCTGACAAGCATGCCCAATGGCGTTGGTGCCCTCGCCTGCACCCATGTCGAATTGGTTGTCTCTCATGCAATAGAGGCGGTGTACCGCAATCGCAAGCAATACCACTCCATCAATGTGCAGTTAATATGTGACTCCTGCAAGATCATCACACATTGTTGCGCCCGATATCCCGGATCTACGCATGATGCCATGGTACTGCGTAACTCCACGCTACCCTGTTACATGGAGCGACATGCTGGACGATGTGCTTGGCTGCTCGGTAAGTTGTCTGACTGGGCCATGGCAGTGCATCGTGGTGGTGAGGTGGGGGTTGCATACTCCACCTGGTTGGGATTGGGGCGGGGGGGTGCATACTCCACGTGGGTGGTATTGGGGGGGGCATACTTCACCTGGGTGGGATTGGGCGGTGAGTGGACAATGCACTCAGAGCTAAACACTGTTGACCTGAACATCCCAACCTGAATATGACAAATCATTTGCATACATAACACCAATGCCGTACATCAATGACAACATGCAAGACTGACAAGCAGGCCACCATGGGTATGTCAAGCGATGAATGACTGAACATGATTACAACTGTGCCAATGCCGCTAGTGTGAATAGGTACAGAGTAGCATACACTCAATTATGGGTGGCAAGACATCGTTCCTCATCCACAGCACATCCGCATCAGCATGCAAGAGAACACCCTGCATCATCTGTACAACGCAATCCACACTAGCAGACCATAGTGCAGTATACAACGCATCAAATGAACCTGTGTACATACATAAAGGTACATGTGCATGTCAACACCAAATAGCTGCAGCCATGGCTGTGAATCCTAAAGGTGTCAGCTCAGATTGACTCACACATACCTCTTTGTGCTCTCATGCAGGTGATGGAGGCTATCCCTTGAAGCCGTGGCTACTTACCCCCTGTGCGGAACCCGTGTAACAGGCACGAAGAGGAGTACAATTGGGTACATACCCATACCCGTGTCGTGATTGAGCAGACCTTTGGCTTGTTGAAGGCACCGTTCCGCTGCCTAAGCAGGTCTGGTGGAGCACTCCTTTATGGCCCTGAGAAGGTGGCGAAGATCACCATGGTCTGTATAATGCTGCACAACATTGCATCCGGAGAAATGTACCACTGCCACCTGACATTGACATGCATGCACCGGGTGAGACTGATGAGGATGGCGATGGAGGAGAAGCAGCACCCTGCCAGTACGTGATGCACAAGATGGCCGTGCTGTACGCCAATCACTGATTGACGATTACTTCTGAACCACAGGGACGTTGATGGTTATGTGTCAATGCTACACTGAGCACTGGGACCGCGTGGACATGGACACAGGGTGTGTGGGGAGTTGGGCACTGTGCGCTGTTGTGAATTGAATGGACACACACAAAATGAACAATGTCCAGGCATTAAATGATTTGAACACAACAGGTGTATTAAGAATATTTACAAAAAAGTGCTTCCCACCTCCACCACTCACACGCCCGCCCCCTCCCCCAACACACCCAAACACCCCATACCCCCAATAAACACCCCATGCCCATCAATGAACACCCCATGCCCATCAATGAACACCCCATACCCATCAATGAACACCCCCTTAATCCCGTCTACACCACCAACACCACCTCCCCCTCACCCATTGTCATCCCACACTATTTCCGTTTTTTTGTGTGTCCGGGGGCAGCATTTCTGTCTGACTAGCGTCATCCGCACAGAGCTGGAGGGAGTGGAGCTTGCAGGTGTGGACGATTGGGTGGATGCGGATGGGATTTGCACCGCCGGTGCAGGTTGTTGGCGCTGCATGTGTTGGAGCATGCTGGTTAGGACCTGCGTGACGGCCCCCAAACTGTCACGGATCATGACTGCACTAGAATTTATGGCTGCAATGGTCCCATAATTGGCCTCACAGATCTCTCGACGTGTTTCCTCGCTGTCAGCCACATATTGGCACACCAGTTCGATCATCGAGTCCTGCTGGGCCTCTACCCTTGACAGACGTGCTTCAATGTCAGTGGGGCTGTGGAGGTAGAGGGTGCTGCGGCTGGGTGGGCCATTGCAGGGTTGGCCTCTGGGGTGGTTGTGAGATCTGGACTGTGCAGTTGCATTGCAGAATCCAGCATGGGGCTGGACAGTGTGCCCCGAGTGGTGTGGTGGGGGGTGGATGGGGGGCTTGGGGTGTGGGGACATTGCACATGAATTGTTCCATCAAGGTCTGCATACTCCTGCGCTTCCACATCCATCACTGAGTGAGGCTGTGGCTGCTGCCTCACCCACTGAACTTGTGGCAGCGGACTGGATGCCATCAGCCTCCCCTTCAGCTGTTGTTGGCAGCTCAGTAGTCGCAGTCTCGTCCGCTGCTGTGGTTTCCCCGTGTGCCTGCCTGGCCTGTGCACGTGCCCTGGGTTGCACTGTGGGTCGCGATACTGCCCCGGAGGTGGAATGGCCAGTGTCCTGTGGTCTGGCCCTGGAGGTAGAAGGCCTTGGGGCAGGGCCCGGACTTACACCTTCTGCATCAGTGCCTGTGGGGGAAGAAGAGATGCAGGGCATCAGTGATGGTGTTACATGCAAGATGCACGAGTTGGTGCTGCACTGTATATCATTTCTCATGCATTGCAATCTGATAGGTATGTCACATAGAGTAGTTTCAAGGGTGGGCATATTGCCATGAGCCGTGGCGTCTCCATTCGGCAACGATGCATACCTGGTGGCATGCCATTGTATTGAGGTTTTTGTGATGTATGACATGCAAATGGTCCCTGTGTGTTGGGTGTCTGTTGGTAATGGGATTGGCACACAGCATGCATTTCATTGTGGCAGGGTTTGGGCCTCCATCTGGACATGGATCTGTATGTGTGTGTATGATGGGCCATGCATTGCCTTGACTTGGCTCACTTTCACATCAGTTGTACTACATCATGGTATGGCCTAGTGGGGTTTGCAGGGTCACTCACCTCCATCTCCCGATGTTGCGGCACCCGTCTCCATTTCGCCGAAGCCCTCTATTGACTCCATTTGGATGGTCGTGCTGCAGGTTTCCTCCCAGCGCGTCAGTTTCACTGGTGAGTGGGCACCCCCGCCTGTGGCCATGGCCTCACTGCGATTGCTGGCCAGGATGTTCCGGACTCTGAGACGGAGGTCGTCCCATCTTTTTTTACAGTCTTTCAGTGTGCAGGGGGTGGTGCTGAATGCTGACACCTTGCGTGCAACCTCCTTCCAGATTTCCTTCTTCCTCAGCTGGACCTCCCTTTTGAGGTTATTAGCAAAAACCTCTTCTGCATTGGCTGCAAGGGTGTCGGCCAGCATGTTCAGCTCCTCATAAGAGAAGCGCTTCTTGCGCAGGCGGGGGGTGGTTTTGCAGGTAGCCTTCAACATGCTGGGTGGTATGGCACTGCTCTCTCCTCTGTATCACTTCCGGATTGTGAGGATGGCAATGGATTGTGTTTTTAATGATGGCCGCCGGTGCATTTCCCATTCCGACGCAATGACGTTACTTCTGGGTCCAGTATTACGAGCCCGGTATTAACATAGTGTTATTACCGGGTCGTTATTAAGGTGTTGCTCCTTGGCGGAGGCGGTATCGGCAGGTCCCATGATGCCACTATCTGGGGGGTTGGAGAGCCTTTAGCGGCATGGCGGTACGGCCATTACCGGAATGGGGGTTTGCGCATGCTCGCGCACTCGTAATCAGCTGCTATTAGCGGCGTCAAGGGATCACAGACCCACTACTTCCTCCATGCCGGTAATGACTCAGTTTTTAGCGGGATTCTCGTAATGAGGCTCTTTGATTGTAATGAGGCCCTTTGATTGTATTGTATTTGATTGTGGTAGTGTTATGTTGTATGGGAAATGTGCCCTAGAGTTTCCTTTTTCTTTTCTAGTGTGGACAAAGGATAGGGAAATACCCCAATTTGGCTGAAAGTAACACCTGCCCAGAGAGCACCCTAAAAAAGGACATGCACTGAAGGACTGCTGAAACAGCGCTTTGTATGACTCTCGGGTGCACTGGGTGAAGGCCATTTGGGCCTCCATTTTGGATCATGGTGGCTTAAACTAGCTTAGACAATGTGACCTTATTCTCGAGCAGGTGTCGTCGGTCCCACAATCCTCACTGGAGGAGGATTACGCGGGATATCGTCACACTAGAGTGACTGACCTGGAAACAAGGGACCACATGATGACAGGAGACAAAGAGCAAATATAAGACAGGCTACGGATGTACACAATTAACTCTTTTGTAATGTCCTGAGGGGCGGGGGAAGCCAAACGGAGTTATATTATGAGGAACCAGACCATGAGGGAATAGAAGCAGAAGGCGACCTGGAGGTGGGTTGGGTAAGTTTGGGAAGTGGGCTTATAGGGTGTAGTCCATTTGAAGGGTTTGCCAACCAATAGAATGTCTTGCTATGGACATTTCCACGACTCTTGAGTCCTTTTGTCTGATTTGACGTTCATACATGAAAGAAGTAGAAGAGGGGCTACAGGTAGGATTTCTGTTATCTGGTCATCCTCTGTGGTTTTAATTTCAAAATTATTGGTAGTATTGACTGAGGAACTGAGTTAAAATATGTTTCCCTTCTTGTGCCCTTTTCAGAGGTGGATACAGGTATTTGAGAAATGAATGGTCATTCTAGCTCTTCCAAGACAAAAGGGCTTCAAAAGGATTCTGTAAAATGACAGCTCCCTTACTTACACCAGCTCGCTTTGCCGATGATGTTGGTATGGAAAATATATTGCTACTCTTACTGTCTGCCACTTGTGGTATGGGGACTTTGGGGAGGTTTTCATGATCCAGTTTCTTACTGCAACCAGTAGTTAGAACAGGGCTTGGATAAAAAGAAATAACATGGAACCATCTTTATCTTCCTAGCGGGCACAAGAACAAGACATGTTTGAATGCAACACAAATGTTGCTAGATAGCCATCAGGAACTGTAACCACAGCACAATCCCTACACAGGGTTTGAAATTGAGGGGAGCTATTTAGCTCCTGCCTCTACCCTAGGAGAGTTTGTTTAGCTTGAAAGCAACAGCTAGCAGGAGCTATTTTTGGCTACCCATGCAAATGGCGTCTTCAAACATGCACGCATGACATTAACTTTGAGCATTTGAGAATGCTGATAAAGAAGAATTCAGACACATTTAGTACACATTTAAACGTAATGAATCATACATAATGGAAAAAGGTGTGCATCTCATATGGAAGCTAGATTTGCGGCGCACTGGGTACTCGCTCCTGGTTCCCCAGCAGTAGCTCCTGCCTGCTGAGTGATACCTGAGCCCCAGGAGCTGGGTTTAGCTCCTGCTCATCGCATCTTAATTTCGAACCCTGCATGCTATCAGAAGTAGACACTGACACAAGAGCTGAAAGTTTCACAACCTTTATTGATAGTTTAAAAAGGGGTTGGAAAACGTCTATCTTACCATATAGCCAAGATGGGAGTATTCTCGGCCATCAAACAAAAAGAAAATACAGCCCTAGTCAGTCCGTAGTCAGAATAAAATGGCCTAGACTAATAAACCTAATTCCTGCCCTCTTTCTAATACAAGAAATGTGTAAAGGGAATGTGTAGTGCAAAAAGGAAAATCAGTGTTCAAAAGAAATGTCAGTATGGCTGAGTAAACTCCATTACCCGCATTTTGTAGCACAGGGTAAAGTGGCACACTTGGACCTTGCGACACACTCTGGCTTCGGACACAAGGATACAGTTTGTTTCGTGGACCAGGGCCCACTTGGCCTTCCACGAAAAGTCACTAGTTTATACGCTGGACCTCTCAGCTTTCTCTCACTCCAACCCAGGTAACCTATTAGCTTGTAATACAGTTCAAAAAAGGTTTGTTTCCTTCTGGTTACTACAATTCAGTACAGGTTTCCCTCTGCCGGGCTCAAACCTTTCAATCACAATTTGTGGGAGTTCTCTTCCCCAAGATTCAAACACACCTTCATAGGCTTCCCTCCATTGGGCTCAAGCCTCCTATAACTTCCTTCCGCTGTCGAAGACTTTTGAAACTGCAAGGCTTTTGCTCTGACCAATTCAACCTTCTTTCCTCAAACGTAACTTTTTCTCTCCTACACCAAGGCCTCTTGGTAAATAGTTTCGAGCACAGTACTTATTTCACAGTTCAAAGACATCTCTCACATCCAGGTTTCCCTCTGCCGGGACAGTTCAAATTTTGCATCTCAGTTTCTTTGTCTTTCCGATGCTTCTACGGCATCAGACATTTCACAGAGACTTTCGATTGGGCAATCTTCTTTTGCAGAACCGCTCTGTTACTTTGTATCTTTAATTTGCAGTTCTTTACAATGCTTTGCTTTCTCTCGCATCTTATCGACACACGTGCAACCTTCAAATCGTCGGATGCTGTTGTCGTCAAGTTACATTTAACACAGACTCGACTTTCATTGCTTTCATCAACTGACCAGCTGTGTTAATTGATTTTCGTCTTTCGTGGCTTTGATCCTGAAGTAAAGGCTGATACCACAACTGCTGCTGCACTTCCCCAACTCGGCCATTCACACAGGAGGGTGGCTAGTATCCTTGAAAGACAATAGAGATTTGTCTCTCTGGGGTGTCCAAGGTTTCTCCGTACCTCAGTTCCGTCCCTCGGCCTATCACTCTGCTCCACCTGGTTTACCGTCGCCCTGGAAGAGCTGCTCCTTGTCGTGCATCACCCTGCTCAGAGTGTGTCTCAGTGCTCCACCTTTTAACCATTTGGGGAGAGCTAATAGGTACCAGGTGTATGTAATTAGGTTCAAGTGCCTGACCCTGCCTGACCTTATTAGTGGGACATATGTATTGCATGGGTTGTACTCCTTTTAGCCCGAGACCTCCTCTTCCCAGGCACAGTGTTTGTGTAGGAAAGGGGGGGTCTGGGAAGTTGGATTATCCAATAAAATAGGATGGGCCAGGGGTATTTGGTAAGGGGGAATACTATGTCTCGCCATCAGGGCGTTCCTCCCCCACACCTTAAGGACCCCTCACCCAGGTGATCCTCTTTCACTTGTCCGCCGCAAGGGTCTGGATCCAAAGGTGATGGCCGTGCCCTAGCCACCCGAGTAAGGGATCCCTCGGGTCTAGACAGTGAAATACCCTATGGTTTGTCACACCACATATATTTGGTTGTTCTGACTAAAGATACCGGTCTGGCCATTAGAATTTTTGCAGGATTGTTACTAGGGCCCTTTCTTCTAGTGTTGACCCAATTGGCAACCTTGTTTATAAGTGATAATGTCGATTCCTTCAAATTATGATCGCTAGGATCAACATTCACTAAAACACCCACCAAGGAAGCAGCCGCTGTTGGGTAAACTTAACGTTATATTCAGTGATTTATAGCAAGAAGTATTTATGTCAGTGCTTAACATTTTAGAAAAAAGTAATTATGAGGTTGCACATGCAGACTCGGGAGTAAGAATCTTGCTTTCCTCCAAATGAACATTCTTAGGAGTTGCCTCCAAAATGCATGGGACGGAATGGGCGTCCAGATGCACAGGATTTTCATGCTGAACCCCTGGACCAGCCCCGATTTCACCCTTGTTTTGTGATTCATGCTTCATTTTTGCATTCATGGCCCATTTTAAAGTTTCTAATCATATCGTGAATAATGGGCATTGATCCAAAAAACGATTTTTCAAAAAGTAAAAAACGTGGATAACATTTTCCACCAGATTTTGTTATCTAAATTGTCATATCCTTACACATATCTGAAAGCAATTGATCAGAAGTAGTTTTCACAACAGTTGAATGAACCACCAATTCGTTATTAATTAATGTTCTGCATCCGACTGCATCTTCACCAGGTTCAGGGTTAGAGGCACCAAAGTAGAGGCAGAGTTTGGCTCACATGGATGCTCATCACTCAAGTTGAATGGTAGCCACATGGAGAGATGTCTCTAATGATATAGAAGCAGCCTCCCTCGGCCCCCAAGGAGTCTGCTTTATTTGATAGTTCATTCTCCTGGCACCCCCATGCAGTTCGCAAGTCATTGATAATTTAGCCCTTACGGTCTTTCCTTCTAGTTTGACTGAAACTTCTTTACATATGCGTCAGTGAGTATTTATGGAAATTAATTAAACCTTCCAGATTGGTTTTCTTACATTTTGTGGCAGCTGATAAATTAAAAAGAGTGGCAACTGTGCTTTTACCTATGGTAAAATCACAAAAGGTTAATATATTTACAAAGTAAATTAAAGAAGTTAAAAGTTAAGAATTTTTAAAAAATGTTATAAATTCGATCTTATGAGTCATACAAATTGATGAATTGCTTCATTAAATTTCTTTTTTTTAAAAAGACTGTTCATAAACTAAAAAGACCAACGGGATCTACAGTTGCTCAAAGGCAGCAAGGCCACAGTCAGTTCTGCAATAGAAGTCTGAAGTTAATAATGCAGCGGCTCAAAGGCATTACGCCCCTAGTCACTACAACGAAATGGCCACCACAGCAGATCAGGGGCTCAATGGTGTTAAACTCGCAGACACCACCACTAAGTGTCCAATGTACAGAAGGCCTCAAGGATTACAACAAATATCATGAGTGCAAGATGCAAGTGAAGAGTTCTGTGGGCTGCGGTTGGAAGATGAATGGAAGGAGCCATAGGCAATAATGTAATCCTTGAGCTTGCAGCCACTTCCACTCTGCCCGACTGCGCATAGACAGCGCTTTGCTGGTATCAGGGCTTTTGGAGTAGAAATAGGTGTACATTGCGTACACTACACGCAGGCTACTTCCTAGTTCTCACACCAAACACCAAACTAGGGTTATGGGCCTCCTTTTCCTGCACAACTGTGCTTAAGCCACGCTTCAGAGAAGCTTTGCTGGTCCCTCAATTTTAGAAGAGAAAGGTGTGCAGTAACATAGGCAGGGGTGGACTGACGTATATATGGAACTCTGGAGATTTCCCAGTAGGCCTCTGCACCATAGGCCTCTTTTGTGAGGTGACCTATTTTATTTTGAAATGTTCTCATAGGAAAAGGGTTGGAGTTGCTGAAAATGTGTAATATGGGGTCCACTTTGAAATTTTTTTCCAGGTCCTCTTTTGGTCCCCAGTCCACCCCTGAACATAGGATGCCAAAATCTACAAGTAAGAGCTAGTCCAAAACTTCTTAACCCTTTCTTTCAAATACTTGCATCTTGTCACGATTGCCAATTTAATTGGTTATCCAGTACAATTGCAGGAGGGTGTCTCCATATGTACGATTCCTCAAATGGAAGGCATTTCTCACGCAATACTTTGTTTGCGTTCTTGGATATCATCAGGATGTGGCATATTGAAGGGAAAGTCATGCTGATCCATAGGTACTTACTTGTCTATAGTCATTGGGTAGTCTGGGGAGTGGGGGAAATTGGGCATTTTTGATGGCCACACAGGTGGGTATTGTGAGGGGTCAGAAATGCGAGGTGGACAACTTTGTAAAGGTTTTTCAAAAGATGCCATTTTATTAACTTAAAGGGGTTTGATAAACACCTCATTATCCCTACCCTAAAGAGAATGTGTCTCCATTTCAAAATAACTAACTAAAACACTAACAAAAGGAATCTGTCCCTCACACTTATACATACAACAAACATATGAAAGCAATGTCTGGCAATTCAAAATGTAACAAAACAACAGTTATGTCAAACATAAACTTAGTAACTGTTTCTCCTTGTGACCTTGGTAATGTTCCCTTCCCCAGATTCAAATCAGGAATTTAGAACAACAGTTCCGGTTTTCAACACAGTTCTGGTGATAAGGTTCTTCTTGCTCCAAAAAGTCTCCTGATGGGACTTTCCAACAGTTCAAAAGAAATAACCAATCTTTGTTTCTCCACTTGTAACAAAAGAGTTCAAGACAACTTTTTCTTATGAACCAAAAACACTTTTACAGTTCCTAAATAGCAACATAAATGGTTTATCAGGATGAGTTTGCGATAAGTCACAATACTATGTAGTGCCACTTCTTCTCCACCGTCTTTAACCACAACACAGTACTTCAATATCTTCACCTGGTCCACTCACCTGGCAGGTCTACCATTAAAAGGTTACTTGCCCTGGTACACTCGCCTGCCAGTCTAACTCTACTGCAAGTACTTCTGTGGTAAAGTTTGCTTCAAACAACTTTCTTTTGACTTTCAACAACTTCAGTAATAGACACGTCTTCTGGAAAGACATGAAACACATTGGTGCTGTTTATGCCTCTTGTAAGGCAGATTACGCACCTCTCCTCCAGGAATACTTTTCATCAGGAGGGATGCTCTCCTGCCACAACAAGGTCTTATGGTTTTCAACAATATCAGTATCAACAACTTCAGTACAGGATACTTCTTCTGGGAAAACATACAACACATTGATGAGGTTTGTTCCACCCTTCTGGTTGCCAACTGCAAGACAGATTATGCTTCTCTCCTCCTGAATGCTGGCAATCAGGAGGGCAGCTCTTCTGTCACACTTGTTTTCCCACTTTTACATCAACCAAATGCTGATAATGGCTTTTTATCACACGTGCTCCTCTTTGGCTTAGACAATGCTTGTTTGGGCCTTTATAAACTATTGCCTCTTCCTCTCTGTGACAATAGGATTTACCATTGGTCTGTTTCTTAATTGCCCTATATAGTAATATTGGTTGTTGGTAATGTCTTGAAATATTGCCCTCTCTTGGCTTTGGCAATGGTGGGTTTTGTTATCTTTGAAATTACAATTGACCCTAAAGTTCTTTGTCTGTCACTTTAGCTGGTAAGCATCAGATTGGTATGCAAAGTTATTCCGGTCCTGCCACTTTCCGCTTTACATTAGTTCCGTATTCGATATTGTCAACACAGGCTAGCGGGCGATTATGGAGCGTTCTGGGGTCACATACAACTAACAAACTCACTGGGTGCTGCACACGTGTCTGCTCGCTCTGCTGTCTTTGTGTCTTCTTCTACATTCACTTCCAGTTACCAGGTAAGATACTGCTTCCTGGTTCCTGTGGCCTGCACCAGCCAGGAGAGGAGCAGTTCTCGCTGCATACACTTTGGTGCTCCCCTGCTACAGAGCACATGTTACTTGGGGGAAAACTTTTAAAATAAACACTTTTCCACCGCTCAACCACTGTATACTAGGTCCTCAGGGGGAAAGCTTTCCAAAACAATGCTTACCACTGTGCAACCACTGAGGGCAGAGACCCTCACAGAGCTGGCATCCACTTCACCCACAGCGGTGGCTCCAGTATCTCGACTTCCCTGAAACATCTGTTGCAATCACAATGTGGAGTGTCGACCATTACTCTACCTTCTGCTTCTCCTCCTGCTACTTCCCCTTGCCTACACCCGAGGGGGCCGTTTATACTCCCTGGTCCATCTCAGGTGTGGGTCAATGAAATCACTAGACTGCCCATTGCAGTCTAGTGCCTCCAAATCTCTCTTCCACGTCCCAGTACTTTGGGCAATATTACAATTCGATTTTTCCCTCTGCACATTATGTTCAAATGGATTTACTTCACTTCCATTATTGATCATGTTTTCAGGAGGAAATGGAAAATGGGCCAACGAGTGTTTTGGAATCAAAGGAGTGCAAGCTCTAACAGAACTTAAGATGGTAAGGTTCTGATGTCCATATGGTAAAGTTCTGATGTCCATATTTAACTTCCTCTTGGTGACTACCACAGTTTTTATTTGTTTTATTTATAATGCGCCTATTCACAATGTGTTTCAAGGTGCAACAAGATAAGAGAGGGGGACTGGGATGACAAAACAAAATGGTCCTCAGAGGCCTTGTGACATTCAGATCGTACAAGTACAGTAACAAGATGTGCAGGGGAGAGGGGAGTTGGGGAAATTGCAGGTCAGTGCAGAAGGGCCTGTGGGATAAAAAAGTGCCAGGGGAGGCCAGGTGGACAGAGCCAGGGGAATGCAGAGAGTGCAGGGGAAGGAAGGACCACATGCTAAGTGCGAGGTAAGGGGCTGGAAGGGATAAATGGGTGCAGGCCCAGCCAGGCTAGTGCATGGGGGGCCCTGAAGGGCAAGTGCAGGTTGATTGGGGGGCGGGGTAGACTGGGCAAGGAGGGCCAGGCAGCCAGTCAAGCAGCCAAGCAGCAGGCGGGGACATTAGCATAGGAGTGGGAAGGTGGAAGAGAAAAGGAAAGTCTTGAGAAGCTTCCGGAACTTAAGAAGATCCAGCTCAAGTCTGAAAGGAGCCGGGAGAGGGAAGCACATGCGGACGAGAAAGACCTACCCCCACTCTCTACTTTGAAAAGTGCCTGATCTGCAGAGAGTTGGAGCATGAAAACCAAAGGGTTCTAGCAGGAAGGTATTTAGGGAGAGAGAGTTGGTGGGGAGAGCTAGTTGGATGTAGCCGGGTCTCAGGCTCCAGAAAGCCTTGTGGATGATGCAGAGGGCCTTGAAATTGATCCTCGCAGCAAACGGGAAGCAGTGGAGAGATTTCCGAGCTGGAGAGATGTGGTCCATGGGATTGAGGCCAAGGATAAGTCTCACAGTGCTATTCTGGATTAGTTGAAGTGGGTGAAGGGAGCAGTTACGCAGATTGAGGAAGAGGCAGTTGCAGTAGTCCAGCCTGGAGAAGGCCAGAACTCTAGAGATTCTGAGTTTCTTGGGGAAGGTGAGGAAAGGGAGAATGCCTCCGAGGAGGTGCAGCTGAAAGTGGGCCTTCTTGGCAAGGTCTGTGATGTGGTGAGAAAAGGAGTGAGAGGAGTCGAAGATGACACCAAGGTTTTTTGCCTCGCAGGAGCGGGAGGGCCCATGGAGGGCAGACAGAGGTCCTATTACGACCCTGGCGGTAGCTGGGCCCTTATTAAGGGCACGGCTGCTTCCGGTAAAGATTTTTTACCCGGTTCCAGAAAAGGGCAATAACCGTGTCATGCCGATCCTTGGCGGACCCGGTAATTGCCCTTTTCTGGGACCTGGTCAAAATTAATCCCCATTCCCATTGAACCCCATAAGGCTCAATGAGAATGGGGAGGATGTTAACAACAGGCCTGTTAATGACGGGCCCGTTGTTAGCATCCTGGACTGCTAGCGGTACCCACTAAGGACGCCTGGTCTGACCAGGCGTTCCTTAGCGGGTCCCGGAGCAGTCCTCGTAATAGGGCAGCCCATAATGAATGGTGCCGGTCCCGTACTGGCACCGTTCATTACGGGACCGCCAGGGTCCTAATGAGGCCCAGAGTGTGGGAGGGTACGAGAGAGCAGGGGTTCCAAATGAGAAGGATCTCTGTTTTACTGGCATTATGGCAGAAATCATTAAAAGTGCACTGTGCCTGATTAGCAGACAGGCAGTCAGGAATGAGAGAGGAAGAGGAGGAGGCAGAGGGGCTTGAAGGAGAGCTGTGTGTCATCTGCATAACACTGGAAGTCAGGAGAGAAGGTGGAGATCGAATGGGCTAGCGGGGCCAGGTAGATGTTGAAAAGTCAAGGCGAGAAGACAGAGCCCCGAAGGACACCGCAGGAGACGAGTGAGACGGAGGAGAAAAAGGGGAAGGAGGTCAACAAGTCCAGAGCCAGGCCCGTGATGCCAAGTGTATCAAAGAGCTGATTTGTAAGGGTGGCATGATTGATCATATCAAAGGAAGAGGAAAGGTCAAGAAGGATGATAACAGAAGAAGAGTTGCAATCGAGGTTGCGGAGCAGTCTTCACAGGTGTTCTGGAGTGCAGTTTCCGTGTCTCTGGCGGCTCCGAAGTCAGACTGGTAGCCATGGAGAAAGCCAACAGATTCAGTGTGGTGGATGAGCTGGGAGATGGCCAGCTTCTCCAAGAGTTTTCCCAGGAAGGGGGTAATGTAGATAGGGCGGTAGTTAGCCAGACAAGTAGGGTTGGCAGAAGACTTTTTGAGGAGAGGATGCACAAGGGAGTGCTTGAGGAGTGAGGGGAAGGATCCAGTGGCAAAGGAGTAATTTTAGAAATCAGCTAAGGCTGGAGCAAGGGAGACAAGAGAGACAATTTTGTCCTCGATAGTTCTAGAGGAGCAGGGAAGCACCTGTTCGGATGAGACTTTCATAGAGCGGGCTTGTCTTGTAACCTCGGATTTGGGTTGTTTTCGCTGCAAATGAGTTTTTACTTTGGCAAAACAACCCACATGTGGCCAGAGACCAACCCCCCGCCCCTACTTACCTTCTTGCTGACCGCAGCTGCCGCTGCTTCTCCTGTACCTCTGCAGCATCAGTTCTGTCCCTCAAGCCTGTGTCGGATCTGATGCTGCAGGGTCCCTTTTTCTTTTTTGTTCATTTTTTTGTGTCCCCCGCTTCCATTGTCAAGGAAGTGCGGGAGAGAAGGTGCACTTCCAAAATACCCAACATGGGGTGCGGGGGACAATCCTGCAACCCCTGCGCCTCATGTTCGTTTTTTTGGGCTTTGTTTTTTTAGTACAGGCCGAATTCGGCCAAATGGTCCATGTGCCCATTTTTTGGTGAGCAATTTGGATGTTTTCGTAACAGGTAATATGGGAGAGAAAGAGGACAGTAGGAGGGAAGAGCGCCAAGGGAGGCCTGAGAGTGGATGAGGGTGAAGGGAGAAGTGAAGAGGAGATTGCGGACAGGATACCCTGAGTTTTAGTGATGAAGTGAGAGGCCAGCGCAGTGCAGAGGGCCAGAAAAGGAAGAGGACAAATGGAGACCGCAGTAGGATTGGTGAGTTCCTTCCAGATTTTGAAAAGTTCAGCCGTGTTATTAGTGGCGCCAGAGATGCGAGCTTGGATATAGGCACTTGAGCAGATGGAGAATCTATATTGCCTTTGAAGCAAACAGCAGGCCGCTTTGTCAGAGGATGTGCTCAAAGCCTGCCACTTCCATTCAGCAGCTCTCCATTCGTGTTTCAGAGAGGCCAAGTCAGAGTCATAACAGGTGTTGTGCTTGGAGGCAGGCTTCTTACGGATCCTCATGACACGGGCACGGATGTCGAGGGTGTTCCGAGAAGGAGAGTTGAAGTTTAGTAAGGGCTCTGTCAGAGTGAGAGTCAGAGAAAGGAGTTGGGGGGGAAGAAAGGTGGCGGCAAAAGCAGCAACTGAAATTTGCTTCTTAGGTGGAATCACAGAGAAGGAGACCGGCAGAGCAGGCAGGGGCTTAGCCGGGGGACCCAGGAAGTCCAGGAGAGTATGATCAGACCAGGAGAGAGGAGTAGTGAGAGGGTTGGTGATGGGGATGTCAGCAGAGATGAGAGAAACCAAGGTGTGTCCGGCTGAGTGCGTCTGCCCGAGGGATGAATGGAGAGGGAAAGAGTGTCACAAAGATTGCAGAAGAGTCCAGAGGCTGCATCAGGGGAGTCAAGGTGAATATTGAAGTGTCTGTCTGAGGATGAAAAGCTTGGAGGTGGAGGCCAGGAGAGAAGAGGTGAGGCCAGGCCACTCAGAGAAGAAGATGGAGACTGGTCCAGGTGTCCTGTAGATGGTGGCCAGAGTCAGCGAGAGGATAGAGACGCAAAGCCTGCAGACAAGGCATTCGAAGGAGGAGTAAGACTGATGGGTACAATAGTAGCAGGGTCCCATTCAGGGAAGATCAGGGCCACTCCGCCCCAGACCAGTTAGGTCTGGGCTTGGAGAGGATCTTGTAGCTGTCATGATGCCCGCTCCCGGGGAGCCGGTTCAAGCCCTGCGTCCCCGAAAGCGGACATACAGTCCCCAAGGAAAGACACAGCAACCCCATATAGGGGCCCTTTGGACAGTGTCCTGGCGCCTATGGCGCCAGGCTCATAAAAGACATCAGTCCTTGCGCCATAGGCGCCAGGCTCATTATGGGAGTGCTTGGGCGCACTTACCTGATGCAGACCATGCTGCAGGATCCCGGCATCCTTGAGGCCTGAAAGGAACTACTTTACCTGTGGGACTAATTTACCATCCGGGCGTGGTCGGGGAAGGATACATACCTGATTGGAGGAAGGATACATACCTGGAACTTCTTCCAAGGCTATTTAAACCCCACCCGAACAGCCACACGTGCTTTGCGTTGTTCTGCATCTAGCAGCTGGACGTTCGCCGTGTCTGCTCCTGCATCCTGACTTCTGCCATGCCTGCCAGCATCCTGGATCACCTGCAAAGGAAGAGAAGAAGAGAACAGAAGAAGGAAAAGTCCTTACCTGCTAAATCCGCATCCCGGAGACATCTCGCCGACAATCCTGAAAAAGAAGACTATTATTTAAAAGCTCATCGCGTCGATCGCTGCAGCGCCGCATTCCACTCACCTTTACAGGGCGCCTCCATGTTCAGCAGCGATCATCCGGATTTGCAGTCACGCCCCAGCGCCTAG
Source organism: Ambystoma mexicanum (assembly GCF_040938575.1). Lineage (NCBI taxonomy): Eukaryota > Metazoa > Chordata > Amphibia > Caudata > Ambystomatidae > Ambystoma > Ambystoma mexicanum. The sequence continues at coordinate 824,044,934 of NC_090923.1, read as the reverse complement.
GGAGAAAAAGTTAAACAAAAAGGTGAGAGAGAGAAGGGAATAAGGAAAGCTAAATCTCCATGTTAAGACTTACCTGTTGATTAATTCCCTCTTCATTTCGGCTCCGCGCCACATCCTGGCATTTCCGGACCCCGGCCCCTAAGGGGAAAAAAGGACATCAGCGTTAATGAGCGAATGAAAAGACATTACCAAAAAACGCTCATTAAAGACTTACCTGATTTCTACAAGGATTTCACCTCTCATCTCGGGTCGGTGCCTGTTCCCCGGCATTCCATACCCCGGCCCCTATGGGGAAAAAGACACTAGCATTAGTACATTAATGCATGGACACAAGGGGAACCTCTTATCAAAAAACTTACCTGGAAGCCAAGCAAGTTTGGTTCTCAAAAATCCGAAAATCCAGTGAAGTAACTGGATACCAACGCGCCCCTGCATCAGAAGCAGGATGGAGAGCTCGTCCTTCCAGACCCTAAGGTGAGACGCTACGGGGAATCACAGAAGGGTTTCGAGGAGGGTGAGAGGGGAAAGTGGGAGGCCGATTGCATTACCCCGCAGACAGTTAATCCCCTATTTTCGCCTACAGAAGGATACTTCTGCGAGCCAGACAAGCCAGATTTGGGGGCCCGGTCCGGTCCGTCTTCCGGACCCTGCGCATCACCTTAGAAGAGGTCACAGCAGCGCGAACCAGGCCAGCGCCTCTGTGGGAGTCAGGTGAGCATTACAGAACGCAAAGCCTTCCTACAAATTCTCACCCAGGCGCTATGGAAAGTTCTGAGACTGATCAGTTGGCCCAATTACTGGGGGAATTACGGGCCGAAGTACATGCCGCTCGTCAAGAGACTAATGCCCTCAGGAGGGAATTAATAATATCAAAGGAAAGAACTGATGACCTGGCCAGACAGCTTTTGCAAGGTCAAGCTGGGCAAGCTTCTCTACCCGGTTCCGGAGGGAACCCCGCTCCTGTGGTTTCCAGTAACCCTGTGCAGATTAATCTACCCGGAAACATGCCGCTGGCCCCACCCGAACGCTTTGCTGGGGACCCCAAACGATTCGCCGTATTCATGAATCAGTGTTGTTTGCACTTCCTATGCAGACCTCGGGCCTTCCCTAATGATCAGACCAAGGTAGCCTTTGTATTGTCATATCTCAGCGGCTGCGCTGCCGATTGGTCAGTTCCACTGGTTACTCAAGATGACCCGATTCTCCGTGATTTTCAAGGGTTTCAAGCAAGCATGGAAAGGTTATTTGCTCGACACTCTCAGGGGCAGGCTCTGGATGACAAACTTCTATCCCTGCGACAGCGAAATCAGGACCTCCTATCCTATATTGCAACCTTTAATAGACTAATTGTGGAAACAGGATGGCCAGAGGATGAAAGAGTCACGTTGTTTTATCGAGGCCTACGCGGAGAACTTAAAGATGTCTTGGCCCAAGTTGTAAATCTGCCCCAAGACTGCACAGAGTATATAGACTTAGTGGTCCAATTGGATCACAGACTTCAAAACAGAAAAGCAGATCGGTCCAGGTTTGAGACCCGGGTGTTGGTCAAGACCCATGCTAATCCCAAGGGAGTTGATGTCTCTGAGCCTATGCAAATTGGAGGGGTTAAAGGACCCTTAACTCAAAAGGAACGTGAAAGGAGGCAGCAGTTAAAATGATGTCTTTATTGTGGGAATTCCGGACACTTTCTACGAGATTGCCCGGCAAAACCGCCCCGAAAGGCGGTAGGAGGCGCTGATAAAAACCATGAAGACTCTGTTTCGGGAAACGACTCCGCCCGACAAGCGTAGGGGTCCGCTTGCCGAGCTTGAAAACTACCTCTCAGACCTCGCATTTCATTGTGCCAATGATTCTCGTAGATCCAGAACAGCCTAAGCGGTTGCATGCAATAAAGGCATACATCGATAGTGGGGCTATTGGAAACTATGTGGATCGTGAATTGGTCTCTAGGATTAACCTCCCTCTCCGTCCTAAAACCAGCAAAGATGTCATCACCACAGTCGATGGAACTGAAATTGCCTCTGGACTGGTAACACATTCCACTACTGAGGTGACTCTTATTGGTCCCGACGGCCATCGGGAGGGTGTTGTGTTTGATGTAATCAAGGCTCCACAGTTTCAGGTTATTCTTGGAATCCCTTGGTTAGAGACACATAATCCTCGAATTGATTGGCGAGCTAAGAGAATAACCTTTCCGGATTGTACACAAACCTGCTATCCAGAAAACCTGAAGATTAATCTAGCATCTGTAACCTCTGCCTCCATGCAACTACCTCCGGAATACCAAGACTTTCAGGACGTCTTCCAAAAGGAACAGGCCACACGTTACCTCCTCACAGATCGTACGATTGCCAAATCGATCGTGGTGCCCGGTGCACAACCCCCTTGTAGCAGGATTTATGCCCTTACCGAAACCTGAGAACCTGCATTTGAGACAATATTTGGATCAATACCTAGCTAATGGTTTTATTCGCCCGTCAAAGTCCCCGGCATCCTCGGCTTTGTTCTTCGTGCCCAAAAAAGTAGGCGACCTTGGAACTTGTATCGATTACCGCGCATTGAACCAGATAACGGTTACAAACCGTTATCCTCTGCCTCTGATCCCTGAACTCCTTGACCAGGTGAAGGACGCTTGCATATACACCAAGTTAGATCTCCGGGGGGCTTATCATCTGGTACGAGTTAAAGAAGGCGGCGAATGGAAAACTGCCTTCCGTACTAAATACGGATTATTCGAGTACCAGGTGATGCCTTTCGGATTGTGTAACGCGCCGGCTGCCTTCCAATACTTCATGAATGATGTCCTTCGGGAACTCATCGATGTTTGTGTTGTCGTATATATCGATGACATTCTGGTGTACTCCTCTTCGGAATCTGATCACAGAAAACACGTCAGGGCAGTACTTGAAAAACTGCGCCAACACAAACTATTTGCTAAATTGGAGAAATGTGTTTTCCATACCACAGAAGTCGAGTTTCTAGGTTTCATCCTGACACCCAAAGGAGTCCGAATGGACTCAAGAAAAGTGGATGCCATCCTCAAATGGCCATCACCTAGCTCTGTAAAAGGGGTTCAAAGTATGCTCGGCTTTGCCAATTTCTATCGCAGGTTTATCCCGGAATTTTCACGCGTGGTACAACCCATTACTGCGCTCTTGAGGAAAAATAAACGTTTTGAATGGTCTGAAGAAGCCGAGCAGGCCTTTCAGGATTTAAAAGCTAAGTTTACCTCTGCACCTATTTTGAAACACCCGCGTCCAGATCTCCCTTATGTCGTCGAGACTGACGCATCCAGCCTAGCCATGGGAGCTGTCCTGTCCCAAAGAGATCCCGAAACCAGACCCCGTAGCATTTTGGTCCAGAAAATTCTCGGCACCCGAGGTTAACTATGCAATCACTGACAAAGAACTGTTAGCCATTAAGTCCGCTTTTAAAGTCTGGCGGCATTATCTGCTTGGCGCTCGACATACCATCACAGTGATCACTGATCACCAGAATTTACAGTATTTGAAAACCGCCAAGGCTCAGTCATCACGGCAGCTCCGATGGTCTTTGTTTTTCGCTGAATTTGATTTCGTGATTACCTATCGACCTGGCTGCAAGAATGGCAAAGCAGACGCCTTATCTCGAATTGGAATGGGAGAATCTGATACAAACTCAGAACCAGTACCAATCATTCCCGAACAGAGGATTCTAGGCATGACTTTGTTACAGACGCTAGAAGACATTCAAGCCAGAGTGAAACAACTCCTGGACCCTACAACCTTACAGGATTGGATACAAAAGGGATCAGACTTTACCATAGATAATGGGTTACCTTATTTTCGAGGAAGCTTATTCCTGCCACATAAGGAATTGCACGAACTAGTTATTTCCGGTTATCATGATACATTAATAGAGGGACACCCCGGTATTGCCAAGACAGAGGAAAAGGTGAAATGACAATTTTGGTGGGCCTCTTGGCGAAAAGATGTTAAATCTTTTGTGATGTCCTGTGGTGTTTGCGCCCAAAATAAAAGTCAAAAGAAAAGACCAGCCGGTCTCCTTCAACCTCTAGACATACCGCCAGCACCCTGGCACACCCTATCAATGGATTTTATTACGGACCTGCCTCCTTGTTCGGGGTACAATACTATTCTGGTAATTGTGGATTTGTTTTCCAAAATGGCCCACTTTATTCCTTTGAAAGGTTTACCTTCAGCTTCTGTCCTAGCCAAAGAATTCCTCGAAAATATTGTTCGGCTACATGGATTCCCATCTATACTAATCTCTGACCGGGGAAGCCAATTCATTTCCCACCTCTGGTGCAAATGTTGTCAAATGGCGCAGATCGACATAAGACTATCGACCAGTCACCACCCTCAGACCGATGGTCAGACCGAGAGGACAAATCAGACCCTTGAGCAGTACTTACAGTGTATGTTACAGCAATCTGAAAGCAACTGGAAAGACATTCTTTGGATAGCCGAATACGCATATAATAATTCGGTACACTCTGGAACTGGCCACAGTCCTTTTTATACTTTGTATGGGCATCACCCTCGAACCTTGACTCACCTCAGAACCTCGGAATGCCTGCAGTAGAACATCTGCATTCTACAATTACCCAAGCCTTCAAAAAGGCAACTACGCATTTACAACAAGCCAAGAGAAAATACAAGGAGAATGCTGATCTATATCGGAGTGAAGCACCTCAGTATCAGATTGGGGATCAAGTGTGGTTAGCTACCAGACATTTACCACTCAAAGGGCCTCGAACTTTTAACCCAAAATATCTGGGACCTTATTCTATTATGGCAATAATTAACCCAGTGGCTGTTAAACTTGATTTACCAGTGTCGGGACTGGCTGGGTTAGTAACAGGAAGAGTAACAAGATTAACATTGTGCCTTCAGAGCTGGCTGGGTTAGTTGTGCTGTCAGGACTGGCTGGGTTAGTAACAGGAAGAGTTTGTACATAGAATTAACATTGTGCTTGCCCAAGTTAAGATGGAGCGAAATAAACTTAATTTGATTGGTTAAAGGAACAATGATATGTTTGGTTTGCCTGATTGGTTGAGAGGACAATGGGTTTGATTCTTGGGATGTGTGCAAGATTCTAAACCGCCTTTCATCCAGAGAAATTCAGTGGCTGGTTGTACATTACTTAAGCTCCTTAAGTAAGGCCTTTTCAGAGCTCAGAAAATCTACCAAAGAAGTAAGAATATCGTTTGCTGATCCAGTTTGAACAAGAAGTCATCAGGTGGGATCGTTCCTTTAAAGATTTTAAGATTGTCACAGTGAACTTTCATTTTCTTTAGAAGAAAACTTAAAGAGTTAACAAATTTCAAAGTCATTTGAGAAAAGAGACATTTCCAGTTAAGGTTATTATAAGGAAGACAAGCTTGAAGATAGTGCGTAGGAGTTTACAGTTAATTAACTGCGTGTAATGTTGTTCAAGACTGTTTAATGTGTGCGCGAGCTCGCAAGTCGTTGTTTACGTCTTTTTGAAAGCGCGCGGGTATTCAGAGCGATAGAGCGCGTGCCCAAATGAATTGAGCGAGCGAATTTTAGCGCTTGTACATTTTTAACGTGAAAGACGTTTCATGAGAAAGCGCGTGTTGTTTTGCGATAGAGCGCGTGTCCAAAAGAATTGCGCGAGTGAATTTTAGCGCGTGTACATTTTTTTACGTGAATGACGTCTCATGAGAAAGCGCGTGTTGGTTTGCGATAGAGCGCGAGTCCATTTTGATGAAGCACGAGTTGTTTTAAACACGTGAACTGTTTTACGTGAAATACGTTTCGTTTCTCCACGTGAGTTCGGTAGCGATAGAGCGTGAGTCCATTTTAACCAGCGCGTGTTATTTTTTATCGCGTGTGTATTTTAAATGCAAGGACAATTCTTCACGTCTTCTGATTTCACGTGTTTATCACACACGCTATTTGAGGAAGAAACTATACGTTCTTTGTGTAAATAAAGAAACAATTCACACGCAGAAGGAAAGCAGTATTCCAGGAAGTTAAAGAATATTTTTTAATGTAATTTATGCAAATGGAATTCAATACTTCAGAGAAAGACTGCAATTTATGAAAGCATTGAAAACTGCATAAGGTTAAAGAAACTTCGAAGCAAGAAGAATATCTAGTCCTGAAAAGGTGTTTGCAAAGGCCATCACTTTAGAATTCTAAAGAGACTTGAGTGGCTTGAACTATATGCACAACACAAGATATATTTACAAGATATTCCACACAGATTAATAGCCTCTAAGTCTTTTACTGAGTTTTAAGAGGTAAAGAGTTTAGAGTTTATTTAGAATAATTTTAGAAAAGAGGTTTTTCTTATCATATAAGTAACCAGGTGTATTTGTTTACCACAGATACCAGAGCCTACCAGACGGTTGCAGGGCTGCAGTGTCTCCGTTGTTATTTTCTCCAAATTCCCCTTTCCCTTTCTTGGGGTTTTCAGCTCAGCTTATATTTAAGGGTTGAGAGGTGAACTCCTGGTGAGGGTCTGTGGGGCCAGCATCAGCTCCTGTGGAATTCAGTCAAGCCGGACCCTGAAAGGATGAAAGGCCCACGATAATATTTTCCACCTGAGCTGATATGGATCCCACAGAGGCAGTAGCAAGTTCCATAAGGGACATGTTTTCAGAGTTAAGGGAGGAAATGAGGGCTGTGGAATTACAAGTCAAGTTTAAACTCCAAGGTTACCCGTAAGGGTGAAGAAATTTCTTTGGAGTCAAGAGATTCAGAGGATACTAGTAGAGAATTACCAGTGTTAATTAGAGAGGATTTGGGTGAAGGAACGGGTTCTCAGGGAAGAAGTAGGGGAAGTTTGAATATACCTGTAGGTCCAGTCCCCTTAGCACCTCCAGAGCGTTTTGGGGGAGATGCCAAGAAATGCCAGATTTTCCTTACACAGTGTGAACTTCATTTCCTTTGTAGACCTGAAGCTTTTAATACAGATGCTTCTAAAATAGCTTTTATGCCGTCTTACCTTACTGGTGAGGCGGCAACTTGGTCAGTATTATTAGTTGGTCAAGAGAATCCTATACTAAAGAACTTGTTAGCTTTCAAGTTAGAATTTAAAAAGATGTTTGACAGACGCCAATTATCTCAAGAAGTAGATGGAGAACTATTAGAGTTAAAACAGGGAACCAAAGATTTAGTGTCTTACATCACACAGTTCAGATCTTTAGTATTAGAGAGCAATTGGCCAGAAGAGAAGCAATCCTCTTTATTCTATAGAGGCTTGAAGGAGGAATTGAAAGATGCCTTATCTACAATTGTTGATAGACCCACTTCATGTGAGGATTTAATTAATCTTGTCCTACAAATTGACTATAGATTAGGGGAACGCAAGGCTGAGCGTCAATGAGGAGGAGTTGAGCAACCCAGAGTTTTCCCTAGAGTTGATAAAGGAAGATTAGAATTTGTAAATAAAGAATTGAGAACTGGGAATGCAGAGAGAGTAAATAAAGTGAGAGGTCCTTTAACTAAGGAGGAGAAGGATAGGCGAAGACAGAATAATTTATGTTTACATTGTGGGAAATCAGGACACTTTGTTGGAAATTGCCCTTGGTGTCCAAAAACTTCTGCATCTACTAACAGCTCCAGAAATCAGCGGCAAATACAATCCAAGCAACGGTACCACATATTACATTGAATGTATCCTTGTATATTAAAGAGGAATTATAGGGAAGTGGTCCAGTAGTAATAGATTCAGGAGCCACTGGTAACTTCATGGATTGGAATGTGGTTAAAGATATGAATGTACCTTATGTTGTAAAAAATATACCAGAGTATGTGAGAGCGGTGGATGGGTCTCAACTGACATCAGGTTTAATTACACACGAAACAATCCCATTGGAAATGGAAATTGGAGGACACTGGGAGGAAATTGTGTTTGAATTGATTGACACTCCATAGTTGAAAATAATTTTGGGAATGCCTTGGCTGACGTATCATAACCCTCAGATTGATTGGGGAAGAAGAGTGGTGAAATTGGATTCTACTTTTTGTGTTACAAATTGTTGTAAAGAAGTAATTCAGGAAAATGTTTCTAGTGGTAATTGTTCAGAAGTAGTGGAAGGTTTGGTGAATTTGGGAACTATAGTACATTCTATAAGGGCTGTAATGGGAGAATTACCAAAGTGTTACCATGATTTCAATGATGTGTTTAGTGAAAAGGAAGCTAATGAATTACCTCCTCATAGAAAGTATGACTGTAAAATTGATTTAGAACCAGGGGCCCACATTCCTTGCAGTCGCATCTATGCCTTAACAGAAAAAGAGAATCAACATTTGAAAGATTACATCCAAGAAAATTTGAATAAGGGGTTCATCAGGCACTCTCAATCTCCAGCAGCTTCTCCACTATTTTTTGTTCCCAAAAAGTAAGGCACTTTACGAACATGCATATATTATAGGGCATTAAATAAGATAACAATTAAAAACAGATATCCGCTGCCTTTAATATCAGTAATGTTAGACCAGATTCAAGGAGCCTCAGTATTTACCAAACTAGATCTTCGTGGTGCATATCATTTGGTGCGAGTACGTCAAGGTGATGAATGGAAAACGGCATTTAGAACAAAATTTGGTCTTTTCGAATATCAAGTAATGCCATTCGGATTGTGTAACGCTCCCGCGGCCTTTCAATTTTTTATAAATGAGGTATTAAGAAATTTTATTGACATCTTTGTAGTAGTATACATAGATGACATTCTCATTTATTCTAAGGATCTACTGCAACATGAAGAACATGTAAAGAAAGTGCTACAACGACTAAGGGAGAATAAACTATTTGCTAAGTTAGAAAAGAGCCAATTTCATACCATGGAAGTGGAATTTTTAGGTTTTATGATTTCTCCCAAAGGTTTGGAAATGGATATGAAGAAAATTAAGGCAGTTGAACAGTGGCCAACTCCAACTTGTGTTAAAGATATCCAAAGCTTCCTGGGCTTTGCAAACTTTTACAGGAGATTCATTAAAAATTTCTCTCAAACTGTTGCTCCTATCACCAAATTATTGAAGAAAGGAATGAAATTTGAGTGGAAAGCTGAAGCGGATCAAGCTTTCAAAACATTGAAGAACTGTTTTACATCTGGACCGATCTTATTACACCCAGATCCTTCACAACCATTTTTTGTGGAGGCAGATGCTTCTAATGTTGCAATTGGAGCAGTGCTTTCTCAACGGCATCCTGAAACTGCACAGTTGCATCCTGTGGCCTATCTATCTAAGAGATTGCTTCCAGCAGAAGTGAACTACACAATTACTGACAGAGAACTCCTGGCAATCAAGAGGGCATTTCAGGAATGGAGGCATTATCTGTTAGGAGCAAGATTCACAGTAACCGTTTTAACCGATCATAGAAATCTTCTGTTTTTGAAATCTGCTCGAACACTATCACCTCGACAACTTAGGTGGTCACTTTTCTTTTCAGAATACGATTTTGTGATAACATTCAAGCCTGGGCGGTTAAACGGTAAAGCGAATGCTTTATCGCGACAAGGATCTTCGGGAGAAGTTGAAAATCAATTATTACCAGAACCAGTGATTGCAGAAGAAAAAATTATTCTAAGTACTACAAAGGAAGAGAATCAGCTTCTTAAAAAGATTCAAAAGGAATTACCAGAAGATGAAATTCAATCTTGGTTAGCGGAGGATTCTGGAAGACATTTAATTGAAGGATTTCCATGTGTCCATTCTAAAATTTACCTTCCAAGCAAGGAACTGCAAAAGGAAATTATGCAAGAGTGTCATGAATCCAAGTTGGTGGGTCACCCTGGAATTCGTAAGACTATTGAACTGGTTGAAAGAAAGTATTGGTGGAAAGAAATGAAAATGGATATTGAAGACTATGTGAAAACATGTGAAGTCTGTGCACGAGTAAAGTCAGGAGGAGGAAAACCATCTGGGTTATTAAATCCATTACCAGTACCCCCTAGTCCTTGGTTTACAATCTCTATGGATTATATTGTAGATCTTCCCAAAGATCAAAGTTACAATACAGTATTAGTAGTTGTGGATTTACTAACTAAAGCTGGGCATTTCATTCCCATGAAAGGAGAGGCTTCTGCAAGGAATCTGGCAAAAAGTTTTTTGCAAGAAGTGGTACGATTACATGGTCTACCAACACAAATTGTATCAGATCGAGGGTCTCAGTTCATTTCTAAGTTTTGGCGAGCTTTCTGTACAGAGTTGGGAATTGAGGTAAAGCTTTCTTCAGGTTATCATCCACAGACCAACGGCCAAACAGAGCGAGTAAATCAGGAGTTGGAAAAATATATTAGAGCTTTTTGGCAAGAAAGAGGAAGTTGGGTAGATCTTCTTTGGCTGGCAGAGTTTAGTTATAACAATTCTTTCAAGGATTCTACTAAGTATTCTCCATTATTTAGCAATTATGGTTTCCACCCATGATTTTTGAAAGAAGTGTTGCCATCTGAGTATTCCAATCCAGAGGTTGAGCAGCGATTGACTTGTATTAGAGATGGTTTAGTGAAAGCTAAAGAAACTTTGGAAAAAGTAAGCTAAGATTTAAGTCATTTGCTGATAAGAAACGTCGTAAAGCACCACATTATCAGGTGGGTCAAAAAGTTTGGCTGTCCACAAAAAACCTACGTTTAAAAGGAAGAACTAAATTTAGTCCGAGATTTATTCGTCCATTTGAAATAGAAAGAATAATAGATCCCGTAGCAATCAAACTGAAATTACCCGCAAGTATCAAAAGTCACCCTACATTTCATGTCAGCTTAGTGAAACCTTGTGTGTCAGGAACTAGATTGGGAAAACCACCACCAGCAGTTTACACAGAGGAGAATGACGAAGAGTTTGAAGTTAAGAAAATATTAGATTCCTGGATTGTTAGAGGTACCTTACAGTATCTTATTGACTAGAAGGGATACGGTCCTGAGGAAAGATCTTGGGAGGATCAAGTAGATGTACATGCCCCTCAATTGATAAAACAGTTTCACAAAAGGTTCCCTGCTAAGCCAGGCCCTGGGACAGGGCTTTGAAGAGGGGGGTACTGTTAGGACTGGCTGGGTTAGTAACAGGAAGAGTAACAAGATTAACATTGTGCCTTCAGAGCTGGCTGGGTTAGTTGTGCTGTCAGGACTGGCTGGGTTAGTAACAGGAAGAGTTTGTACATAGAATTAACATTGTGCTTGCCCAAGTTAGTTAAGCTCCTTAAGTAAGGCCTTTTCAGAGCTCAGAAAATCTACCAAAGAAGTAAGAATATCATTTGCTGATCCAGTTTGAACAAGAGGTCATCAGGTGGGTTCGTTCCTTTAAAGATTTTAAGATTGTCACAGTGAACTTTCATTTTCTTTAGAAGAAAACTTAAAGAGTTAACAAATTTCAAAGTCATTTGAGAAAAGAGACATTTCCAGTTAAAGTTATTATAAGGAAGACAAGCTTGAACAAGCTTGAAGATAGTGCGTAGGAGTTTAAAGTTAATTAACTGCGTGTAATGTTCTTCAAGACTGTTTAATGTGTGCGCGAGCTCGCAAGTCGTTGTTTACGTGTTTTTGAAAGCGCGCGGGTATTCAGAGCAATAGAGCGCGTGCCCAAATGAATTGAGCGAGCGAATTTTAGCGCGTGTACATTTTTAACGTGAAAGACGTTTCATGAGAAAGCGCGTGTTGTTTTGCGATAGAGCGCATGCCCAAAAGAATTGCGCGAGTGAATTTTAGCGCGTGTACATTTTTTACGTGAATGACGTCTCATGAGAAAGCGCGTGTTGGTTTGCGATAGAGCGCGAGTCCATTTTGATGAAGCGCGAGTTGTTTTAAACGCGTGAACTGTTTTACGTGAAACACGTTTCGTTTCTCCACGTGAGTTCGGTAGCGATAGAGCGCAAGTCCATTTTAACCAGCGGGTGTTATTTTTTATCGCGTGTGTATTTTAAACGCGAGGACAATTCTTCACGTCTTCTGATTTCACGTGTTTATCGCACACGCTATTTGAGGAAGAAACTATACGTTCTTTGTGTAAATAAAGAAACAATTCACACGCAGAAGGAAAGCAGTATTCCAGGAAGTTAAAGAATATTTTTTAATGTAATTTATGCAAATGGAATTCAATACTTCAGAGAAAGACTGCAATTTATGAAATCATTGAAAACTGCATAAGGTTAAAGAAACTTTGAAGCAAGAAGAATATCTAGTCCTGAAAAGGTGTTTGCAAAGGCCATCACTTTAGAATTCTAAAGAGACTTGAGTGGTTTGAACTATATGCACAACACACGATATATTAACAAGATATTCCACACAGATTAATAGCCTATAAGTCTTTTACTGAGGTTTAAGAGGTAAAGAGTTTAGAGTTTATTTAGAATAATTTTAGAAAAGAGGTTTTTTCTTATCATATAAGTAACCAGGTGTATTTGTTTACCACAGATACCAGAGCCTACCAGACGGTTGCAGGGCTGCAGTGTCTCTGTTGTTATTTTCTCCAAATTCCCCTTTCCCTTTCTTGGGGTTTTCAGCTCAGCTTATATTTAAGGGTTGAGAGGTGAACTCCTGGTGAGGGTCTGTGGGGCCAGCATCAGCTCCTGTGGAATTCAGTCAAGCCGGACCCTGACAACCAGCTAGTATGCGAATTCACCCTGTTTTTCATGTGTCACTTCTGAAACCAGTGGTACCCGGAACCCGACTACTCAAACCTCCAGAACCTATTCTAATAGATGGGGAGCCCGAATTCAAAGTGAAGAACATTTTAGACTCAAAAATGTTTAGGTCAAAACTGTTCTACCTAATTGGTTGGAAGGGGTACGGACCTCAGGAGAGGTCATGGGAACCCAGCGACCATGTGAATGCACCTCGATTAGTCAGGAAATTCCACCGACTCTTCCCAGACAAACCAAAACCCCCGGAGGGAACAACCTTGGGAGGGGCTTTGGGGGGGGAGTGCTGTCATGATGCCCGCTCCCGGGGAGCCGGTTCAAGCCCTGCGTCCCCGAAAGCGGACATCCAGTCCCCAAGGAAAGACCCAGCAACCCCATATAGGGGCCCTCTGCACAGGCGCCAGGCTCATTATGGGAGTGCTTGGGTGCACTTACCTGATGCAGACCCTGCTGCAGGATCCCGGCCTCCTTGAGGCCTGAAAGGAGCTACTTTACCTGTGGGACTAATTTACCATCCGGGCGTGGTCGGGGAAGGATACATACCTGATTGGAGGAAGGATACATACCTGGAACTTCTTCCAAGGCTATTTAAACCCCACCCGAACAGCCACACGTGCTTTGCGTTGTTCTGCATCTAGCAGCCGGACGCTCACCATGTCTGCTCCTGCATCCTGACTTCTGCCACGCCTGCCAGCATCCTGGATCACCTGCAAAGGAAGAGAAGAAGAGAACAGAAGAAGGAAAAGTCCTTACCTGTTAAAACCGCATCCCGGAGACATCTCGCCGACAATCCTGAAAAAGAAGACTTTTATTTAAAAGCTCATCGCGTCGATCGCTGCAGCGCCGCATTCCACTCACCTTTACAGGGCGCCTCCATGTTCAGCAGCGATCATCCGGATTCGCAGTCACGCCCCAGCGCCTAGGGAGAAAAAGGCAAGAACAAAAGGTGAGAGGGAGAAGGGAATAAGGAAAGCTAAATCTCCATGTTAAGACTTACCTGTTGATTCATTCGCTCTTCATTTCGGGTCCGCGCTGCATCCTGACATTTCCAGACCCTGGCCCCTAAGGGGAAAAAACGACATCAGCGTTAATGAGCGAATGAAAAGACATTACCAAAAAACGCTCATTAAAGACTTACCTGATTTCTACAAGGATTTCACCTCTCATCTCGGGTCGGTGCCTGTTCCCCGGCATTCCGTACCCCGGCCCCTATGGGGAAAAAGACACTAGCATTAGTACATTATTTTATTTTTTTATTTTTTTTATTGGTTTAGTTGATAAATCAATGTTTCAATATATATTTATATTTATAAATTTACAGAAAAAGAAAATTTCAAAGTTGTATAACAATTAAGAGTAAATTCATTACGCAAGTTGGTCCGCACAAAATAATCAACACAAATTGACATGCCCTCATGGTAGGTCATCAAAGTATAACACAACTAAAATTTCACTTCCTTTGTATAACGACCACTAAATTAAGTCTAGAATATTTAAAATTAAAATTAAAACATAAAAAAGCAGATAAGACAAAACGATATGTTAGGCTGTACGTAATTCAGACGATAGTCTGCCACGTTATTGGCAACATTTCCCTTAGGTTTAAAGCTTTGAGAAAATTCACAACCGCTAATTTTATCGTGGTTATCTGTGTGTTATAAATTCGATGTCAAAAGTCTTCGACTGTAAGAAATGTGCATGTCTCAAAGTGTTTTTTGAAATAGTCAATTCTCATGGATAATAATGCCTGGCGTTCTGCTATCAGATGATACATAGTCTCTGCATTTCCAGGTTTCTTACAAAATCTGCAATAGCTTTCAGATTTATCGATGGCATTCCACTTGGCTAAATTACTCCTGGTGTGCCACCAGTTCATTCTAAATCTCAAGAATGCATTTCTTGCCTCGGCACCAGGGAATTTTAGCAGATAGCTTTCACTAGTTCGAATTGTTTTTGGAATGATTCTATGGAGGACAGCATGATTGGTCTTTTGACAATCCTCATATGTCTTTATCCAATCCCATATAATGATTTTTTTCCTTCGCTCGTTCAGGGTTCGTAACTAGCAAGTCTACAGAAACCTCAGTTTTCAGCAAAAAAATTTCAACCTGTTGCCGCCATGCACTCATTGCTTTGTGGTCACTAGTTTTTATGTAGCTGGACAGGATTTGCATTAAAGAATTATCTTGTTTTGCCATAATGCATTTCCTATACAAGCTACATAATTTCCACATATACATGCAGTTTAATGATGAAATACCCAATTCATATCTCAATAGACACATCTGAGCAGCCATGGGTGTATGTAGAACCTTTTTCCAAAATTGGCCTTCCAATTTTTGCCAGAACATCTCGTCTCTCCAGATTTTGGTTTCTGCACCATAGAGTACAATTGCGACTACCCTTTGACAATAAAAGGTAAGTATCGGTTTTAGAGAAAAGGTACAAAATCTGTGATTTATAATAGAAGCCTGTGAAACATGCGTGCCAATTTTAATTTTCAGCTCATCAATATACGGAGCATCTGCTCTAGAGTCATTTATATTTAATCCCAAGTACTTATATTGTGTGATATTTCCCAATTTATTCATTCCTATAGATAGTGATAGACGAGATACCCTGGTTTTCTTATTGGGCACAATCTTGAGAATTTTTGTTTTCGAAACATTAATTACCAGTTCATTTTCATGTACAAATTTTCCTAACTGGTCCAATAGATTTTGCAGCCCGTTTGTAGTTTTAGCTAGAAGGACTAAATAGTCTGCATAGAACATCCAAGGTATGGGATAAATTCCAAGGCGTGGAGCATCAGACTGAATTGTGCGAAATTTCTTTACTACATCTGAAATGAAGTAATTAAATAAGGTTGATGCCAGCAGACAACCTTGCTTCAGACCCCTATATGTTTCAATTGGTCTAGATAATGTACCATCCATCGACAGACGGATTTGGATAGAGGTCCCCGTGTGAAACTGCATGATCCAATGTAATAAATGCTTTGGGCATGCATTTTATTTTAGTTTGTTATTCAAAAGAGTTCTTGATTCAGAGTCGAATGCAGTTTCAAAATCTACAAAAGCCATATAAAGAGGTTGATTTGCTTGTAATTCGTGCTGTTTTATGGCTTCAAGAGTACGCAAGTTTACTGATGTCCCTACACCCACAATAAAACCTGTTTGGTATGGGTCATTAAGATCCGCTTCTCTGGTCCATTTATTGAAATCTCGCAACACCAGACGAGCAAAGATTTTCCCAGGCGCATCTAAGAGCGCAATAGGTCTGTAGTTTTTTGGGTTCAATCTATCTCCTTTTTTTCTGAATGGGGACAATAATGGATTTTTGCCATGATGCAGGTATTCTTTTGCTAGCTATTACTTGTTTGAATATCACTCCTAGGATTATGGCCCATGTCTCCGGGTTAGATTTTAGCATTACATTGGATAGGCCATCTGGACCAGGCGCTTTAGATTTACTTAATTTTTTAATGTAAATTTCTATGTCCAGATTATCATATACAATGTCCTGTATTTCATCATAGCTATGCTCGTTTACTGTATCAGAGTAGTGGGTTTCAGCATACAGAGAGTTATAGTATTGGACCCAAATTTCTTCCGATACTGCATTTACTTGTCTTATAGATTGTTTAGAGGTGTACACAGTTTTGATTAGGCCCCAAACTAAAGCAGAGTTCTTAGAGGTGATGGAATGAAGCATGGTTTGAGCATCTTTTAACATCATTGCAGCTCTTCGTTGCTTCATCCAGTTCCTATAGCGATTTTTGTATTTGTAAATCATGAGGATCTTATCACTATTGTTTAATAGGGTGATATGTCGGATATCCCTCCCGAGTTCAGATTTCCTTAAACTAATTTCTTCATCATAAGAATGACAATGTTGTTTCTGAGGCTTGTTACACACACCATATGGTTTTTTAAATAACTGAAGGGTGCTAACATAATCTCCATTCATAAATTGTAAATTGGGTTTCAGAATATCATTTGGATATGATATTGCCACGAGTAGTTTGTTCAAGTTTTCAGGAGTCCATTTAAACTTGTGACCTTTGGTGGAGACTTCTATGTTGGTTATATGATTTGGTCCAGATCTCATAGCCAATTCACTCACTCTGGGCCATGTCATACAGAGAAGACTATGATCACTTTTTATTTGTTTAGATACCTCAAAAGAAGATATGGTAGAGAAGAATTTGCTATTGGTGTACACATAGTCAATGGTGGAGGTTAAAGAACCCTGTTGCCAAGTAATTCTAGCTGGAATATCACCCTGGACCGCACCATTTACCATAACAAAACCTCTCTCAGGCATCAAATGAGTCCACTTTTCTTTAGTTTCTCTCTTCTTCCCCCCCTGTCATTCATACAGTCCATATTCAGGTCACCTGCAATGACTATAGAGTTGATCAAGGGGTCATTATCAATTTTATCTAACACTGTATCAGATCTTTGAAAAATCGTTTTTCTGTGATGTCTAATGATTCCAGTAGATGTTTATACATGCTATAATATAGCTTTCAGCTGAAATACGAACCAGTTGCATATAGCTATTAAAGGAGGCCCAGGATTCAGTAAAAAGTCCGTTGGTTGATTTAACAGCAGTAAGAAGTCCAGCCTCGGGGCGGCCTCTCGCGGACTTAATAGCAGGTTCAAAGATGATGTAATGATTTTCCCATACGGGGGGGGGAGGTGAGCCAAGTCTCTTGTAACAGGACTATGTCATAAGCACCCAATATAGATTCTGAGGAGTTTGCAAGGTGCAGGTGGCCCCTAGTATTCCAGGATGCCAGCTTAAAAGTTGTTTCATTTCTCAATGTTGGAAGCTAGCATTTGCTATACAATTTGTTCTGAGGGTAAGTTGTGATAGTTTTCATCTCATTTGCACCTATTGTAGAAAATGTAATCGTCATAGGTTCAATGAGGGTTCCAGCAGGATGTACCTTGGGTTTTATGTTGTTTGTATTGGCGCTATTGTGAAGTAAGGGATAAATGTTGGCAACATTGGATGGTAAAGTACCATTCATTTTATTTTCTGCCATAGGATTGTCAAGCAAGAAGCCTAAATGATATACTTCACTACGTGCTTGCCAAATAGTATACTTTACAATTAGTACATTAATGCATGGACACAAGGGGAACCTCTTATCAAAAAACTTACCTGGGAGCCAAGCAAGTTTGGTTCTCACCAATCCGAAAATCCAGTGAAGTAACTGGATACCAACGCGCCCCTGCATCAGAAGCAGGATGGAGAGCTCGTCCTTCCAGACCCTAAGGTGAGACGCTACGGGGAATCACAGAAGGGTTTCGAGGAGGGTGAGAGGGGAAAGTGGGAGGCCGATTGCATTACCCCGCAGACAGTTAATCCCCTATTTTCGCCTACAGAAGGATACTTCTGCGAGCCAGACAAGCCAGATTTGGGGGCCCGGTCCGGTCCGTCTTCCGAACCCTGCGCATCACCTTAGAAGAGGTCACAGCAGCGCGAACCAGGCCAGCGCCTCCGTGGGAGTCAGGTGAGCGTTACAGTAGCCTTCTGGGAGGAGAGCGTCAAAAACTCATGACAGAGCTGGCCGTGAACCACGTCTCGGTGAGGGCGAGGATGTCGAGGTCTTCAAGGAGGTGGCAGATGTCAGAGGAGTGTTTGATGGCAGAGCAAGAGTTGAGGGTAGCTAAGCAGAGCTGGTTGCCACTTTTGAAGGTTTTCCGAGGAGGGGTACAGTAATGTGGTACGCCAGTCAGTGGTGGCAGAGGGGTCAGAGGGGATGCAGAAGAAGGAGTGGCAGGAGAAGGGAGGAAGTTGATGAGAGATGGAAGGCGCCTATCAAGATGGAGGAGGTTGGGCTGAGAGCCTTGGACCATGCAGTGCCATTTAGGTAGATATTAATGCTGGCCCTACAGGAAAGGAAGCATGCCAAAAGTACTTCCCAATGGGTGCCGCCATTAATGGGAGAGGAAGAGAAAGGGGAGAGCACTGAGACCAAATGGGGAATCCAAAGGTCCAGAGAGGGAACAACAAAGAGGATGCTGGTGACATTCTGCCTGGAAGAAGCGTTGACATAGGTGTCACTGATGGGCAGGCCTGGGCGTTTTCCTTCCAAACTTTGCAAGAGGGGTAGGTGATAGAGTAGCAGTTGGAGTAGATAGGGGGAGATTGAAAGCACAATGGAAGGAGGGGGCAGAGAGAAGGGGGGAGAGGCAGAGAGGGAGAACTGCAGTGCACAAGACCGAACTATAAAACAGAGCAGAGCAACAATCTAGAATCCGGTGTCCAGGACCAGGGAAAATCCGAGGGTTCAGAACAACAGAAAGCAAGCGACCTAGAAGCGAGTCTGGATCGAGGGGAGAGATCCTTGATAGCAGGATAGAAGGAACAAGCTTAATTTTCAAGCATAAAGCACATGCAATAACACTTACTTTCCTAGATAGAGGGAACAAGGCCGAAGGCGAACTACGACAATTAACCTAATGCCAGATATGGATTACATACAACAGCGATGTGCAGCAGACTGCAAGCCTAGCGAAAATGAGTAATAAAAGCAGGGGGACTTTTAAATAAGGAGCAGCACTGGCTGTTCACCCTGCCTGAACCTTCCTTACCTTGTTAGTCACTGCTGGATGATGACTGCGCTGCATGCTCCCATGGCAAGCACAGTCTGGAGATACTACCAAGGGAGCTGCTCTTTGCCTCGGGCCCATAGCTCTAGGGGGCTGCATAGGCAGGGGGCTTCCCTGTGTGCAAGACTTTTAAAGGGCAGACCACCAATCACGCTGCAGGGGTGTAGCGGGAGGCAGGGAGGACAAGCAGGAAGAGGATGGAGGGAGGCAGCATAAAGAGACTACAGGCCATGCCCAAAAAAATGAAATGCACTAAAACACAACAGAGGGGCCAAAATGAGAACTGAGCTCAGGAAGGGCACTCAACAGCTCCCACGGCAGAATTGAGTTCTTAACATTATAGATGTGGACATCTCAATGAGTGAGAACTTTATGCCTGATAAATGATAGATTAGGGCAGGTTTCGCAACCCTCAGGAAGAATTGCTTTAGAACAGGAAATCTCCCTCTGACAACAAGCCATTACAAATTCGGCATCACTGACATCTCTTCCTCTATCAAAGACAGATACTGTGCCTCACCTAACGAATTCCTCCTATTCCCTTGGGGCCCTTCACCTCCCAGATGATCCTCCCGGATAATACCACCCCCAGGGTTAGGATTAGGTAGAGGCTGCCTTCCCCTAGTCACCTGTGAGGAGGTTTTAGGTAGGGTTTTTGTGAGGACACCAGAGGATTCATCACAGTATGTTCATGGAATCTGAGGTAATACAATGGTGTAGGCTATGCACTGAAAATTCAGTATGAGCCCGATATTTCCTTGCACCGGGGAAGCTATATCCATTCTGACGATTCAATAGGTATCATCACTTCTCCCCTGGGGCCTACTCTTGAGGCTGGGGAGTTGAGGCTGCTATATTCCCCCTAGGGGTGGTTTAATGCGGGAGGACCTCATGGGGACGGACTCCCCTCCTGGGTTAAGGACGATCACCTGGGTAAAAGTTAGTACAACACCCTGAACCCAATGCTCTCAAGCCCGTTACCACATGTTCATCAACCCCCCCCGATAGCACTTCTATTTATTACTGTAACATTATACCAGTTCCTTCTACTGAGACAAAGAAGATTGCTAGCAATACCGATAGCATGACTAATTCTGGTATTAGCACAAAAAAGATCACCCAAAGCATGAGGATTACCAGCAAGGCCAGTATTGATACAAGGTGGACACCGGGAGCCATAAAGAATGGCACAAAGAAGATACAGGATTGGTATAGGCTTCAGCAGTGGAGTCGTCCTAAGAAACATATAAAAACAGACACAGGACATTGAGAAAGAGAGCTGCAAACCAGCACAAATGACAGTCCATCCGGGGAAATTCAAAGTAGATGCCGAGGATGCAGTGGGGAAGCCTAGAGCAGTCTGCTCCCAAAGGTTTCCCCCCACATATATGTCCTAATTGACCTTCTAAATTAGCTCAATTCTCCCGAGGTTAATTATGAAAAGGTCAATCAGTATACAACCCCCAAGAAGACAGAGGGAAGGGAGCCATTCCCCCGGGAACATTTGGAACTTTGTTGATACCAACATCCAGGGGAAGGAAGTCATTCCCCCTGGAACCAGCTTCAACATTACCAGAGAAGCCAGGGGAAGGAAGTCATTCCCCCTGGAACCAGCTTCAACATTACCAGAGAAGCCAGGGGAAGGAAGTCATTCCCCCTGGAACCAGCTTCAACATTACCAGAGAAGCCAGGGGAAGGAAGTCATTCCCCCTGGAACCAGCTTCAACATTACCAGAGAAGCCAGGGGAAGGGAGTCATTCCCCCTGGTATAGATTGGAGTACTGAAGTTATCCTCCGGGTGAAAGAACTTTACTTTTGATAAAGACTCTTTAGTTGTTGTGTAATGGACAGATGCATGATTTTGGATCAAGATGGTGGCTTTTTCAGTTTACAGACATTCTGAGAGATACTTTAGATTTTAGTTTGAGGCAGGGTAACCCCCCTTAGAGTTAGGGATATCTACGTTTTAATAAAAGTATTTGCCAACCACCATGACACCTCCTGCTCTGTTGCCTTCTGCTGCACCCTTACACCACCCTCTTTCATGGAGTGCAAGAAGATTTATTTTGGAATATGGGGCCCAGTTTCAATTCCCCACATGAAGCCTTTAAAGGTTTTACACATTTCCTTTTATAGTTTGCTGGGGAGAGACAGTGGGAGCAAGCTAAACAGGTAAGGCATTTTGGTTAGTATTGTAACACAGATTATTTTGATTTGGCTCCATGAGGTGATGTTTCATTTTTCCCCCATTTCATATCATCTGAGGTCATTTCTCTACTTTTAATTGTATGTTATTTTCCAGAAGGTAATATTTCTTGTGGTAAGGATTCCCCAGTACTTGAATCTGTCTCTAGCCCAGTAAAGTTTGCGGTCAGGGAATAGGTTTCAAGTACATCCTCATGACTGAAAACTGTTATCTTTGATATATTTACCTTAAAATTCAATAATTTGCCAAACATATTAAGGACTTCCAATAATTTAGGGTATAAGTGCTATGGGTCTGAAACAAGAACAAATCATTCACATAGAAAAATACCTTAGTGGTACAATTAACACATGTCATACCCTTAAGGTCCACATCTAATCTAACTGCTGCGGTTATTGGCTCCATGAAGAGATTAAAGAGAAAAAGGGATAGTGGAAAACCCTGACTGGTTCCACAATGAATCCCAAAGACCTTGAATGTCAGTTTATTCACTAGGATTTGTGCTTCTGCTTCACTATACAAGGTTCAAATGAGGCTCAGAAATGTCATGCAAAAACTCACTGTCCATAAGTCAGGGCAACCCTACAGACATGAACGTCATCAATAATTTCTCACATATTGTCATGGCTGTGTTGGTCTTTACCAAACCCTGTCTAGTTCTTGTGTATCAAGTTAGGCATTAGATGACTCATCAAAGCCAAAAGGCCTTTGCCAGAATCATAACAGAAGAGATATTTTTCTGTACTCGGTGCAATTGATATGCTCTCTCCCTGGTTTAGGAATTCGTGGATTCAGAGCCAAATGAATGGATTTTGGTAACGTGTTCCTTCTGATAATCTCTTCTGATAACCAATGGGACAGGCCGTAGCAGTTCGTAGAATGTGCAGTAAAATTACAGGCTTTGTTTGTTTTGCATACTCTTTGTTGCATCTGATATTGTACGCCCGACATGAATGTGAAAGCTTAATTTTATTCCCGATGTATGCCCTACGGGCCAAACCCATCTAGAAACTCTATCTCATCCACTTCTGCTCCCGAGTTTTCAGATCTATACAGGACCTCGCAATATTCACTCAAGGAGTTATTGCTGTCCTCAGTTTTTCAGAACCTCCCCATATCCTGGTATGATGGGTACTACATGGCTACTGTACTCGGTTTTCTTCAGGCTACTAGCTAGTCGGGTACCACCTTACCCCCTCCTCCCGTGTTCCCAGTATGCTTGCATGGTATTAAAAAAGGGCCAGTGGTTTAGACTCAGTTTTGCACTTCACACCACCACCTCTTTCTTCAGGTCTGCTATTGTCTTTCTCGGCCTCTCTTGGTCGACTTTCCAAGTTCTCCTCTTCCTTAGCCCATAACATCTTTTGGTGAGACATAAACCCCTAATGGTTACTTTTAGTACATGCCAGATGACAAAGTTATTCACGTTCCTGTCCAGCACTATCCGTAGGTCCCTCCTGAATATAATAGCCACCCCTATTGATTTCACATTAAAGCAGCATGAAATCTCTTTATTACAAGTTTCATTCAATAGGTATATTTGTCTTGCTCCAGGGGGTGCATCTCTTGTAAGAAGACAATATCAGCACTATTCCTATTGACACGCAGCCATACTTTTTCCTCTTTATCGGGCTATACAAAACATACAAATAATAAACAAAACACTTTTCATAGGATGAAATGTATTATTGCAATAACTTGCCATACCGCCACATTGAATAATCTATTTATAAAATATATATTTCTGTCAATTGTGCTTGGTAGGGTACAGGGCAAGGGATTACACAAAAGGTTATATGTATATTGTAGTGGCTCTTTGACCCAGCACTACCTTTAAAATGATTTCATATGCTGTGAAGGCACCATGAAGAAGGACACCTCCCCTTGCCTAAGTATTTGAAAGTTCTCCACAAACTTATGAAGGTTCCATTAACAAAAAATCTCAAAGTTCATCTGCTCCATTTCAAGGTGATACAGTTCAAAACCAATCCTTGGGGGTTCTCTTCCCCAAGCTTTAAGTTGCACAATCCAAACAAAAACGGTCTTGCGACTTTGTTCCCAAGAGAACAAGTGTAATACCACAAACCCCAGGATTCCCTCCCCATGACTTGACTTGCTTCAGTCTCTTCAAAAGTGTTGCAGTGGTTTTATTGGGCTTAATTGGGCTTACTTTATGGCGTTCTTTAGTTATCACCATTCAGGGCTCTCTGGTCTAGGTGCAGTTGTCAGACTGCATGGTCCACCCATCACAGGTCACGCAACAAGAATCCCTCAGTTCCTCAGCCCACAGACAAGTTTCTTGGCACTGGCTCCTGTGCACCAGGTTACCTTCACTTGACTCCTTCAATTGGCCTCTTGGCTTTAGGGTGTACTCTTATATTCCTCTGGCTTCTACTTCATTTTCTCGTGGCTCTGCCACCATGCATCACACACCCCTTGTCAAGTTGTATCTTTGCCACACTGCACTCAGTCATTACAGTGCATTGTTTATGCTTCCTTCAGGCGTTAATATATTCAGCTTTCAGGCTAAATGTAACTCTTGTGCAACATACATCCATTATAGTTAAGTTACAGTTCAAAGTTCAAAAGTGTTTTTTATATTGCTTAATTATATTCGGTTCGAACCCTAAACTTGTTTGCTCCAAAGCCAAACTATGAGTGAGTTCGATATTCAATGTATTTGTTTGCCTTGATGTTAGTTTTCATATAGTTCGGTATTCAATATGTGCTCAGTTGTTAAAGTTCATGGACCATTACTCACTGGATGTCCGTTAGCAGCTTCCCGACGCTGGAGCGTCCTTCTGACACTCACCAGCCTCCTTTGGGTTTGTCCGATGGTTCACGCAGTTTCCTTTCTGCTCCAGAAGCGGGGAAACCCGCCGGCACGAGTTTCACTCACTCCCTGCAAAGTTTCTCCTCCTACGCTTGTTCTCATACGCAGCCGCATCCTCTGGGGTTATGCGGTCTCCAGCAGCTCCTGTTCCTTGTGCCAAGCTTTGGAGACTCCCAGGCTAGGGGAAAACTACAAAGCCCTTTCACTTCTGGTCTCACAAATCGTCTGGGTCTTTTGCCGGCAGCTAGGTACTTCCTCCTAGACCACCACAGTTTTCTCCTCATATGAGTCTTTTGCTGCTCCTCTTTGCGGAGGTCTCCCGGTTGCTCCTTCTCCTTATACATGTGCAACCTCTTGACTGGCTGCAGGTGTGAAAACCCGATTGGCCCTGCCCGACCCCGATTAGAAGGACATTCCTGATTCTCACAGATCCTTACAGGCATCTTCTTCGTCCCAGTACCAAAGTGGTAAAAAGAGGTAATCTTCATCACTCTGTTGCCTCATCGTCATCTCAGTACTGTCAGGTGTTGCATGTGACAAAATGGGGGAAACTGGTTTGTAATATCCCATAAACATCAGGGAGGGTTAGGTTGACTGTCACAAGAGAAAGGGGGATACCATGTCTCATCCAAGGTACCCCACTCTCAATCCTCAAGGACCCTCCATTCAGGTGATTCTCCCTTACATTTTCACCCCCAGGGTCAGGATCCAAGCACGATGACCTTTCCCTAGCCACCTGCGTAGAGGATCCCAGGGGAGTAGAAGTGAGAATACCCTCAGGTTTCTCACAATGCAAACTCTAGAATGGGACTGTTAGGCGGCCAGATGTGGCCCAGTCTTAAATAGACTGCAAAGAGGGAATGTTTTTGGAGAACAAAATGGTAGAGTGCGCTGCTATGGATCTATGGACACATTCTATCATATGTTTGAAGCCTGGCACTCAAAAAGACAGGGGGAATAATTTAATATTCTGATAATATATTGCCAGAGAATGCTGCAACCACCCATCTCAGATTTCCTGGCCAAGGAAAAATATGTGTTATATGACTTACTTTGATGCTATGACATGCTTTATTCCTTGTACTGCACTCTATGCCAAAGTAAAGTCACCTCACAGGACCGAGGAGCATAGAGTTAATGCTCCAGGCTGCAAGCCAACATTGCCTCCAAGCTAGAACATAGTTTCTCACATTGTCTTTACATGTCTCATCAAATAAGTAAATATGTGCATTCATGCATTAGAATTTTGCTTAACAGTGCTACAGATGCAAACCTGTTAGTGCTACAGCAGTTATGTCCATCATTCCGGGAGAATATTTCCCATTTGTGCACATCACACAAACCTCTTCATCATGCTGAGAGAATGACCATGAATTCCTTATGCCTGCCACGTAATATTGAACATGCATACTTTTTACCAACTGCGTCACCCCCGGGATGGTCTGGGATAACTCAACGGATAGCTGACTGGTGCCTGCTGAATTCTATTGTACGGAACTGATCTCGGTTGAGGGTCCAGCCCCACCAATCGGAGAAAGTTCTACAAGTCGCTCTCCTTCACACTCCAGGTGAAGTAATCCATTTGGCTGATCGTACAAACATGGCGACTAATCAACATGAGACCTGACTGCCTACCTTGAGCCGGTCCAAAATGCAGGCAATTGCGTGGCAGTGGGTGCAAGGCAAAATGTTGCACTCTACAGAACAGCTAAATAAGGAAACACATACTTCCCTAAAATGCACACATGTGCAGCTATTCTCTGATAATGCACACTTCCCTGAGGAGTAACAACTCTATAACAGAAATAACCGAGTGCAGTGGGGCATCTTTTATACGCTACCTCATACTTAAACAGATGTTAAGTGTTTGTGCTCTGCTGTCATGCCATGTTATTCTAAGTTATGTTATATTACATAATTGTATTGAGGTATTTTGTTATGCTATTCTCCTGCATAGGATTGTGCTATACAATGCTACTTTATGCTATTTTGTTTTGTTGAGCTATTGTGGGTATTCTCACTCCTAGACCCCTTGGATCTTCTGCCCAGGTGGCCAGGTAAAGGGCATCGCTATTGGATCCAGACACTGGGGGCGGAGAAGCGAGGGAGGATCACCTGGGTGGAGGGGAATGAGAGTGGGGAGCCCTTGGATGAGACAGTGTATCCCCCTTTCCCTATTGATGATCAACCCAACGCCTCCCTGACCTTTATAAGCTATTATAAGCCATGTCTCCACAATTGAAACTTAGCAGTACTGGGACAAAGAAGAAGCAACTAAGAGCAATGAAGACTACACTCTTTTACCACTCGGTACTGGGATGAAGAAGATGCCTGTTAAGAGCAGTGAAGGTCAGACATGTCCCTTTAATTGTAGTCAGGCAGGGCTGATTGGACATTCACACCTGCAGCCTGTCAAGGAGCTGCAGGTGTATAAAAGGAGAACATCCCACGGAAGGTCGGTGTAAGCAGGAGGGAACTTGCTTTGGAAAACATGCCAAGACGTTAATGTCTGCAGAGAGGCGATCTACTGAAGCGTGGCGCAGGAGTGGGGTTCCATGAAATAATCTACACGTTGTGAAGGGAGCCGTGTGGAGAGGCTGTCCCTTTTCTTTGTGGTCAAAGTGCTCATTCCCCTGTTACAGGAGTGCCTGGGGGGCAGGAGTTGTACCCTGACATCACATGCAGAAGGCCATGCGAACCATGCTGCTGGGGAAAGCTTGAATGCAACTGGTGAGTTTCTA
The DNA here is from genome assembly GCF_040938575.1 of Ambystoma mexicanum. Classification (NCBI taxonomy): domain Eukaryota; kingdom Metazoa; phylum Chordata; class Amphibia; order Caudata; family Ambystomatidae; genus Ambystoma; species Ambystoma mexicanum. The sequence goes on along the minus strand of NC_090923.1, from coordinate 824,017,919 downwards.
ACCCGGTGCACGTGTGTTAGAACTCTTTTCATTCTGACGGAATACTTTGTATCAGAGCGGTCACATCTTGAAAGAAACACATTTTCAAAAGTCACTGAGAGCTGGCTCTACAATTAATGCAAAATGAAGCATTATTAAACCACGTGTTGAATTAAAAGTGTGTTCTGAATGCAACCCACCTTTATTGAATACTGAACTGAATGAAAACACTAGCAACTTTAAAACCACTATATGTTCAACTCTAAAGTGAAAACCAACCATGTGCTGAATCCTTAAATTAATGAAACTTTGAAATCATTGGCGCTTTAACACTCAAACCAAATGAAACTTTAAATTCAGGTAAAACCATTGTATGCTGCATTCTAAAAATCAATGCAACTTTAACCTTGAACCAAAGAAGGCACATGGAATGCTAAATTGTGTGAAAACTACAATACATGAAAACCAACAAATAAAAGAGGGTGCAAGTGTGATAAAGAACCCTAAACAAACATCAAGGATCATTTTGTGATACTGAAGTCGAGTCATGGGAAAGGGAACCCTGAGATCTGAAGTATTTACTTGAGGCTGGAGCCTCTAGTCCTTGGAGGTTTGGGAAGGGAACCTCATGTATTGGTTAAAACTGCATCACCTTGAACTTAAGAAAAGTATCTTTAAGACTTTTTGTTGGGACTATTTTATACTTGCAGAAGGGAGCTGCGGGCTGGAAGAAGCTCAGTGCTTTATGTTGGACACTTTATCTTTTGGTTGCTGACATCCCTACCCATTGATTAGTTGTGAGGGCAAGTATGGGTTGTGGACACAGACAGAGTCATAAATTGAACTCTTTGACTCAGACTTTCCTTAAGTTTCATTTAGGTAGGGAAATCCCACCTTAGCATAGGGCAAGTTAGGCATTTTTCCATCCTGACATTTAAGTTAATAAAAGTGTTTGTTTTGAATCGGTTGTCTGTGTCTTCCTTCATGATGTCTTCACACTATGCAGTTACATCATATTATTTCATTATGGTTTGCTGTTATCTGCTATGATATGATGCGCCATTGAATGTTGTCTGATTTGCTAAGTGCGTGGCCACAACATTTCATCCATCAGCACTAGATCTAGCTGTGAACTTCATCCCCACTGTATGTCCAGTGGTTGCTGCACATTCTTTTTTTGTTTTGCTTCTACTGTTCCACGTTTGATGTGTTTTGTTGTTAAATGTAAAGCGCCTTGGATTAAGGCGCTATATAAAACAATAAATACAAAATGTTTGAACTGGTGGGCTGTAAAAGTATTTGTCTAATATGCAGGAGCAACAGAGTGCAGAGAGACAGCCCGAACCAAACAAGAGATTTTCTGGGGGTTCTCCTCCCAAGAAAATGTTTAAAGTAATTGATTAAAAGATTGAATTTTATAGCACTTTGTGAAAAATTGGGTTAAAAGCCACAGTTTGAAATACATTTTGCATTGTAGCACATGAAAAACCCCAGTTTCTGTGCATCAAGGGTAAACAAAACATGATAAATGTTAGTGCCTGGCTAGACTGGCATACAATGAATGTAGGCCAGTGACAACACGAGTCATGTTTGCTTTAAACTTGACGCACAGTAACTGTGCATCAAGGGTGAAGCAAAGTTTCAAGTTACTATGTGGCTAGATTGGCCTACATCTAAGTATGCCTCATAATAACACTTCACTTACCATTTTTGTTTGACCCTTGATGTGCAGTATTGTGCATCACGGGTAAAGCAAAAAAGAATGCCATGGACCAGCAGCCCCCACCCCTAACTGCAAGGGGCCCGCTCACCCACAAAAACTCACCCACACACTATTCATACAACTCCTTGCATGTACGCATTAATGAAGACAAACAACATGCATATAATCCATACACATTACATTATTATTTTTATTTTTAAAACACTTTCCTTACCTGCATGTACTGTACCTGCCACACCGCCTGCGCTGCCATGGGGTGAACCGAATGGCCCAGACTCCCTCTCCACAAGGACTCTGCAACAAACAAAAATGTTTTTGCAAATAAAGCCCTCGGGGGACTGTGCAGCCTGCCACTAAGGGGAGAGGGTGGCACTCAGGCCACTCTATATGTCATAGGTAGTGAGAGAAAAGCCACGGGTTAAGTGTTTGAAGCAGGGTCTATGTATATAAATCGTAAGTCTTCTAATGGTGTCCTGACATAGTACTAGGGTGTTTCTGTCAAAGAGGCTTGCGGGTAGTGACGTGCCCACAAAGCCGAAGAGAGAAAAGTACACAAGAAGCAGGAGTACAAGGAGTCCTGCAGACAAGAAAGGATAGGCAACAAAGGCAGTGAATAGAAAGGGGCAGGGCGTACAAGTAAAACAAACACGTTAGGTTCTCTCTTGGGGTGTACGCAGAATGGGGGAAGGGTTTCCCACAGAACCAGGCAAACTCCAGCCTTCTGAGCCAGTTACTATTACAGGGTCCCACTATGAATGCTCATGGCAAGGAGCAGCAGCACCCTAAGGCACGAACAAGGTGACAATACTCACAAGGCTGAAGCCTGTACGGGTCCAGCAGGAACTGAACAATGACTGCCTCCTGAAACATGAACTGGTACAGCGTTAACAATGGCACAAGGTACAATACTGAAATGCGACAAAGGAAAGGGGGCAGAGATTGCCTGCTGGAAACCCATCAGCAAAACTCTGAACAAAGGAAATACACAAGGCACAAGTGAAGACAAGAACTCCAACAGAAATATCCTGGGAAAAGGGGAAGTCAAAGTGAGCGAGGTTCAGGACAGAAAACCGGAAGAAAGAAGAAACACAAGAAGACTAGCATCTAAGTGCTGGGGTAAGGAGACTGGAAACTGCAGACTGGCAACAAGGAACAGTAACTCTGTACTGGAATAACAAGGGTAGGAATGCAGAGAGAAAACAGAAACTGTGACTCTGAAGTGGGATAACAAGGGCAGGACTGAAGACCTATAACAAGGAAATGGCAGCTCTGAAGGGGGATAACCAGGGCAGGACTGAAGACTGATAACAAGGAAACTGTAGTTCTGAAGTGGGATAACAAGGGCAGGACTGAAGACTGATAACACTGGCAATGGGCACAGAGGCAATGTGCACAGAACAAGGACTCCGGAACATGAGCAGGTTCTGGAAACAACAGGTCACAGCAGAAATCCAAGGATCAAGGCAACAAAGGGCTGAAAGCGAGCTCAATGCAAGAGACCTGTGCTCCTTTAGGCAGCTGCTTAAATACTGACCAGCCCTGTGCGGAAGCAGGCTAATTAGCAGCACCTGGAGCAGCACACCTGAAGGGAATTGGCCTCCTCCCTCTCTGGTCCTGGAAAAGTGAAAACCACACTGATCTCTAAGGCTTCTTGGGATTGTAGTTGCAATACTGATGCATGGGAATGAGAACTGCCACAAGGTGCATATTGGGACATGTAGTTTGTGAAATTAAATAAGAAAGTTCCAAAGCCTTGCAAACGGAAAGTAAAGACAAAACTATGAATCAGTATTGTCCAGGGAGTATTATGGAGATGAATGAGTCCCAAATAGTCCACGATGGGTGCCAATTGGTGCGCCAGTGACACAGTTGTGACAGTTTATGCTCTTAATGAAATTATTTGGCCCTGCTTTAAAGAACAGATAGTGTCTAATGAGTGGGCATTCTTTAGCAATAGGATGTGAGGCCCGAACCAATGGATTTCTGTAGGTGTTACGGCACCTGATAAGGTAGCAGTTGTGTGGCTCTAAATAATGGACCTTGTTGTCTCTTCTTAGTTGCCTCTACTGCCCACCACCCTTGATCCGCAGAGCAGCACACTTCATTTGGCATGGGTGTGTTTGTAGTATGGAGCAGAGGGGTGTCTTTGTGTATGTGGGGCCGTGGGAGTGCAGTGGGGATTCTCCAGTGCTGTTTGTCTCCTCAAATTACAAAACTGAAGTAGCACCACGTCATGTGTGGTGCCATCACAGTCCTGGTTTTGCATATTGCATACTAGTACTTGTAGGCATTTGATTTCATTGGAGAAATTAAAACTCCACAATCCAAAACCAGGACTGGCTAAAGGTATCACACATGACATGTGATCACTTAACAGCCATTGGGCTTCATTTCTCCAAATTCAATTAGCCCCCTCCTCACAGTTTACGTCCCATTGAAGAGGCTTACTTTCAATGTCCCCATAATTAGCATGGAGACTGCCACAAATGTGCACTCCTACATGTACACAGTCCTCCTTCGTGCACATTTCCTTGCTTGCACCACAAAGCGCAATCAATGCACAGAAATCAGGGTGTGTGACGAATCGACAAAGTGGTCCAGGGGTGAATATTGTTTTTTTTTTTTTTAAATATTAAGATATATGGGTTGTACAAAGAAAACGATGATATGTTATGATATGATAGGTTATTTATGACGCACTTACTACCCAGAGGTTCCTAAGCACAGACATGGGGATTGAACCTGTGTTGCTCCGTGTCGTCTTGCTTCAAAGGCGAGCACATTGCCCCTGAGCTATCCTCCCGAGACAAATTATCTGTCCACAATTGTCATTCCTTATCAACAAATGAACATAGATCCGAAAAGAAAAGGGTAGGGAAAAAACAATACATTTAGAGTCAGAGATGCAATAATAGAGAATGCATGGGGGCTTCCAAGGTATTGAGAACGAGTTTCCATTATTAGCGCCATACTGCATTGCTCATCCTCCCAAAATCCAATTTATTTCCTCAATTTAAAGAACCTCCTTCAGGAAGTTGGCCAAGGCGTAAATTAATAGAAAATATTTTCCCATACAAATGGTTCTCTACCAATCTTCGATGGTATACAACTCTTTTGCCATTATCATTGTGCCCAAGTAATTCGTTCTTTGGCGTGAGAGGCCTGTGCAGCTCAGAACTATATGTTTCAAGGTTTCTGGGTGGTTGTTCTCTTGGCAGAATCTGCACGTAAGCTCTACTGGTGGAGTTGCAAATATTTTCAATGATTCCTGCATTGGTAGGATGTTCAGGCCGAATTTCAAAAAGACATTTCGATGAAATCGGCTCGGTAATTTTGTTAAATACTTCAGAAGGTCATTGTATGCTCTAGGTCCCATCCAGCATTTTGATGCAGCCTGTGTTGGTGTCTTGCTTGCTCTGTCTGGAGCCAGTCCTTTTGCTATAGCTTTCTCTTGGCTAGATCTGGGCTGGCGATCAAGGTCTCCTATGTGATTCCTATTAAGGTCATAGTTTCTTTGCACCTTTTCTTTTCCATTAGTAGGAGATCTCCAGCCACGTTATGATTTTTTATATAAGATACGGATCTGAGTTTTCAGGCATGATGCATTTTCTATGCAGTGCCAAGGTTTTCCATGCAGCTATTCCATGAATTGAAATTAGGGCCAGTTTGTGTCTTATAGCCGCAGGTGACACTCTTCTTGGTATTTTTAAGACCTGTCTCCAAAATAAGCCTTCTAATGTTGTCCAATTTCTCCATGGGAATGACGGTTGTTCCTCTGCCCGTATGCCAATATAGGCACCACTTTCATCTTGTAAAAGTCCTAGACTGGTCGAATTGTAAATGTGCCATATTTTTTAGCAATTGCCATGGCCTGGGCTGCAAGGGTTTTTACCTGTGACCTCAATTCTAGTTGTCTGGGCTTGTCTTCCATGCTTGGATTTATAAAGACTCCCAAATAGACAATCCCATTGACTACAGGGAGCTCAACATGGTTCAAAGTCCACTTGAACAGGTTCTTTGGTCTTCTCCTCGTTTGTTTTAAGATCATAATATAGGATTTTCCCCTTGTTGATTTGTAGTCCATTTTTAAGGACATATTACTGAAGGCTGGCCAATCTTCTCTGTAGTCCAATCAGTGTCTGGTCCATCAGCACCAGATCATCGGCATAGAGGGACCATGCTAAGGGGAATCCCCGGACCCTTTGGGGGGGCAGGGTGGGGGAAGCCCTGACGTTGTTCAAAGATTCATATAACTCTGAGAGGAAGAGGTTGAACAACTTTGGAGCTAGCGGGCAGCCTCGTTTTAATCCTCTCAGTGTGAGAATTTCCCTTGACAGCATAGCCTCCGAGTTCAGCCTTATCTGGACTTTGGTGGTCGTATAAAGTGCTCTTATTGCGCCCAATAGATGCAGAGAGCAATTCCAGTTTGCCATTTTCTACCATAGACGTTTCTAAACCATTAATCAGCCCGACACCTCTAATACACTTGAAGCGATCTGAACAGATTGGAATAACAAGCAAATTATAAACCTCCTTGTCCAATTTTGGTAATGTGGACGGAACAGCAACTTTATATCAGAAAGGTTGTGGATCGTTGGTTAGTTACAATACAGCAAACATACAATTATTACCCAATGATAAAAAGGGACTGTCCAGACAGGGTTATATAAAAATATCTTCTTTATTATTATCACAACAGTTATAGCAACAGTATGAAATACAACCCACCCTGTACAGGAATGCAGAGGACAGACAGTTTCAAAGAAGGAAAAGGGATGCACTCTGGATACTTACAGGAGGGTAGTGAGTTTGGTAAATAATCGGAACAGTTCAAGGATGCTAGGCTTCAGCACAAAGGGGCATTGGGTAGAATGTCTCTAGGGACCTTTGGAGAAGGACCAGGGGGACAGAACCAAAATGTACCTTGTGCTGTAGGTGTTCTTGGTACTCGAGTCCGTTTCAGGGCGCTTTGCAGCTTCTGTGACAGAGTTCAAGATGGGAGAGAGCTGTGGGTGTCAGGCGGTAAACATTTTGGCGAGCGAAGCTGGACAGCCAGCTGCATGCTGGCCTACATGGCGGCTCAGGGTCAGGAATCGTCGTTTCAGTGCTGTTCGGTGGTACTGACACACTAGTCGAGGCGTCTCAGAAGTATTTAAGTAACTGCGGCATAACACCTGTCAGCGTTGCAGTTGGTTGCAGCTCGAGGGACTCGAATGGTTAAAAAATTTCTTTTTAAGGCAGACATCGGTAGATGATCGTCTGTGCACTTCTCCTAGCTTCTTCAATGGGCTTGTGATGTCCTTTAAGGCGGACGGCCCAAAGCTGAGGAGTGTGTTGCAGGCAACTGACTTGTCCTGGGTTTCAGGTTCAGAGGCCTTCAGGCACTTCCCACCTAGGAAGCATGCAGCAGAGCCTAGCAGGGCATGCTGTATTCTGGCTTTGTACCAGTTCTGGAGCTGCTGGAGGCTCTTCTGGATTCGGTACCTCCCTCTGTTCCCTGGGCGATGTTTAGGGCAGGGATCTTGCTTCCCTCCTGGAGGTCCTGGCCTTCTTTCAGTGGCGTAAGATGTAAGGCAGACTGTACCTTCAGCCAGGGTCCAGTTATTTTTTCTGCTCCTTGCAAAGTCTTCAAATGATCTGCAAAAAGAGGGGATAGGCCCTATTTTAAAGCCAAATGAACCACAGGCTATTGGTTGCAAGCTAAGCCTACCTTAATGAACCAATCCTGGGTACCCAACAACAATCTCCTACATGCATGAGGTCCTAACCAGAGTGCTTTGCCACAGTAAAGGGAGTGAAAACATGTAATACTAAGTCCCACCCATCTTCCTGTCTGTTGTAGATCAAAGGGTGCCTCTGTGGTTCCTGATTAAAGCGGCAGGTCTCCCTTGAAGCTGCGGCGAGACCAGACTTTCTGGCTCCGTCAAACCACATATTCGTATCTTCTGAATGGGGTCCCTCTGCGGGGATGACTACTGTTAAGTACGCAGTCCCAGACATGACATTTCACTGTCAATCAATACGGAGCTGGCATCAGGTTGACACAGTTGCATATGAAAGGTTGTTGGGGTTTCCCCGTTTCCTTTGTTAGCCTCTGTAGCCAGGCACCATGTGGGCCTGTTTGAATTACTTTCTGGTTAGTATGCAGATTGCTACCGCCAGCTACAGGGCCCACAAAAAGGACAGGGCGGATCCATGGAGCCTTTGTTAGTGAATTAGGCTGGGCATGGCCAAGGAAAGGTTTGGCCCGCCCCCTCCTGGAGATGCGTTATGTACTCCTCCTGTCATATCCCAACTAAATATGACAGGGAGGGACTGCGCCTGTAGGCTGTGTCCACCCAGAGTACACAGGTCTATGTGTTGGTCATGCAGTGAGCATAGGAAAATGTGTGTGGATTAGCTCCACACATTTGCCGGAGGTTGATCTACCATCATTCAATTTCATTTAAAATGTAAAAAAGCCTAGGCGAGCGCACACCCATCGTGTGGATGGTCTACTTTCTCACAGGTTGGACCAGGGTCTTCATGCATTGTTTGAACTCGATAGTGCAAAAAAGTAAATGTGATGTGCATGCGTGGCACGAGGCAATGGATTCCTGTGTAATGTTCCATCTTTTAACATGTCCATGTGCAAAAAAGCCATCCAGTCCTGATTTTGTTCATTTGACTTCTGGGACTTTTTTTGTTCTAATTTTACATTTAGGAAAACTACAAATCCCAGAAAAAAAAATGAACAGATTGGATGGCACTCTCACCTATGGCAAGATGAAACTTGAGAGGTATGGGAATTCAATGCATTTCACTGGACAAAATGAGTTCGGTTTTGAATGATGGAATGGAGGTGGGGGTTGGGGATCAAATCAGTGATTTCAATAGGTTTTCTGGTCCACCCTGCAAAACAATTGAAATGACGTGGTTTGAAGAAAAAAAATAAAAAGGAAGAAAAAAAAACACTAATATTTGATACATGCTTTTTACACGTTTGTTATGAACTTGCTTGTTGTCATGCCTGCGCCATGGGCGCATACATTGGCGCTCAATATGGACTAATTGTTATTCATTTATCTGCGGAGAACTCTTGGATCAACCGTTGTTCACTTTTTGGACCTTGTTTCCCATTTGCAAGACTTTGGTGCTTTTTTTATTTTTCCCAACAAACTACACTTACCACAATGCACTTGGCTACAACTATCTATTCCTGGACATTCCTATTCATCATCATCGGAACTACAATCCCCAGAAGCCCTAGGGATCAGCTCTGCTTCCACCAGCTCAGGAACAGAGAGGGAGGAGGCAGATTGTATGCAGGTGTGCTGATCCAGGTGCGACCAATAAGCCTGCCTCTGTGCTGGGCAGGGCGGTATAAAAGCTGCTGCCTGCAGGGGCTCAGTCTCTTGCATTAAGAGTCCTTCCAGCACCTTTTTGCTTCGAGCTACGAATTTGTGTATGCTGTTCCTGCTTACACCTGCTTTTGATCCAGTGCCCTGCCGGGCTTTCTGCATTGCAGCCGATCACGCTCTGCTGCCTTCTACCTTCCGCCCTGGCCCTTCCGGGCTCCAGCCTTGCAGCCGATCAAGCTCTGCTGCCTTCTACCTTCCGCCCTGGCCCTTCTGGGCTCCCTGTCTCAGCCCTGCTCCTCTGGGCGTCCTGCCTTGCAGCCTGCTACACCCTGCTGCCTACAACCCTAGCCTTTTGGGCTCTCTGCCTCAGCCCTGCTCCTCTGGGCATCCTTCCTTGCAGCCTGCTACACCCTGCTGCCTATAGCCCTAGCCTTTTGGGCTCCCTGCCTCAGCCCTGCTCCTCTGGGCGTCCTGCCTTGCAGCCTGTTTCACTCCGCTGCCTACAGCCCTTTTCCTTTGGGCTCCCTTCCTTACAGCCCTGTTCCTTTGGGCTTGCTCCTTGCTGTCCTGCTCCTCTGAGCTCTCTACCTTGCACCCTACAGTCCTCTGCAATCCACAACAGTTTACCTGCATTTATTACTTTCAGTTATTGCAGTCCCCCTGTTTACTGACTGCTGCTCCCTTGCTTTCTTTCTCGTTTTCAACCCTCAGTTCTTTATCCCTGTCCAATTCAGTTATACTGCTTTCCTTTCATGTCCTTCTGCTAGTTTGCTCATCAACTTCCCTATTCCTGGATTTGTCTGTTATTGTCTTCTCTTGTATCGTTTGTAGACCCCTTTGTACAGGGCCTGTCTGTTGGTTTCCGGCAAGCAACCTCTCCCCCTTCCCTTGTCTAGTTTCTGTGTTACAGACACCCACAGCTGTTGTTCCCAGCCATGAGCAAACAGCGTGGGCCTCTGTTATAGCAAACTGTGCAGAAGGCTAGAGTTTTTCCTAAGGTCCGTGGAACACTCTTCCCCATATCTGTGAAGGCGAGCGTCCCCAGACAGCACGACCCTCCCTGCAATGAGAGGCAAGAATGAACTCTCCCACAAATGGGAATAAGGCTAAGACCAAGTGCGGGTGAGCTTAAGGGAAGCTTTATCTAAGTCAAAATAGGGCATGCAAAGAACTCTGCAAACTCCGAGAGCGCTCTGTCTGTCAATAGCAAAGACAGGCGTTTTTATTTACAAAAAGTGTCATAGGCACCTACACACTATAGGGGGCACATGTACATGGGGATTGGGTGGCGTTGACTAGCTATATGTGCAGCCGTGATGCGTCTCTCCGTGGTTGGTGGACACCGCCGGGTGCCAAAGTGGGGTGGGCAGGTCAGCTGGGCTCATCCGGGAGGCGCTGTCCGGTCAGGCATGGTCAGTGTCATTGATGGACGTCTTTCTTGGCTTTCTGCCCTAAAGGCCAGGCACATCCCATTCATTCAATGCTGCAATGTCAGTTGTCCTGTAAATCCTACAATAGGTTATTCTACAGGTTAATATAACACAGGAGGAATGCGCATTAGGTGGGATACTTTGGCGATACATCAATACATGGTTGCTGTTATCCTGTTTACTAGGTATCATAGGCCACGGGGTCGGGTCCCAGGGCATGGGGTAAGCTGTCCAGGCTTTGGGTCTCGTTAGAAGTCATGACGGATGCTTTTACACAATGTTGGTGCAATATTAGGTGTCTTCTTTTACAAGCGTCATTAATCTGGGGTGAACTGATGGGTCGTGGGACCTATGAGGGGGCGCCTCTGGTTATGGCCGGATTTTGCTGCTGGGCTGTAAATAATTCAGGTGGCTGTTCATGGCCATGTGAGCTGCGGGGGAATCATGAATTCCTGAAACGGCTCCAGCCGAATTGGGGGAGGTGAGGCGGTGTCGCTCTGGCCTTTGCTTTCTCTGGCAGGCTTCAATGGGAAGGGAGGAGAGGTGGCCTTGGATATGCCCACAATGATAGTCTTCTAGCAAGCTGCAAACTGTAAAACGAAGGGATTCACATTATATAAAATGGCTAAGGGGTCACACATCTATAGCATTTACAGCAGTATATATTAATTTCAGAATTTGTTAACTATATCTACAACTCCATTAGTCACTATAGGGTAAGTATTTGCAATATTTGCAGTTTTAGCATCACACTGTAAACATGATACGCGAGGTAGCATTAGGGTTGGTGGAGCACGCAGGAGCAACAGACCAACATGGTTGACAGCAGTAATACACATTAAACTTGTACATTTGCACTTGATGGCATTCTATGTATCTTATTTACATGAGCTCACAATACTGTCGCACGTGTGTTCCTTTGCACTCTAGCAGCATCAGGGTAGTCATGACATAAGGACTTGGTATCATTCACTTTACATTACCCCTAGAGAGGCACATAGTAGGAGGCCGGGGACCCAGAGTGTATTGTGCATACTGAGGGGGTTTGGGTGCTGTGACCATGTGGTCGCACAATGACACATTCTTCGGTTCGTACAGGGTTTGTAGATTTTTGACACGGAAGTCGTGCACGAGGGTTATCATTGAAATGCAATATATATGCATATATGTATTGAGCAGTTTCCTGGTGTGGGATTAAGGCTTTTGTTTCATCGAGGGCGGCTTACAGTTATTTTCCAAGCCAGCCCCGCTGCCCGGGTCACGCTGAGGATAATGATGCACTGCGGAAGGTGAAAGATACAGTGTTTGCTCTAACACTAGCTCATGTCCGACTGGTCGTGGAAACGGGCTTTCAGCGGATCTGCCAGGGAGCGGAGGCAACAGGGTAGACGAGGACTCTCTAAAGGTGGGGGCCGTGCTGCAGCACACAAGGAGTCATGTCTTAAGATGGCGTTCTGGTTTTCAAAATGGTTTCCTGGGCCTAGCCTAATACAGTATGTTTAGTCGATGTGTCGGCCAGTGGTCCACCCACCACCTGGGCCCTGGTGGCAGGGGGGCCCCTGATGAGTCATGGACATCACAAGGAGGGGACTGCAGGGGACGGGGGTGTCTCTTTGACCTGTCCTCCCATACATTTCCCCCCTTTCGTTACTAAAGTAACTAAAGTAACAAATACCGTAACTCCCCCAACCGCTCACATTCTTTTTCATCAGCCACAGCCTCATCCCACGCCGGGGTGCCCTTTATTGGCATCCAAGCCCTGCACACCCCCCTCAGGCTTTCCCCCCTTCTAGCATATTCGTCTGGGGTACAAGTTAGATATATACAATCCCTAGTTCCCTCCAAATCTACCCACACCTCCTCGTACCATTCCAGTTCCCGGGGCTCTCTAATTGTTGTGTGCCATAATCTATCTACTATATCCCCATTGCGGTATACCGGCACTATCTGGTATTTAGGCCCCGGCTCTTCACCTGTTTGCACTTGAGCTTCCTGCATAGCTTGCACTGTTGTGCCTCGAGCATTGCCCATTGTCACCTTCATCAATGTACCATTTGGTACTGCGCCTGCACAGCATCGAAGGCCCATCTGGCACACACAAACAATTAGAAGTAAAAACACTACTGTTGGCATTAGTAGTTCCCAGCCATGATGGGACCCAGGAGAAGAGGTTATCGAACCACGTGCTTGCTTCTGTCCCGCCTTCTGTTTTCATTCTTTCTCCTAGGTTGTGCACTGCTGCGATCACGTGGGACAATGTACCATTATTAGCGTCTTCAGAAGGTACGAAAGTGCAGCATGTACTTCCAATTTTTCGGCAAACACCTCCGTCCATTGCTGTTAATAGGTCCAGGACATACCTATTTTGCATTGTCATTAGCCGCAGGGCTCTCAATTCTACCTTGATCACGTTGAAACCTTCCTCTGTATCGTTTGCCAACTGAATCAGCTCCCAGCGTGTTATTTGGAGCCACTTAGCATTTGCCCGTGCCTGGATGCTTGGAATGAGTGATGCGAAGAAGGTCTCTGCAGAGCTAAACAATCGATATCTGTCTGGGATCTGTGTCAATAGCTCTGAGGATGCCTTGGATATGTAGTTAGACGATCGTCTGTTTCGGGACAGCATTTCCTCCTTGTTGCCAGAGGACAAAACATGCATCTGCGGTTCTTCTGCCGGTATGGCTTTATTTTCACGGGGCGCTTCTTGCCCCTTCCTGCCCCCGCTGATGTGGCTCTCTGGTATCACCATTAGCGCTGAATGTAGTGTGGCCAGTGAGCAACTGCCGCTCCATGATTGCGGGAGATGCAAGTATGCCTGGCGGCCACACACCCAGTAGGTGTCCATGAGTGCTGCTGTCCCCTTCCTCATGTCTGGGATTGTGAGAGTCCTGTTGCAATCTTTGTTTACCCCCATTGCAGTCTTTCCTTCCCCCTGGAAACATAGTTCATATATTATTTCTTTCTGCAGTTTGAACGGTTTTTCAATGGCAGTCACCCACGTTAACTTTGGGATGTGCTCTTTCCAGATGGGTGTACATGTTCTTTCGATCCACTGCATTTTTTCAGGTGACACTCCCCGCAGTGCCTCCGCTTTACATGTAACTTCTTCATCTTTCCATCGGTTGTCTGCGAATAATGTCCCTTTTATTACGAAAAATGGTTCTTTCAGGCATATTACTCCTCTTTCGGGTAGCATGTTTTCTCGTTCTGTAGCATGCTAAAAGCTATTTCGTGTGCCTGAAAGGTGTTCTTAATTCTGCACAGTGTAAGATGAAGGAGACATTTGGCATTTATCAGAGGCAATTCTTTTGGTAGCAACACCTTGGGTGTTCCTGAGGCATGGGGGATAAGAGAGCAGACATAGCAGCTTTCATTTGTTGTTTGTTTTGCAGTCGCGCTCATGTCTGCATACCATTTATTAGTCTGGTGAGGGTTCCTTGGGTCTTCCATCTGATCTAAGCCCGGACCATAGTACTCGTCATACTTCCTACTTCCCACCTCCCTTTTCTTCCTATTCCTTCTAAGATATCTCGCAGCTTCATGGGCGATGTGTGCTCTATAACCCCCTTTTCCTGCATCCCCTTCTGTCCATTCATCATACAGAGATGCAAACTTTTCTGCCATCTTTGTGTTCTCTTCGGTTGTTCTATGATGTAAGGTACTGGCTGCTGTAGGGGTGGTTACTTGTGTGGGTGGGGTAGTGGGGGTATTATAAAGCCACGATATGACAGAAGGGTTGCGGTCATTTAGACTGAGGGCATTGTAGTTGGAGACATTTGGCAGGGGACTTATGCTAGCATTTATTTCAGCACTGCTTTTCTTGGAATGGTTGGTTGTTTTGGGCGGTTTCGTGTTATACCCCCACACAAGCTGGTATCCGTTCCATACCAAAAAATCACCTTCTTTTGCATTTTCAGTTGTTATATTTTCCTTTACAATATTACTTCTGTTCCCCCATCCCCCTCATTCATCTCGACAGAGATGAATGCTATGAACCAATATGTGCTTATACCAAACAGTATCACAAAAAATAATACAATACACACAGTCAATCCACATTCATACGAATATCTAAAACTTTCTACTATAGCATTTCTATATCTCGTTATTCTATTGCTCTCCGTTGCGGGCTGCTCGTTTGTTGCCATCGTTGTTCCTATTTGAAACATAAAAGTGCATTAAGTATATACATGTAAACATTTTCATTTTGTACAGTAGCCACCATACAATTATAATATGAGATAGAGGGAGAGTGTCAGATATCCTGAAGCACGGTTCCGTGTTGACCCGTCGTGAAGAATATATTTCTTCCTACCAATGTGATTCTCAGGAGTACGAAAGGACAGGCTGAGAAACTAATTGATCGGAAGATGGTGTAGAGTCGTTGGGATCGGTAGAGTTGAGCGGACCGCAAACTTCACGATAGATGGAGAATCCAGGTTCCTTTCAACGACTGCAGAATATTACACTGATTAACAATCAAATAAACCCCTTTCTGGATAAACGTTAAACAAATAGTTAACAGACTAACCTGCAGAAAACGGGTTTTAACCAGAAGTGTTTCATGCAAGAATGTCCTCAATACTGGGGAAATCTGGAGACCATAAGAAGAGAAAAATACAATCAGTACCAGATAGTGAGTTTGTAGAGAATGGTAAGGAAAGTTAAGTTTCTTACCCTGGTTTCCCTGGAAGTGGTCGTCTCTGGCAAGTCTCCTTCTCCTTTTCTGTACGAACTGTGTGATGGTATCTGCCCCCTGTCCGACGAACCAAATAATCCAGTGATGCAAGGAAGTCACTAGTCCAGCAACAACCTATTCCCGCCGGCACGAGGACGCCTAAAAGGTGCTCAGGAAGTCTCTAGTCCAGCACCTAGCCTATTCCCGCCGGCACGAGGACGCCTACAGCACCCTGGAGGAAAGGACAGGGAAGGAATAGGAGGGGAAGAGGAAGGAAGGAAAGAAAGAAGGTAAGAGGTCTCCCAACCTTCAAGGTCCAAAATCAACTTAACCAAACCACTAGGCAAGAATAACCAAAAAACAATCCGAGGTCAAAATACTAGAACAGGTAAGGGCAATCCGTGAGCATATCCAATAAACGTAATCCGAGATCAAAAAACACCAAAAATTTCCAAGCGAGAAGAGCCGCTGTCAATATGGGATCAGAAGCAGCGAGAAGTGGGCGCCGGATCATTAAGTACCTGAACTACCGGCAACAAGATGGTCACGTGACCCAGTACGTTTTCTGTCACGTGGAAGACGCCGCGCCAACTGACGTAACCTCCATGGTAACTTCCACGTGAGGCGTCGGGAACTACGTTCCCGACGAAAATGTCTACCGCGAGTAGAGCGTGGATAATGCAAGCCCGCCTCCTGTCTGATGTTCGAACGCGACAGGCGCTTTTGGCTACGAGAAGACAAGAGAACCGAAGGGGTATCACAAGACCTGAAGCGTTTTCTGACAGTATCCTCCCCCAAAGGACCCCCATGCCCCCGTGAGGCCAGAAACTGGGATACCAACAACGGGGCATGCACATTCTGCTCTGGTTCCCATGTCCGATCCTCCGGACCGTAACCTTTCCAATCCACTAAGAAATACCTGATACCACGAGAAACCTTAGAATCAAGAATGGAATTGACTTCATACTCCTCTACCCCTTGAACCAATATCGGAGATGGAGAAGCCACTACCCTGGTACTGTCCACACAAGGCTTAACCATGGACACATGAAAGACCGGATGTATCTTCCAAGAGCACGGCAAATCTAACTTGACTACCAATGGACTCAAGACATCCTTTACAACATAAGGACCGACAAAACGTGGCAACAAGCATCGTCGTCCTGGAATGCGTAAATTCTTTGTGGACAACCATACCCGCGAACCTGGAACGTAATTGGGTGCAGGACGGCGATTCCGATCAGCGTACTTCTTTGCCTGCTCTTGAGCTTGTTTCAGATGTTCCAGCACCCTATCACGGACCAGAGACAGATCCTTGATACAAGACTGAACTGCCGGGCAATCCGCAGGTAGTTTCCAATCAAGAGGTAGGGTGCGTGGGTGTTGCCCATATAAGGCATAAAATGGCGATGTTCCCGTAGATGAATGGCTGGAATTATTATAAGCGAATTCCGCTAATGGAAGAACGGCTAACCAGGATTCCTGATGTTGAAGGATGAGACACCTGAGATACTGCTCCATAGTAGCGTTCACCCGCTCTGTTTGACCATCCGTCTGGGGATGGAATGCTGTGGAACACCGTTCATCCACCCCTAAAGAGAACATCAGATGCCTCCAGAAACGTGACGTAAACTGGGACCCTCTGTCAGAAACCACAATCTCAGGTAACCCAAAAAACCTGAAGACATGTCGCAAGAACAGCTCCGCCAGCTTAGCAGCTGATGGCAAACCTTGGCAGGGAACAAATAGAGACATTTTAGAAAAGCTGTCAACCACCACCCATATAGTATCAAAACCGTCGATCAAAGGCAACTCCACCACAAAATCCATGGTAATCATCGCCCATGGTCTGGCCGGCACTGGTAATGGCTGTAGTAACCCCATAGGTTTCGCCGAATGGGATTTACATTGGGCACAAACGGCACAGGTCGAGATATACTGCGAGACGTCTCTTCGCATAGAGGGCCACCAACACCAGCGTTTGAGGAGTTCGAGGGTTTTCTGTGTACCAGGGTGCGCTGCGATAGCAGCGTCATGACATAAGGAAATAGCAGCACACCGGGTATCCTGATCAGGCATAAAGACACGACCCTGGACATAAGGAAGACCATGCAAAATATCCATGTTATATTCTGCCAATTCTGCGGGCTCTTTATCAACCCAGGTCTGAAGCGTTGACTTCAAAGTGGGTTGTAGAACACAACTACAAACCACTTGTGTTGGTAATAACAATGACCCATCCTGTGGACGTGAAACATCATTCCCCAAGCTTCTGGATAGAGCGTCAGCCTTGGAATTTAGAACACCTGGGCGATAAGTCAACGTAAAGTTGTACATAGAAAAGAATTCATGCCAGCGGGCATGTCTCGCAGTGGTGCACGTCAAGGACTGCAAGGCCAACAGGTTTCTGTGGTCAGTAAAGACCTGGACCGGTACTTCCGTACCAAGAAGATGATGTCGCCAGACCATGAATGCGTCCCTAACAGCCAACAATTCCCGTTCCGTTACGGTATAATTGCGCTCATAGGGCGTTAACTTGCGTGAATGATAGGCGACTGGATGTAATTCCCCGGTATCAGCACATGTCTGGGACAGGATGGCTCCTACCGCGACATCCGAAGCATCAGCTTCGACGACGAAAGGACGTTTGACATTTGGATGCAGCAAAACAGGAGCTGTAGTGAATGCGGCCTTTAAAGACTCAAACGCTATTTGGGCGTTATCGTTCCATAGATAAGGTTTCTTGTTACTGGTCAATTCGGTGAGGGGTGCAGCAATAGAAGAGAACTGTCTGATGAACCGCCTGTAAAAGTTAGAAAACCCCAGAAACGATTGCAACTCTTTCCTTGAAGTTGGTACAGGCCAGTTTAAGACCGCTTTTACCTTACTACTACTCATCTGCACTCCTTTGTTGGTGATGTCATATCCAAGGAACTCGACCTGATTTGCATGGAATACACATTTTTCTAACTTGACAAAAAGGTGATGCTCCCGCAAGCGTTGTAAGACTTCTGAAACATGACGTACATGATCTTCCATAGACGGAGAATAGATGAGTATATCATCTAGATAGACGATAACGAACCTGTCGATCATGTCACGCAGAACGTCGTTGATGAAATTCTGGAATGTGGCCGGGGCATTGCAAAGCCCGAATGGCATCACCAAATACTCGAATAGGCCATATCGGGTCTTGAAGGCGGTTTTCCATTCATCCCCTCGACGAATCCGGACCAAGTTGTAAGCACCCCTTAGATCCAATTTGGTGAAGAATTCTGAAGACCCTAACTGATCCAGTAAGACAGAAATCAGCGGAATCGGGTACTGATTTCGGATAGTACCTGCATTGAGCTCCCGATAATCAATACAAGGTCTTAAGTCACCCTCCTTCTTGGGTACAAAGAATAGCGGTGAAGCAAATGGAGATTGAGAAGGCCGAATAAAACCTAACTCAATGGCTTTATCCAAATATTCCTTAAGGACGACTTCTTCCTTTTGGGTAAGGGAATAAATACGTCCCGATGGTGTCTTAACATCTGGTTTGAGAACAATTGGGCAATCGTAGGGCCGATGAGGCGGCAGAATCTCCGCTTTCCCTTTGTCAAAAACATCCTTATAACTTGTGTATTCGACAGGCAATACGGTGTTAACAACTGCTCCAATGGTAACCACAGAGTCCAACAAAGCCCGACTAGGAGCTTCAGGTGCTTCATACATAGACTCTACTGAATTGCATGATCGAAGACATTGCTGAGAACTGAAAGCGATAGCCCCGGTCTCCCAGTTAATGACCGGATTATGAAGCTTGAGCCATGGTAAACCCAGGATTAGTTTATATTGCGGTGCCATAATGACGTCAAATGTGATGGTTTCCGAATGCTCAACACCAATGGTTAACAGTAACGGAATGGTATGTTCAGTAACAAGCCCAGAAAGAAGGGTTGATCCGTCAACGGCATTGACTACCTCAGGAACACTCTTTGACAATAAGGGAATACCCCATTTCCGAACATATTGGGCATCAATGTAGTTACCAGTTGCCCCAGAGTCAAGAACAGCTACAGAACTCCAAGGCGTGACCTGGTCATAACTCAACATAACGTCAATATAAAAGGGTGTGGACAGCAAGGAACCCTGCATGGAAGAGCTCGGCGTAGGGGTTCCTTCTACGACCGGGCCTTGGCGTTTCCCGACTTGCGGGGTCTCTTTGGGCATGCACTGAGTAGATGATTAGCGGAACCGCAATAAAAGCACAAATTGTTCCGTCTGCGATGTTCTCTTTCTTCCGATGTTAACGGGCCCCTTACTGCCCCGATTTGCATAGGTTCGTCACCGCCAGAAACAGGAATTGGGGAAACGGTAGTATTGACCGGAATTACTCTCTTCTCCCCTTTTCTTTCGGCGCGTCGGGCATCAATCTGAAGTACTAGGTCCAAGAAATCAGGAAAGGACGTAGGAACCACCGGAACCGTGGCTATAGTATCTTTCAATGAGTCCGACAATCCTTTATAAAATAGGGCTGCCTTTTTATCTTCCGGCCAACCAGTTTCAGCAACCAACTGATTAAACTTAGCCAAATATGACAACAAAGGAGTATCCCCCTGACGGAGATTTAACAATTCCAGATCCGTGGCTTGAGTCTTGTAGCGAGTATCAAACACCCTAGTCATAGCACTGATCAATGCATCGCAGTCGAACAATAGCGGACTGCCTTGTTCTAACAAAGGATTAGCCCAAACAGCGGCCATACCACCGAGGTTTGATAAGACAAAGGCAGCTTTTGTAGTCGCATCAGGAAACGAGGTAGGCCGACACAAGAAATGCAACCTGCATTGGTTAACGAAAGTCCGAAAGGATTTCGGATCCCCAGTAAACCTTTCTGGGGGAGCAAGCGGGAACTGAGCGGCCATGTACACATGCGTAGAATCAGATCTGACCGAAGGCCCTGCCTGACCTGAAGTGGAAGCGGAGGCAAAAGATGGTGATCCTGTAACCACTTCCCTGATACCAGCTTGCATTTCGTCAATGCGCCGGTGGGTGTCAGCCTGGGCCGCCGTCATATCGGCACGTAGGTCGGCCACCAACTGAACCAAAACGGCCAACGGGTCATTCGCGGCATCCATGATAAGGCTTCTGATTCTGTCAGATATCCTGAAGCACGGTTCCGTGTTGACCCGTCGTGAAGAATATATTTCTTCCTACCAATGTGATTCTCAGGAGTACGAAAGGACAGGCTGAGAAACTAATTGATCGGAAGATGGTGTAGAGTCGTTGGGATCGGTAGAGTTGAGCGGACCGCAAACTTCACGATAGATGGAGAATCCAGGTTCCTTTCAACGACTGCAGAATATTACACTGATTAACAATCAAATAAACCCCTTTCTGGATAAACGTTAAACAAATAGTTAACAGACTAACCTGCAGAAAACGGGTTTTAACCAGAAGTGTTTCATGCAAGAATGTCCTCAATACTGGGGAAATCTGGAGACCATAAGAAGAGAAAAATACAATCAGTACCAGATAGTGAGTTTGTAGAGAATGGTAAGGAAAGTTAAGTTTCTTACCCTGGTTTCCCTGGAAGTGGTCGTCTCTGGCAAGTCTCCTTCTCCTTTTCTGTACGAACTGTGTGATGGTATCTGCCCCCCTGTCCGACGAACCAAATAATCCAGTGATGCAAGGAAGTCACTAGTCCAGCAACAACCTATTCCCGCCGGCACGAGGACGCCTAAAAGGTGCTCAGGAAGTCTCTAGTCCAGCACCTAGCCTATTCCCGCCGGCACGAGGACGCCTACAGCACCCTGGAGGAAAGGACAGGGAAGGAATAGGAGGGGAAGAGGAAGGAAGGAAAGAAAGAAGGTAAGAGGTCTCCCAACCTTCAAGGTCCAAAATCAACTTAACCAAACCACTAGGCAAGAATAACCAAAAAACAATCCGAGGTCAAAATACTAGAACAGGTAAGGGCAATCCGTGAGCATATCCAATAAACGTAATCCGAGATCAAAAAACACCAAAAATTTCCAAGCGAGAAGAGCCGCTGTCAATATGGGATCAGAAGCAGCGAGAAGTGGGCGCCGGATCATTAAGTACCTGAACTACCGGCAACAAGATGGTCACGTGACCCAGTACGTTTTCTGTCACGTGGAAGACGCCGCGCCCACTGACGTAACCTCCATGGTAACTTCCACGTGAGGCGTCGGGAACTACGTTCCCGACGAAAATGTCTACCGCGAGTAGAGCGTGGATAATGCAAGCCCGCCTCCTGTCTGATGTTCGAACGCGACAGGCGCTTTTGGCTACGAGAAGACAAGAGAACCGAAGGGGTATCACAAGACCTGAAGCGTTTTCTGACAGAGAGAGAGGGTATGGTTGTAGGGAGAACGAGAGAGAACGATGCATATTCTTATTAATTTTTAATCACTTTTTCCATTTTTCATTTCATCCCTTAATGTTATTCATTTATTTCTTTCTCGTACCTGTAAATCAATTTCTTTGTTAGTATATTAATATACCTGATACACTTATTTTTAGCTGCACCTTTTTCATTTAATGGTTCATTTGTTATCGTTTGCTGTTGTCTGCGCCTCCTCATCTACTTCCTCCTCAACATTATTGTAGGCCCTTCGTGCATGTGTTAAATGTATCCAGTACCTCAGTCCTTTAACTTTCACTGCTGTGGGAGTACAAAAAACTACCTCGTATGGGCCATGGAATCTTGGGGCACTCCATCTGCGCACAAAACTTCTAACATAAATAAAATCCCCTGGCATTAATTGTCCTTGGGGGCCCTGTTCCACAAATGACACAGTTTGGTTTCCCTCTTCTCTTGTAAATGGCGGTGACAATTGTCTTGATATTGCACGCGCTGCTCTAGTCAGTTTTTTCAGATAATCAGTAAACTCATCTCCTAATATCGTGGCGCTTCTGTGTGCATCTGAGTGTCTACGCAGCGGAGAATGTGCTGTGTGCATTCTTCTCCCCGTCACAATCTCGTGCGGGGACAAGTGGTGGTCCTTACTTGGCTGGTTTCTCAACTCGAATAGTGCAAGGGGCGAGCAATACACCCAGTTCTTTTTGAGTGAGAAGCATAGTTTGGACAATCTTCCTTTTAATAGGCCGTTGATCTTCTCGTCAACGCCATTGCTTTGAGGGTGATAAATCGAGCAAAGCTTGTGTTTGATCCCCAATAATGCAGTAACTTCCTCGAACAGTTCATTCACAAAATGAGTGCCATTGTCTGAGCGAATCACGTCGCAAATTCCCCAGCGCGGGAATACTTCCCTCACTAGGAACTTTGCTGCGCACTTAGCATCTGGACGTGCACATGGACCAGCCTCAACCCATCTTGAAAATGGACATACAACTACTATCATGTAGCGTGCCCCATTACACCTTTCCCCCATGTCTGCGTAGTCAATATGTAGTTCCCGGAAGGGCCCTGTTGGCTTTGGAATTGTCCCTCTGAGTGTCCGTAATGTCATCCCAGAATTGTATATTTGACACGTTGTGCACTCCATTGCTAACCTTGATATATGTTCCTGGAGCCCTGGCACTAACCAATCTTCCTGTATCTCTGCTGCTAATTGTTGTTTGGTATTGTGTGCTGGAAAGTGCAATTGCTGGAACGCTACCTCCATCAGTTTAATGGGCATCACCACTTTACCTGTGTTATTTTGGCACCATAGTAAATCTGTTGCCGACTAGCTGCAACCCCTTTTTTCCCACAATGCCTTTTCTTCATTACTTGCTTCTTCCTGTAACTCTAGTATTTGTGATATGGGCATGGCATTGTACCCTTCTTTTTGCTGCAACATGTACTCACCTGCAATTTCCTTTTGGAAATATGATGCCTCCTTGGCGACGATTGTCACCATTGTAGATTCTTCAAGTGCCTCAATTAATTCCTGTAGCAACTCGGCATGTTGTACTGGGGTCCCATCCACCCTGCGAAACCCTCTCCGCCCCCACCGGGCCAGACCACTGTGTACCGTTGTAGTCATGTATGCTGAATCTGTGTATATTGTGACTGCGCATCCCTTGGCTGCACGTAAGGCTTCAATTAGGGCAACAAGCTCTGCTGCTTGTGCGGAAAAGTGTGATGGTAGGCGATATTGTACTAGTACTTCGTACTCACCTTCCTCTAGTCTCACCACCACCATTCCTACATGTTTTTCACCTGTGTCCATGTCAATTGATGCTGATCCATCTACAAAGTACACCTCTCCTTCTGTTAGGGCATTTTCACTTACCACCGTGCCCTCACCCTCTTCTCCTGTGTATGTTGCACAATCGTGTTTTTGCATGTCTTCTACTGTACATGGCTCTGTGATGAATGTCGCTGGATTTACTGTTCTACACCTCACTATGTGAATGTTAGTGATGGATAATATTATCTCGTACGCTGTTGCTCGCTGTGTTGTTAGTGTGCTTTTTGATCTTTCCAGTATCGCGAAAAGGGAGTGTTCCACATATAATGTAACGGAGCATCCCATTACTATGGTGGCGCTTTTCTCAATGGCGAACGCGGCGGCAGCAAGAGACTGTTCACACGCAAAGTGTCCTTGCATAACTGTGTCTAGTGTGCCACTGTAGTAGGCCAATGGCTTGTGTCCCATGGATGTCTTTTGTGTCAGAACAGCTGTCATTAGTGTTCCCTTGCAGTGAGAAAACAGGTAAAATTCGCGCTCATAGTCTGGGTTGGCGAACACTGGAGCGCTTGAAATTAGTTGTTTGAGTGACGCAAATGAGTCACTCATCTCTTTTGACCATTTTATTTCTTTATTCTCCCGCTGGGCCTCTTTGAGTGCTTGTAGTAAAGGTCTTGTGTATTCTGCGTAGTCTAGTATCCATGCTCTGCAATAGTTGCACATTCCTAAAAACTTCTGCATTCCTTTTACCGTTTTTGGTTCTTTTACTGCTGTGATTGCTTCTACCCTGTCAGGTATTATCTTTTTGCCATCCTTGGATATCAGCTGGCCCAGGTATAATTCTTTTGTTGGCAGTATTGCAATTTCCCTTTATCCACTTTGTACCCCTTGTGGGCTAACAGTGTTAGGAGTGCAACTGAGTCCTTCCTGTAACTCTTCCTCATTCTGTGTGCATATGAGCAGGTCATCCACGTACTGAATGATTGTACTCTCAGCTCTCAAATTTCCCAAGTCTTCATGGAGGATATGATTGAATATACTGGGGCTCGCACAGTAACCCTGTGGTAACCTGCAATGCTCATATCTCCCCCCCCCCCCTAGTGTAAATGCTGTCAAGTATCTGCTCCCTTCTGCCAGGGGAATGGAGAAAAATGCATTTTTCAAATCCACTACTGTGAAATATGATGCATTCTTTGGGATACTGCAAAGTATTGATGCAGGGTTCGGGACTAGGGGAAACTCTTTTTGTATGACGTCATTTAGTGGGCATAGGTCCTGGATCATCCTCCATGCCCCTCCCTTTGCTTTTTTGATCAGGTAAATGCAAGTATTACGTGGGGAATTTGAGGGTACTATTATTCCCTGGGCCAATAAGGCACTTATCGTTTCTTTTATCCCTTCCTCAGCTTCACGGGACAATGGGTACTGTTTTACTCGGGGCAGGATTGCTCCTGGTTTTAGTTTTATCGTGACTGGGGTAACTCCGTGCAACAACCCTACATCATGGGGACCTGTAGTCCACAAGTTGCTTGGCACTAATTTCATGTCATCATCAAAGAACAAAGGTGGTGCTCCCACCACAGCCATTAAATGTACAGGCACTTGTCTCATTTGTATCAAGATATCACATGGTATTGCTATTTCCATTATTATTTCTCCGTCACTTTCTGAGTCTGAGAAGATATCCTCATCTGATAGATCACGTAAGGCACTGTCAGCATTGATGCACAACACAGTGCGCCATTCACACCCGTCTATGTCCATACCAATTACTGCAATTCTTTTGGCTGATATCTGTACTGCGTGCAAATCCAATGATATCACTGACCCCGGTGTATTGTCTGTGCGTACTATTGGGCGGAAGATGAATTCTGCTGGTATCCTCCATTCTAACCTTTTGAGCTCAGGTACTACTCGTGCTAGAGTTTTTAACCCTTCAATGAACACACTTTCATCTACCGGCATGCCACGTATCTCTGGTGCTGTTGCTCGCGCATGTACCACTAGCATTACACGCAGCTGGCATATTCCTGGGATTGAGCAAACTATCCCTCTTTCTGTGAAGGATATAGTCATATTGAGCTTGCTGAGAAGGTCCCTTCCGAGCAAGTTTATTGGGGAATGTTCGTAATACAGTAGGGGCATCCTCACTGTCTTACCCCCCCCACGGTCACATCCAACTCTTCTGTGTAAGGAACTTCGATGACAGCCCCAGAGAACCCCTGCGTCTCCAACCTACGGTTAGAAAGCGGAAACCGACCCTCACGTATGCATGACTTTTCGGCTCCCGAATCCACCATATATATAAACTGCTTGTCTCCTATCTGCGCCCCCACTAATGGTTCCTCCGCTGCATTGTAGGTGGTAGATAGGACGGGACACGCAAGTGTTCCCTGTGGGCTGTCCTATGCTGGCTGCCTCATTGCTCCCCCCTGACTAAAAACATTGCCTGACACAACCGCCACACCGCTATAGGGGGCTGGGGCAGGTGCCCCGTTCGCAATTGTGGCAAAGGGGTTTCCTGGTGTGTAGTGCATAGGTTCGTCGTTCTGTGGGTGACCTTGTGTTCTGCTGTGTTGAACGTGTCTTTCTTCTACATACCCTTGCTCCTCTGGCCTCTGTTGTCTTCCCATTGGGAGGCCATATGGGCTCCCTGGGTGGGGGTTACCGTATTGCTCCACATCCTGAAAACCATTGTTTGGTCTGTTTCTACATTCTCGTGAGAAGTGCCCCCACCTCCCGCAATTCCAACAGCTCCCTTGGGCACCTCTGGGGCCTTGCACCCCATATCCTCCATTACCACGTACCCCTGCCCCCCTCCTCTGCGACCCCTGTACCCACCTCGTCCCCCGCGAGGGGCCCAATCCTGCCACTGTGGACCTCCGTACTGCTCCTGTCCGTTCCACTGTGCTTGTCCCGCTCCTGCCCAATTCGCTGCCATCCTCCCGTGTATTGCTACCAGCCCCTCCTCCTCCTCGTCTCCCTCCCTACTATGTG
This sequence comes from Ambystoma mexicanum, assembly GCF_040938575.1. Taxonomy (NCBI): domain Eukaryota; kingdom Metazoa; phylum Chordata; class Amphibia; order Caudata; family Ambystomatidae; genus Ambystoma; species Ambystoma mexicanum. Next base: position 823,991,628 of record NC_090923.1, on the reverse strand, counting down.
GGAGCGCTGCTACTGCTGCAGCAACCTTCACTAGTTTCGTTTGCACTAACTTGGCCTCATCTGCCAATCTTTTTTGTGCTATTTCATTTTCTCGTTCCTTTATTCGTTTGCAGTGGTGTACTATTATACTCTGTATTTCGGGCCACCCCTTCGCTTCGATTCCTGCAATTTTGTCAAGTGCTTTTTGTACCTCTTTTGGCAACCCTCTCTTGATTATGAAATAAAATAATGATGTTGACTGGTACCAGGGCATGCCCGTTTCCGCTCTCCACATCTCCTGTACCCGGAAAATGTAATCCATAGCATCCTCCCCTTCGTTCATTGTGCATTGACTGTAAGTCTGGTGTGTCTGGAAATGTTTCTCTTAATGCGTCCCACACTCGTGCTCGTACTGTGTTAAAGGAAGCACCATCATGACGGTCACAATCTAATGTTATCCCCGGAAAACCGGCTTTTATCCACACTCTATCTGCTTGGTCCCCAACTGCTGATACTAGTAGGCTTTTTACGTCCCCTACCGCCAGTGGGACCCGCGCTGTGGGTTTCTCGAATGCATATATCCACTTACTTGCCCCTCCGGACAGTGGTAATAGTTTTAACAGATTGGCCTTATCCATTTGAGCCCAGGGTATGTAGTTTGGTCTCCCTCCTCCCTTGTGTATCAATGGGAGTTGTAACTTCCCCTTTGTTGCTTTGCTTGTACTCACCTTCGTTCCCTTCCTTCCTAGCGGGGCCATTCTCCCTAGCCTTTTTCTTAGTCGCCCAGTCCATTCCTCATCCATTGCTCTCCCCAGATGTGCACTATCCATTCTTCCACTCTCTCCTCCCATTGCCACACTTAATCTCCCACCTTCTTCTTCATCGTCCTCCACATCACACCACAAGTCCTCTCTTCCCCCTGTAACCAAAAGCTCATCATCTGCATGCTCACTTGCCCCGTCTATTTTTATTATTCGCGTGGGCTCTTCTTGTATTCTGAACAATATTTCCCCCTTCCTCCACCCCTCCTCAATCGTCCTGTCATTGTTTTGTGCCCTTGGTGTTTGCTCTAGTCGGGCAGCATTCGTTCCACTTTGCTCGCAGATATTTTTAATTCTAGATAATTCATCTCTTGCTAATGAGAGCCTTGAATCTAAATCCTCTGTTAACTTCTCTATATCTACTGTGGGTGTACATATCTGTCCACGCTGTCTATCACCCTCGTATGGCGGGGGTGCAGTCGGGACATGTGTTGTTGTAGCTTGAGTTGGGGGCACATATGTGGGGTCACTATACCCTTCTCTGGGCACCGGTTTATTAAATATAGGGTACAACCGTGTCACTTCACCTGGTTTTTCTTCCTCAGTCAGTTCTTTATCGCTTTTGGGTATCAGTAACGGTTGTCTGTGGTGGATGGCAAATTGGTAGTCGGCTCTATCTTTTTGATGGGAGGCACCTCTTCAAACAATTGCCAGAGATCTAATATCTCCCTCCTATTGTGGAACTGTTTCCCCTTATAATTCATGAAAATGCATGTAGCCACCATGTCTAGAACATTTTTATCAAAAGATCCTCTTTCGGGCCATATTTGGGGCAGACCGTCTCCCTTTAACTCTGTGACCTACTGACCGTGGTACTTTCTAATGTGTTCAGCATATCCAGGTAAACTCTTACAGATATGAGCCAGGGGTGTATCTGTCCCCATTGTATGTGGTTGGCTTCTGTAACAATATATGTATAGATATGTATCTCTAAAATTCTATGCTTTTCTGACACCTTGGCATTAAGGGGGTGTGCGGTTGTGTACTTTATACTAGAAATTACTTAGGGGCACATACAAGAGCAAACCACCTTCTGCACACTACCAATATTTCCAGCACAAATATTCAAAAGAAACAACTTAATTCATTGGGCTTACCACCTTATAATGTTTCCTGGTCACACTTACCATGACCACACCATGATCATGCACATTTTACAGTCCACTAAAATCATCATAACATGGCTTTGTGTCAACACATATAATGCATATACAATGATAGTCGGTACCCTGTTGGAAGTTTAACCTTTAATCTCTTTCCCCCCCTCCCTTGTTTCCTCTAACCTTTCTTTGTTATGAGGTCCCCCCGTTTTCACGCAAATCTCTTTTTGTCTTTACTAAGTATTTCACCTATTTTCATTTATAGACCCAGAAAGAATCAAAGAAAAGCGTTTACTAATATATTCACTGTGTCTCCTTTTTCTACCAGACACCTTTATCTTATTCTCCACTTGTTCATATATTGCCAGTACTAGTCAAGAAGCACCATGCAGCGCCGCCTTCTACCCCCTTGCAGAGCTAGGTTCCCGTCTCTTTATCTCTTTTCACCTTTTGACCCTAATGGCCATATGCAAAGAAAAAGGAAAGAAAGGATAGTATTGATTCTAGTGATCCCCACTGCGTCCCCTTTTAAATGACCTCTTTTTTTTTATTCCTGTCCCCTTCCACTACTCCCCGTATCCCTTATGATCACTCGCACTTAATACTCACGTGCCCATCTTGAAACGAGAGTCTCCGAATTGGGTTTGTCTAGGCGGCGCTGCCTCACGCTCAACGTCCAGCCCCAGCTCCGGCGAGCGGTACTCAAAGGGGATTTTTTGAAATGGGATCCCATACCCTGTCTCTAGTGAGTGCGCATTTCTGAGCGTACCAGTCGCCGTAGGCGGGGAGCTTTCCGGAGCAGGCGTACCGTGCGTCTCCCCTTTCGACCGGAGACTTTCGTGCCAGAGGGGACAGAAAGGACGTACCAGGAGATGTAATCACACAATCGGGGTCACCACTGAAGGCGAGCGTCCCCAGATAGCACGACCCTCCCCGCAATGAGAGGCAAGAATGGACTCTCCCACGAATGGATATAAGGCTAAGACCAAGTGCGGGTGAGCTTAAGGGAAGCTTTATCTAAGTCAAAATAGGGCATGCAAAGAACTCTGCAAACTCCGAGAGCGCTCTGTCTGACAATAGCAAAGACAGGCGTTTATATTTACAAAAAGTGTCATAGGCACCTACACACTATAGGGGGCACATGTACATGGGGATTGGGTGGCGTCGACTAGCTATATGTGCAGCCGTGATGCGTCTCTCTGTGGTTGGTGGACACCGCCGGGTGCCAACGTGGGGTGGGCAGGTCAGCTGGGCTCATCCAGGAGGCGCTGTCCGGTCAGGCGTGGTCATTGTCATTGATGGACGTCTTTCTTGGCTTTCTGCCCTAAGGGCCAGGCACACCCCATTCATTCAATGCTGCAATGTCAGTTGTCCTGTAAATCCTACAATAGGTTATTCTACAGGTTAATATAACACAGGAGGAATGCGCATTAGGTGGGGTACTTTGGCGATACATCAATACAGGGTTGCTGTTATCCTGTTGACTAGGTATCATAGGCCACGGGGTCGGGTCCCAGTGTATGGGGTAAGCTGTCCAGGCTTTGGGTCTCGTTAGAAGTCATGACGGATGCTTTTACACAATGTTGGTGCAATATTAGGTGTCTTCTTTTACAAGCGTCATTAATCTGGGGTGAACTGATGGGTCGTGGGACCTATGAGGGGGCACCTCTGGCCTCTGGTTATGGCCGGATTTTGCTGCTGGGCTGTAAATAATTCAGGTGGCTGTTCGTGGCCATTTGAGCTGCGGGGGAATCATGAATGCCTGAAACGGCTCCAGCCGAATTGGGGGGAGGTGAGGCGGTGTTGCTCGGGCCTTTGCTTTCTCTGGCAGGCTTCAATGGGAAGGGGGGAAAGGTGGCCTTGGATATGCCCACAATGATAGTCTTCTAGCAAGCTGCAAACTGTAAAACAAAGGGATTCACATAATATAAAATGGCTAAGGGGTCACACATCTATAGCATTTACAGCAGTATATATTCATTTCAGAATGTGTTAACTATATCTACAACTCCATTAGTCACTATAGGGTAAGTATTTGCAATATTTGCAGTTTTAGCATCACACTGTAAACATGATACGCGAGGTAGCATTAGGGTTGGTGGAGCACGCAGGAGCAACAGACCAACACGGTTGATAGCAGTAATACACATTAAACTTGTACATTTGCACTTGATGGCATTCTATGTATCTTATTTACATGAGCTCACAATACTGTTGCACTTGTGTTCCTTTGCACTCTAGCAGCATCAGGGTAGTCATGACATAAGGACTTGGTATCATTCACTTTACATTACCCCTAGAGAGGCACATAGTAGGAGGCCAGGGACCCTGAGTGTATTGTGCATACTGAGGGGGTTTGGGTACTGTGACCATGTGGTCGCACAATGACACATTCTTCGGTTCGTACAGGGTTTGTAGATTTTTGACACGGAAGTCGTGCACGAGGGATATCATTGAAATGCAATATATATGCATATATGTATTGAGCAGTTTCCTGGTGTGGGATTAAGGCTTTTGTTTCATCAAGGGCGGTTTACGGTTATTTTCCAAGCCAGCCCCGCTGCCCGGGTCACGCTGAGGATAATGATGCACTGCAGAAGTGAGAGATACAGTGTTTGCTCTAACACTAGCTCATGTTCGACTGGTCGTGGGAACGGGCTTTCAGCGGATCTGCCATGGAGCGGAGGCAACAGGGTAGACGAGGACTCTCTAAAGGTGGGGGCCGTGCTGCAGCGCACAAGGAGTCATGTCTTAAAATGGCGTTCTGGTTTTCAAAATGGTTTCCTGGGCCTAGCCTAATACAGTATGTTTAGTCGATGTGTCGGCCAGTGGTCCACCCACCACCTGGGCCCTGGTGGCAGGGGGGCCCCTGATGAGTCATGGACATCACAAGGAGGGGACTGCAGGGGAGGGGGGTCTCTTTGACCGGTCCTCCCATACATCTGCATACACCCCAAGAGGGAATCCATTCTGTTGTACCTTATTTCCTTGCTACACTTGCCTACTCTTTGTTCTCTTTTATTTTCAGCTGTGTGTGTACTTATCTGTCCACCTTACTTCGGCACAACCACCCAAACCCTACCTGGGTGCCCTGTGCCACTCTTAACAGAGTGCCATCCGTGGGTTAAGAAACCTTTGCAAAAATCATAGTTTCCCTAAAGACAGCAAACAAGAACCTTAATCTAAAGAACAGTCTCGCCTTAGTAAACAAAGATTTACATGCATGGTACTACACTCACTGGCTTGCTGACCCTTCTTCCATGTATAACTATTATGACATGTGCGACTATGATCTGCAGTCCTTATCTGTTGAAGAGCCACAGCAAAATAATGAATTCTTACAGATCTTGTTAGCCCAAACAGTGAAAAACACTCCTGCGTCTTCTGACAATTCTTCTAACACTGCTACAGCCAAGGATATAGCACTCATTGTGGGAGACTCTAAACCAGAGTACGCTGTTGCCAGAGTGATATGCTCAAGATCAGCTTGGCAAGCTCCCCAGACTGCTGGAAACCCTCATTTGACAGGACAAGGCATTCAGTATCCTGAGGTTAGTGCACCTGGTCCTGGGTACAAAAGACCAATACTGACCATCGGTTGTCTTAATGCTTCCCCAGTATCTACTAACCACTATAACCTTAAGGTCAGTCTTCCTATTGCTACAACCAAATTTTCTGCTACACCAGGTTCTGAAGCTTTAGATCAGGCTAATGGAACACACCTGCTACAAGAACAACTCCTACGCCTTAAAAGAAAAACCAAAGATCTCTATGATGACTGTTTATTTACATAGTAAAAGTTTAATGAAGGGATACAATATTCCAGACCTTATGTCCTACACCCGACATTCTGTCTTTAGAGATCGACATGATAAGGCCTGGAATTGCCACGCAGAAAAGGATACAGACTTATACCAAGCAGATGGAAGACCTAAATTTAGCATATGCATCCCTTCTAAAGTCTCACACAGCTCTTTCACTTTCCAGCCACAGTAACTCAGGTTGTTGTACAGACAGTAAAGAATCAACTCCTTCGGTGGGCCAAATCACTCACACTGCCATTACACCACAAGTCGAGTGTAATCTTCTGATTAGAGATCCTTCTGAGTCAAAGGATTATTCCGCTCTTACCCTCAACTACTGTCCTTTACTCGCACTTACAGCCTCTTCTGAAGTGGTCAAATCAGAAATGTACTCTGCTTCTAAGGGTTTTTGTACACCAGACCACGATTCAGATTCTGAACAATACCCAGTACCTGTCTGGAATCCAGCCTTTCCATCAGTTAATACCCCAGACCCACCTAGAAACCTGAGCACACCAGACTTTGAAGATCAGCCTTCAGAATGCCTACCCTATCCTGACCCCACATCTGTCATACGACCTGTTACTGTATCTACTACTGTTGCAGCATCTCACATCACTCTTTCTGTAGCAGAAGCACCCCCTTCCTCTCTGCCTGCAAGGACAGTACCTGTTGCTAGGCCAGTGAACAGCTCTTCTTTTAAGACAACAGCTCCGGTTGTTCCTGCTGGTGCCTCTGCAGCACTTAAACTACCAGACTCTACTCTACCAGTCTCAGGTGCGTTCCTGCCCGCTGGTTCTCCTATGGCACCCACACACCCAGTTGCTACAACATCAGAACTATCTACAGCCTTTCATGATCTCCCTGCTGCTGTGGCTTCTGAACTTCCTACAAATCATGGAGAACCCGCCGCTGTGACTCCTGAATTCTCTGCGGCTAATCTTGACTTTGCCATTGCTGCTTCTGACGCCTTGGAATACCTTTCTAGAGCAACCAACTCAGCTGTATCTCTGACTCCACCTTTCAACAATATACTGTTGCCGGCCCATAGGAAGACCACTACTTTCAAGACAAAATTTGTCCTGGAGCCTGCAGCAGACATTCACAGTTCCTCTATTCATGAACACACTGTTGGGTTTTGTGCTCCAAAGACTTTGTCTTTTCTGAATTCTAGCTCAAAGGTTCAGAACATTGGTACTGTCTCCATCCTTCAAGACTCCCACCTTGCAACCTTAAACAGTTTTTGGTGCTTCATGATGTGCCTTTTTGGTATGACAGACATTCTTCCTTTAGGTCGGTCTTCAGGGAGCCTGGAGAGGGGCCTGGAGAGGGGCATACTGTCATGCCTGCGCCATGGGCGCATACATTGGCGATCAATATGGACTAATTGTTATTCATTTATCTGTAGAGAACTCTTGGATCAACCGTTGTTCACTTTTTGGACCTTGTTTCCCATTTGCGAGACTTTGGTGCTTTTTTATTTTTCCCAACAAACTACTTACCACAATGCACTTGGCTATAACTATCTATTCCTGAACATTCCTATTCGTCATCATCGGAACTACAATCCCCAGAAGCCCTAGGGATCAGCTCTGCTTCCACCAGCTCAGGAACAGAGAGGGAGGAGGCAGATTGTATGCAGGTGTGCTGATCCAGGTGTGGCCAATAAGCCTGCCTCTGTGCTGGGCAGGGCTAGTATAAAAGCTGCTGCCTGCAGGGGCTCTGTCTCTTGCATTAAGAGTCCTTCCAGCACCGTTTTGCTTCGAGCTATGAATTTTTGTATGCTGTTCCTGCTTACACCTGCTTTTGATCCAGTGCCCTGCCGGGCTTTCTGCATTGCAGCCGATCACGCTCTGCTGCCTTCTACCTTCCGCCCTGGCCCTTCCGGGCTCCAGCCTTGCAGCCGATCACGCTCTGCTGCCTTCTACCTTCCGCCCTGGCCCTTCGGGGCTCCCTGCCTCAGCCCTGCTCCTCTGGGCATCCTGCCTTGCAGCCTGCTACACCCTGCTGCCTACAGCCATAGACTTTTGGGCTCCCTGCCTCAGCCCTGCTCCTCTGGGCATCCTGCCTTGCAGCCTGCTACACCCTGCTGCCTACAGCCCTAGCCTTTTGGGCTCCCTGCCTCAGCCCTGCTCCTCTGGGCGTCCTGCCTTGCAGCCTGTTTCACTCCGCTGCCTAAAGCCCTTTTCCTTTGGGCTCCCTTCCTTACAGCCCTGCTCCTTTGGGCTTGCTCCTTGCTGTCCTGCTCCTCTGAGCTCTCTACCTTGCACCCTACAGTCCTCTGCAATCCACAACAGTTTACCTGCATTTATTACTTTCAGTTATTGCAGCCCCCCTGTTTCCTGACTGCTGCTCCCTTGCTTTCTTTCTCGTTTTCAACCCTCAGTTCTTTATCACTGTCCAATTCAGTTATACTGCTTTCCTTTCATTTCCTTCTGCTAGTTTGCTCATCAACTTCCCTATTCCTGGATTTGTCTGTTATTGTCTTCTCTTGTATCGTTTGTAGACCCCTTTGTACAGGGCCTGTCTGTTGGTTTCCGGCAAGCAACGTCTGCCTAGTCTTCTTGTCTAGTTTCTGTGTTACAGACACCCACAGCTGTTGTTCCCAGCCATGAGCAAACAGCGTGGGCCTCTGTTACAGCAAACTGTGCAGAAGGCTAGAGTTTTTCCTAAGGTCCGTGGAACACTCTTCCCCATATCTGCATACACCCCAAGAGGGAATCCATTCTGTTGTACCTTATTTCCTTCCTACACTTGCCTACTCTTTGTTCTCTTTTACTTTCAGCTGTGTTTGTACTTATCTGTCCACCTTACTTCGGCACAACCACCCAAACCCTACCTGGGTGCCCTGTGCCACTCTTAACAGAGTGCCATCCGTGACACTTGTTTCAAAGAACCCCACAAATGTTTTAGGTCTTGCATTCCACCCCACACAAGTAAAATTGCTTCTTCACCTAATAAAATATCCTGCCGAATGCCAAATCTACATCAGAACATCGTTTTGAAATAGTGGCATCCCATTGCATTTCAGAAATATATAAAACTAGCGTATAGGCCTGTGTACACGGGCGAAAGTGAAGGTTTTCATTGACACAGTAGGACCACTAAATATCCTAACAAAGCCAACACCTCCCTCTAGCAGTGACAACAGGCAAACCTATGACTGCATCGGACAAACATACATCTGGCCTTTTATTAGATTAGATGTGGCAGCTTTTCTGCCCTTACCACCCATTGCTGCCACCACTGGTAAACTGAAGTCACCTCCCTTTGGGTCTCAAGGTTATCTGCAGCCAAAGTGTAACAGGAGAAGGGAAGTGCGGACTAGGAAGAGAAAATGGATTGATTATGCAGATAACTCCCAGAAGAGTTTGACCATCCAAACATAGCTCCTAGCAGGCCTCGAGAACATACAGGCAGCCTAGTACATGTCATTGTGATAGGAGGGGCAAGAGATGAAAGACCACGCTGGTTGAAGAGCGCCAATAATCCCACCCAGATTCCCAGCCTATAGATCACAGGAATTTCTACCTAGTGGGTGTGCAGACGGTTACGCTTTCTTCTCCATACTGCCCGCAGGCATAGCACAGTGCAGCCCCTTTTCTCCCACTTGAGCTGGCAGAAGGCATGTAACCTGTGAGCCACTTACTGAAAGAAAACGATATCAGACCAAAAAAAAAAACCAGTAGCTTTTAGCTTACAGATACAGCATATCCAAAGCTTGAAAATGTGTTTAGGATAGGTCTGAGACTTTCAGACATGATGGCTTAAGCAAACATTACAGAGAGACACCATTATAATGGGTAAACAGTAGCATACAAGAACCTTTCCAAGAGGCAGAGATTCCTCACATATGGGAATGTTCGCAGCTGGCTCTGCTTGGACATGCAATATCAAGAAATGCATGCTACTTCATGGAATTCCTAGAAGAATGTGGCCAACCCGTACTGCCCTCCTAAAGCAAATCGAGATTTGGGGGACTTGGCCGCTGTTGTGGGTCTTACCCCAATAAAGGATGCGACACCGGAGCATGATTTCCACTTCCACTTTATAACCTCCTCCTTTCGACTTTAACGAACAGACTCGCCTCGCCTTGGCTCCTCCCTCCCCCCCCTCCCTCCCGCTTCCCGCCTTAACACTGATCTCTCCCTTAAAGATGCAGAGACCTGTAACAGACGTTTTGCTTGATTCAAATGTACCAATCATTATTCCTGGAATAACGGCCTTGTGGTAGCAGGTACTAGAGACCCCACGTACTACCCAGCCACAGCCATCTACGACTTGCCAAGCAGCATCAAGCAATCCATTGCTGAGAAGAACTGGGCTTGACGGCAGTGGCAGAAACACTGCACACCTGATCTACTACAGAAGTACAATCTGCTCACAAGGCTCCTACGTGAGCAAATCAAAAAACACTGGGGTGAAAAATTGGAAGCCACATCAGCCAACTTGGAAGAAGCTGACAACTCTGTTTGGAGGGGATGACTCGTCGCCTGACAGGGAAGAAGAAATCAAGCCCTCCGATACAGGGCCAGATACACCTTACATGCAGCAACAAAGTCAAGGCAGAGGTGCTAGCGGATACTCTAGAGGCTCTGTTTATGTCAAACAAAGCCAGCAGGATAATGGACTGAGTGTAACACGAAGTTGACAAATACCTCTCTGAACGCCCAGCGAGAAGGGAATCGAGAGCACTGAGGAACGCACACGTTCCAAGGTAAAAGGACTAGCACAGAAGCTAGCAAATGGCTAAGCACCGGAGGCGCAGCCAGGATTGTCTAACCAGTGGGGCCTGTAGCTAATGTAGTTGGGCCCACCGCAGTGCCATTAACATCTGTAAATGCCCACACAGCGCCGCTAGTGGACATTTACAGATTTTGGGTGGGCCTTGGCCGCTCAGGCCCTACCCTGTCGATGCCTCTGCAAAGCACCAGGCAGCGACGGAATGACCAACCTGGCCAACAAGATCCTCCGGCCCGCAGCAATGGAATGTCCTTTGGGGTAATCTTCAATGCACACATGCGACTTCAGCACTTCCCTACATCCTGGAAAGAAGCCAGAGTCATTGTGTTCAGAAAGCCTGGGAAACCTTTGATGGACCATGCAAACTACCACCCCATCAGCCTGCTCTCTGCACGGACTAAGCTCTTGGAAAGAGCCATGCTCACCAGCCTCAGCAACTTGGCCTCAGAAAGAAACCTTCTCCTAAATGAACAGTTTGGATTTCATAAAGAGCATGCAATGAAGCATCAGCTACTCAGAGTGGTGGACAAAATGATCCATGAATCCAACATCCACAAATACAATGGAATTGTCTTCTTGGACGTGGCCAAGGCCTTCGATCAGGAATGGAACAAAGGACTTCTGCACACAATGATTAACCTTTGATTTTCAAGCTAAGTATTTGGTGAACTTGATCGCAAGCTACTTGGACGGCCACTCATTCCATGTTGCCACAGCTCTCGGCAACATGTCCCACGTGAGCAGGCATGCCACAAGGATGAATCCTTGGAACATTCCGGTTGAACATCTTTTCCAACGACATCCCTACAGATCTCCTCAAAACACACCCGGCACTGTATGCAGATGACATCGCAGTCATCTCAGTCTTTCATGGAAAAGGAAGTGGTGAAGAATCTTTAAAAAATACTTGGACAAGATGTCAACATGGTACAGCGACTGGCAGATTTCACAGAACTCCAGCAAGACTACTGCTACACTGTTCGCCAAAAAGAACATCAAGGATCACCCGCACATCAGCCTAAACGAAGAGAACATTCAGTGGGAGAGCAGCATCCGTTACCTAGGAGTGAGCCTGGACAGCAAGCTTACCTGAAGGAGCCACATTGAAAAAAAATCAACAGAAAGCTTCTAGCAAACTAACAGCACTGTACCCACTCTTGAAGTCAAGGTCCATGCAATCCGGTCAACATCTACAAGGGGATTAGACCCACCCCGACATATGCCTTGGCATGCAGCACCTGTGCAGGAACACACCAGAGGACTCTTGAAAAGGTGCAAAACAAAGCCCTGCGGGTGGAGGCTGGAGCCATCCTTTTCCCCAGCGACAGTAGCAAACCAGAACCTCTTCCAGAGGCCAGGGTGGCTTCTCTCACGGGAACACTTGGAGCTCGCATGATGTGGGGCGTGCAAATATCATGAAATGCATGCTACTATGTGGAATTCCTTTATGGATAGGGCTACAAGGTAAATTCCCCCCCCCCCCAATACTGACGGATGGGGACACACATGACCACGTGCTATGGGCAAATGAATGTTGGAGTTTCCCAGGTGCTTCTCACTCACCAGCAATCAGGAAGGTGAGAGGTTGCACCCCCGTGGGGTGTTGCACCTGTGTTCAGTGTGCTGCCGCGGCATCGTGCAGAGGCAGGTGGTGCTTTCCCCAGACACACAGTGGCCACCGCTGCTTCGTGCTGTCTGCCACTCAAAAGCTCAGAGAGTTGGGGTGCGATAGCTGCTCAAAGTTGGACCCCTACCCACTCACCTGTGACTGTTAAAGTAGGCAGTGGTGGTTTATCTTTGGCACCCGGCCAGCATAGCATTACAAAGAAACAGGTCTTCATTATGCCACATCATTTGTGGCTTTTACAGGCAGGGCCACCTTAAGCATTTTTGGGGCATTGGGCATGGACGTCTCCACCAAACCAAAGGAATTAAGTGATCAAGAATATCTGGTGGCACCCTCCTCCGATCGTGATCATAGCATAAAGGTTGATATGCTGCCTCGCAGCATTCAAAATAAGCATGTTTACTCCCTTTAAATCCTCTTACCCTCTTCATTCTTGCTCTAATCAGAAGGATAAACAAGTATCATTTGAAGGCCAACATTAGCAATCTACGAAGAGGTTACTTCTTTTCTAGTATAGAAACAGGATACTTTTTATCAGTAGCATCCAGGAAGGTATGCAGCCTGTAGTATTAATGCAGGACTGTATGTAAAAAGGTACATGTAACCCAGTATAGGCAGAGAACTCACATTAGATGCCTCAGAGAATGCAAAAGTGCTCAAGCATGGATAGAGGAGACCAATTGTAAGGAAGGAGAAAGCTACACATAGCATAGCAAGGATAGTGAATGCAGATTAGAAGCTACCAGGAAGGTGTCTCTAGCCAGACAGAGATTGGAAGTGGGACATGGTTTTCAAATAGTGTTGCCATTAGAGATCAAGGGAACAAGTGCCTGTGGTGTGTAGTATATCAATGCTCACTATTATAGTGGAAGGAACCCTTTAGCCAGTGAAACCATGAGCGAGGCTTCTATGAAGATCATACCCTGAGAAGGAAAACACTCTGAAGGTCTGACAATTTTGAAAGGTTTAGGGACTGGCAATTCGAGAGGTTAGGCAATACAAGATTAAATGAGATGCCCAGAATCACACATTGCTTAAAGGGGTGAAGCTTGGATTTGTGCCAACTCTGCATTTGAACACTTTCTTTTCCAGCTCTTACCATGTACTAAAAGATTCTCATTTTATAAAACTCGCTTGCAAAGTACACAAATCACATTTCCAAACCTGACAATTTTTAAAACCAAAATATTACAGAAGGGTGTTATGCAAAATGGAAATGCTTCTAGCTCCATTCTCTCCATCATCAAGGGAAGTATATAAGTGCCAGCATTCCAATCGACGTGATTAACAGATTTAATCTAGGTATGTCTTTTGTACTTTTAAGCTTTAAAAACATCCAGAACAATGGCTTGTGAAATTGTCATTCATAAACATGCAGAAAAACCTTTGACAAAAAAGCAAAGGTTTTGTGTCAAACGAGCAGACCTTAAAATATGCTTGCCCAAGGCCTACAACATCTGGTCCGCTCTCTCCCGTCTACCACCCCTTCCACTCAAATGGCCTACATAAAAAGAAAGATAAAGTAATGAGCAAAACGATGCCACCAGCATGCAAGATGGCAAACCTCACAGAAGACCGCTCGGTAATGCAAGAGATATTATATGATTTTACCAGGATCACTGTATCGTCTGCTGGCAAAGTCAGGATACAAGCATGAACACTTTGGTTCCACAGTCTTGAATTTGGATACTTATTCACCTCTTGGACTAATAGTTTATGCTCATCTTTGGAAGGGATTGCCTCGGTTTTAGAATGCCCCATCTGAACAAACCAATGCCTAGACCTTCACCATACGAATGACATGTTAGTTTTTATAGCAACCCCGATCTGGTGCAGGAACATTGCTGATAATAGCACCGCTTATGATGCAAAACCAAGTACATATGCAGGTATGTTTATAAACTGCAGACATAGGAAAGGTTCAGCCAGACTTGCAGGAATGTGCTCTCCTAATCTTTCATATGAACACATATCTCTGCAATGAGTGCTTAACATACTGAGCTACCTTCTGAACCATTGTGGCACTCAATTTATCAATATGGATTTCAACTTTGTCTATTGCACATGATTAACATAATTCCCACAGGAAGGAAAGAATGCTACAGAGGTTGGGCCATACAGAACACACTATGGGCCTCATTACACGGATTGCGGTAAGGGAATAACGATACCGGTAAGGGAATACCGGTATCGTTAAAAACCCTTCCCAATTACGACCCGGCCAACCGCAATTAGCGGCACCGCTAAGAACGGTGCCACTAATAGCGGCTAGTCCACGGGCGTGCGACCCCTCATCCCGTAAATAGCAGCATGCCGCTATTAGCACACCATCACAAGCCATGCAGACATGCTAATAGCGGCATGGAACAGCCCCAAAAAGCCCATACCGGCATGGCGTAAATACCGGCATCGCGAACCACCCGCTAAGAGAAATGAGCAGTGTTCCCACCTGCCACAGGTGGACACAATCAGCACAGGTGGAGGCAATGGAGACTGTGGCAGCACAAAAGGAGCACACCACACCCCTTCCCACACCAAGATGGTTCCAATACTAGCAGCATTACATGGGCTGGAGGACATGATTGCATTGCAGCACCAACAACACCAGGCAGCACAGAGGAGACGCAGGAGGAGGAGGAGGAGGGCGAGACAGGCGCAGCAAGCCCCACCAGTGCACCAAGTAATACCACTGAGGCAGCCAGCAATCCCCAGGATCCAAGCCAGTCCATTCAACCTAACCCCTGAGCAGATACACACCCTGTACCGTCTGGACCGGGATACCATCACCAGCATCGTGGACATGATACATGACATTATGAGCCTCATAGACATCCAAACTGCCATCCCCCCTCTACTGAAGGTGGTAACTGTACTCCACTTCCTGGCCACAGGCACCTATCAGCATACAGTAGGGCAGATGCATGGCATCTCACAACCAGTATTCTCACGCACGCTGACTCAGGTGCTCGATGCCCTCCTCAAGCACACAAGTGAACACATATCCCTGCCACGGACTGCCCAGGAGATCTCCCACACCAAAGTTAGCTTCAATTCACTGGCAGGCATCCCAAGTTGCATCGGGGCCATCGACTGCACCCATGTGGAATTGGTGGTCCCACATTACAATGAAGCAGTCCACCGAAACAGAAAGCAATTCCACTCCATCAATGTCCAAATGGTATGCGACTCAAACAAGATAATCACACATTGTTGTGCCCGATATCCCGGATCAACACATGATTCAATGGTCCTGCGGAACTCAACGATACCACGCTACATGGAGCGACAAGCCGGACAACGTCTGTGGCTACTTGGTGAGTAGCAGGGCAAGCACATGGCAGTGTGATGTGGGTTGTGATTTGGGGGAGGGGGGAAAGAGATGCATACTCCAACTGGGTGTGATTGGGGAGGGGGGAGAGATGCATACTCCAACTGGGTGTGATTGGGGAGGGGGGAAGAGATGCATACTCCAACTCGGTGTGATTGGGGAGGGGGGAAGAGATGCATACTCCAACTCGGTGTGATTGGGGAGGGGGGAAGAGATGCATACTCCAACTCGGTGTGATTGGGGAGGGGGGAAGAGATGCATACTCCAACTGGGTGTGATGGGGCGGGGGGGGGAAAGAGATGCATACTCCAACTGGGTGTGGACTGTCCTCTGTAGAACAAATGGACATACAGATGTAGGCCAATGTCCACCAAGGCAGGCCACAATTGACCGGAAACAAAACAACATGCAATTTGAAGCAGCACAACATTTAAAACAATCCAAGATGCCAACCATGACACATCCATCCACATGCACATCATACCACACCCCATATGACACAAATCAGCAACATGGCACCAATATGCGAATAGAAAATTTACGCTGCACAACATCACTACAGCTATGCGCCCTTGAGTGCACGCGAAGGGATCACCGCTACTGAACCACACCCCACACCACTACTGAAGTGACGCTTCACAGCATGGCAACATCGATTTCAGAATGGCAGTACACTAGCAGTGTGGTACCAAATTTGCCTGGGCCCACGGACACCCAAGACCAGTCCACACCCAGGACATGGCAATTACTGCCGGAGGCATGCATGGTGCATGTCCACTTGCAGGGACTAGCTCACCTTCTCACATTGCAGTTACACAGATCGTCTCCATGCATGCTGGGATTCGTGGATGCCAATCACAATGCAAACTGGATTAGTGCGATATGTACAGGTTGCACTTGAGGTGAACAGTAACAAGTCCCCGTTGTTCCACCCATGCAGGTGATGCTGGCTATCCCCTGAAGAGGTGGCTCCTTACCCCTGTACAGAACCCACAGAACAGGCACAAAGAGGAATACAATCATGCACATACCCGTACCCGCGTCGTGATTGAGCAGACATTTGGCCTTTTGAAGACACGGGTCCGTTGCCTAAGTAGGTTGGGTGGGGCTCTCCTGTACGGCCATGAGAAGGTGGCCAAGATCACCATGGCATGTGTCATGCTGCACAATATGTGTATCAGACGGAATGTGCCACTGCCCCCTGACGTCGAAATGCAACCACCTGATGAGGATGATGATGGGGATGAGGAGGGAGGGGACGGGGCTGCAGGTCATGCAAGAGGCGATGCCCAGGAGGGACGCGATGTGCGTCAGCATCTGATCAACCAAATATTCTGAATCACATGGTTCAACTCTGTTGGATGGATGTAGGTATTAGTGCACTGGTGTTTGTGGTGAAGCGCACAATAGGCCCTGTCCCCCAATAAAGTTCACATACACAATGATGAAGTCCAAGCCTGTGTCTTAACTTGTCAACAGTGTATTAAACATATTTTGAGAAGAAAAAGTGCATGGCCCCGAATATGCAACCACCCCCCACAACACTCCCAAAACACCCTTCCCCCCTCCCCCACAACATTCCCAAAACACCCTTTCCCCCCGGCCCCCACAACACCCCCATGTGTGGCTTGCACAACGTTGATGTCCTGCTGCACATGTGCCAGCTAGATCCTGCTTGCCCTACTTCCCATGCCCACCAACACCATTTGGAGGTTGGGAAGGTGTGCGCCTCATGGTGTGCAAGGAGCGGCGGCGGGGGCTTGTCTGCCTTGAACTTGCAGAGGAGGAGGGGCCTGGTTGTTCCTGTGGTGGTGGTGGGTACGTACTGTCGGTCCATCATGTCCACTATGCAGGCGAGGACCTGCCTCAGTTGTGCCATCTCCTCGCAGAGCCTGTTGGTGCAGGCTTCCATGCCCTCCCTCGACTGCCTAGCATTTTCCCTGACCTCCTCCCTCAGACGGGCTGCCTCATTTACATGCTGGCCAACCAGCACTGTAATATCCTCCTGGCGCTGCCTGATGGTGGCCAGGTCATGGCCACTGTGTCCAGCTCGTGGGGTGGCTGCTGCACCTTGGTCTATGTCTCGGCCATCAGGTGACGGCACCTGTGGGCTCCAGCACCCTGCCATGGTCTCGTCGCCAGACTGGCCATGGCTACTGGATCGTGGTGTTGGCCGTGGGCTTGCTTCTCTGGATCCTGGGGGGCTGCATTTGCATGGGCAAGTCACTGGTCTCCTCCACGTCAGACAGCGGCGCAGTGGCTACTGCCTCACCAGTCGAACTGGTGGCAGCAGAGAGTGGGCCCTCTGAGGGTGTTTCCTGTGTTGGGGGGGGGGGATCACAGCAGTGGGTGCAGCAATTGTTGCAGCCGTAGCTTCAGGTCTTGGTGCAGTGGCTCTCTTGCTGTGTTTGCCCCTCTGCAGGTGCTCACTCCTCCCTGTGCCCCTTGATGTGGTGGCGGTGTTCCCTGTCTCCTGTGCCCTGGCTTGTTTTTTGGCAGGGGGAGCCTGTGTTACAGTGTCCTGCTGATCGCTGTTGGTCTGTGAGCCTTTGGGGGAAAAAGAGGGGGATGGAATTGGTGATGGTTCAACGTGCTTCATGCAGATTTTGTTCATCATGCTGTTCTGTGCATTGGGACTTAATTAGTGGGCATTCAGGTCATGGGGCTGTTGGGTGGGTCATCCATGCATGGGTCTGTGTGGCACGTGTCTGTGGTGATTCGTGCATGTGTGTGTGTTGGGGTGTGACACTCACATGTGCAGGGTTGTGTGCATGTATGTTTGTGGCCGCATCCATGAGGTGATTCTGGGCTCACATTTGGGGGGTGCCTCACCTTAAACGGTGCATTGTTTCATGTGTACACTCACCTCCATCTGATGTTGAGGGCTTACGATTTGCAGACAGTATGCTGCGGACCCGGAGGCAGAGATCGTCCCACCGCTTCCTGCAGTCTTGAACGGTGCGGGTGGTGGTGCCCACTGCACTGACTTTCTGGGCCACCTCTGCCCAGATGGCCTTTTTTTTTTAATCAGTGTCTCACGCCGCATGTCAATCGTGAAGACAACATCCGCGTTTGCAGCAAGGGTCTCCGTCAGCATGATCAGCTCCTCATTTGTGAATTTCTCCTTGCGCTGGCGATCTACGCCTTTCTTGATTGCCTTGGGCATTGTGAGGGGATCCTTGATGCTTTGGTATGGCACTGGTGTGGAAACAGATCCTTGGGGCAGAGGATGGCAATGGATTGTGTTTTTAAAGATGGCCACCGTGCTCTTTCCCGTTCCTGTGCGATGACGCTATTTCCGTTTCTGTAATTTTACAGTGACCGCTAATAGCGGTGACCGCTATTTGCGTGTTGCTGGAGGTCGGAAGTGCTATCATCGCTTTCGTCGGTGCCGCTAAGGGTCTTTAGCGGTGTGGCGGTAGGGTCATTACCGGCCTGGCGCTGTGCTCGTGTCCGCGTACTCGTAATGGCACGCAATCAGCACGTCTTGCCAAGGCGGACACGTTAATAGCGCCATGCCGGTAAGGGCAGTATTTTACCGTGTTCCGTGTAATGAGGCCCTATGTATTCCACAGTGAACACAGAAAGCATTACATGATTAATTGATCATGGCAGAATGTACTTGTCAAAACAGACAGGCAATAGGTTTAGCACCTCAGCATAATGCTAAGTCTGGTGAACAATGGAATCTTACTTTAGATCAGGCAGCCTTGTGGGGGCCCTGGGCAAGTGCCCCTTTTGCCCTCCCATAAAAACGTCTCTGTTTACAGGCAGTCCTGTTTTTTTTTTTAACAATGAAAGCATAGCACGTGGCAGTGGTCACTAGAGATAGCTAAGCTTGTCTGCGCATGGTGGAGCGGGGCAGCAGATTAACTTTGCTGAAAATGTTGGGGAGGGAACGACATCTGAATGAAAGGGGCCCTGCCAAATGAGTGAGACAAAATGGTGCAAACACCCCTGCCTCCCCTAAAATTACGCCCATGTGGGGACGAATCTGGCTCATATACTTCACAAAAAGGCCCTTGGACTATCTTTACGAGGGCTTCGCTGACAGCACTGTCCTGGTCTCTATTGGTTTAGGAAATGTGGCCCATTCTCATAATGCAAAAGATAAAACTGCAAGTCCCAGGGTGCAACCTCGTGTCTAAAACGCCAGGATTGGCGGAAACGAATTGTATCCCACGGAGACGGTGGGCCCGGTTTGTTTTCCATGAGGAGGGCTGAGGCCTAGGGCTAGGGAAATGTGCTTCAGGTGTCGTGGGCTTCATGTTTCTTTGGGCTCCCGTCTTTCGCGGGGGTCCTGGATGGATATTGTTTTGCAGTAAGCGGTATGTTGCATGGATGCCCCAGAGGGCCTGTTAGTGGCCGGTCACCGGGAGTTTCCTGTCGCGTCTGTATGGAGGGCTGGCCATGGGTTTGTGTTGCTCGGTTTTTGGGTCAGAGCCAAGCCTCGCTACAGTACAGCTGGAGCTGTGTCGGGAAAGTTTCAGGGCAGCCCTCTTTCCTGTGCACGTTACTTCCTCCCGCACGCCCGCCCTGCAGGGGTTGCTTCGGCGGGGTGGAGCCTCTTCCACACAGTGTAGAATGCTCCTCTGCTCTCGCAAGCGCAGGAGAGTCTCTCCCGCGTCTGCGGCGTTGGTACAGGCTTCTTTTCCATCCCCAGCGGTGGAGACCGGCAGACTCTGCCGGGGGAGGAGGGGAGAGCAGCGCATGACGGGGGAGGAGGAGAGGAGCCCCTGACATAAATACAGGAGAGAAGCAGGAAGAGAGCAGCCAGCCGGGCAAGGCTAAACTAAGGGCAGGTAACTGAAAGCGCAGTCCAAGTGGGTGACGGGGACACTCCGAGGGCGGATTAGACAACCGGAGTACAGCGCTCTCTCCTACCAGCGCCCCGCCGACCCTCTAGAAGAGGAAACAGGTCGGCATGAACTTTCAGTGGTCGCTTTTAAGCATGCCCTCGCCCCGACCCACACACTCGCGTCTGTTCCCAGCCCCTGCCCCAGTAGCCTGCTTGTATTTTAGCTAACTGTCCCTCTCGATCGAGAATCTCTCCTTATCTCGCACTCCACCAACAGACCGCCCCCCTTCCAGCAATACCCGACCCTCTTCTGTGGGTCAACGGTCTGATTGAAGTCACTTGCCAGCCGACAGTCTGCCCCCACCTGCTGGCAGTCTCTTCCTGGCCAACACGTCACAGATTCTACCGCACCTGCTTAGAGTCCCTGGCCCCCATCAGTTGACAGTCTCTGTTAGGCTGCTGTCTTCCTAGTGACACTTCCGTCCGATGAAGCAGTCTACCTGCTGACAAACCCCTTCTTGGGCTGTGCCACACTTCGTGACTGTCTCTTCCCCACCTGCTAGTATTCTCTTACAGGCCCTGCCCGGACCTCCAGACATACTCTCCGATTGGCGCCCATCTGCAGTCTCTTCCCATCTACAAACAGTCTCATCCCGACACACCGAAAGTTGACAGTCTGTGCTCCACTTGCTGACAATCCCCGGTGGTCTCTTTGCAGTCTAATATTCTCTTACAGGCTGTCTTCCCCCCCCCCCATTATCTGACAGTTCCTTCCAATGATGTACCCCATCAGCTAACAGTTTCTTTGCAGACAGCCCCGCTTCTGATGCTCCGGCCTACAGACTCCATGATCTGAGGGTCAGGCAGTCCTGCAGTCTCTTCACAAGGTCCTTGCCACCTAGTGCGGTGTGTCTCTCCACTTAGCAACTCAAGTTCCTGTAGACGTTTTTAGGGGACTCGTCTATCCGACATACCCGGAGCGGTCTCTGCCAGCAGTCACTGTCTGCGTTGTGCAGCCATGAAGTCCTGGGTGGTGTTGACCATCCTCATCGTCGTCTACGTGGCCTACTTGCTGCTCGGGGCCCT
This sequence comes from Ambystoma mexicanum, assembly GCF_040938575.1. Classification (NCBI taxonomy): domain Eukaryota; kingdom Metazoa; phylum Chordata; class Amphibia; order Caudata; family Ambystomatidae; genus Ambystoma; species Ambystoma mexicanum. The sequence continues at coordinate 823,970,343 of NC_090923.1, read as the reverse complement.
GGTGGTATCCAGGATCGAGGGACCGTACGAGGCCCAGAAGCGCCAGGAGCTGAGGGAGTACAAGGCCGCCTTCCTGCGGGACAGCCACTTCTGCGTGAACGAGAGCGACCTGGAGGCCTTCCTGGAGAAGGTGCTGAGCGCCAACAAGTACGGCGTGTCCGTCCTGCGCAACGCCAGCACCGACAGCAACTGGGACTTCGCCTCCGCCTTATTCTTCGCCAGCACCCTGGTCACCACCGTGGGTAAGAAGTGGCAACACTTGCATGCAGATTTCTTTAACATCTGTGGGTACAGCTCCAGTCCAACGCTTAATGTACAGCAGGGGATGGGGAGGGTCGTTTATTCATATAGAACGTGCCCTATGCACACGGTCAGACTGAGGCCTCTAACTGGCTCCAGGACCAAGAAAAGTGTCCCAACGTCTCCAATGGTAATTTGCCATTGAATATTTATTTAATAATCATTTATTTTTGACAAGCTGTTTCAGTGGTACCCATGGGGGCATTTTTGATAAACTGTGTTGCAAATTGTGCATTGTAAAGAATATTCGTTCAGTGACACGGGTCATGCCTAGTAGCTGCTCAGTGAGGTAACTCGTCAAACTGGCCCACTGGGGCCCACAAAACTGGCCTACAGTAACATGCGGGGCATTGCCCTATTGCTATGCATGCCAGTATTGGTCTGGCTGTACACATAAGTGTTATACGTATGCGGGGGAGGGGAGTGTCTGGTGGTACACATAATGGTGTCCTACATATGAGGGAAGTATGGACAGTGCTTGAGGTTCATAGTTGACATTTGTAGTCTGGACAGTATGCAGCTGAGCGCTATACAGTATGCTCGGTTTCTTTCAGAGAGGTCTGTAAGCACCAACTCTGTTGTGGAAAAGCCAGGGCATTCCGTATTTCAGTTCTGAAGCCACACAATTTACATGAAACCTTGTAGAGTGTAATGGACTGTGGGTGGACATTTTCTATTGTAATGGGTACTTGAGGTTGAAAGGCATCTCTAAAGTTTGAAACTACAGAAAAAAAGTACATGGAAAAATAAGCGTTTAACAGGTAACTTTGGAGCCCATCTGGCATTCATCACAATGAGTTGTGGTGGTTCTTTTGGCGGGATTTTGTTGTTTTGTTACACCCATGCCGAATTCGTTGTGGGTGTTTGTAACAAAACGCCCTTTACACTCTTTGTTAGAGCCTCTTTCAATGAGGAACTACTGGGCAAAAAGTTTACAACTCAACTCATGCAAGAGTGACTTTATACATGTTTTCTGGCGCTGTAGCCATAAGTCTTATATGGATCTTCATTTCTGGAAAAATGCTAATAGTCAAGAGTTAATATCATCAATGATAACTGCTTTGACAGTAACCACGAAAGTTTGTACACATGTTAAGGGTATCTGTTGTACTTGCGAATTGATTAGCCTCGAAGAAGACCTACGAAGATCAAAACACTTGTCGGTTAGCAAGGACTTGGTCCATTATTGCCTAGTGCAGCACTTGGTTCATTATTAAACATGTTTTTATTCAATCAACCGCAGAACAAGCGCAAAGTTATTGGTTTGCATTTTTTTTGCATATTTCAATTCTGAAACCCAGCAATTTACATTGTTCATTCATGAAACCATTTAGAAGAGTGTAATGGAATTCTAGTGGGACAAAAAAGGTAATATGTGCTGGAGGTTGAAGGGCACCTTTTAAAGTTTGAAACTAGAGAAACAAGTACCTAGAAAAATAAGCGTTAACACAAATATTTCAACTTTGGACTCCATCTGGCATTCATCACAATGAGTTGTGGTGGTGGTTTCTTTTTTTTGGGGTTGTTGTTGGTTGAAAGAAATTGGGGGCCCATACACTCCATCTTTAAAGACTGACTGTAGAGGCGTCGTGTGAAGCACATTTAACTCCTGCCCTTTGTGTACTTCCTGTTTCAACAGGAGAGGCACCGTCTGTCTCGGGTCAGACGGGAACTGCGTGGCGGGGCCGTGTTGTCTGCTCCCCATTGGGCAATAGTTACCCGCGTTGCGTCGTGGTTTCAAATGCGGGTGCGAGGAGCCCCCAAATGTTGTGCCTTTTGGTTCGTCGAACCCCCTAGAAACGTGTGGAATCGATGGGTATTTCGGGTGGAGGACGAAGAGGGTTGGGTTCCTTGTGGGCTGACATCACCCCACATTCCAAAATCGTCCTACATTACCGATGCCAGGTTTGTAGGTCAGGTTTGCCTCGTGCTCACGAACAATGACCGTGGAAGGTTCATGCGTCGACGTACACGGTTGCCTTCTCTGCGTACGTATACATTTCATGTTATGCCCCCGATTGCTTTGCCTTCCTCGCCGCTCGGCTTTCAAGGTGACCTTTGGAGGCACACGGAAGAAATACGTGTGTTCCTTGATGAGAAACAGTGACGCTGGCCTTTCTCTGCTGCGTCTGTAGTGTCCCCTGCTACCCGCCAGGTCTCCATCCAGTGCCTGGATTCTGCTCTGCTTGCATTTCACACTCCTCAGTAAATCCATTCTTGTTATTGTCCTTATTACAAACTAAGTAAAGATGTCACGCGCTCAGGAAGCAGTGGGGGAAGACCTAGGATACGTAAAGGGTGGGCGTGTATTCATTGTCTGCATTGACAGTTAAACGGTTCCAGCTTTCTTACTCCTTTCTTAAGAGGGTGTACTGCAGTATGCCTGGTGCGCTGCAGAACCAGTATGTGTGACGGCTTGCCACCTTCAAGGTCGAGAAAACATTAGTAGTACTGTTTCTGAGGGGTGTGTGCTAATCGGACCCACCTTTCATAAATAATTCATGCTAACCTTCTAGAGCAAATATATTGTTGCGTAGTGAGCTACGCAGTATACGCATGCGCGGCCCATAACTAGGCTCGCACATGCCCAGTTCTAATAAAGACGGCCCGGTAGCCAGTTGCCGCCGGGACTTGAGCAGACCACCCGTGTCCCGTGTGGTTCCTTCGTGTGTGTGTGTGTGTGCACGTGTGCCTGCCAGCGGGGGCCCCGGAGGTCCCCCGCACCCCACAACACTGGCAACAGCAGGAGAGAGATATTACTGCTCCGAGTGAATCGGAGAAAGTGCTTTCTCCGTGCCGTCACAAACACACGCACATGGCCGGCGGCCATCTTGTCTGAATAACGGATCACATCGGTTGCGGCCCAGGAGGGTGCTCGTACGCCGGCTGCGATCTTCTTTCATAAAAGATACATTTTTGGACACTCCATGGCCCTTTTCACCTGAGGGGCCGTGGATCAAAAAAAAAAGGGAATTAAAGTGGGCAACACCCTAGAGGCCACTGGAGAGAGCTGACAGAGCCATCATCCATTGCTGGGGTGCTACAAGACCAATCCTGAGGCTGGACTGGGAGGGTTTGTGCCCAAGGGCCATCTGACTGTGAGTACACATTCCCAGTTGCCACCATGGGTGAGGAGGGTGAAGGAGAGGAAGCCCCTGCGTCAGTCCCACGTAGGATGCACAGCACCCTTGCTCCGATGCCCGAATTTGACACCACCGGCCCACCATCCAAGCTGGGGCCAAAGTGGCTTCTATGGGTTAAGAAGTTGGAAATGTTCTTCAGGGCAGCAGGGGAGACGGATGATGATGATGCCAAAGTTGCTACCATGGTGTACTCTGCGGGCACAGAGGTCCACAGGATCTATGACTCTCTTAACCTTCAGGTGGTCACGTACGATGCTGTGAAACAAGCCCTCCAAGACCTATTTCTCCCGATGGCGAATGTCGACTTAGACAGATTTGTTGTGTGCGGAAAAGCAGAAAGGGGAAGAGACTCTGGACCAGTTCTGCGCACGGCTGAGACACCTCGCAAGCACCTGCAGGTGGGTGAATGAGGAGGAGATGGTGCGCAACCAGCTGCTGCAAGGGTGTAGCTCGGGGAAGCTGAGACTGCAGGTGCTACGGGAGCCGGGCCTGACGCTGCAACAGATCCTCGACACGGGAAGAGCTTATGAGTTGGCAGAGTCCAGAGGGGCGAAAATGGATGCTGCTATGCACCCTGGGAAGGGCGAAGATGCGTTTGCCATCGGCCGTGCGGCCCCAGGAAGAGCGCGATGGACACCCAGGAGAATGGACAGTCCCTCTGCGGTTGGTACTCCGCAGTCATGCCCGTATTGCGGGTATGACCTACCACATGTGGGAGAGTGCCCGGCGAAGACGAGGGTCTGTGGCCGGTGTGGCACGTCCGGGCACTATGAAAGGGGCTGCAGGGCCTCCACCCCTGTGACAGCATCAAGAGGGCCAGCAAGAGTTGGCGGAGCAATGCCCGAAGAGTGAGGGGAGTGTCGGCAATTGAGCAGGGCATGCAGGAGTTGGACATAGCCAAGGAGGAAGAAGAGGAGGAGGAAATCTTCATCTCGAACATCGCCGCCTGCTCCAGAGGTTACAGGCAACCAACGCGCACCGTTAACATTGGGGAGGTGCCCACTCCCGTCCTGATAGACACTGGTGCGTCGGTCTGCGTGCTAGCAGCGGAGCACTATGAGGCACTCCCAGGTCCTCCCAAGCTGAGTCCAAAGCCCGGATATATTCATTCGGTGGAGACGCGCCAATACCCATTCAAGGCTCCACATTGATGGGTCGGTGAGACCGACGGCCCTAAAACACCGGAGGATACCCTTCCACCTGAGGGCCCAAGTGGAGAAGGAGCTTCAGTCACTGGTCGACTTGGACATTATTGAGAGTGTTGAGGGCCCGACCCCGTGGGTCTCCCCGATTGTTGTCGCTCCCAAACCCAAACAGCCGGGTGCCGTCTGCAACTGCGTGGACATGAGGCTGCTCAACCTTGCCATCAAGAGGGAGCGCCATCTCACACCCACGCTGGATGACATCGTCAGCGAGCTGCAAGGAGCGAAGGTCTTCTCCAAGCTGGACCTGAGGTCTGGCTACCACAAACTGGATCTTCATCCTGAGTCGAGGTACGTCACCACTTTCACGACTCACGAGGGGCTGGATCAGTTTAAGAGGCTCAACCCCTATATGAACCCTCAGACCGAGCTCTGCAATGGCACTGCGCAGGCTGAAAGGTCACCTGCACATTCCAAATCCTACTGCAGCATGCACATGCCCGCAGGCTTTTTAATCTTCTGAACCACCTGAATCGAACTCGTAACAATTGCTTGTTTTAGTCAGTCTGGTGGCATCTGTGTGACTGTTAAGGGCCTGTAGTTAAACAGCTGCAGCAATTTGATATTGCACAAGTGTCAGCCCTCTGAGCAGGGACCAGCTGTGATGGGCCTTATTTATTTATATTTGTGTCTGGTCTGACTGTCTCCAAAGCTGCTATGTGTCTCCAATGCTGCCTCTTTGATTCTCCTGCAGCAGGGTCAGCTCCCCTCCGTGGGGTTGTTATGGACTGCAACGGTTTTGTAGGGCAGAGGACGATTTCTGTTTGTTTTTCAGTTGTGTTTTAGGCAGTTCCTCGTTATTGTGGTGTGCCAGAAATGATAACTGATAACTGCACATGATTTAAACGGAGGATATTTTTTGACTTACTTGTCCCTATTGCTACGATGAGGTTCCCTATTTTCAACTGAAAACATACAAAAACAGTGAGAGAATGTTAGGTGGGCTAGAGGTGGTTTGCTTTTTGCCAGAGAAGCATATTTTGCACCAAAAAGACGCCCACTTGACTAATGTTGCACCAACTAGTAAGATGCCTTTGTGCACTAGGACCCCAACCGGCCCATGAAGCTGGGGTTTGCCCAATAGCACTTTAAGATGAGTAGCAGCACCCGTGAAATGGATGGGGATGTAGATTAATACTCTAGTATCAACTCAATGGTTTGGCAAAGGTGAGTCTGTTTAATGACAAATACAAAAAACGGGGAGTTTCGTGAATATCAGCGGTTGCTTGATCTTCCTTCTCGCTTCAACAACTCCAACAAACTTAATAAAAAAACGATCCTTTTATACCAAAAACTCATAATCGCTGACATGTAACGCTTAAAATGTTGCATGCAATTCTATTGGTTATAGGATGGTAACTTTAATATAGGTGCTATATCTGTATATGGTAACAGAGTGAGGGGATTGGATGAACAGTGTCAGGTGGGGCATCTAAGCTCTTCCTTCAAAATGGCTACTGTGGACGTCACAAAAGGACAACGTCTCATTGGTTCTACTAACTATAGGACCCTAGATTACTTGGTCCCTATGATTGGGTTGGCACCAATCCCACTCATACTTTTCCACTAGTTTAGCAGCGTGCAGAATATCCGGCCAGGTGTAGGGTGCTTGTCTGCTCCTCCCAATTATTGCTACAATCAGTCATCACCTCAGTGGTCATGTGTCAATTATTGTGGTTGGGCTCGAGATGGCACAAGGCCAGGCGTAGGTGTGACAGCTTCATCTCTTCTCGCTTGGCTGGTCTCGTGATTCAGACACCGTGAAATTGTCTCATTCTCCATCCAATGTGTGTATTTGATTTAGTTTTGCCCACCACCTGCTTTCTGTGGCTTATCTTTTACCTTTGATATCGTTATTTCACTTTAGGTTCATGATGTCCCTTATCCATGGTGTTTCGTCTCTTTTCGTCATTCGCAGGTCGTCATATCTTCTATATGTGAGTCAGTCCGGGTTCTTGTGATGTCACCATTCGTCTTCCTTTAGGACTTTCTTGGCTTCTTCAGGCATTGTGTTTTGGCAATCGTCAGTTTGTCTCACTTGTCGATATGGTTTCCTCAACGGATACCTTACTGTCGAAGGTTTCTTATGTGCAGGTACTTCAATAGGTGCTGTCAGTCTGATAGGTACTGGGCAGAGCCCCACTGTGGCTCTCTGCTGGTTTATTTGCTCATCATACGTCACATATTTCAGCATGAAAGTTCCTGGTACTTCAAAATGAACGATTTTGAGTGCGGGTCCTGCTTGGGACCTCTTCTATACCTTGCTTCGGCTTACTTGGATTTCTTGCACAGTTGCAACTGAAGGCGCCTGGTCCCAACACAATACCAAAGAAGCCAAATAAAGGACACACCCCACCAGGGAATGAGACCAGGAGATAGATTGCAAGTTGAAAAAGTTTTATATAAGATAAAGTTGTGCATGCAGAGAACTCTGCTGCCCTGAGAGCGCTCTGCCAGACATTACATGGGCAGCACATTATAAGGTTTGGAAATGTCACTACTGACGCTCCACCTTAGGTGCATAATACTTGAACACAATAGGATAGACCTATGGATACATTATGTGAATATACAAGCCGGCCACACAGGATTGGTTGGTAGCTTGAATGTTCTGTGTGCAGCATGTGAGTCAGCTGTGCTCGATTCCGCGGGGTAAAGGTCAGACTCACAAGATACAACATTGCTAACTGAATCTACAACAGGAATTAAAGACATCAGGCAAATGACCATCGTAAATGGCTGACATTAACGTGGGTGCTGTAAAGTCCATTTTGACAAGTGTATGGTTAATTTGCCCTTTACCCTTAAGGACCCATAAACCACAGTACTCTGATCCAGGTGCCCCCCATGGTGGTTTTTAATCTGCCTGATGCCTCATGATATAAATTGACGTGTGTTGTTTCTACAACAGATATATGGTATGGGGGGGTTAAGGCTGTCGTGGGTGCTCGATTTGGTCACTTCAAGGGGTTAGATGTATATCTTCCTCAAAGAAGTGGAGGGGCAAAGGCTCTGTAAGTTGTAACTTCCAAAGGTGGGGGTCGAAGGAGCACAAGCAGGTTTGTGGAGACAGATGGGCATGCGGGCCATGGTTTGCTCCGGTCACACGCAGGGCAGTGAGCTCAGAGGAAGAGCAGGGATACTGAACATTTGCAACAATACATGGTTGAACTCTCGTGAGAAATGGGTAAGCTGCCAGGAGGGGGAGGCTGGGCTTGCTGCGTGCAGCGCTGGACAGGGGGAGAGATGGTTTTTAGAGATCATTGTGCGGCTGCACAAAAGATGGCGTGTAGGGTGGCACAAAATGGAGTCTGTATGGTTTTGTTTACCGTCTTACTTGTTGTCAATAGATATACAAACGTGGGGACATCTCCCACCATTGGGTGAACACAAGATCCATTTCATGTGGGAATGTCGAGGAGGGGTCAGAAAGACCTTCCCTTCCCAAACAACATAACTCATGACAACCAATGAGCTCGCTAAAGGCCATGGCCTTTTTTTTTTTTACCCTTTTCTAAAGCTTCAAGCTCTCGCTTATGCGGGACAGCTTCAGGCTTTAGGAAAAAAAAGGCCCCGACTTTTAGCAGCCTTGCCTTTTATTCCATAATGGTGGCACTGGCCCCAGCGGTGATCGCTGCATCTCTTAGTTAAAGGGATGCCTGGCGAGGGCAGGTGGTGCCCCCTTTAACTAAGAGATGCAGGGATCGGCACCCTCTCACCCGGGGTGTTAGGTTCACAATCCCATCTTAGTTAAAGGGATGCCTGGTGGGGGGTCAGCATCACAATTAAGTGCGAAAAAGGTGGGATGCAGACTCCCACCAGTCATCTCTTAAACTAAGAGCTGCAGGGATTATCACCTTCGCACACCAATTGAGAGGTTAATGGTCGCTGCAAAGGGCTGCCTGGTGGGGGTCAGGCTGCCCGTTAGGCCACGTTCTGCCCCTTGTAGGCCATGCCCCTAATGAGCCCTATCGCGATTTCCCAAGCCACTTAATCTCCAGGGGTAGGGAGTGTGTACGGGCTGAAGGAGTTTTAGCCAGTGGTCCGCTGGGGGATCCCTGCAGCTCCAAAGCAGGGTCCAGTAACCTGTGCTCCATGGAAGGCAGGATGGGGAGAGGGGCCAGGACAGTTGGCTGACAACAGCCGAGCCAAGTGCAGGGGAAAGCAAAGGCACACCCCCTCCCTCCCTCGCTCTACTCCCTGCCCCTCAGACTCCTGGAGCCAGGCAGGGTGAGTGGGCAGGGTGTGAGCAACACCTTTGACAGCCCACCAAGGTGGTACTAAGCACACCAGGGCGAGGCAGGCAGGAAATATCAGCCAGCACCAAAAGAAGCACTTCGGGGTGCAAAATCCGGTTTGCGCCAGCCGGCCGTGGGCTGGACGCCGCTCCCACACAGGCAGACGAAGCCCAGGGCCATCTCTTGGCACACTATAAGGAGCTGCATTTGTAGCAAACAAACGCAAATCAGTTTGGGACTCCGTACAGAGCACCAACAAGTACCTTGCTTATGCAGAATACTTTTTCTTTTCCCATAACCCCCCCCCCCCAACCCAAGAAAAAGGGAGATGAGAAGAAAGAACAGGGCACTGTACTGGGCCCACATTGTCGTGGGACCAAGAAGGCGGCACGGACCAGATGGCGTAACCTCAGGCCCCGTGCCCAAAAGTACACATTATGTTTATGGTTATTATGATGAGGATTGTTTATTACCATATAATTAATTATGTGCAATTAAAAACGCACAGCCTTTTTATTGCCAACACTCAATGTTTTGTGTGGTATACGGTAGAAACATTGGGTCTTAGCTGTCTACCTTTGGGTCCACAGGTTACTTGATAGCACCACCTTTATACAGTCACAATTTTATCCTTAATTAATGGAGGCAGAGCTATGCCTTCTCTCTGCACCTTGACGAGAATTCTCGCGTAGAACAACGGCCTGTTATTTTGCTCTAGTAAAGGTCAGACCGACCTTACCAGACGTTGGTTTTGAGTAATGTATACGCGCTCTCTGTATATGCCCTCAAATTTGTTTTTGGTTTGCTGGTGAGTAGGGGAGTGGAAAGTGAGGGTTCTGTTGGCGTATAGGTGCTCGTTTCATGGCCATTATAGGACTTCATAGAGGCCGTAAACTGGGGAAGGAAGTACTCTGGCATTAGGATATTTTTGCTGAACACCGTGAAATTGACCAAATCTGCTGAAGCTTCCTTTATAGTACGCCACCAACTTTAGATGTGACTGGAGGCTGCAATTATTTACTGTCGGTAGCAGCAGTGAGTGGCGGCTGGTCATCATTTTCTTTGGAGAGGTGTAATGTCCCTAATATGCAGAAGCGACTGGGCATAGCGAAAGAAGCTCCAACCAAGGTGGGTTCAGGGAGGTTCTACCGGCCCCCCTTCCCCCCAGATTTCTTTTCAAATAATGTGTTTAAAATTGTGCGTTTTGCAGCACACTTTTTATGAAATACTTGGGGAAAGCACCGTACAATTTCCAATTGGCTTTGTAGGGTAACCCTATGGAGAAAAAAAAAACAGTAACTGACAGGCCACCAACAGTGCACAGAAGCATTCACCAACACACTTTCATTATGCTTACCGCCTCCCGCCCCTCCCACAAAATATTGTATAATTCTGCCTCTGTAAAAAGACACTCCTGTTACCTTTGCCTGTAATGGATTCACTCCACTGAAAGAAACGTGATTCTGTTGGCTGAGCCAATACATGCCGGTATCCCCCTTAAAAGAGCGCACACACGTTGGCTTTTATCGTAATGCACTAATGCCATTATGAGAGAGCCTCCATGCTGGCTGCAGCATTCTAAGGACTCACTAGGTCATGTTGGCTTTGCTCACGACACGTTAATTCCACTGTAAGAAAATGTGTCCATGATGGCTGTGCCAATATATGTCAAGATCCCCATGTAGTTGCGCACACGTTTGACCCTAATGAACTAATGCCAGAGTAAAAAAACATGTCCCTGCTGGCTGCATACATTCCTACTTAATGACGTAGTGACACACTAACCAGACATGTTGCATGCTAAATCCCAAGCTTTACTTCTGATGCCTCGTTAATCCTCCAACCCCCCCACCGCTACACACTCTTAACACAGCCACAATAGTTGCCCCCCTCCCGCCTGCATGTGCATTTCATATGCACACTTCTCTCATGCATACACACTGCACTCTTGCACACACAGACATATTCGCACACGGACACATTCTGCTCCGCGACCCACTCGCATACATGCATGCCTTACCGAAATTCAAACACACACACACGCAGTTTCCTCTACTACACTTGTCTGCTGACGCACCACTCTGACCGAAATGGCCTGCTCTGCCCCTTTGCTTGCTGGCCAAGTCATCTGTCAATCCGGGAACCCCGATTGCGCATAGGCTGAGAGGAGACTGAACAAGACCTTCAACACTCGCCCCCTTCTCAATCGAAGTGGCTATGACATCCGATCCATGCCCAACCTAAATAAAATATTCATGGTGCAAGAAGCTCCCCTGCACAGCCCCACCGCCACCATTATGTTGGGCCCGAAGGACACCGCACGACGGCAGTTTCTATCATGACTGCAGCATATTTTTAAATTCACGTACCACTTATTTTCACTTAGCACAAGAAAAAAGGAAGGGGTAGTCTTGGGTCCAAACCCACCAGCCATCACTGGCAGTGTTGTGCATCCAGTCTCCGAGAATGCTGCTTCCTTAGAACTGACTTGTTTTGTGCTTGACTTCAAAAGCACTTCAAGGGAAATGAACAGTAGTTGCTGTGCAAAAAATGATTACTGGTGGGTGTTGTGCTCTGGTAAGCAGGGTTGGACTGGGCCATAACATTGTCTCGGGCACCAATGAAAAATTGGCCCACGTTTGCAAATGGCTTTTGATTCATTTTGGGACACTGTTTGAATAGTACCCAAGAGGGAGTTTTTTGGAAAACTGTGATGCAAATTGTGCATTTTAAAGAATATATATTCATCGACACTGGTCAAAACTACTAGCGGTATAGTGATACGACTCATCCAACTGGCCCGCATTGACCAAAAAAACGGTGTCGCGCCAGCCTTTTGCATTTTTGGTTCGACAATGGGCCTGTTGCCCTATAGGCCAGCCCTAGCCTGCTGGTAAGTAAATATGCGGTAAAAGGCCAGTGGAATGAGGCTGGGCTGATGTGTTGGACAGGAAAAACAGGCCTCCTGGTTAACAGTGAGATCTCCTATGCATTCCTTAGTCAGTCTTGTGCTTTCAGGGCTGCTGGACTGGAGTCATTTAGAACTGGGTGAAGACTAGCAGCATAGAATGAATTGCCCTTTCTGAATAAGTGATTTCTGCGAATGAACCTATGGGTTTGACACAACATCCAGAGAAGCTTGAGTAGCCGGTTTTAATCCTTCATGATACAACTTTATGAAATCGCTCAATAAGAAATCCTTGACTTAAGCAACCATTCACCCTGTAGAAAAGGGCCAAAATTACCTCTCCGCTGTGCTCATTATGAATGAATAAATAAAACGCATGTTTTTAGAAGTATATGGTTGCTTCATATTTCTCATGCGCCGCAAGAAGTAAAGGTTTCACATGATTTTTATTGTGTAGTGATTAGTATTTCAGAAAGTGGCCCTTTGTGATGACACGTGTTTCGGCGGTCACGGCGCCTTTCTCACCGAAACACGTGTTAACACAAAGGGCCACTTTCTGAAATTCTAATCACTACACAATAAAAATCATGTGAAACCTTTACTTCTTGCAGCGCATGAGAAACTTGAACATGTTAAACGGAGCGGAGGGACTTCTTTCTCCGTTTCAATTTCATATGCATGCGACACCTGCCTTGTACTAAAAGTGATCTTAGGACGCTGATGCCTACACGTTGGTATCCCCTAAGAAGTTCCTCATATCCTTTTTATGTTCATGTTTTTAGAACCCTTCCTCTAGGAGTGAACCATCTGAGGTCTCGTCTGATGCAGTAGACTAGGTTTTATTTAAGGTAATTCGATGAGTCGCTGAGATCTAGAAGGGAGGGCTTCCCAATTCATCCAACCCTGAATTAAGGGCTTTCTTTCCCACAAGAATTCCAGTCCATGCTTGGCGGTGATCAAAAGGCCAAGATCTCCTGATCAGACATGTGGCTGAGCAGCAAAGGGAACTCTCTTCACAGAAGTATGCAATTGCTGTGTCTCCCACTGCAGAAAAGAGTAGGTGTGCTAATTTGAGGAGGGCCAGTTTTCCACTGGAAGTCTGTGAGCCGAGAGCAAGAGACGGTCGTCTCCGCTTTTAAAGCGGTGAAGGAACCTTCCTTTTCTTCTCCTAGCCGTCTCTTCGAGACAAAACCCTGCCTTTTTTGTCTCGAAAGGAAGCCACGTTGCACTTTCCCTGCTCTTTTAGCCCAAGTCCCTTGAGTCGAAAGGTTAGTTTATTAGTTTCATGCTCACTTAGCTCTCACAGCTCACCTAGCTAAGGGTAGGTAGAGGATTTGTTTTTTAATCCTGTTGCCAGTATTTATTTAAGGTCTACAAATGTTGGTCAGTGGTCTATTCCTTAAGAAAATTCCATGTTTCCAGACCCTCTGATTAAGATCTCTGGATTCTGTGACAAATCGCGGGATTCGGTCAGAAGGATACATGGAAGCACAGCTTCTAATGCTCGGAGGAAGATGGCATAAGTGCCAGAGTTGCGCTCCAGAAGATCCAGGCTCAGAGAAGTAGAAGAACTGGCACAAGGTTCCAGGAGGAACCGAATAACAAGTGGTGGCGTGACTGAGAATATGAGGGAGTGCCTCAAGGACGCTGAAACCACTTACCAAAGGGCACCAAATAGCGTGCGGAAGAGGAAAAAGTGGCAAGGGAAGGCGCCGTCCTGACATCACGAGAAGAGAGACCTGGTCGATATACAGACCCGGTGACACTATCTCTGCGTCAGAAAGGTAACTGGGAGAGTCGTAGACCCAGGGAGGCAACCAACAAATGGGATACTCGTGCTCATTCCCAGTGATGAACAAGGGTGTATTAAGTGGAATCCCAATTGGGCTGCTCATATTTGTCCCAGTAAGGAGCAAGTCCTAGAGAAGACTGAGAATCGTTATTGGAGTTCTCCTACTCATCTCAGTAAAGAGGAAATGTTGGAAATAGGGAAGTGAGAACTGTTACACAACCAGTATTGGTTTCCTTAATCGGGAAGAGGGTTGGACATTGAATCAAGCAAGTCTCAAGTGTGTATAACAAGATGAGATCAAAAGGGACCCAAGAGAAAGGAACAAACAACCAAAAAGATCAAAAGAGAACAAGATAAGGGAGAAAGAGAAGTGGAAAAACCCAATATCTGAACTTTACGACTTGATAAAAGTAGTTTTGTAGAACTACCTACAAATACTTTACTAAGTTGAACTTGCTAAGAAAGTAGCCCATAGGAAAAGGATAGTCATTCTCCTGTGCCTTAGTTAATTTGGTGGTAGTAGGGTTAGCATAGATTAGTTTCTCACTGATAACTGACGAGCACCCCAGTTTAGTTTTGGTTGGAGAAAGCTGGGTGTTTATCCGTATTCGATAATAAAATTGGAGTCAAAACGAAATGTCTGTGTCGTACTTCTGACCCACCACAATGCCCACTAATTTGTGTTTATTTGCAGAAAGCAGCACAAAGCAGGCCATTTGGTTGTCACTGTTTTGTGAACTATATATATTTTTTCTTAGGAATTTAATCTGGCTTTTTGAGTGTAGGAAGCGGCTGCTCCAAGTTTATAGTTCCTTACTGGAGTGATGCGGCTTAACGCCGCCTGGTCCATTCCTCTACTCTACTCTCATGCCCGGTCGGCGAGGTTGCACCGACACGAGCTGCTGGGAACCATGACTTGGGGTTGCTGCTGATTGCAGCCAGCTGACTGGTCGACTGCAAGAGCTGCAGAGCCTGGGGGCGTGGAATCCCAGTGGCTGAAACAGTGGAATACGGATTGCAGTGCGTGGAGAGCTGGTGTTTCCCTCAGGACTGGTGTTCACACCAAGCCGCATTGGGGGATGAAGCTTTGATGTGTGGTTTACCCTTCTGTGTAGCATAAGAGGACACTACTTCATACACATACAGCTCCACACCCAAATACACTGTACTACTCGCAGGGTAGAACAGTAAGGCTGAATGTCAATTTTGCCCGACGCCTCTTATGAAGTACATCAAGCTATCCAGGCCTCCTGGCCTTCCTTGAGCATGTACAACCTCTGCAGCAAGGCATCAGATGCAGGGAAGCCCCCCAAACATAAGGAGACATAGTCCCAGCTTGCTGTGCCACAAATTGTGAAAATCAGAAATACCCCGTTACTTGTTGTGGCAGTTCAGGAGGAGGACACCGACCCCAAGAGGCCATCACTGATTTTTTTAAAATTATTAAACTATAATCAAAAGCCCTATCTTTCCTCATTGCTATGGGGTATTGCCTGCCAATATAAATGACTAAGGTGCTCGTCGGTCACCCGGAGGTTACCAAAAAAATGTCAGCTGTCCAAAAATGAATACTAACTGACCCTACCACTATTCTAACCAAAAATAAAGGCGGGAGAATGTCTTCCTTCTCCCGATTGTCTTTCTTGGAGTTCTCCTTTGCTTCAAGGATATTGCTAGTAGGCTATTTTCAAATAGTCTCTTGCCACCTTCTGTACAATGTATTGCAACTCTTTCATAAAGTTTTTAGGTTGCCCATTTTCCTTTGACTTCCATGAATTCCTCATAGCTTTCTGACTTCACCTTTGTCCTAGGCTGATCTGCCTTTTGGATTTCTTTAAGACACTTTCCTATGGTATATGCTTTCTTGGCCATTGATGTTCTCTCTCTTGGGGTGATTTGGTTTGTGGCTCTTTGCTCTTATAGGCTTCTTTTTATTTTACTTCATAGAATTCTTGTTCTGATTCACTACATTCTTCAGCCATTAAAATATCTGTTGTTTTCCCTTCTTCCCAGAGTACTTGGGCCTCCGTTTCAATAGTCTCTCTTTCAAACTTAACGCAGATGCTCTTTCTTAGAATATTATAGTTCCACTTCATTAACTTTACATTCCAGTTCTCGTTGATTTTCTCCGGGACGAGTTTCTCCTGCTTGATAATGATTGCCCAGCAGTCTCCCCGTCCTTCCCGTTGCCTTGGTAGCTGAAGAGGGAACGTCTCCAGGGCTGGTGCCTGCTCGGGTCTTCTTCGTTCATTCCTGTTCTCTGGCATCTTGCTTCTGACGGTGTCTTGCTCTCTGTCGATTCGCTCTCCGCGGTGGCACACATCACTTCGTGTAACCAGCTGTTACTCACCGAACGTGAATGCCCGAGACCGAAGACCACATGTGGCCGGGAATTTGATTGTAGAGCTCGGGTTGCAGCCCCCTCATCGAGCCTCCTCTCTATGAGGGAAAAGGATCTTTTCAATGATATGGCCCTCTACTGTATGAACAGTACAAAGGCCCCGATCACTTAAGAGCGGGGAGAACACACCGCCACGGAACCAGCTGCAAAGAAAGGAAAGATCATAGGCAATAAGTGACAGATAGGTATATAGGATCAAAAGACTCTTTGTGCTATACCTGATATGTCCTCCCCCCAGTCCGGCTACAAGGAACACAGGGATGATCTTCCTATTTATAACACAAAGTGGTGTTGTAAACTAATGGGTAACCCAGGGTGTTATCACAATAGAAGGAGATCGTGCCTTACCATCGGAGGTATTGGATTCACTTTAAGGGAGACAACGGCAGGTGTAAAATAATAAAAGGGGTAGGTTAGTAAGGGCAGCACTCCCGGGCGGCAGGAGGCGCGCTCTAGTTACGGGTTGGTGCAACACTCAGCACAGCGTCTTTTATGCACATCCGAAGATGTGGTGAAGTATAATGGGAGGATGTAACGGTGGATTACAGGAGTCGGAGAAGATACTAAAGGCGTGGAGTACAATGGATTTCACAATCAGACAAACCGTAGACACCCCAAGCAGAAGGAAGTGGAGCAACTCGCCATCCACGTAGCATGCACAGACGACGTGCAGTTGAGGAGAATGGAGCTGCACTTGTTGTGAGCAGGTAAGAACACCAATGTTCAGAAACATGAAGATGAATGAGCCCGGCACATAATAGGAGCGAAAGCAGCCAAATCGAAAAGCAGTATTCCAAGGGGCACAGGCGGACATAGTGAAGGTCAGAGACAACAGACCGTGCAGTTCAATAGAGCAGGCAAGGTCCTGGTACACAGTCTGGCTGCGTTGGGAGTAAGACGGAGGGTGGTGCAATACAACAGAGGCAAAGGTCCTGGTACACGAGCGGGCGGCTTTGAGAGCACGACGGAGGGCGGTACAATCCAACAGAGAAAGCAAATGTCCTGATACACGGGCGGGCAAGCTAATAATCCAAATCAACGGGCAGAGCAGTCCGAAGGGAAACACCAGGAGTTCTAGTACACGGGTGGGCAGAGCTTGAGACAGCAGATGTAAGGCTATGCTCTGCGAGGAGATGGAATCAGAATTCCAAAACAGTCAACAACTTCAAACAGAAGCGGCGAGGCACTAATTCTAGCCACTTATGTAGGCGGAAGCAACCAAAAGGAACGTTCAGGAAGAACGTAGAATAATCACCTGATAAGGATACAAGCAGCATGGGAGTTGTAGCCCTTTTTACGGCGCACGCTGCCTTGATCTCCCCTGCAATTTCCAGCAGGCAGGAAACGGTGCAACAAAACGACTGACACTGCAAGGATGGGTAATAACATCTTTGCGCATAGCTCTAGGGTGTTTCTGGGTCCGCATGTCGCGAGACCTGGTGGGGCCCTGCAAGCGCTTGCGCGTGTTCCTACGAAGTGTGACACCAGCTGTCTTGCTGATTCCTCAGGCGAATGATTTCGGCGTTGTTATATGGGTGCACTGTCCACCACGAAGCTGTTGTGGTCACTCCACAACCATGACTTGAGTTCCTGTCTCTTTGGGTTCTCCGTCCCTTTAGACGCTGTACCGTTGGCTCCTCGCTCTTACATCTGGAGCCCTTTCGAAATTCCTGTGCTCCGCGGGCCTTGTTGGCTCCGCCTCTCTCTGGTGTTGTGCTGTTTGGGGGCTTACCCTCTGTGTATGCCTCTCTGGTTCCCCACAGCTCAGTGTGCCTTCCTTCTAGTTTTTTAGTTTTTTTAGTCAGTTAAAGGGAGGTCTATTTAAAGAGACAGCTCCTCTTTCTTGTGCGTACCAATATGTATGATACTTAGTAAAGTCTCTGTGATCCCAAATATGCCACCACAGGGGATGGCTTGGGGAGTTCCTCATACGAACGGGAGTCCTTGTCCCCAAAGGGGGAGTCTCTCCCAGTGAAGTCCCACTTGCCTCGACCCCCTAGAGAAGCTGTTGCAGTGACGGCACCTCTCGATCCTCATTTGGCCTTAAAGACTCAACTGATTCTCCTCCTATCTTTCTAACCGCACCTTCTCAGTCTCCTGGGGTGGCTGCTCCTCCCCTATCTTTCCTCTCAACCACAGCGTTCCCCAAAGTTCTGTCCTTGGCACCTTTCTCTTCTCTCTCTATGCTTCCATCCTTGCTCCTATTATCTCCTCCTTTGGGGTCTCACACCATTTCTATGCTGATGATACCCAGCTCTTCCTCTCCTTCTCCTCCTTCTCTCCTGACATCCACCATAAGCTTTCTTCTTGCCTCTCTGCTATTAAATCCTGGATGTCCTCACTTCCTTACTCTTAATGCAGATAAAACTGAACTTCTATTCTGCCCCACCAACACTCTTCCTCCTCCCTCCCCTCTTTTCATTCTCTTTCCTCCTTCCCAACTCCCCTTCTCTCCCCACGCCCGCAACCTTGGTCTCCATATCGACCCCCACCTCTCTCTCACCACATTTCTCTCACTGTAGATCTTGCCGCTTCCACCTCTACAACATCTGTAAAATTCGCCCCTTCGTAACCTTTCATGCTACCAAGCTCCTAATCTCCTCCCTCATCTTCTCCAGACTCTTCTACTTCTCCACTCTTTTCTTTGGACTCCCTTCCTCTCACCTCTCCCCCCTCAAATCGATCTACCACCCTGCCATCCGCTCCCTCTGCCTTCTCACCTCAAGACTCCATCTCCTCTTAACTCACCAGTTTGGCTCCCATTTCACTCCTAGCTCAAATTTAACTTCCACTGCCTAGTCTTCAAAGCCCTCTATTGTCTTGCCCCTCCCTACCTATCCTCCCTTCTCACTTTCTATACTCCTTCTCGTTCTCTCCGCTCCACCAATCATTTCCTTCTCTTTCCTCCTCCACCCTGTGCCGCCTCCCGTTTTCGCTCCTTCCAACTTCTCGCACCTTTCCATTGTAACCGCCTACCCCTCCCCATCCGCTCTATCACCTCCTACCCTTCATTTCGCACTTCTCTAAAATCCTATCTCTTCCACCTTTCCCCCTAGCATCTTTTTGCTTCCTCTCTCACTACTGAAGCCACTACTGAAGCCACTTCTACCCACTCCTTCTGCCCCCTCTCTCACTCTGGTCCCTCTCCATTAGCGATTAAACTCATCAAGAATGTAAATTGTTCCTTGTACTGTTTTCTGGTTTAGATTCAATTGTCATGTTCTGCTTGTTGTATTTGTTTGTTCCTCTTGTAAAGCGCTTTGAATTAAAGCACTATATAAATTAAAATAAAATACAAATAATACTGGACAGTCGGCTACCCACATCTTTGAGGATACCACAATTACTTGGCTTCTCCTTATTCCTGTTTAAAAATCCACAGGATATGGCGTGATTATCAAATCTTGATGAAGCAAATCTATCCCGGGGCTTAACAGAAAAATATTGGCCCAGGCTTGTCCTAGAGTCCAGTCTACTGGAGAAAAATAAACTTTTATTAAACTGCTTCAAAGTGTTGGTTTTACTTTACGAACTGCCAATTGTAGGATTAATCACTTCACATGACATTGGATTGGTTGAATTTATCCAGGACGAATGGGTGGACCATGTGACTCTTGAAACACCATCAAGGAACATGCGAGACATGATATTGGCTGAAACTGAAACTTTGAACTACATGGGTTATGATATAGCCCCCTATATTGGAGGGCCTTCCCGTATGCCCCGGAGATGACCGCTTCACCCTGGATGAGCAAAGTGGTTTACTTATTAGGTTTAAAATGGCAAAACGGTTTGGAAAATGAGCTAAACAGACAAAATTGGAATGTGGTTTTAAAGCTAAGGTACAAAGGCACATAGCAGGTATGATATGAAAGTGAAAGGGTGACTTTTGATGGGTGACAGTATGGGATTCTTTAAAGGAAAGGAAATCGGGGTTTTACATGGCAAACCCTTTCACAGGCAACTCGGTTTGGTCAGAAACGGAATTTATTCTACTGTTACTATATTTTAGTGACTATAATTAATAAAACCACTTGGTTTCAAATAGCAACAATAATGAACGTGAATTTTCAACTGGGGAAACTAATTTACTTCAAATAATACTAGGGACTTGCACAGATAACTGGACGAGTTGGAAAGAATTGCACTAACACATAGCGGCTAACAGATTTTTCTAAGGACGGGATGCACAGAGGATTCTAACAATTTTAAGAACTTACTAGGACACTTATAGGATTTCTTATAGAGTTGGACAAATGGCAAGGTAACAGAATAAAGGATCCAGCGTTTTGATATTGGGGAGGGGTAATACTTACAAAAAGCACTTGAATGGGGTAGTTTGGACAACCAGCCGGGACAAAGATCTGGTCACTTGGCCAACAGCTGGGCTCTCCTCTAGGGACACAGAGGGGCAACTGGGGTCTGGTCACAGTAGACAGTGGGGTGCATCAGCTGCGCTCTCCCTGAATTATTGGGATTTTTGTAGGGTTTTATTCTGGATCAGTGGTTCTGCCTGGATCTGCTACCTCTGGCCTGGCACTGGAATCTGGAATGCAGGATGAATGTGGGATGTCTGGATCTCTGGATGTTGCTTTTTGAATGAAGGATTCTTGCATCGCTGGATTTTTGAAATCTCATGACTCCCCCGACCCCCCCCCCCCCCAGCTTCCGCCTTTTATAAAGCGGATGACATCCAAGGATTTTTACTATGTAGGCAGAACTAAGCTAGGCCTACCTCCTAAGAAGGGATAGGTCAGTCTGTGGATGTTGCCTCCTCCCTGTAAACAGATTAGATTGAAGGAAGTGACTCAGTTTTAGTGTGGGTGTTTTTCGTTTTTTTTTTACAATGTGCTTTGTTCTACCAAAGTTACTTTTGCCAAAATGAATTACGACTTATATTCACAAATGTTATCATCGGGAAAATTATATAGGCAGAAAACCTTCTGTCCAAACACCAAGTTTGTGTGATATCGCTTTGTTCTCCTAGCATTCTTTCACAATATCTATGGAAAATATTTCATCAAACATCCTACAAATAGATACACATGAGCCTAACCGTGTCGGACATATTTGCATTTAAGTTTCATAACCGTGTCATGTATGCTTTTTCCAGAAATGTCATTTTACTGGCGCTTGCATCCAAAAGTAGGCTGTCCTTTCAAACCTCCAGCCAAATGTCATGCTGTGGTCAGCTTTGCCCAGGGTTGCCATGGATTCGCCTTTGACCCTAGGCAGTTGAAGCTGAGGGGAGGATTTCACGCTTTCCTGTGACAAGGCCAGTTCCCCTGATCTATTGTACCTTGCTGGAGAAAGGCCAGAAAGTCTGACAAAGTTGCAAATTTCCCACCATGGCCCCTTTCAAGTGCCCAGGTCCACTTGGGGAAGGTAATTCTGTTCCCATGGCAGGCAGGGCACCTTTTGAAGTCAGTGCCTGCCAAACCTGTTCTGCTGGTCTCAAAGTTTTTCTTTCTTTAAACAGAAACCAAGTCTTTTTGGGAATAAATATCCTGTGTATTTTAGAGCAAACCCCCATGTTCCATCACATTTCTGTGCAAGCGCAGGGCATCATTTTAACATTTTACTTTCAAAAGGCATTTTCCTGCTTGGCAAAAGCACTGTTTTACACGTGGGTTAATTTTTCTTGGATGTCACCTACAAATGCGGTTTTCTTCGCATCTTTATTCTGAACATTTCTGTAGCTCTGGTCCATTTCTAATACACAGGAATCTGTTCAACACAAGGGTTCTTTGCAACTGACGTAAGCAAAGGGGGAGAGAGAGAGCTTCTTGTGAAGAGTTTGGCCTGTGTTACTTTGTTGCAAAAACGCTTGCCATACGGCCGCCGGAAATGAGATTTTACTTGACACACAATGCCTTTCAGGGAGGAATAGCCCTCTCTTGATGGTGTTCATCCTACAGATAAATGGGCATGAATGTGTTTTACTGGAACACTGTGTAATGTTGAAAAGATGAGAATAGCACCGGTGCAAAGTCCTTTTAAACGCAGAACCTTTTTCAGTGGGAAGTTTTGAGCTGGCAGCATAGGAGCACTGCCTTTGAATTCTTTTCTGTGGTGCCCGTGAAGAAAATACTTGCAGCGATTCTCGGGGTGTTCCAGGTTCCATCTCGCCCCATATGTGTTCAGCAGATGCAGAGTAGCCATTATTTTTGTAACTGCTGAAAATGCAGTTTGGTGATGTAGGGAAGTTCTGCTGGGCTGGTAAATGTACCCCACAGGTGTGAGCACAACACCATCACTTTAGCGAGGGTGGAAAGATTTAACCTGCCGTCGTGGAACTCCAGAGGACATAGGCATCTGTGTGTAAATATTGACTTGAGTAAATACCGGCGGGAGTACTCTAAACTGCTAATACAGAAACCTTGTTGACTGTTTTAATTGATGGTTTTCACACAACCCGCCTCGCAGGGCATTGGGGGTAGCCCATCGTGTGGGCTCTTGATGGCAATAGCAGGTTCACTTGGGGGGACAAGTTCATAGCACCTGGGCGGATAATGCGGGCATGTTGATTGACTAATACTGTACTAGTGCCTTTGAGCAAGCTAAAACAGGACATCAGCACATTTTAAATATTTTGAGCTCATTGAAGATTGGCTGGTTGGGGTAGAGAAAGGTTATATAGTGTTAGCCGGAGACTTCAGCATGTCTTGACATAAAAAGGTACTGGTCTAGACAGGAAGATCACACAGGACCTCTCCTCCAGACAGCTCATGCCTGGGCTACATCTCTTTTAAAGTGGGAACTGCACATTCTAAAACTTGACATAGTGGGGGATCAGTCATCACTAAATGATTATTTATGTGTAAGTGAACCCCTATTCAAGATATGTAACAATTTTGCTGCAGGCCTAACTTTTTGTGTAGTGACCATAATATGTTAACCGCAGAATTTGGGATGCATCTCCAACCCGGGGTGTTGAATGGTCCAACCAACCTTGCAGTCAAACCCTTGTATTAGAATTGTATGGAACCCATACCGCATTAAGGATTTTAATAGGAGGGTGGATGTAGAATTTGGGGGAATGGAAGAAGGTGTTTTTCCCCTTTCCTTACCAATACTAAAGAGAAGATGGGCACCCAGGGAAACGCAAGAGGGCGGTTGACTGCCCCACATGCCCACACCTATGATCAGCAGGTAGCTTTAAGGAAAAGGAAACTGCATCCTTGGGGTGGAATTTGCAGCAAACATTTTTAGCCTACAAGAAATATCGTCAGAATTTGAAAAGCAGGCCAAACCAACATAAACATCAGATGATCTAGAGTGATGCGGAGAAAATGTTAATCTTAAATGGCTCCAGCAATGATAGATCGTCATTAACGACTGTGACAAATCGAGGCTATTCTTCGCTTCTCCTCATGAGGGAGCCCCCCGTGAGGCTAGGGAGATGAGGCAGCTCTGCAACACCCTCCCTAGGGGTAGAGGCAAGCAGAACCTCACCGGGAGGGACTCCCGTCTCCCCTACCACCTTAGGGGACCAGGACTCCCGTTACCGTGAAGAACTCCCTAAAGCTGTGCTCTGTGAGGGGTAGTAATGCGAGGCAGATAACTGTTTGTGTTTTTCTCAAAATTAAACATTTGTACTAAAGAAAAGGGTTTCAAATGAATCCTCACTAATCCTACTCTGTCAGGGAAATCCCTATTAAGTATTAAGGCCAAGGGAATAACTCAAACATAAGCAATCTGTCCCTCACACTAAACAAAACATTCAAAGTGAATTATAAACAACATAAAAGAGTGAACAGCAAATAACCAGTCATTTGGACGACCTTCACCTGTCCTGGGTAAATCCCTTCCACAGGATTATTCAAAGTCAACTGTTCCAAAGGAAAAATAAAGTCTTGAACCAGTTCTTGTAAATTCCAAATGAAACAAAAGTTCACCAACAAAAATCCACTGGTAACCGCTCTTCAGCTTTGAGTTGAAAATATCCCCTTCCAATTGCAGCCAAGAACAATAGCACCAATGGTAATCCTGGATGTTTTGTTTCCAACATTGTTTTGCCACAGTTTGAGAGTAGATTAGCAACTGCTACTTCTAGAACTTTACAAGTGTTCATAACCTCTGCAGTACATTTCATATAATTGTGAGGATGCTTCTTCTTGGAATATTACTTTCCTCTTGACAACCACCCTTCTACTCCTGTTACTGTGGGAACAGACTCCTTTGTTCCACAGTATGCTACAACTTCACCCACCTTCAACGTAATATTCACTGACCATATTATACACAACCACAGTTCTGGGATTTGTACTTCAACTTTCAACTTCAGGATTGTTAGGCATTAAAGTCAACACTCTGCAAACTCTACATGTAGGCAAGGCACTCTTCTTTCCTATGTTTCAAGAAAGGAGCAGCCTCGTTCCCACTTCTCTCTCTTAATGCCACCAATATAATCTGCCTCTGCTTCGAGACTGACTTTCTCTGAACATCAACGGTCCCAGCCTTACATATTATTAGCGCAATCTTCTTACAAGCTCCCAGCTCCCTTCCCCAGTTTCATTCACCACTTTTTGGTTCCAGTAGCTACCGTTAAGTTGTAGTGCCACACTTCCAACTTCAAGTAACAATGTCACACTTGTATCAGAGGACACTGGACTTTTAACAACTTCAAAACTCAGTTGGATGGATTTAAACAAAGCTTGCTTTGCTATAGAATGGGCTTGCCTCTTGGCTTCGGTAATGCTTGTTCTTATTGGTAATACAACAGCTTCTGGGTTTAAAGAATACTTTTTCTTAATGTTACAAAGTTCATTCTTCAAAGCAGAAACCAATTTAGGTACACGTGACCACACTTTAAGGTAGATTTATAACCTTAAACAACTGCTACTGTTTGTATTCCAATGTATTAACAGCTAGATGCTTTCTAACTCCGGTCGGGAATCCTAATTGGCCACACGCAACCTTCCTTTTAATATTGTAAAGCCTTGTAAAATTAGTGAAAAGTCAGTGTTTCGGAGTGATATTGAAAGTGGTCCCCTTTTGAGACATGCAACCACTCGGCAACATTAATAGCTTGACGGTGGGAAATGAAATGCTTCTCTTCATATGCGAGCACTCCGACATTTACTATAAATTCAAGCCCCCTGTACCATGAGGCGTGGCTCCACCAGATTATGCTTTCAAGATTTACTGCATTTTTGTAACCTTAGGCGTGGTCATCACTTGTATTATCCCACCTCGCACTTACTGTAACTAGAGCTCTGATGCCTGAGGGTTTGGTGAGCTGCTATAAATGTAAATATAAGTGTGCATAATACATTTCAATTTTCAGCAAGACTTTTAAAAATGACCTATACTAGCTTCAATTTGCATGTGTGTTAGCTTAGAGCTGGTACCTGCAAGGTTTTCGGAAGGGAACTTGAATGCCAAGCTTCACTCACCGGCTCCAGGAACACTGTGTTTGTGGGCTGCTTCACCTTCCTGACTACTTCTTCTGCTACTGAGTACACTTGGGACCCACACCCTCCTGCTGCATGGGTGTCTCGGGTCCAGCCAAGCCAACTGAGTCTCTGCTGCACTCCTCCGTCCCTTGGCTTACTTCTTGCTGTGTGCCTTGGCTTTCAGCACGGTCGCAGCTGAGAAAATCTTCAATCTCCGCACGTTTCACTCAGTGCAGCTTGTGAACACGGGACCCTCTCAGAACTTGCAGGTGAAATCTGATCTCTCCACATCCCGGCATCTCTTAAGTGATCACACTTCCTCATGAACTGCCAGCCTCGTGCTCTTCTGCTACTACTGCCAGCCTTCCAGCTCCTGCTCCAGCGCCTTCCTGCTTCTCTCCCCTGCTGCAGCCTTTTATGCCTCTCCGGTGGGGCAGTTGTTTTCAGGTGTAGTCCCTTACTGTCAATTGCCCGATCTTTGCAGGGTTCGAAATTAATGGGAGCTGGGAGCTATTTAGCTCTTGCTTGTAGCACAGAAGAGCCTGGTTAGGTTTACACCAACAGTTACCACGACCTGATGCTGAAAAACATACCCATGTGACATTAACTTTGTGTGTTTCGGACGATCTATAAACTAGCATTAGCACTCGTCTATATGACATTTAAAGCACAATAATAACCAACATTTTTTAAGTTTGCATCTTATGTGGAAGTAAAATTTGTGGAACACTTTGTACTAGCCCCTCATTCTCGAGAGGTAGCTTTATTTCGATCCCTGCATTTGCAAAGGCTGTTGGGTCTAATTGCTCGTCGTCCACCACTCCTACATGCCTCTTCAGCCCCCATCTTCCTCTCAGTCCCTATTGGATTCTGGGATATGTAGTTTACTTTTGGTTTTTCTACTTCTGATATATTTGTATGGGTAGATTTAATTCCCTTAATCATTTTTAACAGAGGGGCTGTAGGTTTTGACTTTATTTAAAGAAGAGGTTGCAGAGAAGGCAACATGTATTCCCTGTAGTGTATCTTTTGGTATTGAGGAAGATATTTTTTTTTAAGGACCTAAAGGATTCTTTCTTTTAATATAATAGGTTTGGATGTTACCTTTTGCTTTAACCGGAGGTTGAGAGACTTTAAAATTACAATAAGCCATAACCTCTTCTGGCATAGTAGTAAAAATATACCTTCAGAGGAAAAATTCTGTCTACCTCATGGAATCTCCACCCTACTCTGGGCCCTGTCTCCACCCAGGTGATCCTTCTGCAGTACACCACCCCCAGGGTTGGGATCAGGCAGTGTCTCCCTTCCCAGGCCACCTCGGCGGAGACGTTTGGCAGGGTTTTAGTGAGGGAGCAGCAGGATTCTTCACAGCACACCGTGATCTACATGGGATGCTTTAAAATAACAGCAACTTTTAAACGCAAACACTGGGGTGAAGAAACACTTCATGGATGTCATTATCGCATAGAAAAGAAACGTGTCCCATTAAATTGAGATATCCAATCCACTAGGATGGGTATGTTGAATAGTGTGCAACAGAGAAGAGGGAGAGGAACGCATATGCAGGCTAGGGAAGGCCCTGCGCTGCGTAACACCTTGGAGAAGGCGGAGTAAACTTAAGCCACGAAGCCTGCAAGTTTGAAACTCGCTCGAGACCGCAGACTGGGATGCCAGAGCCACGACGAATGTCTCAGCGTGAGAAACCGAAAGGGCAGAAGCGAGCCTGGAGGAAGGTGGTGGCGAGACGACAAGACATGTGGTGGATAGCTGGTCCACAAACCATCACTGATACCACCGCATGTAGAGGGAGCTGCATGATGTCCGGTCATTCATCGGAACAGTGGGATACCACGAGGAGAAGAGAGCCAGCGAGAAGGAAACCCCCGATGAAGATGAGGCACCAGCAGTCTGGAACGAGAGAAGGCCCCTGAGGAACAAGGCTCCCAAAGACCTTCTCCTTCACAGTCGAAGGTAACGGGGAGAACAGGAATAACGGGAAGCCCAGAGGCAATCATTATGCCGTGCAAGCAACTTGTCTCAGTAGAAGTCATGAGATAAAGTTTACCTTGGAACAAATGAACTGTGATACAAGAGAAATAATTAATACTGAGAGAAAATAACAGTGGAAAACAATACCCTGGGAAAGGGGCAAAGTTGAACCTGAAACCAGTGAACTGAAAATGTTGCGATGCGAAAAAATAAATGTCCCCTGACCCCCAACTCATTGTAATCGGTCCCATGGGCTCTAACCTGAAAATATTTCAGTTAAATAGTCGTAATGTATTTTTTTCCTCTGCAGTCTGCAATTTTACTGTCCTTGCCTAATTTCCCCACGCATGCTACATGGCGTGGTACATGAAAAGAATGCCAGTGGTTGGCCTTGGGAATTGAAATATGTCCGTCCCTTTCCCATAACGGAGCTGATGCTTCTGGACCCCCGAGGAGGAAACCACGAGGGCACTCTGTGTTGCCCTGAGCTGCATACTCTTGGGCCTCTGGGGGTAAAGTGCAGATCCATACAATCCTTTATTATTGCTTTCTTAAAAGGATCTTCTCAGAAGAAAAATCTCTCACAAATCCTACTTTATACTTCTACGATTATATAAGAATTCAACACGTTTTTCAAGTTCTTGTAAATATCAAATTATTGTTCCGAAAAGCCCACTAGTCTTACAAGTTCTAATGAGCTGCTTATTGCAATCGTATTTGCCTGTTTGTATGAGGTGCCCGCGTGACTGTCAGATTAGGTTTCCTGGTAACTGTGGGTGACACCGAGGTCTTCCTGTAAATGCAATGACGTTAGGCGGGCTGCTCTTTCAGGCAGTATATATTCACTGAAATGTATACTGGCACGTTCCCTTTGAATTGCTCCATCTGGGCTCCCAGTTGTAGTGTCTACGCTTCAAGCAGAGGTTTAAAAATGTCTGTATGTCATGATTGAGCAGCTGGTACAGTCCAGTACGATTTCTTTATTCTATTTGCTGTAAGGAAGGGAATGCAACGAGCAGTCTCGGTCCTGCCTGAGCCACCCACACTTTACATGGGACAGCTTAAGGCAGAGGTTTCCAAGCTTTTTATGGATTTCTGACGGAAAGACCGAAGGCTCCTTCCTACCCGTTTTAAAATGTTTTTAATTTTTTTATTCGCTTTTTTTTTTTTTTTTAGTGCCCTTCGGCAGTGAAGCATTTTTGGCAAATATATTAAATCCACATACTGACCAATTTTGCATCAACTAGTAACCCAGCTGCTAAATCGCCAAGATTGACCCCTTCCCGCGCGACTTGGTAGGTTCCTGCTAGCAGAGTGGTTGCTGCCTGCCAGCCTGTTGACAGGCGCGGGCTTCCCCAGGCGTTCGTTCCGTGCTGGGCGGCGCTCATATGTGTCAAATATTGACATCTACGGCGTGGGAGGTTGAACGAGGGTTTATTTATTTTTTATTTTTTTTAACTGCACTGCTTCCTATGATGACGCAGATTAACCTAAACATAATTAAAGGAGTTTGAGAGATTCTACCAGCCACCCTACTTTGCTGAAATCTTCGAGCCGCTTGGCCAAAATAACGACAGCCTGTCATTTGGGTTAGTAAAGTCCAGACGTATAACCTTCCCAGGTGTTTTTTTTTTTTTTTCCTGTCTGTAATTTCTAAGCAGTCCCAGTATGGCCCCTAGCTGAGTGCGCTGGTACCGGCGGGCTCTGTTTGTGTTCTCGTTTCATGGCCATTATAGGATTTCATGGAGGCCGTGAAACAGGGCAAGTACTGTGCCATTAGGGCGTGTTGGCTAAACACCGTGACATTAACCAGATCTGCTCAAACGCTTCTCTGTAGTCGTTCTTGCACGGCGTTTAGATCCGGCTGGATGGGGCCGCAATTATCCACTGTGTGTTTAGCTGCACTCAGTAGCGGCTGTTAATTTCTGTTTTATTGGCGAGGCGAACATGTTACACCCCAGGCTGAATGTGAACGTGCAACGACGCGTAGTGAACTCGCCCCAAGGCCAACCAAGGTAGGTGCCCCTGCTCATGTGGACATCTCGTTTTTATAATTGGTTAACATCAGCCGTTTTACAGCCCATTTTTTGGTAAAAAGATGGCCGGATTGCCTTACAATGTGCAATTGGTGTGTGGTAAGTACATGCTAGGACACCAACGGTGCACATGGGCATTTTTCAACGAATTCTCATAATGGTTTTACCCACAATATATGCCATATTCTGCCAGTCTAAGAAGAAATGTTCATGTTGGCTGTGGCATATGTGGCTGTATTGCCACATGAGAACACTCATATTGGCCTTGTCCATAATGCGCGTATGCCAGGGTAAAAAACATGTTAATGTTGTCTGTGCCAATCTATGCCCGTGTCCCTCTTTAAGAACACATAAATATTTGGCCTCGACCATAATGCATGAATACCAGTGTAAGAAAACCCCCATGCTGGCTGGTGCATCGTATGCCACTATTGGATCATAAGGACACACTCAGCCATGTTGGCTTTTGGCTACAGTGCATTAATTCCACTGTAGGAAAACGTGTCAATACTGGCTGTGCGAATATATGCCGGTGTTAGTGTGTGAGAATATGCTCATGTTGACTTTGACATATACCACAGTAAGAAAACATGCCCCTGCTGGCTGAACAAATATACCAATATTCCCACCTAAGGAAGTGTCAGTCACACTCGGTCATGTTGACTTTTGTCTATAATGTAGGAGATGCATTTTAAGAAGACATGCTCATGCTATACCTAAGTTGTACTGCCAGTGCCCCATTCATCCTCCAACACCACTTACCCCGCCCCAATAATGAGCCCTCTTCCACTGCTTGCGCCCACAGTTCACATACACACTGCTCACACCTGCATGCATATAAATATGCACCGATCTCATGAATGGGCCGGAACATTCGCACATGGACACATTCGTCCGTGGACACTCGGACATTGAGAATCCTTGCATGCGTTCATGCATACACCCAAAGATTCTTCTACTACACTTACCTGCTCACGCCGCATTCTGGCCTGGATGGCCACTCTGTGCCTCTGGCGACAGGTCAAATCTGTCAATCGGAGCATGCTATTAGCTTTGACGAATCTGTGGATGTCCTTACTTTTTCACTAGGGGGGGGGGGCCCTTTTGCATGAGAACGACAACGACTATCCCGGGGGAATGCAGGATTCTGATAACACATCACCAGCCCACACACACACACACTCTTTCCCCTGTCCACTTCACCTCTGTATCTTGGTAGGGTTGAGAACTCGGTCCATTTTAAAAGTACTGGGACATGGGAATAGTTCAACTGATTTACTAGGAATCCTCAAGATCAGTACTGAGCCAAAGAGGATATGCAGAGGTGTAAAGATTACCTATAGGAACCATGTTGAATGGTCTAGTGTTTTCCCAAGTCCTATTGGCCAGAGCCGGTATAGAAGGGAAGACCGACTTGGGAAGTATGAGAGAAGCCCTCCCTGGAGGAGCAAGAAGCAGGGAAGTGTTGCTGCAGGGGAATAAGCTCTGGACCAGAGGCTCTGTCCGAAGGAGGGGGAACCTTTGCACGCCGGCGAAGTGCTGAGGACTTGGAGGAGCCCAGGAGAATGCCTGTTTAAAGGACCTGGAAGAGAACCTAACCCTCCCTGGAAGAACCAAGGGGACCACATGCTTCAGAGCTGCTGCAGCACACAGGAGAAGGGGGGGGGAGGCTGTTGAAGCCCAAAACTGAAGCAGAAGGACCCCTAGACCAACCAAAGATTACCGGCAGAGACCCCAAAGGTACAGGGGTGACCGAGATGGTTGGCAGGGGCATGGGAGTTCTAGGTGGAGACAAGGGTGTTTATTCTCCAACTTTCGTGTCACACCATTCCCCCCCCCCCCGATTTGCCAGGGGCCCCTTTCCTTTAGAAGTCATAACCAACCCCTCAATTTGGAACTTTGTTTTTTGAACCCTGAGAAGAACCACCTGTTGAGCAGACAACCCCTTTGCACCTTAGATTTAGTTATTAGTGTGAGGGCGAGAGTTGGGTTTCTGAAACAAAAATGGACTTTATTTTGACATACCCCTTTTAGGATTTGTGTTGAGGCAGGGAAATCCCTCTTAGCGTTGGGGCTAGCGAGGACTTTCCCCATCATTTCTTTAATAAAAGTTTATACCAACAAATATGATCTCTACACAATTGTATAGCTGTGAAGAATTCTATGGATCCCTCACTGAAACCCAACTTAAAGTCTCCTCCCAGGTGGCCAGGGAGGCAGACCGATCTTGATCGCAACCGTGCATTTGGTGTACTGCTTGAGGATCACCTGGGAGGAGAAAAAGCCCAGGGTAGTGAGGAGTTTCTGTGGGATGAGACATAGTATTTGTTTCTGACAGGAAGATTCTTACCACTGTACCTAAAGAGGTTATGGCTTATTTTTGTTTTAATGTCTCAATCTCGTATTAGATCGAAGGTTGTGAACCTTGGGGCTAGAAAATCAGAACAAACTATACTGAAAGAAAGGATCCTTTTTGATATCCCAGACTACACCTTCCTCAAACCCAACGGTACAATGTAAAGTATTATGAAAAATATCTTCACTAAACCATCTTCCTCTATGATAACTAATTTTCATAGTCCCTCTGTTAGAAGCCTTAAGGCAATTAAATCTACCCTTTTTAAAAACTGTAGACGTTGAAAAACCCAGCTCTGTTAGAAGGAACTACAAGTCCCAGAATACTAGAGGTACTGAGATGAAGAAGAGGGCTGAAGAGGCATGTAGATGTAGTCTGGCAATTAAGCCAAGTAGCCGTTGCAGTAGTCGGGCAATTAAGGCTAATGGCCCACACCTGAAGCTAATCATTGAACCTGTGCATAACAGCCCAAGCAGGAAAGGAGTAGTAGAAGGAGCTGGAATGAGAGCTGGAAGGCTGGCTGTAGCAACAGTAGTAGAGGAGAAGCATGTGGCTGACAAATCACAAAAAAGTGGAAGAACAGAAGAGACGACCTCACGTGGAGACAGCAGATTTCCCCTGCAAGTTCTGAGGGAGTCCTGTTCTCCCAAACAAGTGCAGTGACTGTGCAATGGAAGACGTGCAGGAGGCTGAGCTTTACCCATGTGACCCGTGATTGCAGAGCCATGACTGTGCAGGAGACTAAGCACAGAAGCAGATGGCAAGCCGAGGGTCTTGAGAGAAAAAGCAACTCCCAAATCAAGTGGCCTGACCGGAGACCCCATGCTGGAGAAGGGTGTTGGTCCCCATGGAGCCAGAAGTAGTAGACTAGGTAGAGGAAGTCGGGGAAAGTGTTTCAACCCACAAAACCAGTGTCACTGAAGCAGGTGAGTAAAGCACAGTGTTCAAATAAACTGCACAAGCCTTGCCGGTAACACTAGCCAGCTCCAAGTGAATTGAGTATTTAATGTGGCTGAAAGTTGTTATATCAGAAGTCTTATTTACAATGGAATTGTTGCATTCGCGTATAACTTTTAAATATCCATAAGCTCGGGAGTGCTTGAAAACCATTGTTGAAGTATCTAAAGACTGTTGCTGTATAACAGGGTAGCTGCGTTTCTCTAATTAACAAAAGGAACGCTTTCTAAACCATTACCAAATACCCAACATTGTCTATTTATGAGTTACATAGAGTGAAAAGTAAATCAAAAGGAGGTCGCATGTGCCTAATTGTAGTTCCCAAAGGAAGTTGCAACTTCATCCTTTACCATTACACGGGAATACAAATCTTCAACTTTAAATTCTACTTGAAAGAGATGTCGCAGGTGCCCAAAGTTTTCATTTGAAAGACTACTATAGACTGCATCCAGAACTGACATTTGTTCTTTTTCAAAGAAGTACAGAGTCTAAAGTATTGAAGAGAACACCATGCATTACACCAAACCAAGAGACCCCCCCCCCTTTTCATGGTGAAACTGGTCTTGCCAAGAGTTAAAGAGCCAACTAAATACAATGCAAAGTTGTTAACAGTCAAGAGGCATAAGAAACAAGTACTATTGCTACCTGAAGATGAGAGAGTGGCAAATAAGTTTCTGGGTAATTACTCGGGCTGACAGCTGGGAGAAAGGTTGGAGCAAAGTTGGGGAAGGGGAACCAAGTGCTTAAGAAGAATGGTCTGAAGTAGAATACAACCTGTGGTGCCAAAGTCTGCTGAAATTAGGAAGGAGAGCATCTTGTGAGCAGAAGCAGGTGTTCCTGTGGTAGTTAGACCAACCTAAGAGGCAAAGAGGCTGCCCCTTTTAAGAAAGCCATTAGAGTGCCTTGCCTTCCTGAAGAGGTTGAAGTGTCTGGTCAAAACCTACCTAATAATTCAACAGTACTGAGCACTAGTAGTAATACTTGAGCTGTGGTAGCATATTAAGTTGTCAGCAAATGTCACATTGAAGTGGTTTAAAGTAGGAACGTACTGTTGGACAAAGGTGATGGTTCTCATAGTACCAACAATAGAAGTGTGGTTGTTTGAAAAGAGAAGCCGCACAGAGAAAACATCCTGACAAATATACCAAATGTAAAGTTGTAACTGTAGAAGCCCTAAATAATTGTGTATTATTGACATTGGGGAATATTACACCACCTTCTGAACAGTGAGAGATTATCTTGAAGAGACAATTTATGATCATAACCAGGATTACCATTGGTGCTATTTCTTTTCTGGACGTTGGAATGGGATCTTTTCATCCAGGAACAAGAGTTTTTACCAGTGGTTTTTTGTTTTGACATTGAACTTTCAAGAGCTGGTTCAAAACTTTTCTGTTGCTGAACGTTTTGAGTTAACTTTGTCACCTGGGGAAGGGATCTTACCCAGGACAGGAGAAAGCGATTCAGACGTTGTATTCATATTGTTTATTATATTCCATTGTATGTTTAGTGTGAGGGCCAGTTTACCCATGCTAGAGAATGTTCCTTTAGCATTTAGACTAGGTAGGGAATTATTCTGTAGAATAGGGCAAGCAATGTATTTTCTTCATATCATTTCTTTATTAAAATGGCATATTTTGAGAAATCTACAAGCAGTTGTCTGCCTCGCATTACTGACCCCTCCAATAGCACATAGGAAAAGAGGGATGAGGCAAGACCGTTAATGCCCTGCCTGCTTCTCAGCGTAAATGGCTACACCATCGTTTGAGTCCTTCATGCTGTGTGCAGAACATAAAGAAAGTATGCATGGTGCGATGTGGGCGATCCCCAACATCATGATGGGCCCAGTGGACGCCACATGATGGCAATTGCTGTCTTGATTGCAAAAGTAGTGCAGACTTGAGTGAAAGCTATACCTTAAGTTTGAGGTGAAAGGTACATCTTTTAGCCTAGTGTAAAAAGAAAGGGGGCAGTGCCCTTGCACACAACACTAGCCACCACCGACGGTGTTCAGCATTTGACCTCTGATAATGCTGCTTCGTTACACAGTAATATTTTTGTACTAGATGATATTGACGGAAATACTATCTGATGTAAACAACAAAAAAAAGAATGAATGCCTGATGGGTGTTACGCTCTTGTAAATCAATGTGAGACTCTAAGATCTGCATAGGTTGATCCTAAGTGGCCAGAGGAATGAGGCTGGACTGGTCAATTGGACAGGAAAAAACGGGCCGCCTGGGTAAAAGCGCGATCTCCTATGCACGGCCTTCCCTCACTCAGTCACTAGAGTACACTTAGGGCTGCTGGGTTAAGGGCAGAGTCCTTTAGGGCTGGATAAAGACTAGCAGCACAGAGTAAATTGCACTTTCTGAAAGTGTTTTTATTGAGTGTGATTTCTGCAAATGGACCTGGGTACCATGTTTTTTGTACATTGAAATGGACTAGACGAGCTTCTCTAGATGTTATCATTCATGATACAACTTCATCAAGATGACTAATAAGAAACCTCTGACTTAAGCAACCATTCTCCCTGCAGAGACAGGCCACAATGACATGTCTGGTGTGCTGATTATGAATGAATGAATCTTTTTATTAGAACCCTTCCTCGAGGAGTAAACCATCGAGGAGCTCATCTGATGCAGAAGACCAGGTATTTTCTTAAGGTCATTCGATGAGTTGCTGTCCTGAGACCTAAAAGGGAGAGATTCAAAGTCCAAAGACTCTGAATCCAGGGCTTTCTTTCCAGCAACAATTCCAATGTATATTTGAGGGTGGCCTTCAGACCAAGGACATGTGGCTG
Source organism: Ambystoma mexicanum (assembly GCF_040938575.1). NCBI lineage: Eukaryota > Metazoa > Chordata > Amphibia > Caudata > Ambystomatidae > Ambystoma > Ambystoma mexicanum. The sequence continues at coordinate 823,934,820 of NC_090923.1, read as the reverse complement.
AGTGGCAAAGGCAACTCTCTTCACACGAGTATACTGTTGCTGTGCCACCGACTGCAGAAAAGTGAAGGCATGCCAGGTTTTCCACTGGACGCCAGTGAACGGAGGAACCGCTGAGTGAGCGAAGGCAGTCTCCCGGGGAAACCCACCACCCTAATCCTGAAGTTCCGAGCATGCTTTAATTGGGAAAACTGGTTCCTGAGGAGTATTGCAGTACTCGCTTGTTGAATTGATTGGAGCCCCTTCTGCTGGTGCTTTCTATGATTTCAGGATCACTGGAAGTACTCGTAGCCAGAGCGTGGACGGTCCAGGTGACCATTTGGTTTAGGACAGGTTGCCCAGGGCATGGATGTAGGACTGGAGGAAGATAACCCGATGATGATGTTTTCTTGGATATTTCTAACTTTTCTATTTTTAGGAAGAAGGTTATTGTGGATAGCTTTTGCAAGCAGCGGCAAGGAATATGTGTTGGTTAATTCGTTCAATAGTTTGACTTTTCCCTGATTTTTGGGAACCTTTGGTACACAAAAGATGTGCTACGATTTCTTGTGACTCTCTCGGCATAAACCCTTTGCTAAAGTCTGAACTTGTACTTTCTTCAGCCAGTGCTAATTTTCTGTCATTTCTATACGACGGTCACTTAGTCTGTGGATGCAAAGTGACCGAACATGGTACAAGGAGGCAACCTGGATTAAAATGTGTATGACATTTAGCTGCTATTGTAATGCACTTGACATTAGGTTATATATTTAATCATACACCAGCTTTCTTCCCTGTAAGTAGACTAATGCCACCATCCATTCTCTCTTTTGCCTCTTCCTCTGCAGAGATGGAAACCTTCCAAGCCTCCACTAAGTGCAGGCTTTTCCTTTTTTATACTCCACTCCCCCGCCCCCCAAACCTTTCTGCAACAGCTTCTTCTGGTCAACAATTATCCCAATTTATAAACTCAAACATCAAGCCATCCACTCTACTCACCTTACAACCCCCAAAATATCAAAACACGTGGTTTTGAATAATTTAATGTGTACAGTGCTTACTTTCTTAGCATTGTACCTTCAGGCCACTGTGCATAACCTCTTTCTTTACCTGTCTCAGTTGATCCCTTTTGATGAATGTCAAATGTACACACGCATGGACTCTTCTTTGAGGTCCCCAGCGTCTTGCATTATCCTGCATTGCTTCTCCCTTTTAGCTCTCCTCCCTGTCTTTAACCTTGCTTTCCATTACGCTTCTTACCTGCAGTCCCCCTTTTCTGTTTCTGAACTCCCTTTTCTCCTCTGGCTGAGTCATAGAGAGAGGACTTTCGGGCCACAGGGTATTTTCTACAATGCATTATAGGGGGAAGACCAAGATGAACCGCCCCCCTCACCCTCCACACCCGTATCCTGGACCCTTCGCATTTAACTTGCTCCATTACTGATGGGCGGTGGTATTGGTAGTTTGTGAGCAGGGACGCTGTCCGAGCCTTTCAACTTTTTCAGTTCAATGGGGCTTCGATCTTCCAGGGTGCTCCCACCAACTGCCCCAATATTGCCAGCAAGCAGCTGTATAACGCTGCAATATATTCCTTTTTGTATAACGTTCGTTCTGGGGCTTTCAACGTCTGCTTAGCATTGCTTCATCGTTCGTTTAATGGAGCCCTTGCAGTTCTCACTTCCCTCGGGCTACGGTGTTATCACCTTGTTGTCTTTTAACACTGCTGATAAAGAAGGATGTATAGCTTTTCATTGGGCATTTAGTGTTTCAGATCCCGGCTGGCTGGCCGTCTAGGAGTGATAATCTACGGCTTTTACCCCCCTTTCCCCCCACTCCCTCCCCCACCCCTCGCCGCAAACCCTCCTGGCTGGTTTTCTTTGTCTCCCTTATAATATATGCACCCCAGCCATCATGTTGAAATGGGCTCACACGCAATCTTCAGCCGGGCATGCATGTGAGCATCCAGATTGCTGCGTTTGTAATATTGCTGTGTTTATAGCTATGATTTCTGAAGCTGGTTAGAAACATGCCTCGGTTTCTTCTCGCTGTTCTCGCTGTCTTTTATGCCTCTACCTCCCAGGGATATGCCCTGTTGAATCTGTTGCAGGGCACCGTTGGCCCGGGGCGATATGTGAGGCTTTTCTATTTGCACCCAGCAGAGGAATTCCTGCAGCTGGAAACTTTGAAACTCGACATTCTTTCCAGGCAAGTCATCAGGGGGTCAAAGGTTAGGTCAACTAATTTCAAACTCAATTGGCTCTCTTCCAGCTCACGGGTAAATAGAGGATCTTTGTTGTAATCTTGTTGACAGTATTTAAGACTGTGGCACAACGCCAGCGTGCTAATCCCCCAGCCCCTGTAATGTGGGTTGAGGGGCGGAGCTTCCACACTTTATTTATGTTAAACAGAGGCTCCCCCATCTGCCTAACAAAAAGCAAGTGCACGTATCAGCCCCCTCCCCTCGGATGTAAAAGAACACATTACATAAGTGCCGCTGATATGCGTAAAAGTTTTACTATGTTAGTGCAGAAAAATGTGTTTACACAAAAGCAGCAAAACTTTAAAGCTGCTAGTTTCAAGGAAGACTTCCCTCACCTGTCTGCCTAACAAAAATCAAAAGCACACACCAGCCCCCTCCCCACGGATGTGAGTCAACAAATAAGCATGTATGTGTTCTTCACATCCGAAGGGAGGGGGCTGATGTGATGTATGATATGGCATTTATATCGCTCCTGTACATAAGTGTTTCTAGGCACCACAAGACCAGGGCAGGAAGACAGAGGGAAGAGTACACAAACGATCCTACTAGGCCTTGTGTCATTCGGGTCGTGCTAGTGTGGGAACGAGAAGTGCAAGGAGAATGGAGGGGGGGGGGAGTGGAAGTGCAAGGGCAAGGGCAAGGGGAGGGGGAAGTGCGAACAGGGCTGTTGGCTCTGAGTAATTGCAGCTGGGGCAGTGTGGCTCTAGGTAAGTGCTAGGAGACCGGGGCATTGCAGCTTACAACCCCTAAAGTGCGCGGAAGGCCAAGAGGCAGTTAAAGGAAGACTGATTGGAGCCTGGTACCCAGTGAGGCTCTGAGGGTGCCAGGCAACCAGTTGATGCAGCAGACAGGTAAATTAGCAGGGAATCGAGAGAGAGAAGGCAGAGACATAAAGGAAGGTCTTGGCTGCTTCGGGAACTTGAGGTGATCCGACTGAAGTCTGAGAGGGGCAGGGAGGCCATTCCAGAGGGAGGCCCCTGCAGAGGAGAGGGATCTACCCCCTCACCACCTCTCTTGTCTAGAGCAGCGTCTGACCCTCGGAGGTCTGGAGGTAGCAGAGCAAAGGGCACTAGAAGGAAGGTATTTTGGCAGAGAGAGTTGGGTGTAGTGCGGGCCCTGGCCCTAGAAAACCTGATGCAGAGGGTCTTGAACTTGATCCTTGAGGCACCCGGGATCCAGTGGAGAGATTTAAGTGCTGGGGTGATACGGTCCCTGGGCCTGAGGCCAAGGATAAGTCTTGCAGTCCTGTTCTGGATTGGTTGCAGAGGGCGGAGAGTAGAGTAAGGTCAATTGAGGAAGAGGCTGGAGAGAACCAGGGCTCTGTAGACAGTGAGTTTCTGGGGGAAAGCTAGAAAAGATAGAATACCTCTGAGGAGGTGCAGCTGTAAGTGGGCCTTTTTGGCAAGGTCTGTGATGTGAGAAGAGAGTGGAGTTGGAGATGACACCAAGGTGCGCACTTTTTAGTTAACCAGAGAGGTGAGGGAAGCATTGTTGCATGTTACCTCATTATGTATGCAAGGAGTGTGTGTATATGTATTATGTAATCTGTGTGTGTATGTGAAGGAGTGCATGAAGAATGGGGACTGGGTGCTTGTGTGAATGAGCGAGTGCACGGTGAAGGGGGGCACAATTGAATTGTGTGTGTGTGTGTGTGTGTGTGTGTGTGTGTGTGTGTGTATATATATATAAGTATAAGTTATTTTGGGGGGGGGTGACTGCGGAGGTGGGTGAGTGAGGGGGAAGGCAGGGTGGCGCACTGTACTACCGTCTGGTCCCCAGGTGGTCGCTTTTTGCTTAAAGAGTGATGCCTGATCCGATTACCTGGGCTTAAGATGTAGAAATAATCCAAGCAACTAAATGTGTATGTTCTCTTTAAATCCAATCAATTGGTTATTCTCACTGGAATATTGCGCTTACTTACTTAGCAGATTCTTCAAGTTCACCACGCCCAGTTTCTGAAGTGGCCCCTCCATCACTAGTGGGCCCCTACAACCCTGAAATGTAGGTTTCGTTGCACCCCCGATTTAAGGTCGCTTGAGCATATCGTGATATCCCACGCAGTATTGCTTGGCTAATTCGTATTTGCAACTCCAGATTTGCCAAATGCTGGCCCACTAGCCTGGCCTTTGGACCCTCTTGAGTCAGATCGCTGGATGCCCGGCAGAGAATTTTGGAGTGTATGCAATCATTTCCCCTCCCTAGCTGCTCCTTTGCTTCCTTATTGTATAGATGAAACATTGTGGGACTACAAATGCTTCCAACACTAGTGCACCCTCACAAGCCAGCCAGTGGTGTGTCTAGACTCTTGACTGGGATGGCCCCCTGACTTATGAAGGGGTGGCATGAAGTAGGCGGACAACACAATGATCATAGTTTAGAATAATGGGCTGGAACCTGGGGTAACATGTGACACCTCCCCAACCCCCCCAAACCCCCACCTGCCCAGCCACTCCTTGGACATGCCTTTGCAACTAGCTGACTGTGGGGTATTGCTTGTACTTTGTGCCTGATAATGGTCACTTTGTATGCCTGGTTTTTACAAAGTGAAAACCGGGGAAGCCACCAAGCCTGGACTGTGAGGGTAGCAGATGCATCTGGAATGGGTAGAGGTAGTGAGTGGGCGCTCCTTGTGTGTGTGGGGGGTAGGGTTGAGAGGAGCGTTCAGCAAGATGTTGTTGCACCCACCACAGGGGACACTGTGCACCTCCCTCATTTTTTATTTTTATTACCACACCGTGGGGGGGTGTGTGGAGAAAAGCAGAATGCCCTAAATGCACTATTCTTCAGACATTTCGCTGAATGCTTCACTAAATTCTACTTTTTCCCCATTTGGAACATCCCCTCTGCGCCCCCTTATCCATCAGAGCTACCCCTGCTGAAATGAAACCCTTTGGCATTGTGTATGTGTGTGCACACACAACTTGACAAATACTTCATTGTAATTGTGATGCTGGAAATGCCTTATGGAGGGACAGGGCCTCCTAGTCCTTGTCCTACCATTTCTCTGTGGGTGTTTTCTCTGTTTTCTGCCACTAAGGTCCAGCCTGGACCCCCAGCAGTGCATCTCTTCAAGTTTTCCTTGTGGTGAACACCACCCATGGGATGCCTTTTTAATGCACCCATGAGTGGGGGTACACCCTTCTACCCCCTTATGTGTGTTTTTGGGCACCTGTGTGTTGCCCAGAGAGCAGGGTATGGGCTGGTGGCAACTACATGCTGACTTGGCACTGCCTCAGAGTGTCCTCCAGTTTGGGACACCCAGGCCCTGCCATAGGAATCGATGAATACCTGCAGGAAGGCAAGATGGCCCCTGTGGCCTCTTGGATTCTATTGTCATTTACCTTGTTTCCCCAAGTCCTGGGGAGCCCTGCCTTTGTCCTTCCCCTGATTGGCTGTTGGGTGGAAATACCAAATATGGCTCTGGGGCTGCCTCCTGTCAGACTGACTGGAGCATTCCCACAGGCTATGTGTTGTGGGTACACCCTAGGGGTGGGACCTGTATGAATGCAGTCTGAAGTGAACTCACTTTCTGTGTTGTGGGTGTCTGGTTTTGTTGTCTGTGACACAATGAATGAGACAGCCCTGACTGAAACTGACATGGGTGTAGTGTGCTGAAAGGCTGGGTACTTACCCCAATCCACATTCTTTGTTATGGGTGTCTGGGTGGAGTGAATGGCCTGAATGCCTGTTAGCCCGATTGTCTACCTGCCTGCATGAGGGCCCTTCTGCGTTATCGGCTGACTGAGCCTGGCTCAGCCTGAGTGATTGGAAACCAATGTGTATAACGGGGGACCTCTCGCTCACTATTTGTTCAGAAGCTGAAGTCGAAGCTGAAGCAGGAAGAATCTGTTCCTTGAAGCCCAGGTGGAGGAGAAATCTGTTGCTGCAATTTCTTCATGTAATCCGAAAGCTGCTGTGTTCTTGCATGGAGTGACCCAGAGAGGACCTGCAAAGGAGACCTTTCTCCGATCTACGAGGGACCTTCGTGCAAACTGATCTCTTCATTAGAGGGCCCTGGAGGCCACTCCCGTGTGCCTGCCATCCGGAGAAGTGGTATTTGTGAGTCCTAAAGACGAGTGCCCAGACACCTCAAGTTGAAGAAGTCCATTAGTGTCACCCACGGGCGGTGAGGTTTGTGACTGCTGGAAAGCTTTGCAGTCTACCACCCAGAAGAGCGGGTATCCTGACATAGTGCTGCTGGACACCTGCAGCTGTGAAAGTTCCAAACTGCCTAAGAACATTTCAAGGGGCATCCTTGCCATCGTCGCTGACCACTTTTTCCTGCTGGAGAGAGTCCAGAGTTGCTGAGTGCAGAGGAAGGTCTGTCGGTGGGCTTCCCTCCACCAGCAGCTAACCAAGACATCCCGAGGGTCCAGACTTGGTGAGGGTTCAAGGTCCACTCCAGTGGTCCCATCCATGTTGCCAGAAGCCACCCAGAGGTCCGTGCTGCAGCTGCCAAAAGGACCAAAAGGTGGAAAACCGCGATATTCTGAAACCTGACACTAAAAGTGACCTATGCACCCATCGCCACCAGAAGTGATCGAAGGGTCTCCAGGGTCTAACTCATCTGCCAAGCCTTTCAGGAGCCAGCAGCGAGTTTAATCTTTACAGAACTTCTACAGTTGGAGAAATCGTCGACCAAAGGAGAACAGTGCGAAGAGCAAAACTGCTGCACTTCAGAAAGACTTTGGTTAAATTTTTCTCATGGATTCAGCATCCCAGTGGCTCCTTCTTTCAAGGATGGTCCATCCACAGAGGGAACCATTGAGTGAAACTGAGGAACTCTGCCACTTTGCCTGCCAAGGCACCAAAGGTACTTTAACGATGAAGAGCATCTTCTAGCCTCGGGAGTCGTCCAGGAGTCCCAGATTCGTCTTGGATCCTGTTCTCCTGTGGCCTCTCGGGTACTTTGGGGTGCTAGAACCTTTTAAAGAAAGCAGAAAGTTATTGAACATTATTGGACTGGGCTGTAAAAGACAATCTAAGTTACTCCCTAACTTTTCCATTGCAGGTTGCCCAGGTTGGGGTGGGGGGATCTTGACACATAATTGTATATCTAGTTTAAAGAAAGTGTTCTGCCACTGTTCACAACTAACCTAATTTTCTTCCCTATTCTATGCTGATGCACCTCACAATTCACATGCCTACTGTCTGCAGTTGGTGCATTTCTTACTGAACTTATTTGCCATTCTTTGAATAAATATTTCCAAGTACAAAGTGTTATTTATATGTATATCTGTTATTGGTAGAAACAATTATTTTATAAAAAGAAGCTGTGTTATCACCCTACATAGTGTGTTGCCATTCCTTTGTGGGGGCTTGGGGACTCGCTGTACTTAAGAACCAGCCTGCATCACCTCCTGAACGCTGAAGCCTGGCTGCTCGTCCATTGCTACCAAACTGAGAGCACTGGCTGGGGTGTTCTGTGCCTTTACCCCGCTATATAGAGTACGAGTACAGGTATCTGCCTTCAGTCTTTACAGTAATGAATTGTATAGCACCCTTTCCCCTCTCACCTGATCAGACCGATAGTACATTTGTATCTGAATGTAACCTCCGAACAGAATATCCCACTCCCCACTCTGTCAGCGCACCCCCACAACACCATCTAACAAGGAACCTGGACAATCTGATTTTCTAGCGTCCATCTCCTTCCTCATCAAAACTCCCATTTAGAAGTGGATAACCATTCTTGCAACAGAAGAATTCCAGCAAGGAGACTGTTGCAATAGTCCAGATGTGAATTTATCACTGACCCCGCCACCATCGCATGGTCACTGCTCTGAACATAGAGAGGGAGTACAAAACTGCCTGAACTTTGACAATAACCTGGCTTTCACTTCCAAGGTTGTTTTGCCATCGACAACCAAGATTTGTTCTCTTGGGGGCAAACAAATGTTTGTTTGACATCCCCCATTTTGATGAAGACCAGAGTATCATCCGCGTATGAATGATAATTAATCTGATGCCTTCTCAGAATATTCAACAGAGGCTGCATGTAGAGACAAAATAGGAAGGGCGAGAGCGAAGAGCCCCGAGGAACCCCCACATCCGATGTAAGTGGGATCAGAAAGGAAGCACCCCATTTTCACCTGCTGATGGCCATCAGACAGAAAGGAGGCAAACAATTTCATGGCATGAACAGACAAGTTACCAATTTCCATAAGGTGGCTGAGCAATATAGAATGGTCGACTGTGTCGAAAGCTGCAGAGAGATCCACCGTAACAAGTAATGAGAGATCTCCATTATCCGCGGCTTCCAATAAGTCATCCTGCACTGCCAGGAGTGCTGCCTTGATCCCAAATCTAGGTCTAAAACCAGACGGCAAATGATCCAGCAGAGATTCCTTTTCCACAAAGGACTGCAATTGATTAACAACCTTCTGTACAAGTTTGCCCGGCCAATGAATAACAGCAATTGGTGCTATAATTCTGCAAAACTGATATATCCAATCTACTTTTTTAGAGGTGGTGAAATTACTTTTTGAGATCTAAAGGCACAGAATCGTGTTCTAGTGATTTGTTGATAAAGTTTGTCATTAAAGGGCCGATCTCCAAAGCTTACGCAGCTAAGGGCCTGGCCGGCAGTGTAAATAACAAATCATTGGTGGTTTTTAACTGTGCGATTAGTGCTACCACTTTGTCCTCTGACATTGTTTTGAAATCAAAAGGCACTAAGCCATCTGAAATCGTAAAAACTTCCAATGAGCCCTGTTCCACCGTATCAGGGCTCCCCTCAGGAGATGGGAGGTAGGAGGCTCAGAGAGATGTTTCTTTGAATCTTTTATCTGCTCCTTAAATAATAAGTTAAATATATTAGCCTGCCTCAATGATGGTTCCAAAGAAGAGGAGGTGCATCTAGGATGGCAGAGATTTGAGACAACTTGATATAGCTCTCTCGGATGATTCTTCACAGCAGCAATTTTTGCATGGTTATAAGCTGATTTAGCTCAAATAATTGCCTGCTTTATATACTATTAAGTCCTTTTTGACCTATGACTATCCTGAGTATTAGCCTCTCTCCATTTCAGCTCAGCATTTCTACTTTGTCTCTGCAAAGACAGTAGGTCCTGAGCAAACCATGGCTTGGTTTTCCCTTAATTTAGGGATTTTCAATGGTGCTGCTGTGGAGCAAATATTTTCAAGAATGGTGACCCTGCAAGCAGAGAAATCGTTGCAGTGCAATGTTGAACCAACAGTAGCTAATGCTGGTTGTACTTCCACACCCAAGATGCTTGCTAAATCGCTAGCACTGCGAACTAACGCGTGGGAGTATCATTTAAAGGCTGTGAATACTCAGAAGTATGCTCCAGCACAAGCAGCCAAGCATAGTAGTCTGACCGGTGAACTGGGAGTAGGAGGGAGCTCCCTCTTTAGAGGGTGTCGAGCTTTGAAGAGCTTGTCCGTCAGGCAGGCTTTGATAGTGATGAGCAGCAAGGTTCAGTGTAGTGGAGAAAGATTGGAAGGAAGAGGTAGGGGCGGGAGGGGAGCAATGGGACAGTGAGGCTGTGTGCAAAGGAGGAGCGGGGTATATGAGATGCGGAGTGGACCTTAATACAGTCACATAGTAACTGAGGTGCGAGACTATTAATAGCCAGGAGGAGGAATTTTCAATCCGAGTGGTTGTGTATGCCTTCCAGCATGGTGCCAATAGGTAGAAGTGTAGGAGGGTCTGGGTAGGTTTTAGAGTGTGGGTAAAGAAGTTGAAGACTTTGTATAGAGGGCAGACGGAGTAGCGCTGACGACCAAGGAGTAGGCGTGCACAGTAGTCTAGTTTGCTGACCACAAGGATATAGATATGAGTTTTCGTAGTAATAGTAAGAAATTGACACATTTTCCAAATGTTAAGAAGGTTGATAAGGTCAGCAGAGGTGTTGGTCGTGATGCCTTGTTGCAGTTAGAGGGAATTGTCAAAGAGGGCCTTAAGGTGCGAGTCTTGGGCAAGGGTGGATGAGGTTCAAGTGGGGATACGATAGATGGGTGGGATGGCGTTGGAAGCCAGGACATGGATGACATCTATTTTTGTAGTGCTGAGTAAAGGGTATCAAGGAGCCATCTACTGGCAATTTGCGGTGAGACAGTTGGTAATCTGTTCTGAGATGGCTGGGGTGAAGGAGTAAAGAGAAGCATTTGAGTGTCATCAGCAAAGAGGTGATACATAAATGCAAATGACGAGAAACCTTTCTAGTGCAGAGGTATAGAGGGTGAGAGCAAAGGTCCAAAGACTGATCAATGAGGGGTGACATCAGGAAAAGGGGTGGGGTCAGAGGTTTGTGTGTTCCAGGGGATTTTAAAGGGGAGACAATCCAGGCAAGAGCAGATTGGTGAAACCCAAGGCCCAGGAGAGTTAGGAGGAGAGGAGAGGTCAACCGTGTTGAAAGGTCCTAAGAAAAGGCTAGAAGCATTGAGCGAGCATACTCTCAAGGCTCCATCAGGCTATGTTTGCAAAGAAATGTTCCCTTTGGACCCTGTGAACTCTTCGGAGAGTCTTCATGCCAGCAGCAGGCCCTCACAGGAACTGGCAGCATTTACTTGCTTTAATGGGCCCACCCCTACTGGGCGATCGCAAGCCATACTTGGATCTGGCTCTGTGAGTGGTGCCCTCTCTCCCAGCCCCCAACATTTCAATTAATTAATGTATCTCTGCTTATATTTGTTAGGTTCTAAAATTAATATGTTCTCATGAATCCCCCATTTCCTGACCGGACTAGAGTGGAAGACTTAAATTTTTATTTTTTTGCAGTGATTTTTATTGGGATTCAGTGTCGTTTGAGGTCACTGTCTCATTGAAATGACCTCCAGCATGAATCAGTAAGAGGGGCGTTTGAGGATTCGAGTCACTGTGTCACTAATTTGAGCGTTTGTTAATGTCACTGGGAGTGACATCAATAAACCTGAACTCCCAGGGAGCAATATCATCCTATCAGCCAAGGGCAAAATGGTGTAATTGCAGTTGCCATAAGTAAGCCAAAAGACGCACACCTTTGTTCTGTGCAATGAATGAATGGTCTTCCATGGGCAGTACATTGGAGCATATAGGTCTCGGTTTTAAGCGAGGAGTGGGCTGGAATTGTGAAAGTGGGGGTAACCGTTTTTGGGGTTTGGTGGAGGGATTTATGCCTACTTGTTATACACGGATCCCTGCAGGAAGCACTTTAACCCTACTTTAGATATCTTACTGGAGCGGTGGGTTCCAAGCATATCTCTGCAGCAGTCCCTTTTAATATCCTGCACGATCTTACACGGATGGAAGGAAACCTGTATTCACTTTTTTTTGTATTTTCAATGTTTGTTAGTAAAACATTTTAGTTCGTACTGCTTGCTAGGCATAAACCTCATTTTTTTTTTTTTAATGCATTAACCCCTTTTAGTTTCCTTAGATACTTGCGATTCCTTATACAGGCTGGACGCTTCTTATCCACACCCCCAAATACTGTGTCATGGCTCTTAGAGGCCCCACCCCCTCAATGTCTTATCCCTTTGCAAGAACTGTCTGCATCGGTGGAACCGAAAGCATGCCCGAGGGAACTAGGTTTTTTTTACGCATAATGTTGGTCCTTCTGGAACCTCATTGGAGTATACTGTCTCGCCTGTGCACTAGCTTGGTTAGGAATAGAAGCTGAAGGATCGTGGCGTGGGCAACCTAAGATGTTTTAAATTCCTGATTTAGGTTCTACTTTTTGATATTGTGACTCGTGCAGGTTTTTTTTTTTTCCACAAATGTTACTTGTTTCATAAACTTCCAAACGTTTAAGTGCCGAGTCAAATCTTCCCCAGATTTGAACCTGTGGGCTGCACAGAGATGGCCGGTGCTGGCGCTTCACGTGCCAATCTGCCTTGCCATCTATGGAGGGCACAGCACTCTAAGAAAGACCAGTAGTATAGCTAGCATATATGTACGGGAGTCGAGTTCACAGCTAGTGCTGTGCGCTCAACTTGAGACCCAGGCAATGGCGTGCAACATGCAGTGCCATCTTGAGCACCTTTGGGGCCCGGGCACAGACACCTTTTAGGCCCCCTCTGCAACATACCAAAAGAATTAAGGGATCTGAATATATGTTTGCGCTCCCCTCATCGTGTTCACCACCCATAGCTTGATATGCTGCCTCACAGCATTCAAAATAAGCATGGGTGCTCCCCAGAGGCGTTGCTAGAAGGGGGCTATAACCCTGGGTCTTTTGGTCGTAGCCCCGGGTAGAAGCTCAGGGACTACAGCCAAATGGCAAGCTAGCCCCAAGTCCCAACAGTCCCAACATTAGAGTCGCCCCAGAACTTTTTCAGACCTAGCAACACCCATGGTGCTCCCTTTCAGTCCCATTACCCTCTTCATTCTTGATATAATCAGAATAATACGCAAGTAGCGTTTCAAGGGCAACATTAGCAGTCCACGATAAGGGCACTTGTGTTCTAGCATAGGTACAGGACACTTTTCATCCATAGCAGCCACGAGGAAGGTATATTGCCCATAATATAAATGCAGGGAACAGATTGCATGAAAAAGGTGCACAAAATCCAGAATAGACAGACGACACAGATTAGCTGCCTAACAGAATTCAAAAGTGATCAACCCTGGGCAGGGGGGGACCCATTGGAAGCCAGGAGAAGGCTACACATACCATTGTGTGCATATATAGTGGATGAAGATTAGAATCTACCAGGAAGGTGTCTGTATCCGGACCGACAGAGATTAGAAGATGAACGTGGTTTTGAAGTGGTGTTGCCATTAGAGAGCAAAGAGACAAGTGGCTGTGTTGTGACACGTATCACATATTCTCATCGATGAAGCAACACTATAACCAGCTCTTGCCCTGCGAATGAAATCACTCTGAAGGGTGACCATTTTGAAAGGTTTAGGGACTGGTAATTTCGACTAGGCAATACGAGATTAAATTAGATGAGCATCACACATTGGTTAAGCTGTTAGCTGGGATTTGCGCTCTCTAAAATGTCTGCACTTTACCACCTTCCTTTCCAGTCCTTAGATTTGTTTTAAAAAGCAAAATGTTAGAAGCATATTATGAAAATGGGAATAATTTTAGCTTCATAATCTCCTTCATCAAGGGAAGTACACGAGTACCAGCATTATAATTGATGTGATCTTAAAAGATTGTATCTGGGTTTTTCTTTTGTATTTTAAAGCTTTCAATATGCCCAAAACACAGGTGAAATTGTTATTTATAAACGCACAGCTAAACCTTTGAATTATACAAAAAAGCAAACCGCTTGTGTGTCAAATCAGCAGACCTTAAACTATGCTTACCAGAGGCCTGCGATAGCTGGTCCGCTTTCTTCAGTCTAGAGCCCCTTGCAGTGCAATGGGCAATAGAAAAACAAAGATCCGGTAATGGGCTAAACAATGCCAGCAGCATGTGAGAATGCAAACCTTTTCATGGAAGACGACACAGTACTGTCATGGACATAAGATGATTTGTCCAGGATCACTGTATTATCTGCTGGAAATGCCAGGGTACATGCATGAATGCTTATGGTTCCACTGTTTCAAAGTAGGTTACCTAATCACCTCTCCAAGCTAACACTTTCTGCTCATCATTAGGGGTGGCTGCCCAGGGTTTACAACCACCCATAGACCTTCCCCATACTGATGCAGTGTTTGTTTCTGGTTGAGGTAGATTGCTGATAGCACCTAATGAGCTACAAAACAAAGCTCCTATACATGCAGGTTTATCAACTTCATACATAGGAAAGGCCGAGTCGGCCTTACTGGAAGTTGGTTTTGTAATCTTGCAACAGATCTCTGCAATGAGTGCTTAACACTCTGAGCTATCTTCAGAATCATCACAGCATTCAAAATTGCCAATATGCATTTGAGCCCAGGCTATTGCACATGGTCAATATGATCCCCACAGAAAGGTGGGAATACTCCAGGAGTTGTGTAGTAGTGAATGCACAAACTATGTATACCACAGTGAAGACAGAAAGCATTACTGGATGAATTACTCAGAGCAGAATGTACCTGTGAACAACAGACGGGCAATATGTTTCGCTTCAGTAAAATGCCATAAAATATTTCAACACATGCTATTTATTTTTGGTGAATAGTGGAAACGGACTTGTGACATTTGTTTTGAGCAATATAGAGGACCTGTATAGTGATTTTAGCCAGTATTGGGGATCCTGCTCCGGTATTGAATTCTATACGAGTTTAGTGATGAAGCGGGAGGCTAAAAGATAACTCAGCATGTTGTGTGACTGTGGTTGGCTGAGATCTGTGCATGTCAGCGCACCTGTTTGAATGCTCTTGGGACCAGCTACCCCCTTTCTTTTTCTCCAGAAGTGAAGCCTACCTATTTATTTTAAGTTTTCGTTTGCCTGGTTTTCACGTGAGTTCGTTCTTGGCAAGTCGCTGCTGTTGAAGCGTGTACACCACCTGCCTTTTTGTGAGCCAACCAGCCAGAACAAAAATATGTTTGCACTCAAATTTAAGCTATTCTAGGAGAGAGAATGTAATCTACTCTGCTGTTCTAGTTGTCAACTGTGAAACCAGGCCTCAAATCCCGGCTTCCAATTTGACACGTTATGTGCTCCTGAGCGATTCACTTTAGCTTGCAGTGCCTTATTTTCCTTAACTTCCAAAAATGGGGGTCACCCAGCAATGACTGAGTGCAGTGTGTGCTATGGAGGAAGTCTTGCTCCTAGAAAGTTTAATAGTACACTGTTGCTTGCAATACAATTCTACTATTAACCACTTATAGTAGACTGACTTGCACACAGTGTGCACTGAATAGTCTCTTTGCTCACTGGTGGTAACCTCTCTTGTGGTTCCTCACATAAAAAAGTGAAGTAAATGGCACAGTAAGGGTAATTGCATATCGCTCTTGTATTGCAATTTCTTCTAAGAAATCAGGAGCAAGGCCTCCCATCATCTCTCCGGGTAGGGGGGCGGCCTCCCATATTCTCTCGGGGTAGAGGGGTGGGCTCCCTCTCCTCACTGAGAAGATTTCTCCTGTTCGGAAAGAGGCTGTCTGCCCCTCTGGTGGAAACCGTTGTCACCAAAGCATACATGTACAACTGGCCTTTCCTAGACTTTACTAACTTCGGTGTGCTTCTTCATCAAAGTGAGAACGAATGTCACAAAATGCGCGTCATGCTGTTCTGAGTCATCCCACCACATCGGCAGCCTTGAGGTTTTAGCAACTGGTGAACTGTAACCATGGCTCTTTTCACAGCCACTGGCGCACGCGAGCGTTCTCTGCTGATGAAGCTTTAAGCTTCCATCCAGCCTTGTTTGGGAAGGACAAATATTTGTGACCCAGAAGGTTGTCTCGCTTTCTCAAGAGCCCGCGGTATTTGAAGTGTAGCGAAACGGCACAAACAGACCAACAAGGTTGCGCAACACTAGTTACATCAAGTCGTGTCAGGCAGGGAGCAGCTAGGACAAAGAGGATGCCAAGACCGCTGTGTTAATTTCACAGGTGTGTTGGGTACTATATTAACTAAAAGGGTCTCTGGGAACTTCCATGCAAAAGGTAAGGAGTACAAACAAAAAAAACAGCCAGAAGGGACCTCTCCAGCTGAACGTCTTTCCCTCTGGGTTTGTGCGTTTGGCTTCCTTGGTTCTTTGCCAAACTTCCAGTCATTAGCGCTTCCTAGTAGCTACCACGCTGGCGTTGTAGGTCCACAGGGTTCTGGAACTCTCCTCTTTCCAAGTCCAGGGAGGTTGCCCCTCTGCCCTCTGCCCTTGTGTTGCTGGCTCATGGGTTTCCCTGGCCCTCTTTGGTGGGTTCTAGATGCAGGGGTTCTATGGTCTTGAAGGCCTGGACTACTGCAGTCCCCAGGTCCCTGGTCCTAGCTGGTAGGCGAGGTGGCCAAACATTAGATGCCTTGCCGTCCTCATCCTCTCTGTATTAACCATACTCTTCCCTAATCCCTTCTCATTCCACCTACGATAAGGACCTGCCTACGGCTGACCTGGTCAGACAGAACATGCCTATTCTGGCTGGCTAGGTGCAGGCTTGTATTGCCAATGTGAAAAGGAGTGTGGGCGCTCCTCTCCCAAGAACAAACATGGGTCAAATCCCAGTTCTATGGCATTTCTTCCACTCCTCAGGAGGGTCTACAACCACATCTCATGGGTGGGACAAAGACTGATATGCAAATGGATATTTCTCCTCTGTGAAGGGTTCAGCGAGCTAAAACGTGGTTGTAGACCCTCCTGATTGGAAGAAATTCCATATAACTGGGTATTTGACCCATGTTCGTTCTCAGTAGCTGGGCTCCCAGACTCATTTGAAATTTTGTATTGGCAGTGTGTTGCTGCTTCCTATGAGGCTGAAGGGGCTGGCCTAAGTTTATTTTAATGCAATCGGCCATTTAGGAATTCAAACCTATCTTTGAAATCGGGAGTACTGTCCTTGTCTGTAAGTAAGAATGGTTGGTGAGGGGTAGGGGTGTTTTTACAGTTTCATGCTCTGCATAGTGTTTGCATTCTTCCTGCATATCCGTGGGCCTGCAGACTTTGCACAGGCCATCTAGCATCACTGTACCTGCAGAAGGTGCCATTGCAGCCTCCCCAGTGCGTATAGGGGACGGAGGGACTCTTGCAGCGGATCCTTGGTTCCTGATTAGGGGTTTTCATGTGTTATGGTTTGGGGGAGGAGATTGTTATTGGCTGCTCTATGTTGGGGCGGTGTCTATGGTGTCGCAACTCTGACTTTTGCAGGTGTTGCTTGGGAGTGGAGTTGCATATTGATTAACCAGTGTTTGGGAGAATGTATGGTATCGACACAGTAATTGGTATTTGTGAGGAATTCGACCATCTGCATGGGAAAAGTGCGCTCGCTGGGGCTTTTTTGTTTATTTAAAAAGAATCCATGGTGGGGCCATTCCCACGCACCTTTTCTATGATCCACACACAGCAGAAAAATCGTTGTGTATTCTGGGAGGACACAGTTTACCAGCGCTGACCTCCCCGGTCATGTGTAGCTGATACGTGACAGCCGTGGGTACATCAAAAGCCTTTGGCCATGGGCAGCCTGATTGGACTTTCAAGGCCCCATGGATTGGCATCTCCATTGTGAAACCTTGCTTTTGGCGGCGAATACTGAAGAATGTAAATGAGCAGGCCTCGGGGAAGGCCTTGGTGCAGGGAGTGACAATGGAGACCAAACGCCAGACACCTCTTTGTAATGCAGTGTGTCAACTTGGTACTAACACCCCCTCCTTGGTATGAAAGGGCATTGAATGTCCTGTCTGCAACCACTCCTTTAAGAGCAGGGAAGTATGTGAATTGTAGGAGACGAAAGTTGGCCTGCAACCCCCTACTTCAAAGGAGACCCATGTTGTGATCAAGCGCTGCATAGGGCTCCGTTAATTAGGGAGACACTTTGATGTACAGCAGACAGGAAGATGGGGTGGAACTTGGAAGTATATATTGCCATCCTTGCCCTGTCTGTTGCCAAGCTCCCTGGTTCTGACCTGAAGCATCAATGAAGATTGTTGGTGGGGAGCCAAGATTGGTCCATTAAGGTGGGTTTAGCCTACGCCAATTGCTGGGACCCATTTGGCTTTAAAAGAGGGCTGAACCTCTGAATGATCAGATCATCTGAAGACTTTGTAAGGAGCAAGAAGCACTTATTGAAGGTACAGTCTACCTTACATCTTCCGCTAGTGAAGGAAGGCCAGGAGTTCCACGAGGGAAGCCAGATCCCTCCTCTAAACATCTCCCAGGGAACAGAGGGAGATACCGGACTCTGAAGACATGTCCAGCATCTCCAGAACCAGTACCCAGCCAGCACACAGCGTGCCCTGCTAGGTTCTGAAAGCAAGCTTCCAAGGTCGGAAGCGCCAGAAAGTCTCTGGACAAAGGACAAGGCTGTTGCCTACTAACACCCTCCTGAGCTTTGGGCTGTCTGCCTTGGAAGGACCCAAGCCCTGCGAAGAAGCTAAGAGGAGTCCCACACAAGCATCATCCAGCATCCATCTTTTAAAGGACAATTTCGAAACAGTCGAGTCCTCAAACTGCATCCGGCTGCACTGCTGACTGTTGTCATGCCGCAGTCACCAGAGCCATCCAAGATGCCTCGACCGGCATTCCAGATCCACTAACCAGCACTGAGCTGATGATTCTTTGCCCCGAGCCGCTGCGCTGGACAGCATGCAGACGTCCGTCCAGCCTTGCTTGCCGAACTGCCTGCCGCCTGGTACCCGCAGCTGTCTCCCGCCACTAACTGTCTCACGGGCTGCGAAGCGCCCTTGAGCTGCCTAGACGCTGTCAAGCACCAAGAACCTCTTTAGCACCAGGTACATTGTGGTTCTGCCCCCCCTGGTCCTTCTACGCAGGCCCCTAGAGACACTTACCACCCTTTGCCACTTTGGTGCTGGAACCGAATAATCTTGAACTAGAAGACTGATTACTTTACCAAATACCCTCCTGTCAGTATCCAGAGTGCATCCCTTTCTTTTGTGAAACTGTCCGCCCTCTGTGTTCCTTTACAGTGTGGGTTGTAATTGTAGTAACAATAAAGTAGAGATTTTTATACAACCTTGACTGGACCGTCCCTTTTATCATTGGGCGGTAATTGTGTTTTAGCCATGTTGCAACTAACCAATGATCCACGACCTTGTGAATATAAGCCTGCCGTTACATCCACGTTACCAAATTTGGACAACGAGGTCTTATAATTTACTTGTATTCCAATCTGTTCGGATCTCTTCTGGTGTATTAGAGATGTTGATGGTTTAGAAACCGATATTCATCCCTGGAACACTGGTGCCCCCGGAAGTTCATTCATCACCATCTTTTTAATGGATTCTGTTTTGTGGGTGTTGGTATTAGTTGGCATGTGTTGGGGAGAGGGGGTATTGTTGTTGCTGTTATGACCGACCCCTGCCAAATGACCTGGGCAGAGTGAGTGTCCCAGGGATTCTGGCCATTCCACTCCTGGTATCACTATCCACTGGCTCGGGGAGGCACCTCCCTTCCACTCCAAAAATCATTTTTCCAACTGTCCACAGAACCAGGCAGGGGACTTTGTCACAAGTCGATTATTCTGCAAACTATTTTGGTCTGTGAATGGGGGCTGCAGTAGCTGAGGTGATCTTACAGGGCCTATGAGCTATGACCTTCCAGGCATCAGGGCGAAGTAGGTTGTTGTATTACCATTGTATTATAATGTTATTTTGACTTATACCCTGCACCGCTACCACCCAGGGGCAGTATATGGTGAAGGCTAGAGGGCAGCCAAGAAGTTGGGCTATCAATGAGCATGGGATGGCGTCAGTTTACGGATTCTACCTACTGAGAATTATTTAATTGTTTTACATTCTAGGGGCTTTGAGCTTAAAGGGTCTGTTTAGGAGAGCGCTATTTGTCCCTCAGATGCAGGGTTGTCTGGTTTGAGGTTTGCAACCTGTGGCTCTTCTGATATTTTGGATTGCAACTTGTATTATTTCTTCACTATTGACTGTTGGCAAGGGCTGATGGGAGTTGTAGTCCAAAATATCTGGCGACCCACAGGTGGCAGACCTAATAAACTGGAGTTGGCCGGAGGGTGTGCCAACCTTGCTGTCTGTGATTGTGCAGAGGGTTGCTTTTGCAACACCTTGCAGGGTTTTCTCCAGTTCTTCGTAGTCCAGTATCCACTGTCATGGCTTCCTCCGGAATCTCCAGGCTGTGCTGCTGATGGGCCTAGGCCAAGAAATGACTTTCAAACTGAAAAGACCGAAATTCCTGATGCAGCAGCATCAAGTGAGTTGGAGTTTGGCCTTGGTGGGTTTTTTTTTTTTGCAATTCTGCGTGTGATAGCTCGGTGTAGTACAAACGCAGACCAACGTAATGTCTCAAAAAAGATGGACGCGCAGTGGCCAGAGACTTATGTTTAGGTTAAAGGGGCCTTCTTCAGGCACCTATACACAATAATTCAGTACATTAAGACCATCAAAAGGATCGGCAAAGTCACAGAACATTGGTCAAAAGATGCACTCAACTAGTGACTTCACAAGTCTTTGTACGTCTGCATTAAACCCATAAGTATACACCGTCTGCAAGGACTGTGTTGCGCAATTCGTTTTTCCTTTTGGAGAGGTAGGGCCGGATTGCCAGCTGCACAACTTCAGTCTCCGCCTAACCAGGCAATTTACTTGTCAGCCCGTGAAACGAGAGATTCCGGTTCCGTGATGTTTTGTGTCCCGCCCGCTGCGGTTGGCTTCAGTCGCATGAACACTGAACTGGGATGGCCACTGCCTGTATTTCCAAAGCCCTGCTAGACATTGTTAATACATTTGCAGGAATTACAATAAAGGCCTGATGAGCTGGTGCTAAACATGTCAGGGTATCTGGTAGCCAAAGTAAGGGGAGCTACTTCCGGTGTATGGGGAACTAGTAAATAAGAGTGATGCAGATCTCCAATCACCCCCACACCAGATGCAAACTACATCTTTGGCCGATATCTCGCCCATTATGCTTGCACTGTCTTCTTCTACATGTGTCCTGATGCTCCTTTACACAAATTGCCAAATACCCGGAGTTCAAGCCGCATGGGTATGTCTGAATGCAGCAGTTGGCCTCTGGAGTAAAAAAAAAATAGCTTCTAGTTGATATGATAGGTTATTTATAACACGCTTAATGCCCAGAGGTTTTTAAGCACAGATCTGGGAATCGAACCTGTGTTGCTCCATGTCGTCTTGCTTCCAAGGCGAGCACGTTGCCCCTGAGCTATCCTCCCTAGACACGCTAGCCATGTCGAGCTAGCCAGGCTCTTCTGGAATAGAAGGAGGAGCTAGACGGCTGCTAGCAACAAGGATGTCTGGATTGTTCGCCCTCTGCCTGCAGTTTCCAAAAATCAACAAGACTGGTCCAGACGTAGTCGGTCAGATTTAGTGATGCCACTTTAGATAAGTGCAGATATTAAACCTTACGGTTCTTACAGATCATTGCCCACTATCAGAAGATGCTGGCAATTGAGAGGGCGATTGCATTCTGTTATTTATGGTGGCTGGAAAGTTTTGTTATAACGCTAGGAAGCACTACGTGTGTACATTTGCTGTGGGTTTATTCTTCCTCTGAACGTCCTTGGGATTGGATGCAACCGTTTGACTTTCACGAAGATGTGCTACGTGGTGCAGTTGGCCTTCGTTTGGCCGTATCATTGCGGGTAAGTGTTATCTTGCATTCCTCTTCCTCGTGGAACCAACATCCGCTGGACAGGGCAGCGTTCCAGGGCGCGGCATTTGAGTGGCAGGATAATGATTGATGGGCCGGTGACTGCTAGTGATGACGTATCTATTGTTTGCTGCGGCCTCGTGTGTGATCCCTGCGTGCAGCTTTGGAGGCAATAGTAAGCAAGTACACTATACACTTATGAGACAAGGGTGGAAGATGGCAGGTGACTGGTGTCCTCTTGGTGGCGAGACAAGACTGGTGTCATCTGGTGTGTACATTCCCCCCCACCCCAACCCTTCCAGTCTCTGGATAACGGAGATGGGAGTGTTTGTTGTCTGACCTCCTGGGAATGCATTACAACTTACCTGCGTTGCTTTTTAGGTACTATAACACACATGCAGCTTCCTCTTATTGTTATGGCGTGCTGCTCCAACCTGCGGCAGCTCCTCGAACATGCGTGGCCCCACCTGCGATTCCTGAAGCATGCTGATGTTGTTCCTATTTTCCTTCTTTTCTGGAGTGCCACTCAAGGCTCGATTGGTACCTATCTGTTTACCACGGTGTCTTCCATTTTGTTCCAAGGCATAAACAAATAAGGGATTTGGAGCCCAGCTCGATATGCGGTTTGCACTCTGCCTCCAGGTATGTAGTGCCCAGCTTGCTATGCAGCGCCGTTCGTCGTGTGTCAAGACCTCTTGGCCCTCTCCAATGCGTAGGCTTTCATACACTTTTGCTAATTGTGATTGTGTGGCTGTTGGTTCTGCATTGATCACAAGCCTTCAAAAGGCCCAGTGGCCATTTTGAAGCCAGGCGGAAGTCCCAACATTCTTCTGGTGTCCAGTGCACTGCAATAAGTGAGGTCCAATTTGGGTTCTCGAAACTGTGCCCCACTTTGTCCGTGGAAGAATTTGAGTGGCACTTCCCTCCTCGTGTCTGAGGGTCATTGGTGTGTCCCATTGTTTTGCTGCAATTCTTTCCTTATTACTTTTGCAGGGTCTGTGTGTGGATTCAGGAAAACCCATCAGCACCAGGTGGGCAAATTGTTTTTGGATCAAAAGGGTCAAACCCCAAACTGGTTTTCCAGAGAGGCTGAACAATTACCTGGTGTGACAGAAGATGGCGGATGGTCTGTAAACACGAGCATGTAGACAGTAATAATGTGTGTATGTTCTATTTATAGAGCACATTCTTGCGTTCTATGTTCAATACTAAAGAGTTTCTGTACAGATCTTCAGAAATTGAGGTTTTGTCACTAAAACACATGGGGCATTGGTTGCGAAGCAGTAAAACATGTGGAAAATGTGGATTTAGCCCCAAATAGTCACATGGGAAACAACGCAACACTATATACTTAATTTTGTGGTGAAAATCGGGTCCACAACATTTATAAATCAATAAAATAACATGGGGCTAAAAGAAGTGAAGAGGGTGTCGGAGCAGCCCACGATAGGGGAGGTAACATCAAAAGACCGAGAAATCCCAGATAAGTTCATGGTTCGCGGAAGTCCTAAGCGATCACGTGTGGTGCGTAGTAGGGCTACTGCTATATCCTGACCGCATGTTACCAAAATGTTACCAGAATGCATTTTCAGGAACATGTTCCAGGAGAATGCATTTGGGTGACCATTAGGGGTGGGAAAAGCGTTTGTTCTTGAGCGTTGCAAACCGGGCCGAATTATTCCATCATTCTTGTACAATAGCTGGACTGGCTGACGAAGGCATTTGGGTGGGAGTTCAGAGTTTTTGGTGGGAGTTCAGAAGAGGGCTTATCTCAGAGAACGAGCTATGCAGCCCTCATTAAAGATGTAGTGATATTGTTCATGGGAGCGTTTTTCCTTGGTGGTTCCGTGCAAGTCACGCCTTCATGGCATTACCTTCTGTGAAAGAAGTGTGAGCTGTCGTCATCCCACTACCCCTCTAGTGATGTGTAATATAGCCTTGCATGCCTCTGGGGTGTGTACCACCGGGGCGGAGCAGCGCTAGGTACCCAGAAGCTCGCACCGATCACCACCATGAACCGCACACTGTAGTGTGTATTCCTGCCTACTCTGCACACCCAAGGACCAGGCCTTGCACTCCTGCTCCCCACCTCGCTCACTCAGTCTCCCGTCACCAGAGTTCCTGCATCTGCTTGCTCCGAGTGCCACTCGGTGGGGTGGGGGGGCAAGGGGGAGGACGAGTATATGCTTTGTGCAAGGAGTGCTGTCCTGTGTGGCAGTCAGAGCAAGTGCACGGTTTCAGCAGCAGGCGCCACTTCTGCCTTCTTCTCTTACAGGGGACCAATTCACAAAGAAGTTAACAGGAGTAGGTCTAACTTGCTTTGGATTTACAAATAAGAAGTTCTCTTTGATTCACAATGGTTAATATAAATAACCCCTATTTACACCTGGCGTACTCCTGACTCAATTTAAGCCATTAAGATTTAGACTAACTGTTCTGTAATACACATTTTAAGATACGGATCCGTCAGACTGCCTCCTGGTAACTTATTTGTGAAAAATAAGAACTACAAAATGTCCTTAAAATATGCACACACCCATTCTAATCTTTCTGACAATTTTCCCAGAGCTGCGACTTAGTCCCCCCCACACGAGCTTGTTGAGGCCATACTAATGGGATAAAGGAACTATATAATAGACTACTACTATTATTTCAGGTTTTGTTCTTCTGAAAATTTCATACCCACATTTTTTTTTATTACATTTCTGCAAGCATTCTTCTTGCTTTGCATGTCCTGTGTTTTGTGATCTTCCTTGAATCCGGAAGTGACATCACAGGAGGAGAGGAAGTGCAGTCGGCATATCATTTTGAATGCTATATGCTCCCCTTGGGAGAGGGGTGTTTAAAAAAAAAAAAAAAAAAAAAAAACACTAAATGGTTAAACCCAGCTAATACATGCCAGGTATAACATATGCTTGAATGTATCTCGAGTAAATCTAATCTTCATATCACTAGGTCTGATTAATCCTACACTTGGAGTCCAATGATGCTTGAGTCGATTTGGCTAAGCAGGAGACTGTCCTTTCACCAGCCTCCTCTGGACCAATGTAAGCAGATCTTCAGGAAGACCCACTCTTGTTGACGGTGCCCTTCCTTTGCGCCTTCAGCTGTTCTTGCTTCAACATGTATTTATCATAAGAGCTGCTGTAAAGCAAATAAATGAGGCTCTGGCGCTTTGTGAGGTTTTAGTGGATGGTGCATTCAGGAACTTGACTCGCAATTGATGCACACCATGGAAACTATGTTGGCGGATAATCAGGACACGGGTGTCTCCTTGAATGTCTTTTCCCCTTGATCCTGGAGGAGGATGCAGAAAGGGTCCCCTCCCAAGTATCCAACTCGTGGCCTGTTATGACGCACACTTACAAAATAGGCAGTGGTTTGATATGTTTCCCCTAATACAGGATTCCCCAGATACTGGGCGTATTAATACGGACAGTGTTTCATGTATTATACTTAGTTTTGCGCAAATGAGTAACTTTTAGAAATGTATTTATTAATGTGTTTTTCAAATGTCTTTGTGTGCCTAATTTTTGTATTTGTGTGGTTTTATTCACAGTATGAATGATTTACCGATATAGTAATACAAATAAACATGTCTTGTGCTAAAGAAATAATATTGCTAATTATATTTATTGGGGAGCTAGTCCTATATATGTGATATGTTCCATTTCTTGGCTCCATTATTTAATATTGTGCATTGGTGAAAGACGCCTCTCCTCTTTTTGATCTCGACAGCGACCGAAAAGGTGCAGAGTGGGTATTGTGTGTTTGGTTGTATTTCTGGGTGTGCTTCGAGCATTCTTCAGGAATGATGCCATACTTACCGCTTTCAGTGCCACTTAAGTATATATTTTTTTAATTACATATGGTTAAAACATTTCGTCCTTTACAATAATTTCAAACGCATACATGAATTCAGACATTACATTAAAAAAGGATTGAAAAAGAAAACAACCTGAAAATTGCGTCTCCCTAATCTCCCAAAAAGACCAGGCCAACTGTAAAACTAAAAGAATAACCAAGCACCACATTGGTAGTTTAAAAAATATTTTGCTGCAGGTCACTTTCAACCCACATACACCTTCACACTATCAATACAGCACCACACAGCAGGAGCCACCCATGTGGGTACTAAATGCCGCAATCTCTGGCATAAAATATAGTTTTCAATAAAATCAACATTAAAGACGGACTTTCTAAAATATAAACATTTGATTAAAGGTGAGTGCAGGACCAAAGGGAATCGAGTGTCCCCATTTTTCAGTGTTATTTACATCTTTACATTGGCGACAATAAGCCTGGGCTTTGGAAATGAAACCGCGACGTACCAAAACGTCTCTTGCGGAGAGGAGATGAAAACGGACTCTCAGCAAAGTGCTATGCGCAAATTCATTGGGAAAACAGTTCAAGTAAGAGGCCAACATGCCCAGGTTATGTTCCGTACTTAAATGTACCGAGGATGTATAGCCATGCATGGCTTCAATGGTTGCAGTTCAGTCAGCTCTATGCATGGCAAGTTTATCACTGCCAGGCCTCCTGACTAGATCAGTCTTTTCATACCCCAGCTCCTGCAAGAGTCGCAGACAGTGAGCTGCAAATTGCTTGACGGATTCCACCCTATTTTGTGTAAAAGTGAGCATTTCGTGGTGGATCGATTGTGCAGGAGTCCTTTTTTGTGAACAGAACACTAAGGGGCGCTTTCAATGTGTCCTGGATAACGATGCCCAATTCAAAATGCATTACTGCAATCCGGGTGCAATTGGGATAAATTCACTTCTCCAAATTAGAGCCTTGAATTTACAGTTTTGGCCAGCGCTCCAAGTGTAACAGGTAGGGGGGGGGTTGTAGTGCCATCCCCTTAAGGGAACGCACGCAGTGGCGTGACGTAGCACACCGCCGCATGCACTATTAATAAAGGGGGCGTTCCCGGCTGCGTCATTTGCGACCGGGGAGTCCGAGCAGAGCACTTCGTCTCCGCGTGTGTCACTGGGGAAGGTGGAGGCCCGGGGCTCACGGAGCACTACTGTGGGGGCCAGGGATTCCCCCACCGCATTACAACAGTGGTGACGAGGATGGGATGTCCGGACCCGGCGGTGACTGTTTATGCTAATTTTTTCACCAAACGAGGGTGATCTCTCTTGTTCTGAACACGAGGATGGGATTCAAACCCACGCGTGCAAAGCACTGTCAGAAAAAGGGGAGGGCAGGGACAGCTTTAGCACTAGCATACACACGCAGCTGCTCCCTCTCTCCCCCTCCTCTGTACGTCCCGCCCGAGGGCAGGCACTTTTTTAGCCAGCAGGAACAAGAAGAAGGAATGGCAAGGTGTAAACACCACCTTGCACTAACTCCTAAAGGGGTGCGAAGCACCAGTGACGGGAGGTGCAGGAAATAGTCAGGGACCAACTGTTTCAGGCACCACAGGGTGCAATCGCCGGCGGTAATACAGCCCCCCCACACAGGCACAGAAAAGACCCGGGTGCAGCCGCTGGGCCCAATATAAGGAGCTGCTGGGGCAGTGAACAACCAGAATCAGTTTGGGTCCCTGCACAGGGACCCAAGGAAAAGACGCAGAGTCTCACTTTTTCCCAAAACCCTCCCACCCTAGAAAAAGGGAGAGAAGAAAGAGAAAGATGACAGGTCACTGTCGTGGGGCAAGGAAGGCGGCACGGGCCAGAGGGGGCAACCTCAGGACCCGGTGCCCAAAAGTACAGCATATTATTGTCACTGTAATTATGATTATGTTTTGTTATTACCATAATTTGTGCAATAAAATTCCACTGCCTTTTATTGCCAACACTCGCCCTATGTTCTCGTGTTCTACCTGGGTGGGGGAAGTATATGGGTTTTACACCCAGGTTCCGTTTATATTCTGTCTGCATATTGGTCCACTGGTTAATCCAGGACGCACAGCTGCATCGTGTCGACCACATAAATGGATGTCGGCACCACTTTACCCTCCTAAAACTTCCCAAGGGGGGCAAGGGAACACTTGCCCTGTTTGCTGTAGATCATTCCCTTGTGGCCTGCTGCGCACTTAAGGTTTAAGAACTCCCCAGCTGTGATATACAGCCTTGCCAATTATCGGGAATCCAAGCTCAATAGTGTATAGCCCACATGGTTCAACCTTTCCACCCTCCATTTAAAATGAGTTGGCCGTTTACCAGCTGTGAATTGCAAACATTTTGTTTTCTCAGGATTCATTTGCAGTCCATTGACCTTTGCACATCACTGCCACTTCAGCACTGTGCTGTGTATTCATGCACTAGGTTCAGAACCGGAAGCTGCAGTGGTAGCGTCTCACGAGTGCAAGTTCCCCTGCCCGTCGGATGGTGGGGAAGTTAGATATTTGAGGGACGAATTCTCTGCACAGTTTTACTCTTCATTCAGTTGTAGCCAAATTTCTGTCACGCAGGTGCGGGTCTTCTCGATGATTCTGGATGGATGTAGAATAATCTGGTGAGCCCTTCGTAGCGGTGGACTATCATAATTTTTCTTTTTATAAATATGGAGTGGCCTATGGTTGTGCGTCATGAAATTCATGATGGGCAAGTAAGTTTTTCCTATACGTGACGTAGGAGGTGCCACTCCAGTAGAGGATATCCCTCTGGAACCCCTACCTCTGTCTACTGGGCACTGAGAATTCATCAAATTCGAGTTCACCATTTGTTTTTTTTTTTTGTGTGCGATACGCCGCCTACCCTTCTACCCCTCGCCTTAATTACCCTTACTGTGGGTGCGATTTCTCGCCGTCACCATAACCAGTACAAGAGGGACCCTATAAAAACTCAAACAGAAAAGAGTTGAGTAAACATTGCTTTATTAACACACAAGCATTCGCGAATGGGCCACAAGTTCAACCGTCTCGCAAAGCAAGTCGTCAAAGTGCCGCCCTTTCCCCTGCACATCATGGTCCTTTTATACCCATCTGTTTTACATTGTCATACATTGCTGCACATAGATTATGTCCACCACAAGGCGGTTCCTTCCAGTCATGACTTTGCATCAACGGTCAACAGTTCAACATCTGCTATTGTGGTTTCCTGTTATCTGTTATTCGCTCTCTCTCGTGCCCCTCTGTGTCCTTATCTCTGTGCACGAGGCTGTGCTTACTCATTCCTTCCCCCCCACCCGCATCCTGCAGACAGTTTCAGTTAGACTCGGCTCATTTCGACACACATGGACCAAGCACAATCCTTCTGCAAAACAAGCTCTTGTCAGGTTAAACAGGCCTCTGTCTAATTTACAATTACTATCCCTATATGGACATTCTCAACAACTCATGCTAGTCTCGGCATCTGCAAGTATCGCCATCAAAAGGAAAGCCTCTTTTCTTTTATAAACGCACATTCATTTAGCGCACATAGTGAAAAATACAAAACTCCAAGTGTGAGCACAATATTACACATGCGGGCTCACCTTCAATCCACCCTTTTGCTCACACTTGAGCATCAATTTAGGCATTTCTAATCATCACATAATGTGTATACCATAATCTTCTCCAGGCCTCCCATGTCCAGGCATTCCTGTTGTACATGGCTTTTGTTTGTTGCATTTAGGCGTGTTACGGTGGAGGAACACATGGAAACACAGCACGACACACATACCGGGAAACATTGGATGCAGAGACAAATTCCTACAACTATTGCCGCTAGAACCAGTATAGGCGTAAGAAGTTGCCATCCAATTTCTTTCAGGAGCTTCATCCACCAGCTATCTCCTGACCCTTCCTCCTGGTGGATGCTATCCGCCACTTTATGCAGTTTGTTTACTCCATCCAGGATTCCTGTACTCCCTTCTGGTATGTAAACACAGCATTGGGATCCCACCAAAAACAGACTCCGCCCCTTTCTGCAGTGAGTATGTCTAAGACATACCTATTTTGGAGAGCCACTAGCCGAATTGCTTTCATTTCATAAGTGATGTTTTCCATTAGGTCTGCAGATTCTTCGATTACGAACTCAAGGGCCCTGTTTAGCTTTTGGATTTCTTGACTGTTCATAAAGATGCCCGCTGGAGGAACCAGGACCCCCATCAGATCTATAGAAGTTTCCCATCCTGTAGGTTGATACGTAGGAATTTTTGGGTTTACTGCTCGTTTATTTCTGCTGTGTATTTCTTTATGCAGAGTAGACGGGGCATATACCATCACAGCCGGCATTATTCTGGCTATGTAACATACCCCAACAAAATCTTTGGCTAACCACAAATAAGCCCTCTTGTTACAGACGTAGGCATGTCCTTCAATCTGTAACAATCCCTTCGTGTAGTTATTTAGATTCACCATTTGACTGCACCCCGAGATCATTCTTTGATTACCTCTTGCGCTCCTCTTAAAACATATATTCTTTGGCCTAAACTCTTGTGTGATGGTGATAGGGGGAGGAGGTTCTCTTACTATCTGTACCATAGCAGGTGCAAGCCCGATTCCCTCAGTTTTGATTTTATAGCGTAACTTTTCCTTTAGAAGGGTTTTGTTCTCTCCTCTAACATAACAAGCGGTATTCGGTATCATGTATTGCTGTGCTGACACTATTCTCATGTAAATTAATGTACACCCGGCATCCTCAGTAACTGGCTATGCGTACACTGGGATGCCTTCACTGCTATGTCGGGGCATGTGGGTGCAGATCCAGCAATCAGTTTTATTCACTACCCCATATGTTGTGTTTATTATCTTCACGTATTCATTTTTAGCATAGTCTTCCGGGTCGTGTTGGTCATAGGCATCTCGATTCCTGCTCTTGACCCAATCTGTTCTCCCTGTTTCATTTGACTCGGGCAACAGGTTCTTTAATTCATATCTAGATGGATGTTCCAGATACCAGAATATTATGGCAAATGCTATTAGTACTACTATCGTGCATACAGAAAACAAGATTTTGCCTCTTGTGGTACAAACTGGTATTTTCCTCTTACCTTCTGTGTTTGAGGAGCATACACTTATCCGTTCAGGGACTAAACCAGCATACACGGGTGTAGACATAGTTCAGTATGTGGCTCAATTATAGGTACGTATGCGTATCAGATGCAACCTAGCGATATAGCTGTATCCCCTATTTAAAGCACCAGTGTCCTTATTACTCTAATAGTGGTAGGTCTCACTGAAAACCTTCATCCGATCTGTCCCACGTCTCGTAGTGCCTGTCCCAGGAGGGGAACGCCGAAGGCCCTTCAGGCTACAAGCCCGTTTTCTTCAGTAAGGCACAATTCTGCTAAAACCAACAAGAGAGTCCAAATGTTCATCTCCCTAATGATCAAAGTTCAAAACAGTGTCCTTACACGTTGCTTGGCACATACACGTCACGGGATCGGAGACGATGGGCACACCTACTAATGGCGTCTGGCAGTACTGTTGCAACCTGGGGTTGGTTGGTTCCCTTTTCTGGGGGAATCAGTAATGGAAGCGTCTTCTTGACGTGATTCACGTGGTACCAGTGCGATTTGCCATCAACTTTTACCGCAGTTTGTGTTGCGAGGAGCACCTGAAACGGGCCCCTCCATCTGGGTTGCAGTCCGCTGGTGCGATCGAAGGCTTTTATAACAACCCAGTCACCGGGCTGCACGTTGTGACCTTCTCCTATCAGAGGAGATAGAGCTACTGCGTTCACCTGTGCATTAATAGAAATCAGTCTATTAGTTAACCCAATACAGTACTGTTGTAATGCAGGCCATGCTTGCTCAGACAATCTCTTAGGTGATATGGGGGTCCCAATACTTGGTGGGCGCCCCATAACAATTTCGAAAGGAGATAAACCATGTGTACGCTTAGGCATAGTACGCATACTCAATAATGCAATAGGCAATGCATCCGGCCATTTCAGTCCCGTTTCAGCACAAGCCTTTGCCAGTTTGTTCTTCAGTACCTTATTTGTGCCCTCTATAATCCCAGCTGATTGAGGATGAAAAACTGCATGGAAACGTTGATCAATACCAAGGACCTTTGCAAACTTTGCTTACTACTTCACCAGTAAAATGAGTCCCATTGTCAGACCATAGATATCTGGGGACCGTATACAAGGGCACCCAGTGTTTCAATATGCATTGTGCTGTGGAGGTGGCACTATTGTCCCGCAGGGGATATGCTTCCACCCATCCTGAGAACCCACATTTCATCACCAAACAGTAGGAATGTTTATTTACAGGCTCCAGCTGTATAAAGTCCATATACACCACCTCAAAAGGGCAGGTGGGTAACTTACTGTGGCCCACCGGGGCCGGTACACCTTTCCCCACATTATATAAAACACATATTTCACATTGTTTTGCCCATTGGCGACAATACATTCCCAATCTTTTGTTGTACCACACAGTACTTAAAACTTCTTCCATAGTTCTTGCGTTAACGTGGGTTGGACCATGAGCCACGCTCACTATCACAGGTAAGTATGCGTCAGGTAGTACCCAGGTGTTCGTTTTGGTATGTGCCCATAGCCCATCTACCGTCTCCTCATATTGATCATCCTTGTGCCAAGATAGTCTTTCTTCAATGGTTGCATCTGCTTGGATTTCCTTTACGCGCTCCTTCGTCCCTTCCATAGTCACATCCCTACCCACTATGAGCTGTCGGGCTTCCCACCTAGTGTCCCTTGTGGCAGCTAGTTTAGCCATCTGGTCAGCCAAAGAATTTCCCTGCGTGACATAATCCAGTGTTTTTTTATGCGCTGAGCACTTCACTACGGCCACCATTTTGGGCAGCGTAAAGGCTTGCAATAATTCAGCAATCAATCGGGCATGTTTAATAGTATCACCTTGGGAGGTTAAAAACCCACGCTCTCCCCAGAGTTTACCAAAACTGGAAACCACCCCGTGCGCGTAGGCTGAATCAGTATAAATTGTCACTTTCATACCGCTGCTTAACACTAATGCTCTCGTTAGCGCAATCAATTCTGCTGCCTGGGCCGATTTTTCACACACTTTCCCACTCTCAATCAACCGTTCCCCTGTAGTTACTGCATACCCTGCTGTAGTCTCCCCATTTGGCAGTTTGAAACAGGAACCATCACAGAATAATATACCCTCATTATCAACCAGCGGGGTGTCTTGCAGGTCTGCTCTACCCTTAGTGTGTTCTTCCATTTGAATCACACAATCATGCCTAATGTCATCAGGTGAGGTGGGCAAAGGAAGCAGTGTCGCTGGATTCAAAGTGTTACACCGTTCAATTTTTACATTACTGGCAAACAGGATCATCTCATACTGTGAGTCTAGCTGTGGTCAAATGCTGTGTATGCACTCTATTCAGAAGAACATCTACCGTATGTGGAACCTTTACTGTTACTTCACTCCCTAGGATGATACCTGCACTTTGTTTTAGGGCTGTCGCTGCGGCAGCTACTGCTCTCATGCATGGGGGTAGGCCTCGAGCTACTGAGTCCAGAGTGCTAGAAAAATATGCACATGGTCTCTGTTTACCCCCTTGTTCCTGTGTCAAGACTGACACAGCGCAACCTTCCTGTTCATCAACAAAAAGGCAAAATCTCTTAGTATAATCAGGTGTGCCTAAGGCCGGTGCGTGGCATAGAACATCTTTCATAGCTGTCAGGGCTTTTTCCATCTCGGGTGTCCATTCTAATGGGCCGTTTTCTTGTACTTCTTTTAAGGCTTTTAGCATGGGCTGGATCAATACAGAGAATTCAGGAATCCAGTGCCTACAGTAGGATAAAACACCAATTATCCTTCGGAGACCCTTTGCCGTGTCTGGACCTTTTATGGACTGTATCAAAGCAATGCGATCAGTAGACAGGGTTCGCCCCTCTTCGGACAGCTCAAAGCCTACATAATGGACCTTTTGTTTTACATACTGCATTTTGGCTAGGGCTACCTTGTGCTTATTCTCTGCTAAGTGCATTAGCACCAATCTGGTCACATAATGGCATTCCTCTTCGGTGGCTGCACATAATAGCAAATCATCAACATATTGTATCAGAGCAGTGTTAGCGGGTAGGGCTAGGTTATCCATCTGTGTTTTTAGTGCTTGGCTGAATATGGCGGGACTTTCTGTATATCCCTGCGGGGCTCTAGTAAATCGATACCGTCTATCTCGAAGAGTGAAACTAAACAGGTACCTGCTTTCTTCGGCAATAGGAATGCTGAAGAAGGCATTTTTCAAATCAATTACCGTAAACCATTTCGCTGTTTTGGGAATTAAAGTGAGTACACTTGAAATATTAGGGACAACTGGATATCTGGGTTCTACTATTTTGTTTATTTCTCTCAAATCAATAATAAAATGATAGGGTACGGCTTCATCACCTTTCTTGTGTACTGGAAGGATCGGAGAGTTACAAGGGCTATCATTTGTTGGCTCTACCACCCCTAACCGTATCATGTCCTGTACTATTTGATATAGTGCCTGCTCTCCCTCGTGTGATATGCAATATTGTTTTATCCTGGGCAACCTGGCACCGGGCTTTAGTTTGATTACTACTGGGGAAACATCCAACACTCCTACATCATTCCCATGAGTGGCCCATAGTTCATTCGGGATGTCTTGGAGTTCCGGGGGCAGGGTTTGCATTACTCCTATCATACTCATAGGTTTGCTTATGGTCATTCTCACTCCCTGGGGGGAGCAATATATTGTGGCCCCTAGCGTTTTTAATGCATCAATACCTAACAAGTTTTCTGGGCAGTGATTGGTCAACAGCCACCCATTCTCCCATTTTACCCCATGAAGTTCCGCTTCTACTATTTCACTTACAGGAGTCTTTATTGGATTTCCCCCAAATCCAACTGATACCTTGCTTTTATCCGATAATGGGACAGCGGGGACGGCTCTGATATTCACAGAACTGTTTCCAGCTCCCGTGTCTACCAGACATCTCAAGTTTCGGTGGGGGCCGATCCTAATAGAGGCATAAGGCCCCCTTTGGTCTATAGGAACCTGCACCACTCTCGCTATCTCATTCCGGCATCCTCAGGACATATCGCTTGTGTTATCCTGAAAATCATCGTTATAGTATACCCCTTCTCCACATTCTTCACCCTGGCATACACCTTGTACTTGTGTCGTTTGTCGTGGCTGATACAGTAGATTGGGGGGAGGCGGGGCCGGCCAGGGAACATCCCCTCTTGCTTGTCCGTCAAAGGCATTGGGTTGAGGGGGTTTAAACATTCTATTGTCTTGGTTGCCGTACCCACCAGTCCTATTTCCTGGGGCAAATGTTGTCTGTGAAGGGGGCCGTACGCCCCTTCCTCTCCCACCACTCTGGGGACACTGGGATTTCCAGTGTCCGGGTCTCTTGCAGAAGGCACATACATCTTGGGGTAGCCCATCCCTCCTCCCATATAGCGCACCTCCTTGCACTGTACCTCTTCCTGTCCCTTGGCCCCCTATCATGTTGCTACTATAGCCCTGTGACGGGCCGTTATAAATGTAATTATACCTGCCTTGGGGCCCTTGATGCAACTGTTGCATCAACACTTTGGTTTTTAAATCCTTCTCTTGTCGTGCCTTTTGTTGTCCCTTCACTCTTTCCCCTCTTTCGTAATACCTAGCCATTTCGAGGAGATCCCGGAGGTTTCTAGTCATCCATGTACTTTCTGCCCTCCTAATGTTCTCCTGAATTGGCCCGTGGAGCCCCTCTACAAAGTTTGTGACAAAGTACCGTTGGCCCGTTTCAGACCCTATCTCTAGCCCACTGTGCGCTTTGAATGCTGCTTCATAACGCAGAAAGTACTGTGCTACTTCCTCACTTGCACCCTGTATCACAGCAGACAGTTTCTCCACATTCACATCAATTGGGGGTAATACCTTTTCTAGAGCCCTCAGGACTGCCATGCCATGCCCCCTTAGGGGTTCAGGATATTCCTCAATCAGTTTTCTATTTTTGCTCGCATCCATTACATCTTTCCATTTTATTGTTTCATTGTCTTTGGCACGAAAGGGGGTCCATATTTCTTCTGGGACAATGGCTAACAATATGTTATCTACATCCTCTACGGTAAATAACCCTGGTCTGAATAACTTTCCTACTTCTTTGTAGAATCCTGCCGGGTCTATACGGGGGTCGGGGATGGACTTGGTGATATGCATTAATTCAATTCGGGATAAAGGGACATACACATAGGTGCGCATCATGTTACCAGTGGCTGCCTCTATGGTGGGTTGGCACTCTCTCATTGGCATTAATAGTAACTTTTCCGTATTTGTTTGTTCACTCACAGGGGCCTGCGCTGGTGGCGAAACAGAGGATTGATGACTAAGAGCTTTCTCTTTTATTTTTTTATAATCTTTTAATAGTTTCTCCACCTTAGCCATCCTCCATTCTTCCGCCCCTGAATCATCCACTCTTATATTAGATAGCAGTTTCTTATCCAATTCCGTCCTAATCCTATTCCACTGGGACACATATCTAGGCTCCTTTTCCTCTTCTATATCATCCACCCTAATAAGAAGATATTTAATTACGTTTACTTGTATAGGCCAGCCAAGGCCCTCCATCAGACTCACCAGGGTGGACATGGACTGCGAGTGTATGGATGCTATCATTCAATTAGCTACGTTTTGGCCCGCCTGGTCTGCATCTTTGAGTTTAGCCTCTTTCCCTCACCTCTCTTTCCCATGCCCTCTTTTCCATCTCCAATTCAACACTGCCCCTTATGACTTCCGCTATTATGTCGGACATACATCCCCATAACTGAACACTGGACGCAGTCACTGGTAGTAACGCGACAGCGTCCTGATATGCTGAGGGCAGATCCGCAGTACTCTGTCCTCTCAATTTACAGTTACCCTCATGAAAGGTATATAGTTTAGTGGCCACTGTCCTAAATTCCAAAGGTGTCAAACGCCCCAATTGGTCCCGTAGGCTGTCATTGAGGGGTATGCCATACAGCCCCGTCATAAGGATTTGCAAGTCTCCATCTCTATCCTTTTCTACAGTAGTCGTTCTCCTATGGTCTATCAACCTATCTGGGTCTCCATACTTCATTGGGAATTCCACCCTTTCACCCTCACTGTCTGCCGGTGGAGCTGTAGCTCCTGGAAACAATAATTCAGTCGTTGTTTGTTCTGCTTCTAGCCCTATCACATCTTCATATCGAGGCACCGGCACGGCAGGATACATACCCCCACTGTTCTTAATCATCATATGTCTATCCAACTGATCTAGCCTCTCACCCTTCTCGTTTATCTCTAGATCATGTAATTTTTGATTTACCGTTCTCTTCTGCTCCTTTGCTTTTTGTTTGTTCTGAGCATTGCGCCTGTGCATTGCTTCTACCCTCCATAGTCGTATAGCCTCAAACTGTGCGGGTCTAACCCGTCTTTTTACTAACTCTATTTCTATTTTGGATATGCGGTCTATGTCAAAGGACCCGGTATCTGGCCAATTATGTTCAATCGAATCTTTTGTATATTCAGACCACTCCCTTAAAAACAATGTCAAGTTCAATCCATGTTTAATCAACATATCAAATGCAGGGGTTCCTTCAAGGGGGGCATAGTGTCTCTTGCCTATACCTCCCTTGTGGGAAGCCGTTTGACCCATCTTGGCGGTATACCGCAATTGCCTAAAACACTCACCTTTCCCAAATATGCACCTATTGGCTAACAATAATAATACATCCTCCTGGCGTATCTAACATATCATATCATCATTTCAACATTAATTCTTCATAGAAAGACTTACCACCGTCCTCTTCACAAACCCTGAATCATTATTTCCTTATTCCATCATGCATCCGTCCATACCACTTATCTTAAGGGTCCCGCCAGAGTGTTCCGGACCCGAAGGGCGACAGCCTGCTGTTCCACCGCCGACGGAGCCGGAAAAACAAGGATGACGCGTTGGTTGCAATCAAAGGTGCGGATTCAGTTGTTGGGGCCCCGTGATCAATTCCTTCTCCGGTTCCGCCGCGGCGTTCCTCACCCAGTGACGGACTGTCGCTCCTTCGCATCCCACTTCTGACACCAAAATTGTGGGTGCGATTTCTCGCCGTCACCATAACCAGTACAAGAGGGACCCTATAAAACTCAAACAGAAAAGAGTTGAGTAAACATTGCTTTATTAACACACAAGCATTCGCGAATGGGCCACAAGTTCAACCGTCTCGCAAAGCAAGTCGTCAAAGTGCCGCCCTTTCCCCTGCACATCGTGGTCCTTTTATACCCATCTGTTTTACATTGTCATACATTGCTGCACATAGATTATGTCCACCACAAGGCGATTCCTCCCAGTCATGACTTTGCATCAACGGTCAACAGTTCAACATCTGCTATTGTAGTTTCCTGTTATCTGTTATTCGCTCTCTCTCGTGCCCCTCTGTGTCCTTATCTCTGTGCACGAGGCTGTGCTTACTCATTCCTTCCCCCCACCCGCATCCTGCAGACAGTTTCAGTTAGACTCAGCTCATTTCGACACACATGGACCAAGCACAATCCTTCTGCAAAACAAGCTCTTGTCAGGTTAAACAGGCCTCTGTCTAATTTACAATTACTATCCCTATATGGACATTCTCAACAACTCATGCTAGTCTCGGCATCTGCAAGTATCGCCATCAAAAGGAAAGCCTCTTTTCTTTTATAAACGCACATTCATTTAGCACACATAGTGAAAAATACAAAACTCCAAGTGTGAGCACAATATTACACATGCGGGCTCACCTTCATTACCCACCCACCACAGATAATGTGTTGAATTCGACAAATTCTCCTGCGCAGTAAACTATTTATCCCTGTGTGTACTGTCGCTGCCAGGTGGACTGTGTTCTGTACGATGTCAAAATACCAATTGTTACGCTATGAGATATTTCTGAAGTGCAATGTCTGCAACCTTGAAGTTTAAGATTGAATGCGTGGGGTTTTATCAAGTTCACCCGTCATTTACATCAGTTTGTGGTGCTTGATGTGCCTCCTCCATTTCTGTTTTTGTCACTGTACACCACTTTCTTGCTGCCCTGGAAAGACGTGAGGCAGCAGGCTCTCTTTCTGACATGGGCGGTGGCCACACACATCATTGCTGCCATCTTACTGGCCAAGGATGTTGGACCACACGTCCTTGCATGCTGTCTTCCGGATCGGCGATGTGACATTCCAGACAAGGGGATAGCTTATTCCTGGCTGTGGATGTGGCAACCTGTGCCATTGTATCGTATCTTCTTGGTTTGGGATGTGGTTGGTGTTGTACCCCATAGCGTTCCTCTCTAGTTGGCCAGGCCCCGCTGCACACCACACAATTGCATGCCTTGTCTGGGTTGGGTTGTGGCATTGCACGCCTCGCTGATGTTTCACATCCTCTTTGGCTGATCTTCAATCCTGAATTCTCTGTGTTGGGTAAACGGCAGACTGCTTACGGAGCGATTGTGTGTGAATCTTTGCGATTCACCCACTTGCACTCCGGTGTTTACTGTCAATAAGGCTCTGCTAGGTACTTGGCATGTCGCTGCTGTCTTATTAAAAGTTGGATGGGAGATCTACTGTTGGAGAGGTCGGGACTTTGTGCAATATTAGTGGGGTGTCGGACCTCATAAAGGTGGATTTCATGGAAGCGGGACTTTTATTTGTGGTGTGCAGCGCAGTTTCACGCCTTTGACTAAAATTGTTATAGCGGATGGAACCTCCGCGACTGTCTGTCATTCCCGTGGTCCAGGAATGGTGATCTTCTGACACCCCTATGATCTCCTGGAAACCTGACTTGGCTGCTGGGACTCAGGAATTTCTCTTACCACTGTAGGTGGCGAGTCCTTCCCCAGGAAGGTCTGCTGATGCTGCACTTAACACGAGACCCTCCTGTACTTATTTGGGTCTAGGGTATCCTCCTCTTTGTGTACTGGTGAGATTTGTTCCTTGGAGCGCATGTCTGGGAAGTTTGCAGTATGCAATTTAAATAATGAAACATTACTAGAAGAATAAAATTTCTTTGTTTTTAATTTTTGTATCAATCTTACTGCCTTTTCAATGGGTTGCTGTTGATATTTAGTGTTTTTTCCTTCTAGGTTTACATTTTCTAGTATATAATTTAGATCCTCGCTGATGTTTGGAAGGAGTCTGCTCCCAGTTGTCCAACCCGTGTGTGTGTGTGTGTGTGTGTGTGTCTATGTTAATGTATGTATATATATGTATATATAATATATATATATATATGAAAAAAAAATTAAAGGGACGTTATGGTTCCAAGTAAAACCGAAAAAACCTTGAAATTAGCCAGTTATGGTAAGCTAAGCAACCATAACTCGCGCCACCACTGTGCACTGCTAAGACTAACACCAAGGACATCAAAGATGACATCACAAATGTCATTGATGACATCACTTTTGACATCACATGTGCATTTAGTTGCATAAAAAGTCTGTAGAAGGGATTCCTATAGTAATGTTGATCAAAAAGTGTGAAGGGTTGGAATAAATTTCATGAGGTAAGTAGTGCATTAAGTAATGCATTGCTATGAATACCATTCTATTATCAGGTTCTTTCCAGTATAGTAATCTACCCATGTAGACACATAGGCATTGTGTGCAACATAGATCATGGATGTGCAATATTATTAGTCTTACCATGTTCAATAGTAAAATGATACATGCTTCTTATTACAGTTGTCTACTGGGCAACATTTAATAATTGGCTAATAAAACCCACTTACTACATAATTGCATTATTCAAAACAAAACACAAATAACAACACATACAAATATGAGGATATACAGGGAAAATGAAGTACACAACAGTATTAGCAGCCAATCTTCATACCCCAACTGATGAACTTTATGCACAGAAATGATTGTTGTGCTTTAAACCTACTAATTCGCTATGTATAACTATCATATAATGTGACTGGACCCCAAGGAGAGTAGTGTGCATACAATGTGTACAAATATGAGCATATCCAGGAAAGTAAAGTAATTAAAAAAAGCCAGACCTATAAGAAGGTGCTGATAACCTTACTGATTATCTTTATGCACACAAAGCATTGCTGTTTTCCAAATCTGTGTTTCCCCATATGTATATGTTTCATATGCTGTGAGTGAACCCCAAGTGAATTACTGTAAGAACATATTTGAAGTATAACTCTACAAATATAGTACTTCAATATAAATAATGAGTTTGGTTTTTTACTTTGACTGTTTCTGGCCTAGATATATCAGTAAAGGAAAAAAGAGGGAGCCAGACATGTGATGTCATCAATGACATTTGTGATGTCATCTTTGATGTCCTGGGTGTTAGTCTTAGCAGTGCACAGTGGTGGCGCGAGTTATGGTTGCTTGGCTTACCATAACTGGCGAATTGCAAGGGTTTTTCGGTTTTACTTGGAACCATAACGTCCCTTTTTAACGTTTTTTTTTTTTTTTTTTACTGAATTTTATAGGTTTTTAGTAGCGCAACTTAACCATAATCTCTACGAACATCTGACTTCATTGCACACCTTCCGGAGAATGCCACATGACCATATGGTGGCGCACAGCATGATGACTTGCCGAGAACCCGTACTCACTTCACAATAAGATCTGTGCTTCGTGGACAGTGTGGAAGTACATTTTCTACTGATGTAGGAACTTGCAACCTCAACATTTCCCTTGCACAGCTCCAACAGCTATTCATACTCCGCCATTAACAATCTAGTACACAGTACATACTTTTAGCAAAACTGCTATTTATCTTAAAATGACATCAGCTAAGGCCATCCCTTCTCCCCAAGAGACACCGCCACTGCTGTAATAAAGGAGCATGGGAAACACCGCGCCCTACCTTAGAAATAACACATGCGCAACATTTTCCCCGTCCACCTGGCCCTCCGTATTAGTGTTTGGTGCCTCTTCCCTCAGTTCCCTCCCCAACTTTCGTTCTTTCCTCTCCTGCCAAAAAAACCCATTCAAATCAAAATAAATGTTCCTTTAGGAACCACCTTTCACAGTTAAATAGAACAAAAAAAAAACCTGCATACTCCATCTACTTTATATTTCTCAGTAAAGTACATAGACGCAATAAGATTTTCCAACATTCCCATTTGCATTTTCTGTTATGCTAATGGGAATATTGTGGCGATCATCCTCCGTTCCAGCAGCCCAAGTCATCAACCCAATAGAAGCGAGAGTGGATAACGAGGTCTCTGGACCATTACCCCCCCATTCCAGCCCCTAAAATGGGGGATGAATGCCATTAGCAGGCTAGGTTTCCAAAGCGGTAATTTTTCGTCCTATACCGGGATGCCTTTTGGCATCCCGGTTTAGGAAGGAAAATCCTTTTCCAAGATGGCCACCATGAAAAGGGAAGGCGGGGGTTCCATGCAGGGCCCCTCTTCGCTTTCCATGGCAGCCTGCAAAAAGCAAAAACAAAACCCTGTGCCCATATTACCACAAGCACAATTTTCTTCCCTTTCAAATGTATCCTAATTTCGAATAACTTTACCACAAAGCCAGTCCCAGGTGGACATGGCCACTTTAATCCTATGTTTTGTCCCTTCTGATCATGGCCAGTAGCCATATTGTCCGGATCATAACCTTATACCATGGCTACAGCCTACCCCTCACTCACTAAAGCTATACCGCTATTTTTTTAACTACATTATGACACTTGCCAAATAGGAAAACACTGCCACATTTGCAAAACCATGCTTTTTCGATCGTTGCCAATGAACCTTATGCAAATTTGCTGGAAATCCACCCACGTTTTTATTTTTTCAAAACTGTCAAAAGAATACACAAATGATTCGTCATATAAGGTGTGCATAAAATTCCAACAAACTTTGTAAACTCCCCAAACATTATTGCATAAGTTTCACAAGTGCAACGCTCAGAAAATATTATTGTCCCGAGGGTTCGACCATGTATTTTGTACATACGTTGATCTATGGCAAACATTTCCAATGCACCTTACCTCATTTTTCCTCTTTTA
Source organism: Ambystoma mexicanum (assembly GCF_040938575.1). Classification (NCBI taxonomy): domain Eukaryota; kingdom Metazoa; phylum Chordata; class Amphibia; order Caudata; family Ambystomatidae; genus Ambystoma; species Ambystoma mexicanum. Next base: position 823,892,628 of record NC_090923.1, on the reverse strand, counting down.
GAAACATACGAAATGTGACAGGAGGCCGCATCCATCTTATGCTATTCTTATCCATTGCTGCATCTGCCTAAGATAAACTACCCTGACGTCACTAAATCGAATGCTCCGCCCCGGACCCTCACATAACCAACCCTAGTGATAGTCAACACCTTTCGCGCTGACGTTCCTCTTTAGCGTAGTCAGATGCGCCCATAATCACCTACGTGCCGTGAGACAGAACCCAAAAATCAACACACATCGACTAACAACATAGCACGTCACAATTCGAAATATTAAACCGGTCTTTAAAAGAAAACAATAACACTGTACAATTTGTAAAGTACTTTTATTTCACAATAAACTCTCCGAGAACATCCGACTATTCCCATATTCAATCAAATTGCAAATTTGTTTCTTCGCTTGTGATCGAAAATGTTAATCGTGAGGCACACATTATTTTCCCATACACAAAGTGTTGGTTTTCGATAAAGGAACCGCTTGAGTCGCACAGAGAATTCCAGGGCATCTGCATTAACTTGGGCCTAGACCACCATAAAAGATGTTATGTTACTCCTAATCGCTAGTGCAGCATACGGACACATGAGCCCTGGGCGATCGTCCCACAAAACAGTCACGGTGATCCAGCCGTTGACGACTACGTGCACCTGGCGAATGAAGAAGCCATCAGTAGGCATCTGGAATCCATGGCAATCGCAGTAAGGCAGCATGTAGCTATTTGGAAAACATAACAGAAAATATGTATCAATACCCAACCTTTATTACAATACATCTATTGATTTCTTAATTCGGCATACAGTTTAAAGTAACGATTAGCACACAAAGCAAACCATCTCAAAAAAGGCAAAAAGAACGTAGAAACTGATGCACAAATCGATATGGTCACACATGACATTTTAAAGAAATATTAGCATTAAACCTGGGTGAATCTAGTGATAGTCTACATAGATTCCGCACTCCTCATAACCACAAAAAATGACAACCACACAGAAAGATAGTACTTCAGTTAAATTACCAGAATTAATGTTCAGATAATAATAAATTAAAGCTCGTTCCAGTATACAGTCATCAAAAGCAAACTTACATGATATTCACCGTCTCCATTGTCTTTGTGTAACTCACTGCAATGCTCAATGCGCTCGCACCAAAGAATCGTCATGAACTGATTTTACATGTTCCTTACAAACCTTTGGAATGCATAACCTTATCAAATGTTCATTATTCCAAACCTCATCTCCCTGCATTCTTACTGAAGATTCTCTTTCCCTCAAGGTCAACAAACAATTGACCCTTATAGTTTCAGTCCCATGTGTTAATTTTATTTTTAAAAAAAATGTAATTTTTTTTTGAGGTTCCAAAACATGCTGATGTCTACTTTAGCATCTTTTTGGTTTTTGTTTGCCATGTATCGAGATGTATTTTGCTCGTGGATTATTTGCATGCTTTTAGTGCTGTCTGTGTCGTGGTGCTGAGGTTCAGACTGTACTGGGCCTTTGGGTTTCAGTTTAGCTAGCTCATGCTTGCAGTTTATTCCCGGGTCCCTGGTTCGTCACTGTGCTTTGTTGTACTTTGCTGTTGCATTCTGAGGTATAGTTTGGCTGGGTTTATAGTCATTGCATCGAATGCCAAAGCATTGAATGCCTTGCCATAGAAAAAAAGCATTAAAAAAAAAGCATTGAATCCTTTTTTTTTTTTTCTCTTTTTTTTTTTAATGGCGGGGTCCCCTCACCCCCATTTTTGTAACCTCAAAAACCCATTATAATTAAAATAAACCCTTTACCATTGAAAAAAATACATTCAGTGCTTTTTTTTTCTCCAATGCTTTATTTTCTATGGTAAGGCATTTGATGCTTTGGCATTCTATGCAATGACCGCTGCCCTGATCTCTGACTGTTTGACTTGTTTTGCTGAGGTCTTGTTAAAGGCTTTATTGATGAAGTCACTTCTCATGCTAATTAGTCTTGGGTGTAAAGGGCAAATGTGTCTCCCTTCCCCCTCCTCTGCAGATGACATTGGCATTCAAGTTAAATAGATGTTCAACTTTTTTCTTTTATTTGGACATTCTGTGGATTTCTGATGTTTGACTGTCATCGGTGTATGTGGGTGACTGTTTGACTCTGAGCTCATTTGTGACAAGAAGGCTTCTGCGCCATAGAAGTAAAAGGGCGATATCGGTTTATAAGCTCTTACCCACCCCAACACTACCACTCGAACAGCAGTGGTCTCAATTACAAAGGTGAAACGGGCCCAGCATCAATGCACCTCCTTTGCCCATTTAAGGGAGCATAGGCTGCGGCCAGGCTATACCCTTCAAAAGGGTGTGACCCAGCATGGAAAAATCCGAAGCAACAATAGTATGGTAAATGCCAAAATAAAAGATGTCCAAGCACGAATCTAAGAAAATAAGACTTAATTAAACTAAGTGGCACAGACAAACTAGTAAAAACACTGAAATCCACCCCTTGTAAACAGTCTTGTAGAAATCTCAAACCAATAGGTCTTGAAGGAATACATTTGGGTATTTATTGTGACTAGGGGGGAAATGAAACCAGTCCAAGGGGACATAACTGTATACCTTCTCATAGTCTTTAAGTGTCTTTACAGTGTTGAACCGTATTTCTGGGGGGTTTTCCGTTGCGATGAGTCTGGTTTGAGTTGGCTCGATGGGATCGAATACTACAATGCTATTCACAAGCTGTATTGGCTCGTGGCTCAAAGAAGCTAGGGACTGGAAGTTAATGTCATGTTACGCATTTATACTGCGTCCATCACCACTGTAGTAGTGGTCTTATGGCCTGACCTTGTCTGAGAAGTGGCGAATTGTAACCCCGCCAAGGTGTCTTCAGATCTTGATCTGTAGAGTTAAAAGAAGGATTGAGGGGAAGAGAGATATTGGAAAGGGAGATTAGTCAGTGGCCAAACAACAAACACATGAGGTCATGAGAAGGTTTCCTGGTTGAGTTAGCTGGGGATGCATGTTGCTGAACTGTGAGTAGTTACCGATGGCATGAGAGAAAGTTAAGGAATGTGCAGTCTGTTTTACAAGCAAGACTTGGCGGTATCTAGACCAGATGATGCCTGGTGCTAAATATAGTTGCTCTGTGGTTGCATGGTGAACTTGAGAGGTGCTCAAGCGGGCCCTGGTAATATGGAGGTTTTAATCGGTTTAGTTTGTGAGAAGCACTCCGTTCAAGAGAGAAATGGGTTTAACAAGCTAGCTGACAGAAGTGTCCGCTCTAAAAGTTGGACGTGTACAGATGAAAACATGGGGGGTGGGGAGGAGAAGAGTCTAGGGAGGGGAAGGAGAGACTATGAACTGGAGTCTAATAATAATAGTGTTGAGTCAGCATAGCTCGATGGCTTAACTGGGTTTCAATGGAAGGGAAGACTCGACAGGATTGGAAAATGCGGTGAATGTTCAACATGCAGCAATGGCTCAGACACGTTTGGAACAGACCTCTATGTTCCTGTCGGCGCAGCACCAAGGTGCGTTTCAGAGGCAGCTCTGTTGTCTTTGGAGTGGCTCAGTGGTGCTAGAAGTAACTCGCAATTGCAGTGTGTGCCAAATGCAGGTACATTTGGTCCTTTGGATGCTGTGGGGCACGTTCAATGGTCCCTGAGGAAACGCATAGAGCTTGCCATAACGGCAAGCTGAGTCCTGGGCACCACTGTCAAGCTGCGGTCAGGCTATCCCCCCAGGTGTTCCCCTGAAGCAGTTTGGGCTGAGGTCTACACTCTTCTTGGAAATCATTATCTTCACCCAATGGAGGTGAACTTTGGGCAGCCTTTACCCCAACAAGGCTCCACTGACGACGTCAAGTTGTTTCCAGAATGATTCTTCAACGTGATTCTTCCAGATGATGCTTCAAGAGGAGCCTTAAAGGCGACTCAATTACGTGGAGGGTGGGGGAATCTCAGCCCTTTATAGCCTCATTGGATTGGACCACCCCAAGCGTTCAGTAAGGGACCATTCCTTGCTGTTGTAACTAGGGCTATTCCTTGTGTAGTCGTCTCCCAGCATGTTGCCTGCAGGAAGTTTGGGAGCATCTCCTGAAGGAAGTGGGGGTTTGGCAATTCCAAAATGGCTGGCACCTTCCCCAGTGTGAAGTCTTCTCGAGCTGCTGCCACTCCCTACCTACCGTCCCCATCCTGTCTGCTGCAGATGAAAAGGACTCCAGAAATTATCTTCCTTGTAGGAAATCTCCATTGTGTTGCAAATGCCCCTCCGAAACCCCTTGCTCTTGCCCCCACCGCCAGTGGAGGCAAGTTCTGTTCTCCTGGTCATGGTGTTGCAGCTTCCCAGAAGAGCAGGGAAGACCCGGGTCAAGGCCCACCATGGTTTGTGGGTGACATCTAAGCCAGATGCAACACACACATGACTCTGCCCGGCAGGTCAATCCTGATATGGCTTTGTAGTTATCGACGCTCTGCCACCAGACAAATGGGGGTATTCAGTTATTTGGAACATGAGTATCGGTACTTTTAATATCGGCCCATGGCTATTGGAATGAATTTTGGTTTCAGCAGGCGGTTTTCGGAAGGCACGTTACCCTGTGGCTGCCAGGTCACATTGCAGCAGCTGCTGGTGTGCGTGGACCGGGCACAGCAATGCATTTTCGGCATGGAACCTTTTGAAAGTGAGCCCTGCTCTTCTCTAAATGTCACAAAGCGATTTCCCAGCACGACAAAGTGGTCCTTTACCTGCTGACCGTGTGGCTCTGCCTCTCGCCTTTGGCTGATGTGGCCTGCCTAATTAATGTGGCTTTCTGCGGGTTCTCTCCTGAGGCTTTTCCAACACTGGTTGCTTCCCTTGTGTTTGTAGCTGCATCATCGTAAGCAGGTATTGGATGTGTCACTTGTGCTTTGGAATTTGAATGTTTCAAACTTGTCTTCAGAGGAGTCCAGGCATTCCTGCCCTCCGAGTCATCTGTCTCAGGTGTGCTGTATGTTTACATTTATGGCGTGTGCTAGTTCCCAAGTGCCCAGACCCGCATACCAACTAGATAAGTAGCTACTAGAAAGCCCGAGCTGGCTCCAGATGAGCTTTTTGAAGTGGAAGGATGTCCCTCCCTACTTTTTGAAAGTTTCGAATAAACGGATTTTTCATGGAGTAAAAAGTAGTTCTTGCTGTGACTCTGTATTTTTATGAAAGTAAAATTACTCTTCTTTTTTATGTGTATTCTTTTCAACTTCAACCTTAAACACAAAATTACAACAACACATTAATCACATATAACATATCCTACACAATATAGAAAATACAACTTTGTCAAGTTTTATCCTCTTTAAAATCTGTTTCCAAATAAAAATAAAAACGCAGCAGTCGTTATTACTAATGAATTTGCAGAAAATAGTAGCCCGAAATTGATCCGTGGCAATATTTTCATTTGTACATGCAATCCTGCTATAACCTACTTCATAATGTGTATTTTGTTCCGGGCATTAGTTAAAACATGTTGAAGCGTCTCCACGTGACCTCTACAAAGTCTTTGCTCGTGTGGTATTCCCATTATTTCATATGGTTTAAGTGCTTTTCCAGAATAACGTGTCACATTTGTGAATTAACCAAAAAGGAAAAAAGGTGGAGGAACATGAAACCCTAGCATTAGACATTCTTTAAACTTTGGTTTCTATGATAAACTATCTACCAACTGACCTTTGCCCCACAAACTGGCTTTCTGTTTCATATCTCTAATTCTGGTCATTAAATTAACAAGTTCTTGTTCACAAACTTCTTCTCAAATACCAACATTTCTCGCTATCGGTTTCCTAGCCAGATGCACAAAATGCTTTAATAAGGTGTCTCCACCTGGACCCATGTTCAGCATTTTCAAGTGTAAATCCCTCCTCGCACATCTCCATGCTGGCTTTATCGATCTTGCACCTAATTCATATATTATTGCTGCTATAGGCACGCATGTGGGAAGGTTCAACAAATATTTCCATTTCTTCCCTTGGTTCCATGTGTTAATATCCCCGCAAAAATATCGCCATACAAAAATATCACCATATTTTTGCAGCAAAATTAAGGCATAGAACCTGCGGGGGACACCCCCGCATTATTTTTAAAGGAGTGTGGGACACCCCTGCAACCCACGGTCCCAAAAACCCCAATAATTATCCCCCCTAAAAATATCACCTATGGCTGTTCCAAATTACCATATATACGGCAATATTTTTGGTGGGGATAATAGGTAGTGATACCCTTCCCTTCTAATCTCTTTGACCACCTCCCTTACTTCTTCATACAAACTTCTATGCCATAAAGAATAGCTGGAACTACGGAAGTTCTATGTAGCTTGATCGTCCCTGGGATTTTATATCCCACCTTTGTGGGGTATAAAAGCTTTCACTAGTCTCACTTTCTTAAGAACCTTGGTTTCTTTCAGTATATGACTAATGGGATGACCAAGATAAGTAAACTCCTTTACAACCTCTGCTGGAGTTCCATTACATTTACACCCAAATCTTTGTCCTTTTTCCCTATCTTTCCAATTGTAATTTCAGTTGTTTGACCATTGATCGTAAGGTCACATTTTACCCGTAGTTATTATTTTCACACATACTTTTTCTTCCTTGCTTTGTGTTCATTAATGACCATAAATGAAGATATGTTTTTATCTTCTGGGTCCTCTTCTGATCAGGTAATACTAAAGTATTGCTCCCCTATGTGCCATGCGCTGCCTTCTCTTGACAGATAAAACAGATGTTAAGGCAGCGACTTGGGGCAGACTGCTGCTTAGCTGGTACTTTCCTAATTTGAGAGTATAAGAGACAGATACGCCGCTGATCTGGAGGGTTGCCACAATTGCAATATAACTCCAAGCACCCTTCTTGTTGGTTGCCATTTCTGTCTCCCCTCTAATTGGGTAGACCCTGCATAGTAAGTCTTGAGCTCTTGGAGTTGTCCTCTTCACATGGGAAGTAAAGCCTGCTGATTTTCATGTTCCAACTGATGCAAGAGTCTCGCTAGCACCCCTCCAGATTTACGAAGGAGGCAATGTGCTAAATCACTTCAAATAAATGGATACCGTTCTGTAATGCGTTGACAGGCAGAATGTGGATGCAACTGATCCTGGAAGGAAAACCCATGTGGTAGTTGTCAGGATGGAAAAGGAGTTGTAAATCTTGCTTGCTGCCCTGGACTGTTAAGGCTATTTGTGCATAGGGACTTTATGAATGCCATATCATATCGTATCATACTGTCTTGTTATCTTCATTAGATAAATGGCTAAGTTTTGATAATAAATATTCTACCAAATAGTTACGCATACTAGTCAATTGTTTATTCACAAGCTGGTAAGATAGCTCAGCGGCATTAGCTTAACCCAATGCCTGAGGTGTTCACTAAAGTAAATGGGGTTAACTCTTGCGGCTTTGTAGTTGTTTGCTGGATTAGATCTTGTCTGGGAAATTACGGTTCTGTCAGAAGTGCTTTCAAATCCCATGGTTGTGTATAAAGTAAACTACTGAAACGTTTTCATCAGCAACCTCAGCTTAACTCCAAAAGGGTCTGTCGTCCATTGCAGGATTCGAAACTGTGACCTATAGATTTCACAAACAAAGCAGAGATGCCTTGTAGTCTGGATTATGGTCTTCACCCATGGGAAGTAGTCTGCTAATCCAAGATACGTTACTCTGTTGAAAACGAGGACTCGCCTTAAGGTGTGAAAAAGGGCGCATCCTGTCAAAGCATCTGTTTTAATATGTCAAGGCAATGTCCAGCTCAGTTCATAGCATGGAGGGCGACTGTATGAAGTATGCTGTTAGCAAAAGCAAGCAAGGGATTTGGAAGGGCAATCAATGAAATCAAACCATGCAAGCACCAGCGATAGCGATAGGGAGAGGCAAGGTAAGGTTTGAGCAGAGTTAATCTCTAGTTTAGCCAATCGACTTAAGAGATGACGTATGAAAATGCCCCAGCAGGGCAATGTGATGCCTGCAGGATCTCTAAAACCACCACAAGAAGAGTGGAGAGCATGCTGTTAAGTGAGCGACACAGTATACTATGATGATTCGCAAGGTGTTGTCACTTCTACCGCTATCCAATAGTCCCCCTAGGGGTGGTTTAATGTGGGAGGTCCCCTCCTCGCCCCTCCTGGGGACAAGGAGGATCACTTGAGGTACAGCCCACTGAATGTTTTCAATCACCAATATTCCCTGACCGTTCCCAATGTTCAGAGCCACTGCATAGAAGGCAAACCTATGTATTACTGTAACCTAGAACATAACACCAGAAGTACCAGGGTGAAGAAGAACACAGACATAAATATCATTGACTGTGTTTATACTGGTATGAGGTGGCCTCACAGGGGCAGGAAGATCCAATCAACACTGTTAAAGGACTCTTGTAAACTGCATGGGAGAAACTGGATACAAAGTATAAAGAGCAACAAAGGACAAACATGGAGGGCAAGGCCAGCCACGGAGTCGAGCACATCCGTGAGAAGGCGCAGGTACACGCAATATCTGGCACGGGAGAATCCAATCCTGGTGGCGGTCGAGCAGAAGGGGGATGTGAAGAACGCCAGTGAGCAGCTGTGGGAATTCTCTGTTGGGTCTGTCCGTGCAGACCCAGGCTCACGACAAAGAGAATGATGGAAGTAGAGCTGTGCAAGGAGACACTGAGTTGTGGAGCCAGACATGTAGAGCAGCCAGAAGAGCTGACCAAGCCAATCCCGATCTCAGGAAGCCCTGGTGATGTACCTACAGCCCTGAAGAGGTACGGGAGATGTGGATGCAAGAGTGGGTGGTAGAGATGCTCAAGCAGTTTTCAGTTGGCCCAGCGGGTCTGAAGCAGTTATTGGGCCTATCCAGTGTCCGTCATCCCTCCAGCACCATCTTCCTCATATCAGATGCAGACCGAAATCCACTGACCACCAGAGAAGGGTTGGGTACCCTACCACGAATCGGAGAAGGGTCTGGGACCCAAGAGCAGATCCTGAAAGCATCAGAGGAAATCTTCATCACAGTGGGGGAAATGAAAACTACTGACCACCAGAGAAGGGCTTGGGACCCCAACAAAACTTGGGACTTTGCTAATAATATATCCGAGTGGCAATGTTCTTATCCACACTGAAAGCAGTGAGAAGGAACTGTATCAAGCCATACCAGGAGAAGGGAGTCATTCTCCTGGTATCAATCCAGGAGTGGTATTAAAGATGCTAGGGGAAGGGATTCATTCACCCTGGCCTTTTTTGTGAACTCTGCAAAGCCATGCCAAGAGAAGGGAGGCATTCTCTTGGTCCAAAACTGAGAGACACCAGGGGGAAGCAAGTCATTCCCCCTGGTTTTACTGGAAGTTGTACAGCTCCATACCAGGAGAAGGGAGTCATTCTCCTGGTCGTGACATTGTGTAAAGACTGGCTAAAACCTGCAAGTCAGGGGAAGGGATTCATTCCCTCTGGTATTTTTGTTGTGAGAGAACATTCTTTCTGAACTCTATCAATGAAGCAGGAGAAAGAAGCCACTTTCTTTAGAGAAGGCACATTCTGTTAGTTTACCTTTTTTAGTTGCAGTGTGAGGGAGAGAAGTAGGTTGTGACACAGGATGGTGGAAATTAGTTTGACGTACGTTCCGACAGGAACCTTTAGTATTAGATTTGAGGCAGGGAAACCTCTCTTAGACGGCGGGGATAGTGAGCAGCTTTTATTTTCTTATATAAAATAAGTCTATATCGAAAACCATGCGACTTTTGTGTCAGCTTCCTTCTTAAACACCCTTACAAATACCTATGTCCTCTTGAATAGCGGATCTATTCTGTTTCACTGTTTTTCCTTACTAGGTATTGCTTGGGACATGCAGTAGCCCACAAGTGCCAGAGGAGATCCAATTCACAGTGGACTGCGAGCAGATTGATAATCCCGCATCACAGTAGAGGTTGACCACCAGCGGACTGCACTGTTGTGCATGTCCTGGAAGATAGCCTGGAGGTGCTCCTGAAGAAAGGGTGGGTCTGGGTAGGAGCTACGTGTGCTCCATTTAATAGAATGACTAACTCAGTCAAACAGAGCTTATTCAGTCTGCACCATTAAAATCAAACTCCATAACAAATATTACATACAATGTGCTAAAAAAAGACAAAAAAAACTGAAATAAAATATTTAGGCCAGGGACCGTTCAGAGCTACTTCTTTCAGAAAAGACATACATCCGTCTTCCATGATTCTTTCACAAATGATAAAATATCAAACATAGAAAATCTCATCTTCCAAGTGCATTTTATAAAACACAGCCTCTGCACAACCTCCAATATTATTCTTTAGGAAGTGTGGCCGTAGCCATCTACTCCTTGGCTCCACATTATATTTACAAACCAGTAAGATCTGCAAAAAGTTTCCGATCTTTCCCAGCCCACACGGACATATTTTATCCAGATGTCTCCATGTTATCGGTAAAACATTCAGCCTAATCGTTAAAATAATCCTTCTGCACTCGTGAAGGTTCCGGGGTGGGGGCAGGGGGGCATTACCGCACAGTATTCCCAGTACGTTATGGCAGTCTTCAGATGTGCTTCTGGGTGTTAGTCCCTTCATGGTGATCCACCCACTCCCTTTTCTCGCCTTCTCCGTTGCCGTTTGGTCAGTGTGCGTAAATGCTCCAAGTTGTTCAGCCCCCGTTTCTGCAATAAGTTTACTCCACCTGATAGCCATTGCCATTGATCGTGCTCAATAGTAGGGCTAACTCAGAGATGCGGGTTATTGTACTATTTTGAGGCTGCTTAGATTAAATTATTACCCAAGTACGGTCGGAAAGTGCGTCCTACTGTGATTTTTGTTCACTAAATTTCAAGTGCCCAAAATGGATGAAATCCATCTCCTGGGGCCTTAGCGTTTGGTCTTCATTTGTGTGCATATTGTATTTGTGTTAATACAGCGACATGCTGCCGTGTCTCTGCATGATAGCATGTCCCACGCAAGGGTGGGAAGCCTCCAGAGTAAGTGGGGCTTGCGTATGTCCAGCAATATCAAATTCCGCTCATGAATGTGGTGAACCGGAGGGTGATGAACGGGCACAGTAGTATTCAGTCCACGAAGAAGGCGGTTCCACAAGACGTCCCCAGTGATTCAGTTGAGCCGTTTTCAAGAAAGAAGCAAAACATTCTTTACAAAGTGGAAGCCAGGGCGTTGACTACAATAGATTGCACTTTGTTTAAACCCTGACTTCCAGTTGTGAGTCTCGGACGTGTTCTTAAACACGCCGATGGCATCTTTATTTTCCTTGGACATCTTCTGGAACATGTCTTCTCCCCACTCACCTCCATGTCCTGTGGCCACATTTTGACTGGTTCTAAGCCACTGGATACTTTGCCTTCTGTTGTGCTCTCAAGCGTGGAAATACAGAGGTTTTCTGTTTTCCTTGTCCCTGAAATAATTTACTCCCAACATTTTAAGCATGGATGTGTTTTGCCTCCAAACAAAATGGACTGACTTCCAAAATATCAGGCTTAGAATGGTAGGACTCCTCTTACAAAACGTTAAGAGAATCGTTGAATGACCCTGCAGAAGGAGCACGTGTCACGTGTTCTTCCGCGACTCCCCCCCCCCCCAGTGCTTTCTGCACTCTTGCTACTTGCCCCGGTCGGTTCCGGCTTGCAGCTTGGCCCCAAGCAAGTTGGGACAAGGGGCTAGATTTGCGTTGGGGTTGTAGGATACAGTGTCCGGAGAGAAGGGGGGGAAATGGGGCGTCATAAGACACATCTGCAAACTGCTACTTTTGGGTTATCCGCATTGATGGCCAAGTAGTGAAAAATGAACCGTTGACGTGGTAAAACGTTGAGTATGATGCTGCGGGGCCCACCGGCGTAGATCCACTAGGAGGAATGCACACGTGTGGGACAATCCTCGTTTAGTCTGTCGGGTGTGTGTATGTGCTCGTTTAGGAGGTGTTGGTTCATTGTTTAGCAAATTTATTTTTTTCTTATGAATTTTTATGGTCCATTTCAATTTTTTTTCTTGGATCGCTTCTACTCCAGTAAGAGACCCCTGTGCAAAGCGAGACATGCTCTCGTGCTGCGATGTCATATTCCTTGCTGTAAAAGAGTCTCATTGACTTAAAAAAAAGCTCTGCATATACGAGAAAAGTGCAACTCTGTCAAAAAATGTATCTGTTGAAGAGGAGCGGTTAATCGTTGCCGCAAAAACATAGCCGGATTGCTTAAACCTTGCTCAAGTTCTTGCTAATTGCTGATCACACATGTTATCGGAGGCCCAGCTGGGTAAATCGCAGTGCAGCCGGCATGGGAGGGCGAGTAGCACCTACCCACAGTGGAAACGTGGGAGTGGAGCAGCAAAAAGGGGAAACGGTGAGTGTTGACACACACACTAAGAAAGTTGGTGTGGGCAGCAGGCTCCTTGACTTGACATGCAGTGAATGAGGAACGACATCTGCAGGAGAAAAGGCCTGCATGCGTTTTTATGGCCCCGACGAGTATATGCTTTGCTGCTATGTTTGTTTGGATATATTTCTTTTTGCCAGTATTTGTTGTCTCAAATGTCTTGATGCCGGTGCCATTTTGTAAATTCATATAGGCATGGCCTTAAAGGAGCGTGGTGCAGTTGCATCTATTCCCCAATGTCGTAGATATTTCAGAAGTGACATCACATGACCATGGCCACTGGTGACAAATTTTGACAGACTCTGGTGACCTCACCAGGACTTTCCCCACACACAGCGGAGGACTGGGAGCACACGTTTCTGGCCATGGTGCAATGGCCAGAGCCCCACAATGCAGAGACCTAACTTCTAGAAGAGCTAAACTCAATACCATTCCTTTCCCCACCCACACATTCTCAAATATATATAGTAGATATTATTGACATTACTGGACTTTCATGCAACACATCTTTCAGCTATGTTTGTGGTTTCTTAGAGACCCAGACCCTAGGGTACCTCCCCCCTGGTATCAAATGTAGTAAAATGATATGGCATAATTTTGTGACATGTGAAAGCTGGGGTTTAAGCCCAGGTTTCCTTGTGTCCCAGTTTGCAATTTCACAGCAGGTTGACTCTCTTCTACTCCTGACCTATCTTTAGTTTTAGAAAAACGTAAAGCGGTGGGAATTTTAGAGAATTCATTGGTAGAGCCGAGGCATAACTGAACCAGGGGGCCTGGCTTTGCTCTAAAAGCCAAACAGGAGCTGGCACGGCCCATACCTGGCTTCCAGCCTCTCCACCATGCAAATCCCATACCTGGCAACCACCAAACAACCAATACCTGGCACCCTGTCTAACCCACCCCTGCAACCGAAGACCCTGCCCCTGCACTAGTATGCACTATAGAAATGGTTATAATTATTTATGAAGTAACACTTAGTATTCTAAACCCATATGAGAAAGAGGTTCCCTACAAATAGTTAAGGAAAATAATGGAACTGTAAATGTAAGCCTGGAAAAGGCCAGGGGAAGGGAGACATCACCCCCACTTGTGAACTGTGTTCATCCAGAAAAAGGGAGTCGTTCTTCTCGACTCGGAAGAGACTGATCCAGTTTAGATCATTTATACGTGCAAGGGATAGAAGTAGGATTTGGACATTTTGACAGTTCCTTGGTTTTTGTTGAGGCGGGGAAACCATTTTTAAAGTTGGGGATAGTAAGGTGTCCTGCTTACTTTTGGTTTAAAATAAGGCTTTGCCCAAAAGCATGCCACCTTTGTACCGGTCTCCTCCTTCCACACCCTTACAGTGCCCGTTAACTTTGTTGGCTCCAGGACTTTTAGCCTGTTCTTCCTGGGTGCTTGAGTCTTCTCGCTGGGGTGCATGGGCGTTTCTGGCTTCTGCTGCTCTTGATGCGCGTACCTTCTTCTATGTCTTTTTACTGACGTTATAGGCAGTGCTACTGGACTGCACGGTCCACCTCCCGTAGGTCTCCCCATCGCCTTCCAGGCTCCAGTCACGTCCTTGACCAGCTTTAGAATACCGGGCAGAGGACAGTGTCGTCTGCTTCTTGCCGTTGGGAGCAGACTGCTTTCAGCTTCTGCGCGTGTCCTCTGCATCTCCTTTGAACTTCCTGGGCTGGACTGTCATTCGTGTGGAAAAGGGGCGATACCTAGTGAATCGTCACATGTGGATGAGGTGTTGGTAAATAACAGCTAATTAAGTACAAATAAGTACAAAGAATACCATAATCCGAGCCAAGTAGCGGGGGGGGGGGGGGTGGGGGGGATATGACTTGTTGGAATGTGTAAGTTAGGGAGCCTACGGGTTTTCAGGAGTTGCTCTTCAGGTTCAGGCCTCCAGAAAAGGTATGAGAAGCATCAGCTTAGAGCGTGGGTATAAAGGGCCTTGCAATCATAAGGAATGTAGTTGGCTGCCTTTTGTACATGATGAGATTGGCCCAGAGGATGTGGTGTTCTAATGTAAGTCCACTTCACCTCAAGACAGTGGTGCCGAGTCTTCACAGTTGTCACCTACGTAAATAAAGCCCTCCTCGCCACATACCCCACACACAAAACCTAAGCTAGTGAAAAGCTCGGCCAGTTTAACCTGATCTGCTTAGCGCGCCTCCTTTTGGTTTTGGACCATCGTCTAGTACTCTTATATTGGGTTTCTTTCAAGCATAGAATATTAATTTTAATTTTAAAGAGTCATCGGCCCCTTTGGGGTTTATTGGCAGTTATCTGGCTAATTTGGAGACTAACCGTTTCCAGAGTGGTGTCCGGCTGGTTTCCCAGGGTGTACAAAGGGCTGATTGTTGTCTCCTCTTGACACCTCCCTCCAGCCTTACCCCTTCCAAAGAGAAGAGCGAGTTTGCGGCGCACACTTCACAGGACGGCATACATGTTTGCCTTTACAGATATAGAAGAAAACCAACCCTACACTGCAGTAAAAGGGTGATTATGAAGAGTGGAAAAAAATATATATATTGCGGAGAGATCACTAAGCCTATTCAGTAAGTAGATGGTGGGGGCCTTTTTTCAATACACTTGATCCTTTTTTTTCCCCTCAAAAACAAGAAGCGAGTTTGCCTTGAGGCCTTGGCGTCTCGCCCACACTTATGAAGAGGCCTTTATGCCGTATGTATTTTTCAGACGAAGGACTTCACCTAAAACTTTGACCACACGATATATATCCCTTGCATATCTGTTCAGTACACTCATTTCATGTACACACACATTTCTTTTTTTAAACACTTGATTTGTTTTTAAAAAATACAGCCTCAACAGGTTAAAATGAATCCTAGATTAAAAGTGATGGACCCCTGTCCCTCATATTGAACATCTATACAGCCTTGCTCAGGTTTGTAACATTGAGGACCACATTGAAGATCAAAAACGAAGGCAAAAGGCAAGTGATGGGTTGAAGAGAAGAGAATAAAATCGTAAGTAGGGACTAGTATTTTACTACGTCATAACTCTGCCTTCACCGGGCAAGGAACCGCCACAAGAAGTAGACGGATCAGTCAAGTGATACACACAGTACATAGCACAGCACTAACAGTTGCACAATTCTAGGAAGTATGACCATAGCCAGTTGTATTACTCTTCTGTTTAAGAGATGCATTCTCCCTTGAGGAGAGGGTTAAGTCGTAGACTCGATCATCAAGAGGAGGCCTCTTTTGCCTTTCCAATTTCTCAGAATTTGCTTCAGGGCCACCGTTGGAGCCTTATGCAACTAACTCTTTTTGCGGTGAAGAGTATTGCATCGTGTGCTGCAGCAGCCACTGGCGTAACGGCGGCCCCCGCCACCACAAGTGCTGGGAGGGGAGCCCCCTTAGATTAAAAAAGAAAAAGAAATTCTGTCACTCTGCCTTCATAAAGAAATTATCTGTGCTACGTAATAGAAATAATTTCTTTATGAAGGCAGAGTGGTTTAAAAAAAATATATTTATTTTTGAAGTCTGAGGGCTGCTCCACCCCATGTCATGGGGTAGGGAAGCTCTATGACTTCAAAAATACATTATCTTTGATGTCATTCTGCCTTCATAAAGAGATTTCCATTATGGTTCGGTCCTTAACGGAAATAATTTCTTTATGAAGTCGGAGTGAGTTCAAAAAGAAAGCATTTCTCCTGCCTCTTTCGACCCTTCCAATCACTTCTCTGGCATGCAAGCACTAAACCCACATCAAGATTTCAATTGCCTAAAGAATTATGCATTTGAATGCAGGTACTAACAGTGAAATGCTTCACATTAGTAATTGCTGGGCCTTTATTAACAGCGAAACCCAGGTGCTGTCTAACATCTGTGTCCTGTTCTGTCCGGCAACGGTTCTGTAGGTCAGCCAGGTCGAGTCAGAATAGACCAAAATGGCAAGGTGGGGGCTGTAGCCCTGCCAACTCAATGGTGTTGTGCCACTACCTGTGTTTAATCCCTTGGTTATTTATTGGTAATCTTCATTACTCATAGACATATTCTTCCTCGTCCCAGTACTTGTGTATGAAGCACTTTGACTCATACACAAGTACTGGGATGAGGTAAAGGGACATGCAGGTAATGCCTGGTTTAGTTACCTGTAATCTACATTACTACTAGTCCCGCTCTTCCTCATCCCAGTACTTGCCTATAAGGCAAGGAGCCTCATATGTAAGCACTGGGACAAGAAAAAGGGACATGGAGGTGGGCTGAGAAGCTGATTCTGGGGGATAGGGCAGGGGGTGGAAGGGAGAGGGGATGTGTGGGTAGGGTGGGGTGTGGTGTGATGCGGATTGTGCAATAAAGTGTAATGGTCATCCATGTCTAGGCTAAGCAGGCTTGCTATGTGGTATTAGTGGCTAGAGAGGAATTTTGGTGCAGCCAATCAAGACATTTCTTAGTTTGGTGTGACCTTTTTTTTTTAACTAGGCATCTCTGATAAAACACTCATGCTAAGTGTAATTACCTGGCTAGGCTGGCATTTGGGTGCTGCCATTCCAGCCGTTTCTTATTGCAGCATTGTGTATTCTGAGCATCTGTGATAAAATAACCATGAAAAGTGTTATTGCTTAGACTGGCATTTTGGTGCAACCACTGTAGGTATATCTAAATGTGGCCTGGCATGCTTTACTGGTCTACATTGTGCAGCCAGTTGGACATGTTTTCATTGTGGCATGGCATTTTTAATAGCAAAGCACTGTTTGTGACTTGCATTTATTGGATTTTTAGATTGAAATTGTTTTGTATGGTAACACCAAACGCTGTGGCCTTTTAGCAGTTTTTCTCAGTGTGCTGTATAATGCATCAACACACATATTTATATCTTTCTCCTAGTGCAGTGTGCGGCGGACCCCTGCAGCAGCACGTACGTGCATATTGCGCAAGCGTGGTAATCTAGGCCGCCCCAGATTGTGGCGCGACCTGTAATTTGTTGCCTAGTTGGGGAGGGGGCCTTCAGCATGGCTCGCAGGCGGGGCCCAAATATTGTGTTACGCCACTGGCAGCAGCCCAAGGAATGCTGAATCAAGATATTCAACGCTAGATCTGTGCAGTCTAGCATGTTGCTCCCAAAAGGGGGTCACCTGGCAGGACCAGGACATCTGTGCCATAGTATCTCTTACTTAAGTAAAGGCCCAACAATGGTGAGGGATTGCGGAAGACTTGCCACATGCATTCTATCTGGTGGTCAGTGTTGGATGAATGTTATGCGATGCCTCGAGAATCTCAAGACCAAGTCCACCTTCATAGTTACTAGTTCGACATTGAGGTGCTGGACTCGGATAACAAAAGGTGCTGGACTCTGATTAAAAGGTCCTCTGTCTAGAACAGAGCCTTGGGCACCACCTGGCCCACCTCTAGCCCCGATATCCAGTCATGACACCTAATCGCCATGGCAAAGGGCTTAAATTGCCAGATTAACAAGCATTTGCAAAGCCAACAGTTTGAGCTTTTGTGTAGGTACGGGCTAGGCACTGATATAACAGCACTGCCTGGCCATAAAGTTGCAGCAGCTGGAAAGCAGTGATTACCTGGGCATATGATGGCAGTAACTGGCAAATGGCCATCTAATACCTCAAGCCAAAACTATTGTGCTTGTCTTTGCTTGTTTTTAACAGGATGTCAGCGCAAGGAAGAGATATAAATCAAGTGGCTGAAGGCACGCGTGATTAAGACATATTGTTTACACCAGTAGCCCTTTATAGCTATAATTCAACCATTAACTCCCAGCAGATTGCGTAGAAATAAAAGTGGCAGGATAATGTTTGATATTACCTCTTGATCGAGTGAGCACAGAGAGATCACAGCAGGATGTGTTTTAGGTGAGAGAGGCACGTAGTGGGCGGGTCCTGGTGGCTTGGCAGTCGTGGCTCTGCCTTTGGTGCTTCCACGCATTTTGGTGAGTTTGTGGGGATTATAATATATCAATGAGCACCGTGGGATTGGGCTGGGGGGCTACTGAGAAAGACATACTTTAAGTCTTTATCAGAGTGGTTTGTCTCTGGTTTTAGATTTGTATTGAGCCTTAATTGCTCTTTATTTTCATTGCCCGGAGTATGTCTAAAATTGGAACTACAGCTGGTAAAGTTCCCTCTTACCTGTGAATACATGTACGACCCCCTTGCTCAAGAATAGATGTTTAACGCAAGTTATGGCATTGAGTGCTCGAAGGAAAGGTTTGCAGGATCTGAGACCATATCTTTCTGCAGATGAGGACGATTATGCGGGTCCTCTCACCAGGTACTGGAAAATCTCCCACTAAGCTGAATACCGATATTGAAGTAAGGGGGCGTCTCCCTAAGAAGGGTCCTACTAACGTTGTACTTCAGGGTCTCATATTATGATGCCACCGTTGCCTGTTGTTGGTATGTCTACAGACAAACTGGTCCCGATCAACTTACATTTGAAAAAATAGAGATGGTTGACATGAACCCCTGAATCATCTGATGGAGGAAGTAAACCTGTAGTTTGATCCAAGTAGGCCTACACAATGGCTGTCAATTAAGGACAACCTAATCAGAGAGCTTAATTTATGTAAACATTTTACAGATTTTTGCTTCTGGATTCATGTAATGGACAAACTGGTAGTGCAGTTTAAACCAGTGAAAGAAGATAATTCCTGCTAAGGGGATCACACTATAGATGAGAAATATAAGAAATCCCAAACCTATATAAATCGGAACTCTCAAATATCCCAATGTAACCTGAGTTGCCTGGTCCCCCAGCAGAAAAATCAATTCTCAGTGGATTGGAATGTTATAATTGTTAGGGATCATATTTGTCAGACAACTTTGGAGCTGGGGCATAGGAAACTGCAATTGGATTAAAAAACGGTGAAACAACGAACATCTTTACCAAATCTGCAAGCTTTGGCCTCTGTTACTTCCATCATAGTTGGAGAGCAAGTCCACCCATAATTTGCCAACGTTACAGATTGATAAAGACATTGTCCAAGTCCCTGCATTACCAGTTCAACAGAATAACACTAACCCTAAATATTGTTAGCAAAGGAACCTGCATATTGGTAAAACCATGCCCCCAATTGCACATTTCATGAAGACCACCATAATGGACCACAGAGACTTGTTCATCACCAATGTAGAGACGACCTCTGGCACATGAACCTAGAGCTGCCCTGAGGAATAAGGTGCTGGCATGGTTGCGTCAAAAGACTGGCCCAGGTGTTGTAAGAATGCCTGACCTTAAAATCATTTGAAGGGTCAATATATGTCAGTGATACACTCAGGACAGTACGGATTGCCTATTGGTGGGTTCTGGATTACGTAACTTGCTATCCTACATATCCCTTTGTAATGACTTGCCGAGAGTCTCATCGGACCTGAAGCTAGTTGTTGACTTTTCTCTTTTATAATACTGATGCCTGTGAATAATTTACTTTCTCTGTATCTTAATCTGTTTGTGTTTGTTTTGCTATTTGTTGCGCTCTGAGGCCTATGGGCGTGTGGCGCATTATTAGAAATTAAATATAGTATAGGCCCACACAGCAATCCCATTGGTAACCACTGCCAGTAAGGCTGTCCATGCATCCCTGTGACCAATCGACTTCCGCGGCACCAGTGGTCAAAGGTGAATATCGGTTTCTAAACAATCAGCCCCATACCTCTAGTACATCAAAGGGATCCGAACAGATTAGAATAACAAGCAAATTATAAAACTCATTTTGCAATTTTGGTAACGTGGACAGAACCGCAGGCTCATCTCCGAAAGGTAGTTGATCATTGGTTAGTTGCAACACAGTGAAAATACAATTATTAGCCAATGATAAAAGGCACTATCTAGTCACGGTTGTATCAAAAATATCTACTTTATTTATATCACAAAAGACCGTTCTAGCAACACTATGAAATACAACCTACCCTGTAAAGGAATGCAGAGGACGGACTGTGTCAAAGAAGGAAAAAGAATGCACTCTGTATACTCAGGGTAGTCCGTGTGGTTAGTAACCACAACAGTTTAATGTTACTTGGCTTCAGCACAATAGGTTTATCTTTAGGGGCCTTTGGGGAAGGACAAGGGGGACAGAACCACAATGTACCTTGCGCTGTAGGTGTTGTGATGAATACTATGGATCTCTCACTGAACCCCTGCCTAAAGTCTCATGCCAGGTGGCCAAGGAAAGGCAGACTCTTCCTGATCCTGACCTTGGGGGTGGTGCTCTGCGGGCGGATCAGGGAGGTGTGTGTGAGGAATCCATGTGATGAGACACAGTATTTGCCTTGCTTTGAAGGAGAAATGTTGGCACTCACACAATATATAATGGCTTCTGGCCACAGTAACCCTACTGTTTCACGGGTTAACCATTTTAGTGTGGGTGGAATTAGTCAAACCCTTTAGGAATAAAATAGATGGACATCTTTCTCAAAGCCAGGGAACTTGGGGAACTTAGACAGTGGAAAATTCCCTCTATAAAGACGTATATTCCTCTTTTCCAAAAGGTCTAAAGATGAACCCTTGTGATATGCCTTTAGAAAAAGTTAGAAAAACTAACTTTGTCGCCGGGGACTTAAGCCCAATAATTCCCTCACCACTGAGACGAGGAAGAGGGACAGAACTGTAGGAGTGGTCAGCTAATTCACTTAGATTACCCACACCTGAGGGAGACATAGAGGCTTAAATGGCCTGCTTGGGTGCAGGTCGTTGAGAAGAGGCGGTGGTGAAGCAGGAGAGGAAGAAGCAGTGCAGGGTGTATTTTCAGTTGGAGGTGGGACTGGTGGAGCGAGAAGATGCTGGGACCACTGTGGGTCCTGAGAGGGTCAGTGCCTCTAATTGTCCCTAGTGCAGAGGTTGCACAGCGGTAAGCTGAAGAGGTGTAGGAAGCCGTGAGATCTCTGGTGGCAGGGTTGCACCGGAGACTCATAGCAGCATCGAAGGCTCCTAACAAACTTGGTGGCAGTGAAGGAGGACCATGAGGGTTTGTAAGCCCTGCCCTTCTGAGACGAGCCATGGTTACTGAAGTCTGGCAAGCCTCGTGGAAAGAGTCTTACCCAAGGAGTTCACGATCTGTGAGTGACCCCGGGACACTACTCTGTTGTCCATGTGTTTCCCACCAGCATGTCCATTCGCGTACGAACTAAAGAGGTATTGTTGAATACCAAACTGTCGGAGCACGAAAGTGGCATGCAAGGAAACAAAGTAACTGAAAAAGCCAATTTGTGAGATTTTGGCAAGCGCCACAACCTGATGGGGGAATCTTGCTTAAAACCAAATGGTGCAACCAATACCCAAGCCAAGAGAGTGAAACCTGAGCATTACCAATTCAACAAGTATTGCCAAAGGGGATTGGTAAAAGGCACACATATTGTAAGATCAGCTACTTGTGTTTTGAGAAATCTAAAACGCTGGTCCAATTTTAAACTCACATTACCAAAGACGAGGCAGAAGCAGAATAAGTCTATATTCCTTACCACTATTCGGCTGTCGTTTCGAAGTGGAGGAAAGGTGACAAATGGGCTGCCCTTCTGGAGAGGTTATCCAGAGGGAGAGGAGCAGAATTGCTCAGGAATTCTAAAGAGTACTAATGTGGTTCCTTGTTTTCCCTTAACTTGTCTAAAGTCTGAGGCTGGAGAAGACTATCGAAGTTGTTATTCAAAGTTGGAAGTTACCATTGAAGCACTTTTCTGTTATGGCTGTTGAAGAAGTAGACGGGCAGTAGAGTATACCCGTAGGGCAAGAGGTTATTGCCCAGAAGAACCTGGTGAAAGAATACGCCAGGTAGCAGAAGGTGCAAGTGCTGAAGAGTGGTACTAACGAAAAACAACGTATGTTGAGTTGTGATATTTGGGGAAGAATTGTGAAAGCTGGTCGAAGAAAAGTTATTTCTGCAGCTAAAGTTGTGGTAGACCATCTTGACCAAATTATTTGGCGCTACTACAACTGTGAGACCATTCTTATTCCAGGAGGAGTGAGAGCTTATGACTTTCTTGAGACCCT
Source organism: Ambystoma mexicanum (assembly GCF_040938575.1). Taxonomy (NCBI): domain Eukaryota; kingdom Metazoa; phylum Chordata; class Amphibia; order Caudata; family Ambystomatidae; genus Ambystoma; species Ambystoma mexicanum. The sequence goes on along the minus strand of NC_090923.1, from coordinate 823,870,333 downwards.
TTAGTGAAGCAACAGAACTTTGTGGATTTGAGTACAAGAACTTAAGAACTGTAATAGAACTTTGTGTTAAAACCGGATTTTCTTGTTTTCCTTTGAACTGTGGAGAAAACCCTTAATTGAATCTGGGCAAGGGATGTTCACCCTGGTCATAAGAGACATTGTCATATTATGAGTCAGGTCATATGTTATTTATTCTTAATGAATTGCCATATATTTCCTTTTTGTTTGTTGTAGAAGTGTGAGGGTTAGCTACCTTTTTGTTAGTGTTTCTTTTAGTTTATTTTAGGCAGGAAAACCCTTGTCGGGGTAGGGATAATGAGGCCTTTAGCCATTTTATTCAATAAACAGGTTGGATAAAGTTGAAAACTCCTAACGAAGTTGTCTGCCTCACATTTTTGACCCCTCTGTCGTCTTGGTGCTCGGCAGGGTTGAGTCGACTTCAGGGCGATTTGCAGGCTTCTGTGACAGAATTCAAGACGGGACAGCTGCTTGTCAGTGCTGATCGCCGGTTTTGACGCACTGGTTGAAATGTCTGTCTTTACGCGATCGCGGCTTGACAGTGATCCATATATCCGTTGGTTGCAGTTCAAGGAACTCGACTGGCTCAAAAATGTCCCTTTAGACGGATGTCGGTAGATGCTTATCGAGGCACTTCTCCCAGCATTTGCAATGGGCTTCTCGTCCTTTAATGTGGACGGCCCACAGCTGAGGAGTGTTGCAGGTAGTTGCCTTGTCCTTTGTTGTATTGTCAGCAACCTTCTGGCACTTCTGCCTAGGAAGCTTGCTGCAGATCCTAGCAGGGCACGCTGTGTGCTGGCTGGGTACTGGTTCTGGAGTGGCTGGAGGGTCCTCTGAGTTCTGGATCTCCCTCTGTTCCCTGGGAGATGTTAGGGGAGGGATCTTGCTTCTCTGTTTGGAAATCCTGACCTTCCTTCTATTGGAAAGCCACCAAAGCTCACACTAGGAAAAATACAACTCACTAGGGAAAAGGCCCAAGACACCTCTTGCAAGGAGGAGTGAACCGGAAAAGAGCTCTGCCGCTGCCACCAAACTTTCTGCCAAAATCTGCATGAGCAACACTTGATACATTGCATCATCAGTGACATCATCGCATATAGTAGACATCCGTGCGGCTGGTTGGTGAGCCCCTATACATGGGCTGTCTGCTCCATAGGGGTAGCCAGGCCATTGGTACCAGCCCCTTCTGTTCACCACCTTCCACATGGGTGATGCTGCATCCTTCATCGGTCATGGGGTGGGTGGCCGCTTATTGACAACTATGTACAAACAAAACCATACATCTCTAAGTAGCAGTGCATCTGGTACAAGCAGACAGGGGCCAGAGGGAAAAGCCGAGGTCATACTAACTCTCAAACTTCATTAGTTCCCAGACAAGCTGGCACCTCTCCAGGGTCTTCCACGTCATTCTGCGCTTTCATCTCTCCCTGCACCTCGCAGCCCTGCTTTCGGTTCTTGCTTGCTTGATCGATCGGGGGGGAGGGAGGGTCTAACAGGTGTATGATCTGTGGTCTGGGGATGGCTGGTACCTTGGAATTCAGAGTTCTTAGAAGCCGGGGCATTCTGGTGCTATAACTTAGATTTGGGCCTAGTTGGGAGGGGGGGGGGCTGTGCCCTCCTTCCTGTGGGCTTGTATTGTGCAAAGATCCTCAGCCCTCCTCCTATAGCCTTGCAGGGCACATTCTTCCCAGAGCACGAAGATTGCCACTTTTTAAGACCATGAAAGGTTTATGGATCTCTGTGGCTCTGGCCTTTCTCATTGGTGCCTGGGATGCAACCTATTCCTTTTCTCATGTTTGCAGCCTAAACCTGTGATGCTGGCTGCTGTGCCACGTTTAAACCTCATGTTTCAATATGGCTGCTAATATCTAAGGTGGCGTTTGTTCCTGCATGTGCACTACATCTACGAAGCATGCAATAATGTGATCATGCAAAAGGACTCTATTCTAAGAGTGCCCCCTGGGTCTCTTCTACTACATTTCAGTCTTTACCTTATTCTGAACCGCTTGTGGGTGTGGGATGGTCATTTCCCCTTCCCAACAATTAAATGGCGCAAAATGTAAGGCAGACTGTACCTTCAGCCAGGGTCCAAGGTTGAGTTCTGTTTTGTTACTTCAATTCAAGTCTTCAGATCCGCCAAGAGGGGCTCTGCCCTCTTTTAAAGTCAAGTGGGCCACATTGATTGGTGTAGTGGAAGCCTACCTTAATGAGCCAAAACTGGGGTCCCTACCAACAATCTCCTGTATGTGTAAGGTCCTAACCAAGTGCTTTGCTACAGGAAAGGTAAAGGGGTGAAAACCGGAACAAGGTGTGCCCCAGAACTAAAATGGTGGCATTCTTCTTTCAGCAGAAACTGCCCTGGACTCCATCCCTTGTGACACGAAGTCCCACCAACCTTCCTGTCTGTTTTCAAAGAGTCTCTCTGGTTAATGGTTCTCCTTGTGTGGTCCCTGTTAAAGCGACAGGTCTCCCTTGAAGCTGCAGCGAGACAAGACTCTCTGGCTCCTGAAAACCACATTCTCGTACTTTATGAATGGGGTACCCCTGGCGGGGTGGCCTACTGTAAACAACAGTTCCAGGCATGACGGCTCACTGTCATTGATACTGTGGGCAGGAGCAGTTACATATGAAAGGTTGTTGGGTTGGCTGTCTCCTTTGTTAACCTCTGCAGCGAGGCCCCATGTGGGCCTGTTTGAAGTACCCTCCCTTGGTATGTAAATCACTGCCACCAATTGCAAGGCCTAACAAAAGAGCAGGGCGGATCCATGGAGTCTGTTAGTTAAATCAGGCTGGCCATGGCAGGGTGAAGGTTGGCCCTCCCCTCCCTGAAAATGACATGGTTCTCTCCTGGCTGTCACATTCCAACTAAATTTGACAGGGTGGACTGTTCCTGTAGGCTGTGTCAGAGTACACCGGTCTATACATTTGTCGTGGTGTGAGCGTAGGAAAATGGGTATGAATTAGCCCCACACAGTTTCCTGAGGTTGTTCTACCATCATACTGTTTAATTAAAAATGTTAAAAAGCCCAGGCGAGTGCACGCCCACGATGCAGCTGGATGAATTCCTCACAATCCTCTTGCCGTGGTTGTCCACCAAGGGTACCCTTTTCATTCCCCACCATCACATCCGGGGACTAGGTACCTATGTAGAAACATTATGTAGAACAATTGAGCCATAAAGCATCAAGTGTTAATCGAGACTTGAGTAAAAGTCTCTGTTGCGGTTAAATTTGGCTAAACGTATGGGCGGTGGCATGTTTGCTCATATATGAGCTGGATCAGTACCAGGCACTCCGATTGTTGAGTTTATCTTTCACCCGATGTGTGACACCTTTATGTTGGGTACTGGAACTATGTGACGTGGTTGCACCCAGTGTATCCTTGAAAGCAACAGAAGCGTGACATCTAAGGTTTTCTGCCAGTGAAAGTGATAAGTCCTGTCTTAAACGCTCTGTTTTTGATTCTGTGCGTCTTCAGACCAGGATTTATGACAGGCAGGTGTGCTATTTTTGCACCCCCCCCCCCTTACATTAGGTTAAGATTGTATGCTTTTAATGCCCTCCCCTCCATCTCCTCTACTTGTAGTACTTGGGCAATGGTGTAGAACTGCCTTATTGTATCACCGGCCCAGAGCAATGTACACAGTCCTCCTGGGCTTTGTGAAGGCACTGCATCGCTGTCACCTACTGATCACACCTGGGGCCTGCTGTTGTCTTTAAACTTAATTCCCCTCGAAATATTATATGCTTTTTCCTTGTTAAACCTGATGACTACATCTACCAGAAGCCCTTGCAGCAGAAATCATCATTGATTATCATCACCTGCACTTGCTGTGAGCTGCAAGTTAAGAGCACAGAAACCGGTCGGAGGAGAACACTAATGGCTGAGAAGGTTGTGCAGGGAACTGGAGTGTGCCCCTCTCCTCGTTTTAACATATATATATACACACACACACACACGCTGGGGGAGATGAGATTTCCACATTCCCCACCCCCTCCACATGTATTATTTATTTTACTCCACCACCCCCACATATATATGGGGTGAAATTTGGATGTCGAAATTAGACATTTTTGCATTTGCAGTAAATGTATGCACAGTGATGGAGGGATGCCACTTTTTATAATCTAGGCTCTCCCTCTTGCCAGACTAAAGCCTCTCCCGTGTAATCCATGCAGGCCATAGGAACATTTTACAAAAAAATGTTGTTTGAACTTCTTTATCCTTACTAGGCAAATGCCCAGTAGGCCTGCTTGAAAAAAAGAACTGTTCAGGGCTCGTTCCCTTGGTTTTTCAGGGCTGCATCAGAACCCAAGGACTTCATGAGGGCAGTGGAGGCCATGGTAATCTTGCACCTCCATGGGGGAAACGCCTTCCTATCAGCATTCAGGATCTAATACTGGCCCCATTTAGGGACGCCTAACAGGTCCCAGCACGATTCATAACTGGAAGCTAGATATTCAACCACTCTGCTCCCATCCTCGGGGAGCTGCACTGGCTTCCAGAATATTCTGTAATATCCAGAAGTAATTCACTTCGATGAAACGTAGAACCCGTTTACCGTCAACCTGTACAGCACTGTTGCTTCCTAACCAGGTTTGCACTATATACAACCCCAAATAAATATCCAAACGCCTTGGTAGGCTCTCCCCGCCACTCCTCTCCACAAGGCTGACTCAAAGGGGAAGCCAAGTGGCTTCTCTCCCCATATAAACCCAGCTCTTGACAAGTCACCAGTAATAATGCCCGTTGCAGGGACATGCCACAGGATTCTCAAATAGGCTGCACTAGTATTTTGCTCGGGCTACTGGTGGCATGCCAGTCTCTACCTCTGCTGGTTGCCTCTTTAATCTGTTCGCCACAGGACGCCCACCTAATTGTCCGCTTGCTTGCCGCTATGTGGGTAGAATACAGTGGCCGAAAACCACCTAGTCAAAATAACTGTGTCCCGTCCAATGCTTAAGCGCAGAGCCTCCAATCCACCTCGGTTTTTAAGTGTCTCCTAGCATCCGGTGTTTGAAGACACTGCCTTTCTTTTGGTTGGCTTTCATGTCTGGCCGCCCATTGGTATCCGTTCCGTCTGCCTTCTCTAGACAAACGCTTTCGGCTAGGGCAGTGCCGTTTTGTAAACGGCGACGCACTAGGCACTACCCAACGTGGTAGGCGCCCCACTTTCCACGGGCGCGGTCATAGTGGCTAAGGGATTTAACCCAGCGGTTCTGCTATTCCTCTCCGCGTCTGCTCCAAATGATGGAAACGTTGCTTTTCCACGGAGAGGTAAAGACTGTGGAGACTGTATCCCAGCTGCGACGTTTTTATGGGCTGCGCCAGCTCAGGTGTGGTGTGGCACGCGAACATTATGAATTGATTTTCGACACTTATAAAATGAATGGGATTCTTTTAAACCAAACAGTACTAGTGTGTCTGTTAAAACGCCAGCGTTATGCGGCTGCTTTCTGGGAACTTCAATGCTTTGAGGCCAGAACAAAAGTGTGCGCGCGCGTCGGGATTATGTTTTAGACCACATGTACAGAAATTGCGAAGTTATCAAAATGTGCGAGTTCAAGCCCTTGGCTGGGAGGCGAGGGGGTGGCATGAGCGGGGGCTGGGGGGGAGAGGTTGGAAAGGCTAGGTCCCCAATGCTACAACAACGACACGTTTCTCATTTTAATTCACACAAGTTCCATCTCGATTATTTAAAAGCAGAAACGTCGGTGGATATTGTCTTTGCCCTTGTAGTAGTCAGTGACGGGTGGTGAATGTTTTAATTGGAGGGATGTAAATATTTGCCAAAAATGTGTACCTCCAACAGTCATGCAGGCCACCTCACCACGCTCCTTTATCCCATCCCGCCTTTGCCTTATCATACGGCCACACCGTTCTCCTGAATAAAGAGGCAGGACCAGTTGGCTGAGTGGAAGTTGAAATTGTTGCATCAAGCTTTTTTGAACATACACAGAGGCAGGGGAGCCGACTTATGAATTTCCTGGGGGGGTGCCCAAATGTAGGAAGTGGCATCACCGGCAGTTATATCTTAAATCAAAGAAATTACAGCCTAAGAAAAAAAAAACACTCCCTTGGCGACTACTTTTTTGTTAGAGATTTGTACTGAGATAGCAATTATCTAATATCTTTTTGTTGTCCGCATGAGTAATTTCCCAATTACTGTGTGGCTGCTACACAGATTCACTGAGAAAAATAAAGAAATGGGAATGGCTTACTCTAATGCGCCAACCTATTTAGTCAGGTATTCACAGGTGAGTCTAAATCGTTAATTATTTTTATTCAGATGAACAAATCAAGTTCAGTGTTATTTTCACACCTTATCAATTCAATCCTTGCTTCACTTTGAATTACAATACTGGTTCAGTGTTATTTGCACATCTTGCTTGTCATACTTGTTCTGTGTCTTAGAACTTCTTCCAAAAAAGGACAAGGTTGACTTTTAGGAGATGGTTTGTTAATGTCAGGTGTTGAGTCTGTAATCAAGGTTTTTTTAGCTGGAGCTGTCTCCACTGCTGGTGTTTCTTTATCACTGGATGTATCAATGGCTGAAGAGGATGGTGTTGAAAGGCTACTTGCCTTTGTGGGAATTTTGCTTTTTTTACAATTGAATTTCATATTGAAATCATACTTTCTTTGATATGTGAAGATTCTATTGTTGATGTAATCATCCTCAACAATAGAATCTTCACCATCCTCTTCAGACTTTGATATATCTCTCTATATATGTTCCCTAGCCCCCTCACTCTGGTCCCTTGATCGGTGGTCCTGCTCCAGTGGGTATGCCTTCTCCCTGGAAGATCTGCTCCTTCTTCTGTTCCACCTTGCTCTGAGTGTGTCTCCAGGTTCTGCCTTTTATCCATGTGGGGGGAGCTAATGGGTATCGGATGTATGTGATTAAGGTCAAGTGACTGACTTTGCCTGACCTTAACAGGACATGTCCAGTTGGATATGTAAGGGTTAGCCTCTTTTCCCTCATTCCTCCTCTTCCTCGGCCTAATGTTTGTGTAGAAAAGGGTGGGGGGTTGGTATGTCAGAGAATCCTATAAAATAGTTTGTGGTATGAGAATGGGGAAGGGGGGAATACCGCATCTCACCCCCACTCCCACTGCTCCACCCCCAGGGTCTGCATCCAAAGGCGCTGGCTGTGCCCTGGCCACCTGAGAAAGAGATCCCCAGGGACTAGTAAGTGACACCTTTTTTGGTTTTTCATTCTAGAAAAAATGTGCTGTTTGCTGAGGCAACATGTATGGTATTAATTACCAAATCCACTTTAAAATGGAAACGAACACTTGAAACCGCAAGAAAGGGCTATATTTGCCACCCAATTTTCCCCTGAAACTGACTCTGCGTCTAAGAAGGAAAGAGTCATGGTTTAGTTTTGGCTATTGGGTGGTGCTGCTGGCACTCCCCATTAGCCGAAACAATTGCCATGGGATATCGGATCGGAAGGAGATGGGAATGTGAGAAAGGAGGCACTGCCTGTGGGGTTTGACTTTTTACTCGCCATGGACCATCCAGGGCCATGCTAGTCCTTATGGCAGTCGCCCCCCCCCCCCCCCCTCGAAGCCCCAAGTCTCTAGCTATGTGTTTTTAATGGGGACGCCAATGTTATTTCTAAGCATTCTTCTGGGAAGTAATGCATTCATTTCAGCTGTAAACCAACTCTTGGTGTAATAAAAATGTGTTCAACTAGTGTGCTTTCAGCCACTTTATTTATAAGCAATATATGTGCCATTGCATGTGTTCCTTGTATCAAATTCCTGTTGGAAACCAGCATTGGCAAAGTCAACAGTTTTGACTCCTGTAAAGGCATCAGATCGACATCTGCTAGGCACTTCCTTAATGTGCCCAGGTACTAACACCATTTGCCAATTCTTGTATCGACCACGAGGTGGTACCATTATGGCAGTGCCTGGAAAAAATACCTATCCATGCCTACACAAAAGCCAAAACCTCTGGTTTTGCCAGTGCTTGTTTTCATTTGAGATTACCACCTGCATTGACAGTCTACGGTGATTGCGGAATCTTTCTAATTTTTTCTCCTTGGCTCCCTTTACCTTCGGGATTCCAAATTCTGTACCACAGTCCACCAGACTCTCCATGGAAGAAATCCGGGCCAGTCTAAGAGTGTACTCCTCTAATGAGAACGAACATGCTTCAAATAGCCTGTTCTGTTAAATGTCTTCCACCAAGGACGGTCTACACCCACATGTCTAGCTCACTGACCCTTCACAGAGACGAAATATTAATTTGCATATCTGTCTGGTCCCTTTGTAAGGGACTCCTGTTTCGGCCTTCCTGAGCCTCCTCAGTGAGGTGACTCTGAGCTTCTCTAAGAGTGTACTTGTTCAAAAGCAAAGTGACGTTTAGTTTTACCAAACCACTAGCACTGTTGAGGAGTTTATCCAAAATATTACAAAAATCTGCTTGCAGTGATGGCGGTTCTGGGACCGACCCCATAATTTCTTATATGTATATGACGTTTATTTTTTATTTTATGTATATTGTTAAAGAATGGAAAAATCTTTATTGAAATGATTGTTCGTTTATATGTATATGACTAATATGTATATGACTAATATTTGAAAAGTTGTGTATCAACTAAATCAAAATAAATAATAATAATCTCTTACCCATGCGATGCATAGGTCTAAATTCTGATGTATGGATTTGCTCTCTTGTTCTGTTGTCTTGTGAATTACCAATTTTTCCCCTCTCCAACTCCATTCCCCACCACATCCACTGGCGTAACGGTGGAGGGGGGGGGGTCGGCTGCTGCCCAGTGATGGTGGGGGAGGGCTCTCTAAGCAGGGCTTCCAGGGGGGGCTCCCTACAATTTGTGTTGCAGCACTGACCACATCAGAACTACCGGCCTGCACCGCTTAACCGCGGATTACACCATCCATTCATATGGCTTATTGACAGGCCAATCTGTAATGTAGCCTTGTATACCAAGGCAGAGGTCCTTTTCACTGGATGACAAGCCACCCACACATTGTGAACTAAGGTGAAGATGGCCATAGGCTGGGGAAGTGATAATGACACCTCCTGGGGTCTATAAGGGTATATGGTGGTAATGGCAATACATTTTTGAAGGTTTGGTAGTGAAATAAAACATGTTAAATGGGAACTAAAGTAAACCACAAACTTTTGTAAATCAAATATGTTTTCATTTTGTAGTTTTTAAATAACAGGGTTGTCTTCATAATTTGAGCATTTTAATTGTGAAATGGGTTGATGGGGCTCGGCTTGAGGCGAGCATCCATTAGGTGTAATGTACATGGGAATGGTTTTTCTAAAAGGAAGCTTAAGCGTATCCTAGCGGATCCTCATGATTCAGCTGTCTCTTGGGCCTGGTAAATTAGATGTTGCTGTGGAATAAAGATCGCCCAGATTGGGGGGGGGGGGCTCTTTGAAAAATCTCCTGGAAATTGCAGTGCTGTTTCCCCGTTTGGATTGGAATGGGACATTTTCTACAGGCCCTCAATATCCGTAGTTATTGGCTGAACTCTGGGCATTCTGATTGTTTGGAAAGCGGTCAATATTGCTCTTCATGTGGCAACAATTAGGCCTGTACTTCCTATACTTTTCCCCAGTTTGTGGCTATTTGGTGTTGGGGAAACCTGGGGTCAACCGTCGGGTCAATAATGCTCTTCATGTGGCTACAATTAGGCCTGTACTTCCTATACTTTTCCCCAGTTTGTGGCTATTTGGTGTTGGGGAAACCTGGGGTCAACCGTCGGGTCAATAATGCTCTTCATGTGGCTACAATTAGGCCTGTACTTCCTATACTTTTCCCCAGTTTGTGGCTATTTGGTGTTGGGGAAACCTGGGGTCAACCGTCGGGCCAAGAAATGAAAAGGCCAGTACTCAACAAGCGGGGGCGGCGCGGCACCAGGCATGGGCTTGGGAGGGCTAAAGCCCCCCCTCCCCACTTTGACTCAGCAGGCATCACTCTGCTGTTACAGCCAGCATAGTGCTCAGACCGCTAGACCTGTCCCATTTCTCACCTCGGAGAGCAAGTGCATTTACTTAAGCAAATACACTGCTCTCGAGGTGAGAAAACAGGCATTGAAGTGAAGGTAGAGGCTGAGGACAAAAGCCTTCCATGGGGATATCAGTAATTTATTTTTTGTGTGCATGCAGGGATTGTATGTATGTATGAATGAATGTATGCGTCCAGGCATGCGAGGAAATGTGTAAATTGGGTGTATGTTTGTATGCTAGAAGGTGTCTGCAATTGCACACCTATGAATGCAGTGTGAATGGTGTACATTGCGCGTATTAATGAGCACACAGTCCCTGATCACGAGTTGGATGGCGTCCTGGCTGGGATACAGCCCAACGTTGTTAGCGTTAGTGCCCACCTATGCGGCAGTATTACTGCTGGATCGCAGGTTGGGCGCTAACATTTTAGGTGCAATTACTGTGTGGTAATTTCACCCGAAAATTGGCTTTTTCTGGTGTGGGAGCGCTGGTGCAACTTGGTGAGCAAGGAAAACACAGTACAGAGTAAGAGAGGGTTAACAAGGTGCAAAAGCAACATAATAGTAGAGGAGATTGGAGATCAGGGAGGTCACTTGAATTATGAAATGCTGAGTTGGCCTTGCCAGGTTTTGAACTTGCAAATCACACTCCGATTACAGCAGCATGTACTCAGCCCGCTGAGCTATCTTACCGGCTAGCCAGTAAGAGCATGTTTTCTTACTGTGGCATTGCAGTTTATCACTGGTATTAAGGCAAAAGGAAACACAAGCTTCTTTCATTGGGATGGGGCATTCATGCAGCCTGCAAGGCAATGTTTTTTTTAATGTGGCATGACATTATTTACTGCCATTAGGGGGAAAATAGAACATGAGAGTTCTTAAATGGGGAGTGGGCGGGATTTGTGTAGCCATTCACAATACGTTTTCCTACTGTGGCATGTGTGTTTCCAATGGCATTAAGGCAAAGTCAACAGAAGTATGTTCTTACATGGGGATTCTGGCATGTATTGGCAGAGCCAGCCTAAATATGCTTTGTTATAGTATACTTACTGGCATTCTGGATAAAGCAAACTTGAGTTTTTTCCTATGTGGCATGTAGGTGCACCAGAATGGACATGTGTGAGCACAATCGATATGAAAATGCTTTTGTTACACTTGCAGAGTACTGGCATATAGTGGCAAAGGCATTATAAAAATGCTCCTGTGCATTGTTGGTGACTTGGCACCTAATTTATCACAGAAAGTGTACTGAAACATGCATTATTATTTTAACCCATTACTTAAAAATGTCTCAAGGGGACAAACCCCCCCCCGCCCCCTGAATCTCCCCCTTGATTGGTTCCCACTCCCTCACTACTTTGTCACTCCTGTGCATTTGGCTGGGGGCACAACAAGCGCCCTTCCTTCTTAGTGTGGGCCCTTCTACATAAGCTCCAGGCACCAATTGTTACAGAATCATGGCTTGGCAGGGGGCGGTAGCAAGGGGGAGGGCTTAATCAGTAGCGCAATAGGTTTAATGTCCCGTCTCAATAACTGTTTTCATAACTGCTATCCAGCCCCCCACCCCCCCAACATTTTGAGGCTGGCTGCGCCCCCGCAAGTTGTGCTTCCGAGTCTCACTTTCTTAGTTCTACCCTGGAGGTTTAAAATTAGCCTGATAAACACACTGAAGTTCCAGCAGCGTGACCCCCCTGGCTGGTTTCCAACAGCTTATGCGAGTGAAGCAGCCCGGACTAGACGGATGGCGTCTCGGAACAAAGCCCATGGCAACCTGATTACAGATGACGCCGCTTTTAATTTCACAGCAATTCAAAGGACCGCATTCATCTGGACTGCAGGACGGAGTAGCGTCCGTGGTGGAAGTGGGCGAAAAGAAGTAGTGGGACTATGTTGCCTGCTGGCCTCCCTTGTTCCCCACAAAACCCAATCCCGCGCCCCCTCCCAGGCGCAAGCCAAACCCCCCGAACAAACGCACCTGCTGTTTAAGAGAATGTTCAGTGCATTGCGGTCAGGGCTTTAAGTGGGGTAAGAAATCGAGGGGGGGGGGGCTCATTTGGGGGCGTGGCTTTTGGGAGGGGCGTGGCCTAAAAAGTACGCACATGTATGATATGCCCACAAATTTATATAAATGTTATATATTTGTATGCATACCTTACTATGGTTTCTGTACTTTGCAAGCCATGTTTTTTAAACATAGAAATATGAAATATGTAACATATTTCTATGTTTAGAAAAGATGACTTGCAAAGTACACAAACCATCGTAAGATACAAATATTTGTGTGCATACCTTACAGTTTGCCTAGTTTTCAGGCCATCTTTTTAAACATTTCGGGTTTATAAAAGATGGCTTTGAAAGTACACAATTCAAGCCATCTTTTATAAAGCTTTAACTATGGACAACATTTTCCGTCCGCAAAGGTATATAAAAGATGGCTTGAATTGTGTACTTTCAAAGCCATCTTTTATAAACCTCTTAAAATGTCGAGGAATCCCCAGGTTCGCCGAGGGTTAAAGACGCCTCGGTGACCTGGGGAAACAAAGGGACAGTAACTGCCTGTGGTGACCCCTCGCGCAAGGGTTCACCAGAGGCAGTTACTTTGTCTGACAGAAATGGCAGCCAGGCACAGCATCGCTGTGGTTGGCTGCCACTTCTGTCAGTTTACCGGACTTCATGGCAGGCGCATCTCCTGCCGCAGCCGCGACGGGATAATGCATCCCGCCAATGTTGCAGTGGGACCGGGGGCCCCGGCAGGGCCCCGGCTCAGTCCCACTTATTGGAGACTGCCGGGGCCTGGCCCACTTAAAATGTGAACCTCAATCAGTGCTTTAACTTCTTCTTATGCTTTTATTAAAACTAAGCCATTCCGGAAAGGTTACCTTTTTAAAATATAAAAGTATAGTAACAGTAAAATTAAGGAATAAGTAGAGGAGCACCGCTCCTGCTCACTTCAACCACTGGGTAGCGTGGTGTAAAGGATGAGAACCGATGCGGGAGCGTGCAACTTCCCACCCTCCTTCTGACCTGCACCATGGAGGCAGCTATGTAACCGCGCACCACCAGAGGCTTGCACACTGTTGGTGGCAGAGGAGTTGGGGGTGGGGCATGACTAAAATGGGATGAGCAGCATGGGCAACCTTTTGATTTTCGTTATCAGAGGAGAAATTCCTTCTCCGAGGGAGCTGAACTAATTTTTGGGCGAAACATGTTGTTTTGTAGCACATTTTGCAGCAGCAGTTGGACAAATCTTTAGGATTTACAGGCTATCCTAAACAAATAAAATCTCGGCAACAGTCGCCTAACCTGCTGAGCTGCCTTTGCAACATTCTGCTTTGTGAACAACACCAAACAGCATAGGCCTGTTCCCCTACCCCAGTCAAGGCTGAGGTGATGAGGTAATCTTCTGATTTTGAAGTGAAGAGCACTTGCTAATTTAGCAAAATGTTTGCTAACTCGTCACCTAGCCTTAACCAAGCACGAAGGAGCCCGTGCCCTGCCACGCCTAGGATTTAGGAGAGCCTGACATTCAATTGGGATGTTTTTCTTTTTCAATTTTGGTTGCAGAATCTCCACAGGGGCAAAATGACGCTCGGACCTCCTTTTAAGGAGAAAGGGGGGGGGCTGCCCCTCTGTGCCCATGTAGTTGGTGCGTATGGTGCTAACTCCGTAACTCTAAGGTGTGTTTAGGTGAAGGACTTTTTTTCACAACTCTTGCCAATCAGGTAGGCAGTAGCAGAGCTCGACACTCCCATCTCCTGGCCTCATCACCATTTCAGGAATTCACTCCCTGAAGCCAGAGGCTCTCTAGCATGGCCCATTTCTGTTGGAATTTAAGTGGAACGGGTCTTCCTCTTTTCAGATAAGGGAGTACAACGGACATCAACGGACGTCTCACAGCGTGGTCTCAACGATTTTCATAAACATCATACTTGTAGTAAAAACTTGTCATTGATGATGTTGACCTACATATTTGCTAACGTCATCCTATGTGGCAAACTACAAAAACATATTGGAAATTGTGATTGGGTCTAAGGGAACATCTGGGTATCTGTTCCATGCTAGTCTCAGAGAATGATAGGCTTCTTAACATCATGTGGGGCAACTAAGCCTTCCCTTCAAACAGGTCACTATGAACGTCACTAAATACACAACATCCCATTGGTTCCACAAACTATAGGGCCCTTAATTTCGTGGCCCCCTACATCTGGTTGGCACTCTTACATCCGTCAGTATTTTTCCACCCATGTTAGCAGCACACAGGCTGGACTTCCAGGTGCTGGTGAGTTGGTCATAACCATAGCTTCCCACCAATTAGCATATCATCTATCATCCTTAGTGGTCTGTATGTCAATTAAGGCTTTGAACTCGGCCTTAGAAATATTCTTTGCTCTGGAGAATTCAGGGGAGTGGAGGCACGCTCTGCCCCCCTGCGTAGGTGTGGTTTGTCATGTTTGTCCAACTTCATCCTTCCATATGACTGAAGACCACAAAGTTGAGCTCTGGTGCATTTAAAATACTATTTTTGTAATAGTCCTCTGACATCTTCCTTGTTTTCGTCCATGTCCTCTGAACAGGAGTTTCGTTCTTTCACACGATTGTAACTAATGTCTGCTCATCCCAGCCCTGAGCAGCGTTGGCTTCTTGGGGCTCATCCAGCCTTGCCTTTCTAAGATTCATTTCTGTAATTAGGTTGCTTTTCAACTGCGACACACTGGAAAATGCCTTCTTTCCTTGGTCCAGCTCTGCTATAACATGTAGTGGAATCATCCATGCTTTACTTGCTCCTATATATGTATACATTGGCGCATGCCGCAATCTATTCACTACTTAGCTAGCCTCAAGAATACTTTGTCTGCTTGCGTTTCTTTGCATATGTACATGTGTAAAATGACTTAATATCTTTGTTTCTGTAGCATAAGCCTCTTCATCTTGAGCCCTAGATGTCACTTGGCTTTGATACTTTCGTGATGCCTTATAGAATATCTTCATTCTCTTGTCTCTGCATCTCTTCTATGTACGTCAGTCTGGATTCGTGTTACATCACCAATCTGCTCTTCCAGACATTTGCCCTGTTTTTTCTGGGATTTCATTCAAATGGCCATCATACTGTCGTGTATGCAGGTATGGCTTTCTCAATGTGAACCTTGCTTCCAGGATTATTCTTTGTATCGGTATTTTCACTGGTACTGCACATGTTTTGTACTCTGGCTCCCAGCATATAGGCAACATGGGCGAGACTGTTGAGGTGGGGGGTACTTGGCTCTTTCTCTATATAGTGGTGGCAAAATGGTTAATGTGAACCTTGTTAGCTCGTGGGTAGCAAGGTAAGCAGAGCTATGGCCGAATCTGATGGCCACCATGGCAGGGCGTGCTTCTAAGTTAGCAGGCTCCTCATTTCAATTCTCAGCCAGCAGAGCCGCAGACCAATGGGACAAGTTGTTTTCAATGAAGCATCCCTTAGGTTCCCAATTACTAGCTGCACAGGAGTATAAAAGATGGCGGGCTAAGCCAGGTGGTTGGAGTTGAGAGACTAGATAGCAGCATGGAGTTGTGCAGTGGGAGGATGAAGGAGAAAGTAAAGGAAGGAGCTTGGGAGAAGAACTTCCTTGAGACTGAAGGAAGGAGAAAGAAGCCAGTGGAGAAACAAGGGGAAGAAAGGCATTTGAGGAGTGACAGACGGACCCAAAGAGGAGGTTGAATGAGAGCGGGAGGAAGAGGGAGGTTCCTCAGAGGTTTGAAGATGCAGGAAGGTGGTGAGATGGACCGTGCGGTACAAAGAAATATGCCAGCATTGGTCAAGTCAAGCGGGACAACGGCCGGAAAGGTTTTGAGCGATGTAAGGCGAGGCCAGTGAGACCATAGCTGGGGACCAGCTGTGGAGCATCCAAGGTAGGGGGATCTGGGAGCCTTCATGGGCATGAAGGCTTATAGGGTCAAAGCTTAAAGGGAGGGCTAAACCCAGTGGCCACAATAGAAAGTATAAAAAGACACTTGAACATTGACTATAAACTAGGGAGTGAAGTCCAATTCTCCTGGCTAAGTCTAAAGAGAGTAATACAGTTGACGCATGCTGGGAGCTGCAGTTTAGAGCCCAACCTGGGGACCAAGTTTCCCAACGTGCATTTCACTCGTTTTATGCTTTCACTAAGTCACATGAAAGTCCAGAGTTAGTGTAAGCCATAAGCCAAAATGTATGTTGGACATCCAGTGAAATAAGAGAAAAGTCTAATGCATGTTGAGAAACAAAGTTCATTCGAATAACGGGGACTGTCTGATATCAAAAAGTCAATTACTTGTTGAGGAACAGAGATTAACCAAGAGAAGTTTTCATGACCAAAGGTGTACACGAAGACTATATACATCATGATGGACGATAAACATAGAGCCCTTTAGACAATTCAGAAGTACGAATGCAAGTGGAAAGCAAAGGCTGACCGTTTGGGGCAAGCCAAAGAGCATTTGGTTATTGATGCTCTATAACCTTTGAAGGAAAGTTGCTGCAGGATATAGAGACCAGGGATCAAGCGCGACTGACAAAGAAGCTTCCTTGGAAATGTGGAGTCGTTCACTCATCAAGAAAGTTGGAGACCAAAGGAGCTCGAAGTTGTCTTGGATCCCTGAGATCGTGACTAGAGAAGCTGTTCTCCCACCCTACCCCTGTTCCCCTTTTGTTTTTAAATTAAAGTTCTGTATCACTTTTAAATCAAACAGTAACGTTCAGTACATTTATTGGGATGTGGATTTTCACATATTCCCCCCCTCTAGTGGGCAGAGCATCTCCAAGACATTAAAATTAAATTTTTGTTTCCAATGTGGCGGGGTTGGGTTTCAGACCAATGTAGACATTCCAAAAAGCTGCATGTTGGTTAACTTGGATGCACTTGGGTAGGGTAAGGTCTCACGTCAGGGATGGGTCTTATAAAGTCCAATTCCCTGTGACTTCACAGTGCAGGCGCTTGGCTGCACGCTAATCGTATTATCTGCTTAAAATTACTGTAGGTCTTTCGTGTATCGGTTTGCTTCTGGATCCTTCGGATTCCTTATTTTGGGATTCTGAATTCTTCTGACATCATCCACCCCCTACAAAAAGTTTTGAAGTAAACCCGGCTCTCCAGCATGGGGTCTGGCATGGATTCACATGCTCATGAATATTTCCCGTTGTCAGGCTGGGAATCCTCGGTAAAGAAAAATCAGTTTCAGTTTCGTTTCTGAACTGTCTTTCTACTAGTAACTAATCGCTGGTCTCTGGGTCATACTGCCCCCAGCCAATGACTGCCATCTACCTAAGCCCCTCCTCTGGCAGCCATCTTCAGAGTTTTACCACACGTTCAAGTGTTGGGAGTCCTCGTGCTGTAGCTCTCGAGCTTTTACTGCGTTTTGCGTTTTTTCGAAGAGTTTACTCTTATATTTTTGGTCAATCGAGCCTCAAGCTCCACCGACTTCACTTCCGATTAACGGGGACCCATTTTTGGAATTTTCTACGCCCCTCAAGGGCATCTTTTCGTCGTGCTTTCTACTTCTCGGAGGATTCCAGAAGATCTTTGTGGCCTACCCTGCGTGGACATGGCCCAGGACAAGGGAAGCGTGACGACTGTTGGATCCAAGCTGTTTAGGAGCTGCCCTGGATGCGGACTTCAGAACGTCTTTGAGGATGAGCACTCTCGGTGCCTCTACTGCCTTCACAATGACAAATCGCACATGGAGAAGGACTGTGCGTTTTGTAAGAACATGTTCGAACGGACAATGAAGGATCGTCGTATTCGACTCACCAACTGGCTGGAGGGGAAGAGCCCAGCAGCAGGTGAGAAGAGGAAGAAATCTGAGCAGTCTTCTAAGACCTTTGAGGGTGTTCCGGCGATGGGGGGGCCCCAACAAAAGGCAAAGCACTGCGAGTCCACGGGCACCGATCGGTCAGGCTCCTCGGCTGCCAGGCAGAGCGTACTATCACTGATGCCATCAACCACGAGCCAACGCTCTGGCTCGGTCAAGAGGAAGTCTGAGAACCCCGGTAAACTTCGGGAGAAGCCCGGTCGATCCCGATGGCGACAGCCGAGGGGGAGCGAGGCGGTGACCCTCCCCCCAAGGTGAAGGCCTCGGGCACGCCCAAGGTCGTGAAGGCCCGGATTCACCCGGCTAAGGCCTCGATTGAGGGAGTTGTGGCGGCCCTGGCGAACCCTACGGAGCCTTCTCCAGTGGAGGCGACTTCAGGGACTAGAGTTTCCCTGCCACCCAGGAGGGAATCGTCTTTTCTGCCTATCGAGAAGACCCCCGTGAAACCCCAGCAGGAGAAAGAGGGGGGGCACGGTAGCCATAATGGACATGGTTATCACCTCTGAGGATGAGTTGGCGAGCGTCCAAAGGATCCTGGACAAGAAGTTCTAGGAATCCAGGGCCCGCTGGAAGGATCCCGACGAGGCCGAAAAGGAGAGCAATGGGGGGGACCGACGAGGAAGATGGGGTCGCGGAGGATCCCGCGCCTCAACCGTCGGTCCCGTTGCAGCCGGTACCCGTACCTCAGGACAATTCAGGAGCTATGTTGATGGCTATACAGACCCTGTGCGTGGAGATGAGGACAAGGATGCCCTTAACCCCCACCGGCGACACAGCGGGGCCTGGTCCGTCGGGGAGCCCGCCTAGCAAGCGGAGACAAGTCCACCCCCCCCCCCCCTCCCTTTCCAGCCTTCACCCCCATCCCCTCCTCTGAGGGATGAGACTGGAACGGAGACGGCAACGACAGGGACGGACGACGACGGTGGTGACGACGGAATGGACATCCCCTCACCACCTCCTAGGGCCCCCCCACCCCCCTGACGAAATTGGCTCCTTCCACGCCATGATCGCCAGGGCATCTGAGCTCCTCCAGCTCTGCCCCGAAGTACAGAAGGAAGGTTTCCTCTACCAACGGCGGGAGGCCAAGAGGAAGACTGTCCTCTCAATCCCGTTACTGGATGACATCTGGGATGAGGGGCTGGCACACCTGAAGAAGTACTGGGTCCTGGACTCTGCCCCTATGTGTCTCGGGGCACAGCCGTCACCGGATTCGGTGGTCTCCGCGGTGGCCAAGAAGAAAGCGGCAGGGGTGACGGCGTCAACTTCAACATCCCCACCAGAGAGGAAGAAGCTGGACGCCATGGGACAACGGGTCATCTCATCGGCGGTGACGACGATTAAAGTGGCCAACACTCTCGCGATTGTGGCACGCTACGACAGGGGGATGTGGTTCAAGATCACTCCCCTGCTGGAGTTCCTCCCAGACAAGAGGGCTGAGGCCCTGGAAATCCTACAGGAAGGCGAGGTGGCATCGGACCACGCCATTACGGTGGCCACGGACATCGCCGACACAGGTTTTCGTCAGATGGGCAACAACGTTTGCCTTCGCCGGCGTGGTTGGCTCAAGGCCACCGACTTCTGTCAGGACATGCAGACCAGGGTACTGGACATGCCCTTCGATGGGAACAACCTATTGACAAGACAGTGGACGAGTCACTACAGGCCATCAAGGCAGACACAGAGACAAGCAAGGTGCCTCCAAAGGATTCGACGGTGGTTCCTCGTCGTACCGCCAAGCGGCCCGCTCCTCGGCGCAGGAGGCCTGCCGAGGACGCGGCAAGACAGGAGCATGTCGCCAAGGAGTCCAGGCCAGCAAGGCCGCAGCGAAACAGGACTGAATCGGCCGTGGCGTCGGGCCCCCACTGGAGCACCCTGGTGGGAGGCCGTGTGGCGAAATTTGTCAGCGTGTGGGAGTCCATCTCCACTGACCGTTGGGTGCTGGATGCCCTGGCCCGCGGGCACACCCTGGAATTCCGAAAGAGGTGTCCCCGTATTCCACCCGTGGCCAGGAAGGAAAATCACGTCCCAAAACTACTTCTGGAGGTACAAGCCATGTTAAGAAAGGGAGCCATAGAATTCGTCCCGAAGAGGTTCCGGGGCTCCGGAGTGTACTCGCGGTACTTCCTCATCCGGAAGACGACCGGCGAGTGGCGACCCATCCAGGACCTTCGTTGTCTAAACAAGTACATCAACTCCCAGAAGTTCCGGATGGTTATCCTCCAGCACGTGCTGGGACAGCTGGAGGAAGGCGACTTCCTATCATCGCTGGACTTGGAGGATCTTCCCCATCCTAAAAGGACATCGAAAATTCCTATGATTTGTGGTCCAAGGGCGACACTATCAGTTCAAGGCCCTTCCCTTCGGATTGAAGTCGGCGCCCAGGGTGTTCACCCGGTGCCTAGCACCAGTGGCGGTGCGGCTGCGCCTGCAGGGGATCCTCGTCTACCCCTACCTGGACGATTGGCTCATCCGAGCAAAGTCAAGAGAACTCGCTGTCGATCACACAGCGAAGACCGTCCAACTTCTCACGAATCTGGGATTCTCGATCAACTTCGCGAAATCCCACTTGGTACTGTTGCAAGTCGCCCTGTTCCTGGGAGCCAGGCTCGACACAGTGGCGCGATTGGCTTTGCCGTCAGAGGAAAGGACAAAGGCCATCCTGGGCAAGGTACGTCTGTTGACCATGGACGTGGCCAGGGGGAGGTCTATCGGAGGGATGTCCTCATGCATCTACCTCGTGTGCCTATGCAGGCTGCGGATGCGACCCCCTACAGGAGTTCCTCGACGCCCGTTGGATGCAAGCGGTGGGCAGCTTCGAAGACAGGATCTTACACAACTAGACTTTCCGCCAAGCGATCCGGTGGTGGGGCACCCGCGCGCACCTAGCAGCGGGCATGGACTTCCAGACCCCGGCACATCAGGAAACAGTGACGACAGATGCCTCCCTGGAGGGATGGGGAGCACACTCAGGCGATCTCCACGCAAGAGGCCTTTGGCTCCCGGAGGAGAGGTCACTAGACATCAATGTCCTGGAGCTCCAAGCCGTGTTCTGGGCCCTCGGGTCGTTCCTCCCGTCCCTCAAGGGCAAAGTGGTAAGGATCTTCACCGACAACACCACCACGATGTTCTACATCCGGAAGCAGGGGGGCACCAGATCCCCAGCCCTATCCAAGGAAGCACAGGATCTGTGGCACTGAGCCGTTGCCCAAGGGATGTTCCTGGTACCCTTCCATCTGGCAGGAATAAAGAACACCATCGCCGACTCGCTCAGCAGGGAGCTGCGCTCGTGCCACGAGTGGGAACTTCAGAAGGATCAGGTGGCTCTCCTATTCCGACGATGGGGCAATCCCCAGATCGACCTATTCATGACGGCGATGATGCCAAGTGCCGGAGGTTCGCCAGCAGGTTTCCCCAGCCTGGGAGTATGGACGAGGCCTTCTCATTCCCCTGGGACGGCCTGTTCCTGTATGTGTTCCACCCTCCCCCCCCACCCCACCCCTGTTGCCGTTGCTGCAACTCACTCAGACAGTCCCGGTGCAGGATGATCCTCGTCGCACCGGCGTGGCCGAGGCAGATCTGGTTCCTGGACCTTCTGGACATGTCGGCGTCCCCTCCGGTCAAACCTCTGATGGACGTGGATCTTCTCGCCAGGGAAGGAGGCGCCATCCTCCATCACGATCGAGGATCGCTGAACCTGCAGGCCTGGCTCCTGCAGCACTAGAGTTCGGAGGGTACGATATCCCGGCGGACTGCAAGGAGGTGCTTGCAAAGGCCAGGGCGTCCTCGACTCTCATGCTATGGACACAAATGGAAGAGGTTCTCCGTCTGGTGCCGTGCACAGAAGATTAACCCTCTGTGGATTACGGCCCCTCAAGTGCTACCATACTTGCTATCGCTGGCCAAGGCGGGGCTGGCACATGTCTCCATCAAGATCCATCGGGCGGCTATCTCCCGCTACACCAGAACTCTGGTACAGTCATCTCTGTGGTCTCATCGCCTTGTTAAGGAGTTCATGAAAGGACTGTTGCGATCGTTCCTGCCGGTGAAGGCTGCGGCCCCGGTGTGGGAGCTCAACGTGGTGCTGACCAGGCTCATGGGGCCGCCATTTGAGCCTCTGCATTCGGCACCATTGAAGTTCTTGTCATGGAAGACAGAGTTTCTTATGGCCATCACCTCCGCACGACGAGTGGGAGAGATCCAGGCCCTCTCCTGTAAACCTCCATACCCGACATTCCATGAGACAAGGGTAGTGCTGAGGACGCACCAGCTGAGAGAACTTTGCACTTGCTGGATGTGGCTAGAGTGCTGAAGTTCTAAGTGGACCGCACGAAGAGTCTTCGGAAGACATCACAGCTGTTTGTAAACTTTGGACCTGTGAACCAAGGGAAGGCTCTCTCAAAGGCTTCCATTTCCAGATGGCTCTCCGGCTGCATCATGCATTGTCACTGGTTGGCAAACCAACCGTTGCCCGGCCGTCCGAGAGC
Source organism: Ambystoma mexicanum (assembly GCF_040938575.1). NCBI lineage: Eukaryota > Metazoa > Chordata > Amphibia > Caudata > Ambystomatidae > Ambystoma > Ambystoma mexicanum. Next base: position 823,848,009 of record NC_090923.1, on the reverse strand, counting down.
CCATTCGACCAGAGCGATCACTGCTACCACAGTGTTCTTTTCTGGTGTGCCCCTGCTGCACATCTGCAAGGCTGCTACATGGAGGTCGATGCACACCTTCACGAGATTCTACTGCGTCACCCGGGATTCCAGGGAGGAGTCCAGAGTCGGCCAGGCAGTGCTGCACAACCTGTTTGCACGAAGGTGAGCCTGGTGAGGAGGTAAGAGATGGTTAATGTTGAGTTGTTGAAATGCATAATGTTGAGCCTTGCCACCTCCCATGGTTGTGCATGTGTGTACTGCTATGTATTTTTGTATTCATGAGCATGTGAATCCATGCCAGACCCCATGCTGGAGAAGGAACAAGTTACTTACCTTTTAACTGTTGTTCTCCAGCATGGGTCTGGCATGGATTCACATGCGAACCCTCCCTCCGACCCCTCTGCGGCTCTTCTCTTGGTCCTACTGCCACTTTACATGCTACCAAATCTGAAGATGGCTGCCAGAGGGGCTTAGGTAGAGGGCAGTCATTGGCGGGGACAGTATGTTTCGTTTCTGAACTGTCTTTCTACTAGTAACCAAACTGATTTTTTCTTTACCGAGGATTCCCAGCCTGATGACGGGGAATATTCATGAGCATGTGAATCCATGCCAGACCCATGCTGGAGAACAGTTACAGGTAAGTAACTTTTTCCTTCCCGGTTCTATTCAGGACCAATGTCCTCCGAGATTACTACGTGGCTGTGCCCTGCCCTGAGCTCCCATTTTAGGATGTCCTAGGACCCTTTTTGAAGTCCTGGATCAGCCACTTGCTGGCCACTGGAACACCGATCCTCCATGATTAGAGCACTTTCACATCACACAAAGGCTGAGAACTGGGGCTGATTCGCAAAAGGAAAGCTTCTTTCCCCCCCCCACACTTAAGATCTGTCATTTACACAATAGTAACAAGACGCAAAAGATCAAATGTAAAGATGCACAAAAGCAGAATTACTCAAAACAGGTGAGTCAAAAGTGAATGCGATTTTATTTTTTTAATTTTTATCTTTTATTTTCTTTTGTGACTCGCTGTGTACAACGAGAACATTCAGGATTTCTGAAGCAACACTTGGCCACAAGGTGTTTCAGGGAAGTACTTCCTCCTGTCCGCAGTTCACCTGTTGCATCTCTAGTGGGCCTGTGCACGGGTGGATTACTCTGGCGGTCCCAACCATCCCTCAGTTATGGGGTTTACCTTATTGGTGTCAGAAATATGCCCCCTAAAATTAGCAAACACATTCAACTTTGAGGGCCACCATTGCTGTTCCACCGCGGGCCCGCACAGAGGAAGTGGGCAGGGCTTATCCCGCTACTTGTAACCTTTTGCTTCCTTCAGAACATCCCGGGTGGGGAAGACCGGGACAGATTGGCCAGGGCCAGAGACCCAATCTAGAGAGGGGCTGGGGGATAAAAGGAGATCGAGGAAGTATGTGATATTTGGGTGAAGTCCAGGAGGAGGAGAAAGGCCAAGAGACAAGCTGGGAGGGATGAAGGAGCACTGGATTGTGGAGGGCGATTTCTGGATACAATGAGGTATTGGCTAGTGTGTGAAAGTGGTAATGTTGTGAGTGTGTGGGAAGTGTGATTAGAAGGGGAATAGCGAGTGCTTGTGAAGCGAGTGTTTATGAAAGAGGGGTGTCTGAGTTAGAGGGGGTGGAGTAGTGGTATTGGTGTGGCAGGAGTAGTAGTTTGGAGGGAGGAGTAACCTCAGGGGTGGAGGCAAGGCCTAAAAGGTACGAGGGAGAACAGGGGGACAGAGGTGGAACACAATAGAGATGGGTGGAGTTGGAGGAGTGTAGCAAGAGGGGAGAGGAGAAAATAAACATCAGAGGAAAAGACCGAATCAAGCATCGCAGGAAAAGACTGAATCAAGCATCGGAGGAAAAGACCGAATCAAGCAGGGTGTCTGCAAGGTATAAATCCCATAGCCTTTTATATCACTAACAACTGGTTAGAGATGGGGGAAAGTTAGGAAGTCCCTAAAGCAGTAACGCAAAGAGATTAACATCTCTGTTTATTTTGCTGATTAGCACACTGAGGTGGAACAATTGTTACTAACCTGGGGCTAAGCATGACTGTGTTAGGGAGGAGGTGCGTATATGAGAGAGAGATATTTCAATAAAAACCCTTGAACTGCATCTGAGATTGGGAGCTCTGTGACAGGAAGTAAAGCATATCAGAATTAATCATCCCTAGAAATTCAGGTTTCCATGTGGAGGCCTTCGCTTTCACCTTAATGGAGGCAATGCTTCTGGGCCCCCCTCTCTCTCAAGATCGACAAAGAACCAACCACTACTTTGCTCTCGAGCATTTGGTCTGTTGGGTGGTCATTGTATGTCCCACCAGTGCTTCCAATAATGTCAAAGACTGCGGTTATATTAGAAGGTGATTGGGAAGAAGCTGTGGTGCCAATTGCTTGCGTGGAACATGCCCATTGGTCTATTAAACATGTTTGTAATGTTTCACACAGACAATAACTTGCAGGTAAGACTGGACAGAGCGGTCACTCTGTCTAATTCAATTAAGGCCAACGTTGGATTGAGTCCAGGGTGCATACTCTACCCCTGCCTTTTCAATTTATATATGTCGGACATGATGGAGGCATAATCGGTTCCCTCCGAAAATAGGCGCCACTCAAGATGGGTGGCTATCCTATACAGATGTCATCCTTTTTGATGAGAGACCTATTGGTTTCCAAAGAAGTCTAAAGGACTTTAGAGAATACTCTAGCAAGAACGGACGAGAAATTCATTAAAAAAAAAATCTAAAATAATTCCTTTAGGAAAAAGCATATGTTCGTTTGGTCAACTAATGATACCAGGTTAGAGGAACTGAATTGTTTGATATGTCTTGGGTTTATCATCACGAGCAAAAGTAATCTGGCCGCAATTAATGATTATATAAAGCAAAAGTAAAACTGCTTCAAAAGCAGATGAACGTTACTTCCTTTGGTTTGAATTTTCTAAATTAAAGGTCACTGCAAGCATTACATATGGCTTGGAGTTAGTACATGACACTGACCTTAATTGGCTAAAAGTGTTGGAGGGTTCTCTATAGTGGGCAGAATTGAACTTGCCAACTTCGATTCTGATGACAATGATTAGACTTGAACTTGGGTTATTTTCACTGAAGTGCACAGTATTAAGGAACAAACTAAGCTTATATGGCAAGATCCTGTTGTCGGTCACAAAGGAGGATGTGGAGGAGGGGAGGGAGGAGGGTGTGACGAAACCCTGAACAGGCTGCCTTCATGGAGGACTTTCTCTTCGAGGAAACCCCCTCTTGGCAAGACAAACAAATCCCAGAATAGATGAGAAATCGCACAAAAAGATAGCAGGTCAGGGACGTTCTGGGTTCAACAACAGGCAGGAAATCTGGGAGACCAGGGTTAATCCATTACTGAGTCAGGGTAACAAAGTCCATGCACAATCACAGGAATTAAACACAGCAGGGAGAGCACAGATTGAAAGTCTTCAGGAAGACAAAGGCCAATTACAAAGACGTACTTTGATGAGAAGCGACACCAAGCATTCTCTTCCTTCCTAAATTGGAGTACGGCTTCTGCATGCTGTGTGACGAATGTGATGACATCATCATCATGCATCTATGAGCGTGCATCTTCCTGGGGGTGGGGGGTGGGAGAGGTGTTATAGTTCTTTTGTGTCGTTGCACGAGCCTCCACTCCAAGAGCCTCCAATGAAAGCACTGTTATATCCGCTGCATGCCCTGCATGTGCCGTGATGTGCGACGTAATAAAGAAACCGCCCTGCCGAAAGCCGGCAGTTAGTGGAGTGATCGAGCAACTGGTGACGCGTGTTTTCTTACCTCTGCATCGTGCACCCAGAGGCCTACATGCCCGGCTTAGCACAACGCTGCTCCCCGCGGGCAGCCCAGGCTGGGGACTTTACACTGGCGATGAGCACGCAAAATGAACACATGCGCATAGCTGCCAACATATCCTCATGTGCTGAATGAGAAGAACGCAGCGCATTTTTGGAAAGGCAAAGGAGCACATGTCCTCTACACGTGGAAGGAAAACGGACAACCTTTTCACGTTCCACACTCTACAACAGCCCTGGTAAAGACACAGGAGGTACATCCTAACCCCACGCAACCAGCACCTCGCCATAGCGAATAGGTGAGGTGGGGTGGTCACCCATTGCTCACAACCACACAAGTGAGTACACCTACATTGATTTAACATGGCCACTAGACTATCCACACCGAGGTCCAGCACACCAGCAAGAATGGCAGCGTCACTGACGCCACCGGCACCATAATATATCTAAACCACAGAGGTGCCACAGCAGTGCTGGGTCCTTATGACCCCTACAGAAAATTGCTTTGAACACCTAATTTGTGACTGGCATAAAAAGTCACTCTCTATAATGGAAACCAAGTGTCCATCAGTGGGGCCCCACTGGATAATCTGGGTTCAAAATTCGAGATGTCAATGGATTGTAAAGATGTGACAAGGCAGAGGAACTTGAGATCACACCTTCTGGTCATGTTGGTGATGACATGCTGCACATCTTCAACTCCTTGGCTGTGGTCGATGGCACGGACGTAATTCAACTGGCCAAGGACGCTCGGATGGCACACTTTATGCCACAAATCAATCCTGATTACAAAACATTCAACTTCTGCACCACAGTGCAAACGGATGAAGAAACACTTGATGCATACCACACAAGACTCATACTAGCACTATCCTGCCAATTCAATGACATCAAAAAGGAAATAAGGCGCCAAATAATCAACGGAATGATCTTGGAAAAGCTGCGAAGAATAGTGCTCTGTGAAAAAGGAATCACCCTGGCGAGAATACTAGAATACGGACACCAGAGGGAGCTGTCACACGCAAAAGCAGCGCAAATCGGTATCCCCCCTACATACAATTATAACTTGTACCAACGATGGCACAAATCACAAACCGTCAATCACCAAGGGACGAAGGCAGCGAAATGCACAACACACCACAGTAGCAACCAAGAATCCCAGGGCTGACCCAGTGCAGATGGTGTGGATGTGCGAGACACAGGAAAAGAAATTGACCTGCACAAGGGACCGCATCCGGAGCATGCAGCAGAAAGGACCACTAGTACGGCAGATCCTCATGCCTGCCCTAACGCGCGTAACTGCAACCACGAAACCTCTCTCCAAGAAGGAAGCCGACACACGTCTAGTGGTAACTGGAGACAACTCTTATGATCTATATTTTATTTTCATTTTGCTTATATACGTGTTTCAGAGCACGACGAGGCAAGGGAGGGGAACAAGTGAGAACAAAACAACGATCTTACTAGGCCCAGTGACATTGAGAACGGGCAAGTGCAACCAACAAATTCTTCAACCGACGAATCCGGGGACGAATGTGAAGAAGTGACCGCGGCTGTGGAAGCGGGAAGAACAAGAGGAGGTAAGATCCACCTCTCGGCATTGGAACAAGGAGGTATTGCACCGAGAAAGAGAAGACCCAAGTGCCTCATCAACATACAAGGCCAGGAAACGATGATGATGATGATGATGATGATGATCGACACACGGGCGTCAGTGAATGTGACGCAGACTGACATGTTCCAATGGTTATGTGTACAGCTGGAACTCAAACACAGAGAGACTCTACTGTTTGTTTGCCAACGGCAGCAAGACACCACTTCCCGTGGTGGGGCATTTCAGAACTGTACTGAGCAGAGGTGAAAGGACAATTCAATCAAAAATCTACGTAGTCGATGCAGGCATTGAATGCCTACTCAGCTGGGAGTCAGCTAAGGAACTAGGACTCGTACGATTTAACTACAACATCACTGATTGTACGGATATCATTAACCTGCTCGCCAAACACCAATGTATTCTCTGAGGCATAAAATGCCTGAAAGGCAAGCTAATAAAGCTACACATGGACCATACAGTTGAACCTTGAGCAGTGCACCACAGGAAAACTCTGTTCCAGTGGCAAAAGAACTACAGGAACTGTAGAAGGCTGGCCTCATCAAACAAGTGACGGGCCCAATGCTGATGGTTGTCACGAAGAAACTGAAACAACCAGGAAAAGTACAAATCTGTATAGACATGTGCCTTTACCAACGCAGCCATAAAAAGGGAACATAATATCACCTCCACACTAGGTGAAATAATCAGTCCTCACAGGGTCCAAAGTCTTCTCAAAACTAGACCTCAACGCTGGCTACCATCAGTTGAAGCTGCACTGTGTTCGAGACACATACCAACCTTTTCAACTCACCTGAGTTTGAGGTGGTACAAGAGGTTAAGCTTCAGAATATCGTTGGCAGCAGAGGTGTTCCACAAGCCATCTAAGAGTAATCCAAGGAATTCTGGGAGTGCTAAATGTCAGCAATGACATCCTCATTCACGCCAGCGAGGAACACATGCACCGCCTAGAAATGGAATTTAACAGACTGGAGACAGCCGGTCTCACAATTCACTGACAAATGTGAGTTTCTAAAAGAAGAAATAACATTCTTCGGGTACGTTTTGAACAGTGATGGGGTATCTGCCGACCCCCAAAATGTATCGGTCCTAAAAGCCTCCACACCAACCACACCTACAGAAGTGTGCAGTTTTCTGGGCATGGCCACATACTGTGGCATGTTTATCCCCAACCTCGCAACCATGTCAGAACCAATTGGAGCACTCACCAGATCTAACATCAAATGGGACTGGAGTCCCAAATGTGAGGAGGCATTTGAGCGGATCAAAGCGTCATTGTCGTCTGACACAACCGTGGCATACTATGATCCAACCCTACCAACAGAGCTATACATGGATGCGAGTCCCGTCGGGCTCGGAGCAATCCTAATACAACAATCATGAACAGGTGAGACCAGAACCATTGCCTACGCCTCCCGAGCGCTCATGCCCACCAGACAACGGCACTCTCATAAAGAGGAGGAGGCCATAGCGGTTCTCTGGGGCTGTGGACACTTTCACATCTATCTCTATGAAAGGAAGTTTGAAGCCTACACCGACCACAAGCCTCTGATTCCATTTTCCACTGTGTCATCAGCACACCCACCAGCCAGAGTTTGGAAATGGCTGCAACACCTCGAACAATACAGGTTTGAACTCGCAAACCAGGCCGGAACCAACAATCCGGTGGGTTTCCTATCCAGGCATCCAAGAGCCGCAATACTCTGCGAGGTGGATGAATCGGAAGAGATGGAACACATTTGCCAGATCCTCAACACCAGGAAACTTAAGGCAGTCTGCATTGCTGACATCGTGGAGGCTGCACAAGCTGACCCGTGTTGTGACATCGTGGAGGCTGCACAAGCTGACCTGTGTTGTGACATTGTGAAGAACACAATAATGGTGGGAGAATGGAAGTCCTTCCTCTGCCACATGCTCAAACGCACACCAGCAGCAAAGGACTTCCTCAAAGGGATGATCCCAGTACTGGAACTATCAGTCACCAGCTAGGGACTAATTCTGAGGGGTGCACGTATAGTAATTCCCATCAGTCTACAAGACAGGATTGTCACACTGGCTCACGAAGGACATCAAGGAATGGTCAGAACAAAGGCCAGGATATGACAGAGTGTGGTTCCCCCAAATATATCCTAAAGTGGAAGAAACATTACATCCTGCCACCCATGCCAAATAACGGGGGCCCAAACCCTGAACCAATCCAGTCAGCGGAGCTAGGGCCATCAAGGTGGGAAGCCATTAGCATTGACTTCTACATGGTAGAGGAAGGGACATACCTGCTTGTGGCTATTGACGACTACTAGCGGTACCCAGAGGTGGAAATAATATCCTCAACGGTAGCGGACAAAGTTATCCCAGCACTAGAAACCTTTTTTGCCACACACGGACTGCCAAGGTATGTCAGAAGCGACAACGGACCACCCTCCCAAGGGATGGAGCTAAAGAGGTACATGGACCACCTGCACACCCGATACCACCACATCACGCCCAGGTGACCGCAAGCAAACTGGGACGTGGAGAGATTTGAGGATGCTCAACAAAGTCCTACGCATATGCAGAGCCCAGAACAGCCTGTGGCGAGTCGATCTGTACCGATTTCTACAAAACTATAATGACCCCCATCCCCCACAAGCATACCCCCAGCAGACCTTATGTATGGGCAATGGTCAATTCATTCATACCACAAGACCCCCACAGGAGTGTGGATGAGCCCGACCGCGAATGTGCACAAGCCAAGAGAGTATCGGCAAACACACACATGAGTATCGGGAGAAAAGCGAGAGAATCCAAGCCCAAGGTTGGCGACCAGGTACTGGTGTTACGAAACCCCACAAAATCAAAGTTAGAAATCCGTTATGACCACATACACCATGAGGGGTAATCAGAACGGAGGGAACAATGGTGACAGTGAGCGGAGCGCAAGAGACCATTGCCAGAAATGCCTCTTGGTCCAAAAAGGTACCAGAAGAGATGTGGACAGACTGGGAGAGACAGCCGCAAGAGGAAGGGGGAACACACACAGCACGCCCCATGACAAAGGACTGAGGAGGACGTTATATAAGGCCGTGACCCAGGAGAACTGTCGGAAGGTGATGAAAGGCCACCCCAAGTTGAAGGTGAGCTGGAAGGGGGAGGAGAATTGGAGATACTGCCTCAGCAGCGGTCCAGTGGGTATAACCTGAGGGCAGCCCTACAGGCCTGCAGGAAGCTGAGAGACTGGTGAAAACCCGCAGGGCTATCTTGAGTTTCATGTTTGGGTGTACGTACCTGTGCAGGACTGGATAACACAAGGAACAGTGTATGTTTTGGTTCCTGTTTTGTTAATTGGGATAAAGGAGGAATGTTATATCCTCCTCACGTCCCACGTGAGCCGTTATAAAGAACCCGCCCTGCCGGAAGCTTGCAGTTCGGGGAGTGATTGAGCAACTGGTGTGACGCTTGTTTTCTTACCTACTTGTCGTGCACCCAGAGGCCTACATGCCCTGCCCAGCACGGCCCCGCTCCCCGCCAGAAGCACTGGCTGGGGACTTTACAAGCACCACTACCGCGATACCATTCTCACCTAAACGGGATGTATCATGAGACAATGCCGACACCTTTTAGGAGAACCCATTACCCTCTTTTATGTCCTACACAAAGTATTAGAAGGAGGAGGGGATTTCCCTGTGTTAGAATTTGCCAAGTAATGTGATATAGTATTGCGGAATAGGTATTTGCTGTGACAGGGCTGAGAAAAACAGACCCTGTCAGGGGAAGGAGGACGACAGATTCCTGACACCGCAGCCGATACCAGAATGTCTGCGTACAGCAGGCGCGCAACGCCATTGAGCTAATCGGGCTTCAGCTCCCTCGCCCCTGAAATGTAAGCTGAGGGGGTGGGGCTGAAGCCCGATTAGCTCAATGGCGTTGTACGCCATACTTTTGTTAGTCAGAGGGGAAAGAAGCCTTTCCTGAAACAGGTGACTTTAACGTTTTACTGTGTGCAGAAAAATGTATTTGCACTAACGCAGCAACACTTTAAAACTGCTAGTTTCAAGAAAGGCTTCCCTCACCCCTCTGCCTAACCAACATCAAATGGCCACATCAGCCCCCTCCCCACGGAGGTGTGCGAGCGTTATGTTCTTTGACATCTGAGGGGGAAGGGGCTGATGTGCACACTTGCTTTTTGTTAGGCAGAGACGTAAGGAAGGACTTTTCTGAAACTAGCAGTGCATATTAGCTCAGTGTGTATGCAATGTGTTTGTGAATTAGTCTGTATGGGGGCTGGGTTTGCATGTAAATGAGCAAGTGTATGGTAAATGGGGTGTTTAAATGAGTGAGTGAATGTGTAATTGTGTCTGCACCTATGTATAATGCTGGGCTGCTACCATTTGATACTTGGGCCCCATGTCAGTCCAGTCAGGCCTTGTGGTAGAAAAGAGGGGGCAGAGTCTCCAGGTTTGCCATGCCCTAAAGTGACCCCTCCCGTCACCAGTTATCTCCTCACAAAATGTAGGTTTTGTTGCGCCCCTGGAGTACAGACCCCCTCCCCCCCTCACAGTTCCTACTTACCTTCATTTGCAGCAGTGGGGATGACTTGCTGCATCGAGACACTGGAGGGAGGCGGGTGGCCCCAGAGCTGTAACAGAATACAGGGAAGCCAGGCCATGCACAACAGTAGCCTGCAGAGCACCAACTGGAGAGATGGGGAGACCGAGCCTGCTCCAGAAGGACTGTCATTGAGAAACGGTGAGAGCGCAACTCAAGCAGACCAAGCATACTGCAGCCTGCACTCCGGGAGCCACCATGGACTATTCCTGAAAGGCCCCCAGGGAGGCCGTGGTAACAACTCCACTAGGTCAGCATGAAGATGGAATAAAACCTGGAGCTTCATGAAGGGGCGGGGGTTTACAAGCTCGTTTAAGCCCTCCCTATAGCCTTCCCCTGTCACACCCCTTGAGCAAGGTAAGGTGTGTGTGTGTGTGTGTGTGTGTGTGTGTGTGTGTGTGTGTGTGTGTGTGTGTTGACAGGAGGTGGAGGAGGACATCCGAGAGACCAGAGGAATGTGACAGGAGTGCCGAAACTATTGGTAAGAGGGGGACTGTGTAGTGTTTGGGTGTGAGAGTAAGGAGTGTGTGAAATAGAGTAGACAGTGGTGGTAGTAGGTGGGAGTGGTGGAAAAAGCAGGAAGTGGTAGTGAGTGGTAGTGACCGTATTGGAAGTGACAGTAGCGGGAGCAAAAGTTAGTGAGAGTAGTAGTGGTAGTAGGAACAGCAGAGAGGTAGTTGTGGAAGTAGTGGTAACAGTAGATTGGGGGTAGTAGTCAGGAGGAAGGAAGGAGATGGTACCAAAGGTTTTGGTAGTAGAGTGGATGTTGGAGATAAAGGCCTGTGTCAGTGGTAAAACATGAGACCACACTGTCAAAACCTGTCATTGGGCTGCCCACAGAGTGAAATGGAACTACATGAAAAGGCAGTGCTGCATTGCCAGGAAAACACAGAAGTGCTCCAAAATCTGTTTTTCCTTGGCTGTTGAAATGGCAAAATAATGGTTTCCAAATACCAGAAAAGATCCAACATCCTTGTTTGGTGTTAACCATCACCTTATTTAAGGAATCCCCATAAGCACAATGTCAGGAGAAGCACATTTCATCACAAAAATAGCCACATTCAAAAATGTGCTTGCCTGGGAAAATGTCAGATATGGGCGCAGTACTGCTGCCTGCCTGTGTCAAAGTTGTCATTTACTTATACTGGCAGTTTAAAACTTGTGTCTTAAAATCAAATTGTGGAAAAGAGACTTGCCATCAAAAGCAATATAGGTTGCTACTATGCAATTTCTATGTTGTAAAAAGACTGGAATGAGAGATTTGTGTGTGTATTTGTTGAAAATGTAAAGTTTATTTAGAAAAGACAATTTTAAACAAAGTGTTTTAAAGTGAACTGATGCCAGCCACAATCAAAGCACATTCCACAGTTTGCTCCAACAAAGGGTGCCTTCCTTTTGCTCTCTGCCCAGGAATTATCATTTAGATGTTAATGAAAGGAGGAGGGGATTTTGCTCTGCTTCTCTGGGGGGACACAATAGGCTTCCTGGACTGTAAGGGAATGCAAATCAGGTGTCAACAGAAACAACTGCCAGCAGGAAGAGAGGCATGGACTGCTCTGGGTTGATCTTGGCCCAGCCAAACCTTGGGGGCGGGACCAGACAGATATATATATCTTAAACTCAAGAAATTATTTTTTTGAAAAAGACTCGCAGAGAACTGTGCAAAATTTGTAGAAATCTGTAAATTATAGGTTGTTGACATGAAAATTCTGCCCACAGTTTGAAACTACTCTGAGCCCTGTGCTATGTTCAGAGACGGGACTAACGAAATTGTAATTTTGTAGCAATTGTGATGATGATAGAAAAATGAAACTTTACAGGATTATGCCCAGATGTCATGTGCATATATGTAGAACAAATGTGGACAGTTCTGACACTGGGTAACCAACCAAAAGCGCAAAAAACTGTCAAATTTGAACCAAAGCTCTCACTGTGCTGGAACTCGGACGGATACTTGCTCTACGAAATCTGTGATGTAAATATGTATTGTTAGCAAGTTGGTGATATTGTAAATATGATTTATGTGAAAAATAGATTTACTGTACAGAAACAAAGGGGAGGTACTCCCTGGATTGTAAAATACAGCATCATCATGAAACCATGTGTTCCTTCTGAAATCAGGAGACGGGACAGACCCTAACCAGTAGGATTCCTAGAGGGTGTGCTTGGTATAATTCAGCCTACCCACCGCTTTGGGAAATACATAAATAGGGACAGTATAGGACCTAGAGACACACAGATTCACCCATCAACTGCTTTACTGGCGAAGCACTTTGCAGGAGAAACCTATATCCAAGACACCAGAATTCTGAAAGCAGAAGGCCCTATTCCAAAGCTGAACCCTTCTCAGCTGGCCTTTTAAAATCTTGAAACGTGATTTACCCCAGACTTCCAAGGGGCACACCAAAAATTGAACAGCCTGGCTGTGCTGTTTCTGCTTATTGCCAAGAACTCTTGCTAGAACCCAGAGATACAAACCAGTAGAGCAGAGCTGTAACCTGATAGCTGCAACCCAGAACCAACCCGTCAGATCCAGTCCAGAGGCTGTGCAGTGTCCAGAGTGCCGTGCTGAATGCAGAATCTGGGTGCCCTGAATCCTGTCCGGTGAGCTTGCAGAATTCCAGTCCAGAATCCTTTGACCAGATACTTGACGGGCCTATTCCAAACCATAGTTGTGAGTATCTATAGCATAGAATTGTCCATAGCCAATCTCTTATCCTTAAGTAACCCTATCCAAACCCATTCTATCATATCCAGAACTGCATTGTAGAAAATGTTTCTTTCCTGAATCTTTCTCTCATTCCTCTAGTCCTTTGGTAATGGTAGTGATAATATCATCTTTGCGCTAATATATTTGCTGAAGAAAGACAAGTGTCTCGGTGGGCAAAAGTCAGAACAGAGGCGCCGCTGATCTGGTGGCTGTCTGGTTGGGTATCTTGTATCTTCATAGTCTCCCTAATGTAAAGAAAATCCTTGTTTGTAATATTCAAAAGCGCATCTTTCTTTGAAAATCTTGACTCTTTCAGACAAAAATCGAACCTAAAACCTTGTCGTTTTTCTGTAATCGCGTTTCTCGCGCGCTGAAAAGTTTGCCGCAGATTTTTCGTTTGGCTCAATTTCCTCACGTGTAAAATAGCTATTCTTTGCAATTGACCTCAGAATTCAGTTTTCAATATGCTAGGTATTCAATCATCATTGCTAGTGTTTACCTGAAACTATATAAAGCGGATCCCACTAGTTTTGAATCCAATTTAGATCAATTTTTCAGTGTTTTTTCCATTCACTCAAGCCACATTCAACAGCATTTGACCCGTTTGAAATCATTCCTGTTTCTCTCTGCTTGCTGGGGGGAATTGGGATTGAAACTGTATTTGTTGAGTTTTTATTCCTGAAACCTGTGTTCTCCTTCCATCTCTTTATTCTGCATATTGAGGGGAAATTGAGTAGTGTGCTGGGGGAAACAGTGACATTGCATTTGACTGAACCCACATAGTTTTATTCTGTGCTGTATGATTTTTCTTATCCATACTCCTTCTGGTTAAAGAGATTGTTGATTGTAACATCACCCATTGGTGATTATTGTATAAATAGTAAATAGTGTGATATATATATTGTTCAAATCCATAAAATAAATCTTTTAACTTTGCAAAACAACCTGCTTCTTGGTTCAGTGAGACTGGGGGGGATTCCAAGAGAGGTGCGTGATATAAGGGTACATCATTCAGAAATAAAAACTTATAGACACAAATATATAATTAAGGGTTCCAGCTGTGCATCACACGCTTGGCATTGACTTAGGTGGAGTGCCGGGTTGAAATCACTTACAACAACTGTGAATAAACTTTACGCCACTTAATTATAGATTGTCCTACATTGGTGGAGAAACTATTGTTTCTCGGTCATTCACTGTTTTTTGTTTTTATTCTTTATTGTGCGTTTGGCTATTACACAAGCCTTACGCTTTCATTCATTAACTCGTCTAGCGCCGTTGGTAAAGAATTATGTCTGCAAGACAATTTGCACTATCCTTAGCGTGTAATCGCTTTCTGGAAGGAAATGTTCCTAACCTTGAGTCATTTCACCCCTAAAGGAATGGCAGAGAGTTCTTGATGTAGGTTAGTAAGAGGGTGCTATTCTTCTACATTGTATACATACATAAGCAATGTTGCCTTTATTTGATAACTTAAGGGAATGCATGTGATCACTTGAAATGTGTTTAGACCTAATTTGCAATGCAGAGTGGCTATGAGGCTGTAGAGTGGAGGTAATGCCATTTTATAGTGGCACGTGGCACTTTTTATTATTTATAATTCACTTTTTCAGGCCTGGCCAATTTTATTATGACTTTTTTGTTTTTTTTCTTGCTTACTGTATAAAGGTTATAATTGTAACCATAAATAAAATTGCATTTTTTTTTTGTTTAACGTATGCTACACCTGCCATTTTAGGGACACGTCAGTGACTAGTACGATCGTATGTGTACGCACTTATCTGTTTAGCGCAATTTCCCTGCACTTGGTAACCTGAATACCCTTTTTCTAGCTATGCATTTTCAGCCGGCAGCTTTTTGCATCCTGGCACTTTAGGCCCATGTTTTTAACAGAAAAGGGGAAACTACTAGCCAGCGCATTGAAAGACCTGTTGGCCAGAAAACTCTAGGGATGGCGAAAGGTTCTCCAGGTGAAATGTGCCAGTTGGCAACTTTGCCCCTGCAGCTAGAAAGCGAATTAAATTGTCTGCTCGTATTTCACCTTGATGGCAAATATGTACTAATGGAAATAACAGGACGTGCAGAAATCAGGGAACACTGCAAGAGATCCGTTCTCTGGGAACTCCCTGTATTTAAACAGTGAGGTCATCACCTCACCAGCCGAAGGGAAGGCACCAGATGCCCCGCGCCACTGCAATCCCTTCCACCTCACACCCTGGCTCACATGTGGGGCATGAGCTGGGGGAAGGCCCTGTGCACTGGTGCACCCAATCGCATGCCCCCCCCCCCCCCCTCAACGTCCCAACATATTGCCGCCTGGCTTCAAGGCCCCGCACTGGCGTACCCGCTTCAGGCATGCATGCGTCAGCCGCTTTGTTTTCACAGAGTGACCTTCCCGGGGAAGTATAATGTTCTTTTCAAATATTGTTTTCTTTACTTTGTGTGGTCTTAAATCAGTATTGTGTCAAATGTTGCTAGTGGTAATCTCTGAACAAGGATGTGTGTAATCTCTACTTCCTGCACAGCACATCAAATATGGCCATCGTAATGATGATGCCATTGTGGAAATAAGGGGGCTAATGTGGACCAGCTTTCATGGAATGCAGCCAGAGAATGTAATGGCTGCATTTACTATGCAATGAGTTTCAATTAAGTAAACCACTTTAATATTGAAGGCCTGCCCCCCATAGACTTTGGGTGTCTGTGCATTCGAGATTCGTGCAAAACCTGGCGTGTGAAAATGCAAAGTATGCAAAGCCTGTGCATGGTATGCATTGGTTGGTAATCACAAAAACAAGCTGTTTGAAAGGTTAAGTTGTATGCATATATAATGCCGACATGCGCGTCCCCTGGCATTCAGCTGGTGCTCATTGCCCAATGCATTCCTGGTCAAAGCCATTGAGCTGAAGGATCATTTTGACTGTTAACATCTGGTCCTCGATTTTGAGAGATAAGGTGCCAACTAGTTGTCATTTTGGTGACCCTGAACTGTCAATTTCCTGTTTCGAAATGTCAGTTTGTCAAAACATTTAAAACGATTCCTAATTTATGACTGCATGTTTCTCAAACTGGACACTGGTAATAGTACTAAGATAAGTTTCATTTATTTGGGTGTTTGTATTTCATGTTTGATGTTGTGAACGGGATACTCCATGGCATAGAGCATGGCGTTGCTTAAGTTAAACTACAATGGAATTCCGTCTCAGTTGAGAGAACTCCCCAAAATATTAAAAATAACTGTTCTAGTTAGATGTGACAACATTTCTTAGTCTACAACAAAATATACTACAGAACGTGTAAACTGGTCTTGCATTTAAAGTATAGCGTGTGAAATCAACAGAACACTCGAGACTGAGATAACATTCAACACCTTTATTGCATCACAAGGCAAAAATGGCTAAAGGCCTTTCTGGTTGCCTGCGACTTAAGGGTCAGCTGGTAGAACAGTGTCAGGTTGGAGGTCTAGTGAAATGTATACACGTGGTTTGTTCTATGGAGGAAAGTTTGGGATTTGAAAACTTCACGTACTCATTGCATATAACCACATTGTAGTTTTGAGCATGCACTACAAAATGGCATGTTTAAACCAGCGTTTCTTGCCTGTGCAAGGTGAGCCGATAGATTGTACTGGGCATGCCTTGGTAATGAAGTCTCTTTGACTAGCGGGTAGGAATGCTCGCCTTCACGTTTCTCGCTTCTGACATTTCTATTTTGGCATATGTAAGCTTTAGTGTTTTAGGCACTCGCTTTCTTAGTAAAAGCAGCATCAGGCGGAATTCCCATTGTAAGCGCTCTCGCCAGCCTCGGAGCGTGTGAATCTTTAAGGAGTATATTCATCTTGACTAAATATATTATGCTATGCTATGCTATGCTCCCTGATAACACTAACTAGCATGGCAGAGTGCAGCTGGCATCAAAGGGTTGGATAGTGAGGGTTTGTTCTGACAGCATTCATTTTTCAAGGTGAGACCTTTTCCTGTTGGGACCACCCCTTCCATTGAAATGCGTGTTCCTTTGGGTATAAGAGAACGGTGCACGGTGCACGGGGGAGGGGGGTGGAGGGGTGTGGGGAGTTCACTTGCACCGGTGTCGCTGTTGGGTCTGTTTGTTTTACTAATTTATTGTTCACCAATCCACCGGAATGGGAGAGGTCATTTTTCTACCGCAGTTCTAAACGAGACCTAATGTCAAAGTCCAAAATTCCTAGTCTGAAATGAGACCTACTGTTCAAGTCCCAAATTTCCTAATCTTGCACAGCTCCTGAAGGTAGCTGCAACACACACCTACCAGCAAGTACTTATTATTTCCCTATTGCTTGGGGCAGTGGTATTGAAACTTTTTGCTGATGATTTTTCCTCCCACCCCCAAACACCCTTCAGTAAAAATAATGTTGCCTGGCCCCCCAAGATGCCATATCTGCTTCTATATTCTATTGAAAGCAGTCACTGTATTTCTTTTTGAAGCACCTTGTACCCTCTGAGGCCATCTTCTATGAAGCTCTCGGGGTTACAGGCCCACAGTTTGAAGTCTTTGTGTATACCTTGCGAGCAACAATGTATTGTCCCTAGCCTTGGTGCATTCAGATTATTTTTGTCCTCCAGCCTAGGGTCACCCTCTTGGCCTATAGCCCGGAACCAGCGGTGGTTTTCTTTACCCTCTGGGTTATTGCCCCAGCATTCTAGTAATACATCTCTGCTTCGTGGTTTCTGCACCTTGCCAGCATCTGGCCTGTAGACCCCAGCAGGCTCTCTGCAGCATTGCTGTCCTCGCTGTCTAGCTTGTGTTGGGAATTGAGCCATTAGCTTGGACTAATATATAGCTCCTTGGCTCTCAATCCGAATGCACTGTTTCTCTGAATTGCTGTCCTAACTTCCTCAAGGCCTGTTTCCTTCTACACAGTTTAGAGTATTGTTCAAACCCTAAAGTGCCAAATAACGTGTGGCATTGGTCTGGCAATATCCCTACTAAGGCAAAGGTAGGTGATGGAGGGGATTCTCTTTTACACCCTCTCTATCCTGTCTCTCGATTCCCTTCACTGGGCCCACACAGGATTCCTCTCATTGGTCTTCTCAATTACTACTTTGGATGTAGACCAAGAGTTAAAAACCTAATTCCACCATCTTTAGGTCAGGCGGAAGTTCCCAGAGTGGTTTGTGACTACACTCCCCTCTGTTCAGGACCAGGGACTTTCCTCTCCTCATCTGTGTAACAAGTAGGGATTCAATGGCACCTGTGCCTTCCACATGCCTAGTGAGCCGTTCTTGAACCTTCTAAGTGTTGCAGAGCAACCCCCCTTTTGTGTCTGTCGTGTAAACTAGTGTGTCCCTCACTTGGAACAGTGCTGGCACTTCATCTTAGCAGCTGAGGCCCAGGTGAAGGGGGTCTTCTGTGCTCACCCACCTAATGTATAACATGATCTCCGTGGGGAAATGTCAGCCTCAAGGGCATTATGTGGGGTACTGCTGTGCTGCTACTGGCTGCAGCTGGGGTGTGTGGCTAGATCCTGCAGGGATCACCTTGCATAGTCGGTAGCTTACCCCCCACAGTTGCCCCGTCCTCCACAGCAGGCTCACATAATATAACCTGGTTACAATATGTTGGCTTAGTAGCATCACCTTGTGGACTTGGGCAAATGGTATTTTCAGTGCTTTCGTATCCGTGATAAGGGAATTAATGCAAGCTGAACTGCACCATGGGTGGAATTTTGCTGTCCAGCTTTGTGATTGTGGGCAAACGGTATATCCAGAACTATTTGTGTTCGTTGGGGATGAAAAGAAATCACTCAGCCAGGGGAAATGGGTTTCATTACTTTCCAGCCTTGGGTTAATGGACACATAGGGTATTCTGAGCTCCTGTTTTCCATCCGTGGGAAGAAAAGGGGAACCATCTTCAATGGGAAGTGGAGGGGTTCAGTATATTGCAACCATGTAATCTTGGGAAATCATTATACTCTGATTTCTTATGTTTCATTATTGGGGGGTAGCTATCGGCACAGCACTTGTCTAGTAATCTTGGACAAACTATATTCATAGTTTAGAGTTCCAACAATGGGGAAAAAACAGCCAGCAATTGGATGGGTAGGGATTCATTGTGGTTCAGCCTTGTGATCTTGTGCGGACGTGGGACGGGGAGCAATCCACATTGGGCGGTGATGCTGTGGACAATAAACTTGTGATTTCGGTTCCATGTGTTAAATCGCAACAAAGATGGCTGTTATATAAAAAGAATCGCTGCAAAAAGGATGTTTTTTTGCCACCGTACATGGAAAGGATGCTGGGGGGGCACCCCCGCAACCCCTGCTCTCCTTAAATGGTATAATGAGGTACATCTTCACCGGCTCAAATCACAGCATTTTGCTGTGATTTTTTTTTTTACTTTTTTTTTTTTTTTTTTAAGGTGACATTTTTGAAGCGATTTTATTACTGCATACCGTGAACTGTGATTTGTTAGCAAAACGTATGTTCTGAGCGCTTGTGCTTCATTTATAGGGAGAAAAGCAAAAAGCACAGCAGTCGGCACTGTTGGTGGATGAATTCTTTACAGTGCAGCCATGTGATGTTGGCTATCCAACGTTATAAAAACTCTTAAATTAATGGGGGAAGGGGGAGGGGTGGTGGTGGAACTCCATGCAGTACAGTCTTGTATTATTGGGTAAATTCTCTGTCTGAGCTGTTCTGTTTCCACAACAGGGAGACATCCAGTCAATACAGAAGTGCGCACAGGGCTGGTAGGGGCAGAGAGTTTGGTGTTTGTTATAGTGCAGCTGGTTTATCTTGGGGGGGAAAACTGTTGAGGGATTCGGTGCATCCTTGTGCTCTTTAGTGAACAGTAACTCTGCTTAACTGTGTTCTAACCTTCTGAGGAAAGCCTTCGGTGCAGCAGTTTACATGGGTGGTGGAATGGATTCCAGTGCAGCCTTGTGATTTTCTGCACACATTATATTCTAGGATCTTGTGCTCTGTGATGAAATCTGATAAGACCGGAGGCCCCTGAACCCAGTACCTCTTTAACCTTGTCCACTATCCCCTATAATCCTCCCAGCTTTGCAGGACTCTGGGGTGTGTACACTGTGTACACTGTACACCCTTCCCCCCCCCTGAACTTTTTGGTTTTGTTTGGCTAACCTGACTTTTTCAGTGGAGCAAAGCCTTCAGCTGCGCTCCTCTGGGCTTTTGCTCATCTGTTATGAGGAAACTGACACGTCCTTCAGTCTCAGTACTGGGAACTATTTACCTTAGTCGTTGACTGTTACCATGCATTTATCTATGTGCCAAGTACCTTACAGTACCGTGCATAGGGGACCTTCTGTTTTATGGCCCTAGACACCCCCTAAGGATTGTATGGTGATGGTACAGTGTGCTTCGGACAAACTGGTGGCAGCAGTTTACTTTAAGTATGTTCACTTCTTTTTAATGAACCACCTCGCGTCGTCCGCGTTTGGCTCAAGACTGTGGCCAGTGTCAAAAATGGCCATGCCATGAAGTATTTTGTTCGGTTCTTTGGCCATTTTGTCCCTTTGCCTTCCCGCAGGTCGAGCAGACCCGGGAATTCCTTATTTGGGCATGCAGCTTCCTGTAAAAAACACAACCTGCGCAGGCTCCTGCATGTCATGTGTGCTAATGCTCAGGAAGAGTATTCGGACTGTCTGGTCCCAATCCACACTACTGGTGCCAGTATGTCTGGTATGCCTGAAGGACTGGGACCACCATGGACCGTGATTGGTCCATGCCTGGTGTGCATGCATGAGAGCAGATCTTCGATTGGGTATTCCAGATTTGAGCGTGAGACCAATCTCGGATAAGAGAAGGGGCTCTGCCTCCATTCCAGGTCGGTCACCAGAAGTTCACACTGAACCGCAGAAGGAGCCAAGTACCCTGAAATACTAAAGCAGACCTCTGGAACCGTCAGAGACGTGCTGGAAGGTTTGGCACCCTGAGCCCGCTGTTGTCCCATCGGACCACGGTTTTTGCATCGATCACTGAAGGCCTGCAAGGGTGCTTTGACCCTTTGGAGTAGTGGAAACAACTACTAGCGATTTAAGAGAGTGTGCCACGCCTTGAGCATTTGTGGTCCCTGCGTTGCCCTGCTGGGGTGACGGTCATTATAGGAGCCTAGCTTAGCTGCCCCGCTGTGCCCTGAGACAAGCTGCACTGGAACTGTCCTCTTTTCTTCGAGAGCTGAGACAAGGCTACTGTCTGCCACCAACGATTGTCCTGTCCCGCAGCCGCTGCGAGCCAGAGCGACGTGTAACTGCAGGGGTTGAACCTACTAGCAACCTGGTCTAGACTGGCAAAGTTCGGCCCATAATGTGTTGAGGGTCAGTGAGTACTTTCATCCCTTACCGGTGACCCCCTGGCACAGCTATTGTTCTTTATGCACGAGAATCCCAGAAAAGATACTCTCCTTAGCTGGACTAGCCTGTGCTCCTTAGTTATTCCCAAAACCTGAAAGTTTCTCTACCTGCAGTGTTGGACCCTCTTCGAATAGTAGGGCACTGTTCTTAATCACCTCAAGCCCTTTCCTGAACTGCTACAGCTCCCTGAAGAGAACCCGCTTTCTGTCATTACGCACGACCGCGTGTTTGCAACGCACTACTGTACTTTTGAGCATAAGGCTCCCCACTTCATACGGCTGTACTGCTTAAGTTGTGGATCGATTCTGAAGAACTGCCTAATGCTATATTTGTGTTAACCTACCCTTCTGTTGCAGGTTGTGGCTATGTTTTCCCCTTTACCGCATTAGGCAAAACATAACTGTATATATGTTAAATAGTAAAAAGGCATGTGTGGCAATTGTTTTACTGTGTTTTTTTTTCATGTTGAATTATTAAGGCCTATAATAAATGTATATGCATTTTTATATATACTTGTCTAAGGGTATTCTGTGGAGTTTTACTGTGTGTGCTCATTGTGGGCTTCCGATCACTCTCACCCCTCCTGAGACTGAGTCTTGACCGCCTGCCAAGCTATAGTGATTGGTCTGGCTTGTCCAGGATGGTCCCCTGTTCCACTAAACTAGGGTGGCCTCCCAAACATCTGCCCCCCCAGGTCAGAGTTTAGAAATCCATCTAAACATGCAGGTAATGACTGTCGCTCCTTTTGCCCAGCTGTCTCCCCGGCCTCCTGCTTAATGCGTCCCCTTACTTCAGATGTGCAGCCTCTACAACCACACAGTTGAGAAACTCGAAACTTTCTATCCGCAGCCAGAATTAATGGCTGTTTCCTTTAATTCGAGGGCAAACCACTTTAAAACTCTTAAGCAGGTGCTGAGGTTCCTTTTTTCAGTATAAAATGACATGACCTTTCTGCGTTCAAAGCCTGCCTGTCTCATGGGTTCTTGCGAGAAGGCTTATTGGTCGCCAGCCTCAGTCCGGATGATGTGGCAGACCTGATGGCCCGTGGGCGTCAACTGTTCAGGAATGGTGACATTCTAAGGGCTGACCCGGGAACTCCCCGTTTCCCGGTAGCAAGCTGGCCTTCTAAAGTCCATATGGGAGTCGGCCGAACATTGCAAACATTACTATATGGCAGCCTCACTCACGCAAGGGCACCTTTTGTTCGTCAATGAAGTCACTTTAAAAAAAAAACAAAAAGAAAAAATCAACCAGTTAGTAACATCTTCCAGGACATCCTAGTAAAGTCGATTGTTTCCAAACGGATATATATAATATTTTTTTTTAATTTTTCGTTTTTTACAACGTTTTTTTCGGCTTTCACATTACAAATGTAATGCAAACAAATGAGCATTGCAGTATTGGATAGCAATAGATCCGGAAAACGTTTAAAAGAAATCCGAACGCTAAAAAATGTAAAACTTCTATCCGACTCTAAATATCATGTCCTGAGCAGAACCTGCTACTTCATTTTAACTTCCAAGGAAAACAGTCCAAAGAAAATTGACTGAAAATAAAGAAACTGCGGGGTGGGGAGGGGGTTAACCAGGAGCCCAAGGCCTAGACGCCACCCCTGCCGCTCCCTGTAATGCGCTAGGAGCGCCACTCTTCCTGCTCCCCTCACTTCCTCAACACCCCAGTGGATATCGCCTTCTGTTCTGCCTGTACCCCATCTCGTAAGACATGCATGATGTGCTAGGCAGACGCACGCGTTAGAAGATGGAGGACTGGACCCCTGTCCCTGGCTCAAAATCTGGTCAAAGTTTTGTGCATGCATTACGTTGTCATTTGGGTATAGCCATGTGTTACTCTTTGTCTCCGAACCCCCGTAAAAAGATGCTCTTAATTATACCTTTGCCAAAATCCGTATCAAACTCCATAGTTATGAGATGTCATGACTTCAAGACCGAGTCTTGCCCTTTTCAAGGTGTTTTTGTTTGAGGCGCACTGGCCCCCAGATTTTAATATAGGAAACCCACCCAAAACGGACCCCTGCGTTATCCCGCTGCAGCAGAGCACTCCTCCCCTTCCCAGGTTGACATTGAAGGTTCGAGACTCTGCAACGCGGAACGCTGAATTGACTCCCTGCTATGTGGGAAACCGAGCAGGTACTAGGGATCTAACCCTGACTATAGGCTAGAGCCCAGCAGCAATAGGCTGATATGCCTAAAATACAAACCTTAACGTATGGGAAACGTTTTTTGAAGAGTCTGTTAGATCTGTTATGATTTTCACTTAGCCCGGTTTTGAGAAAGGCCTTGGTGGCCGAAACACGTTCAACCTGGACGGGCATGTAGATGCAATTGAAATTGGTCTGAGACGTTACTGACTAATGACCAGGAATTAAATGAGCAAAACATCCAAATACGAATTATTGATTTATTTGGGACCTTCTTCGTTGCTTGGCCAAACCCAAGAGTACACTTTTATACTGAGACTCTACAATGAACACTTTATAAATCTCCATAAGTGCCCAAAATGGCCCCTAATTCCCAGTGCATCCAGTCTGCCCTGGATCTCCCTGCCTCCTGCATTTCTTTGGAATGTCCATCTCTCGGCATTCTATATTCTGATCCCTCTGAAGTTCATTCTGTTTCTCAGGCTTGCATATGGAATAGAACGCCTCCTTGAAGGATAACCTACACTCTTCTGCTAAATCCATCGAATGCTTGCCTCGCTTTACAAACTGATCTCTCCCAATTGCACTCAATCCCTGCTGCCAAGTTCATTTCTCCTACTGGCTGAAGATGTTGTTCCGTCCTGTTGATGGCAGATGAATAGTTGACACCCTTGTTCCGTGACACGTAGACAGCACATTTGCTGTACTGGTCTATCCAAATCATGCCTGGTCAATCCTGTCTGCTTGTCACTGGAACAATAAATGCTGTGTGGATTCATGCATCAGGGTTTAACATGTGCCGCATTACATGCGTCAAACACACAGCATAGAAAGTCATCCCAGATTTGTGTGGCCATTCCCAGAACTATAAAAAAATCAATAAGCCTTTGTATGCATTGCGCCCAGATTTGCTAACCGTTTACCCAACTGTATCCATCTAGCAGCTACCCTACACTTCCTAGGACCTTTCTCTTTAAAGTCCATCTTATGGCTAAAACACCATGGCATTTTTCATTCCCCCTTCCCCCATACTTGTGTCTCTAGCATGTTTCTCTCGGTTTCTTGAAAGCTACCCACCTGTTCCTTGACACCTTCTCTGCTGTTCCTTGCAGGTATTTGTTTCTTATTTTGTTTGTAAACTACAGATACATAAATGAATGAGAAGGGGAAAGGGGGAAACATGAAGAAGGCACACTTGATTGAGAGGGGTATTGCCCATTGATGGACAGCTGTTTTAATATTCCCTTCTCTGGGTAATCTGAACCAGCAACAGGACCACTATCAGTTTGTGTATATAATGGCTGGAACTGGGGGGAGGACACCACAAGTCAGTGAGAGTATAGGTGTTGAGCCTATACTGGCGAGTTCAATCCTCCTCATTTGTACTTATGATCTACTATACTTTCCCCTGACTTGGTCCAGAGTAAACCTTTCCATGAATGACTTTGCATTTGTGGATCTATTGCGTAGCTATCACTACCACTCTGAGTGAGCGCTGATCAGGAAGTGCTTCACTGTCGAGCTTAGAGGGCTGCTGGACATGCCACTCCAGATTCCCCTTTAGGAAATCTGAGTGCATTAGGAGAATTTAGTTGTCAATTTTAGTAGCAGCGTGTGTGTCCCTATGAAAAATACATTTACCCTGGGACATATAGTAGGCCATTTGAACCAGGTCTTTGCAATCTTGACCAAGATGGGCTTTGCTTCTAGCAACACTTGAAGGAATGTTGCATTTTAGAGCATTAAGACTTCCCAGTTATTCAGAACATGAAGTAACCCGCTTATCGCCTGAGCCAATTGCAGCCGTATCCCTTTTCCCAATCGTGTAAAATACTCCATTTCTCTAGTGGGCACATTAAGGTTTTTAAGATAAACTCTTCTTGAATTTGTAGATGTCCTTTCCAACTGCTCCGATTGTTGTTGAGCCACTGTCCCACTTTGGAGACGTTAGACTGGTGCTTACAGTTTGTGATGTCCTGTAGGTCTGCACTGAATGTCAAGTTGCTTTTAGAATCCAGAGTCCATTTACTAACCAAAGCACAGGGGACAGCCGGATCCATGTTTATTTGTAGTCTTATTAATGATTGTCTCTTTGCTTTCTGTTCATCCTGTTTTTCTTTCTGTTCATCCTGTTTTTAATGTAATTGTGCTTTTATTTTTAAGCAAGGGTACCTCCTTTTTTTTTAAACCGCTTTCTATTTTCCTGTGTACTTGTTTTTCTGTGTTTTTTATTTCTGCTTTGTGTTGACCCACAAGGAAGACCCAATGAATGGACAGGCCTTTCAGTCTGACTGATGAAGAAGAGGCATCCTGTCATTTTGTGGGAGACCGGTTGCTAGCATTTATTGTTCTAGTTCTGACCAGTTGTAACATGATTTGACAAATCAGGAATGGGTAGCATTGCACCGAACATGGTTGATGCTTGGAGATATTTTACTATATTTTAAAGCAATTTTATAAGAAGCGTGGGCGTAGAGACACAGGAAAATCCCTGATGCCTGCTTCTTTAGAAACCTCAGCAAAGATCCTCTCTACTGATGGTGCTGTGCCTAGGACACCTCGCTCTTTCGGATCCAACGCGCAGCTGTACCCCGAAACATAGCGCGCTCAAAATTGATTCCTGTTGCGTAACAATTTGTTAAAATTAGTACATTTTTAAGGACCCATACGTGTTTAAACGTATCTATTAATGCATATTCCTTCTTTAAACACAATCTGCAGTTGCTCACATAAGCCCCACCCAGCACTTCATCCCTAAAGATTAATGTAACACAATGTTCTACACCGAGCTGTGAATCCACTGCCTGGTTAATATCCCCGCCATATTTCTGAAATGGAATGTGCAGTACTTGCACATACAGTAACGCCATTGTATAGTCTGCCACTTTCTCTAGTGACCCAATTATATCCACTAATTGTCTACCCGCTTACTAAATTATTTTTTTATACAGAAATGTGCAGTGCCAGCTGAATCAGATAGGCCTGCATGTATTGGAGGCGAGCCACACAAGTTTAAGCTTCAATAATTACCAGAAATCGCAGAAACATAAATGGGGATATGTATACGTGCACATTTGAGTAAGCATGAAATGGTATATTTGTATAGCGGTGTGCCTCCTTGTTTCTCTGATCCTTCTTCATCCCCGTTCAATTCTTCATTTTATTTCTTTCTTCCCCCTTTTATAAATTGAGTTCTTCCTACTTCTCTCATCTCTACCTGTTCCTCCTTTGCTTGTGTTTTTCCAGGAGTCTCTGTTGTAATGAGGGTTCAACATGATTTGACTTATTATTTACTTCGTCTACAGCGCCACATACCCAGAGGCCTCCTGCTGCACAACATTTGAGAAATTGACTGTTTAACCATGACATTTTGATCAAGGACATTACATTGCTTTCCCCTTCTTATAATGGAGGGGGCGACCTCCTTCTCCCTTCCCCGTTTACCACTATAGCAAATTGCCTCAAACAGACCAACCCACTTTTAGAATGTCGGTCACACAACTGCAGACTCGTGCTACGTTGCTTTCACCAGTGTTGCCTACGCCTGGGCTTCTCCCCCTGTTTTCAGATCAGACGTTCCACATGCCTGCTTGCCTGTTTTTGTTAGATTTGTCGCACAGACTCGTTCTTCCGACTGCATTGATGGTTGCTTTTCTAAACCTTGATGTGAAGGAGCAAGAAGGAAGGGGATCTAGGCTCTTGGCATGAGGGCGTGTGTAGTAAATCTGGTGTTTTTTCTCTCTCCTGTCAGGTTACGGCTACACCACCCCCCTGTCGGACTCTGGTAAAGGCTTCTGCATCTTCTTCGCTTTGATTGGCGTCCCCTTCACAATGTTGGTACTCACGGCTTCCGTCCAGCGGTTGATGTCCATCTTCACATACGCGCCCATCAACTTCTTCCAGCTGCACCGGGGCTATAGCCGGCACACAGTCACCAAGGTGCATTTTGTGGTCCTGCTGCTGCTTATGCTGGTGTTCTTCTTCCTGGTGCCATCGGCCATCTTCAGCACCATCGAGGCCAGCTGGACCTACCTGGATGCCTTCTACTTCTGCTTCATCTCCCTGTGCACCATCGGCCTTGGGGACTATGTACCTGGCGAGCAGTACGACCAGAAGCTCCGACCACTCTACAAAGTCTGTGTGACATGTGAGTACGCCCCTAAATTATACATGCCTTTTTGAAGGTTTTGTAGAGTGACATGCAGCCTCCTGTTTACGTCAGCTTGCTTCGTGGGGCAATATTTGATATGGACTGGTAGTGCAAGGTGTCTGCTTCCATTTCTGTGGGTGTTCTTCTGTCCTTACCATGGTGGGTCCTTCGAGATATCGAGCCGAAACTGTACTCCATGTCCCCCCCCCCCCCCGTAGGGGGATTATTTGGTGGGCATGGATGGCTACAGACGAGGGAAGTAGTGTGTAGTGTGTTTTATAGGTCTCGTCCGCTCATGGTATGTGGGAGGCAGTCCTATAAACGTACTAGCAGCTGGACATTTGTTTGACACACAGGACTTTATTTAATTTCACGACCAGTAATGGTTCTGTTGCAATGCCAGGAGCTCATCCAAGATGTTCTGAAGCCCAATAAGTGGAGTGTCCTACTGCCCTGTTTCTACTTTTTGAAGTTCTTCAGGTAGATCAGATGGCCTTGACCATACACTGCTTTAGGGTGGTACAGTATTGAGGTGTCCATTTCTGTGGGTGTTCCAGGTCACTGATCAAAAAGGGTTGTATAATGTGCATACAGGCTTGCTTTATATTCCTTCTTCGACTAAGTGTATTTTAGATGTCTGGATGGAATGTTTTAATAATGTTGCAACGGTCCAACCATAACCTGCTAGATCTACTTAATGGTTTGAGTTCAGTAGCAGAAGTACTTTCCTAATAACAGAGTTGGTGGGCCACCCCCTTCGCCACTGTATTTCCATGGGCCACAAAGGATAGCTATGATTCAATGTTCCTGTTTGTTTTGTTTTTTTTTTGTTTTTTTGATTGTGTGAGGGCATTACCTGACATGTGGGCCTCCATTTGCCCACTTCCCTTTTTTTTATCGCCCAGCTGAAGCATAACTAGCCTCCTGCATGCAATGGTGAATGGGTTCAAACCATTTTTTAGATGCTGCCCCCGAGGCCTCCCATGCTGTGATTTTAGTCTGGGCGATATCCGCATGTTTCTAGAGAACCTATTGGCGGTGTCACTCAATGAGTTGGGTTTTGGGGTAGATGTGAAAGGGCAGGGAGGACTCTTGCGGCACTTCGCAGTCTAGCATGATGGATGTGCTACAGCAAGTCGCGACAGTACTAATGTGCATGCTTCGTTCCGGTGGAAGGAACCAACCCATTTAAGTGCTATTGCAGTTTTCCTGCTGCTTCTCAAAAGCGTTTGACTGGGATCGGATTGTCCACCACACTCCTTTCCCTTTAATGGCTGATGCTTGATTGAAAGTCTTCTAAGATATTGGCGGCTTCTGTTGTTCTTGTTGACTCCCTCTCATGGATGTTGCTTGGTGGGGGGGGGGGGTGAGTAGGTTGGATATCTGGTTGCAATTGGCTTGGTCTTTCGGGTCAAGCAATGATTTTCATGCAGAGTGTCATAATAGCATGTTTCTGAGGTACTGGGACCCTGTTCCGAGATAGGGATGTTTGTTCTGAGATAGGGATGTGCTAACCACTGATGAGACGTCTGGGACGAATGTAGAAAAGAATTCCACGTGCCCTCCGGCTGCCCAAGGGTGCATCAGCTGCTTGAATATTTCAATTTGGGGGCAACTTCTGCTCGGCTGATCATTCAGCTGGTAGAGATCTTTGAGGCAGCCTCTAGTGTGGAGAGCAGGAAGGGAAGATTTCCAGGCTGCACCCCAAGGTTTCTCTGCGTTCTTTCAGGTCTCCTCTTTCCCAGGCTATCGTTAACCGCCTGAGTATCATTTTCTGGCCCATAGTGCAGTGTTCCAAGTCTGCAATGCAGAGGACACAACTTCCAGAACAAATTAACTCAATACCAATCCCCTACCCCCACACATTCCCAGATATATATAGTAGACATTGACATTACTTTCCTGATTTGCAACCTATCTTTCACTTATGCTTTTGTTTTCTTATAGACCTGGACCCCAGGAATCTTTCCCACACACCACACATGGTAAATGATTTCACCACGATACTATAATTGATGAAATGGGAAAGCTGGTATTTGAGCCCAGGTTTCTTGGTGTCCTGGTTTGCAATTTAATAGCAGGCTACCCCTCACCCCCCAAATCCCATACAATCCCATGCTTAGTTTTAGACCAATGTAAAGGGGCAGCAAAGCTAGAGAACTCCTTGGTAGAGCTGAGCCAGTGTTGAACCACACGAGCAGGCACGGCAAAAGCCCATACATGGCTTCCTGCCTCTGCAGTCCACAAAACCCATATCTGCACCATGTCTACCCAACCCCCCCCCTACAACATAAGACCCATGCTTAGCACCCTGCCTCTCCACGAGCATGCATTATATAAATGGTTAAAATTGATTATTTATATAGTAACACTATATAGATAATATACCCATATGAGGAAGACTTTCTCTACAGACATGAAGGCACCGTGATGAAAAGTGGTTTGCTCAGGATCACATAACGTTGAAGTGTGAAACGTGAGGATTTGAGTCTTTTCTTCCTGATTCAGCACTTTCCAGTTTAGAGAGCAGCAGAGACGCGATCTTCTCCTATTCCATCTTCAATACTAGAACCAACAAAACGCTTTCTGCAAAGGTTATTATCCATGGGGTAAATCTGGCTTTCAAAGCACCGCTGGATCAGCAAGATGGAATTTTAATCTTCTATATACTGAGGCAAAAACATATGAGTGCACACAATTATAAAGGCAAAGAATATGATTATAACGAAATCTCACTTTAAGTGTAAGCTTGGTCCGTACAGTTGTCTTTAATTGCAAAGCACCAAGTCACACGATAAAGCAACCTGAAAATGTAGAAGAGATGTCTTAATTGAACCATGTTCATGAAGCAAGTATGCATCCCTTCATTAGAGAAAAGAATGGGGTTGAGCCATTCCTACAATCGGGTGCAGTTACGTGCAGGTCCCACAGGGATCTCAAGAACAGTCCAACCAGCTCACCTACATTTCCAAATGTCCCGCTGTCTCATGTGCCCTATTTTCCCTACCCATCACCCTGTGGCATCCTTCCCTGGCACCACATTCTCGTTGAGAACCCCCATTCCTTACAATTATCTTTCACACCTCCGTTCCCCTTCTGCTTCATCCTTTAACCCTTCACTAAATCCCCTTCCCTTCTGTGCATGCCCTTCACTTGCCCTGCCCCTTCCCTTGCCCACATTGCTCAGTCACCAATTCCTTGCCACTCACCACCTTCAATTTCCTATCACACAAGCCCATTCCGTGCCCTTAACCACCTTCTGTTGCCCTGGCTCATAGGTACACAGAAGAGCACCTTGATTTGCCAGTGAGCCCCTGCCAGACACGGCAAGTAGCTGTACTCTGGGTATTGCTGGTAATTGTCGCTGTGGGGTCTGCACTTGGTCATTGCACAGCGAAAGAC
Source organism: Ambystoma mexicanum (assembly GCF_040938575.1). Lineage (NCBI taxonomy): Eukaryota > Metazoa > Chordata > Amphibia > Caudata > Ambystomatidae > Ambystoma > Ambystoma mexicanum. The sequence goes on along the minus strand of NC_090923.1, from coordinate 823,817,183 downwards.
GCCAAGCGCACTTGGCTTTCATTTTGCTTCCATGTTTTACTTTCTTGGAAATTCAGTTGCATATTTCAGTTCATGTAAGCTGCAAGGATAATCCGCCTGGTATTTGATGATGAAGGGAGCAAGGGTGACCTATTATATTTTATGTTTTCAAGGAAGGTGGAGTGTGTGTGTGTGTGTGTGTGTGTGTGTGTGTGTGTGTGTGTCTCTATGACTGGGAGTAATGTTTTTGGAGTGCAATTGTGACTGTGAGGAAGAATGTATCGGTGCTCATGTAACTTTGTAACTATATATCTGAATGTGTTAATTTGCATGTGTGTCTTTTGTTGGTAATATTAGTTAAGAGCTTTGTGGACAAGAAAATGAAAAACGATAACCGATTTAGGGTATCATTTAGAAAATCCACCCGTTTACCTTTATTTAAGAGGTGCGGTTAAAAAATCCAACATTTAAAAAAATGTTTTACTGTACAGAAGGAAAGCTTTGGTGCTTGCCTTCAATGGAGTGAAAACAGTTTTTACAAAGGGCCATGTTAAGGGTCAAAGGGTGGGCCCACCATACCGATGTAATGCCTTTGTGCATAAAAAGAGCTATGAGCCAGTCCTGTACATAATCAGTTTCCACCTTCACATTGAAGGTGAAAATGGCAGAACAATGTTTAAAGAAACCTTTTGACACTCCCACCGGCCGAGGTGGTTTTTCTGAAATGGCTCTGGAGATATTCCAGAAATGCCATCTCTGCTAGTGGTGAACTTTGACTTGTGCAGGGATTCTCAGAAATTCCACTGGCAGATGTGGTACATTTCTCCAGCAGTAGGTATTTCTTTAAACAGAATTCATCCAACTCCCAATGAGCCCCCCCCCCTTAGTTTATATTCTAATTATAATTAATACCTGATCAACTGTGCCTAAAATGGAGTACCACAAACCATCTCAGCAGCCCTTTCTATAAGCACCATATGGCGCAATTTGGGGTTCTATTAAATTCTTTTTCTAGTGAACTCTCCAGTGATCAAGAAACTCACCAAAACATAGGGACACATTCTTACGGAATGAAACTGGAGTCAAACTCTAGCAAGATGGTGACCTTTACTTTCTTGGCCAGCACGATTCTTGGTAGGCTGCTGAGGATTGTAATGGACCCATGGAGTAAGGGCCATAGTGGTGCCAACGTTACCATCCAGGGTCAGAGAAAATGTCATTTACATGTATACATTGCGTCTGGGCGGTATGAACATACCCCTGAATCCCTTTCTTTCTTCCTCCCTCCCTCCCTGCAATGGAGGTCCATGTGTGGGGGCCACCTAAGCACATCTACAGCATTGCTGAAATCAAGACCAGTGCCTCGGCAAATCTACACAGAAGCCGAGGAGGCCTTACAGCCCTCTGAGGCCGGCAGGATTATGAAGGATTTTGTCTAACGCTTGTGCAACTTCCACGAAAGTGTCGGCCTCCATTTCAGTGGTTGTGCTTTCCAAAGAAGCAATAAAGTGTGATCTGCTGTGGAAACATTCCCACAAGACCCACTAACCACACTGTTAGCAGGTATTGAGCGTTGTCCGTTTTGGAGACTCGAGAAAAGGAGTAGGGCATTTTAGAAGGGGTAGGGAATTACTGGAAAAATGCAGGATTCAGATCACTTAATTTCCAATCATTTTAATGAAATGGCTGTGCAAAGACAGTACAGGACTGACATTCCAATTGAACACATGGAAGAAGACATGGGGTTAATTATTACAAATTCATGTGTTAAAACATTTTGAATTTTCTCGTGGACGCTTATGTTTTCTTTCATACATGCAAACGTTAGTCGGAAGGCTTTTTGGCCATGATAAGGCTATGAGATGTCGGATGAGTACAGGCTCCTGCTAAGGTCGGGGTAATAGTCCAGTCTTGAGGCTCTGCTGAAAGTACCAATGATTTTTAGTTGAACAAAAGTGAGGTGTAGTCGGCAGTTGCTTTATATGAAGGGCAGAGAGATCTATAGGGAATATACTTAGGAAAACAGAGAAAATGGGGCCTGTGTTCGTGAAGGCAATTCCAGCAAACGTATTAGAAAAAAATGCTTGTCGATTAGAAGCCTGTCAATCTTCTGTAGTGAAGGGGAAAAGGACTGTGACCAATCTGGACATCCTTTCTCTTCACAGGGGAGCAACCCGCTTTGAGGCTAGGCAGGTGAGCATGCTATGCAAGACCCTCCCTGCGGGTTTGGGATATAGTGTCTCCTCACTGGGAGTGACTCCCTTCTTAGGGCCAAGGACTTTCATTTAAGTATGTAACTCCATGCCTAAATAACCCTTTCTGCATGTATGGGTGTTAGAAAAACGGTTGCATTCCGTGTTACAGCTATAATGCACGAAGATTCTTCCTTGACTCTATTAGCTTCAGGTAAGAGTGAACCTCGCTCGAGTGCCATGATCAAGGAAAACGGACATCATTTAATTGATTCTGATGACGTATATAAGAGGAGAGCGAACTGTGAATGGGGAAGGAACTCTCCCGCTGGGAGGAGAGAAAGAGCTACGCAGAGGCAAGCACCTGGAGCACCGATGCCTTGGAGGGGCGGAGCTGGCGAAGACGTGTCGAACGGGAAACCTGCTAGCTGGAAGGCGGATACCTTGACTGAGCAAGCTTCTCTGGTCAAGGGTAGGTAGGAGAGGACGGAAAGCCAACAGTCCTCGTGGGTGGCATGACCACTGAAGAGCAGTGGTGGGCCTTGCACCCAGCAACCAACGCTGAGACATGAAAGAAGAGAGGAGCCAGAGGTCCTGATCTCTTGCTGACGAGCACTTTACCACCGCAAGAGGTAATGGATGAGGAAAGGGACTCTGTGGATGTATGGAGGTGAGCGAGGTATATGACTGTGGGTTCCAGGAGGAGCGAATCCGACGCAGTTACGAAAGACCGAGTGTAACGGGCACCGGCTCCACTAACACAGAAAGGGATACAAACAATGTGATCTAAGGCTGGATAGCCACCAAATGTATGAAAGGGCATGAAAAAGTAACAGGCACCGACCCCACTAATCCTGAGAAAGGGGATATGAACACTGTTAAGGTTAGGCTAGAATAGTTTCCAAACGTATGGGAAGTGAAGACAACGAGAAGGGCAGACGGCCCCAATAAATGAGTGCAAAAGATGGACACAGTGTATCCAAGCTGAAACAGCCATTAAGAATATTAAGGAAGCTCAGGCACGGCCCATGTTGAAACGGAGTAAAGGGAAGGTGAACAATCTATAACCCTGATCGCAAAACGCATACAATCACAGGCAGCTGTATTCCCCTTCTGGGCAGGAGCCCTAAGCTAAGTTTGTAGCAAGAAATGAGACACTTAACCATAGAGCTATGAGACTTTGGGAAGTCCCAACGCTACAAAGGTGGGAAAGGAAGAAGTGTAATTTCAAGGCATCCTGGAGGGGGATTGGAACATTTGAAAAAGCAGAAACTGTTTCCTTATCAAAGGGAGAGGGAAACCTAGACCGATTTTGTTATTTTTCCAAAAGTAGTTGATACTAAAGCTATGAAGACAATCTGCACGAACTGTGAGACTGTGAACAAGTTGGCCAGGGAGAAGTCCGTACTGAGGCTATTCTACAAGCCACCTTTTTCTTTTAGCTAGGTATTTTTCTAAATTGGTAGGACCAGTTAGATACTTAGGATTTGGACAGAAGACTTCCCTCATAGCGATAGGGCAAGTTAGGAGTTCATTTAAAATTAAAACACTCTTTTTGAACATGTCACAAAGTTTTCCCCGACTCCTTTGCCTGGTTCACCACAGGGATCATGTCTAGGTGTAAAATTGATTAAACATACTGCTGTATTTAGCATGATTGCAATAAAAAGCTTGGCGTTCCCGGGGTAGATGTAAGTAGAGTGATCAATACAGTTGATGACCGGGTCAATAATTGCCCGAGATCAGTAGTTCTACAGGAGAATGTGACAAAAGCCAGTTTTGACCACCATGGATGTTTTAAATGCAATAGAGCAGTCCAGAGGAGTGAGGAAACCCAATTTAATTTTCATCGGGCAGGAGCAGAATTTAGAATTCTAAACAATGCATCCTTGAATGGGGGTAGCCCTGTTTTTTTAGAAGCCCTGTTTTATAGATTGATTTTTAAGACTTTTCACTCATGCCTATTTGATCAAAACAAAGGTGCTATTTTTAAAGGAAGCCAATTTGACTGACAATGACTCTGATGAAAACTGGATAAGTGAGACCAGCTGTCTGATTAGTCAGGAATTGTTTTTATCTAAGTGAGTACCAGTCTTTCCAAAACCAATGTCTGCCAATCTAGAGGCAAGAATTGAGTGGTTTCCTCTAGCGAAGTTGGTGTAACAGGGGTCGTCTCGTGTAACTCACCAAAAAATTACAAAACTAATCATAAAGGAGTGTACGCCGGTGCAAGAAGTACGTTTATTCAGTGCCCCAGATGCAGCAGGGACAGCATATTCAAACAGATGGCGGAACAGAACTGCACGAAAAGGCGCTGTCAAAGAAACACCCCTAAAATTAAGACTTTTATGCAATGCAAAATAATTAGAATTTGCGATTGTGCGACATGAAAACATCTCCCCACACAGAAATTATTGGCCTCTGCACTTTGGACCCTTATAGAGAAATATACATTGTGATCAACTATTGGGTCCACAAACGTTCTCACACCGCCCTCAATTACATTGTGTGACGTCACAATCCACCGTCAATTCCTATGAATAGTCATGAAACATTTGAGGCGACCTGCAGAACTTTATTCGACTGCCTTGGCCTTTCACCATGACGCCATCAGAGCTATGAACCACAGACATACTACTGCATAAATGTTGCGTATCGGGCACACTCTAACCCTTTTCTCAGGGAAAACGTTGTACGGGCTGATTTGAAACTGCCGTGGTTAATCTGTTGACCTTCAAAAATAACAACCACTGTGGCATTTGATGCAAACTAAATGCTCACAAACGTTTAAAGCAGAAGCAAGCTTTTTAGTGTCTATTTACTGCGTTTCATTATACCATTACACATGATTATACTTACTTGTGCCCCAGGATTTATGGATTCGTTTTATTAAACTTTTAATTTCACAGATATCAGAAAGAGCCCCCTCCCCTTTCAAAGTGCTATTCTCGCAGCTGATAAGTGTGTTCCTTCATACAGTGCTGAACTTGCATTTTTATTATGTTGGCATTAACCTCATTAGCACTAGGATTCGCAATGCTCCACAGATATTGTCAAGAAGCGGAGTGAGGACAGACTCGGTGCTATAATTGGATAGTAAGCCCAGCTAGTAGGCTATCCAGTTTTATATTGATTCATAATTATGTATAGCACTTCCCGCTCCAAAGTTGGGCAGGGAAAAATATGATGATAGTTTCCAGCATCCACTGGATCCAGGGATCCCTTCAAATTTCATATGAACCATACCTTGCTTTAGAGAAGCATTAGGTATTGGCATTTTCTGGTTGTAATGTGAGGCATTTAAACTGGGAATACATGGCAGAAGTTCTGATGGGTAGATCAACACCATATATGATAACGTTAAAGGTTTCCAGCGATGTGAGGGTTTGGAATAAATGAAAATTTGGATAAGTGTCAGTTTCTGAGAAACTAATTGACATAAGGAGATGGGGAACACGTTTTCAGACTAGGATTCAGACGATTTTGTCTCATGGTTCAAGGGTTTCATTCAAAATAAAAAGATCAAAATGCCTAACTTGCCCTATTGCTATGAGGGAAGCTCCCTACCTAGCAAAACAGAAGCCAAGGATGTGTATTACAAACTAGTCACTTTTAATCCGAATCCTATCCAACTAGCTGGCCCTTCCACTTAAGAAAACACTGAACTAAAAATGGAAAAGGGGAGACCTTGTATACTACTAGCCTCAGCAAGGCTTCTGTATGGCCCAATTTACACTTGACTGGATCTCGGGCTTCAAATGTCCTTTTCACAGAAGGCTACCCTTAATACTAGGTTAAGGATTCCAGTCTCTCCTTGTTATTAATGAAAACTGTTTCTTGAAGCAAGCAATCCCATTCCTCGGTTTGTTGAGAAAATAAAATGTTTGTCTTTTCCTCCTTTGAAACACTGGGACTCCCTAAAGTCCCACAATCCTCGGACCGTTTGCTTTCTTTTACACAAAGCATATAGATGGATATATAGCAGTAGTTCACCCTGGTTGTTGTAAGTTAGAAATCGCTCTCTGGCTTACTTAGTCTTACTTTAAAAGCCTTTATCTCTTTTCTTCCCCCTCTCCTGGGTATTTTCTAACGCCGTCTTCTCAGGCTTGTGTAACCAAGATAGCTTCCCACCCATTATTCAGTGTTTATACTTCTCTCAGTCCCCCTTTCATAGGGTATTTTTACTCACAGGTTTCTCAGGCTCCAGTAACCTGAATAGCTTTTCCAATGTGTTTTTCCCAATATTTGTCTTGCTCTCACGCCCCCTTTCATATGGAGTTTGAACACTCGGGTTGCTTAGGCTCTTGTAACCTGGATAGTTTCCCCAGTCATTAATTACAATGTTTGTATTTCTCAATCCCCTTTTCATTGGGGTTTTCCACTCTTGAGTTTCTCAGGCTCATGTAACCTCGATATACTTTCCAATCGCTATTTACAATGTGCGTAACCTTGTAGTGGTAGGTTTTTAGTCGGGTTTCTGAAATCTTGTGGCTACACATCTCTGCAACCACGATTCGAAATGTGCAGAACTCGGGATCAGAGCTCCCTTGTCTGAGAAACCAGAAGGTGTCTCACCCGCTAGTCCCCGGAGATCTGTCATCCAGGTGACTAGGACATGGCCATCACTTTTGGATCCAGTTCCTGGGGGTGGACCAATGCGGGAGGATCACCAGGATGAGGGGTCTTTGGGACACTGGACGGTGAGACATGGTATCCCCTTCCCTGTAACACCCTTTCCCCATCCTACCAGGTAGGATACTTAACCCTCCGCCCACCCCCTTCCCGACACAAAAACTATCTCGCTGACGGCTCACTGTGAGAGAAAATGGATTAAAACCCGAGCCGTATACCTGACATGTCCCACCACAGGGGTTAGGCAGATTTGGGCAATTACTGATAATTACACACACCTGACTTCTATCACACTTCTGCACATTGGTTAAAAGGCAGAGCACGAAAGCACACTCTGAGCAAGGCAAAACATACGAGGAAGCAGTAGTTCCACAATGGCAGATTAATACGAGGAGAAAGACAGCAAAACCAGAGAGGGTGGCAAGGAGGGAAGTGTCCTTGACCTTTTAGGAGAACAAACGCTACTTTCAAGAGCCCTCGAGAATAAGAAACATAAGACCGGGAATTAAAGCTGAAGAAAGGTGCATTGTGTATCGAAGGTACCTGGGGCACTCTCGCATCGATAACTGAGGTGGGCAGAAGCGATTGCCACCGTGGTACTGTCCTTGGCTCCTACAATAAAGCAGCGCCAGTAAAGTCGGCACAGCCGGCGAGTCGGGGAGACTGATAACAGACCGGTCTGTGTTAGAACCAAGTTTGCAAGTGGCAACATTGTATGAAGAAATCTGCAAAGATCAGAGTGTGAGGCGTATATGATGAGCAACGCGAGTATAATTGAATATCCAGGGAATGACTGAACTTTTGAAACCAAGATAGATACCATATACAGAGTGGTCCGGCACCACCTGGGTGCTCACTCAAAGGTCTCTCTTAGTTATCCAGCTGTAAAATTGTGAACTATGAAATCAAAGTGGTCCTGCAACCGGTTAAGCTACACCCTATTCACATTTGAAAGTCTTTGATAGCTAATACAAACTGCAATTGGTCCGAGCCTGGCTGAGGGAGACTCATTGTGTAAAAGGGATCTGAGCCCGTCTGAGGGGGATCCGGGGTGAACCGTGAGTTACCCGAGAAAAGATATTCTATAAGCATTGGAGAAGAGGATTTGAGCCCGGCTGAAGGTGAACCAGGGTGAAGTGACTACCTGACATGAGTATTTGTAAAGTAACTTGTCGATTGTTTTGCTACATCAGGCCCACTGAATCAAGAGACTTTGATAACCTAGGAGACTTGGGCATAGGAGGCCCTGATGCTGGTAATGGAACTGTGTCCTCGTGCCGAAGAAGCCTGAGTGTGTGCTAGGCTCGAGTGAACTGCCTTATCCTGTGCTGAAAACCTGGAGAAGGGAGGCCAACAGCCTCAACATCCTGGCAATAGGCCCTTTTTTTTTTTTAACGAGACTCCACTAAGACTGCAATATTATTATTTGATGGTCGTAGCTTGTTATCATCTGTAGTTTTAGGATTAGATAGGCATTTATCACCTTTGTTGAAGTTCAATAAACACAATTGAAATGTGGTCACCTGTGTCTGTCTTACCTTGATAACCATGCCTTCCTTACTCTTGTCTGGTCTAGTCTTCCGCTGGCTCTGTGGCCCAACGTGACTTTCCCTCTCCAGGACGTGAATACTGCAGAGGCTCGCCTCTGCATAGCTGTTCCCCTGACTCCATTGGAGCGCCCCTCTGCTTTACAATCTGTCCTCTTCTTCAAGAAATGTCCTTTATTTTCATGGGCTTTCAGGCTGTGTTCAGCATTGCCTGCAGCTAAGAGAGGTAAGGAAGTATTCTTGTGAAATCCAGTTGTTGTGGGAGATGGAAGTCTTTTCCATATCTACATACGCAGACAAGGGGGTTTGGACTGTGAGTTCTGTTCTGGAATGGGAGTCCTTTACCCCAAGAGGGGAGTCCCTTCCAGTGATGTCCCACTTACCCAGAACCCTAGGGATGGTCTTGCATAGCGGGCTCACCACCCTAACCTCAAAGGGGTGGCTCCCCTCTGGGGAGAAGGGATGAATTGTCCCAAATCAAGGTGGAGCCTCCAGTTGAAAGGAGAGATATGTGACGAATCTGTAGTGGGAAACGAAAATCCACGTTCCGTTGTTCTTTCCCCTTTTGATTTTTGACCGAGAAACAAAATGGTTGTAGATCTAAAAACCATCTCATGACTCAGGCATTGGGTCTTTTCTCAAAGTTAAAGGAGAGTGGCCAATCACAAGCTCGAATCACCCTCCGGTGAGGTAATATCGGGAGTTCAGAATTGGGCATTTGATGTCCAGGTCTTCAAGTTCCCCTGTTGTATGTGCCTGTTCTCTGGAGAATCATTTACAGCTGATGTATAGGATGGGGTGTTCCAAGTCATCATGGTGTTGTGATAACACGGCTCCTATTCCCTTAGAAGCGTCTGTCTGCAGGATGAACAGAGGGTTGAAATCAGGAATTTTTAGGACAGGCTCTTGACCTGGGATTTGTTTTTCGGCCTTCAAAACTTTGTTGGTCTTCACTCTCCCAGACAAGCTTTTGTGTATGGGAATTCTTGAGCTTGTCAGTAAGATTAGCGACCAAGGAGGAATAATGGGTATGAACATTCTACAGTAGCCAGTCAATCCAAGGAAAGTGTTAAGTTCTCTTTTGGTCTTTGGTATAGGTGTTTCTTGTATCACTTTGACCTTTTCTGTCTGGGGTCTGTTTCCAACAAAATACCCAGATAGTTTACAGCTGACTGGGCCAGATGGCATTTCTTTGAGTTGGCTGTTAAAACCTGCTTTCCGGAGGACTCTTGCGTTAACAAAGATGGGGCATGTGTTTGGGCCAGGTTTTACTATGAATAATGAGGTCATCCAAATATGCTCTGGAGAAACTAGAATAATGTCTCGGGATCTTGTCCATCAATCGCTGGAATGTGGCAGGAGCACCATTCAACCCAAAAGGAAATAATATGAATTGAAAGAACCCTTGAGGGGTGGAAAATGTTTTTTCCCTATTTAGGGCCCCCTGCCGGTAGCCTCTAGTGTGGAGATCGACTTTTACCCTAACTTCTCGATAAGCTCATTAATTTGAGGTATAGGGTAGTTGTGTCAAAGGCAGAGATGGAATTCATCTTAAGTCTATGCAAAATCTCTCAAGACTTGTCTGGTTTGGCTACTAGGACAATAGGCGATGACCAAGGACTCTCCAAGGGCTCAATGTTATTAGCCTTGAGCATCTCCTGGTGTTTGGTCTCAATTTTTGTCCTAGCCTTTGGGATCCGTTAGGGCTTTAGGTTTACTGTTTACCCAGCTGTGCTCCAGATCTAATGATAGAAACTCTTCACTCTGCCTGGTTGTTCTGAAAAGACCTCTGGAAATTGGTCTAACAGGTCATGGAGGTCTTCCCGTTTGGGAGAGTGGTAGATGTGTGGAGATTAGCTGTTGGCCGGGATTAGGGTCGATAAGGTGGCCGTGGGCACTGTAGTCTCCTCTGTGGGATCGACCTTCCACTCCTTCAACAAGTTGATATGGTAAACCTGGGTTTTCTGTCGTCTGTCCGGTTGGGCCACTGGATAGTTTAAGAGACCTTTTTTCTCCCAGGAGTTTATAAGGCCCGTACCACTTCAATGTCATTACATTTTCTGAGGTGGGAAGGAGAACGTGGACAGACTCCCCAACGGAAAAGGACGTGGCTACCGCTTTTCATCATGTAGGGGTTTCTGATGTTCCTGTTCCCTACTGAGGTAATGTTTGACAATTTCCCTTACAGCCTCCATATGGGATTTTAATTTGTGGGCGGTTCGGGAGATGGGTAGAGTGGCTTCTTCCCAGGTCTTGTTCAACATATCAAACTTCTCGAGGATCCCGTCCATACACCTGCAGGGTTTTCCTAACTGCGAATAGATCCCATGGGATCATAACATCCCAGTTTCTCTGTCAGTTTCTACCAACTTGTAGAGAATACTTTTAAGGGTTTTATTAAACCTTTCTCCAAGGCCATCTGTTTGGGGGTGATAGAGGTCCGAAGTGTGTTTTTTATTTTTTATTTTGAAATGCAATCTTTATTACCATAATGCAGAACAAGACACCAAAAGCGCCAACTATAAATATCACATCATAATACAAGTCTTTTTTCACCCCTACCCCATCCCAGTTAACAGTTGTAACATCACCTGAGACATCCTGCTTCAGGAGTGTAAAGCATGCAAGCATAGCCTCGCTGTTCAGAAGACACAATACCAATTCCCCTGCTCTCTCCACGCATGTCACAATCTCCAAGCAGGGAATCCACCCTGTCCCCCAACCTCGCCGCTGTGACGGAACATCCCAATCATACTCTTGCATGCTCCATACTTTCTCAAGAATGGTGACCATTCCATCTCCCTAGAAGGCCTCCGGTTGTGAAGGGTGCTTTTGATGTTCTCCATCTCATACATTTCTCTAACCTTTAAGGACCAGTCCCTCTCCCCAAGAAACAAAGCCTGTTTCCATTGTATGATCAGACAAGCCCTGGCCACTAGAAGCGCAAAGTTCACCATATGTGGGAGATGCCTCCATCCTTCTTCCTGCTTCTGAAGTCTAAAATCGCCAGTATTGTTTCCAGTTCTTTCTCGATCCCATCCAACCTACCACCTCTTTCCAAAAGCTCTGTATCTTCACACAATCCTACCACATGTGCAGTATGTCACAATTTCACCACATTGCATCCAACAGCCCAGATCCACCTACCACATCCTCGAGCTGCACAGGATTGTATTGCCACCTGTACAATAATTTAAGGCCATGCAATTTATACTGACCGCTTTTCCCAAACCTCGTCCTAGAGTTAGAAGCCCAAATCCTTGGCCCAATTTCCCCTCCGGTTCCCCACCTGTCCTCCCTTCGCCATTAGGACTGACCGATAACGATTAGATATCAGCCCCTTAGATGTGCACTGAGTGGTGTGGTGGGTCGGAAGAAGGAGGCAGAGACTTAACTGAAATTTTGATTTAGATCTATTTAGTTAATCAGGATAAGGTCTACCTTTCCCTAATGCTAGAGGAGTATACCTGCCTATGTAAAGAACTAAAGCTGCTGTCAGTAGTCGGGAAGTCCCAAAGGAATATGTCCACCGTCCAAAGCTAGATCTACCTGATGCTACCACTATTTTAACTAACTTAAATTGGACTAGGAGAATGTCTGCCCTCTTCTAGTTTGTCTGACGGAAAATGTCTCTAATTTATTCCAAAATTCACTTTAATATGAAATCTAATCTCTTGCCACCTTCTGGATTAGTTCTTGTAACTCTTTCACAATTTTCTTGTGTTTTTATCTCCCCATTTCTGGTAGCTTTTTTGCAGTCCTTTATATGCTTTGAGCCAAGCTTGTATTTTTTCCTGTTTCTTGTAACCCAGGCTTCCTCTGATGGGTATATACATTCTTGTGGCTTGAGTCTTATCCTCTCCAGGGGTTATTCTACTTCACTTCCATTTTCCTCATCCTGGCTCACTTGCATTCACTTCCAGCTTCATGGAATACTATCTTTAGTTTGTTCCACCCTTTATCTCTTAACCTTTGGGGTCCTTTCCCCTCTTCCCAGGGTAGTTGGGCCCCAATTCTTAATGTCTTCTCATTCAGGCTTATTCCTTACCCTCCTTATGGCCGTAGAACAGTTTTACGTAAACAAATGTGTTAAGTAACTCGTCAATTCCACTGGGATGAGCTTCTCCCACGCTATAATGATGCCCGCCAGCCTCGCAGTGCTCCTGTTCTTCCCGTTATTTCTGGGTGTGCAGGGGAACACTCTCGGGCTTGACACTAGCTCGGATTGGTTTCTTACATTCAGCTTCTTGTGCTTCATGACTCTACAGGTGAGCCATCCTCAGTCTTCTCCCTCATTGCGACTGGGTGTGGCTATGGGTAGCCTGGTGTCACATCGACTCCCCAGCTGGGTGGTTTCAGCGTCCTTCAATGGCTGCACGGCCCACCACAAAGCCGCCATGGTCATGCCATCATGGAGATTAGCATTCCCCTCCCCTTTCCTCTGCTTCTCTCGGGAAGGAAAGGCTGAGCCTCCAGCGTTTCCCTCTGGCATTCGGTACCTTTCACATAGTCGCAGTTGCCACAGCTCTCCTCGCCTCTGCCTCCTCCAGGCATCACGTTGTCAGGGGGATTCCCCTGCTTAAGCTTCTCTCCTCTACATGCTCTCCTCCATCAGTCTCTTTCTCTGTTATTTGTATGTTTGTCATAGAGACCGATCCTCTTCCTTGTTCATCATGGTACATTTTAGTTTTGCCTTCAGCCAATTCTCTGGGTGCAATGTTCTTCTGATCTGCCCATATATGCCACCAGGCTTGAGGGTCTATGGAGTTCGTCATAGGAACGGGAGTCCTTGTCCCCAAAGGGGGAGTCTCCCAGTGAGGTTCCACTTAACCATACACCTAGGGAAAGTCTTGCGAAGTGGGCTCATCTCCCTAGACTCAAAGGGGATGCGCTCCCTTGGGGGGGAAAAGGAACGGGTACCCTCAATTTGTCACAATGGCCAACACGCTTTCAGTGCTTGTCAAACTCCTTTAAAAGTTAGCTTTTTGCTTGCTGGCCATCAGAACACACTTCAATTGCAAGCATATGAAAACCGAGCCTGCCAATGTGCAAGCTAGTCAGACGGGGAAATAAAATGGTCCCCTTTCACTAATTGACCATCCCTTTTCAGTCCAGCTTCAAACCAAGGCTGGAAACTAACAGATTCCACAATGTCACCTCAGACCGCAGGGGCCCATATGTGGCTCAGAGAAGAAGGCCAAGATGTGAACCCATGAACGTCCCTGCGTCTACCCCAGACCCCTTGTCTACCATAAGGAAACAAAATAGATTTTTGCACATGGACCGTAAAACCTGACAAGGAGCCATATTCGCATATTATGTGGAACACCGCTGGTATAGAAGGGAGGGGGTGATGTAGATGGAGGATGTCATCCGCATACAATCCTGTCTTGTATTCCTTCCCACCCACCACAAGTCCTTCTATCTCCAGATTCTTCCTAATATTCAAAAGCCAAGGGTTCCATTGATAAGGCAAACCGTGGTGACAAAGGTCAACCCTGTCTTCCCCCCTCTCCTTAACACAAGTCCCAGACCCCCTCCCATTAACCTGCACCGTGGCCGAGGTGTCTGTGTAAAACGCGTTGATGCCTCTCAACATCCCTTTCCCGAGGCCCACCTTCTCGAGCACTGCCAATAGGAATCCCTGGTCAACTCTAGTGAAAGACCTTTCTGCATATAATGCTAGAAGGGTTGGGTCGTCCCCGTCCTCCCTCATAAATGCCATCAAATTCCAAGTGTTCTGAGTGTGTCCGCCCCCTATCTGCCCTGTATTAAACCCACTTGATCAGACTGAATTAGGTGGGGCATCAGGGTTTCCATTCTAGAGGCCAGGGTTCGAGTAAAGATCGATGTGTCTATATTGAGCTAGTATATGGGGGGGGGGTGGCAGGAGTGACATCGGATCAGATCTATCTTTTGGGAATTACTGATATTGCTTTACTAAAAGGAGGGGGCGTTGCCGTGTACACAATGCTTTGGAACAGCTTAGCCAAATGTGGTAACAGCCCTGCATGTTTTTTGTAGAACCCATTTATGCACCCATCCATTCCCAGGGCCTTATCCGAGGGCATCTTGTCTATCGCCGCCTGGATCTCAGCCATGGTGATGGGAGAATCGAATTGCATAGATTGCTCTCGAGAAAGGGTCAAGAGATCCACCCCCACAAGATATTGTCGCACCTCTTCACTTGTACCTCCCTCATTCTTATATAGGTCTGCATAAAACCTTGCAAAGCACTCTGCAATCCCCACCCTGTCTGATGCACCAGGGCTCATTGTGCCCTGAAACTAGAAGCCAACTGCATGTCTATTCACCATTCCCATTCATATTGTTGTTTAAAAAGTGTCAGCATCTGAACTGTGTCTCCTAGACTCGACTTCAGTTATAAGCGTTCGCTCGACACTCAAATGCTCCTCATCCATGCATACCATACCGACATGAAGCTTCAACTGCAGGGCGTTATCTCTCCTTGCAAGGAGTTCTCCAGCAAGGTCATCTTCTCGGATTAAAAGGCCACTCCATGTTGCCTTCTCCACCTCCCAGGCCGTGCATATCCGACTTCCCCGTCTCATTTACTCAAATTATTCATGAATCCCCTGATCCCGTTGCTCCACAGAGACCCGATCTTGCCAAAGTGTATGATTGAGGCTGGCCATCTCCACCATGTAAACACATGATCCGACCACCTCACCATTCTCATCTCGCAACAAAGCACCCTGTTCACCAGACTCTTCTCCATTAATAAATAGTCTCGTATACGTATAATTTCAGGGTAGAATAGAAAGTAGAACTCCTCTCCGAGGGGTGAGTATTCTTCCAAATATCGGTGAAACCCCTATCTCTCAGGCTGCATCCGAAGCTCCCTCCCTGTTCTGGCATGGGCTCCCACATAGACCCGTTTAGCAAGTATCTCTTGAGATCCCTATCCACCCACAATTACCACATCTTCACCCATTGCCAACACTGCGTCCAGTGCCTGTTGACAGAAAGGCAGTTGCCTGTGATTTGGACAGTAGACAGAGGCCAACACTACCCTTAACCCTGCCAATGCTACCAGAATCACTAGGAGACGCCCATTCTGCCACCTAGTGACCTCCCGATTAAGTATACTAAGCCTTTTGTGGCGGACAATCCCAACACCACCCCGCCTAAATGACCAAACTACATCACACACCTGTCCACTCTTCACTTGCATCTCCTCCCCCAGCCTCAATCGGGTCTCCTGCAACTAAAAGGTATCCGAGCTAGCTCTCAAACTCTTGTGGAACCGGGGCTATCTTTGTAGGAGAGTTCAATGCCTTGACGTTGAGGGTTCCAGCCGCCCTCACAGGGGATGCCATTTCCTCAAACAGTGCATGCCCCCCACATGCCTCATCAATTCCCACAAGCGACCTCTCCCCTGAAAGGATCTCTGTCTCTGAACTCCAACCGATTCCTATAAACTTCCTACTCCCTCCGAGCCCCCTGAATTTAAACAATAAATCTACTCTCAGGTGAAGCATCCCCAAAAAACACCTGGGATGCTCCACTTCAAAATTGAGCTCCTAGGGCATAACTCCTTCCCTTGTGCCCCATGGCCGGTATTCAACGGCCACACACTTTAGCACCTTGGACTTCTCAAACCCCACTCATTTCTGTCCATCATTTTACCAGGGAAGGGGTTTTCATTCTCATGAATTTCCTATCTGTCATGCCTTTTTTTCTGCTGTGCCAGCCCCTGCAATCTTTTGAGCCTGTCCGATATGTCCACCTCTCTGAGGCGCTGTGAGACGGAGGGATCTCAGCCAGAGAGATGGCCGAGCACCTGGGAGGCCTGAGGCCGTGGTGATTCTGTAGTCTTCCCCCTCGTAGTCAAAGACCAGCGCAAAAGGGTTCGCCCAACGATATCCAATTCACTTATTCGGAAGCCACAGTGTCAACTGACGGCGATCTCTTCGTCTGGCCAAAGTGAGACCTGATAGGTCCTGGAAAACTCTAAAACCTTTGTGGTTAGGTTGCAGGTCGCCACTTTGGATGGTGATCGCCTGAATTGCTGTAATGCAGCAATAGACACATTCAGGTCTGCCACCTTGCAAAGTTTACAGTATCACCAGGCTCCCTCAAATTCCGCTCCTGTACCACTTCTGACACAATGTGCCTGAAGTCTCATCCAGATTCCTGGCAGATCAGGAGCCCCCAGAAACCGCAAGTCTGGACCGCCAACTCTCCTCCATGGTCCGCATAGAACTGCGCTTTATAATGCTCATTTCCACTCTTTTCTTAGTGTATCAAACACAACCTGCCAGGACAGACTCCCCAAGGCAGCCAGCCTCTACTCCTTACCTCTAGCCCGCAGGCTTCAAACACTGTTAGCTCTTCACTCTTGGGGACTGTGCTTCAATAACACGGCTGGGTACACTGTGCCATGCCCTCTGACCCTTATTGATCCTTCCCCATGGAAATCCAACCACACCAGGTCAGCGGTGAAATTCCTTTTCAGTCTTCACCCAGGCCCCCACTGGCCCCTGCCTCTCATGCCTGTGCCTGTTCTCTGCACCGTCACTCACACTCTGACAGGGCCAGCGAGTGCATACTGTCCCTAGGTCTCACTTCGGCTCCAAGGCTAGGTCGTGCACAATCTCGCTCTTATCTCCACTAAATCCCGTATCAGATGCCTTAAGGGGAGGGGTCGGGGCGAAGAGTCTAAAGCAATCTGGAGCAAGAGGTCTGCCGTTTCTGACCCTTGTCACCACACCGGGCCGCACCTGGCCTTCTCAATTCCTCTTAGTATGGGGGAGGCGGGAACTGCTCTTTAAGTGGCCATCTTGGTCTGCGTTCCCTAGCGGTCTCCCGGTTTTGATTTTTAACATCTCTTATGTCCCTCATGATCTTTAACTTAAAAGTAGTACCCTGGTTGGTGGAAGATTTCCTTGGGGAACCGTATTCTTGATAAAAAAGGGATGGAGGCGTTTTAGGATCTGTTGACTAGTGTTGTTCCAGAGAGGAAAGGCCTCTGGGTAACGGGTGTCCTAGTAAACGATCAATAGTATATATTTGTTCCCTAGTTTTGATGGTTCTTGGGGGCCCACTATATGCATGGCTATTCTAGACAATGGGATAGCAATAATGGGAAGTGGTTATAAGGGACCTCGGGGAACTGGAGCGGCTGTGGTTTTCTGGCAAATCTTGCATGTCGTGACACAGTTCTTTACGTCAGCAAACACTCCAGGCTTTAACTTTGGGTCTTCTCTATCCCTTGATGGGCTGCTGTGAGATGGAAATGGACGAGCTGCAGTACCACCTTTTGGTGACTGCGAGGAACCACCAGTTGTGCTCGGTAAAGCCCATCCTTTCCCTTGTCACCGTATAATAGCCCATTTTTAAAACAGAAGGGACCGGCTTGTCTGTAACCCTGCTCCTTCTGGGTTACCCTTGCAAAGGCAACTGTTGGGTCAGGATTGTTTCTTTGAGCAAAGGCAAGATCGGGTAACAGGGCTGTTTCATCCGCTTTGCTCGGCTTGGATTTCTCCCTAGCGAGGTCAGCTTCTCCAAAACCCATAAACCTCCTCCGTTGCTAGTGAAGTTGCGTGCCCCTCAAGAGAAATTGTTCGTTGAAGTTTCTGTGAAGCCGTCTTGGGCCTACTTTGCACCCTCCAACCATGACAGAGGAGAAAAAGGAGTGAAGGACACTTTTTAGGCCTGGCACCCAATGCGCACTAAGGAACAACTTCATGGAGGACAAACATCTAAAGTGTCTGTACTGCCTGCACCTGGACCACAACAAGTATGAGTGCGAGATATGCCTGGGCTTCTGGAAGAAGAAACACAGGTATAGCAGGCTGGAGCCATGGATCAAGGCAAGCAAAGCCTCAGACCCGTGCTCCGTGCGAGGTCATGCCTCACCCAGGACCGGTCAGTTTTAGGCGGCGGTCTCCCTCCGGGAGGAGGTCTAGGTCCTTTGAGGACGTCCCATCCATGGGGGGTCCAAGACTAGGCCAAGAACCACAAGACCGATTCCGCCGGGTTTGCCGGTGATGCGGGTCCCAGGTTGGATAGGCCGCGATCGTCATCGGGCTCCTTAACCAGCCTCCGGTTGAGTTCCTGCTCAAAGAGGAAGTCCCCTTCCCCACCCCCCTTGGCCAAGTTAGGGGAGAAATCGGAGAAAAAAAAAGGGAAGAGAAGGCCTCACAGGCTCATCTGGTTCAGCCGAAGTCGCTGTTGACCGCTTTGTCGCCAATCTCTGGGGCGACCGCTACAGCAATAGGTACCGACCAAGCGAGGGTGGTCCCTACAGCGCAGAGAGTATCTTTGCCTCTCAGGTGTGAAACGGCCACAAGGCAGCAGGCACAGCCCTCAGGAGGGAAAAGGGGGTGGGGGGGAAAGGGTGGCAAGAAGGCACCAAAGCAGCCCTCCAAGGTTTACGTTCAGCCAATGGACATCGCCTCCACGGACAAGGATGACCAAGCGTCCATCCACGAGGACGATGGCACAGGGCCTAGCACTCCTCATTCCCTCTTCAGCCGAGGGACATATTCATCTTGTCGACTCTCCACAACCTAGTGACGGAGATCCAGCAGAGGTTGCCTCCAGCACAGGCACCTGTTGTTCTGCAGGCCCCTGACCAGCCACCACGCAAGAAGAGGAAGTGTCACCTGACGCTGCTGCATCAGCCTCCTCCACTACGTCAGGACCAGACTCCGCCAACGTACCCAGATACACACACAGACACTGGTACAGAGACGACCACGGAAATCGACGAGGATGTGGACTTCGTCCCGTCAGATGTAAAATCGCCACACCTGGACGCCCCTCATAGATTCTCTCCACCAGACGGGGTGGGATCATTCTTCTCAATCTCAAAGGCCTCCGAGCTGTTCCAGCTGGTGCCTGAGGAAACCAAAAGAGGAGTGCTTGCTATATCGATGACAGGAGTTCAAGAGGAAGACTATCATGGCTGTACCCTTTTTGGACGACATTTGGGAGGAAGGCCTGGCCCTCATGAAAAAGCCATGCACGGCTCCAATCAAACGAGACAGGTTAGAGAAGAAATAAAGGGTGCTGGACTTTGCACCCAAGTGTTTGAGGACACAACCATTGTCGGACTCGTTGGCGTCGGCCACTGCAATAAAACATTCAGCCAACCCGGCATCTGCATCATCTGTCCCTCCGGACAATGAGGGTAAGAAGATGGACGCCCTGGGAAATAATTTTCTACACGGCTGCATCCACGAACAAAGCGGCTAATGCTCTGGCTATCGTGTCCCGATACGACCTGGAGCTTTGGTACAAGCTGGGCCCTATTCTGGAATTCCTTCCCGGCGATAGGAGAACTGAGGCTCTTTCCCTCTTCCAGGAAGGGGAGGTGGCGTCGGACCATGCCATTGCAGTGGCACTAGAAATCGCCGACTAGACATTGCCGACTCAGGCTTCTGGCAGATGGGAAACAGTGTTTGCCTTTGTCGGCAGGGATGGTTGAAGGGCACTAACTTTCGCCAAGACGTTCATGCAAAGGTGCTGGACATGCTGTATGACAGCGAACATCTATTTGGGAGACAAATCTCCTTAAGCCATAAAGATGGACACGGAGACTGTGTGTTCCTTTGGCACTCTGCAGCAGCATCGCTCGTCTCTTCTTTCCTCTAGGGCGAAACCGAGCAGACCATCCAAGGGAAACTCCACGTCGTACAGACAACCTCCCCGATCCTCATTGCAGGAAGCCTACAGTCCTAGGCCTATGGTAGCGGGGGTCAGCGTCGTCATTGCCCACAGGGCAGGAAGCCGGCACCCAAGCAAGTCTGAACCAGCCAAAATGTCGGGCCCCCACTCGTGCTCCCCGGTGGGAGGCCGGCTGACGGGCTTCATCAGCGACTGGAAAAAGATTGCCACCGACAGATGGGTGCTAAACGCTCTCGCCTGGGACACACCTTGAGTTCCAACGCAGGTGCCCTCGTATCCACTGGTTCCCTGTCTGGAGCAGCACATATCTTAGCTCCTGGAAGAAGTGCTGGCCATGTTATGGAAAGGGGCGATAGAGCTTGTTCCCCAAAGGCTCTGTGGCTCTGGTCTATTCCAGATACTTTCTGGTCAGTATGAAGACTGGGGGTTGGAGACCCATCCTAGATCTACGTCGTCTGAACAAGTACCTGACGTCCCAAACATTCAGGATGGTCACGTTGCATAACGTGCTCGGCCAACTGGAGAAAGGGGATTTCTTGACATTTTTGGACCTAGAGGATGCGTACTCTTTCACGTCCCCATCGACAGGAAACATCAAAAGTTACTATGGTTCGTGGTACAAGGCCAAAACCACCAAAATTCAAGGCCCTACCATTCGGCTTAGTTTGCCACAAGAGCGTTCACACAATGCCTGGCCCCTCTGGCGGCCCACCTGCATCTGCAGGGCATACACGTATACCCGTACCTGGACGATTGGCTTTTACGCGCCCGAACTCGTGAACTGGAAGACGAAGGAGACCGTCCGGGAGCTGATGGACGCTGAAGTCCTGCTTAATGCCATCGCAGAACGTGCTGTTCCTTGGGGTCCGACTCAACACAGTGGCTTGACTGGCGTCCCCATCGGAGGAGAGGCTAGCAGCCATTCAAGGGAAGGTGCAGTGACTGTCGTCGGCGAAGATGGCCACGGTTCAAGCCATCAAGTCGTTGCTGGACATGTCGTCCTGCATCTACCTTATCCGTCTCTGCAGGTTGCAGATGCGCCCCCTACATGAATTCTTGGATGCACATTAGATAGAGTCGGAGTTTTGCAGACAAGATCCCCCCTCAATGAGGAGTTCCTGCAGGCGATAGTGGTGGTGGGTGCGCTCCTACATCGCCCAGGAGATGACATTTCAAACCCATCATACCAGGAGACGGTCACCACAAACGCCTCTCTGGAAGGTTGGTGGGGTTCACACCGGACGTGTACATGCCAGAGGTCTGTGGCTTCCAGAAGAGAAGGATCTTCACACCAACATTCTGAAGCTGCGCGTAGTGTTCTGGGCCCTCAAGTCTTTCCTACCATCTCTGAAGTGCAAGGTGGTGAGGATCATCGCAGACAACACCACCATGTTGTACTTCAGGAAGCACAGGGGCATTCGATCCCCAGCGCTCTTCAAGGTAGCTCGGGCATTGTGACACTGGGCCATCGGACAGGGGATGTTCCATGTCCCGCTCTACCTGGCAGGCTTAGTTTATTATTTGATAATGCGCTCCCAACCCAGGGGTAGCTGGGCGCAACGGTAGCAAGAATACTTAAGCTTGGTTACATGACGTAGTACATAATGTGGATACATTACAGTAGATTAGTACAGTTATTATTACAGTGTTAAACAGTATAGATAAGCAAACATAATGAACCCATGCCATAGTACAGACTTGGGTACAGGGGCAGCTTTTAGAGGGAGTCCTTTGACTAGAGCCAACATTTTACATTGCTTCTGAATCTGGAATAAGGTTGATCAGCTCTTAGTGCAGTAGGGAGAGCATTCCAGGCAAGGGCAGCTCTGAGAGGGAAGCTAGCTCCGCCTGATTTTGTTCGCCTGAATCTGGGAACTTCTAGTGCAAGATGGTTAGATGCTCTGGTATGGTGACTGGAAGATTTTCTGGTAAACCTGCCTGAGATATACAGAGGTGCAGTGTTGTTCGGTCCTTTGTAGGTGAGAGATAACATCTTGAGGAGGATTCTGTCACTCATTTTTAGCCAGTGTTGGTTGTTCCTGGTATTGGAGATGTGCACTCTGCGGGGTATGTCCAAGGCTGCTCTAAGAGCATTATTCTGCAATACTTGCAGTTTGTTTATGATCTTTTTATTGGCACCGGCATAAAGGGCATTACAGTAGTCCAGCTTGGACATTACTAAAGCGTTGGCTAGAGCGATGCAGTCAGTTTTGGAAAGATAGGGTCTACAGGCCCTTATTAATTTGCACGTATAGGCTGTAGATGAAGCCAGGGAGTTAACTTGTTTTTTGAGAGATAAAGTGGAATCCAGGTAAAAACCTACTGTTTTTACCTCAGTTACCACCTTGATTGTGTTGCCATCAATGTTAAATGCAGAATAGCTGGTACTGAGTTTTTTGAGGTTAGAGTCGGAACTCCGGATCAGTATCTGTGTTTTATCGTCATTCAGGCAGAGGCCGTGTGAGGCCATCCGTGCCTGAATGAGGAGGTAAATCTTGTCTACTAGCGCAGTGTCTTCGACAAAGTTGCCAGATAGTGGTATGAGGCATCAAGAATACCATTGCAGACTCCCTCAGCAGGGAACTGCGCATCTGCCACGAGTGGGAACTTCATCAGGGTCAGATTCATCAAATGGGGGTGACCCCCGATCGATCTTTGTCATGTCGGTGAACTCTAAAGGCCAGATGTTTGCTGCAAGATTCCACCAACCGAGGAGCTTGTGGGACGTGTTCTCCTTCCCGCAGGAGGGTCTGTTTCTGTATGCTTCCCTCACCCCCATTTCCTCTCCTGCAGTTTCAGTGCAGGATGATAATCATCGCCCAAGCGTGGCCGAGGCAGATTTGGTATCCGGACCTACTCGGCCTGTCGGCATCACCTCTAGTGAAGTTGCTGGTACTTCCGGATCTGCTACCCAGAGAGGGAGGTGCAATCATTCACCACGACCCAGGATCCCTTTACCTGAAGGTATGGCTCCTGCAGCCTTAGAGTTTGGGGGTTATGAGCTGCCAGAGGACTGCAGGGAGGTTCTCACCAAAGCCATGGCGTCGCCGACACTAATAAGTGGAAGCATTTTCTACGACAGTCGCTGACGATTACCCCTCTAAGGGTCACGTCCCCACATATTCTTCCATACTTGGTTTCTTTGGCAAAAGCTGGTCTAGCGTATGCGTCCATCAAAGTACACCTGGCGGCCATCTCGCGCTACGCTACAACCCTGCGAAGATCCTCTTTGTGGTCCCACAGACTCATAAAGGAGTTTCTCAAGGGGCTTTTTCGATCTTTCCCGCCGGTGAAGGCGCCTGCCCTGACATGGGAACTCAACGTAGTCCTCACAAGACCTATGGTGACACCTTTTTTAACCTATGCATCAAGCCCCAATCAAGTTTCTGTCGTGGAAGACTGCATTCCTTGTGGCCATCACCTCAGCCAAACGAGTGTATGAGATCCAGGCCCTGTCCTGCAAGCAGCCGTATCTCGGTTTCCACGAACCGAGGGTGGTGCTGCGTACACACCCCTGTTTCGTGCCGATCGGAATTCCACATCAACAAGCCTTTGGTGTTACCTGTTTTCTTCCAGAAACCTTCGTCGCCGGCGGAGAGGACCTTGCATTCGCTGGATGTTTCTCGTGCCTTGAAGTTCTATGTGGCATGCGCAAAGAGTTTTTGGAAGACTTCTCAATTGTTTGAACTTTGGACCTGTGAATAATGGGAGGGCCTTGTCCAAGGCTTCCATCTCAAGATAGCTCTCTGGCTGCATTATACCCTGTCATTGGCTGGCTAACCGGCCTCTGCCGGGCTGCCCGAGAGCCCACTCCACCAGAGCGATCGCTGTGAAGACGGCGTTCCTGACCGGAGTACCCCTGCTCGACATCTGCGGGGCTGCGACTTACCACGTACCATGTATACCTTCACAAGGTTCTACTGCATCGACAGGGATTCCAGGGAGGATTCCAGAGTGGGCCAGTCAATGCCATGCAACCTGGTTGCTTGAGGCGAGTCTGTTCCAGGGGGTAACTGATTACTTCTGTTGAGCCTTGCCACCTCCCATGGTTGTGTAATATGTACTGCTGTGTATTTGTTTTTCATGAGCATGTGAATCCATGCCAGACCCATGCTGGAGAACAATATATACAGGTAGGTAACTTAAACCTTCTCCAGCATGAGGTCTGGCATGGATTAACATGTGAATGCTCCCTCTGCCCCCTCTGCGGCTCTTCTTGGTCATACTGCCACTTTACGTGCTTACCAAATTTGAAGATGACTGTCAAGAGGCAGGGCTTAGAGAGAGGACCGTCACTGGATGGGAGCAGTATGACCCAGAGGACAGTGATTGGTTTTGAGGAGAAATACAGTTTTAAAGTGAAACAGTTTTTTTCTTTTACTGCGGATTGAAAATATGATGATAGTTTCCAGCATCTGTTGGATCCAGGGATCCCTTCAAATTAATATGAACCATATCTTGCTTTAGAGAAGCATTAGGTATTTGCATTGTCTGGTTGTAAGGTGAGGCAGTTAAGCTGGGAACGGGTTCGTAAGGTGCGATGGGTAGACAAACATCATATATGATAACATTAAAGGTTTCCAGCAATGTGAGGGTTTAGAATTCATGAAAAGGGGATAAGTGTCCGTTTCGGAGAAACTACATGACATAAGGATTCAGGGAACTAGTTTTCAGACTAGGTTTCACTTTTGGATCACAGTAGTTTGGATTTCTTTAAAAAGTTCAATCTAACATTTTGACACAACTTCAACGTCTGTTCAGTATTGCTGTTAATGGCCTGAGGGTTGTGGCGAAACAGAAGGAGGACTCCGACAATTTTGTCTCATGGGTCAAGGGATTTATTTAAAATAAAAAGATTAAAAAACTCCTAACTTGCCCTATTTCTATAAGGGAAGCTCCCTACCTAGCTAAATGGAAGCTACAGATGTGTGTTAAAGTCCATTTTTAATCTAAGTTCTATCCAACTAACTGGTCCTACCACTTAAGAAAACGCCTAACTAAAAGGGAGGCTTTATAGATATACTAGCCTCAGCAAGGCCTCTGTGTGACCCAGTTTACACTTGACTGTTTCTCAGTCTTCAAATGTCCCTTTTCACAGCAGGATATTCCTCTCATCCTTGATACTAGGTTAAGGATTTCAGTCTCTCCTTGTTATTAAAAAAAACTGTTTCTTGAAGCAAACCATCCCATTCCTCGAGGTTTGCTGAGAAAATTAAACCTTTGTCTTTGGGGAGTCCCAGTGCTTCAAAGGACACAAAGTCCCGAGATCCTCAGGTCGTTGGCTTTCTTTGACACAAAGAATGGAGAGATAATATATTTTGTAAGGTTGTAGGTGATGGTGATTGCTAAAGACTTATATTAGCCAAGACCATAAAGAGTAAACCTAACTTTGCCTGTCTCTGACGGGTTTCCCTGCCTCAACTAAAGTGCTAATGGGTTTGTCAGAATGTCCTTGTGAATAGTCCGCCGTCCTGTGTCAAAACTCTACTTCTGTCTCTTACGCTTATAACTCAACTGGAAGGTTGTGTCAGTGTTCTTGGTCCAGGAGAATTACTTCATTATCGTGGACTGAGTAGCACAGTTCTGGCTTCAAGTTCTAGGGGCAATGACTCCCTTCCCCTGGTTCCAGGATTCCACAACAAAAGAACTGTCCCTCTGTATCTGAAAGTTTGGTTTCTTCACTCCATGGGGAATTACTCCCTGGCCCTGGCCCTGGCTTCTTGGCCTACAGTTTTGGTTACCTGGTGAATGACTCCCTTCTCCAGGTATCTTGGTTTTCCAGTTTCACACAACCAGGGAGAATGACTCCAATCCCTTGGCCGGTGTTGCCAGGAGAATGGCTCCTTTCTCCTGGTATCGGAGTTCCACAATTTAGCACCACCAGGGGGGAATGACTCCCTTACCCTGGTCTCTTTCCACTTGGCTTCCCAGTTTAACACCACCAAGGGGAACAACTCACTTCCCCTGGTCTTTGACCCTTCCTTTAGCATCTTCTGCAACAGTCGGTGCTAAATGTATTGAGGGTCCCTGACCCAGACTTCCCCCTTGGATTTTTTTCTCTTGTTTTGGGTACGGGGTCCCAGACTTGTGTTTCTCTGCTTCTTTGAATTGGCAAACTTAGTTCATTCACCTGCCAAGAACTGCCAGGAGGAAGATTACTCTGACCGACCTTGATTCCCTGCTTCATTTGCCACCTTCCCTGGCACAGGTGTTAATGTGAGCAACCACTAGAGCGCTTGCTGGGCTTGTGGCCTCCTTTGCTCTGCATTGCTCGATTCCTTTTCCTCATCCCAGTATTTTGGTAATTCTGGGAAAGGAAGTCCAGTTTAGAGAATTGATTCGGAAAACTCGAATAAGCAGTTAGGATGATTGATGGATTGAATTGGAGAGGGTGGTTTCCATCCTGTGTCAACAAATATTTACTTGCATTAAGTGCAAAGCCAGCAAGAGAATGCTCATACATGGGATACTGGCGTACGCTGGCAGAGCCAGCATGAACATGTTTTGTATGGTATCATTGCTGTACTTAAAAGTACTGACCAAGCAGAGGAGTTGTCTGGTACATTTGGGTGTCGGAACTCGGGAGTCAACCGCATCCCCCTTGCTTCTACACTAGGAGAAAGATTTGAAGTTTGATTAGTAAAGTGGTTGCTATTGGTTGCTTCCACGACCATCAGTCTGGCTTTGGAGCATTCAGAGGCACAGAAACTGCTCTTCTGAACACCTGTGAAGACCTGCTCTCAAATCTTGACACTACACTCCCTCTGTCCTCATTCTCCTTGACCTCTCCTCTACCTTTGACACGGTTAACCACAACATCCTGATCGCATGTCTCCATGACACCCTAGCAATCACACATCAGGTTCTGGTGTGGTTAACCTCCTTTCTCTCCGACCACCCATCCCAGGTGGAACTCTGAGCCTTTCCCTCTACTATCACTCTTTGAACCTTTGGCGTTCCCCCATGGATCTAACCTATCCCCCTGGTTCTTCAATGTCTATATGGCTGCCTTGGCTAGTGTGATTGCCACTTTCACCTCTAACTTCCAGGACCCAAAACTTTCAGGCTACCCTCAGCCGCTGCCTCCTCCCCCTCGCTCATATCCGACTGACTGTCTGCTATTCAGTCATGGTGTGCTGCAAACAACCTCTACCTCAACACCAGTAAGACTGAGATCGTTCTCATTGGGACCCCTGCTCCCGCTTTCCCACTTTCATTCTGGCCGGCCTCCCTTGGCCCTGCGCCCGCAACCACCCGCAAGGCCAAAAACCTTGGGGTCCTCTTTGACACTACACTCTCCTTCTCCTCTCACATCTCGGACATCTCTAAAAAGTCTATCAGCTACACCTCCTTAGAGGTACTCTACATTTTCTAATTTTCCCCCAGTGGCACACTGTATCCAGAACCCTGGTTCTCTCTTGGCTGGACTACTGCAACAGCTTCTTTCTCAACCTCTGTTTCTGCTCTGCGCCCTCTACAACTCATCCAGAACAGAACCGCAAGACTGATCCTTGGCCTCCAGCCCAGGGACCGCATCTTTCCAGCGCTGAAATCCATCCACTGGCTCCCAGTGGCTGCAGCCCAGGGACCGCATCTCTCTGGCGCTGAAATCCATCCACTGGCTCCCAGTGACTGCAAGGATAAAGTTCAAGACCCTCTGCATTGTCCACAAGGCTTTCTGGGGCCGGGGACCTACCTTTCTGCAACAATGCCTACCTAAATACTGTCCCTGCACTTGCATCATCATCCCTGCACTTGATCAATGACCCAAGAGAGTGGCATCTTTGCACTTACCCCAGTCTCCAAGGACTGGGTGCACTTGTCCCCTGCCCCCAGGACTTGTCCCCCCCACCTCCCCCTCCCCTGTAATAGTCTTTGCACTTGCGCGATCCGATTGCACCCCTTGTCTTCACTCCCCGCATGGTTGCACTTGGAAAAACTGCAGGATCGTCATCAGACGCATTTGCTGTTATCTCCACTGTTAACTGTAATATATGCACGTACTCTGTCTGTGCAGACTATTATTGTTTCAGAATTTCAATGGCTCTGAATGACTGTTTTTTCCCCTTGTTCCTCCCTCCTTGAGCACTTTGAAACACTTGCCTTGTGTGTAAGCTCTTTAAAAATGCAGCATGATCATCACGTGCATGTGTGGTGGTCCTGGTCCAGGCCAGCACAGGGTGTGTCGGGGCCCGTTTGTTGCCGAGCCCAGCCTGTCTCACAGAGAGGCCCCACATTTAGTTAGTAGGAATGAGCTGGAGAAGTGCAAGATAGCAGTGATGCGCTGTTGGCAGCCTCAGCCCGGTGGGTCCGTTGACTGGGCTTGGGGTGTTTTAGGGTCGGTAGTCGTCGTGTGCTGTTGTGCAAGTCTATGTGCGGTTAGTTTTGTTGTTGCAGTGTAGTGAAGTTAGTGCGGTTTGCTGCTTTAAGGCTTGTGGTTGTGTTTGGTTCGAGTTTGAGAGGTGTATGCAGAGGAGTGCAGTTGTTAGTGGGTTGGTTGATTCATGATTGTACGCTAGGTCCAGGCTAGGCAGGAGAGTAATATATCAGTCATTGAATTGCCTCTATGTATGCACATGCTAACATTTACAATTCTATCCAGATGCGACACAGGCTAGGTTGAGGATTCCAACTAGGTAAGGCACATGCTAACATTTACAATTCTATCCAGATGCGACACAGGCTAGGTTGAGGATTCCAACTAGGTAAGGCACATGCTAACATTTACAATTCTATCCAGATGCGACACAGGCTAGGTTGAGGATTCCAACTAGGTAAGGCACGTGCTAACATTTACAATTCTATCCAGATGCGACACAGGCTAGGTTGAGGATTCCAACTAGGTAAGGCTCATGCTAACATTTACAATTCTATCCAGATGTGGCGCATATTAGGCTAAAGAATTCCCTCTGTGTGCACATGCTAACATTTACAATTCTATCCAGATGTGACGCAGGCTAGGTTCAGTATTCCAACTAAGTGAGGCACATGCTAACATTCACAATTCCATCCAGATGTGGCACAGGTTAGGCTAAAGAATTCCCTCTATGTGTGCATATGCTATCATTCACAATTCTGTTTAGATGTGGTGCAGCATGCTAGTCTAGCGAATTCCCTCTGTGTGCACATGCTAACCTTTGCAATTCCATCTAGATGTGGCGCATGTTAGGCTAAAGAATTCCCTTTGTATGTGCACCTGCTAACATTCAAGTTCCTAAATGCCATATCCAATCATATATCATCTCGGTGTGGCATGTGCTAACATTCACCATCCCATCCTGATGCAACGCAGGCCAAAGTTAGGAATTCGGTCTAAGTGTGGCACATGCTAACATTTACATTTTTCATCGAAGTATGATGCATGGTAACATTTGTGATCCCATCTAGATGCGAGGCAGGCCAAAGCTAAGACTTCTAACTAAGTGTGGCGCATGCCGCCAATCTCATTCTATCAGAGTTCTGTCAAGTGTGGTGTATGCTAACCTTCCTAGTTCCATCTAAGTGAGGCAAATGCTGTCATTCATAAACCTACCTAGATGTAACTCAGGCCAGAATCCACAATTCCCTCCAGGTGTGATATTTGGTAACATTGACTAGTATGTTAGGATGCAGTGCAAGGCAACATTTCAAAGACTGTCATGGATAAGATCAGACTGGTTACAAATCTTTCTAAGTATGCATGGGCTAAGTCTGTGGCAGTCTGTTATGGGAAGGTAAGGTAGAGTGGCAGGGGCTTTCTGGTGTAGAGTGATTGCTCTACACCCCACCCATGCCACACTTACAGTTTTTGTTGGTGTCTATTAACTGCTGGAACCACTGGCCTCCCCTGCGGACACCTGCTGACATGTCCTGGAGCCGTCAATGTAGGAGCCGCCCCTGGAAGGTGGCTCAAAAGTACTGAAAAGAGCCAATCTAGGTGGTGGGGTGGGGAGGGAGGGGGCGGAGGGAAGGGGACCGAGGAGCACGGGATGATTGGGGACAGAGGCAGGGCCTGGGGGCAAACACTTAGATGGGTCCTGGTGCCGGGTCTCAGGCGTGCCGGGCTCACCTGCAACGCCGAGATGGTAACATCAGGCATGCAGGGAGCGGAGGCGAACTCCATCCAAGCCTGGCTGCCCACAGCCAATCACGGGACGGGTGTGGGCAGGGTGGCGGGCGGAGGGAGGGAAGGGGAACTGAGGAGCACGGGATGATTGGGGACTGGGGTAGGGGCCTGGGGGCAAACACTAAGATGGGGCCTGGTGCTGGGTCTCAGGAGTGCCGCGCTTTCCTGTCGGTGTTTGCTGTCCCATCCACAGCGAGCAGAGGAAATTAAGGGTAGTACATTTAATATCCGGGCAAACAACAAACGTTTCAAAGTATTCGGCCAAAAAGTGAGCTGAAGAGTTTTCATTTGGTTTCCTGATATTTTTTTATGGACGAAAACAAAAAGTGAAAGTTTCTTCACAATGTTTACACTGTGCATTGTGTTATGGTTCAAGCATCTGGCTGCCATGCTGCAGGGCAGAACCAGTGATGTCATCTTTCTGTGAAGTCAGAGTGGAACGTGGTGTGTTCCCGGAGTTAGTTACAACTGGGGGCTGTCTGGGTGTGGATGGATAGGGGTCAGTCTGTCCGTGTCTACGTGTGCTTATCTTGCATGTATACTTTACCTACCTGGTGTGCCAATGGACAATATGCTATTTATGTACAGAAGCAGGATCCTCTGTGTTCTGTAGCTCGAGGAACCCAGAGAGGGAGAGGGGGGGAGAGAGGGAAAGAGGGAGGGGGAGAAATGTTTTGGGCATTCTAGCTAATTTCAATCTGTTATTTAGAGTAACACATACTATACTACAATGGATGGCGGATCGCAACATTACATAGACACATTGTGCAAGACATATTGATGCTTTTTGTGCCCAAAGAAAAGAAAACTGTTGCCTCTCAATATATGCCAGCATTGCCACTGAAACATACTTGCATACTGCTAATTACGTCATTTCTGCTCCATATCGCTCCCCCTGCCTGAGTACTACCCTATAGAACTCTTACTCCCACTATTCTGCTCTGTGGCTCTTGCTGCCAACGTTTTACTACAGACCCTATCCCGACACACAATACCTTCAGCTTCGGGAATTGATCCTAGTCACTAATGAACATTGCTCATTTGCTCTATTTCTTATTAGGTTGAATAGAGTTGCATTTGTATTTATTACTCTCTTTTTGTCTTTCTGTCTTTTGCTTCCGATTTAATCAAGCATCCCAGTGACAAGCAACTGGTTTTCTGTCAATATTGAAAATTGCTTTGTTTTTCTACAATGTACTAATTCTCATTTGTTTGATTGTTTGAAAGTTTTCACACTCAATCTACAAATGGGAGATTTATGTTTGTTCTTGATTGTATATGTTCTTGCAAGTTGGATTTCATTTTATTATATGTACCAATTTTCTGATATAAAGTTTTAACATCAATCTCTCCTACAATCTGTTTATTTTCAAGGAGTGTTCTAGTACACACATTTGCATGCAACATCTATAACCGTTATGGTTACATGGGTTTAGACCGGGTGAACATTTCGAATTTATTTTTCATTCCACACTGGCTAACCCTTAGCATACCAGTATCTTTGTTTTGTTGATAACGTTTTACTACAGTGTCACTCTGTGCCCAGTCCTGCATCATCCACAAGGCTGTCTGGGGCCGGGGACCACGCAATCTGCAACTTGCTCTCACTAAATACTCTCCCTGCAGATCTTTACATTCCTCCGGCACCAACTCTCTGCGTGTTAAATGATTAGCTGAACAGCGAGCTTGTGGCTGATCTCTTTCCTCAGCAGGCTCCCTCCTATGGAAAAGCTTCCCCATCCTCTTCGTATTGCCAGATCTCCTCAAATTCCAGAAGCTCCTCAAGACTTGCGCGCCCTCCTCCCTCTCCCCCTTCCCTCCTCTGCTAAACCTCACAGCTGCTGAGATTGGTGACCAGGGTCCTTCGGTGTCCTCCTGGGTCCTGGCTTCCCATACCCAATCGCCTACAGTCTCTGCACCTCCCAGCACTTTGCCAAGGCACCCACTGGCCTCTGCCACTGCAGGCTTGCACTTATCTATTGATTGGTGGTATACCATTCCACCTACGCACTTAAAGCTGCACACTCCCTAGCACTTCCCACTTGATGCAACTAGCACTTGCCTCTCCCTCTCCTGAATGCCCACAAGGCCTAGTAAGTCCACCTCTATGTTAGTGTTATATCTAATTTTCTCCCATGTTCCCTCCCTGTTCTGCGGGTGCTTTGAAACACAATTTACTTGTTGTATAAGCGCCTTACAAATGCACAATAAATATCGATGTAATGATCGCATATATATATATTTTAACACTTTTCATCCTGTTCCTCCTCCTGTACTGCTCTTTTCTGGCTGTAAGCTGTGAGGGAGGGATGGAAAGCTGGCCCTTTATGACACCTTACTCCAGAAGGACTTTACATTAGAACTTCTCATGGCCTCCTGTGGGATGGGCCCATCTCACAGGACCCTTCGGGCCTTCTGTCCCTCAATCAAATATTGGTGTTTTCATGTGATGCGCTCCTTGCCAGGCTAACTAACCGGGAACAATTCATGATAACAATGGTGTCCTCTCCATAATGGGAGAACACCATATGTCTCCCATACAGGACTGGCCACCTTTGCCTCACTATGTACCGTTAATAATGTTACCCAGAACCTTCAGTATGTTCTGGAAGTAATGGAACGATTTGCGGCGCTGTCTGGCATAGCGGTGAACCCCAGAAAAATCATGCATATTATAATGTCGGCGGCATAAGTTCACAACCAGCCGCCGTCCCCCATCTATGCAGAGCTCATCACTAGGCAATCTCGGGAAGCAACCGATGGCTTCCAAGTCAATAACCTAAGTAGGCTAACCATCCATTTATGTGTGAGCGTCCATGCTCTTGTCCACTTCCTCAGATGGAGATGAAATGTAGTTTTGAAAATAAATTACAGCTTAATGAGCTGCTTTTGGAATACCTTATTTCCGGAATCGTACCAAAATGTCTCCCTCACAATTACGACAGCCGAAAATGCGGACTTTTTTTGGACCCCCCTTGCACCACATATATATATATGTGGGGGGTATAGAATATAATATTAATATTGGGAAAGTGGGGGTCACCCCTGCATATATGTGGTGTAAAGGGGTTTTTCGGCCGTCGCAATAATCCCATAGATCCCTTATTTCCTTATCTCTGTCTCTCTACCTGTAGCTTGTTTGGAGAGGCTTGCATTACACAACAGAAGAGAATTAGTAATAAAAAGTACACAGCCCGCCTCGCGGGTGCTCGCAGGAGGGGATGGGATAGTGTCAGCCATCGTCGGTGCAGTCCTGTTGAAGGTCGCCTCTCCCTTTGCAAGATCAGTGATGGCACAATCATCCACATATCCGGCTTGTGCCTCTAGACGGCCAGTATGGAGGAGGCAAAACCAGCCATGTGTGAGGGCTTTGACTTGGTTAGCCCAGTGTAGTGAGTTCACATCAAATGTTGTATCTCAATCCTGGGAAAAGGGCAGAGTCTGACATGAGAGAGGGGCTCGGACAGGCCTCTGGGAATTGTGTGGATCTGGGGCTTTTTAGGGGTGGTAGGGCCAGGCTGCAGTGAGTCTGGCAGCAAAACGGTGCCACAGTGTGTTGGTTGGCCTGTGATGCACAGCCAGTCAGATGCCAGTGAAGGGCTTCGGATTGACAAAACCAAGAAGACTATGAATTCAAATGCATGCAAATGTTCAACACACTGACAAGGGGCTTGTGCAGACATTGTGGTTGTGCGAGTCACTACCCCAACTAACACTTAATCTCTTTCCACCCGTAAAGATCTGTGGATCACAACATTCAGACCTGACGCATTAGATTAATTTTCCCAAAGTTAAATAAGATGTCATGCCAGGCAAACTGCTTTGCAAGCTTGAGAGCCTCCAGGGGTATATTAGTTCCCATAGTGGTGAAATAAAAATGCACTAAACCCGCAACAAAACTTGTATCGACGTTTTCTTAGAATAGAAGGTGAAGCATAATTGTATGTAACACCGTTTTGAAGTGTGGTTCCCTGTGTTATGTTTTTACTAGACCTCTTGGCAGCATTTGACAGGCTTGACCACGAGACTGTCCTTGCTAATCTTAAGCCACATGTGTTTGTGAGGTCAGGTCTGGTGTTGGTCCAGATCATATCTCGTTGGCAGATTGCCATCAGTCCACATGAGCTGCTCCAGGTCCTGTGCCTTGCCCCGCATAGGTGCTGTGCCAGCGGCGTCCATATTGTTTCATCTTTATTTAGAGCTGCTGTCGAATCTTGTGGCTCAGTGCATTGTCTGCATTGACCAGGATGCCGATGAAACCATCTTGCGTCCAACCCTGCAGAAGCACCCCTGAACAAGAGAAATCCACAAACCATGGTTCACTGCCAAATATGCCCCACTGTTATGCAAGATGGCGCCATTGCGCCACCAGGCATCGCCACTCCAAGGCTGTGTTCCCTTTCGATTTGCGGCATACTTTTCTCAAGCGCATTGGCCAGTGGGACCCAAATCACTGATGCTGATCTTACTGACCACATTATTGCTTGGTACGCAAGAGTCGCCCTCAGGTGGCACTGGGAATAAGGGCCATCAAACAAAATTTGCTAAATTGACCAGCGAGCCAGAGGTGGGCAATGACGACCGGCAAGGCATAAGCATTATTGACCATCAGCAAAGGTTATTAATACTGATGCCCAATACAGTTATTATGTAATGGTAAGGCCCAGGCCTAGACCGCATTCCATCTGACTTAACTAAATTTGATTCTTTCTTGTGGTGGAGAGTTTTTAGCATAACTAATGTAGTGCAGGCTGAGTTGCTGATCTCCGCTTTATGGAAAAAGTCCAGTATCATACCGATATTAAAGGTTTGGATGCCTCTCTAATTATCACCTGATATCTCTTCTGGATTCCAATGCCAGATAATTTGGCTGGGTATTACGCAAGAGGTTGATGACCTCGGTTTTGGAAAAGGGAGTCTCGTCTCGTTGCCTATTAGGTTTTCAGCCCAATTACACTAAAGTGTCCCTTCACTTGTTGCAAGCATAAGCCTGCCAGGCAAGGTCAGGCAAGAAAAACATGTCTTGGCTTTCCTTGACGCAAGTACAGCCTCTGATCTAGTAAGCGGACACAGGTTTGCGGAAGATGGTGGGTGTTCTGGGAGTTCCCGGGGCTTGTTAAGCTGCACTATTGCTTTCTGAGTGGGGCATGCCACGTTTGGGGAGCAGGGGCAATGGAATGGGCCTTTTCACCTGGGGGGTGCGGAGAGGGGTAGGGGTTCCACAAGGCTGCATCTTGCCACCACTCCTTTCCATATTCTGTATTGATCTCCTAGGTTGAAGTGATGAGCGATACACCCCTAAAATCTCAGGGCACCCAACCCCTGTTTGTTCATAACGCAGCGAACATTAAACTTTGCGATCAGTCCATTGGAAATGTCCATGGTTGACCCCCACATTTGAGGAAAATACCCTCGATGTGCTTCGATTACTGTGGGGTAAAGTTCTCTATTCATGAATCTTGGGTAACCCTTATCAGGAAGGACATTATCCTTGTGTTTGACAGAATTGGTAGGTCCTCTATATAAAGGCCACCTTAAAAGTTTATATTGCAAAGGTTGCAGACCCACGCCCTACATGGATGTGGCATGCACGGCCTACATTCTAAGGGTTGCTGCCTGGAATGACAAGAGAGCGCATTCCTAAA
Organism: Ambystoma mexicanum; assembly: GCF_040938575.1. NCBI lineage: Eukaryota > Metazoa > Chordata > Amphibia > Caudata > Ambystomatidae > Ambystoma > Ambystoma mexicanum. Next base: position 823,781,428 of record NC_090923.1, on the reverse strand, counting down.
ATGGCTCTTGGGGTAAGCATTGCATGTACCTGTATTTTGGTTCATAATGGATTCAATATCCCGCTTTTTGAGGATATGGTGGCAATATGCAGAGTAAGACTGTGGATTGGGCTCTGTGCTCTCTGGTCTCATGAGGGTTCCCGTAACGTTACATGGGTAAAAGACATGCAACTGACTGCAGGCGCTTGGCACACTTTATTGGTATTGGCACCCCCATCTTATTGCGTTGCATGACAAGCCTACTCTAAAATGGTGTTGTGCAAAGAAAAGCAGTTGACCTTTGGGCAAGAGCCCAGGTGGCTTCCAAACTGTGTCTTGGCCGTCTTCCAATCACATCTGCTGTGGTGGGGGGGGGTGGTGCAGACAGGGTTTGGGGGACCACAGCTATCACTGTGAATGTGGCATGGCTCCTGTAGGGGACGTTTCCTTCTTTCAAGTCACTGGTGTACAAAACCAAGACTGTTATGGCCAACTCTCCTGTTATCGGCAAACACTAGATGGTCAAGAGACACTGGAAAATATGGACTAACTAGATTCATAGCAGTTGTTGCATACATTGCCTACATTTGCGTTTCTAGCACTGGAATGAGGAATAGTAGATTGGAGTTTGGTTAATTCATTGAGAAATTGTATTACAGCGCTGGTATCTCTGGATTTTTCCGATAATGGCGGCTGAAGTAGCCATCCGGCTATAGCACTGCCACCTTTTGTAGGAGGGTGGCCTTCTCTGAAGTTGATTAATTTCTTGTTGGACAGGTTTTAAACCATATATATTGTGATCTTGAGAGTGGCAATGGGCGATTTATTCGAAGTATAGATTTTACTACGCCCTTTGGTAATCGCATTGCTGTTTAAAGGTTTTAAGTGATTTTTAAGATGAAGTGCGATTTGATGAAATGCAAGAGATTAGCTATGTTGACCTTATGTAATATTGATAGACCACCAGACTGAATTAGCCGTAGTGATCTCATTCTGGATTAACAATATTACACACATATGACAGCTTGGACTGTGCGTTGTGTGACGGTCACATTGACAATACCTCTTTGGAGACTAGGGGCCACGCGAGGAGCTACCCAGCGGTTTGTATAGCACACATTCAGATCACCCCGTTTCTCTTGTAGTGTCTGCAAAACCAGCTGTGTTTTATAGTCCTAGGGTTTATCCCCCTCCCCCCCTGCTGTTTGTTGTCCTCCAATCCGGTTTTTCCTGGGGAAGGGAGGGCGAGTTGACTAGTAGATCCATGCATTTCGTAGATGCTGGAGTGAGAGCAAAGATTTCTCTGTCTTCATTCAGAAGGGATCCCCCAGTTCCAAACATCTGGGCTCCCGCCACTGGTTCGCTGCACCGCCCGTGGCACTGCTTGGTTGCTGCAGAGCACCATGTGGTTGGTAGTAAGAACACAATCTTGTCCCATGGAGACTTGCGGTATAGAGCATAGTTCCTCTTTGCATACCTGGCTGTTGGGATCTGCCACAGAGATCCCAAGGAGTCCCAGCCAGCGTAGCGGACCTGTGAGGCGGAACCCTACTTCCGCCCAACTTCAAAATGATGATGAGCCAGCCTTTTGAGTCCTGTAGCAGCACTGCAGTTGTACTAATTACATAGCTGCCAATTTGCCCTATGTCGGGCATGCCCGCTTGAGGCAGTCCGGTTTTACCCATTCCATGCTGGTACTTGTAAGCCCTTTCTTACAATGGGAAATAGAAACTACAAGTCCCAGCATGCAGTAGGAAAATCAGGACTGGCTCGAGGTGTTAGGCGTGACACAGGGCAACCTGGTAGCAATGTAATTGCCAATCGTGGCCAACAGAGGTTAACATTAGTAAATCGGTGAAAACACCTAACTTGGAGCCATTTAGAAAGGTGGATACCCATCACATACCGTGAAACGGCTCTGTGATTACTGCACGCTCCGAAATGTCTGATATGAAAATACAGAATCCGGAAATGGAGGCGCACAGTGATCAAATGGATCAGTTTCCCGCTTCCCCCATGTCAGCTACCCCTTTGCCTATACTTACTTGTCAGCTTCTCTTTTCCGCACCTCGACTTTGCTCCTTCTGTTCCCAGCGGCCGTTCCTCAACCCTAAAGTGGGCGGGAACACCTTTGTTGCTTCCGTTTTTATTTTTTAACTTTATTATGCCATGCGATCCATTTGATGGATGTGTGGGACACACCCAAACCCATTTTACCATACAGGTAGAGCGGGGGACACCCCCACAACCCCTGCTCCCCATGTTCGATGTTATGGATTTCGTCATTGTCGGACCCAGCCGAATGTGCAGTAAACGTGCATTCAGCTTTTTATCTTAGACCTTTTCAGTCAGTAGTACCCCGTGAGACCAGGGAATAATCTATCTGGAATGTCGGTGTTCCTCTTAATGAAGAGGACTGTGAAGGATGGCTAGGGTGACAGACGAAGCCTAGGGAGAAGAGACGAGCCAAAGAGAAGGGGCTTGCTGAGCGCTGCATCTCAGGCCATTGGCAGGAGCAGACCAGCATGAGAAAGGAAGAGTATAGGAAGGGCTCCATCATGGAGACTGGGAGGCAACCACACGCAAAGAGGCCAAACCGGGAGAGCCAGGCTTACATGGTTAGCCAGTTACTGTAGGGTAAGCTTGGCAAAAGCCTTGGGCAATGGGGGAAGAAATACTTGCTGGTGGAGTTGTGTGGAAGCTATTGCTACTGGCCCAAGGGAGCAAGCAACAGCTGAACGGTGAGAATGCCGGACACAAACCTTAAGCAAGGGGGAGAAGTCCTCATTGGGAGAGAAGTGCAGAAGGAGACGGATGCTGCAACACTGACCTGTAGTGCTGGGACAAGATGCATGCTGGCCATCCCAACCCCTTCCTAAGTGGCAATCTGAGCCAAGAAATGTGTCGGGCACTCCGACCCGAAGACTGCCATAGACCCTATATTTGGATTCCGAGACCCGCTTCCTTACTGGACTAAAATAGCTGCTTATTTGGTAAATCGCCTTATTTTCTTTTGCTTCTATTCCTGTATCTGCCAATATTGTCCTTATTCTCCGTGTTAAATGAAATGTCTTGAATGTATGTTCATGAACCGCAGCCTCTCCATGTCTGTGATTTTCCATGTGATTTTCCCCTCCTCCCCCACGCCTGGCCTGTACTCCCAAGAGTCGACGAGCGTCAATATTTTCTAATAAATACATTTATGACATTTCCCAAACACCTGGTTCCTTCCTATGGTATATTGCGCACCCGTGTTCAATCTCTGTGACCTCACGGATGGACAATTTAAAATGTGAGGCGTCCAAAACCATCTCTTTTTTTCTCCTTGTAAGTCTCCATCTACTGTCCAATCTTGCAGAACAATTTTGGCCTAAAATAGTATTTCTCTAATGCTTGTTTCCCCAGCTCGCTCGTTGGGGTTTCCATTGAACGGCAAACGCAGTACGTAAAATGTGTCCAGAACCCGCTACCAAATCCCTCTAGGCGGATAAAACTGTGCATAACGGATCCTTTAAGGTTAGCAAGACATGCACTCGTTTGATCACAAATTGACGGCTCTTCCGTTTCAAAGGGGGCCGCAGATGCCGTCTGGCTGTTTTGGATGTATTGCATCGCATGGTATAATTGTAGTCGGCCCCTGAAATCCTATTACACTGGGTTTTATTTTGAAGGGTGCTCCTTATTCCCTTCAAGGTCAGATGTGCTCTCAATTAACGTCCTGTAATAAAATCAATACAGTGGGTGCATGTTGTGCACGGGTACCTTGCCCCCACAGTACCCAGTGGGCGAAGCGTGCTGCCATGGTCTGAGAACACGGATCCTGGGGCATTGCTGCACCTTTCACTGGGTTGCACCTCGGCAATCATGCACTGCAGAAATGTGAATGGAACATGCTCTGTATTGACCCGCTGTAACCTTTCCCCTCTCACCCCAGGTGGGACCTCATCAAACTTTCCCGAAAAATAAATCAAGCCAAGATTGCATACTTTTGTAAAGTTACATTTGAACAAGGGGACATATCCCTCTCCCGTAATAATGCCAGGGCTCGATGGCTAATCGTAAGAGTTCCTGAAAATAGCCCTTTACCCTGGCCCAGTCATGCCATGCAGCTTGGATCAGGCACGCCACACCGCCGCCCCAGCCCCTGGAAGCACTTACAAAGCACCTTTGTCACAAGAAAGTGAGTCATTCAATAGTTGGTCCGATTTAGAACAAAGGGACACCTGCCAGTCGCATTTTACGAGCCTCTATAGTGCCCTCAGCCCTCGTGCAGGAGTCGGGACGTTCCTTCCGGTAAATGTTTGCGTCGGGAAGAAGCACCCTATATGACTTACATTTGCAGAAGCCCATGCCATAAAGCTTCACCGTAGAGAGGGCTTGCAACGTACACAAAGCAAACATTTCATGTGACGGTGTGCTCAAAATACACTGCATTATGTTACTGCAAATGAACCCTGCAGCGCGGAGGCGAGGCGCATGCGCGTGTGTTGCCTGCTACCGAAGTTATGGCCACGAGCACATGTGTTCCGAAGACTTGCCATCTACTTTGCCAGGGCTCCGATTTGGGATCTCCACATAATCCAAACTGACCCCCCCCCCCCGCCCCAACCAACCTCCCAAATCACCGAGCTCAAGTTATAAGGAATCCACACGTGCAGCAAGATTGGCGTGGTTGTCTTTGCCATCTAGGGAAAGGTTCTGTAAACGATTGTCCCCCAGGCAGGCGCCCCCTTGATGGCACGGTGTATGCCCCCCCCCCCTGTGCCCCGCTGCTGGTTCTTTGCAAACCGAGCCATCTTGGTAACGAAAGAGGTTGACACATTTCTATTCTGTGTAGGATGAGTAAAGGCACTTCAGCCGTAAGATACACAAAGCTTCCTTTGAAGTAGGCAGCAGTCATCATAAAATAACTAATTACAATGTTTGAAGGGAAAACCACCGCTTGCCTACGTACACAAATAATGAAATCATTCCGAACATTCGAATGCATTTTCTTGCTTGGGGACAAGTAAAAAGGAGCGTGTTGCAAACACTATACACATATATTAGGCCAAGCATAGTCCTTATTATGGGGCAGGCTGTAATGGAGAAGTAGGAAATCTCTGGGTATTAAGCGCATTATGAAAATAATTAAAAACCCAGTGTCATAGACTTAATCTTCTGGGGCAATTGCTGTGCTGTGCAGTCTGGGCTCATCAGACCTCGAATTCGGGGCAAACAATACATGGCAAGTGGGGCCCCCTCACATGTGGCATGTGAGAATGGCTGGGCGATGCTGATGCGTGTGTGATGTGATGAAGAGTGCTATGCCTGGAGCTTGGGTGCATGTTTTGAGTGGATCACTTGAAACCTGGCGGTTCTGAGGAGTGGGAGTCTTGATGTTATGCCCTATCTCGCTCTGCCCTTGGCTAGAACTGAAGTAACTTCTTACTGCGCTTACCTGAAGGGGCCAACACACCTGCACACTTCCAGTGTCCCGAGTCTCCCATTCATCCATAGTGGGAACCAAACCAATACCGAAGACGTACATTTCATGTTTTAAATGGACATTATCCCTACCTGGGTACCGATACGAATACAATTTTATTGATGCTTTGGGTTACATTTTTGGTTTTCACTCACACTTTGTAGTAGTGAAATCTAGTGTGGTGAGACATTGACATTGGTTGACGGTGAAAGCAAGCCAGCACATCCTTTGTGCGCATCCTCCAATCGCTGCCTTTGCTGGCGGTCTTGGTGGGTATCTCCCTTCTCTCAGACCTTCAATGACTGGCATGACGTTATCCGTAGATGAGGCGGTAGGTTTATTGGTCCTTTGGTATTGCGTGTAAAGTTAAATTGAGCGGCTTTCTAGCAACACTGTTATTTCTTCAGATGGTTTTCTTTATTGCCTTCCTTGTTTTACTTATTTCCCGCGTTTATATTGTGGCAATTTTAGCCGTTGGCCTTTACCCCGTGGTGTTTTCACAGCGGTTGTTTTAGGTTGTGTGCGTTTTTTATTCTTAAATCTCCCCCCCAACCCCCGTCAGGTTGTTCTGACTGGCATACTGCCCACTAACATGGTTAAGTGGGCGGACCGCCGTTGCGGTCCTTTTTCCCTCAGGAAGGGAAGTGACGTTGGGTTAGGGAGGGGGGCCGAGGGTGTGGCAGTTACTGCCGTGTATTGGGTTAGGGAGGGGGGCCGAGGGTGTGGCAGTTACTGCCGTTTATTGAATAAAGCAAGTCAACCACACTCTGGCTTCCGCGTGATATGTCCTCCGGTCGGTTTAAGGTCAGAGCAAAACCTTACATTTGGCGACGATGTGTGTTCGACACCCACCCCTGCCAGGTAGAGACCCACAGTCGAGTGGTTTCAGCACATCGGCGCACCTCGATCCCTGAGGCACAGAACGGCACGCAGAGGACTCCGGTCAAGCGGCTTGGCGCGTCGGCGCTTCTCACATCAGAGGGACCCCAGCCCCGGAGTCCAGCCAGTGCGAGCACAGAGCTGGTGCCAGCCCCCACACCACGTCAGGTACTGCAAGGGGTAGCGGGGCAATGAGGACAACCCCCGCAAGCGCTGCACACAGAGCGGGTGGCAGCCCCCCCCACGCTACGACAGGCAACACGTGGGCCACGAGGGAAGGAGAAGGCCCCGCTAAGGCCAAGAAGGCCCAACTAAAAAGGCCACACGGCAGCCTAGGAAGGCCCTGCCACGTGACACGTGTGGAGGCGCAAAAGTCAAGGCAGCGACACGAGAGGGCACGGCCATGTGTCCCCCCACAGCAAAGGGAGGCCCTACACGGGCTTCATCAAAAGCACCACCAGGAAAGGCAGGCCCTGCACAGTGTGCACACACCACGCCGATCCATATAAGCTACTGGAGCAACAGTGAAACCATGTCCGCACCATCAAGCCCAGCGGCATCCTCATCAGGGGGAGCAGGAGCGACGGCTGATGATCCACAACAGGCGCAAGGATCAGGCAGCGCCTCACAAAACATGCCCATACCCAGCCCATTTGATGCCGGAGACACCTCCAACCTGGGACCTAGGTGGGTCATAAGGTTACAGGATTTCAAATTCTATGTGGGGGCCATTGGACTAACAGACGACGCAAGGCTCAAAAACGCACTATTCATGACAGTAGGCCCAGCCGTCAGAGACATAGCAGGAGAACTGATGAACGTTGACACTGTAACCTACACAGAACTTCATGGAAAATGATCAGAATACTTCGCCCCCCACACCAACATTGACTACGAGCGTCACGTGTTCCATACCACGAGACAAAAAAATGGTGAATCGTTGGACAATTTCGTGATGCGCCTGCGCATCAAGCTGAAGTACTGCGAATTTCACAAGTGCTCAAACGAAGAAGCACTGAGATCCCAGGTCATAGCCGGATGCATCTCGCAACCGTTCAGAAAACAACTGCTCCAAAAGCAAAGGTCTCTCGAGGAAATCCTCGCCCTAGCCAGAATGGAAGCAGCAGTGGAATCAGTTACAGTCTAGGAAAGGTCACCATAAACACCGACTTCTAACATGGGCACAATCAACAAGATCTACGCCGCCCCCACACAAGGCGGCAAACGCACAGACGCCACATGCTACCGATGCAGATACGAATATCCACACACGGGTGACTGCCCCGCAATTGGACAGAAATGCGCCGCCTGTGGTGGAATGGACCACTATAGAGCCGTATGCAAGAACGCCCCAGGGCCAGCACTGAGCAGGCAGACACCAAGAGAGAACGAGAAGCTCACGGCCTAGCCCACCCGCTCGGAGAGGTGAAGAACGGATGGGACCAAGGAGGGAGGACAGAACCCAGAGGAGTTCGTATGCACGAGAAGACAGGAAGTCATCAGATGGCTGCAGACGGTCCAAGAGGAGATTTGTCAGATACATTGAAATGCGATCCCCGATACTTTTGTTTTTTAAACGCGGAGTAAACGCTGATGGCGAAAATGCCGACGACGAACATCGAGTGAGGAAAACGCAGTCAGCACTTTTAGCCCATTGTGATGAATCCTTTGGGACGGTTCCTGGAGCTGTGTCGGGGGTGACTTGTTTTAGAATATACTTTTTGCGTGGAGGCTCATTTTTAGGATGTGCCCGTTTGAGCACTCTATGTACAATGGAAGAAAGAATGCATTCAAAGATGCATTGCACTTCATTTAGAGGCATGATTTCTAATGGAGACTAAAAGAAATGCCGATTCGTTTTCTGTTATTTGTTGTCAATTTTACGGCGCTGTGAATTGCGGTGCCGCTTTGAAAATGCGCTCTAAAAGATTACAGTGGCCACAATGTACTTTTTAGCCAAGCCTAAATTTTATAATTGGTCACCACCCTCGTAAAGCACCCATAATCCACGCATTTTAATCTTAAAATAACCACAACCCGGCCACTACCAGGCTCTGCTCATGGCAACGCTCCCTGTGCTCATTGACTTGGGAGATGAGGTCTTGGAAATCATTGTTGGGTGATTTGGGCTTCGTCTTGTGTAGGGCCTCAAATCACACTTAACGACCCTAACTGGTTTGGGCTACTGCTGGTATTACTCAGCTGGGTTGCCGTGCCCTTTACCAAATGCGGTAAATTCATGCCGTTTCTCTTGTCACGACCACTGGATGGTTGGGGTAGAGTTACGTTTTTTTTTAAGATGGCGGTGATCGAGTTAAGTCTACTTTAGGATACTTAATTGGCCAAGTTGTGAGTCCTTTTTCTATTGTACTTTTCTATTGTACTTCAACCTTAACATCTATTTAACAGTTTGTTTACTGAATTTGTAATTTTTGTTAAGCCACAAAGCCCCTTCATGAAAGGCCATGCCAAAGGCCCCGCATAAGTCACTCGGTGTCCATAGGCCATGGGTCATTTGCAGACGTCCAGTGGCGACTCCAGAGCCAGCTAAGGTGGCAACTGGCCATGGCCTCATGTCACTTTGCCTGGGCAATTACCAAACCACCCAGAGTAACCAACTTGACATGGCCAGCCAGGCCACAGACCTGGATCACCGGCCACCACTGGCATACACACATGTTTCATGGGGCTACCTGGAGCGCACAGGACGCTCTGCAGGGTCTGTGTCCACTTTTTCATGTATTCCTTTTTGGGCCCATGTCCACTCATCGCGAAAGTTTGGTGCCAATCCATCCAGCGGTTTGGGCACTAGGCGGATGGACAGTTTGGTGTCTGAGAAATTGCATGGGAAATGCAGGTTTTGCCCTCATTTGAACTTCCCACCTCCATTGCTTTTGTGACATTCTGTCGACTAGCCAGGTATGAAGATTTGTCGAATGGTGCTTAAGTCATTAGCATCTCAAAGTGTTCCTCCTGTGGGGAGACTAACGTGACCATATGTACCTGCTGGGTCACTATCGCTGCAGTGGGTGTGGTTATACGTTATGCTAATCTGGCAGTATAGTTTTATCTACATAGGTAAATGCAAACGACGATTTCTGCTGTACTTTTTATTTTTTATTTTGTCCATGAAATTCACCAATCTGATATTTTAAAAAACCAAACACCCGTGTCCAATTTGGAAACGTTTGGAAGCGACTTTTTCATGACATAATTCCTGAAATGCACTTTTTTTGTTTGTTTTGTATGGGGGGGTTTCATGGAGGCTGAAAGTCACGATGTAGCCCACACCATCTTCAAACGATATACTTGTTTTTTTTTTTTTTTTAATGGTTTGCACAAACCCACCTCATGCAGCAATGATTAGATCAGTCAAGCCAGATCTATGAGCAAGGCCCCAAAAATGATTACTCTTTCAGGACATGCAGTTAGCAAAATTCACAAAATCATCCACAGCCCCAAAACACTTTTTCTTCTCTCTTCTCTTCTTCCCCTCTTCTCTCTCTTCCTCTTCTCTTTTCTCTCCTCTCTTCGCTCTTCTCTCTCCTCTTTCTCTTTTCTCTCTCTCTCTCTCTCTTGTCGCCCCCCCACCAGCAGTCGGGCAGTATAGGGTTGGAGAGGCCAAAAGAATATGCTGCAAAATTAAAACGGTTCATCGAAATGCATAAGATCAACCGCACCAACAGATCTGTCCACGTTAATCACAGAACAGAGAATATACTTAAAAACAAAGAAACCGGTGCTGTATCTTTTTAACAAGAAAGCTATGGTAAATAGCTATGAAAAGTAAACATTTATGAATATTGGGAATACCAATCAAGTTTTGTCATCTTCAATAAACATAAAATAAAACCAACTTTAAAACAAACATTGTTGGAACCTTAAGTCATCGCCAAAAATTCTAAGTCGAAAGCCAGCATCAGCCCAGTTATCTTTCCAGTGCACATCAACGTATTTAGAAAATATACAAAAAATGCTAACAACTCAGTTCATCTGTTAAATAAATAGAATGATGTATACCTAATATTACATGCACCCACAGTTACTAAAATAACGTACTCACTCTAACTAATATATTCAAAGTACATTTTGCCACAAACATGTTCACAAGCAAAATACATAGACACACATACAACATCAGCTTACAAACTTTCAACACATTAACAATCCAAAACATAAGGGATTGGCGTTATTATTTTTAATGATTGTTTAGAAGTTCATAGATTGTTTAGTACACACATTGATCCTTAAAGGCATAATATCAATCTTCATGGATTTTAACTTTTATAGATGGTAACTTTCATTTTTGTTTTTTTTTTTGTGAAGGGGCTGGTAACTTGGGTACAAATCATGATTAACGTTGGTAATGTTAACCTAAAGTTTAATATACAATTAGGCATTAAGCACAACTAACATAAAACAAAACCATCATTAACACTAAAAATAAAAGAAAAAAGTAAGATTACTGAGCCATAACTCGCCCTCTTTTAGTGGAGTGTGAATGCGTTAATGGTGTGGTGGGTTGTGTTTAGTTTGTACACTCCTGTTGTGTGTGTGTGTGTTTGTTTGTACTTGATATGTCCGTATTAGTAGTTTGGTGTGGAGTGTGGGTTCAAGGCATTAATAAGATTGTAGGTTGGGAACTTGTGATTTTTTAAATAAATGTGGGTACATGTGTTGCAGTCATTTAATAGAAGTTGTATAATTCTAGTTATTTCATTGTTACTGCGACATGTATTTAGAATGTATTGTATGTTTGCCGTGTATACTGTTGGTGCACATTGCAAGAATATACCCGTGTGAGACTCTTACTTTTTTTTTTTTACTTGTCACCTGCAAGCGTGAGTTAAGGTTCCAACAGTGTTTTATGTGCTTTTTTAATGCTAATGTTGACGTATATTGTATATACCGCCTTTAAGGGAATATTGTGTACAGTGTGGCTGCCAGATGTGCTTGGAGTTGCAAGGTGTGGATACTTGCACATTATTTGCTTATTGCAGTGTGCATCCTATTTTGTGAGTGATTGCAGTTTATGGAGTTTCAGCAAATGTTAACTTTTTAATCCGAGAAAGGAAGATTCTATTCTTAGATGACGGGCTGTTCCATGATGGTGGGGCCTCTAACTGCAACCCCCTCTTTGCTCTAAAGCGTTTGTCAGTCAAGTCCCAGTTGAAACTCACTGAATGACTTGCATTTATTTGTCAGACAGATGTTTCGAAGCCATGCCAGAGTATTCCAGAGACAACTCGATATGATATCCGTCGAATGGCGACAACCTTCAATCATAATCTGATTTTTCTAAAATGCAAATAATCGCAGGAGGAAGGGGCTTGTGGCATTCCTTCTCATTGAAAGAGTGTTATGGTTTGCACCAGGGGAATGCATTTCTTAAATCTCTTTCACAAGATCCATGGTGGTGTGCTATTCTGGTCCACACCATCTATTAGCAACCACTGTGCTGCACCCAAATGCCTCCATTCATTTGCCAGTCTGCCCAGTGCTGCACCAATGGGCATCCAATGCTAGCAGTTCCAAGTGAAAAGTTAAACCACGAAGAGACCTGCATTTGTTGGATAGTTTTTGGAGACAGTTTAGGCACACATATGGCGGCTGGGTCTGGCGGCATTATGCATCTGAATGGCAGCACTCACCAGTACTAGCAGCAGCTGTTTATAAAAAGAAAGTGGTCACAAAAGAGAGGTTCATTTACATTCCCCTCTTCTGAAGAGTCTTCCACTGCACTCCAGTCAGCTGCACATGCTGTCCCCGGACGCCCGCGACACCATCTGCTAACAGCCTTTGCACTGCAGCCCACTACATTCAGGGCTGTGGGAATCTGCATAGCCCCACGTATTAACTATGCCGTCCCATTCTGCAGACGTCCACATGGTAATGGCCCTGTGGTACAACAACCCTATATGGCCAGTGCAGGTCAAGCAAAGATATGCCAAGAAATAGTCTTGTCACAAATTGGAAGGGATGCAACGATAAAGATCCCAGAATTAAGGGGAGAAAGGGAAAAAAATAATAGGAATTGAGATGCTTCATATTCAATAGTTGAATAATGTCCTTGAGTAGGATTTCGTTTGCAATATGTGTTTTATTGCAGGTAAAAGAAAAGCCACAGTACATACAAATAAACAAGATAACAAATACATATTGAAACTATTATATATATATATACGATTCACTATAGTTTATATATTTAATCTGTTAATAAACCTGGCCCTTAATAATCGAGAACTACAAAAAAAAATATATATGGTTTGTTTGACTTTAGGTCTAAAAAGAAAACGCCACCACTTTGGCCTATTCGTATTGGACATCTGTAATAATATTAATAAAGTGCCAAAATATTCTGCATCAAGCAATATGTTTTCAAATAGAAACCGAATACCTTTTCAGTTCTAAGTATGACCAGCAAAGAAAACATTTACAATGAATAACTATGTAACCACAACGGACAAAGACTACATCGTAATTTCAAAAATCGTGGATGTGCACTTCAGAAAAATACTTGCGAAGAACAAAAATGTTAATGCGAAGATCAAAATTGAATTGATAGTAATTATAAAGATGGATAATTAAAGTTGCCAGTGGATAAAACTGTGTAAACAATTGAAGCATTAAAATAGATGATCCTGAAGAGGACATAATTGCCAAGCAAAGAAATCTGAGCAGTGCAGATGTCGCTACTTGTAGATATATATTTATGAAATGTGGTGTGCTTTCTGGATGTCTTTTTGTTTTGAGCACTGGGAGGTACTGTTTCCGGATGGGAGATCTTGAGTGTCTGAATAGTCTTGTGTTTGCGGCATTACTAGGGGCTTACGTGCTATAGGACTTTCTTCTAAGGATCTTGGGAGTGTGTGGTAAGCGTATGGCGAGGTGAGTGAAGAGTAGGTTTAGGGTAGTGGAATTGTGGATAGTCCCTGGATACAGACATTATTGTGCGATTTGATCTTCTTTCTTATTTTTCGTCTTTTTCTTTGGGGGGGACTCCCTTTTCATGGGTGTAGGGATGTGTTTTAGAAAGTCCTATGGGATAGTTGGCTTTATTCAGGGCGTAGAGGACAGGGCTAGAGGAGAAACTGGTATTGTGGTGGTTTGTTTCGGGGAGCTGTAACTTGAGTCAGGAGTTTTTCATTTCATAAAGCTTTATTTTGACAGTAATGTTATAAAAGCAAACATCCATCAAGAACATATCAAAGTTGGCAGCCTCAAGACTTAATAAGAACAGTGTGATGAAACCTAACTAAATGGCAAATAAAATCTCCCAACATCATTGTCCATTTGTCAATACCTTCTTCAGTCGTACCCTCCAGGCCCACGCCAAATATTTACAGGTAGCTTAGACTGCAAGCACATCCCTAGAGTAAACACAGACAGACATGGCTTCAGCAGTCATACGACAGCCTCAGGGCCCAGAATAATGGCTTTGGGTATCAGAGACAAGGCAGCTGAGCATGCCGTTAAACAGTGGACCATGGTTTCGTTCATACTGCCACATGGAAGATGCATTATTCTTCCACTTGTGGTGAAGGCTTGCAATCAGTAAGGTTCCTATACACAGCTCAATAAACGATGCTCTTTCGTGTTAACATAGTCTAAATAATCCTCATAACCCTTTGCTGCTTTTATACTGGAGTAACACGTCAGGACCGACTATCCTGCCACCTTAGAGCATTGTCACGGTCAACCTTTGGGAGCTTTTCTTTGGCTCGACTGGATTGCGAGGTAAGACTTCTTGGGTTGTCTGGGTCATCTTGACCCACTAAACCTGTGCAGTCGCTTTGGGAATGTCATTGTGGAATGGCTTGGGTGTTGTCTGAAAAAGGTCCGACATGTTTTTGTTGATACATTGGTGTTGGACGTTTGCTTTAGGTTATCCATGTTACGTTATGTTAACTGAACTTATAAAGCGCACGGTCGCCCAAGGGCATCATGGCGCTGGAGAGGAGAGCTGCTTGCTAAAGAAGAAAACCAGTGGAAAAAGAGGGCTAAAATAGGATGGTCTTAAGAGCTCTTCTAAAACCAAGATGATTGGGGGTGCCTCTGAGTGACGGTGGAAGGTTGTTCCAAAGTTTGGCAGCTGCAATGGAAAAGGCCCTGCCGCCAATCCTTTCACGATTAAACCTTGGAATAGTGGATAGGTTGGTGGTGGAGGAGCGTAAGTCGCATTCAGTGATATACCGAAAGAATTTGGACTGCAGAAACTCTGCTTCTTGGCCGTGGATCGCCCGGTGAACAATGCACAGTGACTTAAAATGAACACGCTGGGCCACCGGAAGCCAATGGAGCAGACGGAGCGCTGGTGTAATATGAGCACCGTAGGGAGAGCCCGTGGCTAACCTGGCCGCCAGGTTCTGCATGCGCTGGAGCCGCTGTGTGAGACCAATCGGTTGCGATAGATATAGAGAGTTACAGTAGTCCAGCCGCGGAAGGACCAGCACAGCCACCACAGGAGGGCGGATGGCTTCCGGTATCATGGGGAGAACCCTCTTGAGGACCCTGATCTGGTGATGGGCAGACTGGCACACCGCAATAACCTGGTTGGACATAGAGAGGGAGGTAGAGAGAATGACACCCAGATTTTTCACTTTAGTAACTGGGCTGGGCAGAGGACCTAGTGAGGTGGGCCAGAAAGCAGAGGTCCACAGTGAGGGGTCGGAAGGACAGCCCACCACCATTACCTCCGCCTTATCGCCATTAAGTTTGAGCCAATTCTGGTCCATCCAAACACCGACTGCTCTCAGACAGTCATGAAGGCATGACGAGACCTCAGCCTGATCCTGATCTAGGTGGATCAGGATTTGAGTGTCGTCAGCATAAGAGTAACAGTTGAGTCCGTAGGAACGGATGAGGCAGACCAATGCCCAGATATAGATATTGAACAGGATCGGGGAAAGTGAGGATCCCTGCGGGATACCGCAAGTGAGGGGGCAGGAAGAAAAAAGAAAACTGGGGATGGCAAGAGTCTGTGTACGGCCTGAGAGAAAGGAGGTAAACCATGCAAGGGCAGAACCAGATATCCCAATCTGTGCCAGGTGTGAAAGGAGGATGGGGTGGTCAACTGTATCAAATGCGGCTGACAGATCCTACAGGATCAAAGCTCCGACTCCACCAGCATCAACTAACCTGGACATGTCATCTTGTACAGAAACAAGCTCGCTTTCTGTACCCCTCCCTGGCCTAAAGCCAGCCTGGGCAGGGTTGAAGATTTTAGAGGATTCCAGAAAAAGAGGATAAAAGGGGTGTGATGAGAGATTCCAGAAGTTTGGACAGGAAGGGAAGCCGAGAGAGGGGACTGAAATTGGCAGGGAAGTGGGGTCAAGTGAGGGCTTCTTGGGAAGAGGGGTGACCCTCGCAGATTTCAGCTCCGAAGGAACCTGTCCTGACTGGCAAGAGTTGTTTATGGCCGCTGTAATATCTGCTAAAATGTCAGGGGCGATCTTCATAATGGAGGCTGGAATGGCAGCCTCAGAAGAGGATGATTTAATCTTTAAAATAGCTGCCTCAGTAAACAGAGGAAAAGTGGACCAATTTGTATAGGGGTCGATGGGGGGAGCAGGCACAGACACAATTGCATCTGGGGTCATTATCGCAGGGGATTTGGCGATATTGGAGCGAATCACTTCAATTTTAGTGACAAAAATTTTAGTGTCTTCTCGATCCACTCACTTTGACTTGTTTTTTCAAATGATTGCTTGAGTGGCTAGGGCAAATGCATGGAGACGATGTGATGTCTTCGGAATTGGTTGTTCACTGTCTGGTAGCCGTGGTTCCATTTCTGTCCCAGTGAGTTGAATAACCAGGTTTATAGCTGTTTTCAAACAAGTCGGGTGGCCTGCTGTCATCTTGATTTCCTGGAGTATCGAATTCCATAGTTTGGTTATGAGATTTGAGAAAGTGGTTCCTCCAAATTTGGATTTCTCCGTCTTTTTTTTTTCTGTGTGGAGGTCAGTATTTGATATCTGGATCCTTCTTAGCTGGTATTGTGATTTCTGATTGGAGGAATTTTGCTCCCTGTCCTTGTAGGGATCTGCGGACAATGCACAGGGCTTTAAAATGGATTGGCTTTTTGACCAGTAACCAATCTAGAATTCACAGGGCTGTGGTGATGTGTTCCCATCTAATTAATTTGGGGAGGAGTCTTGCTGCCATGTTTCAGATCAGTTGCAGTTTCCTCGTGAGGCAGTTGGGCATTCCATTCCTAGGTATATGCTGTCTATTCTTGATAGTACTAGGGAGATGATGGCAAGGGTTCTGTGTGGGAAGCGAAGGTAAGGGATGATGCCTCTGATTAAGTGTAGATGGTAGGCACATTTTCTTACGATTTCATTAACCTGTGGCTCTAGCATGAGGCCAATGTCCATGAGTATTCCATGGTTTCTTATTATAGTGGAGGTTTATGGTAGAGTGCCCAACATTGGGGCCAGGTAAGAGTTCCTTGTGTTTCATGGGATTATCGTTATTTCTGTTTTTGTTGGGTTAAGTTTTTGGTTATTGTTAGTCATCCAGGAGTTTACATTTGAGAAGCATTTATTGAGGGTATTGTCTGGATCCTTGTTGGTTGTCATCTTAAAGATGAGTTGGGTGTTCTCCGTGTAGTTGCAGCATGTGAGTCTGCATGATTCAATGAGCTTCATGAGCAGCACCCATGCTCATATATTGAAGAGGAATACGGAGACGCTCGACCCTTGTGGAATGCCACAGGTGATGATTCTTGTGATTGAGGTATATGATGGTAGGTAGGTTATTTCAGTTCGGTGAGGAATGATTTTAGCCAATGTAGAGGCAAGTTTTGAATGCCATATAATAAAACAATCGTTTGATTAGGGTTGTGTGCTTAATTGCATCAAGGGATGCTGCTAAATTCAGTAGTTTGAGGGTCGATTTGGTTGTCTGCATTCATCTTAAGGTCGTACCATATTGAGAGGAGCGCTAATTTGGCAATTCTGAAAACTAACCTTTGATTGGTCCAGTAATCTCATGGGTTCTATGTGGTTGAGCAATTTGTTGTACACATACTTTATCGTACAAAAATCTACGATGAGAGGGCAGGGTTGTCTTCAGGGATTGGTTCATTAGTAGATGGGTGTTGTAGGCTGGTGTTTTATAGGAGAGTAGCGTTTGTAAATTTCCAGTGGGCATGGGTCTCTGGGAGATCCAGACTCATTGGTATCTTTTAGTAGTTTGTTGAAGGTTTCCTCGGTTATTGCATGGAATTGGTAATTGGTTGTGTTGGTTGGTAAGGTTCATGTTTCTGGAAGGGTGTTTGTGGTCTGGGT
Source organism: Ambystoma mexicanum (assembly GCF_040938575.1). Lineage (NCBI taxonomy): Eukaryota > Metazoa > Chordata > Amphibia > Caudata > Ambystomatidae > Ambystoma > Ambystoma mexicanum. The sequence goes on along the minus strand of NC_090923.1, from coordinate 823,763,812 downwards.
GGACGATTCGATGGCCTGTTGGATGGAGTGTATTTTTGTTTTGAGATGGTCTGCGATTTTGTCACATAATGATTGCAAAGGTATGGCAGTGTTGCCGCATGATGCAGGGTTTTTTATTTCCTAGATAATCTGTACATTTCTTTTTGTGGTTTTGTTGATTCAATTATTTTGGCCAGGTGCGTCTTTTTGGTTTTTAGAACTTTTTGTATAGTCAAATTTATCAATTGCAATGAGTTTTGTCATGATTTTAGTTTTTCCTCCTATTTTACTTTAGTTTACTGTTTGTTTTCTTAAGTCCTCTCCATTGCTCCAGATAAGATTTTGAGGTAAGAGTATTTTACTCCTTATTTTTTATAATTAAAGAGGAAATGCCATTTCAAGGGAGTAAACACACATTTTCACTTTTGTGAGTAAATAAAATTGGATATTCACCCCAAAGTGTGCATATGGGTAAGTGTATAGAAAACATTTTAATTGTAATCGTCATTTATATTTGTAGGGCCTTGATGCCCTTTGTGGTTGGAACGCCCTCTGGGACCGAAGTCCATGTATGGCAGATTCTAAGAGTTAATTTTAAGACGCATGTGTGCATTCTGCCAGGTTAGGAGTGGCTGGGACCTTATATCGTGGATCAGTGGGGTCCCATACTGTGATCCATTAACTTACGCAACAGGGGAGACCATCCTCATTGTGGTGCTACTTGTTCAATCGTGTAAAGCTATGTACAACATGTGCTTGGAGCCTAAGTCCTAACAAATTAAGTGGAGGACTAATTAGCATATGGCATGCATGATCCCACAGGAAGTGACAACACAATGCCAGACTCTTTTAGTACGTGGGACTGAGCCTGGGCCACCCACATCATATAACTGGTGTCGTACCCCTCTGATAAATGTACCTGTCTGGCAGCAGACTGTTTTCTGTCAGAGTAACAATCTGTAGAGAAAATACATACTGGGGAGGAAATTATGTATTCCAGTAAGTGGTTGAGACAGTGCTGCCTTCCATTCGCACCTGACATCACTGCTTCATCATTCCTACTTATTTAAAAAAATAAAGAATACATTAAAATTATGTTCTGCACATCCCGAATTTGTTATGCTCAATTTGATTTTTTGTAATGTGGTTGTGATGGCCTATTCTCTTTATAAAATGTGAACTACAAGTACCAGAATGCAAAGTAACATGAGTTTAAAAGCTAATACTGCAAAACAGCTAATTTCTGACAAACAACGTATGATCTCTGTAAGCTTACCTAAAGGAATATTTCAAAAGGGCCTGTAATATAGCAATTGTTTGACAGAAGGGTGTCATTTGTAGTATAACGGAACAAGCATTTGATTTACCAGTTTAACAAACGGTATCATGGAAGATTGGAAGTGGACAAAGCAGCTTTACAAGATTATTTGTATTCAGTTTTTGTTTTCTCAAATGCTGAGCAGTAAGCTTGGGGCTGCGTGGAATTTTCATGCTTTGAGATGCAGAACTGTAGCTCAAAGAAACACAGAATGCTAACAATTCCAGCATGACTGAGCCCCCTGTCTACAAATCGTGCTCTTATTAAGGAGCTGTGACTTGGCCCGGGCCTTTGTGCCGTCCGCAAAGTTAGTCCGCTATGTTTGCCCTGCAGTCTTACAAAGGAGAAACCTATTGTTAACTCCCTTGAAATTGCATTCACTCTCTAATTATAAAAATAGGGAGTACAATATTCCCACACCAAAATCTTATCTGGAGCATTAGGCATTCCCCTTACATTCAAATACTTATAACATTGTCTCTCCGAAGCACTGTCTTGGATCTGGTGTTTTGGAAAATGCTGAGTCTAATTTGATTTTAGAAATTGTATTAATGAAAATATACATGGCAATTCACATTTATGAGAGTTCTTTTAAATCACTTAATTTTGGGTGCTTGTCTGGTTTGGAAATTTAGTGTAATCAAAACATAGACTTGTGCCAAAAAGATTTGCTCTAAAGAAACAAAAGCCCTATGTTGGCCAGGAAAAAGACCCATCCATCAAAGAACCGGGTAAACGGATGCATTCACTGGTAGTCTAGAGCGGGCCTCAGAAAAGCACAGAGTCCACCGCCTGCATCCTTGCAGATCCTTCTGGGTCCACCTCAGACACACCAAGGATCTGGTCAGTTTGGCCAGAATGTGTGGTTGGGCACATTACAGCCTTGGGATGCAATATGCTGTGGTTGGGGAGACACCCGGGCTCCAGGTGACCTGAATCATGCTGTGAACGTGAAGCCGTGCCAACTGATGCGACTTTGACAATTCGAGCATGGAGAACAGCATGTGATTGTGGGTATAGGGCACTATGGAGGCAGTGCCACTGAACAGGGGAGTGCGCACAGAGGTGGGGAGGGGTATTTGAAGTGATAGGATTGTGTGGTATGGGCACACAACAAACACCCTGAGTCATTAATAGTGAACGGAAAAGAATGTTGAAAAGGGGCAATGGAAGTGGTGGTCGGTGTGCGTTAGATTGCGCTTCTCTTTGGTGTAGGTAAATGTTAATAATGGCCCCGAATCCAGATGCTGGTCCAGGTAGTTGGGACCATAAAGGGCTGGAAGTGATAGCGGGTTGTTGGTGGAGCATCGTGCATGTGTTGGTAAAGCAGTCTACCACATAAGACCTGCATCAATGTCTTCTCCTTTTCACAAGAGTCGCATGACGTTGTGAATGATTCTGGCCGTCTCTACGGATGTTCACGCTCTTATTCTGCCTACACCACATGGCCAGACCCAGTGGGCAATGGCCACTGGAAGGAAATGCATACATGCACTTGTTACCTGGGGGAAAGACTAAAATGCTGCACGACTCCATTGACCTTGAGTGATATGGAAGAGCAGCGCGGTGGGGTATCTGATCAGCGCTACCTGCAACTACTTACTGTTGTACCTTGACTGCATTTGTATGACTGTGTATGCAAGCTAGGCCTTTTGGATTGCTTAGTAGAATGTGGAGTGTTGGAGGCCTGGGGGTTCTGAAGGTGACGGTTGGGGACTTGGAGTATGGCAAGGAACCAGGGCAGATGCTGAAGACCTTCTCTCCCACCTCTATGAACTGCATCTATGTAACTAAGCGAATAAAGCATCTTGTCTGTTTGTACTCACATGGGTCAGCCTGGTTCCTGCTCCTTGTCATTCCTGATCCAGGCACTTCTTGCTGGGGAGCAGATACAACACTTACCTTTTCAAGCTCGCACCTATGGCTGCCAGGTTTCCATATTACATATTTGAGAAATTCTCATGCTTGAGGTGTGGATTTGTATGACATTTGTATTTCTGATGTGTGAATTTATCTCCTCCGTTTTACTATGAAAATTGCACCAAGCCAATGTGAATACACTAAGGTAAAGGTAAGCCAGCTTTTCAATGCCTGTGTCACTGCATGGCCTCCGACAGGCTGAGCGCAATGCTCACATTCCTGCCCTTGCGCTCCTCTGAAACGTGTCCCGCCAGCCTCTGCTGCACAGGATTGCCCTCCCATCACTCACAAGGCCCTGCCAAACCTCTTTGCTGCTGGAGGTGCTCATTCATATTCAATATGTTATGAGCACGAATAATCGGATGATAAAGTCAATGTTTGAACATTATAATTGGTCCTGGATGTCTTTTCGTGACACAACCGTCAGACTCTAATGATGGCCAGTCCATACCTCCGAGCTATTGAATGCTTACGGAATACGGAAAAGGTTCATTCAAAGGACAGGTGTGTAATGGAAGGAATGAGCTCTGTGCTATTTGTGAGTGCAAACATCACTTAAGCACGCTTTAAGGTGAACAATCTGTTCTTTTCGCATTGATCAAGCGGTGTGACGCTCACAAAGGAGTTTAAATCTTCATTAATATAAAAGTCAAATTGCAAGCACACTTCCCCGCGTTCCAGTATGTGTTCCACCAAGCATTAATCTGGTGCCTACTCCGGACTCTTTCCCTATTATCGAGACACATATTAACGTAACAGAAAATGGCGTCTTGAGTTATGACCGAGTCCACACTGTGACTGTTTGCTGACTGCATCGATTGACCCTCGCTTAAATAGATAGGAGGGGGATTTGGCTGTCCATGAGAGCACAAGGAGAAAGGGGCGGCCTCTGTAGCCAGCTACATGCAAAAAAGCCCCGATTTCTCAGTGTAGCCCACCCAGATATTCAATTCAGGCTTGGGGCAACTGTCTGGCAAGACTTGGATGTGCTGAGCAAGTGTTTGACTGCTATCTACTGGAGTAAAAAGGCAGGGAATTCAGTTAAATGCTGTGTTACGCAAGAGAAAATGCCTAAAAAGGCCTGATACACCTCTTCTTACCTAGAGGGCTGGTCCTCTCAGTTCCTCCATGAGCCATCTAGCTGCCACCTATTTCTGTGTTGGCTTGAAGGTTTTTACGGGTGCCAATTGGTCTAGTGGGTTAGCGATCCAGGTGTGATGTTAATCGTCTGACGTATGGTGTTATTTCGTTCAGTTCAGGTATATCTTGTTTGGAGTTTTCCAGCGTTTGTGTTAGGTTATCTACATTTTCCTAGCTCCTTTTGGTTGTTGTTGGCTGCTTGGTATTTTTGGTCGGTCCACAAGCTGGGATTTTGATGGTGAAATGGATCACGTGGCAATCGCTCTAAATGATTTGTACTGGTAGGGTGGTGGTGAAGAGTCCATCCCTGCAGAAAATTGCACTGAGTGTCCTGCTCTGTGGGGGTCCACCATTTATTTGAGGCGGGAGTTTCCAGGTGAGCGCTGAGCAAATTTGTTGTAATTTCGTTTTCTCCAGCATTGGATCTTTCATAGATTCACATGCTGTGAATATTCCTCGTCGTCGGGCTGGGAATCCTCGATAACGTAGAGAAGTTTAAATGTAAACTGAAACTTTCAGTCACTTTCGTGCTTTTAAAGTCATTTTGGGTCATACTGAACACAGCCAATCGGAACATCTCCCCTAACCCTTCCCCTGTTGGCCATCTTCAGATTTTATTACCGCACGTTTGTGTTGGGAGTCCTCCAAAATGTATCTCTATGCCATATCTTATAAAAAAATTATCTTTTTTTGCAATTTTGATGAAAAATCACGTTTTACGGCCAGTTACTTTAACCTTTCCATCGTCTGCGCAGTTTGGACCTACTTCATGGCTGAATCCATGAGGAAAAACCTGTTCAAGGCATGTGCCAGTTGTGGTCTGAAGAATGTCTACATAGAAGACCACCACAACAAAGGTCTGTCTTCATCCCCACCATGTGATCCAGGACTGCGAGATCTGACTATCTTTCAACAAAATGCTGCATGATCATCATTGGCATCTCGTTGCGTGGCTCGAGGTTGCTGGTGGGACCTTCGACTCTGCTTCTGTACGGAGTCATGCCGTTCTACGGAGAGGCAGGTCGGCCCATCAAACCACCTCCAGTAAGGGGTCTATGTCGCATGAAGACCACGCCAGAAGCAGGAAGAGGCACAGGGAGACTGACGTTGACGAGTCAAGGTAGTCTCACAAGGGCCGGTCATCACCTACGGTCAGTGTCGAGGGGGTTCAAAAGAAAAGAGCAGCCATGGCCTTTTCCCCCGCCCGATGGAGGCTACCTCATCAAGCAAGTCCTTGTCAAAGTTTGGGGCCACTCTTCGTCATCAACGATACCCTGTCAATGTCATCCTCGAAGTCGGCGCCGACCAAGTCTTCGTTGATGCTCAAATCTTCCTACGGCTTGTCCATGCCGAGACCATCTACATCATACACGAGTGCCCCGCCAACAAAACAGTCGACAATGAGAAAGCAGGCAACCCCATCGACTAGGACCTCAACCACGACTACTACAATGACATTTGTACCCCCGTCAATGACAAAAACTGTGTCTTCTCACATGTTCACGACCATCACGCCATCGACTGTAACAACCACTTCAGTCACCCCCACCAACACAGTGTCCGTGCTGACAGCGCTCCCTGGAACATCATACCCTAAGTTCAGAGTGGGGGGGTCCTACCAGAGGGAACCATTATAATGGTACCAAGTTTCTCTTCCTCAGAAGTTTTTAAAGAAAGGGATGCCGAACCGGTCAGTCACCTCCCTCTTCCCCGCAATGCAAGACCCCTCCTCCTAGGGTGCAGCCTAGGTCACTGCATGGTAAGGTGAGCCTGATACATCTGCCAGTATTGCCATCCTTAGACCCAACCCACGCAGGGGGTGAATTACCTCTGGTGCAGCGTGCTCCACAACTGCTAGCACCAATAGATGTATTGATGGACATTTTATCCACCCTTACTACTCTGGTGGCTACATTACAGCAAAGGCTTACAGCACCAACCCAGGTTCTGCCACAGCGGCCTCCCGCAGATGTCCATGGAGGTGTCCGCTCATTTGGTCGAAAAAAAAAGATCGAATGACCATTTGGTCGAAACCAAATGGTTGAAAAAAAAATGGTCGAATTTTTTTAAAATGTATTTATATATTTTTTTTCGTTTTGTTTGGTTAAAAAAAAATGAATATATACAAAGGGAGGTTGGGGGGGGGGAAATTCGACCATTTGGTGTCGACCAAATGGTCATGTCGACCAAATGACTGGTAAACAACCCTCCCTGGACCATCCATGGAGGATGACGTTCCACGACCCCCTAAAAGGGTTGAACGCCAGGCAACTGTCTGAGGCGGGGACCAACACAGACCCAGATCAACTGGACGATATAGCGTTGATGCACACATCACGCACTGATGAGTTCGAGGATTTCATCATCCTGGCTGATGGAGAACCAGATGAAGCCGCTATTTGGGACTTTCCACCAGATGAAGTGGGTGCTTTCCATGTGCTCCTGGGGAGGGCGGTGAAAATGTTCGGCCGCACCCCAGAGGAACAGTGCAAGAACAGTCTCCTATACCAATGGAGGGAGCAACAGAGGAGATTGGTCATGTCCATTGCGCTTTTAGAGGTTGTTTGGGATGATGGTCTTGTCACCATGGCCCATCCCTCCATGTCTCTGGCTAAAAAGGACTGTTTTGAAAAAAGATACAGGGCCCCAGACAGCGCCCCCGTCTACCTCTGTATACAGCCTATGCTGGATTCTGTTTCCGCTGCAGCCAAGAAAAGGTCAGCCAATCCATCATCTTCCTGCTCCGTTCCCCCGGACAAGGAGAGAAACTGCCTGGATGCCTTTGGGAAGAAAATCATGATCACCACTGTAGCCACTACTATAAGGACTGCTAATGGAATGTCCATTCTTGCCAGATAGGATTGCGAGTTATGGTACAAACTGGGCCCCATCCTAGAGTTTCTGCCTGACGACAAGAAGCAGGAGGCAATTAACATTTTCCATGAAGGTGAATTGGCGTCAGACCATGCCACTACCGTGTCAGTGGGTATTTCTGGAAAGAAGGTCAACAAAGCTTTACTCTCCATCAAAAGGGACACCAAGACCATCTGCTCCCTGGGCACTCTGCAACAACAGCACCAGTCCTTTGCCTCTGGAAAAGGGTGCTTCAACAGGACTTCATGGGAACGCCATTCCACGTCGTCTTCCTCGTACAAGACATCATACTCCTCAGTGGAGCAGTACAGGAAGTTGCAGTCCTACAGAGGGCCTTGGTGCCGCCATGGCTCCTCACAATTCAGTGGCCAGTCCGGCAAGCAACAATGACAAGTCAAGTGCACAGTACTCCTGCTTCTGCACTCCGGTGGGAGGACGGCTATCGTGATTCGTCAGGGAATGGAGAACCATCACATCCAACAAATGGGTGCTATCCCTTCTCCGGCAGGGTCACTCGCTGGAGTTTATAAACCTACCGCCGGACATTCCACTGCCACACAAGCAGGAAAAGATGTGGCACCTCCTGCTACAAGAAGTACAGTCCTTGCTAGCAAAAGGGGGTGGGGGAGAAGGTATCAAAGGATGAACTGGCCACTGTAGTCTACTCCTGCTACTTCCTTGTAAGAAAAAAGGGCACTTCGCAACCAGTTGGGTGTGGGGTGTGGGGTGTGGTTGAAGGCTCATATTAGATCTAAGGGTTCCCAACACATTTCTAAAGGTACAAACATTCCGTTTGGTGATGCTGCAGCAGGTCCTGTTCCAGCTGCAACAAGGAGACTTCCCTGGCATCCCTCGATCTCGAGGATGCTTATTTTAACATCCCCATTTGCCGCTCACACCGGTGCTACCTGCGCTTCATAGTGGCGGGAGTACACTACCAATTTAAGACCTTACACTTCAGCCTTTTTTCAGCTCCCCTCAGTGCCTCGTGCCGTTAGTGGCTCACCTGTGGCGGAGGGGCATTCATGTATACTCTGATTGGTTGGCAGACGCCCTCTCCTACCCACTGTCCGAAGACAGCGCAGAATCCACCATCCAGTGTTTGCAACAGCTCGCATTCTCCATCAATTTCACAAAGTTGTGCGAAGTTCAACACTCAGGCATGCACGGCAACACCCTCGGACGAGAGGGTGACCGCGCTCCTCGCAAAGGTGCTTTGCCTCAGCAGTGCCCAGGTCACCCCAGTTTGTGAGTACAATTCACTAGTAGGGATGTTGTAGTGAATTCTTCTGATCACTCAATGCAGGCTGTGCATGCGGCCAGTGCAGGAATTCCTGGGCGCTGGATGGATTTAGCCCTCAGGGTCCTGGACCAATCTCATCACTCTAACGCAGGAATTCAGCCTTCGATGGTGGTCAGTAAGGGAGCATCTAGTGCAGGGAGCACCTTTCAGGCCAATGGAGCACCAGGTGACAGTCACAACACATACCTCACTGGAGGGTTTAGGAAGCCCTCTGTCAGGACCAGCACACGAGAGGCCTCTGTACCACAGAGAAGTGTCTACACATCAACCTCCTGGAGGTGTGGGCCATTTTCTGGGCCCTAAAATCCCTTTTCCTCCTATTAGCTTGGAAGGTGGTGAGTCTACACCGACAATACAACGTCAATGTTTTGAATCCGCAAACTAGGGGGGGGGGGCAGTTCCTCGCAACTGTCCAAGGAAGCCCAGGCCCTTTAGTACTGGGACTCAGACACCCTAGCGGACTCCCTCAGCAGGGAGTTGCGCTCATGCCATGAGTGGGAGCTATGCATGGATCAACGTCACCTGTTGGTCCATACTTGGGGCACGTCGGAGACTGACCTCTTTGCCACGGCAACAGCCGGTGCAAGAGTTTCGTCAGCTGCTTCCCCCAACCGGAGAGCTTTTGGGGGGGAAGTTTGCATTTCCGTGAGAGGGGAAGTTGTGTTATCCTTTCCCTTCAATCCTGCTGGTTCTGCAGGTCATCCACACTTTCAGATAATATCGCTGCAAACTGATATTAGTGGCCCCTGCGTGGCAGAGACCGTTTTGGTACTCCAACCTCCTCACCCTCTCGTCCACTGCTCCTTTCAAGTTGAATCCGCACCACGCTCTACTGTCTAGAAGCTAAGGGGCTGTGCTACACCACATCCCAGCCTTATTCAATCTGATGGCCTGGCTCCTGTGTTCTTAGAGTTTGGATCCTTGTCCGTTCCAAAAGACTGCCAAGAGGTCCTGGCCTGGGCTAGAGCTCTGTCCACTTTAAAGTGTTAGAAATGCAAGTGGAAACGCTTCCAGGTGTGGTGCAGTAGCCAGCAGTTGTGGCCTCATGCCGTCTGGTCACAAGACATTCTGCCTTATTTGTTATCCCTGGATGGCTTGATGGATTCTTCAGTCAAGGTGCACTTAGCTGCAATTTCCAGATACAACCGTTCTGCAGGCATACCATCCATGTGGTCCCATCGGCTTGTGAAGGAGTTCTTGCGTGGGCTGTCCAGGTCTTTTACACCCGTCGTTGCCCAGCTCCAGTGTGTGAACTGAATGTGCTGCTTTCAAAGCTCATTAACCCGCACTTTGAGCCTCTGTACAAGGCATCCATCAAGCATCTTTCCTGGAAGACCACCTTCTTGGTGGTCATAACATCGGCCAGGTGGGTAGGTGAAACCAGACATTTCCTTGCAAACCGCCTTATTTCACATTTCACAAGGAGAAGGCTATCCTTCGTACTAACCCAACATTTATGCCTAAGGTGCCGTCGTCCTTCCATCTGAATCAACCAGTGGTTTACCAGTGTTTTTAAGCACACCGACGCCTTCAGCTGAGCAAGCATTACATACGCTGGATGTGGAACGCACACTGAAGTACTATGTTGCCCGTACTAAGTCACTCCGTCTCATGGACAATTGTTTGTTCTTTGTCCCCACTGGACCACAGATTGCTTTGTCAAAGTCTACCATTTCGAGGTGGATTGCAGCTTGCATTTCTTTCTGCCTTCAACAGGCGGGCAGGCCCCTCCCAGGCAGGCTTCAGGCTCACTCCACCAGAGCGGTGGCTGCAACCACTGCTTTTCTCTGTGGGATCCCGCTGCCTGACATCTGCCGTGCAGCTACCTGGAGATCGGTGCACACATTCAGCAAGTTCTACTGTGTTGGCAGAGATTTGGCAGAGGAATCTCGAGTTGGCCATTCGGTTCTGGGGGAACCTCTTTGCGTGAGGTTATTAAGTCCCCAGTGGCAAGTTGTGCTGGGAGCTTGCCTCTGCCCATATCTATTGTTTATTAATACTGCTTTGTAATCTATTCGCAGCATGTGAATCTATGAAAGATCCAATGTTGGGGAAGGAATAAGTTACTTACTTGTAACCCTGATTCTCCAGCTTTGGTACACACAAAGAGGTTTCATTTATGAACACCCGGATACTCCATGTATCTGGGCAAGTAAGCTGTTTATTTTTGAGACCGGGGCACCCCCTTCTCTGTACAATTATGCAAAAGTACTAGACGGAATAACCCCAAACCAAACAATTATTGCGAGTCAACGCTTTGTGTCCAAGTAGTTTCAAACCTGGTCCAAATCTATCCAGCGGTTTTGGATGAGTGGTCGAGCAAAAAATTGACCTTTTTTGTCCATGGAAAAATAAATGGGGACTAGTTAAAGTGCCTTTTTTGTTTGTTTTGTAAATAACCTATTTTATTTTTGAAGAATCTTTCCCAAACTTTTCAGTCTGGGGGGCCCAGACATACAAAATTGCCTGCAACATGTTGGCGAAATCCATCACACGAGTCAAGTCATTAGCAATTCATTTTTTCGATTTCCTATATAACTGCGACTCACCTTAACTATATATAACGCTTGCCCCACTAAACCCAGTGTACCATTTTTAGACCTTAAAGATTGCATTGTGTGGGGGAGTGCAACATATAATAAATGCCTCTGAGCAAACCTACAAATCGGGTACACAGACTGGCACAGATAATTGGGTATTTGCAGGACTGGCCATGTAACCTATAAAGTTTTTCCAAGGTTTCATTCCTTCTCCAGCATGGGGTCTGGCATGGATTCACATGCTCATGAATATTCCCCGTCGTCGGGCTGGGAATCCTCGGTAAAGAAAAAAAAACAGTATCAGTTTCGTTTCTGATCTGTCTTTCGTAGTAATAACCAATCACTGGTCTCTGCGTCATACTGACCACAGCCAATGACTGCCCTCTACCTAAGCACCGCCTTTGGCAGCCATCTTCAGATTGTTACCGCACGTTCATGTGTTGGGATCCTCGTGCTATTGCTCTCGAGCGTTAGTGCTATTTTTTTCACATTTTTTCTCAAAAAACTTGGTTTTTTTCGGTCAAAAGAGCCTCAAGCTCCACCGACTCTCCATCCGATCAACGGGGACCCGTGTCGGATTCGTCTGCACCCCTCAAGGGTGAAGATCTCGTCGAGCTACGCTTTTGGAAGACTCCAGAAGTTTCTCAGGCCCGGACATGGCCCAGGAGAAGGGAAGCTCGACGCCCGGAAAGCTGTTCAGGATCTGCCCTGGATGCCAGCTGCAGAACGTCTTTAAGGAGGACGAACACTCCTTTTGTCTCTACTGCTTACATGAGGACAAGACGCACGTGGAGAAGGACTGTGCGTTTTGCGGCTATATGTCGGAGCGGACCATGAAGGACCGCCACCAACGTCTCGCCAACTGGCTGGAAGGGAAGAGCCCGTCAGGCGAGAAGAAGAGGAAGAAATCCGAGCGGTCTTCTAAGACCTTTGAGGACGCCCCGGCGACGGGGGTCCAACACAAGGCCAAGCACCGCGAGTCTGCTGGCACCGGGAGCGCCGAACGGTCGGGCTCTACGGGCGCCAGGCAGGGCGCACCCTCCCCGGCACCTTCAGCCACGAGCCAACACTCTGGGTCAGGTAAGAGGAAGGGCGAGCACCCGGCAAAGCTCCTGGAGAGGCCTCGGTCGAGCTCGAAGGCCCGAGCGGAGGGGGAGCGAGGCAGTGTTCCCCCCCCCCCTCAAGGATAAGGCGGTGAGCGGACCTAAGGTGGTGAAGGCCTTAATCCATCCGGCCAAGCCCTCTATCGATACTGTCGCGGCGGCCCTGGCTCAGCCTGTGGAGGCTACACCAGTGGTGGCGACCTCGGGGCTCAGAGTCTCCCTGCCACCTCGGAGGGAGTCCTCTTTTGTGCCCATCGATAGGACCCCCGTGAAACCCCCGGCGGGGAAGAAAAAGGTGGAGCAGGGCGTCATCGTAGATTCGGCCTCAACCTCAGAGGAAGAGCTGATTGAGGTCTTAAGCCACGGCCTTGGCGTGGAAGAAGACCGGCCCGTCGGGATGGATCCCGACGCAGGTGACGACGACATCGTCGAGGGTGCCGACGGGGCTCCTGATCGCCCGTCGGATTCCCCTCTGCCAGTGTTGCAAGACAACTCGGCGGCCATTTTGTTAGCTATAAAGTCCTTATGTTCAGAGATAAGGACGAGACTACCATTGCCGACGGAGGAACCTCTCCCGTCGGGGGATCCTGAACCGGGACCTTCTGGTGCTCCCCCGCCCAAGAAAAGAAGGATTCACCCTCCACCTACTTTTCAGCCGTCGCGCCCCGTCCAGTCCTCCTCCCCGTCCACCCGAGGGGATGATACGGGGACTGACACGGCAGCGACGGGTACGGACGACTAGGTATACGACGAGGATCTACCGTCATCACCTCCCACCAGGGTTTCTCCACCCGACGATATTGGATCGTTCCACTCCATGATCGCCAGGGCATCCGAGCTTTTCCAACTCTGCCCTGAGGAGAAGAAAAAGGAAGGATTCCTTTATCAACGGCGCGAGGCCAAGAGGAAGACGGTCCTCGCGGTGCCTCTACTGGACAACATTTGGGATGAGGGCCTCGCCCTCCTCAAGAACCCTTCCACGACGCCAGCTAGAAGAGACCGGTACGAGAAGAAGTACCGGGTCCCGGACGCGGCCCCCCTGTGCCTCCGGGCACAGCCTACCCCGGACTCCGTCGTCTCCGCGGCGGCCAGGAAGAAAGCGGGGGGGTGCGGCCTCCACATCGACTTCCCCACCGGACGGCGAGGGAAAGAAATTGGACGCTATGGGACGCAGGGTCATCTTGTCTGCAGCGACGACGATTAAAGCGGCCAACGCCTTGGCTATCGTGGCCCGCTACGACAGGGAGCTATGGTACAAACTGGCTCCCCTGCTGGACTTCCTACCGGACGACAAGAGGGCGGATGCCCTGGAGATCCTACAGGAAGGCGAGGTGGCGCCGGACCACACCATCACTATTGCGACGGACATCGCCGACACTGGGTTTCGCCAGTTGGGCAACGGTGTGTGCCTTAGGCGGCGTGGATGGCTCAAGGCTACGGACTTCCGTCAAGACGTACAGACCAGAGTCCTGGACATGCCGTTCGATGGGAACAACCTGTTTGGGAAAACAGTGGACGATTCCCTTCAGGCCATTAAAGCGGACACTGAGACGGCCCGGGCCCTTGGGGTTCTGCAGCAACGACGGACGCCCTTTCGGAGCAGCGGAGGCAAGGGCGCCTCCAAAGGTTCCGGCGGCGGTTTCTCCACCTACCGTCAAGCGGCCCGCTCGTCGTCTCAGGAGGCCTACAGAGGACGAGGCAAGTCTGGCGGACCCCGCCGTCGTCGCCAAGGAGGTCAAGGTGGCAAAGCCTCGTCGAAACAGGATTGAACTGGCCGTGGGGTCGGGCCCCCACCGAAGCACCCCGGTGGGAGGCCGGCTGGCGAGCTTCGTCAGCATGTGGGAGTCCATCTCCACCGACCGTTGGGTGCTGGACGCCTTAGCCCGGGGCCACGCGCTCGAGTTTCAAAGAAGGTGCCCGCGCGTCCCCCCCCGTGGCCAGGAAAGAGCTTCACGTCCCTCAGCTTCTCCTGGAGGTAAAGGCGATGCTCAGGAAGGGCGTCATCGAACTCGTCCCAAAGAGGCTTCGGGGCTCCGGAGTTTACTCGAGATACTTCCTAGTGAAGAAGAAGACGGGAGGATGGCGCCCCATCCTAGACCTGCGACGTCTGAACAAGTTCATCAAGGCGCAGAAGTTCCGGATGGTCACCCTCCAGCACGTCCTGGGGCAGCTGGAGGAAGGAGACTTCCTGTCGTCGTTGGATTTGGAGGATGCCTACTTCCACATTCCCATCCTAAAGGGGCACCGAAAATTCCTCAGGTTTGTGGTCCAAGGGCGTCACTACCAGTTCAAAGCCCTCCCCTTCGGACTACGGTCGGCACCCAGGGTATTTACCAAGTGCCTTGCACCAGTGGCGGCGCAACTGCGCCGCGAGGGGATCCACGTCTACCCCTACCTGGACGACTGGCTCATCCGAGCCAAGACGAGGGAGCTCGCCGTGGAGCACACGGCAAGGACCGTCCAACTTCTCACAGACCTGGGATTCTCCGTGAACTACGCCAAGTCCCACCTGGTACCCGCGCAAAACGCACTGTTTCTGGGAGCGAAGCTCGACACAGTGTCCCTTCTGGCCTCCCCGTCGGAGGAAAGGACCAGGTCCATCCTGGGCAAGGTACAGCGGATGTTGGTTTCCGACGCGGCCAAGGTGAGGTCCATCAAGTCCCTCCTCGGAATGATGTCTTATTGCATCTACCTCATTCCCATGTGCAGGCTCCGGATGCGCCCGTTGCAGGAGTTCCTGGACGCGCGCTGGATCCAAACGACGGTCGGCTTCGAGGAGAGGATCACACTCGACGAGAGTTTCCGCCGAGCGGTTCGGTGGTGGGGCACCCGCGCGCATCTGACGGCGGGCATGGACTTCCAGACCCCAGACCACCAGGAGACAGTGACCACGGATGCCTCCCTGGAAGGGTGGGGAGCGCACACCGAAAATCTGCACGCAAGAGGCCTCTGGCTCCCGACGGAGAAGTCCCTCCATATCAACGTCCTGGAGCTCCGTGCAGTGTTCTGGGCCCTCAGGTCCTTCCTTCCGTCCCTCAAGGGCAAGGTGGTGAGGATCTTCACCGACAACACCACCACCATGTTTTACATCAGGAAACAGGGTGGAACCAGGTCCCCAGCACTGTCCAAGGAGGCGCAGGACCTGTGGCATTGGGCAGTCGCCCAAAGGATGTTTCTGGTGCCGTTTCATCTGGCAGCGATAAAAAACACCATCGCCGACTCACTCAGCAGGGAGCTGCGCTCGTGCCACGGGTGGGAACTACGGCAGGATCTAGTGGATCGCCTCTTCCGACGGTGGGGCACACCCCAGATCGACCTGTTCGCGACGGCGACAAACTCCAAGTGCCGGAGGTTCGCCAGCAGGTTTCCCCAGGCAAGGAGCATGGGCGATGCTTTCTCGTTCCCCTGGGAGGGCCTGTTCCTCTACGCGTTCCCTCCTTTGCCACTGCTAATCCGGCTCGTCAACCAGCTCAAGAGGTCACGGTGCAGGATGATCCTCGTCGCACCTGCGTGGCCGAGGCAGATATGGTTCCCGGACCTTCTGGACTTGTCAGCGTCCCCGCCAATCAAGCTGCCGGTGGACGCGGATCTACTCTCCAGGGAAGGGAGGCGCCATCCTCCACCACGACCCGAAATCGCTGAACTTGCAGGCCTGGCTCCTGCAGCGCTAGAGTTTGGAGGATACGACATACCGGCCGACTGCAGAGAGGTTCTTGCAAAGGCCAGGGCGTCCTCGACTCTTAAATGCTACGGACACAAATGGAAGAGGTTCTCTGTCTGGTGCCACGCACAGAAGATTAACCCTCTACAGATTACGGCTCCCCAGGTACTGCCGTACCGGTTGACGCTGGCCAAAGCTGGACTGGCACACGCGTCCATCAAGATTAATCTTGCTGCGATCTCCCGATACACCAGAACCACGGGCCGGACGTCCCTGTGGTCTCATCGTCTGGTGAAAGAGTTCATGAAGGGACTGTTCAGATCGTTCCCGCCGGTGATGGCGCCGGCCCCGGCGTGGGAGCTCAACGTGGTGCTGACCAAGCTCATGGGACCTCCGTTCGAGCCTCTGCACTCGGCCCCGTTGAAGTTTCTGTCGTGGAAAACGGCGTTTCTTGTGGCCATCACCTCTGCACGACGGGTGGGAGAGATCCAGGCCCTTTCCTGCAAGGCCCCGTACTTGACTTTTCACGACACGAGGGTAGTGCTCAGGACGCACCCCTCCTTCATGCCCAAGGTACCACCGGACTTCCATCTCAACGAACCCTTGGTTTTGCCTGTGTTCTTCCCGTCGCCTTCGTCGCCGGCTGAGAGGACTTTGCACTCGCTGGATGTGGCTAGAGCGCTGAAGTTCTACGTGGACCGCACAAAGTGTTTTCGGATGACGTCACAACTCTTTGTGAACTTTGGACCTGTCAATCAGGGGAAGGCTCTCTCGAAGGCTTCCAGTTCCAGATGGCTCTCCGGCTGTATCATGTACTGTCATCGGTTGGCAAACCGACCGCTGCCTGGTCGTCCGAGAGCCTATTCCACCAGAGCGATCGCAGCTACTACGGCGTTCCTTTCTTGTGTGCCCCTGTTGGACATATGCAGGGCTGCTACGTGGAGGTCGACGCACACCTTCACAAAATTCTACTGCGTCGATTGGGATTCCAGGGAGGAGTCCAGGGTCGACCAAGCAGTGCTGCGCAACCTGTTCGCCTGAGGTGAGCCTGGTGAGGAGGTTAGATGCTTAATGTTGAGTTTGATGTAATGCTTAATGTTGAGCCTTTGCCACCTCCCGTGGTTGTGCATGTGTGTACTGCTATGTATTCTTTATTCATGAGCATGTGAATCCATGCCAGACCCCATGCTGGAGAAGGAACAAGTTACTTACCTGTAACTGTTGTTCTCCAGCATGGGTCTGGCATGGATTCACATGCGAACCCTCCCGCCTACCCCTCTGCGGCTCTTCACTTGGTCATACTGCCACTTCACGTGCTTCCAAATCTGAAGATGGCTGCCAGAGGCGGTGCTTAGGTAGAGGGCAGTCATTGGCTGTGGTCAGTATGACGCAGAGACCAGTGATTGGTTATTACTACGAAAGACAGATCAGAAACGAAACTGATACTGTTTTTTTTCTTTACCGAGGATTCCCAGCCTGACGACGGGGAATATTCATGAGCATGTGAATCCATGCCAGACCCATGCTGGAGAACAACAGTTACAGGTAAGTAACTTGTTCCATCTCTGCTTGTGGAAGTGGATGAATTCCACCAAAGCGCTCAAATATGCTAAATCATTTACTTTGTTAGCCTAACTAAGGTATCAACTTGTTTTCTTTTGGCTCAACATTCTATTCAAACCTTGGCTAACACGGTACAAACAAATCTATATCTCTGTCCCTGAACTAAGGTTTTTCAGTGAATTTCAAGGGCTTTGTAACATCATAGTTAATTCAAGGGCCTCTAGCCATGGCCTTCGGACATACCCACTGTATATTTTAAAACACTAGCTTTCTTTCAAGCCCACTTGTCGGGGCCTTCGGCCGTGGCTGCTGCACATGTTGCACCAATAGGTTTGGTTGAGACCCACTAGCATTGTCCTTCAGCCGTGGTCCGTGTACATGTTGCACCTATAGGTTTCCTTGAAACCTGGCCAGTAAGCATGACCCTTGCCGTGCCCACGGCATATTCTAAATCAATAGGTTTCTTTCAAGCCCACTGGTCACGGCCTTCGGCCATGGCCATTGGCCACACACATTCACAGCCCCTGAAACTCGTTAAAGTACGTTTTCACTTCATACCAACTACACCTTTATACAGACATTCACACAGTCTTACAACACACTAACAAAATGCATTGCGACCTACTGTTTCCTCCTTTTCTGTCACAGCATGTCTACCACACTGAGCGCACTCCCAGATTCCACTTCAGTCTGCCAGGTCAGTCCCAAGTATTCAGGAAACCTGACACAAGCATATGGTGGAACTCCCCTAACACACACTGTAACAAATGAGCAAACCTACACTACTATAAGCCTAAAATAGGCTGTACATCAAACTGTCCCAATGAAAATCATTTGTGCAAATCCACCCTCACAGCAGACCAAAAAAATCATATGATACAAAAAGTTACTGGACTATTGGATGATGATGATGGGGAATTAATCTTAGCACCCAAAGCACTTGCTCACACCCCACAGAAATGCATCATGTAATGATTGCGTTCACCAGTGTTTCACGTATTTTCACTGCAGCTATTTTACACGTGGGCATCTTCACTGTGGTGTTTTCCACGGTAGGAATAGTTCCCTTAGTAGGGGAATCCAAAAGACACGAGCGCAAAAGTTCCTACGACTTAGTCTGCAAACATCATAATAGCAGCCCATGGCATCTATGAAACAAAGCTACGCCATGGTCCCGGTCTCCTCTCCACAGGATTGCCACCGCACAGCAGAGACGGGCTTCCAACTGCACCCACGCTCACAGGCTGAACACCAGCCTAAACATCGGGGACGTCGGATAGGAAAAGCTCCCACCTTATGCAGTAAAGTAAGTCTTAACCACAGTGGCCCCCAGGACAGTATGATCTTCATTCCAGCAACATTTGGGGGCCGCACTGTGAGCCATGCTGAAGGGGCCCCCCCCCCCCGACTCGCCAACAAATCACAGGTCGCGCCACACTTGGGCCGTCCTAGATTACCACGCTTGCGCAATACGCACAACCATGCTGCTGTAGAGGTAAGCCGCACACTGCACTAGCAGAAAGATATAAATGTTTTATTTATATTTACATTTATAAAGCACACAAAACCCTCGGGCGTCACTGTGCTGTTACTAGCAATTACACTCAAAGTGGTAGAAAGTCAGGTACTTATGGCTAGGGTGGTAGCCATTAAAAGTCCAGGTGCTAAGCGAATAGCCATGTTTTCAGAGCCTTTCTGAAGGTCCAGTAGGAGGGTTCTTCTCTTATGAGACAGGAGGGCACCTCTACTCTTTACCCTTTTATATTTGGGTGGGATCAATCTGTGGGTGTAAGCCTTTCTGAAGGGTCTGGTTGATTGGGCTTTTTGGAATCTTTGTACAAGGTAAGGTGGGGCAGAGTTGTATATGCATTTGTGGGACAGTTCTAAATATAATTCTTTCCTTGACTGGCAGCTACTGGATGTTCCTTCTAGCCTTGGTTATGTGCTCTCTTTTGGGGATGTTAAGAGCCGCACGTATGGCATTATTTTGTATCACTTGGAGCTTGTGTATTTTGTATGCCGAGGTCCCTGTGAAGAGGGAATTGCAGTGATCCAATCTAGCCCCGATAACGGTTAAGGAATGGTCTGCATGCAGTAATCGGCTTGTTGTGTAGGCTGCTGATGTTGCGATAGCGTTGACCTGACGTGCCGGGGAGAGTGTAGAGTCGAGGTACATTCCTACTGTTTTAATGTATTATACAGCACACTGTCTGAGGAAAAATTGGCTAAAAGGCCAGAGCGTTTGCAATTGATTTGTAGGGTACCACCAATCCAAAATTCTAATACATGAAAATCACCAACCGTGCACAGGAACATTAATGCTTTAATAGAATGCTTTGCTATTTAAAAATGTCATGCGACAATGCAAACATGTCCAACTGGCTGCACAATGTAGACCAGTCTAAACACGTAATAAGATAAAGCATGCCAGGACACATTTAGACATACCTAGACTGGCTGCACCAAAATGACAGTTTAGGAGATAGCACTTACCATGGTTATTTTATCACAATGGCAGCACCCAAATGCCAGTCTAGCCAGGTAATTACACTTAGCAGGACTGCTTTATCAGAGATGTCCAGTTAAAAAAGTCAAGCGAAAGTAAGAAATGACTAGACTGGCTGCGCCAATATGCCTCTCTATACCACATATCATGCCTGCTTAGCCTGGACATGGATGACCATTGTGATTTAATGCACAATCCCCGTCCCACCACACACCCCCACACATCCCCTCTGCCTGCCACCACCAGCCTCAACCCCCAAAATCAGCTTCTCTGCCCAGAATTACCTCCACACACCTTTTTCTTGTCTCAGTGCTTACGTATGAGGCTCCTTGCCTCATAGTTAAGTACTGGGATGAGAAAGAGAGGGACTTGGAGTAATGAAGATAACCGGTAACTAAGCCAGGCATTACCTCCATGTTTCTCTACCTCATCCCAGTACTTGTCTATGAGTCAAAGTGCCTCATACACAAGTACTGGGACGAGGACGAATAGGGATGTGAGTAATGAAGATTACCAATAAGTAACCAAGGGATTAAACACCATTGAGCTGACGGGGCTTCAGCCCTCTCTCCCCCCACCCCCAACATTGTTCCCTTGAAATTTAGGGCTATGTTGAATCGACTTGGCTAACCTACAGAGCGTTGCTGGACAGAACAGGACACAGATGTTAAGCGCACCTGGGTTTCACTGTTCACAAAGGCCCTGCAATTACTAACGTTAGGCCCGGCCCCAGCAGGCCCTGGCCCACTTAAAGCACCGACCATGTGCATTAAATCCCATGGCACAAGATTTAAGTCTGGTGTAATCTCTACTAGAATATTATTTATTAATTGTTCCCATTCTAATGGCATCGAGCAAAACTCTTTTTTCAGTGATGTGGCAGAAATATATCTTTGTCAACTTTGTATGTGTTCCTTGCTGGTGCACAGTGCGGATGGTACATTTATTTTTGGGAAAAATGGCACCACACTGTTGATCTCGCTTCTAAAGTATTTCATTTGTTCTTCTACAGAACTGCCCATAAATCCTATAGATTTCTTCTAATCGAATTTAACCTAAAAAATTGAGTTATAAAAGATATCATTTGATATACTTTTGTACAAAGTAATACTTGAGGGCTGAATCCCCCTGTACACCCTCGCTATGCTTCCACCAATTCAAAGAGAATCTTTACACAGCTGCAATTGTTTAAATTGATAAGCGATCTTTACAGAATGTACTGGAAAGATCGCTGGTATAATGGTAATAACAATAGGAATAATGAGAAGCAACAGTATTTGAAGTATGTTTCTCACATTTTATATTAAAGTTGCTGTAAACAAATGTTTTGAACATTACGTTTTTATATCTTTATATAATTTTGCGCCAGCGATGAATAGCTACACTGTGAGTGGTAAAAGATAATTGCATAGACTTGTGATAGCTTACTTATGCTTAAAAAGAGAAAAAAAATTGCCTTTACAAGGATGCTCAATGTGGTCCTTAAATTTATGTTTTTGAACCCCACAATGTTGGGGGTTTGGGGACGGAACAGATTTAGAGCTGGTTATTGTTCCTCAAAGTATGTAGAAGTCTAGTCGGGCAACTATCAACAATGGGTTTATTGCATCGTATATTGTTGGGTTGACACTCGGAAACCCAACAATATACGATGCAATACGACGCAAGAGCAAATCCAGAGAGGTCTGTGATGTCGCATGGAAACCTGCGGTGCAAGGAACCCTGTTGTTGATAGGTGCTCATCTCCAATAATAGGTTGTGTATTCCTCCCTCTGGGTCCCTTTCCCACCACCTGCACCGTCTTCTTGGACCAGCAGTACCCAGGGTCCTACCACCACCTTACCCCGTCTCCCTCTAGTGTATCCATCCTTCCACAGCACTATTTGAGACCTAGGAGGCACGGAAAATGCTGTAGTCGCCTACTGTGATGTTACGGCAGTGGGATAGGACTTCACATTTTCATTGGAGTGATGTCATCAAAGGAGGATACAACATTTACAAAGCTCTCTGCACTAATGGCTTCCTTTGTAAACCATACACAACAATGTTGTTTTAGGTCCATCTATACTAATGAACAGAGCAGTGCTGTAAATGTACCATGACCTTAAAAGTACAATGACTATGGCTGTGAAATGATTGAAATGACACCTCCTAAGATTTTAATTTCTTTCCCTATTTTGCAGGCTACCTCCTGATTGGGCTGATGGCAATGCTGCTGATCTTGCAAACCTTCCACAAGGCGGCGGACCTCCATGGCCTCACTGACCTAGTCTTGCTCCCGTCTGAGCAGGAGTTGGAGGCGGACGACCAGGAACGCATTCTAAACCCATCCCACTCCCCGCAGACCTCGGAGCCCCGAGAAACCGAGACCAGCAAGCAGCAATTGCAACCTACCACGCACACCAGTTACTCCTCCATCAATCGATAACCCCGGTGAACGCTCGGGAACATTCTTGCAGCCACAAGGTGGAAGATGTTCATATCTGGGTGGGGGAGGAAAGAGGTGATATTTCATGAATGGCGTCTGGAACCTCAAACCAGACTTGAAACTTGTGAGCTGAGATAATAAAATGGAAAAGCTTTCTTAAAGAGAAAAGTTGACTAATGTATCCTAAGACATATGTGTTTTTAGTTTTGATTTGAATTGCCAAAGCATACCTTCTACAGCATATATTCTTTCTCTGTCTTTGCCAACGGGGCTGGTTTTATTTCATTTAGATTAGAATACTGCGCATGCAGTGCAATGTTCTTTCTCCCAACGCGATAATTTGCTGAAAGCCAAGTGATCCTTTATGGGACATTAGTCACTGTTATCGGAAAGCGAGTATTGGTATGTTTATTTGCCTGCAGAGATTTCCTCATCCTGATCATGTTTGCCTTCTAAGCAGAGCTACCGTCACGCTGATTTCGAGATTTGATCTTTCCTGGGATGTCCACCCCAAATGAAGATATCAGTGAATCGGAGCCAGAGCCACAAGAAGCGTTTTTTGAGCACATAATTTATTGTATTATAACACAGTAGAAGAATATTCCTTTCTCTGGGTCATTACTGTATGTATTAGATGAAACCAGTGCCTGCCATGTGATTAGGCCTTAAGAAATCCACAGTACTAGGACAAATTGTGCATTGCTCCACTGTCCCGACGATGGCAGGACAGACGGCCACTGCGCCGTTGCCTTGACGATAGGAAGCACTGTCCATTGTTCTGCTTGCTCGACAGCAGAAAGTAGATAGTAAGTATGTAGCAGAAAGTAGACCGTAGCAACTGGCTGTTGCTCCTCCGCCTCCTCAAGCGCAGGACCGACTGCTCTAATGTCTCAACGATAGCGGGATGGACTGCCCATTTCTCTATCGCTATGATTGCCAAACAGGCTTTCTATTACTCTTGTAATTCGACAATAGAACTGACTATCCATTTCTCTACTGACACATCGGTAGCCGGACAGGCTGTCCCTCACTCCAGTCTTGATGACCGCAGGATTGCTGTACTGTGTTGATGATAGTGGGATTGCCCATTGCTTCACTGTTTCGAAGAGACCATGAGCAACTGTCAATTGTCTGATTGTCAATTCTTCCAGTCTTTCTTGTACTGTGGCAAAAGCAACAAAAAGTTGTGTGGCACGGCCTTTCTCTGATGCTTTTCTTATAGCTGTTGGAAACTCTGCTTTCTTCTTCATAGATGTCCTGGTCTTGTTCACCATATTCTGTCTCGGAGGACCACTTTTTACATTCAATAAATGTGTTATTTTAAGTGTCCGTTCGTTTTTTATAGGGTGGTTGTGAAATGGTGTATTGCATGACTCTTTGTCAAAATGAGGACTGTCAGTTGGCCCAACTCCCTGTAAAATGCCTCATTTTAATGACTTTAACATTTTGTTTCAATAAATGATTGTTACACCGACCCCACATAGCCGTCCCGTTCCCGAGTATTATGTTATGAAGCGTTTGTACTGCACACATCACCCCTTACTCTTTCCCTTGTTTTTAGCACACACATTTTCCCAGTTTTATGTTTTCCTTTTATCAAAACTTTTTTTCTAAACCTACATCCCCAGGTCCCCTTCCTCTCAGTGGTAATAATTCCAAGTCATAAGCTAAGGTCTCGTCAAAAGGGATTTGTCCGGCTGTAAAAAAATCTTTAGTGAGACTGAGTCACTCACGTATTGCCTGGTATGATGTTTGACTTGGTAGTGACATGGCAAGTGACACCTGTAAGACATTGGCATCTGTGGGTCCGCATTTGGCATGGTCCGTTTTTTCCACTAGCCCTGATGTAAGAGGTCAACGCTGGCAGTAAACAAGCAAAGTTTCTGGTTACAAGCAATCCATGGTACAAATCAACAGAGCTACTGTAGCCTTGAAGATGAGGCTTCTGCTCTTCACCACCCCCTACAGCATCGCCAGTGAATACTTGTTCTGTAATCCTCTGACATTCTGGTACTCTGACATTAAACCAGGAAGACTCACGGAGCGAATGGAAGCAAGAATTAAGAAGAAATTGGTAAAAGGTTGACTGTTCTTACTGTGGGTTACTGTATTCCTTGTTGCCTCCATTGGCTACAACGTTGTAAAAGCTAGGTAATGGCCATATTCAAATGCATCTCGTGTGCTGGAGCATTGATGCCACATTGAGGACTTTCCACTGCAATCCACCAGAATTTACACCTAAATCTAGAAATATAACCGGCACTAACTGGTGCCGCAGATGACGAAAGAACACTCCAAGACCTAAAAACAATTTAAGGGTTTTAATTTGGATATTTGTAATGGACCCTATGGGGCCGTCCTTTCTCTTGCCTTGAAAAGCACCTCCTCTCTAACCCAGGCATCCCTGGCCCACCCAGGTTAGTATCTAGTGAGTATTGGCGCCTACGGTCTACCTCCGATCTCCCAGTTCACCATCCTTCCTCCTGCTGGTTCTTTGGTCTGCCACCTCCTCCTCTGACCTCACCCAAACAACCCACAACTTCCTGTTCCCGATTGCTCTTTTTATCCCATCCCCCTTCTCCCATTGGCTACCAGCACTGGCCCATTTTTAACACCTCCCGCAGGCAAGACTAGGCCAATCAGCTATGTGATAAGTAGCGAATTAAGCCCTGCTCCTTTTCAGCACTCCTGTTTCACTCGGTTTGCCAGTTTGGGGATTCAGATGCTGAAATGTAGATGGTGTGGGGCACTGACTGGTTTGTGTCTACGATCTTCCTTATTCTGAGGGGACATACATAAAGGCTAGTGCCCTATCCATTGTGCCTCCTTCCAGGTCTTATTAGCTGTCCCTACTCGAACAGTGATTAGTGGCCTATGATGGTATTGTGTTCAGCCTTCCAGACATTTAGCCCGATGTACTTGGCTCTCTATCATGCCCACATACTCCCCTCCTCCCTCTCCCAACCTCTGATGTTCCCATCTCTCTCTGTACTCTCCTGTTCCCAACTCCACCCTCCTTTACTCACTCTAGTTTGTCTCCCTCTTCTGTTCCTCCGATGTCATGCACTCCTTCTGTGCTTTGCTGCCACCCTTAAATTTTACTTCTGGTGTTCTCTTCACTAGTACTCCTTCTCTGTACTATCGCTCCCCTCTCTTCAGGACCACTCCCCTCTCTGCCCAGCTGCTCCACTCTCTGCCTGGCCACACCCTTCTCTGTACTACTTCTTGACCCACTTTCTCCCCATTTAAAATCTTTATTTTTTTACCACCCAAATACAGCACCACTTGCTCTCACCAAGCAATATCTCACCTTTACTACAGTTTGTCTCCATGCTCCAGTCTACCTTCTCCCTCTTCCTGGTCCCTTAGTCTGCCACTTCCTCCTCCACTGAACTCACCCAAACAAGCCACAACTTTCTGTTCCTGGTTGCCCTTTTTATCCCATCCCCCCTACCCCATCGTCTTCTTTTGGGTTTTTATACCTGGCCAATTTGTAACCCCTCCCGGTAGGCAAGACAGGGCCAATCAGCTAAGTAATAATTAGCAAGCTAAGCCCTGCAACACTTCTTCTGCTGTCTCTGTTTGCCAATTCAGGGATTCAGATGCTGAAATGTAAATGGTGTGGGGCACTGTTGGGTTTATGCTCTCTCCGCTGGTCTCTTCATAGTGCTAGAGTATTACATTTGGTTCTAGAAATGAGGGAGACACTGTGGCCAGCATTTGTTAAAATGCATGGGGCGATGCAAGTGGGCACTGCCCATACATAAACTGGAACTTGGGGAAGGGACATGAATTGGGGCCTTCTGAACTGCCAATGTCCCCCTTTGGGGTAGCACTGGCTCCGGCTTTCACCCTGGTAGGTCTGCTACCTTAGACTGAGAGGGATTCTTATCTCTTTGTGGCAGGGTCAGGTTACTGACCTATCACAGGAACAGGTCCTCATCACATCTGTCAACAACAGAATTGGCATCTTTCTTGCAGAGCTCACCCTGCTCATAAGCCTTGTAATCAGGAAAACTAGTGGCATTTCATTCGAACTACTCAACATTATGGACATCAAACATCTCATCACAAAATCAATGCACAATAACGGCAACACACTCTACTGTGTAGTCACCACCTCTCCAACCATTGTATTGTAAGTGATTTCAACCCAGCCTCCACCTAAGTCAATGCCTAGCGTGTGATGCACAGTTGGAACCCTTAATTATATATATATTTATGTCTAAAAGTTCTTTTATTTCTGAATGATGTACCCTTATATCACGCCCCTCTCTTTGAATCCCCCCGGTCTCACTGAACCAAGAAGTAGGTTGTTTTGCAAAGTTAAAAGTTTTATTTTATGAATTTGAACAATACATATGTCAGTTTTATGAATTTGAACAATATCTAGATATCACACTATTAATATTTATACAATGATCAGCGTTGGGTGATATTACAATCAACAATCTCTTTGTTCTTCTCATCCATACTCCTACTGATTAATGTAGCATAGAATAAAACTTTGTGTGGGTTCAGTCAAATGCAATGATAGGAAATTAATGCAGCACAGAAATAATACTTTTGTGTGTTCAATCCAATGTAATGTAATCATTCTTTCCCCCTGATACTACTCAATCCCCCCTAATATGCAATATAGAGATGGAAGGAGAGAAAACAGGTTTCAGGAATATACAATCTCAAACGATAGTTCAATCCCATTTCCCCCCAGCAAGCAGAGAGAAGCAGGAAAGATTTCAAACAGGTCAAATACTTTTGCATGTGGCTTGTAATGAATGGGAAAAACAATGAAAATGACTTTAATTCGCTAAATTGGATTCAACACTAGTTGGTGCCGCTTTGGATAGCTTCAGGTAAACACTAGCAATGAGGATTGATTGACTAGCAGATTGGAAACTGAATTCTGAGGTTGGATGCAAGAAATAGCTATTTTACATGTGATGAAATTGAGCAAAATGCAAATCTGCGGCAAACTTTTCAGCGTGCGAGAAACGCGATTGCGGCAAAACTATAAGGAGTTGGAATGCCTTTTAGGTTTGTTTGAAAGCTGAGGGTGTTGGCTTCAATTTGCAGTTCTAGCATGTACGGTATGGAAGTTACAGAGGTTTTAGTGGAGGTCGATTTTTCTCAAAAAGAGACAATATTTTCAAATGAAAGATGCGCTTTTGACTTACAAACAAGTATTTTTCTTACACTAAGGGAGGCTATGAAGATGTAAGATACCCAACGGGACAGCCACCAGAACAGCGGCACCTCTGCTCTGATTTTTGCCCGCGCAAAGATATTATCACTACAATTATCAAAGGACTATATGGGTGAAGGAAAGATTCAGAAAAGACAAAGGAGATTCTACAATACAGTTCTGGATATGTTAGAATGGGTTACTTGAGGATAAGAGATTGGCTATGGACAATTCTATGCTAGATACTCACAACTATGGTTTTGGAATAGGCCCGTCAAAGATCTGGTCAAAGGTTTTGGACTGGAATCTGCTAGCACACCAGACAGGATTCAGGCACCCGGTTCTGCACTCAGCACGGCACTCTGGTCTCTGCACGGCCTCTAGACTAGATCTGACGGGTTGGTTCTGGGTTACAGCTATCCGGTTACAGCTCTGCTCTGCTGGTTTGGATCTGTGGGTTCTGCAAAGAGTTTTTGGCAAGAAAGCAGAAACAGCACGCCCGGCTGTTCTTTTTGTGGGATTCCCCTTGGAAGGCTGGGGTTAAAATCAGGTTGCAAGATTTCAAAGGCCAAGCTGTGAAGGGTTCAGCTTTGGAATTGGACCTTCTCTGCTTTCAAAGTTCTGGAGTCTCGGATCTGGGTTCCTCCTGCAGAGCACTTTGCCAGTAAATCAGTTGATGGGTGAATGTGTGTGTGTGTCTAGGTCCTAAACTGTACCTATTTATGTATTTCCCAAAGGGGTAGGTAGGCTGATTATACTAAGCCCACCCTCTAGGAATCTGATTGGTCAGGGTATTTCCCCTCTCCTGATTTGAGAAGCAAATCTAGTGTCATAGTGATGCTGCAATTTACAATCCAAGGAAAAACCTCCCCTTTGTTTCTACACAGAAAATCTATTTTTCATATAAAGCATATTTACAATATCACCAACTTGCTAATAATACATATTCACATCACAGATTTAATAGAGCACGTATCCGTCCTAGTCCCATCTTCTTGAGAGTTTCGGTTCAGAATTGACCGTTTTTCGGGCTTTTGGTTGGTTACCCAGTGTCAGAACTGTACACATTTTTCCACATACATGCGCAAGACATCTGGGCATAATCCTGTAAATTTTCATATTCCTAGCATTATCTCAATTGCTACAACATCAACATTTTGGTAGTCCTGTCTCTGAACATCGCACAGGGTTCAGAGTAGTTTCAAACTGTGAGCAGAATTTTCATAGTAACAACCTATAAAATACAGATTTTTCCACGTTTTGCACAGTTTTCTGAGTCTTTTCCAAAAAGATATTTCCTTGGAGTTTAAGAAACACATATCTGTCTAGTCCTGCCTCCAAGGTTGGGCTGGGCCAAGAGCAACCTGGGCCTCTCTTCCCTTGGCAGTTGGTTTCTGTTGACACCCAAATTTGCATTTCCTTTGTCAAGGGAGTCTTTTGTCTCCACTCAGAGCAACAGGCCAAAATCTCCTCCCACCTCCATTAACAACTCAATGCCAGTTCCTGAGCAGAGAGGAGGAAGATTCCTTTGTTTGGGAGAAGCTGTGGAATGTGTTTGAAGCCCCGTGTGGCTGACATTAGTTCAATTTTAAAACACTGTTTAAAATGGTCTTTTCTAAAATACAATTTACATTTTCAACAAATATACACACAGATCTCTTCATTCCAGTCTTTTTAAAAAATAGAGATTGAATTGTAGCAACCTATATGGCTTTTGATGGCAGGTCTCTTCTTTTCCTCAATTTGATTTTAAGACACAAGTTTGAAACTGACAGTATAAGTAAATGACAGCAATGGACACAGGTGAGTGGCGGTACTGCGCCCATATCTGACATATTTTTCCAAGGAAAGCACCTTTTGAATGTGGATTTTTTTTATGATGAAAGGTGCTTCTCCTGACATTGTGCTTATGTGGATTCCTTAAATAAGGCGATGGTGAACACCCCACAAGGGTGTTGGGTCTTCTCTGCGTTTGGGAACCATGATTGTGCACTTTCAACAGCCAAGGAAAAATGGATTTTAAAGCACTTCTGGGTTTTCCTTTGGAATGTAGCACTGCCTTTTCACGTAGTTTCATTTTGCTCTGCGGGCAGCCCAATGATAGGTTTTGGCAGTGTGGTCTCTTGTTTTACCACTGACATAGGGAAAAATAGATTTGCCAGCCTATTTTTCAGGTTTCCCTGTGCACTTCTCAGAGATTTTTAGCACATAGGGCTTTTTGGCGGCCATTCTGTTGTTTTTGATGAAAGCAGTACACAGTGATGTTGCAGGGCAGAGCCAGTGGGTCAGAACATCCCACAAGCCCCCCTTGCGATTTGGCATTGGACGTCCATCAATGGGAAGTCGGAAGACTGGGATGATCAGTCTCTTTTCTTTTGGTTCCAAAAATGGCAAGGTTCATCATCTTTTCCTCCGTCAGGGGTGGATCGACCAGTTCTCCTCGCCCCGTCCTGATGTGAGTATGGAGCGATACTCCGGGCCCCTTGGATCTTTGCTTCCGGTCCCTGGGTGGTCTTCCTTGGTTTTAGTCTACATGGTTTCCAATTCTAGGATGACAAAGCGAAAACATATTTGTAGACATTTTCCCACCACTTTTAATGTAGTGGGGCGGACACATACATTTTGACAATCAGAACACATTTTCTATTTGTAAATCGAATATATATGGAATATTGTATAGTTGGAATTCTAGGGAGCTGGAATGACCCCCTCTGGGGTTTGAGAAGACTCCTCCAGTTGCTGCAGAGTGTGCCTAGGATGGCAACACTTTAGTTGGTTAATATGGACCCACTTATCTTCCCCCTCTGCCAAACTGCCTTTGGGGATGCAGATTTTGTAGGCTATTGGTGAGATTTTGCAGAATTTCAAAAGGACCCCTCCAGCTAGGCAAAAATGTGCGCTGTTTGGCCTGGTTCCTTTGGAAATAGTATAAGTAGACCCGGTCTCCTACATTGTATTCTTTTCTAGTAGTCTTTAAGTCAGTGGGTCTTCATGATCGCTCTAGATTTTGCTGAGCATAGGCAAAAGCATGTTGAAGGTGTTTTCTTAGATTTTCAACATACTCATGAGTTGTGGAGGCATTGATCAATGTCTGCTGTTGAGTTATGTAGAGCAGATGCTGGGGAAGCACCATCCTGCATCCAGTCATCAGCTCAAACAGTGACATTTTATTTGCAGATGAAGGGGTAGATCTGATGGTCATTAGGACAAGAGGTAATCGAATATCCCAACTTGGCCCAGAATCTGCCACAATTTGTTTTAATGTCTTGTTGTATCTCTCCACTGCACTACTACAGGCTGGCCGGTAGGCAATGTGTAATTTCCTTTTGACCCCAAGTATCTCCCACATCTTTGTCATTACTTCGCTAGTGAAAGGGCTACCTCGGTCTGACTCAATCCTTTGGGGTAGTCCAAAACACGAAAAGATGTGGTTGATCATCGGGGCAGTTGCTGTTTCTGCCTTGCAATTTGGGGCCGGGAGACATTCCACCCACTTAGTAAACAAGCATGTCACGGTCAACATGTACTTATTCCCCGTACAGGAGCGAATCACGGCCCAATATAATCGAATTGTAAATCTGAGCAAGGCAGTGTCATCCCCCTCTTTTGGAGAGGCGCAGTGTGTGAGGGATGTTGGCTGAAATTGTGCACACACAAGACACCCCTTCAAATATTGGTCGAGGTGCTGCCCCATGTGTGGTCAGTATGCAACCTCTTTTAAGATTTCAAGTGTTGTATGAAACCCCCATGACTGGCTGTGGCCGCATCATGGGCGTGACTTAACATCAGGCTTCGGAATGAGGTAGGGACCACCCACTGATCATGGCCATCTAGGGATTTCCTCACCAACAAACCCTCGTGGATTCGAAACATTTTTGGACATTTCATCAACACTCAGAGGACTCTTTCCCTATGTAATCAGTATCCGTCAGGGGAAAGTTCTCAGGGTCCTCAATGTGTTGATGGAACTTACCAATTATTGGATCCCCTTTTTGAGCCGTATTCAAATCAGCATCTGGGGTCTCCTTACTCCATTGTTCAGTTGAGAGTTCATTGTGAGCGTTTGTCTGGGACCTAGTGATAGCAGTGACCTGGATTTCCCCCAAAAGGGACTCGATCTCAAGTAGATCCCGTTGGATGGCTCTGGTTTTGGCCAGCTGATCAGCTAGGTCATTTCCAGTTTTGTTTGGTCCCTCTACTTTAGAATGACCTTTGATCTTTTTCCATTAGATGGTCATCCCATTCGAGGTGACCAGATCATCAATGTTTTGAATTAATTTCCCATGTTTCAATGGTTTATTAGCACATAACATGCCTCTGGTTTTCCAGTTAACCACCCGTTCCGTACATAATCGAATCTGTGATTATGACCAGTTTGTGGAGTTGATGTTGGACAGCAGTGAGGATGGCTTGATTACACAGCCATCAACTCTGCCACTTGACTACTTCGGGGACTAATCTTGTACCCAGCGGAGGGTTCTGGGGTCTCATTCACCCATGCATTCCCTATGCCGGCCACAAGTTCTTTTCCCCGTTGTTGTCAACATGGTAAGAGCATCCATCCACAAAGACAGTGGGCATTCCCTCACACTTGTCTTCTTCAAAGACTTTGTGTGGGGAATTGAGGTATGCCTCCATGTTGTCCTTTATTTTTAGACTCTCGTCCTCGAGACAGTTTTCTCTGGCACAATCGTGCAAGTCAGCCAGACTGTGCATGAGGGGACTCTTCTTGTTTTGGCCATATCTGACCTCCACAGGAAAGCCTTGCATTGACAGAATCCAGGAAATAATTCGGGAATTACTCACATTTCCGGGCCACAGTCTGTCACTTTGGAGATATTGCAGAGGCTGGTGACGAGTCTCCACTACGATGTGTTCCCCCTGGATGAACGGGCGGTAATTCTTCAATGCCCACACCGTTGCCAGGAGTTCCTTCTCACAATCGTTGAATTTTTCCTCCACAGAGGATAAAGTTTTACTCGCATAGGAGATTACTTTATTGACCTTGTCATGCTTTTGGTATAATACTCAGTCAAGCATGTATTAGAGAACCCTGTCTCCAAGAAGAACTCCTTGTTTTTGACAGGGTAAGCTAGGCAAGCCGCTTGTGAGAGGCTTCTTTTGAGTTGTCTTACTGCCTAGGCTTGTACTGGACCCCACTCCCACTTAGATGAATCAGTGGTCTTGTGATCTCGGCGTAGTCCTCAATGAACTTTCTACTGTAATTAGTCCAAGAAGGCTCCTTAGTTCCCGCAGAGTTGTGGGGGTCTTAACATTTCTGAAGTGCTTCCACCTTCTTTTCCTGGGGACAGAGACCCTGAGGAGTAATCTCATGCCCCAAGAAATTGACACGGGTTCTACACCACTGTGCCTTTTGAAAGGAGAGTTTTGCTCCGGCAGCCCTCAACTGTGTCAGAACATAACGGATCTCAGCTATGTGTTCCTCCACAGTTGAGCTTTTGATGAGAACATAATCTACATAAGCCAGGTTACCCCTCTCACCCAGTGTAACGCTCACCTGGTTCCCACGGGGGCGCTGATCTAGTCTTGATTACTGCGGCCTCTTCTAGCGTGATGCGCAGGACCCGGAACACCGATTGGACAGGACCTCCAAATCGTGCTTCCTTGGCCCGTAGGAATATCCTTCTGCAGATGAGAAAGGGGATTAACAGTCTGCAGAATGGTGTGCTAGCTCCCCCCTTCCCCCCTCCGTTCCTCTCTATTCCTCAAAACCCGGTTTAAGCTCACCTTATGGTTTGGAAGGTTGAACTCTCCATCCTGCATCTGGTGCAGGGGCGCGCGTTCGTCCAGTTACTTCACTGGTTTTCAGAATGGCGCTGGCAAAATCCACTTGACTTTCCTGAGCGATGCGCCGTAAGTATGAAAGTTCAAGTGAGGCCCCCTTTATGCTGTCTTGCTCACCTGTGATCTGTCCTTTATTTCAGGTGCAGAAAGAAGGCGATGCGTCGAGGGGTTAACCTGCCGAGGTGAGTAGTAATGAGGGCGATCCCTCTAGATGTCCTTATCATTCCTCTGAAACGTCTCTAGTCCTTTCCCCATAGGGGCCGGGGTACGGTACCTGCCAACGGGGCGGCGCCGACCCGAAATGTGGAAGAAAAGCTGGTAAGTATTATGGCTGTTAATCAGGCTTTCCTTCTGTATGTCCTTCTGCTCACCTTTTGTTTCTTCCTCTCTCCTCTAGGTGCAGAGATGTGGCGTCTGATGCTGACAGCCGCGATGGAGCCGGGAGATGTCTCGAGGACAGGACAGGTGAGTGAAGCGTGGCGCTGCAGCGAGCAACACGATGCTTTTAAATTGAAGTCTTCCTTCAGGGATGCTGGCGAGAAGATTCCGGATGCAGGTAAGAAGCTTGAAATAATCCTTGGTTTTCACCTTTCTCTTCTCTTCCTTCCTTGCAGGTCTTTCAGGTTCAAGACAGGCGTGGCTGTAGTCCAGGAGCAGGAGCAGACACGGTGAGCGTTAAGCTGCAGGAAGCAGAACAACGCGAAGCATGAGCTGCTGTCTGGGCGTGGCTTAAATAGCCTCCAAAGAAGTCCCAGGTATGTATCCTTCCCCCAACTAGGTATGTATCCTTCCCTGGCCACGCCCGAGTGAAAAAATAGTCCCTATGAAAAAATAGTCCCTTTCAGGTCTCAGGGAGGCCTGAAGAGTGCAGCATGGTCTGCATCAGGTAAGTGCACAAAACACCTCCCTTTATGAGCCTGGCGCCTATGGCACCAGGACTGATGTCCAACATGAGCCTGGCGCCGAGGCTGAGTCCAAAGAGTCCCTATAAGGGGCCGCTGGGCTTTTACCCGAGGGCATGATGCCTGCTTCCGGGGGTGCTGGGCCTGGCCTGATGCTCCAGGGGTAGGCATCATGACACCCAGGTCGGGCATGGCCTTATGTAGAAAATGTTGAATTAATTGCTGGAGTTGATGTATCCGAAGGGAGTCCGGGTCCATGTGTACTGCTGCCCCCCAAAGGTAAAGGCCAGCTTGTATTGGTCCTCCCTACTGACAGGTACAGTCCAGTATCCATTGGTCAGGTCTATTGCAGTGAATACCTGTGACCCCTGGATCTGGGCCAGCCATTGGTTAATGTAGGGAAGAGGCCATCGGGAAGTATGGACCCGTTTGTTGAGTTCCCAAAGGTCGGCGCAGAGTCTCCACTGGCCGTTTGGCTTCAAAATCCCCAGCACCGGATTATTGAAGGTGCTGTGGACTGGGCGGATTATCCCAGGGGACTCAAGGTTTTTAATTATTTCAGTAAGGGACTCCATTGATGCAAGAGGCAAGCGATATTGCTTCACAAACACTGTAGTCATGCCAGGGTCCGTGGGAATTATTGTAGTGTGGATGCCAGTGCGACCAGAGTCATATAAGTCCACTGCAAAGACATCTTGAGAATCCAAGAAAACTTATTTCAATTTTTGCTTTTGCTCCAGAGTCTCACAGGCATCAGCTAGGTTGACTCTCTCTTCAACGATCTGCCTGAAGCCTGGAAAGACTTCTGGTTTTGCTATCTCAGCGGCCTCCTCCAGCTGGGTGGAGAAGTCCCTGGTCCGAGTGCTGATTTGTACTAGTGGCTTCAGGTGGGGAAGGCAGTCCTCCTGGACTTGGAAAATCACCTCATCCCTGAAGTCACAGGTCCCATCTTCCTTACCATAAGGGCAGGAAGTGTACACCAGGAAGTCCCCCCGCCCCCCATGCCGGGTAAAGATCCTTTCTGGTGTTGTGTTGTCATCACTATCACTGCCAAATCAGTCCTTGGGGATTGGTCCTAACAGTTCATTGCCTAAATCTATGGATAAATGTCAGTCATCAACCGCCATTCCAATAATGGTGCCTGCGGATTGGGTGCTACTCTTTAAGTCGCTGTTATCCACCTCTATTGGAATGGTGTCATGTTCTATATTGACTAGTGGTGTTGGGTTTACCCCCAACCCTTGCTGTTGGAAGTAAGAATTTAGATGAAAATAGGCGTCAGGGTTTTTCAGTTTGTCCTCTTAACATTCACTTCCAGGGAGAATTGTCGGGTCCTTTCTGGGATGGTGACTTCCTCTCCAATCTGAATTTCAACTGCATAAGGCAGCAGTTGAGCTGACCTAAATGCTTTCTCTGGGTCATCAAAGCCCATGGGATTATCTGCTAATCGGGACCAACTTTGAAGTTTATTAGGTCCAAACTAATGACAAAGCGATTGAGAATGTCACTGCCTAAGTAAAAGGCGGCAGTGACGTCTCGCACGACCCAACAATTATGGACTATGCTCTTGTTGCCTATGGAGATTTTGAGCATACACCTGCTTGGCAGGCGATGTTTGGAATTGGGTGTTTCCAAATCCATTTCCCATTTGTTTTATCAGTTTAAATGTGGAAATGGCTGGATCTTTTGGGAGTTTGCCGAATATGGCTTCGCTGATGAAGCTCTTACCGTTGTTCACACACACACACTCGGGGGAGAACAGAGTCCTTCCCTTCATTTAACTGAACAGGGATGAACAACTGCTCTCCAATTTGCTGAATATCAGCCAGGCTTTGAGCTGATTTCTCATCTTTCTGGACTAAGAGTGGGAATGTCTGATTGTGAATTAGTAATGAATTTCAGTGGGTTTCCTTCCAGTGTGGAATGCCATCTTAAACTGGAAGGAAGGTTGATTTTCAGAAATAGAGAGGACCCCCCCATCACCAGTTTGTGGTCCTACTGCTATTACTGTCACGTCTGGGATTTGGTTGTTCTGGAAGTGAAATTCTACTTGGTCAGATTTTTGTTCAACCATGTGGCAGGTGCCGTTTAAACTAACATACTGTTTCAATTTTATTGGTCGGCTAGTCGGGGTCCAGAGGACCTTGTTTACACAATCTGTTAGGGGTGACAACCTTCGCAGGAGGTCATTCCCTAGTAAACAAGGGATGCCCTCTGGAGTTACAACTATGACTGGGTGCTTCACCTTGTGTCGCCCAATTTTAATGTCCAAATCCGCAGTCCCATTGACAGGAATTTCCTTTCCGTCAAAGTTCTGAAGTTGTCCAGGAAGAAGGGTGAGAGGAATTTGGTAATTCTTCCCCCCTTCCTGAATTCAGTTTATCAAAGGCCTTTTTGGAGAGAAGGGTAGCTTGGGATCCAGTGTCCACCAGTGCCAAAATTGTACCCTGCCCCTGTATTTGGACCGGGGCATAGAATCTTCCCTCCTTCTCTGCAAGGGGGCACAGATAATGTACATTTTTGGACAACTGGTGGGTTAGTTTTCTATTTTTGGACATTGATAGAGAGGTGATTTGGGCAGAATTCTGTGGGGAGTCTAGGGAATCTGCAAATTAAAGGTGGCAACTAGATATAGGAGAAGTTTTGGGTTCCCCTTGTTCCGGTTCTGGGACGCGCCCCCCCCTTTTTGGAGGAAGTCGCCAGGATGGGTTTGAACCAGGGGATTTTCATGCTGTTGGTTCTGGAATTGGATGATGGGCGGAGCTAGCTCAGTCCCCACATCAACCCAGTCTGGATTTGAATCCTTTGGGACCCATTTTTCTTTGTGTGTAGTTCCCCCATCTCTGAAGGAGAAGATCTTTTTCCTAGGATCCTCTGAGGATCCCTCTCCTTCAAATTGGAAGATTTGTACCTCCTCCTCAAAATGGGTCTGTTTGGGTTCTTTGTTTCTCCTCACCCCCCCCCCCCCCCTCTGCTCCTTGGATGGCAGACTTTCAGGGGCAGGAGATTTTGGTTCTGGTTCCTGGGTTTCCAGCGGATTTTTACAAGTGGGGAAGGAAGCTTCCTCCAAGGCTTTACACCCCCCCTTCCCCTTGTGCCTCCTCCCGGGGAACCGGTGGGTTGTCGGTGTTCTGCCCCTGCATTGTTCTGGAGCACCAGGTCCGGAGTTTGAAGCATTCTGCACCAGCACGCTTATCTGAGGGTTCTGTTGAGCCCTCAGCATTCGACCTAGATCCTGTGCCATGTTTTGGACCTGGCGCTCTAGCTGTGACACCCGCTCAGGCTGATGCGGAGTTCTGTTGTCTTCCCTGTGCTGATCCCGGGAAGGGTAGCTATCCCTTCTCTGAAAATACCCCGGGTTTGTAAAATTTGGGTACCCCTCCACCCTTGGCCTCCCCTCTCCCAGATTGGGTTGTTTGGGCTCAGGAAATTGGGGAAAGAAGGATGGATGGTTTTGGGGTTGAAAGTTTTGCGGGTACCTGGGGAAGAATTTCTGTCCAGGATTTGGGGAATTTCTGCCCTCCTGGGGGAAGTGAGGAGGGAAGTTCCCTGGGTTAGCTGGTGCCTGGTTGGATCTCCCCCGCCCCCCCCCCCCCCAAACCCCCTTGGGCTGGAGGAGTCCACATATAACCCAGGATGGGTCTATTCCACTTGTATCGGGGACTTATGTAGTCAGGGGAGTTAGGGATCCCATTTGTGGGACTACCTCCTTGGCTCCCTGTTTGTGACTGGCCCGAGGGCCTTCTGGGCTTGGGATTGCTCTGATTTTGCGCAGGTGGGTTTTTAGGCCCCCCATCTCGAAGTCTAAAATGGGGGCAACTTTCACCTCTGTCACCTTAGCAGCAGGGGTGTTGGTTGTTTTGGGGCTTTTTGTATTATTTTTGTTTTCTATGGGCTTTTGTGTGGCCTGTTCAATGACCCAGTCTAGTGATCTTTTCTCATGAAAATCTCTAACTAGTTGGGTCATGATGTACTTTGGTAGAGCGTGGAAAAAAGTATTCACAAATTCTTTGCTGTCCTTGTGCACACTTCTGGTGGTCTGAGCAACGGCACGCTTTAATTCCTGCACAAATTCTTGTGGGGCCTGATCCTCCCCACATTGCAAGTTGTAGGCTGCCTTGCGAGCCTCCTGAGGATTTCTGTGAACAGAAAAATGCTTGAAGATGGCCACCCTATAGGTGGACCATCTAGAATGATTTTGGTCCTCCAGCACCGCAAAGAAGCTGGAGTATTCTGGTGAGAAGGTCCATTTCACATACTGAATCCAGCTTTGACTGTCCTTCAAATGGAAAGTTTCCATCATCTGCTCAAAGAGCTCTAGGTGCTCCCAAACAGAATACTTAGCGTTCTTCTGATAGGGCGTGATGACGCTCCTTATTGCTTTGATTTGCTTTGAGGGGTCCTTAAGCAAGGCCCTTTTTGCCTTATTGGCCTTCTTGGTTCGGGTAACCCTGGTCCATTCCGCCTTTGACTCAGAGGCACTGCTCCCAGAGGTGCCCCTCTGGTCTTCTAGGTTCCCCCGGATTCTGAAAGCCTGGGAATGGCTGGCAGAATGTGGGGACCTAGTCTTCTGTGTCCTGGGACGCTCAGAGGAATCTTCTGATTCCTCCTTGCTCCCAGGATTTGATGGGTACCCCTCCCCCCACTGTCCTAGCTGGGCAGAGGTTTTCAGGATGCCCTTAGTGGGC
This sequence comes from Ambystoma mexicanum, assembly GCF_040938575.1. Classification (NCBI taxonomy): domain Eukaryota; kingdom Metazoa; phylum Chordata; class Amphibia; order Caudata; family Ambystomatidae; genus Ambystoma; species Ambystoma mexicanum. Next base: position 823,724,897 of record NC_090923.1, on the reverse strand, counting down.
CTACTCTCATGGAGTTCACCACTAAATTTCCCAGTACTTGGGTACCCATACCCAGATGCCCGCCCATCCATTCCTGGGAGGTGCTGGGCTATGAGCCCCATATTTCTGAATGGATTGAAATCTGCCATCCTCGTGGCCCTTAGCACATGTGTCCAGGTGGACATGGGGGTGGCCAAGTCCAGGGATTGGAAGAGGTGAAAGCCTCTGGTACTAGGGTTCCTGAGGTTATGCTCAGTTGTTTCCCTTTCCCAGCGAACCTCATCTCCATCAGCCCCTGCTCCCTGTTGCCATGCAAGAACCCGAGCTTTCTGTTCCTCTATCAAGGCCTTGCTGGTTTCTATCAATCGCTCTTGCATAGCTACCTGTCTGTGGAGCCCGTCATTGTTCTCACAGCGAGCCTCATTTTCTCTCTGTGCTTCGTGGGTTGTTTTTGAGTACTGGGCCAGTCTTTGCTGCAGGAGGATTACCTCCTGAGTCCTGTCCTTCCTTGCTAGAGCCTCCTCCACCCTCCTGGTGTGCTCTAACAATTTTTGATGGTCTTTTTGGAGATCACCCAGTCCCTGGAGGGCCAGGTTATTTTCATCTACTTTCTCTTTTAAATAGCAGACTTCTTAATGTGTCCCTTTCCTGAGAAAGAGCCTGCCTCTGTGCTGCCAGGTCGTCCCTCTGTCTTTGTTGCGCACCAGCTTTCTGGCGCTCTTCACCAAATTTTGCCTGGGTATCCAGGTCTTTCAGGATTCATTTATTGCTCTCTTTCCCTCTGTCTAAGTGGCTTTGCAGGGTGATTACCTGCTCTGCGCATGCCCTGTTGAAATGTATTTGTTGCTCCAGCTTTTTCCGGCTCTGCAGTAGGGAGTCCAAACCTTCTTGGTACTCCTTCCTTCTGCAGGGCCAGCATTCTGGTATCCTGTTCTGTGTTTTCCTGTTGCAGGATACCCATGTCCTCTTTTATTTAGATTATGCACTGCCTACTTTCATTTTCTGACTCTTGGCTCAATAGAGTCCAGATCAGTTTGGGCCTTTCCTAATGCCTGCAGTTGCCTGTTTGCCAGATCTTGGCCCTCGGCATATTTATCCTGTATGGCTCCAATATATAGGTATAGATATGCCGCTATATTGGCAATCTTGTTTTGCTCTTCCTTTGCCTTAGGGGTCATATATAGTTCACTCAGGGGCATATGTAATGTACCCTGGTCTTGCCATATATCTAACCCTGTTGCAGTGATCTGTTATGTGATCGTCTGCAACCACACATTCTGATCCTGCTCTGTCCATTCACCCCTTACAAATAATGTATGCAATAGATGTTCTCTAGCCATATTGATCTCTACCAATGTCGCCATTCTGGAAATATTTATTTCCTTCCTGACTTACAGAAGTTTTCTTTTATTTTTGCAAAACAGACTGATTCCTTAGAGCGTTCCCATTTGAGGGGTGCTTTTCACAGTGTAACACAGCGTGGTAGCCCGACAGGATTTATGTACCCTGTCAGTTAGAACACTGTATTAGACTGTCACAAGTGGTATATTTAATTCAGAAATCCCGTGCAAGAGCCCCCAATCTTGTAAGTGATTTCAACCCGGCCTCCACCTAAGTCAATGCCTAGCATGTGATGCACAGTTGGAACGCTTAATTATATATATTTTTATGTCTAAAAGTTCTTTTATTTCTGAATGATGTAACCTGATATCACGCCCCTCTCTTTGAATCCCCCCTGGTCTCACTGAACCAAGAAGTAGGTTGTTTTGCAAAGTTAAAAGTTTTATTTTATGAATTTGAACAATATATATGTCAGTTTTATGAATTTGAACAATATCTAGATATCACACTATTAATATTTATACAATGATCAGCATTGGGTGATATTACAATCAACAATCTCTTTAATCAATAGGAGTATGGATGAGAAGAATAATGTAGCATAGAACAAAACTTTGTGTGGGTTCAGTCAAATGCAATGATAGGAAATTAATGCAGCGCAGAAATAATACTTTTGTGTGTTCAATTCAATGTAATTACTCTTTCCGCCTGATAATACTCAATCCCCCCCCTAATATGCAATGTAGAGATGGGAGGAGAGAAAACAGGTTTCAGGAATGTACAATCTCAAACAATACAGTTCAATCCCAATTCCCCCCAGCAAGCAGTGAGAAACGGGAATGATTTCAAACAGGTCAACTGCTTTTGAATGTGGATTGTAATGAATTGGAAAAACACTGAAAAGGACTTTAATTCACTAAATTGGATTCAACACTAGTCGGAGCCGCTTTGGATAGCTTCAAGTGAACGCTAGCAATGAGGATTGAATGACTAGGAGATTGGAAACTGAATTCTGAGGTCGGATGCAAGACATAGCTATTTTACATGTGATGAAATACAGCCAAATGCAAATCTGCGGCAAACTTTTCAGCGCGTGAGAAACGCGATTGCGGCAAAACTATAAGGAGTTGGAATGCGGTTTTAGGTTTGTTTGAAAGCTGAGGATGTTAGCTTCAATTTGCGTTTCTAGCATTTACGGTATGGAAGTTACAGAGGTTTTAGTAGAGGTCGATTTTTCTCAAAAAGAGTCAAGATTTTCAAATAAAAGATGCGCTTTTGACTTAAAACAAGTATTTTCCTTACACTAAGGGAGGCTATGAAGATGCAAGATACCCAACGGGACAGCCACGAGAACAGCGGCGCCTCTGCTCTGACTTTTGCCCGCCAAGGCACTTGTCTTTCTCCAGCAAAAATATTAGCACAAAGATGATGTTATCACTACAATTATCAAAGGACTATATGGGTGAGGGAAAGATTCAGAAAAGACAAAAGAGATTCTATAATGCAGTTCTGGATATGTTAGAATGGGTTGGATGGGATTACTTGAGGATAAGAGATTGGCTATGAACAATTCTATACTAGATACTCACAACTATGGTTTTGGAATAGGCTCGTCAAAGATCTGGTCAAAGATTTTAGACTGGAATCTGCTAGTCCACCAGACAGGATTCAGGCACCCGGTTCTGCACTCAGAACGGCACTCTGGTCTCTGCACTGCCTCTAGACTGGATCTCACGGGTTGGTTCTGGGTTACAGCTGTCGGGTTACAGCTCTGCTCTGCTGGTTTGGATCTCTTGGTTCTGCCAACAGTTTTTGGCAAGAAAGCAGAAACGGCACGCCCGGCTGTTCTTTTTGTGGGATTCCCCTTGGAAGGCTGGGGTTAAAATCAGGTTGCAAGATTTTAAAGGCCAAGCTGAGAAGGGTTCAGCTTTGGAATTGGGCCTTCTCTGCTTTCAAAGTTCTGGAGCCTTGGATCTGGGTTCCTCCTGCAGAGTGCTTCGCCAGTAAATCAGTTGATGGGTGAATGTGTGTGTGTGTCTAGGTCCTAAACTGTCTCTATGTATTTCCTAAAGGGGTGGGTAGGCTAATTATACTAAACCCACCCTCTAGGAATCCGATTGGTCAGAGTATTTCCCCTCTCCTGATTTGAGAAAGAAATCTAGTGTCATAGTGATGCTGCAATTTACAATCCAAGGAAAAACCTCCCCTTTGTTTCTACACAGAAAATCTATTTTTCATATAAAGCATATTTACAATATCACCAACTTGCTAATAATACATATTCACATCGCAGATTTAATAGAGCACGTATCTGTCCGAGTCTCATCTTCTTGAGATTTTCGGTTCAGAATTGACCGTTTTTCGGGCTTTTGGTTGGTTACCCAGTGTCAGAACTGTACACATTTTTCCACATACATGCGCAAGACATCTGGGCATAATCCTGTAAATTTTCATATTCCTAGCATTATCTCAATTGCTACAACATCAACATTTTGGTAGTCCTGTCTCTGAACATCGCACAGGTTTCAGAGTAGTTTCAAACTGTGAGCAGCATTTTCATAGTAACAACCTATAAAATACAGATTTTTCCACGTTCTACACAGTCTTTTCCAAAAAGATATTTCCTTGGAGTTTAAGAAACACATATCTGTCTAGTCCTGCCTCCAAGGTTGGGCTGGGCCAAGAGCAACCTGGGCCTCTCTTCCCTTGGCAGTTGGTTTCTGTTGACACCCAAATTTGCATTTCCTTTCAGTCAAGGGAGTCTTTTGTCTCCACTCAGAGCAACAGGCCAAAATCTCCTCCCACCTCCATTAACAACTCAATGCCAGTTCCTGAGCAGAGAGGAAGAAGATTCCTTTGTTTGGGAGAAGCTGTGGAATGTCTTTGAAGCCCCGTGTGGCTGACATTAGTTCACTTTAAAACACTGTTCAAAATGGTCTTCTAAAATACAATTTGCATTTTCAACAAATATACACACAGATCTCTTCATTCCAGTCTTTTTAAAACATAGAGATTGAATTGTAGCAACCTATATGGCTTTTGATGGCAAGTCTCTTCTTTTCCACAATTTGATTTTAAGACACAAGTTTTAAAGTGACAGTATAAATAAATGACAGCTTGGACACAGGCGAGCAGCGGTACTGCGCCCATATCTGACATATTTTTCCCAGGCAAGCACCTTTTGAATGTGGATTTTTTTTATGATGAAACGTGCTTCTCCTGACATTTTGCTTATGGGGATTCTTTAAATAAGGTGATGGTGAACACCCCACAAGGATGTTGGATCTTCTCTGCGTTTGGGGACCACGATTTTGCACTTTCAACTGCCAAGGAAAAACTGATTTTAAAGCACTTCTGGGTTTTCCTTTGGAATGTAGCACTGCCTTTTCACGTAGTTTCATTTCATTCTGCGGGCAGCCCAATGATAGGTTTTGGCAGTGTGGTCTCGTGTTTTACCACTGACATAGGCAAAAATAGATTTGGCAGCCTATTTTTCAGGTTTCCCTGTGCACTTCTCAGAGATTTGTAGCACATAAGGCTTTTTGGCGGCCATTCTGTTGTTTTTTGATGAAAGCAGCACACAGTGATGTTGCAGGGCAGAGCCAGTGGGTCAGAACATCCCACAGTATGTCTTCCTCCCATACCTTTTGGGCTGGACCTCCTCGCACTTCTCTTATCTTGCCAGCCCAAACCATGCATGACACTCCACTGCTCATTCATGAACTTCAACAGGGATGCCCTGGAAGGAAACCTTGTCCTATGGTCTTCTGCGTCATATCCCTCAGAGAACGTTGATGCCCAGCTCAGCACTCTCAAACACACCTTAACTGAGACCACCAACACCCCACCAAACTTTGAATCAACCAACATAAGCCTGCAACACATTGGTACAAAGCTCATTGATGGCAAGCATTCTGTTTCAGGCCATTACTGCTATAGTCAATGAGACCTTTTCTACTGGCCTTCTACTGGATTTTCTGAAAGAGACCTGCATAACCCCCATCCTAAGGGCCTTCTGACCCTGGTAGTTATCGCTCCATTGCCAATGTCCTCTTCCTCCTTAAAATCCTGGACAGAATTGCCTACACACAGCTAAAGCACTTTGTCATTACTGATAACCTTCTGGGCACTCACCAGTGAGGTTTTCGACCAGCCTACAGCACATAAACCTCTATGTACGACATTCAATCTAGCATATTTGACATATTGGACGAGGGTAAAGCTGGCCTGCTGATATCTCTCAGCAGCATTTCACGTACTTGATCATGACATCTTATTGCCATGATTTACTAATGATCTTAATCCTGATAATTCTGCAATCAGTTGGGCTAGTTCCTTTCTGTGAGGATGGACCACCCAGTGTTGCTGGTCAGTACTATCTATTCCCACCTGATTGCGCAAGGAGTTCCTCAGGTAGCATGTTATGTCCCACCTCCTTTTTAATTTATGCATAAAACCGTTCCATGATCTCCTGCGCGACAGTGAAGTCCAGTTCCAGAACTATACTAACATCATCCAGCTGCTGTTTATCTGGTGATATAATTGAGGACACACATCAATGATACTTTTAACATAATTGGCATGTGGATGAGAGTCAATTGGCTATGTCTGAGTGATCAAAAGGCAGAATGACTTCACCATCAAGAATCTTTGCAATTCCTATGATTTTGTCAATACATTCTCATACTGTCCTATGCTGAGGAAAGCCAAATCCCTAGGCATCTATCTCAAACTGGAATGAACATGGGTGCCTAGGTTTCAGCCACTGTCTGCACCAGGCATTACTATCTTTGCTTGCTCCGTCAGATTAGACCATTCATCTCTGGAACAAATGCTGCTACTATAGCCAGCGCTATAATCAGAAGCAAACCTGACTGTGGCAATGCACTGCTGGCCGCAGCACCATCATATGAGGTTGCAAGGCTCCAAGTGATCCAGAATGTAGTTCCTCGCTTTGTGCCAACATTCCTAGAAGATCTCCTATCGCTCCATTATTGAACAGCCTGCATTGGCTGCCTGTTTCCATTCACAAATGCGTGTATGGGAATGCCCCTTCCTATCTTAAGGCTCGACTACGACCATCCAAATCTTCTTGCTGCCTTTGCTCAAGTGCGCAACTGCTGCTAACTAAAAAGTGATACAGGCGTAGTCGTGCTGGTGGTAGATCCTTTCGGACGGCCTCAGGTTGGTGTAAGAGGCTACCACAGTGACTGCGCTTAGACTCCAATTTTGTCTCTTTAAAAAATAAAAACAGAAAACTCACCTATTCAAAGAACACTTTACATAATTGTCTATGTTCTGTTATGGACTGACTTTCAATGACAGACTTCTTTCCTTCTGGTTTTGTTTTCCATTTATAGTAATGTTTATGTGAAAGGCCGTTGATCCCATGGACTTAAGTGCTCTAAAAATAAATCAAAATACAAAAATAACATTCAAGCCACAGTCGAGCAAACCTTTGGAGGCAATTCCACCAACCCGACCACGCATCACCTTAGGAATCCTCTGTTCAGTATGCAGGACACTCATCCCCGCAGTCGAAGCAACTACTTAACAAGAGCCATCATGGAGGCATCCAACAAAAGCAGTTTTCTTCTGAGCCATGATGAATTGCATTAAACCCCTGCCAGACCCTGCAATATCGCAATCCTCTCACCATCAGATTCTTCACAGACAAGATAAGGCAACAACTTCACCACTCTTAACACACCTGCCAATACCAGCCAACAACAAAGCAATATGGCCAAACGTTCGGACAATTACTCCTTAAAACCTACCACCTTTCTCGCAGCCCCCAGCCCCACCATTTACAAAGATGACATTCTTCCTGGTTGTCAGGGAGGCCCTAACAAGGGAAGCACCCGTACCACAAATCGGCATCATCAATGCATCTCTTACATAGGGTGCCGTCCCAGATGTACTGAAAGCAGGACAGATCCTCCCTCTTGAAGAAACCCACACTAACCCGGATAACCTCACCAACTATCGCTGGTGGAGCATTTCCTCTCTTCACAGTGATCAAGAAGACATTTGCCATCAAGTTGCACGAAATGAGTCGCTCACCACAATCTATTTCAGGACTATCCTTTGGATTCTGACCATGTGGCAGCACAGAGACTGCCAGAAACCTAGTGATTTACAGTGCTTCCACATCCTGGATAATGGGGGGCCCCTGCTTACCTGTCATCTTAACCTACTGAATATTCTTGCCACACTCGTGGGATTCTATGGAACAGTCATGCAGTGGTTAGGCTCCTGGCTCTTCAAAAGAGACCCTTTCGGGTCTTTTGAAGAGCCAGGAGCCTAACCACTGCATGACTGTCTTGATGGGCACCCAGCAGATACCAGCACTGCTTAGTGATGTGAAGTTCTGCAATGCCCATCCTGCCCCCAATCATCTTCTGCCTCTACATGGATCCTCTAATAGTAATCCTCGCCACCCGGATGTCAAGATACTCTAATGCACAGATAATACACAGCTTTTCCCTATAGATCATTTGCATCAGTAACATCCATTGAATCCAGCACTGTTTGTCCCTTTCCAAGCCTGGAGGTCAAGTGCCTCCCTGAAACTCAAACCAACAAGGACCAAATTCATTCTTCTAGAAGACACCACCAAGCATGTCCAAGTCCAGAATTGACTAGCTAACATTCAGCTTGACTGACTCAACCTCAGTAGTCTCCCAGTGCAACACCTCTTGTCTTTTTCATTGACTGTGACCTCTTTCTGAATTCAAATCGTCAGGAAGAGCCACACAGCATGGCAGCAGCTCATACACCCCAACAAAGTCAAGCATTTCCTCCCATTTTCAGAACAGTTGTCCATGACCTGGTCATCTCCGACCTGGATAAAAGCAGCACTCTACTCAAGAGTCACAGATGCCTCCGTGGACTCTTTGAAATCCGCCCAGTTGTATGTTGCAGCATTCCTCACCACAAGACGACGGAAAATTCACCTACATTACCCCCATCCTCAAGGTGCTGCACTAGCTACCCCTTCGAGCATGCATCTTGTTCAATACAGCCTGCGCCACACACAAAGCAGTCCCAACCAAAACACCACCCACACTCCCTGAGCAGAAAACTCTGTGAGGGAGGAACACACAGGAAGTGGTCTGTTACCTGCTATGCATCCTGCCTCTAGAACAAGATGCAAGCACGAATAAGGCTGGCCCCTCCATCCTACACTTCAGAAAATATTTGAAGACCACATACTTTAAAGACCATGTTGCCAATTGCTGCTCCACTCAACTCTACTTCTCCCTTTCCAGAGATCCCAGTTCCCCTGCTCCCCCATCCATTTTATCTACCTCTGTTACCCGAGCACCCTGACTGTAACCCCCTAGTTGTGTCCCCTAGGTACAGCACCCCATTGCTTCCTAGCTACACTTTCACTTTATAAATACCATACATAAATACATATATGCACTTTTGCACTGAGGGGAAAATTAAAGCAGAAGCTGGCATGGGGCAACACTGTAGCAGAGCTTGGCAAAGAGGGGGCAACTGGGGCAGAACCTATCACGGGGGGGGCTATTGGGCAGCTAGAGAAACATGGGATGGAACTGGGTTAAAAAGCAACATGCAATTGCCAGCATGTATGGAGTCAACACCTCTTGTTTTCCTTTGAGTACAACCAGCATTAAATGAGGAAATGGGTTAGTCAGGCCTCATGAGGTTTTGAGGCACAAGCACCATGAACGTTTTATTTGCAGTGCCCATGATGGCATATATTGTTGAATCAGGCTTCACTGTTTTTTCTTTTGGAACATGAACATGTTTTACTCGCACAATGTTGGCTTATATTGCAGAGACAGACGTTATTTCTTTGACCAAAGCAGCCAGACTCTTTTGTGCAGTTGGTGCCTTGGGATCTGTTGTAGTAGTCTGTGTTCCCATACACTTTGTACACACATTTTCTGAAATGTATGCTCAAAACCCTTTCATTTTGGCCTATTTTAAAAAATAATGTTCTTGTAAGGAGAGCCCTCCCTCCTCTCCAGCCACCGACCGCACTCATTCCACCCAAACTGAGAAATCGCACCACCCACCATTTAATAAATTAATTAACCACCTCCTGTCACTGAGCACTTGCCTGGCTTTATAGCAGTTGTAGATGGTTGGGTTTCTAACTGAACAGACTAAATATTTTTGGTGGTTGATGTACTTGGTTTCCTTTCATCTTAGTAGCTATGTCCTGTAATGATGCAATGGCCATCCTTCTGCTATTTTACCTGTTTTGTTCTGCTTATGCCGCCACACTTATGGAATAATAGGATACGCATAGGTCACTCCTATGCACAGCTGAAAACAAGCCAATAGAACCATATCACTGTGAAGTTTCTGATGGTCGATTTATTTGATTCTAAAAAAAACAAAAAAACAAAGTGAATTGGTATATATGTATTTCTGAGGCTTGTGGAATCTGATTAGATCACATGTTGTGCATAGGCCGACATCTAGTGGAAGCTGCGTAGTATTACAGTTTTTTTCGAAACTTGAAAAGGGACGTTGACAGGGCAAGCCAGTAATGCTGTCCCTAGTGTGACGTCCACTGTACCCATGATCCCTCGCACGTCGAGGTCCATCAGATTGTTTTTTTCCCGCCATTCTAGACAGACACGTATAGCGGAGTTCCTCTTTCAGCGTAAAGCCATTAACTTATTTCAATTAAGATAGTATTTCTTTCTATCCTTTTCTTCACCGACCTCTGAAACCTCATGCCAGTGAAGACAGAGAAACTACCCGTCGAAGGACTACCGCGACTGACTGTTCGGCCTTGGAAGGCCACCCCAAGTCTCAGGTCAGACAGTAGATAGAGGGGAGGAGGTCATTTTAGGATGTATATACCCCCCTTCATACACTTTTTTCGCACAGCTGCCACAGCCTGTAATTATGGAAAATACCCCATTTAAATTCTGCCCCAAGTGTAATCGTAAATTCCCATGGGTAGACAAACATTTTGTTTGTAGCTTGTCTCCCAAGAGTCCACGTCGAAACGTCTTGTAGAGCGTTTAGGCTCTTCAAGCCAAAGACATTAAAGGACCGCTCCACAAAACGCTGGGCCCACTACGCCAGGCAGCTAGAGGCCATGGAGGTAGAAGGCACCTTTAGCGATAGCAGCAACGCCACCTTTTCGGACGGGGTGACGGTGTAGCTCCGGCTACCCAAGCGCAGGCCCCCGACCCCAGGGAAAGGTCCACTGAGTCCCAGTCCTCTGGGCAATCTCGCTCGAGACAGCCACCCGACAGGGTCCAAGCGTTGAAAGATGGCAGGAGTGTTGCTCGTAAAACTCCCTCTGAGGGTTGATCATCTGCGGATGAGGCCTCGGCCCTACCCGCATCCGAAAATCAACGCTCGGTGTCATATCAAGCAGTAGGCCACAGAAAGTCAGTTAAACACACCCCTGGGTCCCAGAGGTGTGGGGGGGGGGGACATCACAAGAAATCCTCAAACACCTCATAGGGACACAAGCCATTTTAGGGATAAACCCCTCAAAAGGATAAACCTAAATAATCCAGGGCCATAGACAAACCTAGAAATCTAGGCCCATATGCCATAAAGAAATATCTAAGGTAGTACCTCCCACAGATGAGGACTTTGGTATTTCCCCTCAACCTTTGGTAATCCCAAATTCCAAATAATGGTCTTCAAGACATTGACAGGGTGATGAGAAGAATGACCTTTATGGCCAATTTTTACAAAAAGAACCCTTATTACTTTCAGAGTTTCCACTCCACTCCACCCACCTCGGCTCCCTCTGGTTCACAAGACTCTGCTCTACCTACTCAACCCCCTTCTAAAAGGCCTCGTACTAATGGTCCATTACAGAGTACAGTCATAGATCTCTATGACCCAGAATCAGACCACAAAGGTATCTCTTTTGTAGAGACAGCTTGTGATGTTGGAAATGCATCAGAGGGACAGGGCCTCTGAATCCGTGTCCTTTACTGCTTTTTATCATGTGTTCTGTCATGTTTTCTGCCCAGGAGTCCATGTGGGACTCCTGGCAGTGCAGCTCTCTCTTTTGGTTTGGTGAACAGACCCATGGGATACCCTTATGGCACCCATGGGTAGGGGTACAACCCTGTGCCCCTAGTGTATGTTTTTGGGCACCTGTGGGTGGTTCACAGAGCAGGGTATGGGCTGGTGGCAGCTCCATGCTGAATTTGACAGGTGCTCTGGGTGTCCTCCATTTTGGGATACCCAGGGCCTGCCATTGGGATCAGTTGATTCCTGATAGGAAACAAGATGGCCCCTGTGGCCTCTTGCTTTCTATTGCCTGTTACCTTGTATCCCAAAGTCCTGGGAAGCCCTGACTCTGTCCCTTCCCCCTGACTGGCTGTTGGGTGGAAGTTCCATATATGGTGTTGTTGTGAAGGCCCAGCTAGACTGACTGGAGCCTTCCCAGTGACTGTATGTTGTGGGTACCTCCTGTGGGTGGGACCTGGGTGAATGGAGTGTGTGACCAATATACACTCCTTGTTGTGGTTGTCTGGTTTCTGGCATGAGAGACAAAGACTGAGACAGCCCTGCCCGAAACTGGCCTGAATGCAGTGTGTAGTGTTGAATGGCTGGGTACTTGTCCCAATCCACATTCCTTGTTGTGAGTGTCTGAAAGGGAGGAGTGTGGCCTGAATGCACTGTGTGCCTGATTGGCTGACTGACTGCATGAATGCCCTTCTGTATGATTGGCTGCTGAGTGTGTGCCAGCAGTGTGGATGAGAGACAGAATAGTATATCTGGGGACCTCTCACCACTGGTAATTGGTTCAGAAAGGTTCAGAAGGGTTAGGGAACGTTCAGAAGCGTTCAGAAGCGTTCTGGAGCTGAGTCTCCACTCTAAGAGTAACTGGAACTGCTGATCCTCGACGTCCAGCTGGAAGAAGAAGACTTGCTGTGGCATTTGCTTCGACCGATCCGAAGGCTGCCGAAATCGTCGAAGACTGACCCGAGAGAGGACCTGGTAAGGCGCCCTCTTCCCGTGCTCCGAGGGACCATCGAGCACCGCTCCATCTTCGCCGAAGCGCCCTGGAAGACAGACCCTCGAAAGGCTGCCGACCCGAGACGGGACCGCCGAGGAGATCGAAGTGAAGCACCCGGACATCGCCGCCGTCGAAGTCCATTGCCGTCGACCAGGGTTCGCAGGTTTGTGTAACCGCTGGAGGCCCGTCGAAGTTGTGTTGCCCAGCCGTGGGAACCACTTGACGCCGTGCCGCTGACGACCGGAGCCGTCCGCTCCTTTGCCTAAGAACATTCGAATCGAAGGACTCCCTCGTCCGCACCGTCGACCGCTTTATCCTGCCGGAGAAAGTCGAGGACGACCAACGTGCTGAGGAGAAACCTGCCGGTGGGTTTCCCGCCACCCGAAGACCACAAAGACTCGAACGACTCGACGCCCTTGCTGGGCCTCCATCTCCACAATCTTTGCGGTCCAGAACTATTGTCACCGAGGTGCCCCGCACGCCTCTGCCTTGCAGGACGCCGACGAGCACCGCTCGGACGAAGCTGCCGCCTCATCGACGCCGCTCTACCCTTTTTGTCGACGGACGTTCAACGCCCCGTGTCTCCCGCTTGAAAGGGAAGGCATTCAAGAAGGGCCGTTGATTCCCCGTCACCGAACACCGAGTTCCTCGACGCTTCTCGACGATCCGTGACTCCCGCTTGAAAGGGGGTCGCTCAAGAAGGATCTGTCGACGCCTCTTCGAAGAACTCGACTCCACCAGGTACATTGGGGGGGTAAAAACATTATAGGAGGGAATAAGACTTGCAGAACAATATATGGACTGGGCTTGTGCTATATCTTTATTTTACAGGTTGCCCAGGTGGGGGGATATCCACACAGAACTGTGTCTAGTGGTAGGGGCCAGTATTCTGCCTATTGCTCAACCATCTTATTTTCTCTCCTCTCTCTATTGCTGGTTTCACTCTATTGATCTGTGTGACATTGTTACAGTATTGTTGATGCACTTTTATAAGATCTAATACAAAGGGTGGTACCACTTTAGAATTGTATATATTTGCCATTGTTGATTTTCCTGCGTACAAAGTGAGTTATTATGATAAGTGTACATAACCTTGAATATTGATTATATAAAGACTGTGTTCTAACCAATACAGTGTGTGGACATTCCTTTGTGGGGGCTTGGACTACACTGTACTTAAGAACCAGCCTGCATCACCTCCTGAGAAGCTAGGCCTTGATTGCTCGACCATTGCTACCGTACTAGAGAATCTTGGCTGGGGTCCTCTGTGCCTCTCCTCTACCATATAGAGAGCAGAAGTACAGACACCCCTCACCGGTCTTCTTTCACACTGGTGGCAGCGGTGGGATGCTTATGGTTTTAAGAATCAGTGTATAACCGTGCCACTTACAAAGGATATCCGCACTTTATTAAATTAAGGTTTAGTTGTGTACAAGATAACTGCATTACAAACGATGGAGTCTATTGCAAATGGCAAATTGACTCGGATGAGCTTGGAGGCTCTCCAGAGTGCTTGTGAAGCCAGGGAGTTAGACTTTGTGGATAAGTCTAGGGCTGAGCTGATAGCTGCCCTGGTGGACTACCAGACTGATGGTGAAACTCTTGATGAGGGGGGGAATGCAACCAATGAGGACTTTGCCCCTGGGGTTTCTGCTGAATCTGTTTCTGGGAATGCCGCCATTCCTGCTGCCTCTGTTCCAAACCCCAGCAATTCCTTGGAGCTTGAGTTATTAAGGATGAAATTGGCCTTTGAATAGCACAAGTTGGAAATAGATGCTGAACTTAAGAAAGAGGAGTTGGCTCAACAAGTGGAGCTCAGAAATAAGGACCTTGAACTCAAGAGCCAGGACACTGAATGTCAGAGAATCCAGCTAGAGAAAGCTAGAGTGGAGACTTCAGTTAAAACCAGTGAGAGCGTCAGGTCCCCAGCCACCAAGTTTATGAAAGATTTGGTTGGTGTATTTGTGGAGGGTTCAGATATCTTCCAATGGATTGAAGCGTTTGAAATGGCTTGTGCGATTCATGATGTTGATAAAAGAGATTGGGCTAAGTGTTTGTTAAGCAGAGTGCCTCAAACTGGATATGACTGTATTCTGAAGCTGAGTGTGGAAGAAAGGGGTCAGTATGAGTGTATGAAGTCTGCTTTGATTGCCAAGTTTGGCAAGACACCTACCCAATACCTTAGAAGGTTCAGGGATTTTAAGAAAAGAGAGAATGTGTCTTGGGTTGACTGGGTGAGTGCTGCGCACATGAACATGATGGGGTGGATCGATGGATACAAGGTTAAGACTTTTGTTGAATTGTCCCACCTCTTGTTTTTTGAGCATTTTTCTGAAGCCTGTTCACCAGAGCTGCGTCAGTATGTGGCTGACCAGAACATTTTGGACCCCTTTAAGCTGGCTAGGTTGGCTGACAAGTGGGTCTCCCACCGGGTGTCCCCTAAGGACTCCAGTGGGAAAGACAAGGACAAAGAAAAGGGGGCATCTCAGAAAGCTGAGGAGTCCCACAAGCAGTCACAGTCGGGTAAACCTAAACCTTCCTCTCCCAAGACCCAACAATCTAGTGGGGATAAGTCATCTGTGGGTGGGAATAAGAGTAGTGGTCCACCTGCTGCAAAGCAGGCTCCCAGTGGTTCCAGTACCGTACCCCACACTCCTGGCGCTTGTTGGGACTGTGGGGCTCTGGATCACAAGAGGGGTGACTCCAAGTGTAAAGGTAAGGCACTTGGAGTACAGGCTGTCAGCCTGACCTACCCTTACCCCGTGTCTGAGGTGGAGGCCACTGTCCTCCCCTCCTCTACCGGGATCACATTTGGTGCTCCGGTAGAGATTTCCTTAGTGTCCCTTGGGGCCTGGGACCAGTATGCAGAAGTACTGGCGACTATCCCACAGAACACCCGTAGGTTTTTGAGAAGTGTCCTCTTGAATGGCCAGCCTTCTACTGGTTTGCGAGACACTGGGGCAAGCATGACAGTGGTGGGCAGGACCCTGCTCAAGCCAGAGGACTATGTAGGTGCTCCTCTGAGAACCACCAGGTTAGCTGGTGGGCCTCCCAAATTATCGCCTGAAGCCTTAGTCACACTCATGATTGGAGACAAGACAGCAAAGCTTCCTGTCCTGGTTCAGGACAATGTCCCTGCTAACATTCTGTTAGGAAATGATCTAGTAGAGTTGGGGTTGATCTCGAATGGTCTTCCCATGACTGCTGCTGCAGTCACTAGGTCACAGGTGACACCGGGTCTGGCTGTGAGTCAGGTACCCGAGCCAAAGGCGTGGCCTAAGGCAAGAAGAAGGAAGACCAAGAAGGCCACCTCTGTGGAGGGAACACCTTCTCTTCCTGCTGTTCCAACAGCACCCATTTGGATCCATGCTCTGGACGGGCTGGGTCCAGTGGAAAACCCAAACTCAACTCCTGTGGGAGAAGAGACAGAAGACTCTCCTGTGGGAGAGGTTCTCAACCCGGAGGATCATCCCGACCTTCAATGCTTGTTAGCTGAAGGGGGACCCTCCCGGGCAGACTTCTGTAAGGGACAGAGAGAGTGCCACTCTCTCGAGGGACTGAGGAAACAGGCCCTGTCCCAGGCAGAAGAAGTGCCTAGGACATTCCAGATTTATTGGGAGGGTGAGCTCCTTGTTAGTGAGCCCACTAAGCCTGAACCTGGTGCCCTCAAGAGGTTGGTGGTACCCCAGGTTTACAGGCCCTTCCTACTGCAGTTGACGCATGAGGTGCCTTTGGCTGGTCATCTTGGGACCAAGAAGACTAAGCAGAGGCTCTCTGCCCATTTCTACTGGCCACGGATGGGAGTAGAGGTGGAGTCCCACTGCAGGACCTGCCCAACTTGTCAGTTGTCTGGCAAGACTGGAGGTAGTGTCATTGCCCCACTGCAGCCATTGCCAGTGGTTGGCACACCATTTGAGAGGGTGGGCATCGACATTGTCGGTCCCCTTGACCCTCCCACTTCAGGTGGACATCGGTTCATCCTGGTCTTGGTAGATCATGCCACCAGGTACCCTGAGGCAATACCCCTTCGGACTGTTACTGCCAAGGTGGTTGCCAGGGCTCTCCTGGGCATTTTCACCCGTGTTGGATTCCCCAAGGAGGTTGTCTCTGACAGAGGATCCAACTTCATGTCTAGTTATATGAAAACCATGTGGAAAGAGTGCGGGATAACCTACAAGTTCTCCACCTCTTACCACCCCCAGACCAATGGTCTGGTTGAGAGATTTAATAAAACTCTCAAGGGCATGCTAGGGGCTTTGGAAGAACCCCTAAGGAGGAAATGGGATCTCCTCCTGCCATGCCTGCTGTTTGCTTACAGAGAGGTACCTCAAGAGGGTGTTGGTTTCAGCCCCTTTGAGTTACTCTTTGGACATCCCGTGAGGGGGCCCCTCGCCTTGATCAGAGAAGGCTTGGAAGCCACCCCTCCAGGTCCCGCCAAGCAAGTGGGGGACTATGTGTTAGGCCTCAGACGGAGGATGACACAGATGATGGGTCAGGCAACAGCAAATCTCAAGGCCAGCCAGGAATTGAATAAGTACTGGCATGACCTTAAAGCCTCGCAAGTGGATTGGACTCCGGGACAGGAAATCCTTGTGATGGAGCCTACCAAGCCTAGAGCACTGGCAGACAAGTGGACTGGACCCTTCAGGATCATCTCCAAGATGGGCGAAGTCAATTATCTGGTTGACATGGGAGCCTCTGGGGTAGCCCCTCAGATATTCCATGTCAACAGGCTCAAGCCTTTCCACCGGCGAGCAGAAGTCTCATGTCTCTTGCTAGCTTCAGGGCAAGAAGAGGATGAGAGTGAGCCCCTTCCTGATTTGCTGCATAGCAACCCTCAGGATGGCTCAGTGGAGGGAGTACATCTCTCTCCGGATTTGACAACAGGGCAACAGAGGGCTTGCAGGGCTTTACTCCAACAGTATGCCTCTCTGTTTGCACTGACTCCAGGCCTTACACCGTGGTGTAGGCATGAAATTGACACTGGTGACAGTGTGCCTGTCAAAAGCAGGTGCTACCGTATGTCGGATACCGTCAAGAACCACATCCAGGCTGAGGTCGCCAAGATGTTGGATCTGGGTGTTATTGAACCCTCAACCAGTCCCTGGTCCAGTCCAGTGGTCCTTGTCCCCAAGGCAAGTTCCCAGGCGGGTACCAAGGATTGGAGGTTCTGTGTGGACTACCGAGGAGTCAATGCCGTCACCAAAACTGACGCGCACCCATTGCCCAGGGCTGATGAGCTCGTGGACACCATATGTGCTGCCAAATTTGTGAGCACCTTTGACCTTACCTGAGGCTATTGGAAAATAGCTCTGACGGACCATGCCAAGCAAAAGACGGCCTTCTCAACGCCTGAGGGACTCTACCAGTTTAGGGTCATGCCTTTTGGGTTGAAGAATGCCCCTGCCACCTTCCAGAGATTGTTCAACCATGCGCTCAGTGGGCTGGAAGCCTTTTGTGTGGCTTACTTAGACGACATTGCCGTCTACAGTTCCACCTGGGAAGAGCATTTGACACATCTGGATAAGGTGTTGCAGTCCTTGAAAAGGGCTAACCTCACTATCAAGACCACCAAGTGCCAGATGGCTCAGGGGAAAGTTACCTATCTTGGTCATGAGGTAGGAGGGGGTCAAACCCAACCTCTCTCCAGTAAAGTACAGGATGTACAGAACTGGGAGACTCCCACTACTCAAACCCAGGTGAGAGCCTTTTTGGGCCTCACTGGGTACTATCGCAATTTCATGGCAGACTATGGAACCATAGCTGCACCCCCTGACAGCTCTAACTTCACCCAAACAGCCTAGGAAGGTTAATTGGACCGAAGACTGTCAGAGGGCCGTTGATGGCTTGAAAGAAAGTCTGTGTAGGGCACCTGTGTTGTGTGCGCCTGACTACAGCCGACTCTTTATCGTCCAGACGGATGCCTGCGACACCGGAATTGGAGCTGACTTGTCCCAGTTAGATGACAAAGGGAGAGAACATCCTATCATATTCATCAGTAGACAACTCAAGGGTAGAGAACCTAGGTAGGCTACTGTTGAAAAGGAGTGTTTTAGCATAGTTTGGAGCCTTAGGCGTTTTAGGCCCTACCTTACGGGGTCTACCTTCAAGGTCCAAACAGATCATAAGCCCATGAAGTGGCTTATGCAAATGAAGGGTGAGAATCCGAAATTGCTCAGGTGGTCCATTAGTCTGCAAGGGCTAGACTTCACCATAGAGCACAGACAAGGGAAGAGTCACGATAATGCAGATGGCCTTTCCAGAAGTTATGTTGACCGTCTGGATGAGGGTGTCTATCTCGTGGGAGATTAGACACCCTCCACCGCAGTCTGGGGGGGGGGCGACTGTGATGCTGGAAATGCATCAGAGGGACGGGGCCTCTGAATCCTTGTCCTTTACTGCTTTTTATCGTGTGTTCTGTCATGTTTTCTGCCCAGGAGTCCATGTGGGACTCCTGGCAGTGCAGCTCTCTCTTTTGGTTTGGTGAACAGACCCATGGGATACCCTTATGGCACCCATGGGTAGGGGTACAACCCTGTGCCCCTAGTGTATGTTTTTGGGCACCTGTGGGTGGCCCACAGAGCAGGGTATGGGCTGGTGGCAGCTCCATGCTGAATTTGACAGGTGCTCTGGGTGTCCTCCATTTTGGGATACCCAGGCCCTGCCATTCGGATCAGTTGATTCCTGATAGGAAACAAGATGGCCCCTGTGGCCTCTTGCTTTCTATTGCCTGTTACCTTGTTTCCCAAAGTCCTGGGAAGCCCTGACTCTGTCCCTTCCCCCTGACTGGCTGTTGGGTGGAAGTTCCATATATGGTGTTGTTGTGAAGGCCCAGCTAGACTGACTGGAGCCTTCCCAGTGACTGTATGTTGTGGGTACCTCCTGTGGGTGGGACCTGGGTGAATGGAGTGTGTGACCAATATACACTCCTTGTTGTGGTTGTCTGGTTTCTGGCATGAGAGACAAAGACTGAGACAGCCCTGCCCGAAACTGGCCTGAATGCAGTGTGTAGTGTTGAATGGCTGGGTACTTGTCCCAATCCACATTCCTTGTTGTGAGTGTCTGAAAGGGAGGAGTGTGGCCTGAATGCACTGTGTGCCTGATTGGCTGACTGACTGCATGAATGCCCTTCTGTATGATTGGCTGCTGAGTGTGTGCCAGCAGTGTGGCTGAGAGACAGAATAGTATATCGGGGGACCTCTCACCACTGGTAATTGGTTCAGAAAGGTTCAGAAGGGTTCAGGGAACGTTCAGAAGCGTTCAGAAGCTAAGAGTAACTGGAACTGCTGATCCTCGACGTCCAGCTGGAAGAAGAAGACTTGCTGTGGCATTTGCTTCGACCGATCCGAAGGCTGTCGAAATCGTCGAAGACTGACCCGAGAGAGGACCTGGTAAGGCGCCCTCTTCCCGTGCTCCGAGGGACCATCGAGCACCGCTCCATCTTCGCCGAAGCGCCCTGGAAGACAGACCCTCGAAAGGCTGCCGACCCGAGACGGGACCGCCGAGGAGATCGAAGTGAAGCACCCGGACATCGCCGCCGTCGAAGTCCATTGCCGTCGACCAGGGTTCGCAGGTTTGTTTAACTGCTGGAGGCCCGTCGAAGTTGTGTTGCCCAGCCGTGGGAACCACTTGACGCCGTGCCGCCGACGACCGGAGCCGTCCGCTCCTTTGCCTAAGAACATTCGAATCGAAGGACTCCCTCGTCCGCACCGTCGACCGCTTTATCCTGCCGGAGAAAGTCGAGGACGACCAACGCACTGAGGAGAAACCTGCCGGTGGGTTTCCCACCACCCGAAGACCACAAAGACTCGAACGACTCGACGCCCTTGCTGGGCCTCCGTCTCCACAATCTTTGCGGTCCAGAACTATTGTCACCGAAGTGCCCCGCACGCCTCTGCCTTGCAGGACGCCGACGCTCCGATGCCGACGAGCACCGCTCGGACGAAGCTGCCGCCTCATCGACGCTGTTCTACTCTGTTTGTCGACGGACGTTCGACGCCCCGTGTCTCCCGCTTGAAAGGTTAGGCATTCAAGAAGGGCCGTCGATTCCCCGTCGCCGAACACCGAGTTCCTCGACGCTTCTCGACGCCTCTCGACGATCCGTGACTCCCGCTTGAAAGGGGGTCGCTCAAGAAGGATCTGTCGACGCCTCTTCGAAGAACTCGACTCCACCAGGTACATTGGGGGGGGTAAAAACATTATAGGAGGGAATAGGACTTGCAGAACAATATATGGACTGGGCTTGTGCTATATCTTTATTTTACAGGTTGCCCAGGTGGGGGGGATCTCCACACAGAACTGTGTCTAGTGGTAGGGGCCAGTATTCTGCCTATTGCTCAACCATCTTATTTTCTCTCCTCTCTCTATTGCTGGTTTCACTCTATTGATCTGTGTGACATTGTTACAGTATTGTTGATGCACTTTTATAAGATCTAATACAAAGGGTGGTACCACTTTAGAATTGTATATATTTGCCATTGTTGTTTTTCCTGAGTACAAAGTGAGTTATTATAGTAAGTGTACATAACCTTGAATATTGATTATATAAAGACTGTGTTCTAACCAATACAGTGTGTGGACATTCCTTTGTGGGGGCTTGGGGACTACACTGTACTTAAGAACCAGCCTGCATCACCTCCTGAGAAGCTAGGCCTTGATTGCTCGACCATTGCTACCGTACTAGAGAATCTTGGCTGGGGTCCTCTGTGCCTCTCCTCTACCATATAGAGAGCAGAAGTACAGACACCCCCCACCGGTCTTCTTCACACAGCTGACCCTCAATTTGTTGATGAGGATACAGCAGACCCTTATGGGGATGACGAAAACCAAGAGGCTGAAAAAGAAGCCAATATGTACTCTATAGACTCCCCTCTTAACTAAGACACTCCAGTTGTCGCTTCTCCTATTGATAATCAACCCCACCTCAATGAGGTGCTAGCCAATGTGGCTGAGCACTTTCAGATTGACACCCAGGAGGTACAGGAGGATAAAGACTTTGCAGAAGAATACAGTGGCCCAGTTTATCCCGCTACTGAAGTCGGCGCACAATAAAACCATCTTTAGAAGCCCCTAACCACATACGGGCTGTAAATCCACGTGTAGAGAAATTATTTAAACCTGCACCTTCAAACCCATTATATATTAGAGGGAGACTGAAGCCAGACTCATTAGTTGTGACTACAACTAGAAAAAGAGCAGGCACACCCCTTGCTTCCTCCGAGACTCCACCCAATAAGGAGAGCAGAAATATTTACGCCATGGGTAGAAGGGTCGCCTCCTCTGTGGCTTATCAAACCAGAATAGCGAACAATGCAACACTTTTGGCCAGTTACAACTGCCACAAGTGGGAAGAAATGTCAGCTTTACTTTCGTCTGCCCCAGAGCCACTGAAGTCCCAGCTAGCACAGGTGGCTGCAGATGGAAGGGCAGTGTCTAGTTGTCTTCTTAAGACCAACTTTGACGCGGCGGACAATGCTGGAAGAATCATTGCACAGGGGACTGTTATTGAAAGGCATGCATGGCTATGCCAGTCAGGATTTAGACCAGAGACGCAGGCCACCCTAATAAACATCCTCGTACTGCAAGACGCGGATACAGCCATATTGGCATGGCACTCTTCTGTATTTACTACTCCAGGGTTTGACTAATAGTCCAGACCACCCTTATCCTCGACATTAAAACTGGAATTCTAGACATACAAAGAGCCATCCGGATTGAGAGTGATGTCTTAAGGATTTCACCGGAGACTGCAATACTATGAATTTATGCAGTACCTAAGAATTACTTACCAGTGTGGACATATATCTCCCCGAATTGTCCATTAGTAAATATTAAACAAGACTTCACACTACCAACGACAGTCTCTACTTACCAAGCTCTGCCAGCTATCATCTCGTCTTGGGCTGTGGGTGTTTTCTGCCCCGGTCCCCACACACTTTCCCCTGAAGAAGTTCCTGTTGTGAAGCTTTTGTTGCAAGTGTGTTTGGTAAGGGGGAAGATGTGTTCTGATGTGGTTTGTCATGTGATTTATGATGTCACCAGAGTGCCTGTGGAATGTTGATGCATGAGTGAGGGAATGCTATGATGAGAGTTCTACGCTGGGTCAGTTGAGCCTTCCCTCCCTGGGTGATGGGTGCCGGTGTCTGGTCTGTCCTGTCTTGGTCTTGGTCTTTCTATCTCCTTATTGCTTAAGTCTGAATCCTGAACTGTAACTGTAACATAAGAACTGAAGTAAACTTATCAAACAACCTAAAGCTGCCTGGACTGAGCTTTATTACAGTTCCCAATACCAACTCAAAGGATTACAGGAATTAAACATGTTGGGCTTTTTACAGATACTAATGTGAAGTATTTGATTTAGGATTAGTACTGCTTTGATGCACTTTAGGTACTCCCTGACTAGGGCATCATTACTAAAGACACCTAACAAAGAAGGTCTCAAACCTATGCACTTTGTGTGTTTTTTGTTTGTTAGAAGTTGTAGGTTGGATTTGTTTAAAGGTGTATAATTGTCTACATGTTTATATGTACATTTGGAGTTCTTTATGTATCCGAGAGATACAGTTCAACTGCGCACTTAGCACTTTGTCATGGAAGCCCTAGTCACTTTGTTCGTTTTTCCATGTCAGCTTTTATGTACTTGCTTTTAACACTGTATGCGTTTTTGTTATTAAAATTCCATTATTAACTGAATTAACAATGAAGTCAGGTTGTATTCTCCTTAGACTTCCTTTTTCTACTGTCCTAAATTACGAGTGTGATTTTTTTCCAAATGATCCAGTGAATGGTGTATCCATACCTATTTTAGGTGCAGGAGCCCCTTTTTGTTGTTTTTTCACCCTAATAAACATGCCTATTGAACCCAATGTGCTCTTCAGTAAGGCCGTAAAAGACGCCCTTAAGACGGCAAAGGACAAGTATGACACACTTGAATCTTTGGGTCAACTCCCCAACAAGCCTTCTGGGCAGAGAGGTAACAGCAATTTTAACCTTTTTTGCAGCCAAAACTCTCAACGAGGCTCCCGCTACAGTTAGGGCCAGTGTTCCACCTGGGGAAATAATCAAGCCCAATCCTCCCAGGGCTATCCTAGAGGACAATTCAGAGGTTGTGGTTGGGGCACACCACCTCAGAAGCAGTGACATTCCACTTCAGGTGCCCTCCCATGCTTCTCCAGTAGTACGCATTTCCAGCTTCACCCACGCATGGGAGGGAATCACCTCAGACAGATGGGTGCTGTCCACAGTAACAGGCGGATACTGTATAGAACTACTACAACTTCCCCACGACCACCCCCAAGACAGAAGATCCAGTCAGAACAAGAGATGGCCACACTTCTATTAAAGGATGACATCGAAGTCATCCCGGCTAACAAGCACTGCCAATTCAAAGTGCTGTCCTTTGGAATAGCCTCGGCTCCAAGGGTATTCACGAAGGTGGCGGTAGTGGCAGCGCACCTGCACAGGGAGGCAATCCCAGTGTACCCTTACCTGGACGACTGGCTCATGACAGGAGAATCACCTCTGATTTGCAGACAAAATATCCAAAGAACGATCAGCCTCCCCTTTCAATTGGGCTTCTCCGTCAACGAGAAAAAAATCAAGCCTAGTGCCAAGCACTTCTAAACAGTTCCTAGGAGCTGTCTTAAACACAGAGGAAGTATGGGCCTTTCCTTCAGAGGAAAGAGTAAAAAATGTGTTACTGCAAATACCACATTATCAGGCCGGCTGTCAGATAAGGGTGCGCAAAGCAATGCGTTTAATAGGCATGATGGCATCTTTCATTTACCTGGTTCCTCACGCGCGCCTGTGCATGCGTCCCATGCAGGAGTGGTTGGCGAAACAGTGGTCTCAGGCAAGCGGTCAGTGGAACAATCTAGTTGATGCAACACTTGTACAAAATCTTCGCTGGTTGACAAGAGAAAACCTAATGAAAGGGAAACCTTTCTATGACCCAGATGTACAGGCAGTGGTCACAACAGACTCCTCACTGGCAGGGTGGGGGGGCTCACTACCTTCACTACACAGCTCGGGGTCTGCGGTCTCACACTGCAGCTCCGAACCACATCAATGTGCTGGAACTTCTTGCAGTATTCAAGGCCCTTGAGGCATTCGAACCCCATTTAACAAACCTGTCTGTGCAGATCCTAACAGACAGCACTACAGCAATGTTTTATGTCAACAAGCAGGGGGGGACATGTTCTCCAAATCTGTCCACACTTGCACAAAAAATCTGGAGATGGGCACTGAAACGGAAAATGTTCCTGTCATCACAACATGTTCCAGGGGAACTCAACGCTCTAGCAGACTCATTGAGCAGAGATCCCCTAGCAGAGGAACACGAGTGGCGTCTACACGAAGGAGTCGTAGAACACACCTTCTCTCAATGGGGTTTCCCAACTATAGACTTATTCGCCACAAGTGAAAATCGTCAATGCCCAAACTTTGTGTCCAGGTTCCCCCAGCGAGGCTCCAAGGGGAACACCCTCTGGATGAGCTGGTCAGGGAAACTTGCTTACGCTTCCCCCCCCAACTCCTCTCATGAGGAAGGTGGTGAACAAGTTACACAGAGAACCGATGACGCTTATCCTAGTTGCTCCTATGTGGGCAAGACAACCATGGTATCCACATCTGCGCAAACTGGCGATGTGCGATCCCATCAAACTCCTGTGCCAGCACAACCTACTCACCCAGCACAAGGGACTAACAGTGCACCCACAAGCACACTCGATGAACTTGGCAGCATGACTCCTGAGGTCATTGAGTTTGGACATCTCAACCTGCCGCAAAGATGCATGGATAGCTTGAAAGAATCAAGAAAACCAAACACTAGGCATGGTTACCTTGACAAATGGAGAAGATTCGTAATTTGGTGCCAGACTAAGCAGATCAACCCCATAGAATGTACTCCATCTAACATTCTAACCTATATGCTCCACTTGCTAGATGTGGGGTTAGTGTGTAACTCCCTTAAAGTCCACCTGGTGGCCTTGTCAGCGTACACCACTTCACATAATAAGGACTCATGGTGGAAGGTACCGGTCATCAAGGCACTTATCGAAGGGATGAAGAGACTCCACCCTCCAATTTTTGACCCGCTGCCAGGTTGTGACCTTAATGTGGTACTCGCTAAGCTCATGGAACCCCCTTTCGAGCCTATGCATAAATCTAGTCTCAAACACCTGACTTCTAAAACTGCCGCCTTAGTGGCCATCACTTCCATAAGAAGGGTTAGTGACATCCACAAATCCAAGCATTGTCGATGTAGGATCCTTTTTTTGTTGTACTCAAAGACCAGCTGGTTTTACGTACTCACCCTAAGTTCTCACCTAAATTCATCTCCAAATTTCATGTAAACCATTCAATCGAGCTATCGGCTTTCTTCCAGGAACCCAATAGCTCAGCTGAGGTAAAACTCCACACACTAGATGGGAGGAGGGCGGTCCTCTACTAGGTAGACAAGACCAGACTGCTAAGAAAAACAGATCAACTGTCTCCATAGCGCCAGGCAGAGAAGGTGACCGCTTCTCTAAAAATGCCATCTATAGGTGGACAGTCTGATGTATCCAGCTGTGCTATTCCTTATCAAATAAAACACTGCCTTTTACGCCAAGGACCTATGCCAGAAGAGGTACTGGAGCCGCTCTGTACATACTTTCACTCTGCACTACTGCATTGACACCCATTCCAAGACAGATACACAAATGGGACAAGCGGTTCTAAGACATTTATTCACTCATGAACCTTCTCACATCACACCGCCTTCTTCCACTGATCGCTAATCTATGTACAGCATGTGATCTAAGCAGATTCCACAAGCCTCAGAAGGGATACATTACTCACCGTAATCGTATTTCTAATTCTTGTATCTGCTTAGATTCACATGCGACCCACCCTTCCTCCCCTCGGAAGAAGGCGCATGGATGCTTGAAAACAACTGTAATACTATGCAGCTTCCACTAGATGTCAGCCTGTGCACAGCATGTGAATCTAAGCAGGTACAAGCATCAGAAATACGATTATGGTGAGTAATGTATCCTATATATATACTAATGTTTTTTCCAGATATATATATATATATATATATATATATATATGCATATATATATATATCTGAAAAAACATTAGTTATGGTTCTGTTAAGGTGATCAGATTTAACGCAGCATAACCCTTGAAATTCGACGGATGTGGGAAGTGATGATCATCTTAACTCTACGCGTTCTCGTAGATGTTCCCCTTAATGACATTTTGTATGACATTGTGAATCCCTTCTCTTATATTATGTATGTGCTCTTTGGCTTTGCAATGGGAGTGGCCCGAGTTAAGATGGTCATGCCTTAACACATTTGCTGAATTTCAAGGGTTTTGTTGCGTTAAATCGAATTACCTTAACTGTTTTTTTCAGTTGATTACAAAGGATTTGTTACACCTTTGTCTTTTTTTGAGCCTTCAGCTAGAGGAACAGGTACAGTGGCCACAGCCATATGTGTTCCACCAATAGGTTTCTTTTGGGCCTACTAGGTGGCCACAGCAGTCAGCTGTGGCCACTGTACTTGTTCCTCTAGATTTCCTTCTGGCCAGTGAGCACGCCCATCGCCGTGCCCTTTGTATCTTTTAAAACACTACCTTTATTTTCTACTCACTAGCGATGGCTTTCAACCATGACCATTCGCCATGGCCTTCGGCCGTGGCCACTGTACATGTTCCACCAATACCTTTCTTTAGAGCTTAGAGCCTACTAGCTGTGGCTACTGTTAATTTATTTTATTTTTTATTATTGGACATTTATATGGTGCCTATGCAAAAGTGTTTCCAGGTGCCACAAGACAATATGGGGTGGGGGGGGCATGGGAAAGAAAGTAGAACAATATAAGTAGACAACAAAAACGGTTATATTGGCCTTGACAATCCTACTGTGCAAGTGCATGAGGAGGTGGTAAGTGCAGGGGGGTAGAAGGAGAAGTGCAGGTGTGGAGTACCCAAGGGAGGGGGGTGAACATGTGCTGGGGGGGGGGCAAGGAGGCAAGTGCAAGGGGAAGCAGAGGAGGAGTAAGGGAGGGTGAGTGCAGTGGAAAGGAGGACCAGACTGGGTGAGTCGGGGAAAGGGAGCCCGATGGTAAGTGCTGGTAGGGGATGCTGGGGGGGACTGGTAGGGGAGTGGTCTGGCCCCTGTAGACTCTAAAGGGGGGTCAGGTTTCAGTCACAGCGGCTGGTGGAAACCTTCGCATGGGAGGGGGAAATGGAAGGAAGAGGAGAAAAGGAAGGGCTTGAGAAGTTTCCGGAACTAGATTCGGCTCAAATCTGAGGATAGAGTCCTGAGGGATGCCACAGGTAGAGAGTGAGGGGAGGAGAGAAAAGGACCCATTTGCAATTGGGAGTGTCTGTTTGAAAGGAAGGAGGTCAGCCATGCCAGTGCCCTGTCTGTGATGCCAAGGGTATCATGAAGATGTTTTATGAGGATGGAGTGGTTGACTGTGTCAAAGGCAGAAGAAAGATTGAGGAGGATCAGAACAGAGGGAGTGTTTGAGTCCAGATTAGAGAGTAAGTCTTCCCGGGTGTTAAGAAGAGCGGTTCCTGTGCCTCTGGATGCCCTGTAACTGGACAGGTGGTCAGGGAGGCAGGCAGCCAGCCATATCTTTGTGGAGGTCCAGTTGGGGGATGACCAGCTTCTCTGTGAGTTTGCCCAAAAAAGGTATTATGGAGAGAGCAAGAAGGGTCACCAGATGGCCTTTTTAGGAGAGGGTGCACAAGAGGGTGCTTAAGGGGGTTGTGGGAAAGAGCCAGTGGCAAAGGAGCAGTTGCAGAGGTCAGCCAAGGCTGGGGCGAGGGAGGCGATGCTGTCCTTGAAGTATAGCCTAGAGAGGATCAGGCACTCATTGGGTTTCCTTCTGGCCCACTAGCCAGGGTCTTTGAGCACTGCCTTTCGCTGTACCCACTGTATCTTTTTAAAACACTACCTTTCATTGAACAAGTCTTCCTTTTTGTTTAAAAACTAATTTTGCATTCACGCCATTATTCCGTGGCTATCACGCGGCAATACCGACGATTACACTCATAAATGCAAGTCATCTGTGACCTCCTTTCCATTCCCGAGGTCCCAAAGTCCCCCACCTCTGCTAGCCATTTTCTAGCTCTCTGGCCCCCATCCCTTTACTCCCTTTCTGCCTTTGTTTCATGTGACACATTTTTGTTTCCAAGCGCATTTTCAGTTGTAACCGTGAAATGACTGCAGTATTCCCCTGATAAGCCGTAATACTTTTTTTTTTGTAACTTGCTCCCCAGATGCCGCCCCAACTCTCTGGTTTCACATGGTGTTCTCTCCCCCTTCCCAACCTCTAGCCTAATGCTTTTTTAATGCTTTTTCCCACCTCCAAATGGTTCTTCAGTGCTTTTCCGTTTTCTGCTAACCAGGGGCGTTGCTAGGGGGGGTGGGTAAGGGGGCTATAGCCCCTGATCTTTTGGTTGTAGCCCCGGATAGAATCTCAGGAGCTACAGCCAAAAGACTAGCTAGCCCCCAGTCCCAACAGTTCAGACATCAGCTTAGCCCCGGGTCTTTTCCAGACCTAGCAACTCCCCTGCTGCTAACCCTGATATAACCACGGTTATCTCGTGCATCAAGCAAACAAAAAATGAGGTGTTTTCATTTCTGAAAAGCCTCTTTGCTGCAATGCACCATGGGCGGTATAGCTATATTTTGGGAGATGAGGTTGGGGGGACTTTTTCCGTCAAATATTTTAAAAATTACTGGATGGAATAACCCCAGCCTCTCCTGGAAATCGAGTCAATGCTTTGAGTTCAAGTTGTTTCTTATTTGGTCCAATTCTGCCCAGCAGTGTTTGCCCTGCACTCTGCAGAAAATTGGTATTTTTCTCTAGGGGAAAATGAATGCTAGTAGGCCGAAAACAGCTTTTGTTTTGCTTTTCGTAATAACTTTCATTTTGTAACCAATCTTCAATATTTGCAGTCTGGGGGGCATGGGACAGGTGTTTTGTTTGCAAAATATCAGCCAAATCTCTTCTGCAAGTCAAGTCATTAGTAATTCAATTTTTGGTTTCCTACGGAACTTGCTGCGCACCTTATTAACTATAGTGCAGCGACCCAGAAAAAAGACCCTTACCAAAACGTACTACTATTAGGATTATATAGTGTGCAATGAAAAATCAGTTTTAACCAGGCTCGGACTGGCGTATAGGTCAATAGGGCAATGTCTGAACCCAAAGCGCAAAAAGCTAGTGTGGGCCACTTTTTTGGCCAATGTGGGCCAGTTTAATGAGTTACTTAGCCATGCAGCTAGTAGTTTTTCCCATTGTTACTGAATAAATATTCTTTCAAATGCACAATTTGCATAATATTTTACCAAAAAACTCCACCCCCCCCCCTCCATCCCCCCGGGGACTACTGAGTCTGTCCCAAAAGGAATGAATTACCATTTGCAACTGTGGGCCACTTTTTCTTTAGTTGCTGAGACAACTGTATGCTGTTGAGGGATTTTTCTATTACAAAGGGCCAATAAATGATCCTGTAAAAAGTAAAATTATAAGATCTTTTCGGAAATCTATAACGCTTCACGGATTGCTGTCAAATCTCACACAGCCTTTCTCATCTAATATCGTTGTATATAAATGCAGTTTAGACATCCTAATGGAAATATTCATTTATGGTAGAAAATCCGCTTTGGTCTACTTAAAAAGAAGTCGAGATAAAAAATGCCAGCCTTTTTAAATATATATTCAATCGGGTGCAGCAATATAGTTAAGGTAACGTCGAATTCCACGTAGGAGTAGGCAGAAATGCTTTTCTCTGGAACTCTGATTCTCGTACTTGACAGTTCATCAAATTTGTCAGACAACCGATCTAACCAAATCCGAACAGTCACGCTGAATTTGGCAAAGTTTCATACATTTTTTCATGCCCAAATTGATTACTGAATAAAAACTGTTTTTGCATGAAGCTTTCTATATGGGCTGAGGAATGCACCATCTCAAATGTTTCTGCTTCTATTTTCGAGATTTTTGGTGCACACTTTGGCCTTGGGCAAGTGGTGCATGCTGCAAAAATGTAAAGAATCACATGTACAAAACTTGAGGCAATCACTTTTTAATTCCAAAAAGAGAATTGGTATCCCAGAACATGCACAGTAGGTACAGGTAGCCAAGCTGAACTAATATCAATCCACATAGAGCCAAACATATCTTTTGTACAGTCCTTCACTGCATGAAGCCTACAACCTGGGGAGGCCCAAGGAGAAGTAATAATAGTCCATGAAAGGCAAAACATGTGGTCAACACACATGTTCAGCACTCCTACACCCCATCCTTCTTACTTGTGGGGGTTTCTGCAAGTACAGAGGAAGGCATACTATGGAATAGAAGTGCAATAGTCTGGTGAGTAACTTTGAATCTGTTGCCCAACACACACATCCATCCAACATTTTTTTGTCTCCTTCTGCCTCGCATGTTTATATGTCAACATAAATACTCCCTAGTGTAATGTCCCTTTAAGTGACTGTGAGAGCAGTCACATGTGGCGCTAATAAAGGCAGGCCCTGCGGAGCATGCGCCAGTTGGAGCGGGGACCCGGAGAGCATTATACCTGTGTCCGTGTCTCTCGGTTGCCACTCATGGGCCTGACCTGGACCAGGCCCCTAATACACTAAATTGGTGACGTGGTGGAACACCCCTCCACCCTCTAATTACAGCACACCACTGTTTCAGTTCACGGCAGGGTTTGTATTCATGCCGGTAGTCCTGGTGAGATTGCAGCCCTTCCCACACGCCCACTGCCTTGCCTTAGGGCCCGTTTCACACGCCGGGTATACCTGTGCACGAAGGGGGAGAAGCGCTTCACCCTGTTTCTGAGCCGGGACATTTAAAAAAAGATATATATTTTTTTCTGCCTCAACTCTATACTCCTCGTTCTTTCTCTTGAAGGGAAATCCCTCACTGGGCACTCTGTGCCTCCAGCATCAGAGACTTGGCAATCCTGCCCCACACCCCTTCCAGCACCATGCGCTGCTCTTCATTCTTCTTCCTGTGATCATGGTGGAGGAAGAGGAACCATAGGGTGCTGTCAGGCTTCCATGCTCATCTGCGTAAATCGCCCCTTTACAGGAGTTTGACATTTCAGGGGCCCTGTCATCGCTGGGCCCCAGATGGATTGCATGGGTGAAGAGGTTCATATGTTCTTCAAGGCCACCGGAGAGGATGACGAGACGATGAAGTCCATCATGCTGTACTCGGCCGGTCCACGGTACACAATACTTTTGAGACTCTAAGACCCGTGGACGATTTGTTTGCAGCGGCCAAAGCTGCCCTGTTGGAGTACTTTGCACCCATGGCAAACCTGGACTATGAGAGGACCCTCATGAGGACTGCTGTGCAGAAAGAGACTGAATCTCTTGACGCTTTTCACAGCAGGCTGCGTCGCATGTCGGTGGCATGTGCCTGGCTGGCCGTGGAGCATGAGATACGGAAACTCATACAGGGCTGGCTCGAGATCAAGCTGCAGCGCCAGATACTGTGCGAGCCCGGAATCACGCTCACGTGCATCCTGGGGCTTGGACACTCTTACGAGCTGGTGGATGTCCGGGCGAATATGATGTGCTCGGCGAGGAAGACAATCAAGCTAGAGGACGCATGTGCGTTAGGACGAAGGCAATTTCAAAGCAATGACAGGCACCAGCAGTGGAGCAAGAAAGAAAACAAAGGAGGGGACATGCACCAATGCCTCAACTGCGGTTATGACCTCTCCGACCCCAAAGAGTGTCTGGCGAAAGGACGTGTGCGGTCACTGTGTTATAGAGAACAATTTTGCGCGTGTCTGCAGGGCACCAGCACAGTCAACGCATTCAAGAGCCCCGGAGTCCTTGAGACCGGCGATTCAGAGGGCACAGCGCAAGGTAGCCCAGGTCGAACAACCAACGGCGGAGGAGGACGACCCCGTGGAGCCAGAAGAAGACAAAGAGGATGTCTTCTTCATTTTGAGCATGTCGGTCCTACAAAGGTCGAAACAGCGTCAGCCCAGGTGCGTAACTCGCATCTGTGATTCCCCGATGCCCGTGTTGATCGGCACCAGCGCTTCTGTGAGTGTCAGGGTGGCGACCATTACCGACAGCTGGATAGCGCACCACCCCTAAGGAAGATGAACGTGTAGATTTTTACATTCGGTGGGAAACAACCACTACTCCTGGAGGGCGCGTTTATGGCCCGGGTCACCCATGAAGACACATTGATCGAGGCACTTTTTTTGTGACCAAAGTGAGCAAGGTGACTCTACTAGGGTGCGCTGCCGCTGAGGCATTAAACATTGTGAAGTTTGCATTTGGAGTGCATCTTGAGAACATACAGATGCTGCTCACCAGATATGCAAAGGTATTCACCAGAATTGGGAACACTTGTCGGAGACTCAGTGCGGCTGCACATTGAAAACACGGTGCAACCGGTTTCCCTGAAGCACTGCAGGTGCCCTTTCACCTGAGACCATGTGGAACAAGAACTCGATAACCTGATCAAACTAGACATCATTGAGGTGGTGGAAGGTCTGACTCTGTGGGTCTCTCCTATAGTAATCGCAAGAAAACCCAAACAGCCAGACTCTATACGCATCTGCGTGGGCATGCGCCCCGAACAGACCAATCCGCTGGGAGCGACACATTACACCAACCCTGGACGACATCCTGGCAGACCTACAGGCCACTCGTTATTTTTCCAAGTTGGGAGTTACCACCAGCTCAAACTGGATCCAGAGTCTCGCTACATTACTACCCTTAGCACACACAAAGGGCTATACAGATATAAGTGCCTGACCTTCGGGGTCGCCTCTGCTACAAAGGTTTTCGAAAATTCCATCAGAGTGGTGCTGGCTGGGCTACAAGGGGCAATTAACATCAGCGATGACATTATGGTCTACTCGAAGTCAGAGGAGGAGCATCTGGAGAGATTGGAAAGAGTACTGCAGCGCATTCATCATCTTGGCCTCCCTCTATACCGGGACGAATGTGCGCGCGTGCAGAGGAAGATTGAGTTCTTTGTAATTGTATTCCAAGAGAGTGACATATCCCCTGACCCAGCGAAGGTGAAGGACATCAAGGAAGCATGTGCCCTGGTAAATGTATCGGAGGTGCGTAGTTTTTCGGGGATGGACACGTATTGTTGCCGGTTTATACGAAACCTAGCCACTCTTGCTGAACCACTCAGTTTAATGAAAAAGGAATGCACATTGCGGTGGACGGCCCTTGAACAAAGTGTGTTCGACATCAAGGGAGCGCTAACAGCTCAGAACACAATGGCGTTCTTTAATCCTGAGACAAGTTCAGAGATAATGGTGAACGCCAGCCCGTTTGGCTTGGGGGCTGTCCTTATGCAGCCAGGCGAAAAAGGTATGGACCGTCCTGTGGCTTTGCCAGCTGGGGGCTCTCAACAACTGAGCAAAGATATTCCCAAATTGAAAGAGAGGCCCTGGGGGTGTTTTGAGGGTGCAGGCATTATCATCTCTACATCTACGGCAAACAGGAGAAGGTCATCATGGATCATCAACCTTTGATTCCGATCATGACCGGCTCTTCCTCCAAGCCGCCAGCGAGAAATGAAGTGGCTCCTTGCTTTACAGGAGTATGATTTTGAACTCACGTTCCGCCCCGGGGTCACCAATGCTGCAGACTGTGTCACGCCACCCTAGCCCGAGCACCGAGAGCTCTGAAGAGGTGGAGACCGAGGAGTACGTAAACAGCATTGCGAATGCGATGACCCCAACGTTCATGTCAATCGATGACATTTGAAAGGATTCAGTCGATGAGTGTTTCCATTCTCCAGGCTGCTGGAATGAGAAGCGGGTGGCGGAGTGTCCTCAAGAAGTTTGGGGCAAGGACTATAGAGGTGAGGACAGCATTTGAGTGGATGTGGAGAGTGAGGGGAGAACTCACGTTTCTAGATGATTGTTTGGTACTAAGGGGCATGAAGATGGTGGTCCCCGCCAGCCTTGTGAGCAAGGCGCTGGAATTGGTACACCAAGGCCATCAGGGTGTCGCCAAGACCAAGGCCTGGCTCCACATGAAGGTGTGGTTCCTGTGCCTGGAAGACCCAGTGGAAGAATTTGTCCACAACTGTGTGTGGTGCCAGGTGGCGCTGCCGCATAGACGAGAGCCTCGGATTGAGTCTACAGACAGGAGCTGTGTGCCATGGGGCACGGTGCAGTTGGACTTTGGATCGACCTGTAGAGACAACCATTTTGTGGTCCTTGTCGATCAGGGGTCAGGATACCCAAAGGTAGAGTTTGTTGAGTCACAGCACTGGAGGATGTAATCCCGGCGTTGGAGAGGATATTTGCCTTGCATAGACTCCCAGTTGAAATATACTCTACAACGGACCTCCATTTCAAGGTAGTGGGTTTGCAGAGTA
This sequence comes from Ambystoma mexicanum, assembly GCF_040938575.1. Taxonomy (NCBI): domain Eukaryota; kingdom Metazoa; phylum Chordata; class Amphibia; order Caudata; family Ambystomatidae; genus Ambystoma; species Ambystoma mexicanum. The sequence continues at coordinate 823,690,202 of NC_090923.1, read as the reverse complement.
TTTACGTGACCACAGTGTTACCGACCGGAAGATTATGCCACTTTGGCCGAGAGCAAACAAGGATGCTGAAAGGGTCATGAGGCTATTGATCAAAGACTTCCGGATTGCCCATGGGCAAGGGGAGTTTGAGAGACGTGCCCAATACAAGTTTTTGGCAGAGTATCAAGCAACTCCTCACTGGTATACAGGGGTGGCCCCTTCTGAGGCACTATTTCAACGATGCCTGCGAGGATTTCGCCCAGACCACCTGCCATGCTCATCCGAAATCATTGATGATGCTGCAGTATCTGAAGAAAGGAGAATGGCAAATGAAAGGGTGAACGACCGAAGGAATCTGCGAAGTGACCACTTTGAGATAGATCAGGTATTGGTGAGAACAAGAAATGTGCGAGGGAAATTGTCCCTACCTTATGAGCCAACTCCGCTCAGGGTGACAGACACCAACGGATCCAGGGTAACAGTGTCGGATGGCAATACGACGGTGACCAGCAACTCCTGTTTCTTCAGAAAGATGGGACAGTTCCCAGAGTCGAGCCCCGAGCGACCCCGGGGGGCCGACTCCACACCGAGGTGGCCAAGTGCGGACAGTGAAAAAGAAGAAATGATCCAGGAGGGGCCGACATATAGCGACGGGGAGATAGCATGACCGACCCGGGAGGAGGTTTGACCTTGGCGGAGTATGAGCCAGGAAGGGAAAGGTGCTACCCTGTAAGAGTGCCGCAGGCAGCCCACCTATCTGCAGGAATTTGAAGTGGACTTTCCCTGAAGCCGGAGTGCACCCGTTGGTGCAATACTTCAAGTGGTATCATTGAACTGTGATATATATGTTTGAAGGGTGATGTGTTAGAAAGAGAAATGTAATGGTCTGTGATGAGTAACTATATTCTGTTTATTGTTTTGTTTGGCAAAAAAATATGAAAAGGGGGGGATGTAATGTCCCTTTAAGTGACTGCAAGTACAGTCAAGTGTGCCGCTGATAAAGACGGGCCCCTGCGGCGCATGCGCTTGTTGGAGCGGGGACCCGGAGAGCATTATACTTGTGTTTGTGTCACTCTGTTGCCACTCCTGGGCCTGACCTGGACCAGGCCCCTAATATACTAAACCTTAGAACACAAAAGAAGGTCCCCATAAGCCACACTCCAATTCTTAACAAAATAAATCAAACATACCATGCAAGGAGGGCGTGACCAGCAACCAAGCGAGGGGGACATGAGCCCGCAGATGTCTGAGGCCAGCCCGTGATTATCCTGCCATAACCCTGCTTTAAAACTTGTATTTCGTAATGGAAACGGAGAACAAGTGTTTGGTAACCGAACTGCCACTTTGGTGCACGTCTGGTTATCTGGACAGCTGCGAGTAGGGAACGCTGATTCAAGGCCTTCTCCTCTGGTGACAGCACAGCAGCCATCTTGTGGAGGGAAAGAGAGACACCCACTGTGGAAAATATGGGAGGCGTGGAAAAGGTGATTGCCTGCCTGGAAGCCTCAGAGGGGGACACATAGGATAGCGCCCCCCCCTCCCTGTGCGAGCCAATTAAGTTGCCGGCAACTACAGGATTGAGGGTGATGGAGCTTATCAGCAAATGGGATGAGGCCAGAAGAGAATGGGAAAGTGCGCTGTGGGGATAGCGCTTGATTGGTGCCACTCGGTGGGTAAGGCGGGAAGCTTTTGTTAGGCTCCCGTCATGCATGTCCATCGGCCTGTCAGGCACGGGAGTGAATGTGAGGAGGTGCCCACAGAGGATCTGTAAAAGGAACACAAGAAGCAGGATCAGACGGCAGATACACTTACGGATTGAATTTGGAGCAGTAAGTGGGGGACGCCCTCTGGTGTGATCTGTAATTTGTGCCACAATTGCAGTCAGTAAGATTAAAAGTAGAGGTGACTGGTCAATCCTTTTGAAACTGCTGTAAAGGAGGCATTAGTGCTAAACCACAGGGAGCACCCCTAAGGCCTAGCGCACTGCCATCTATATAGAGATTAGGCAGAAAGTGTAGAGTCCATGTGTTTATAATGGCTACTGGACGTCAGTGGTGTCTGAGCTCCTGGTGGCACAGAACAGCAGGGCACCTAGAAGACGTAGCTGACCAACAAAACACAGGTACGCTAATTGATGCGCACAAACTTGCCACCAAGACTTGGATAGCAGTGCCAAGAGAGAATGTTGGTAAATGGGTAACAAAAAATTGAGCTCTATATGTATGAGCAAAGCCAAAACAAAATAAACCACGGGATGAATGGAGGATAACATTGAGGCTGATCATGGAGCAGAGGCAGTCACCGTGGAAAGTCTAATGGCGGCAACACAGCACTCCCAAAAGGCGTTGGAAGGAAGATTCCAAGAAGTGGGTCCAGACATCTCTCTGGTATGGGCAGATTTGAAGAAGGTGAATGAAAGGGTAACTGCAGCAGAACAACGGGTCCGCGACTTGGAGGATGTGCTAACACTACTACAAAATCTGGTTAAGGGCCTACTGGGAGTGACAAGAGCCCTTGAAGAAAGAGCGGAGGGCGCTCCCAAAGATGCAACATCCGTGTAGGGGTGCCAGAAAGAGGAGAACTGCATGGAACTGTTCATGGAAAAGTTAGTTTTAAAAACCTTACGCCCACAGGGCCTCTCTAAACTGTTTACAATTAAATGGGCACACAGCGTGCCAGGCAGACCGCCGCCGCCAGTGGCACCCCCGAGAGCGATAGTGGCCAAGCTGCTCAATTTCAGGGATTGGGATGTGATCCTACAGGAAGCAGGACAAGTCAGCCATATCCAACTGGGAAACACAAAGATGCCAATTTCCCTCATTTCACACAGGAAGTTCAGACGTTCAACGTGGTGAACAGAAATTCTGCAAGCATAATCTGAAATATATGATGTTTCTCCCTGCACAATTAAGTGTTGGCAGAAGGAAACGCTCATTTCTTTCTCTGCACATCACAACAATGTATACAGGTTTTCTAACACATTCGTTCTAATACAATATTCAATTACTTAATAGGACTTTACTCATTCCTAGAAGTACAATGGACCTCTACAAAGAGACAAACAAGCATCGTCATCCACGCTCACTCCTGCCACCTCCAAGAGATACCAGTTCATATTTGCATTCATTATTCAATTAAAGCACACACTCATCATTAATCCTCTGAAGACCTTTCATTCCATACATAAACATCACCCTGGCAAGGCAAGGGAGTTTACTTAAATGTGTGATGAGGTGGCAGTTAGCTTGCATGCAAGATAAAATGCTTCAGTAGGCTAGGTTTTGATACCCCATTCTGACAGCAAGCATATATCATTTAAAATGCTGTCCCCCAACTATATCAGACGAGTTCTCTTAAATCAGTATATTTTTCTAATTTTTGTTTGACTTCACTCACAATTACATTTCAATCTAATTTGTTTTAAGCTTTCATTGCAAACAACTTTTTTTTTCTCCACAGGAGTCCCCCTTTGATTCTATTGACCACTAGCTTCACACTTCTAAATACTTTGAATTATCATTTAAAAAAGACCAGCATTCTGTGAATGCTTCAAGAGTCCTAAGACATTGTAACTGTTAACATGTCAATGATGTATGCAGCCTACGTCTAAGTTCCTCAAGTTTGATGTAGACGCCTATGACGTAAGACCCTGAAGTTCTTTGTAACTGTTAAGATGTGTATGTTGTATGCAATTTACACTGTGACACCTAAGGGTTTGGGCGTGTCATCAAATGCAATAAGTAAATCGGTGTCATACTACTCTTCTGAGGTATTCATTCATAACTTTTTGCATACTTTCAAGGTGTTGTCTTCTTTTACAAACATTTTAAAGCACATTGGCTTCCATTAATTATGGAGGCGCCTGCTCAGTCGGTACAAAAGGGTTTCTTCTTGTGTCCTATAGCCACAGATTGTCTAATGTGAGAGATAATCTGAGTGAGATTTACATTATAATCTGGGACCAATGTACTTTCATCTCCTTTTGAGGGTAGGAGAGTGCTGAAGGCGAAACGATGCCGCAGTACAAAAGTGTGTTTAGCTACCTACTCATGAGTAATCAGTGAAAGGGAAATTGATGCGTCATTATTCCAGCAACGGGGATAGCTTCATTTTATCATGATTGAATTTAAAACTTAAGACAGGCATTTGTTAGCCCATACCTTCAATTAATATTTCCCAAGCAGATTCCCTTTTCTTTATTGGAAGTGATGGCAGGTTGGGGTATATCACATATAACAGCTCCCACTTCAATCCATAGCTAACCTGTTTTATGGCTGAAGGTGCCCAGATAAAATAGGTCTGCTGGCGAATCGCTTATCTAAAGAGAAAGTAACTTTGCTAATAACAGCACTAGTGCTGGTGAATACAGTATACAGAATATATACACCTGTTAATGCCCATGAACAGGGAACTCGTATTATTCTAGCAGAGAAAGCCAGTAGCAAAGGAATAGCATATTGCAGCTGCTTTCTTCTGAAGCTGATCTGGAGGAGTGAATTCCGATGGCCTGAGAAAACCATGTGTGAATAATGTCCAGACTGGGCAAGTTCTTATGGTAGAGGGGCACAGACCCATCATGCTGAGACTGCCAGGGTACCACGTAGGAAATTATTCATGTTTTCTATCAAAGGATGTGCATTAGGGCCCTGTCATTCATGATTGGTAGTATTGAATGATGCAACAGTTAGAAGGAGCGTCAGCATTAGAAACCATATAAGATTCATATTGACACAGTGAAATTCTAAATTACTTCAGATGCAAAGTGCTTGATACTGCATGCCAAGTACAGTTCAAAAGCATGATTTGCTTTCACAAGGTTGATGCCTGTGGTATTCTTGTACCAGTGCTGTCAATTCTGTTGCTTTGGAAGGATGCTTTATGTTTCGGCAGTTGGAGGCATAGGCCGACATCGGATGCCCCCAGGGATGTAATTTCACCAAAATGCCAGGGGTAGTGGAAGTGACATCACATGACCTCTGATGACATCACAGGAAGTGATGTCATTTGACCCCACCCCAAAGTGACATCACAGGAAGTGATGGAACACAACTGTTTACCCCTTGATAAAACAGGAATTGGCATCATATAGCATTGTTTCGAAGTACACTATGAAACATATGGTTACAATATCACTGTAACGTGATACACATTTCATACAAGAATGGATCACCATATGTATTGGCAGAAAAGAAATGCTGTAACTGCAACTTGAGAAAAGCAAAATACATGGTCTGAAATGGATGCTTATTCTACTCTAAATGCTTTTTGGAGGATTTTGTCTGCATTGTGAATTTGAGGTGTTTAAGAACAGACTAAATCAGTGACTCACCCCCTGAAGTGTGCCTGAAATGAGTCTAGCAATTATTGTATAGAATTCCAGAAAGATAAATGATTTGTTATTCCTATTATTTCTTATTTAGGGTCACTGTTTAGTGTTACACTTGTGGAATCCCCTGTTTTTTAATAAGCCTGAGCAGGAAGCCAGCCACTCTAGAAACAGAAGGGGGACATGGCATTGGCCACAGCCCAGCAGCATCAATTTGTTAAAAAAGAAAAAGAAAAACCTTTTTTGTTTTGTTTTTTAGGGGTAGCAAGGGAGACCACAGGGGTCGCAATTGTGACCCCATAAATGACGTCCCTGGATGCCCCTCGAGCCTAATCACAGTCTGCATGGTGAGTAGGATC